>NC_133121.1:110897168-112193792 GCF_033568475.1 Henckelia pumila
TTCATAATTAAGTCTACATCCCACTCACCATTTTTTATCAATGCATTGACTGTTCTCTCATGAGTCCAAGGTTCTGGCAGAGGTCCAATAGTCGATTTCATGCTTTAAATCCACCTCTTTGAACATATTTCAATAGATTTCCCATTCCCAATTCTCCAAATCAGCCCCTCTTCAAGAATCTCTCGACTCCATAATAATGATCTCCATATATAGGAGGGATTACTACCCAGGCATGCTTTCATAATCGTCCCATGTTTAAAGTATATTCTCTTCAGAATACGGCTGACTAGTGAATCTGGACTTTGTAATATTCTCCACAATTTTTTAGCAAGGAGTACTGCTCTATTAAATTCAACTAACTTACTGAATTCAAGCCCTCCCCTTACCTTAAGCTTGCAAAGGAAATCCCAAGTTTTTCAGTGCATCCTACAATTGTTGGAAAATTGTGGAAAATATCTTTTCCCACATTGGAAGAATTCCAACTTGCTTCCCTACTTAAATAATCCAACTTTGGATTTTGGGCCCTTAGGGCACATGATGTTTTGTAAAGAGGCAAGACGCTAGTTGATGCAACTAACACGCACGGCTCGGCTCTGTGCAGTGAGGTAGGGTGGAGTGGGGTCTTATGATCCTATTATTTTTTTGGACAAAATTTAATTAAGTTACACCTCTAGCGGACAAAGAGGAGAGCAAAGTTTTCAAGACAGAAGAGGACAAAAAACTTCTTGCTTGAGCGCGAGTTCTTGCGATCGAGCGATATGTCTGGCCATGCCGAGACAAAAGCTTCTCATCTCGAGCGCGAGTTTGTGCGCTCGAGCGAGACGTTTGCTTTTCCGAAAAGGTTATGACTTTTCATGGGATTTTTTCCCCATGGCTTACATCTTTGGACCAAAAAACATGTTCTTTGGACTTCAGTTTATATATATGACTGATTATAACACAGAAGAAAATACAACTCTGATATCTGATAACATAAAAACATCATATTTATGATACTCTGCATATTCTCCCCACTTTTTCAAAAAGAAAGTTATGCTTATTTTCGTTCGTTAAAGTTCAAGATATTTGTTGTGATGTTATATCTTGTTCAGAAGTCGTTGTATCTTAGAGACAATTGCCGCCAATATTTAGCACTTATAACGAGCAATTTTGTCTTGCGGATAGAAATAATCTCTCACGTCGACTAACTAGTTGTTCGTTTTTGCTGCTTTTGTTGTCTTGTTCAGAATTCGAAATACTTTTCAATAACAATCGCAAGACAAAATTTGTTTTTGTATTCCTTGAATTTTGAAGATGTCTACTGTCTCGTTCACTCCACTCGCTTCAACCCCCCACTCATGTAATAAAGCCACCGGAGTTTTCTGGTGCCGACTTCAAGATTCGGCAGCAGAAGATGCTGTTTTATCTCACCACACTGAATCTGTCTAGATTTCTCGAGGAGGATCCTCCAGTTGTCTTTGAAGGAGATTTTGACACACAAAGAAGGAATGCGGTTGATGCATGGAACCACATCAATTTTCTGTGTAGAAACTATATTTTGAATGACCTTGATGAAACTCTCTATAGTGTTTACTCCTCTATCAAGACTGCCAAGGAACTTTGGGGTTTCTTGGAAAAGAAATACAAAATTGAAGATGCAAGAATAAAGAAGTTCGTGGTTGGAAAATTTATGGACTTCAAAATGATAGACTCCAAAATTGTGATGAGTCAAGTTCAAGAAATACAAATTATCTTGCATGACTTGTTGGTCGAAGGGATGGAGATCAAGGAACCATTCCAAGTCTCTTTTATCATTGAGAATTTGTCACCTCAATGGAAGGACTTCAAGAACTACCTTAAGCACAAACGTAAGGAGATAAAACTTGAAGATATTATTGTGAGACTTTTTATTTAGGAGGATAATAGAAACACCGAGGCAAATTCACATAAAAAGATGATGGAAACCGAGGCAAAAGCAAATCTAGAAGAATCAAGTATGAGTCACAAGAGGAAGCGCCCCCATGATGGAAAGCAAAAGGGGGAAGCGAAGAAATTTCAAGGAAGTTTCTACAACTGTGGCAAACCAAATCACATGGCAAGAGACTGCCGACTTCCAAAGAAAAACAATAAAAAGAAAAAGCAAGCAAACATGGTTGAACAAAGGTATGTACCTTTAGATATTTCTGAAATTGATTTAAGTGTTGTTTTTTGGAGACCAATTTGGTGGATGATCCAAGCGGATGGTGGATCGATACTGGCTCTACGAGCCATATTTATGCAACAAGAGATTTGTATTCCACCTATGCCACAGTTGGTGATCAAAAGCTATTCATGGGAAACTCTGCAACTTCGGACGTCGTTGGAGTTGGTAATTTATTGCTGAAAATGACGTCGGGCAAGGAGATGACGCTCAAGAATATATTACATGTGCCAGACATTCGTAAAAATTTAGTTTTGGGCTCTTTTTTGAGCAAGGAAGGGTTTAGATTGGTTTTTGAGTCTGATAAGTTTGTATTGACAAAGTCTGGTGTATTTGTTAGTAAATGGTAACAAGATAGTGGTCTTTTTAAATTGAATGTAATGAATGTTAACTGCCCTGAGGCGAAGAATAAAATTGTTGGTTCTGCTTACTTGACTGAAAGTTATGATTTATCGCATGAACGATTAGGACGTGTTAACTTCAATACATTGCAAAGACTTGCAAATTTAAATGTAATACCTACGTTTAAAATAAATCCACAAAAAAAGTGTTAGATTTTTTTTGAAGTGAAAATGGTTAAATCTCCATTTCAATTGTCACAAGAAGTACTACACTACTTGAATTAATACATACTGATGTATGTGATTTAAAAATGGTACAAACACGAGGTGGAAATAAGTACTTTATAACTTTCATTGATGACTTCACCAGATTTTTTTATATGTATTTATTGAGAAGCAAAGATGAAGCAATCAAAGCTTTCAAGAAATATAAGACTGAGATTGAAAATCAATGAAGTTCAAAAATAAAAATGATTAGAAGTGATCGAGGTGGAGAATATGTGGCTCCTTTTGAAGAATTTTGCTCAACTTCGGGCATCATTCATCAAACGACAACCCCTTACTCACCTCAATCTAATGGCATTGCAGAATGCAAAAATCGAACCTTAAAGGAAATTATGAACGCGTTGTTAATAAATTCTGGCTTACCCCAAAATATGTGGGGTGAAGAGATTCTCTCAGCAACTCACATTCTAAAGAAGATACCAATTAAAGGAAGAGACGAAACAACATATCAAAAGTGGAAAAGTCGTAAACCTTCTTACAAATACCTTAAAGTGTGGGGGTTTTTGGCTAAAGTAGAAGTACCTAAGCCAAAAAAAATAAAAATTGGACCTAAAATGGTTGACTGCATATTTATTGGATATGCTTACAATAAAAGTGCATATCAATTCTGTGGGGACCTCGGGTGCTAATCTCATCTTAAAGGGCGATTAATAACAAGAAATATTCAATCAAAATATTAATCTGCTTAAAAATCAAATAAATAATACAGGACATTTGGCGACGCAAAACCATACATTTGGCGACGCAAAAACACGTCGCAAAAGATCAACAAATTTATTATTTTTTTTTTTTAGAAAACTTGACGCGCGGGCGCGCCTAAGGATAGGGCCAAGGCACCCAAAGTGCCTTGGTTAGGCGCGGCCACGCCTCTGGGCTGGGCGGACGCACCTGGTCCTCTGATTTGACTTCCAAATAGCTGAAAAATGAAGGTTTTGCCCCTGTTTTGAATCTCAATCATCCTCTAACTTATTAAGCATGAATTCAACATCAAAATCTAGAAGAAAACATGCAAATTCATGAGCTAATTAAGCAACTAAACATGGAACTTGACATACAACCCGTAAGATCTTACATTGTTCTTATTCTTGCCAAACATACAAGTCTTTATGTGCAAGTGTTTATAACAAAACATATACAAGATCTAGATACAAAGGTTGACATCAACTCTACTGCATAAACCCGAGTTCACCACATGCTACTCCTGATCTCGTTCTTCTTACAACCTTCTTTGTCCTGTGCTCGCCCCATCTATTCCCATGCACACATACAAACATAGAAATAGCCGGATATCTTCGGTGAGAATTGAATCCCAGTATAAAACAACTATATCATGCATATCATAGAGTTTAAGGAAATACTCATATAAACATCTCAACAAGCATTAAACCAATCTATAGCAATGCATGACTTAAAAATCTGCTATCAAGTTCTATATCGGTTCTTGGGATCCCAGGGAAGAAGAACACAACAAATCTCCCACCTACTCTCCCTTTCGGGGTGGCGTTGAGCTCTTTTCCCGGACTTTGGCATACTATATCAAGTTTCTAACCATAGGAGTTGATCTATCTCCTAGGTTCCTTTGTATATATCCAAACGTCCGTATTCTTTTGGCGAATCTGCCATTTCAAATCTCAAAGGGTTGTTGGCTCAAGATGAATGCATCAAAATATAGAAGCATAAGATTAAAAGCCAACTAATAACAAGCTAAGTCAAACAAGCAAGTAAATGTGCAAATACAACACATATAAGCACATAGTATGTGGTTTTGAAAGGGCATTCAAGAAAAACCTCTTGAATATTCAAAGCCCTTTTCCTAAGGTTGTCTTATACCTTTCAAACTTGGTTTCAAATCTCTTCAAATCTGATATAGCTGCACAACAAGAACACAATCAAAATCTGCTCATACTCTTCTCAATCTTCAAGGCTAACAAGTCACAAACCTTGTTCTTCCGTCGATCGGTTTCGAAGTCATGATTCTTAACTTGAAGTCCCCTGTTTTCAATCTGAAAATACATCAAACATGTCTAAGAACATCAGCAAGAACTCACATAATACTCAGCTCAAACAATCTAGACTCAAACTTGATCATTTTTCAAACCGACGGCGTAACGGTACGGAATCGGTAATCGAAACTGAAATCCAACCAATCTATTATTCATATCTACTTCAAATACATGATATACCAGCCAAAATACATCAATATACCAGCATATCAGCAGCTACCATTTCGAAATACATGCTGAAAAATTCATAAGAAATAGAAACGGCATCCAATCTTCGACCCGATTGCGATAATACAACACATAGAATCTCAAAAACATATATCCATACTCAAATTCTGAGTTCTTCACACACATAATTTCGAAATATACTGAATCATCAATACTTACATCAATTCATAGCTCTTGACGAGAGGATCGTAGAACTATGCCCGGAATTGAAATCGGCCGGACGGATCTTGAGATATCTTGGTTTGAAGATGAAATCTCAACAAAGAAATGAAGTCTCGGTTTTCTCAATTGAAGAAGATGAAAATCTGATGTAAAACATGCATATACACGTTTATCTCTATATCAAGCCAAGTGTCCCACTCAAAATGTTAAAATTGCACTTTGGCCCCTCATTTCTTCACTATTTGCAAATTGGCCCTTGAAACTTCTTTTTAATTCAATTTCTATCCTAAATAATTTAAAAATATTAGAATTTAAATCTAAACTCCAAAAATTCTCAAATTAAATATTCTCGGATTAAAATTAACTAATCTCGGGATGTAAAGAAAATAAAGAAATAAGTTCGAAAAATCAAACTTATGATAATACATCTGAAACTCCACAAAACAATTAAGAACCTAGACGAAGCAAGCGAGCTAGAGTTGAAAACTATTCTGGTCCTGATTTTCTAACATACATGTTAGATAATAAACCAATAACTCTTCAAGAAGCGTTATCAAATACAAAAGCTCCTTTTTGGAAAGAATCCATACAAAATGAAATAGATTTCATCTTGCATAATCATACTTGGGAGTTGGTTGATCTCCCTCCGGGATGTAAACCTTTGGTCCAAGTGGATCCTTAAAAGAAAATACAAAAAAGATGGATCTATAGATAAATATAAAACTAGACTAGTGGTTCAAAGTTTTAGACAAAAGGAATGATATGATTTCTTCGATACCTACTCTCCGGTTTTTAGAATAACATCCATCCGTGTTCTCATAGCTATTGCTGCATTGCATGATCTTGAGATTCATCAAATGGATGTCAAAAACGCATTTTTTAATGGAGATTTGGAAGAAAAAATATATATAAAACAACCAAAACGGCTCATTGTACCCGAAAAAGAACAAAAGGTGTGTAAACTTGTTAAGTCGTTGTATGAATTCAAACAAGCACCTAAACAGTGGCATCAAAAGTTTGACAATGTCATGTTGTCAAATGGTTTCAAAATCAATGAATGTGATAAATGTGTCTACATTAAATGTACTACAAGTGCATGTGTAATTGTTTACCTTTATATAGATGACATGTTAATTATGGGAAGCAACCATGAATTGATTATGAAAACAAAAAAAATGTTGAGACAACATTTTGACATGAAGGATTTGGGATTGTGTGATATTATCCTATGGATTAAAATCTCTAGAACATCTACTGGAACTATTTTATCTCAAACCCATTATGTAGAAAAGGTTCTTGAATAATTTAATGTCACAAATCGTCCTCCGGTTAGAACACCTATGGAATTGGGTACACATTTAGCCAAAAATAGAGGAGAACATATTTCACAAGTGGAATATGCAAGGTTAATAGGAAGTTTAATGTACTTAACTAACTGTACCCGTCATGATCTTACATATACAGTAAATAAACTTATTCGATTCACAAGTAATCCAAGTTAGGATCATTGGAAAGCACTAATGAGAGTGATTGGATATTTGAAATACACTTCAAGTTATGGAATAGTATATGCAAAATATCTTGCGGTACTAGAAAGATTTTGTGATGCAAATTGGATTTCTGACATGAAAAACTCCAAGTATACTGGTGGATATGTGTTCACAATCGTTGGAGGAGCAGTGTTATGGAGATCTTGTAAAACAAACATGTATAGCTCAGTCGACTATGGAATCCGAGTTTATATCTTTAGATAAGAAGAAGCTGAATGGCTTTGCAACTTTTTAGAAGATATTCCTTGTTGGAATAAATCGGTGTCTTTCATTACTATTCATTGTGACAGTCAGTCAGCAATACGAAGAGCACAAAATAGTATGTACAATGGTAAAACTCGACACATTCGTCGGAGACACAATACTATAAGACAATTGATCTCAAATGGAGTTATTTCGGTTGACTATGTATAGTCAAAGGAAAACCTTGCGGATCCGCTTACAAAGAGTATAAATAGAGATCAAATGTACAAACTGCTGAGAGAAATGGGCTTAAAATCCACAAAATAAAATATTTATAGCGGTAACCCAACCTTAAAAATTGGAGATCCCAAAACCTTGGTTCAATGAGACACTAAGTTATAAATATTAGTTTGAATACTTGGAATCTTTACTCACTCATTCCTAGAACATTCAAGCATAAAATACCTGCAACATGTGGTGAGGTTAAGTTTTTTTTTAATGATTCGTATACCTATAAGATAGAGTAACGCAAGATACTCTCGATAGGAGATCACCTATATAAGTGCAAAGAATTGGTCGATTTGATTGAAATGCTTATAAATCTAAGTTATGGTCCAGGGCCTAAATGGACACAACATGAGAACAAAATATGTTAGAGTATTGTTATGTAAATAATATTGACTTGGTTTACATAAACGGTTGACAAGTTCAAGACATCGCATCCCTATGCAACTAGTAAATCCTATAGTATATTGCTAAGGTAGGTTCAAAGCCACAAGCTACCTATCCTGATTTAACAATAACTCATAAAGACTTTCTAGTGAGAATTCTAACGTGCGTAAAATTCATTCATGTGGAAGATTGTTGGAAAATTGTGAATGAATTGTGGGAAAATATCTTGTCCCACATTGGAAGAATTCCAATGTGCTTCCCTACTTCAATAATCCAACTTTGTATTTTGGGATTGGGCCCTTAGGGCACCGGATCTTTTGTAAAGGGGCAAGACTCAAGTCGATGCAACTAACACACGCGCGCGAGCGCGGGGACAACCGGCTCGACTCGATGCGATGCGATGTGGTGAGGTGGGGTGGGGTATTATGATCCTATTATTCTTTTTGGACAAAATTTAATTAAGTTACACCACACCTCTAGCGAACAAATAGGAGACCAAAGTTTTCGAGACAGAAAACTTCTCGATCGAGCGAGACGCCTAAAGTTTTCGGGGACAAAAAACTTCTTGCTCGAGCGAGATGTCTGGCCACGCCGAGACAGAGTGCTTCTCCCTCGAGCATGAGTTCGTGCGCTCGAGCGAGACATCTGCTTTTCCGAAAAGGTTATGACTTTTCATGGGCTTTTTTCGCCATGGGTTGCATCTTTGGACCAAAAAACATGTTCATTGGACTTCAGTCTATATATATGACTGATTATAATGCAGAATAAAATACAACTCAGATATCTGATAACGTAAAAACATCAGATTTCTGAAAACTCTGCATATTCTTCCCACTTTTTCAAAAAGAAAGTTCTGATTATTTTCGTTTGTTAAAGTTCGAGATATTTGTTGTGCTGCTCTATCTTGTTCAGAAGTTGTTGTATCTTAGAGACGATTGTCGCCAACGTTTAGCATTTGTAACGGACAATTTAGTCTTGCGGATAGAGAGAATCTCTCGCCTCGACTAACTAGTTGTTCGTTGTTGCTGTTGTTGTTGTTGTTGTCTTGTTCAGAATTCGAAATACTTTTCAATAAAAACGCTTTCAACTCTCCATTCCCTACCAAAAATTAGCACATTCTCTTTTAATTTCCTCACTTATTGTACTGGGAATTCTGAAACATTGCATGGCATATATAGGTATTGATTGCAGGACTGCTTTGATCATAACTTGTCTAGCGCCAATAGAAAAAGATTTATTTTCCCACCCCTGAATATAGAATGGGGTTTGGGAAAAAAAAGAATATTTTCAATTTCTTTCTCTCATTTTTTAGATAAAAAAATATTATGAGTTGTGGGGCCTGATCCATAGACAAAAGAGTCAAAAGACCCAAAGTCAGTTGTTCAAGCTTTGAGCCCTACACGGTTTGGACTAAATTAATTCTCAGCCCGGACCAGGCTCTCAATATTATTGTGTGGTATAAAATACTGGGATTGGGTATTTATTTTCTTATCCATCCATTGTGTCCATTGGCTTTTACTCCATAAATAATAATAAGCACTTATTATTTTTTATATTTTTTTAAAGGTAAAACTTATAATATTATTATGAATGAGTTAATCGTTTATTATCAGATTGATCAACTAAAAAGAAAAATTCCCAAATTCCCACAAAAGGAGAGAGGAGGGAGAAATAGTAAAAAATATTATGATATTATGCACAACCATATTAGTCGTTCTTGTATTTTTTATTTACTTTATACGATAGCACATTCATCCACTTGTCGATTTTAATTTTACCATCTTTTAATAAAAAAAAACTAGCGTATTATTGCACGTTTGCATGTCAAAAAATATTTTTATAATAAAATTTATTTCAATTAAAAATATCAAATAAAAAATAATATATTATATATTAAATATAAAAATTAGGAAGAAAAATGGGAGAAATAATTGAATGAAAAAAAAAAAGAAAAAAATGAAGACAGTTGAGGGAAGCTATTTGTGGTGTGTTTTTTAATTTATTTATATTTGTATGACATACCAAAAGATCTACTAAACATCTTTTACATAGAATACTAATAGCTAATTGCTAAGGATATCATTCTCATTTATTTTTCGATACCCATTCTCGAATCTTTTGAATATTTTTTTTATGTATTATTAAAAGATAGTTTTAAAAATTTGATTTATATCAATCTCTAAAAATACGTGATTATGAATTTCATAATTACTTATTTTTAGAGGTTGCAAACAATACCTTAAAATTTTAAAGATATTAAAAGTAAAAATAAATTATTGATTTTGAAACACACAATATATTGACATTAAATAACATTTAAACAAATCTATATTTAAATATTGCCATGCATTTTCTTGATTTTTAGTTTACGAAGTATAAAATACTTCAAATAATTATGTCTGGTTTAAAATTGTTGAGCTTTTCTTGACTCCTCTAATTTGTCAATGGCTTGGTGGTGGTGTGAGAAAATTTGAAACAACTCTGCAAGTGACAAGTCAAATATTTCAACATTTATATCTTAAATATATATATATATATATATATATATATATATATATATATATATTTCTGTTGAAAATATATTATTATTGTTGAAAAATATATTATTATTATTCTGTTGAATATTGAATATTGAGTTGTAAAATGTTAAAAATTAGTGTGTGATGATGTAGATGATGATGTATTAATATTTGGACTAATCTCCAAATGAGATCTATAAATAGGTCTCTCCATTTGTATAGAAAAACACAATTAAGTTGAGAGAAAAATATAAAGTGTAGAGTTTTATATATTTTGAGTTTTGGAGTATTTACTTTTTACCGTAAATTTTTACTTTTTCACAACACGTTATCAGCACGATCGTTCGAAGATTCTCTATAATTTTCGACGCTCCAAAATACAAGAAGAAGTCAAAAATATTCAACAAATGAAGATGATGGCATTTCTCAGGCTATTTTTCATAACGATTATGATCATCATGCTCACGAGTCTTGTACTCACCGGCGATTATCCACCGCACACTTTTCATCTATTTTTAAACATACTTGTACTCGTCGTTTATCCATTATTTTTTATTGTCATATCAATGGAAATTAACTAATAAAATGCATTGTTATTTTTCTAGTACCACCATGTCAAATTTGGCAAAGATTGAATTCGTTGCGCTCGATATCACTGGAAAGAATTGTATGCCATGGACTCTTGATATAGAGATGCTTCTTGAGTCATTGGATCTAAGTGATACCATCAAAGAAAATAATATATCATCCTCACAAGAAAAAGCAAAGTTTATGATTTTCTTACGTAGACATCTTGATGAAGGATTGAAATGTGAGTATCTCACATGAAAAGACCCAATGATTTTATGAAAAGGGCTGAAAGAAATATTTGAGCATATAAAGGAAGTTATACTCTCAACCGCCCGTGATGAATGGAATACGTTGAGATTTCAAGACTTTAAAAAAGTCAGTGATTACAATTCTGCGATGTATCGAATAATCTCGCAATTGAAATTTTGTGGGCATGTTGTTACTGAAATGGAAATGCTTGAAAAAATATTTTCCACTTTCCACGCATCGAACATAACTCTACAACAACAATATAGAGTGAGTGGATTTTCGAGATATTCTGAACTCATCGCATCTACTTGTGGCGGAAAAGAACAACGAATTGTTAGTAAGAAATCATCAATCCCGACCCACTGGATCAACGGCATTTTCAGAAGCAAATGTCGTAATTAAAAATGAAAACCAAAATCAAAGTCATAGACAAGATTTTTGTCATGGAAGAGGTCGAAGACGTGGGCATGGATGTGGACGTAAAAATAATCGCGGCCGTGGATATGAAAATAATCGAGATAGTTATTTCAATAACTCATCTCAAAAGAACGTCTCGAACCACCCACAAAAAAGGCAGCATGAAAAAACGAGTGAAAATGAAAATCACTCAAAAATATCTGAGAGTGTTTGTTATAGATGTGACACTCCAGGACATTGGTCACATATTTGTCGAACCCCTGAGCACCTATGTAAGATCTATAAATAATCGACAAAGGGGAAAGGAAAAGAGATCAATTTTGTTGAAAACAGTAACCATTCAAGTGGTTCAACTCATTTCGATGCTGCTGATTTTTAGAATGATTTCGAGGACATTGATTAATATTGGTGAGACTAGAATGTAACATACTGTATTTTTCATGAAACATGTTATATTTTTCATATAATGTCATTAATTTTCTTTATTGCATATTTTCTTTTGAAGTTCAAAATGGAAAATGGTATGAGCAAAGCAAAACAAGGAATTAATCCCATGGAAGTTTGCATACCCGATAGTGGTACAACGCACACTATTCTCCGAGATAAAAGATTTTTCTTGGAATTAAAACCAACAAAAACAATGATGAATACAATATCAGGTCCTGTAGACTTGATTGAAGGTTGTGAAAAAGCACATTTTTTGTTACCTAATGGTACAAAATTTTTTATAAATGATGCTTTATATTCACTAGAGTCAAAAAGAAATTTGTTGAGTTTTAATGACATATATTCTCATGGGTATGATACTGAGACGATAACTGATAGAAATCAAAAATATATGTGTCTTACCACATATAAATCAGGAAAGAAATATGTGGTTGAAAAATTATCAATGCTCCCTACTGATTGCATTATACACATATAAGGCCAATCGAATCAAATATGGTGGTTAATAGTTCTTCAATATTAACCAATTAGCATAATCGATTGGGACATCCTGGTTCAATAATGATGCGAAGAATTATTGAAAATACACATGGTCATCCATTGAAAGACCAGAAGATCTTTCAGAATAATAAGTTTCAATGTAAAGCATGTTCTCTTGGAAAACTTATTATAAGACCATCGCCAGCTAAAATCCAAAATGAATCACCCATATTTCATAAACGTATTTAGGGTGATATTTGTGGGCCAATTCATCCACCATGTGGACCATTTCGATATTTTATGGTATTGATCGATGCCTCTAGCAGATGGTCACATGTATGCTTATTGTAAACTCAGAATGTGACATTTGCAAGATTAATGATTCAAATAATAAAATTGCGAAATCAATTTTCCGATTATACAATCAAGAAAATAAGACTTGATAATGCTGAATAATTTACTTCCCAAACTTTCAATGATTATTGTATGTCAATGGAAATTACTGTTGAACATCCTGTTGCTCATGTTCATACACAGAATGGATTAGCTGAATCATTGATTAAACGTCTACAACTGATTGCTAGACCAATGATTATGAGAACAAAACTCCCTATTTCTATATGGAAACATGCATTTTACATGTTGCGGCATTAATTCGCATCAGACCAAGTGCATATCATAAATTCTCCCCATTGCAGCTTGCATTTGGTAAAGAACCAAATATTTCTCATCTGAGAATTTTTGGATGTATAGTGTATGTGCCTATTGCACCACCTCAACGATAAAAAATTAGTCCTCAAAGAAAAATCGGTATTTATATCGGTTATGATAGCTCATCAATCATTCGATATCTATAGCCTCAGACATGCGATGTGTTTACAGCACATTTTGTTGATTGTCATTTTAATGAAAAAATCTTCCCAATGTTAGTGGGAGAAAAGAAACACATCGAAAAATAAATCATATGGTACGTACCATCATTGTTAAACAATGTGAGAAAGATGTACATCAAATTGTGCACTTTCAAAGAATTGCAAATCAAATGCCAGATACATTTGCAGACAGAAAAGGGGTAACAAAATCATATATACATGTTGTAAATGCCCCTGCTCGAATTGAAATTCCAAAGAAACAAATTGAAGACACTCATGATGTCATAAAACGCTTGAAGCGTGGAAGGCCAGTCGGTTCCAAGGATAAAAATCCTCGGAAAAGAAAAGGCATAGAGAAACACGATGATCATAAAATAGAAAATGGTGTTCCACAAGAAACACCTGATGATGAAAATGTTCTGTCAGAACCACAAATTGACGAGAATCGTGAAATCTCTATCAATTATATTAATACTGGAAAAATATGGAACTGAAAATATATAGAAGATATTGATGAGATATTTTCTTGTAATGTGACATGTGATATCATAAATGAAAATGAGGATCATGAACAAAAATCTTTTGGTGAATGTAAAACTCGGCATGATTGGGCAAAATGAAAACATGTCATCCAGGTTGAATTGGATTCGCTAAAAAAATGCAATTTTTTTGGACCTATAGTCCTCACACCTGAAGGTGTAAAACCTGTTGGATACAAATGAGTTTTTATTCGAAAGCGAAATGAGAAAAATGAAATAGTAAGATATAAAGTTAGACTTGTTGCACAAGGTTTTTCTCAAAGGCCTGGAATTGATTATGAAGAAACGTATTATCCTGTTATGGATGCAATTACGTTTCGATATTTGATTAGTTTGGCAGTGGCTGAAAATTTGGAAATGTGTCTTATGGATGTTGTTACAGCTTACTTATACGGATCACTTGACAGTGATATATACATGAAAATCCCTGAAAGATTTAAGATGTCTGAAGCACAAAATTCAAAACCCAGAGAATTTTATTTTGTGAAATTGCAAAGATCATTATATGATTGAAGCAATCCGGCCGAATGTGGTATAATCGGCTAAGTGAGCACTTGATGAAAAAGGGATATGTAAATGATCCAATATTCCCTTGTGTTTTCATCAAGAAAACAACATCCGGATGTGTAATTATTGTTGTATATGTTGATGATTTAAACATCATTGGAATGAATAAGGAAATTCAAGAAGTTATGATGTACTTGAAAGAAGAATTCGAAATAAAGGATCTTGGGAAAACCAAGTATTGCCTGGGTTTGAAAATTGAACAAAAAGAATGTGAAATTTTTGTTCACCAGGCAAATTATACAGAAAAGGTCCTTAAACATTTTAATATGGATAAATCAAATCCGTTAAGTACTTCAATGGTTGTAAGATCATTCATAGAAAAAAATCCATTTCGTCCATGTGAAGGTGATGAAGTTATTATTGGTCCTGAAGTACCATATCTAAGTGTCATTGGTTCCCTTATGTATCTTGAAAATTGCACTAGACCTGATATATCTTTTGCTGTAAATTTATTGGCAAGATTCAGTTCATATCCAACAAAGAGGCACTGGAACGGAATTAAACATATATTTCGATATCTACAAGGAACGACAGATTTGGGACTTTTGTACTCAAAAGACACCAATCAAAGTATCATTGGTTATGCAGATGCTGGATATTTATCTGATCCACATAAGGCACGTTTCCAAACCGGATATGTATTTACTCGTGGAGGCACTGCAATTTCTTGGCATTCACAGAAACAAACACTCGTAACAACTTTATCAAATCATGCTGAGATTATTGCGCTACATGAAGCAAGCCGTGAATGTGTTTGGCTAAATCAATGACACAAGATATCCAAACTTCTTGTGGATTATCAGTAGACAAGAAGCCTGTGACGTTGTATGAAGATAATGCTGCATGTATTGCTCAAATGAAAGAAGGATACATCAAAAGTGACAGAACCAAACATATCCCCCCAAAATTATTTGCATACACTCAAGAGCTTGAGAAGAATAAAAATGTTGATATCTGTTACATTCAATCAAGTGAGAACTCATCAGATCTCTTCACAAAGGCACTTCCTACGTCAATATTCAGAAAGCATATATATAACATTGGGATGCGCAATCTACAGAATATGTGAAGAATGACTCATGTTAACATGAGGGGGAGTTTACGTGGTTGCACTCTTTTTTTCTTACTATGGTTTTTATCCCACTGGGTTTTTTCTAGTAAGGTTTTTAACAAGGCAGTATAAAATACGTAATGAAGACAATCATCATATCACGATCATCATCACAAGGGGGAGTGTTGAAAAATATATTATTATTATTATTATTTTGAATATTGAATATTGAATATTGAGTTGTAAAATGTTGAAAATTAGTGTGTGATGATGTAGATGATGATGTATTAATATTTGGACTAATCTCCAAATGAGATCTATAAATAGGTCTCTCCATTTGTGTAGAAAAACACAATTGAGTTGAGAGAAAAAAAATATTATAAAGTGTAGATTTTGATATATTTTGAGTTTTGGAGTATTTACTTTTTACTATAAATTTTTACTTTTTCACAACAATTATTATTGTTGTTGTTGTTTTTTTTGTTGTTGTTGTTGTTGTTGTTGTTGTTGAATGTTGAAAATTGAGTTGTAAAATTTTAAAAATTAGTGTGTGATGATGTGGATGATGATATATTAATTTTTGGACTAATATCCAAATGAGATCTAAAAATAGGTCTCTCCATTTGTGTAGAAATTACAATTGAATTGAGAGAGAAAAGTATATGAAGTGTAGAGTTTGATATATTTTGAGTTTTTGAGGATTTACTTTTTATCATAAATTTTTACTTTTTCACAACACGTTATCAGCACGATCGCTCGAAGGTTTTCTATAATTTCCAAAGCTCCAAATCAAAGGAAAAGACAAAAATATTCAACAAGTAAGAGTATTTATTTTATTGTTTATATATTTTTACTATATGTATATATTAATATATAATTTCATGTTATTATATAAAAGGATGTCTATGAAACCGACCTTATAATAACGTGATATGATATATATTTATCATGTATATATACTAACTATATTAATATATAATTTCATGTTATTATATAAAAGAATGTCTACGACACCGACCTTATAATAACGTGATATGATATGTATTCTATTGTGTATATATACACTAACCATATTTGTATAATTTCACAATATTATATAAAAGGAGTTAATAAACCTTATTATAATAATGTCATATGATATACATAATTATTTAATTATGATTATCATTATATGCATCACATGATTATCATAAATTTTTATTCAACACATAATCAATTTTTTTTCTTACTCCCAACGGCCACAAATGATAATAAATAGCTAGTTTTTTTCTTATAAATATGATCACTCAAACACATTTCAATCGCACCAAACTTACTCTTTCTCTCAAAATATATTCTCCTCGATTTTTCGAAGAAGAAGATGATATCATTTCTAAGGTTATTTTTTATAACTATTATGGTTATCATCCTCACAAGCCTTGTATACACCGGCGATTATCTACCACACATTTTTTCTCTATTTTTAAACATATTTTACTCGTCGTTTATCCATTATTTTTTATTGTCATATTAATAGAAATTAAATAATAAAATGCATTGTTATTTTTCTAGTAACACCATGTCAAATTTGGAAAATCTTGAATTCGTTGCGCTCGATATCACTGGAAAAAATTATATTCCATGGACTTTCGATGTAGAAATGCATCTTGAATCATTGGGTCTAAGTAAAACCATCAAAAAAAATAATATATCATCCTCATAATATGAATCAAAGGCTAAGATTTTCTGCGTCGACATCTTGATAAATGATTGAAATGTGGGTATCTCACAGAAAAAGACCCAATGGTTTTATGAAAATGGTTGAAGGAAAGATTTGAGCATATAAGGGAAGTAATACTTTCGACCGCCCGTGATGAATGAAATACATTGAGACTCCAAGACTTTAAAAAAGCCAGTAACTATAATTCTACGATGTATCGAATAGTCTCGCAATTGAAATTTTGTAGACATGTGGTTACTGAAATGAAAATGCTTGAAAAAATATTTTTTATTTTCCACGCATCAAATATAACTCTGCAACAACAGTATAGAGTGCGTGGATTTTTGAGATATTCTGAACTCATCGCATGTCTTTTTGTGGTGGAAAAGAACAAAAAATTGTTAATGAGAAATCATCAATCCCAACCCAATGGATCAACGGCATTTCCAGAAGTGAATGTCGTAAATAAAAATGAAAACCAAAATCAAAGGAATAAAAAAAAAATTGGTTGTGGACGAGGTCGAGGACTTGGGTGTGGGTGTGGGTGTGGGCGTGAGTGTAGACGTAGAAATGACCATGGTCGTGGTCACAGCCGTGAATATGAAAATAATCGAGATAGTTACTTCAATAACTCATCTCAAAAGATCGTCACAAACCACCCACAAAAAATGCAACATGAAAACATGAGTGAAAATGAAAAATCACTCAAAAAGATCTGATAGTGTTTGCTATATATGTGGCACTCCAAGACATTGGTCACGTACTTGCCGAGCCCCCGAGCACCTTTGTAAGCTCTATAAAGAATCGATAAAGGGGAAAGAAAGAGACCAATTTTGTTGAAAATAATGACCATCTAAGTGGTTCAACTCATTTCGATGCTGCTGATTTTTTGAATGATTTTGAGAACATTGATTAATATTTTGGTGTGACAAGAATGTAACATATTGTATATTTTTCATGCATTCTTGTATTATTATAAAACATTTTATATTTTGCATTTGTACTGTACTTCAGTTTTTCTTTATTATATTTTTTTTGAAGTTAGATATGGAAAATTCTATGAGCAAAGATAAACAAGGAAATAATCTTATGGAAGTTTGCATAATAGATAGTGGTACAGTGCATACTATTCTCTGAGATAAAAGATATTTTTTGAAATTAAAACCAACAAAAACAATGGTGAATACAATATCAAGTTCTGTAGACTTGATTGAAGGTTGTGGTAAAACACATTTATTGTTACCTAATGGTACAAAATTTTTGATAAATGATGCTTTATATTCACCACATTTAAAAATAAATTTGTTGAGTTTTAATGACATATATTTTCACGTGTGATACTGAGACAATAACTGATGGAAATCAGAAATATATGTGTCTTACCACATATAAATCAGGAAAGAAATATGTAGTTGAAAAACTACCAATGAACCCTATTGGATTGCATTATACACACATAAGTCCAATCGAATCAAATATGGTGGTTGATAATTCATCAATATTAGCCAATTGACATTATCGATTGGGACATTCTGGTTCAATAATGATGCGAAGAATTATAAAAAAATACACATGGTCATCCACCGAAAGACTAGAAGATCTTTGAGAATAATAAGTTTCAATGTAAAGCATGTTATCTTGGAAAACTTATTATAAGATCATCATCAGCTAAAATCCAAACTGAATCACCCATATTTCTTGAAAGTATTTTTGCGCCAATTCATCCACCATGTGGAACATTTCGATATTTTATGATATTGATCGATGCCTCTAGCAGATGGTCATATGTATGCTTATTGTCAACTCGAAATGTGGCATTTGCATGATTAATGACTCAAATAATAAAATTTCGGAATCAATTTTCCAATTATACAATCAAGAAAATAAGACTTGATAATGCTGAAAAATTTACTTCTCGGACTTTCAATGATTATTGTATGTTAATGGGAATCACCGTTGAGCATCATGTTGCTCATGTACATACACAAAATGGATTATCTGAATTGATTAAACATCTACAAATGATTGCTAGACCAATGATTATGATAACAAAACTTCTCATTTCTATATGGGGACATGCAATTTTACATGCTATAGCATTAATTCGCATCAGATCAAGTGCATATCATAAATGACCCCCATTGCAGCTTGCATTTGGTAAAGAACCAGACATTTCTCATCTGAAAATTTTTGGATGCATGGTATATATGCCTATTACACCACCTCGACGATAAAAAATAAGTCCTCAAAGAAAGATCTGTATTTATATCGGTTATGATAGTCCATCAATCAATCGATATCTTGAGCCTCAGACATGTGATGTATTTACAGCACATTTGCTGATTGTTATTTAATGAAGAAATCTTCCCAATGTTAGGGGAAAAAATAAACACATCGAAAAAAATCACATGGTATGTACCATCATTGTTACATTTGGATCCAAAGAACCAAACAATGTGAAAAATACGTACAGCAAATTGTGCATTTGAAAAAAATAGCAAATCAAATGCTAGATGCATTTTCAAACACAAAAGAGGTAATAAAATCATATATACCTTCTGTAAATGCCCCTACTCGAATTGAAATGCCAAAAAAACAAATTTAAGACACTAATGATGCATAAAACGCTTGAAGCGTAGAAGGCCAGTGATGATGAAACACGATGATCGAAAAATAGAAAATGGTGTTTCAGAAGAAACACATGATGATAAAAATATTCTGTCAGAGCTACAAACTGACGAGAATCGTGAAATCTCTATCAATTATATTAATACTCAAAAAATATGGAACCGAAAAGATATGAAAGAAATTGATGAGATATTTTCTTATAATGTGGCATGTGACATCATAAATGAGAATGAAGATCATGAACCAAAATATTTTGGTGAATGTAAAACTCAGCAACATTGGGTAAAATGAAAAGATGCCATCCAGGTTGAATTGGAGTTGCTAAATAAATGTAATATTTTTGGACCTATAGTCTTTACATCTGAAGGTGTAAAACCTGTTGGATACAAATGAGTTTTTGTTCGACAGAAAAATGAGAAAAATAAAATAGTAAGATATGAAGTTCGACTTGTTGCACAAGGTTTTTCTCAAAGGCTTGGAATTGATTATGAAGAAACGTATTCTCCCGTTATGGATGCAATTGCGTTCGGTATTTGATTAGTTTTGTAAGGCCAAAAAATATTCAATTATTAATTACGGAATTTGAGATTTAAATTCTGAATTTGAGAAAATATTAATTGAAGAATTTAAGATATTATATATTTAAATTTTGGGTCGAAATATTTAATTTGGGAATTTACGGATTTTAAGATTTTAATTCTGAAATTCTTAAATTAAAAGATATAGAATATTTAAATTGACCATTTATGAGATTTAAGATTTAAATTATGTGTTTGGATATAAAAAGGATTTAATTTAAATGCGAAACTCGAGCAGGGACTAAATTGCAAATAGTAAAAAACTCAGGGACTAAAATGCAATTTCCCTATTGCAAGTGGATGACACATGGGATATATAGATGCATAGATACATGTATATGCATATTCTTAGTAGAATATTCAGGCCAAAACCGAAAAAGATGAGAAGGGGCCGATTTATTCATCTCAAGTTTTGAGAAAAAATTATTCGGCCGGTAGAATTTCAGATTGATTGTATATTTGCGATCACGGCTTCGAGTGCTACACTTTGACGTAAGTTTAACTAAGATTTATCAAGTTTCAATTTTAAGATGTTGTTAGATTTAAGATTTGATAGTATAAATGTGTTCTAGTATATATGACGATAACATATCTAAGACGGATCGAGAAAAGATCGTCGTTTGAACATGTTTATGAATTTTTGAAGATATTTGGAAATTCTGAAAATGATAGGCTGTTGATTTCGAAATTTAGGGATAGAAATGATGTGGATATTGCGTTTAGATGGTGATGATATTGATGATTATGCTTTCGGAATTATCAATTTCGAATCGTTACACCGTCGGTTTGAATTTCAGTCATTTGATCAAAGACTTGAAGTTGAATAAGCTTTGCTTTCACTTGCAATCTGATATAAAGCTGATGATTGAAATTATATAAATTTATTTCAGATTGAAGTTGAAGATATCGAAGTCGAATCGACGAGTTCGAAAGTTGAATTAATAAGTAGAACAACTAGATGCTTGAACGAGTAAGATTGAAATGAGCAGAATTTGATGACAGATTGGCTAGATTGTTTTAATCAGTATTTGCAAGAGATTGCAAAGATTCAATACATTAAATCAAGAGTAAATTTATGAATTGACGTCGGTTAAGATGGAAAGAATACTCGAGAAAGATTTATATTCTCGAGGTTCCAATTAAATCACACATGATTATGTTCTAATTCTTGAATTGATTAATTCTTGATATGAATTAAAGAATATGATTTTGATTGATGATTACACTTGGTTGAATAACATGATCTATGCTTTATTGGATTATTTCAATGATTATCGATTGTATATTATATGATGCTATTGAGATTGCATCTAAGATTTTAGATTTTTTTTAATCTGCTTATTTTTCTTATGATATTGATCGATGAATATGAGTTATAATCGATGAATATATCTTGATTCATCTTGATTTAAATGCATTCATCTTGAGCCAGAAACCTTGAAAAGCATAGAGGGCTGAATGGCCTAAATTGTAAAATGACGTTTGGAGTCTATATTTGAGTGGCATAGGTTACAGATTAGGACCTATAGTCAGAAAACTCAATATAGTGTCGCCAGAGTCCTGGGTTGAGATACTACACATCCACCTGAAGGAGAGTGGTGGTGGTAATGTGGTGAGATCTTTTCCCTCATGATCCCAAGAGCCGAGATTCAAATTTGAATTCAATACTTGATAGTCTTTTCTTCCAACATGCATTGCATTGTGGCATTATTCATAGAAGATTTTCTATGGAATTGTTATGCTTTGACATGTGTTTATGAGATTTCATGTTATGTTGTTAATACTGGGAGATTTTTCTCACCGTAGTTATCCGATTGTTTTTTTGTTTGTATGTGTGCATTGCATCAGGTTGGAACATGAGCAAGTAGATATGGATTGAATAGCTCAAGAATGAAAGATATAAAAGTGGAGACTCGGTTTAAGAAGTAGAGTTTGCTGTCAAATTTGTAATTTTGAAGTCTTAGACTGGTTTGAGAACTTAGAACTAGACTTGAACTTGTTATTATATTGTACCTTGGAAACATGTATAAGATTATTATACTTTGAGGTGCATGTTCTACTTTTTATTTTGTATATAGATCATCCTAGAATTGATTTGAAACGGTTAAATGTTGAAAAAAAGTTTAAAATGTTGTTAAATGGCAGCAAAAGAGAAGAGTTCAGGTTTTTTGGGCAGCACAGGTCTCGCTCGAGCGCATGAACCTACGCTCGAGCGAGGCCGGGTTGAGCTCGGCCAGAACATTATTCATTTAGCAACATGTTTTTGCGTTGCCAAATGTATAGTTTTGCGTCGCCAAATGTCCTGTATTAATTTTTTGTTCTTATTAAGCATATTAATATTCAGATTGAATATTTCTAATTTATTTGGATTAAATTGTTTAGATTGAGATTGGATAATTATTGTGAATATGAGATTAGCATCTGAGGTCCCCACAAGTTTGGCAGTGTCTAAAAATTTTGAAATGCGTCTTATGTATGTTGTTACAGTTTATTTATACAGACCACTTGATAGTGATATATACATGAAATTCCTAAAGGATTTAAGATCTCTGAAGCACAAAGTTCAAAATCAAGAGAATTTTATTCTGTGAAATTGCAAAGATCATTATACGGGTTGAAGCAATCCGGCCGAATGTGGTATAATCGGCTAAGTGAACACTTGATGAAAAATGGATATGTAAATGATCCAATATGCCCTTGTGTTTTCATCAAGAAAACAACATCCGGATGTGTAATTATTGTTGTATATGTTGATGATTTAAACATCATTGGAATGAATAAGGAAATTCAAGAAGTTATGATGTACTTGAAGGAAGAATTTGAAATGAAGGACCTTGGAAAAACCAAGTATTGTCTTGGTTTGCAAATCGAACAAAAATAATGTGGAATTTTTTTTCACAATTCAAATTATACAAAAAAGGTCCTTAACCATTTTAATATGGATAAATCAAATCCTTTAAGTACTCCAATGGTTGTTAGATCATTAAACATAGAAAAAGATCCATTTCGTCCATGTGAAAATGATGAAGTTATTCTTGGTCCAGAAGTATCATATCTAAGTGTCATTGGTGACCTTATGTATCTTACAAATTATACTAGACCTGATATATCTTTTGCTGTAAATTTATTGGCAAGATTAAGCTCATATCCAACAAAGAGGCACTGAAACGAAATTAAACATATATTCCGTTATCTACGAGGAACGACAGATTTGAGACTTTCATATTCAAAAGATACCAATCAAAGTACCACTGGTGATGTTGATACTGGATATTTATCTGATCCACATAAGACACGTTCCCAAACTGGATATGTATTTACTCGTGGAGGTACTGCAATTTCTTGTCATTTACAGAAACAAACACTCGTAACAACTTAATCAAATCACGCCGAGATTATTGCATTACATGAAGAAAGCAGTGAACCTCGTGTGGATTGTCAGCAGACAAGAAGCCTGTGACAATATATGAAAATAATGTTGCATGTGTTGCTCAAATGAAAGAAGGATACATCAAAAGTGACAGAACCAAACATATTCCCCCAAAATTCTTTGTTTTCACTCAAGAGCTTGAGAAGAATAAAGATATTGATATCTGTTACATTCAATCAAGCGAGAACTCATCAGATCTCTTCACAAAGGCACTTCCTACGACGATATTCAGAAAGAATATATATAACATTGAGATGCGCAATCTACGAAATATGTTAAGAATCATTCGTATTAACATGAGGGGAATTTTACGTGGCTGCATTCTTTTTTTCTTATTATGTTTATATCCCAATGGCTTTTTCCTAGAAAATTTTTTAACGAGGCAGTATACAATATTTAATAAAGAAAATCATCGTATCACGATCATCATCACAAGGGAGAGTGTTGAAAACATATTATTATTATTATTGTTTTTGAATGTTGAATGTTGAAAATTGAGTTGTAAAATTTTGAAAATTAGTGTGTGATGATGTAGATGATGATATATTAATTTTTGGACTAATCTCCAAATGAGATCTATACATAGGTCTCTCAATTTGTTTAGAAATTACAATTGAATTGAGAGAGAAAAATTTATAAAGTGTAGAGTTTGATATATTTTGAGTTTTGGAGTTTTTACTTTTTACCATAAATTTTTACTTTTTTCCAACAATTTCAATTTAATTAGAAACACATGTTTAAGATTTAAATTGACGGAATTTTTAATGGATTGAAGTAGCGAGGTGCATCTGGATTCATACTATCAGCAAAATTTCCAAGAGAAAATGGAGAAGAGAGGCAAATTTCGATTTTGACAACCAAGATTTGTACTTCGTTCATCTGCTTTTCATGGAAAGTAAAGACAAGGAGAGGAATTACGATGTTGTTGTGGAGATTCAGAATCCGGGCATTGAAGAAAATTCAAGATAGTTACTTCAATAACTCATCTCAATAGAGAATCACGAACCATCCACCAAAAAGGCAGCATGCAAACATGAGTGAAAATGAAAATCATTCAAAAAGACCTGAGAGTGTTTGTTATAGATATGTCACTCCAGAACATTGGTCACGTACTTGCCAAGCCCCTGAGCACCTTTGTAAGCTCTATAAAGAATCGATAAATGGGAAGAAAAAGAAACCAATTTTGTTGAAAATAGTGACCATTTAAGTGGTTCAACTCATTTCGATGCCGCTAATTTTTTGAATTATTTCGAGGACATTGATTAATATATTGGTGGGACAAGAATGTAACATATTGTATTTTTCATCCATTATTGTATTATTATAAAACATGTTATTTTTGCATTTGTATTGTACTTCATTTTTTTATTACATTTTTTTGAAGTTAGATATGGAAAATGCTATGAGCAAAGATAAACAAGGAAATAATCCCATGAAAGTTTGCATACCAGATAATGGTACAATGCATGCTATTCTCCGAGAAGAAAAATATTTCTTGGACTTAAAATCAACAGAAACAATGGTGAATACAATATCGGGGTCCTGTAGACTTGATTGAAGGTTGTGGTAAATCACATTTTTTGTTACCTAATGGTACAAAATTTTTGATAAATGATGTTTTATATTCACCACAATCAAAAAGAAATTTATTGAGTTTTAATGACATATATTCTCATGGGTATGATACTGAGACAATAAATGATGAAAATCAGAAATATATGTGTCTTATCACTGTTGCGTGTTTTTCGCTCGCAAGCGCACGATATATAATACAGGAATTAAGTCTAAGTCGATCCCACGGAGAATGAATAAAATGATATTATATTAAATATTTGAGAATAATCAAATCCTAATCCTATGTAGAGCTACGAAAATGGTTTGATTTTAATAAAACTAAAACTTTGCAAGAAATAAAATTAAATAACCACGAATTCACGAGATGAAATTCAATAAGCGATAAATGCTAGAGGTTTGAGTTCACTTGACTGTCCACCACAATTTATTTCTAATGATTGTCCAATTCTAAATTCTTCTAGTTTATTAGCCAAGAATCCCTATTATTTTCTACTACCTCTATGAGACCATGATTCTAATCCTCTAATCTTAAGATAATGTAAACCATCATCAACAATAATGCAAAAGTCAAGGCAAGACAAAAAAAAAAATTTAAAGGGCTGCGCTCGATCGCATGTACTCGTGCAATCGAGCGCACCATCCATGCCTCATGTACTGCCGGAGAAATCTCAAGTGTTGCGCTCGATCCGATGAACTCGTGGGATCTAGCGCACCATTTTATGCAATGCCACTGCCTCAACAAATTGAAGGGCCGCTCTCGATCGTGTGAACTCGCGCGATCGAGCGCGTCCTCTGCCCAGAAAAATCAGAAACAGAACAGGTTATTATCCAACCTTCAACAACAATTCAAATTAGAAATTACAACATTCAAACAACAATATTCGATAACCAAAGTCGACTTATTCAATACAACAAGACAATGAAGTTCCATATCTAAACATGTTCCAACATAACTAGGTAGACATGCTGACACGACTTCTAAACCGAGTCCCACGACTAACTCTCCCTCTTGTTGCTAACAAGGTGTTCGCTGACTTGATCCTGCCCCACATGTTGCCAAGTACACATACAAAACAAAGAAACAGCCGGATAACTCCGGTGAGAAATATATTCTCGATAAAAGCAACATAACAAGTAATACAACAACAAACATGCTTTCAAGGCAACAACGTAATCAATATCAACGTAATGAAATGCATGTCTTTAAATCGAAATATCAATTCTGATAAACGATGGATTGCTGCTGTGCTTTTTGGGATCCCGATGATGAGATCACGTAACGAATCACCGACTCTCCCAATCGAGGTGGTGCCACGTATCCCACTCCCATAGACTTTGGTGCGACTATAAGGAGTATGCTGACTCTAGGTGAACCTCTACACCCAGGCCACTCACAGTATAGCCCCCAAAACGTCTAAAAAAAGTGTTGTTCTGCCCACTGAAATCAAGGTTTGACTCAATATGAATGCATAATAAAACATAAAGACATTAAGCCATATAACAAAACTTAATCAACAACAAAATACAAGTTCCACATGCTAGAACAAGTATTGATGCAAGTATGTGATTTTAAGGAAAAACTCGAGAACCAACTGTCCCGAGTATGCTATCCAGCTAACGATGACTGCTTTTACCTTTCAATGCAATAGCTCCAACTCTGGATAAGCTACAATAAAAAGGTTATATCAAAACTATACAACCTAACAACAACAACAACTCAAGGTAATCTCTTTACCGTTCTTCGTCCAATCTCTTCGACGATCCAATGCTGTCAACACCGGGCTCAACAACTCCAAACAAATCTGTACGGAGACAAAAGTTGATCAACAACTACGATCAAACTCAATAGCCAAGTTTCAACAACTCGAAACGGTTCAAAATCCCCAAAACTCAAACTGGCGGCATAACGGCTATAACTGATTGAACCGAAAACATAGACAGCAGTGTAACGATACTAACTCATCACAACACTAATACAACAAATATACTGCAAACCCATCAAATCCCAAACTCCAAATTTTCGAATAAACATCCAAAAAATCATAACAATTCCGAAAGTCGCTCTATTTCAAAACCGACCGGTAATAAACGATCAGAACTCTGCCAAGAACAACATACTCGAAACTCAATCGAATCTAACAACATCCAAAAAATAGAATATATCTGATCGTAGAAAAACTTACGGTATAATGGAGCTCTCGCTGCAGTGATCGCTAAACTGCCTTCAGAATTAAATTCCAACGGACGGATCGAGCTCGGGAAGAAAACTGGAAGCTTGAAAAAATCTTGGGGCGCAACAATGGTGAAGGAGACGGCTTGGAGGAGGAGATGGAGTTGTGAGACTTAGTCAACTAGAGTAGATAATATATTAAATCTCATCGTGTTCTGAAAACAGCTCTATGACCGCAGATCTCAAGTGTGGTTCCACAGAATCAGTGAATGTAAATTTGACCACATAATCATCATTCTCAGCTTCACCAGGAGTGAAATCAGCATTCTCGACATTCAAAATGTAGCAAATATTTTTATCAGCCATTCTGAAATAGAAAATTGAACGTTATTGAGAAAATTATGGTCCAGAATCACACCCAGAAGAATACACATTGAATGCACCGATTAAGCTAAATTAGAAAGTCAGTCAATGGGACAAAATTACAAATACATCACCAAAACTGGAAATGAAGGGCTAAAAAGTAAAAACTCAATCGAAACTTCCTCCCAAACCATGGAGAACATTGCAACAAGGATATCATAAAAATGTACAGGAAAATAAGATTTGTAAGCCAATCCAATCAGATTTCATACACCATTCATAGATCCTCATCACAAAATTGAAGAGATGAAATAAAATAAGAAGAGAAACACTCATTTTCAGCAATTCACGAGAAGAGAATAGTAAAACAGAAAAACAGAACTGTTCTCTTTAAACTAAAGATATCAGCTTCTGATTGCTTCCCCATTATATCTCCAAAATATGCTCAAACAATATTGATCGCAACCTAATTTATTCTTACAATATTCTCAAACAAAATCTGCTCAAACAATATCTGTTTTCTAAATGATTCATATAATGCATCAGTAACATGGATCCCATTAGCTCAAGGCACACATGATACAGAAAACAATTGCCCCATCTCTAATTACCAATGTATACATTAGCAAGCTTCACAGGTGTAAAACTGAAGAGGAGGTAACAGAGAGAAGCCAAGAACCCACCCACAGAAGACCATGAAAAAAGGACTAAAAAATGCAAAAACAAACACCGCACACTTCAATTCTGCAAACAAATGCTCTGTTCCTCACATTTTAAAAACCAATAACAATGGGAAAACTAGTAAAATCGACAAGAAAAATTTATTAAATAAATAAATACCATGAAAGATAGTTTCGATACCATGAAGAAAACACAAAAATCAACCAATATTTTCATCATCAATTTCATTGTTCACAATGGGAATAACATCAATTATTGATCCCTCTACGTCGTCTCTAAGAAACTCAACATCAAGGCTATTTACATCACCTAATAACGTCTGCATATTAGAATTCAACAAATACAAGAGAACACATAAATTTACACTTATATCCTAAATCTCACATATCAATACACACACCACACTTTTCAATCATAACTCTCAAATTTTGCACTTTAAACAAGATTAATCAAGCACAAATTCTTTCTCAAATTTCAACTTGGAACATGATATAATACAAACAGAGGATTCATAGAAAAACATTACTAATCAATCGCCCCAACACAACTGAACCGGCAAGAATTTCAATATCATTAACAAAACAATATATTATTGACTTGTAAAAACTAAGGAAATTACCTTCAAAACGAAAAGAAAATGTGATTTGAGATGAAAGAAGAGGTTGGATGATTCTAGCGCCCTGTCGAGAAAAATTTGGGAAAAAATCAATAAAGAGGACTGTAATAATCATTGGCATTGGAAAAAATGATATGAAATGAAACTTAATATCACCAAAGAGGACTGTAATAAACAAAATAAAACATTTAAACTGGGAAAAAGTACAAATAACTTAACAAGAAAAAATACAAAGATTAAACGCAGAAACAAAGTAGTTAACCAAGTTCGCCAAAGTTTGTTTCCACGTCATAGATGTACGATTTAAAAGCTACATTGACTATAAGAAAGAATAAAACTTTGATAACCAGCAAAAAACCAGATCGATACAAATGATGAAAGATTATTGATCTTAACAAATATGAATATACTGCCATAATTCTCAAGTTGCTGTTATGTTCACGGTATTCATATGTAGGTCGTAAAATAATATTAAATATACAAGAGAACACATAAATTTACACTTACATCCTAAATCTCACATATCAATACACATACCACACTTTTCAATCATAACTCTCAAATTTTGCACTTCAAACAAGATTATGCAAGCACAAATTCTTTCTAAAATTTCAACTTGGAACATGATATAATACAAACAGAGGATTCATAGAAAAACATTACTAATCAATCGCCCCAACGCCCCAACACAACTGAACCGGCAAGAATTTCAATATCATTAACAAAACAATAGATTATTGACCAGTAAAAACTAAGGAAATTACCTTCAAAACGAAAAGAAAATGTGATTTGAGATGAAAGAAGAGGTTGGATGATTCTAGCGCCCTGTCGAGAAAAATTTGGGAAAAAAATCAGTAAAGAGGCCTGTAATAATCATTGGCATTGTAAAAAATGATATGAAATGAAACTTAATATCACCAAAAAGGACTGTAATAAACAAAATAAAACATTTAAACTGGGAAAAAGTACAAATAACTTAACAAAAAAAAATACAAAGATTAAACTCAGAAACAAAGTAGTTAACCAAGTTCGCCAAAGTTTGTTTCCACATCATAGATGTACGATTTAAAAGCTACATTGACTATAAGAAAGAATGAAACTTTGATAACCAGCAAAAAACCAGATCGATACAAATGATGAAAGATTATTGATCTTAACAAATATGAATATACTACCATAATTCTCAAGTTGCTGTTATGTTCACGGTATTCATATGTAGGTCGTAAAATAATATTAAATCTACAAGAGATCACATAAATTTACACTTATATCCTAAATCTCACATATCAATACACATACCACACTTTTCAATCATAACTCTCAAATTTTGCACTTCAAACAAGATTATGCAAGCACAAATTCTTTCTAAAATTTCAACTTGGAACATGATATAATACAAACAGAGGATTCATAGAAAAACATTACTAATCAATCGCCCCAACGCCCCAACACAACTGAACCGGCAAGAATTTCAATATCATTAACAAAACAATAGATTATTGACCAGTAAAAACTAAGGAAATTACCTTTAAAACGAAAAGAAAATGTGATTTGAGATTAAAAAAGAGGTTGGATGATTCTAGGGCGTGGGCGTGCGTCCAGAAAGATTTGGTATTCTGCAAAACATATCAGATGCGTGAGCCCTCATTAACAAAACAATAGATTAACGAAAAGAAAATGTGATTTGAGATGAAAGCATCCAATTGATGGGGATTAATCATAGGTTGCGTTTAGATTGAATATTTGAAATAAGCAAACTAATGGTGTAATTCGAAATCTAAGTTTCAAATTCGCCCATCAAAATCAGATCATTCCATGCGAACTCAAGCCCTTCTCAAATTTTCGAAGAAAGCCAATACAGATTTATCCATTATCATGATGCACCATTTTGAATCATATACACATAGGTGAAAAGATTTGAGTAGATATACGCTTTTACTTTAGCCTTCATATCTGCTATTTTCTCCACTGAAGTGGTGGTTTAGCAGAGAAATCTCGAGGCGTAACTAAATTATTTTGTACTCCAGACAAATCCTCCTTGAACCCATAAACACCATTTCCTCGAAAATCGAGACTTTTTCTTGAATTTTCTTCAGTGCCCGGATTTTGAATCTCCACAACAACATCGTAATTCCGCTCCTTGTCTTTCCTTTCCATGAAAAGCAGATGAACGAAGTACAAATCTTGGTTGTCAAAATCGAAATTTGCCTCACTTTTCCATTTCTACTTGAAAATTTTACCGATAGTATGAATCCAGATGCACCTCGTTACTTCAATACATTAAAAATTCCATCGATTTAAATCTTAAACTTGTGTTTCTAATTAAATTGAAATTGTTGGAAAAAGGTTAAAATTTATGGTAAAAAGTAAAAACTTCAAAACTCAAAATATATCAAACTCTACATTTTATAAATTTTTCTCTCTCAATTCAATTGTACCTATTTATAGATCTCATTTTGAGATTAGTCCAAAAATTAATATATCATCATCTACATCATCACACAATAATTTTCAAAATTCAGTAGGGCGCATTGGTAGTTTTTCAACTACATATTTCTTTCCTGATTCATATGTGATTGATAAGTCAATTTATGCACTTAATTTATATATGATTTTACTTGGCTTTTGTGATGTATCGAGTGAATTTTATGCATATTTGGTGTTGTTTTTGTAGGTTGCAAGGATTGGAGCAAAAGTAACAAGAAGAAGCGGATGAATGAATTTTGGAGCAGCAACTTCAGAAAATTACTGGGTTTTTTTAGAGACATTAAAATCTGATCTTCACCGTTCATAATAAAGTTCAGGATGTTTTGAAGCTACTGTCAAAATTTCAGCCCAATCCGACAGTTATATTGTAAGATATGAATTTTTTAAAAATGTTGCGCAGCTGGAAAATTGTATGGCGCATATGCAGGAAAATGTGGTGCATATGCGGCAAAAGGCAGAATCATGAAGAAGAGTCAGCGCATCTGCGGGAAAACTTGAGCATCTGCGCATAATTCCAGCAAATTGAGAAGTGAAGAGGTGCATATGCGGGCAAATCTTGAGCATATACGCCAAAGTCCGGAAAACTAAGAAACAAAAAGAGCGCTTATGCGTTATTTCATGAGCATATGCGGGAATCGAGTTTTTGGAAGAGAAGCGCATCTGTTAAATATATACCAAGGGTGCTCACTCATAATAAACAAGCGGACCATTTATCGTGTATTTGTATGAAATTTGAGTTCGAGGGCATTCCATGTTGACATATGCTAGCTTTTTTCGTGTCAACCAAGTGTTTCAATTTCCTGATAAATATATACTTGAACGATGGACACGAGATGCAAAATTTGGAGCAACATATACCATGTGTGAGGAAACTATCGGCGATGATCCAGAAAAGTATTTGATGTCAAGACACTCGAGATTATCTTATAAAGCTTCATGAGTATTAGTTGATGAGGCATCTTTGACTGATGAGGGGACAAATTTCTTGGAGGAGCAATTCAATCATATCTATAGAAAATTAAAGATATGAACAATTGTAGAATATCGAACAATGGAAATCAAAGGAAGAGAACCATAGATGATACTCCTGGTATTATTGATCCTTCTGAAGTAAGAATGAAGAGATGTGAAAAGAGAATGAAATCATCAAAGGAGAAATCAATCTCAAAGATTAGGCTATGTCGTGGATGTGGGCTTCGTGGTGTGTCATATGACAAACGCAATTGTCCAAATTTGCACAATGGATATGCGTTGATTAATTTGTGTTTGGTTTAGATTTTTTTAAAAAAATAAACCAAGAATTTTTATTTATTTTTATAATTATGATGTGTAGTTTACCAGATCAACTGTAGATATTCATAATAATAGTGATGACAACACATATGAAGAAGATTTTGCATCTATAGATGGTACTATAAATGTTTCATTTTTATAAAAATGTAATGCTGCATTGAGAAATTAAAGTTAATAATTGTCTTTAATTATTATTGCTGGTTCTAACAACATGCCGTCAACATTTTGAATCACCATCAATCATGTTCAGTGTGCTTATCAGTTATCACCTCTTCAAATTTCCACAATGTTATTTTTTATTCATTTCCAGAGCCTGAATTCTGTCTTCGTTAGTTTCTTTCATCTTGGTTCCATTATATTTTAATATCTACCATCTATATTTATTTTATTTTATCATTTAATTTTATGTGTTATTGATATAAAAAATTTTATTGGGATTGTTGTTGATCTTGTGGCATGATTTCTTGCATATTTAATACTATTTTATTTTGTGCAGTCTACCCCACCCCCACCCCCCCCCCCCCCCCCCCCCCCTTTTTCTTTCTTTTGCAATGCCGAGGTCAAGTTACTAAGGGAAGACATACTCTTGTGGATCCCAATGTAGTTATTGAGATATGAAGATGCCAGGAAGTAGGTAGGGGTTGAATTTTGAGAAGAGTTTTTGATTTTAGAAAGATGGATTGTCATTGATTTTAGAGCATTTTCATTTGTCGGGATTTTTGATAATGTTTTACATTATTGATATTCAAGTAGAACATGTTTTTGGGATTTTGCTTCATGTTTTAACTTCAAATAGTGGATGTATTTTGTGAAAATTCCTAAATATTCTAGGAATTATTTTTGAAACGTAAAGTACTTCGCATCTTGTCCATTACAGCTAGATATTCTCGTTTGCTAAATCAAAAATAGACTTCGAGAGTTGTTTTTGTCCAAATTATTGTCAATTTGACAAGTTTGACTAATTTTTGTATTGGTTCATAGGATTATGTTCTCAATTGATCTTTAACATGTTAACTTCACTATTTTTTGTATTGGATACCATGTGTTTTTGTAATTATAACTTTCTTAAGCTATATATATCCTTCACGTTTGAAGCTAAGTTAGTTAAATTTGCAAAATCATTTTCATTTCTTAGCATATTAAATCGATAGAAAAACTATTTTTTGTCCATATTTACCAACCAAATTTACGTTATTTAAATTATTCTCAAACTTGTGTATAATATTTTTATTATAATATTCACTTCTGTATACTCTATTGTGCAAAAAGTGTTGGTGCTTCAAATGATAAAAGCTCTTACATTTAGGAGATTTATATAAAGAATGCAAGTGAATGAAATTTTATTTCCTTCAGAGTTCACCAATAAAACTATACAATCACATGAAGCAATCAACATGTTGAAGCGTGCTTCTGTCAGATTGAATGAGAATAAAAAAAGATCAGATGAAAGTACAGTGGCCAAATGAGTTCAGTGATCAGATGAGTTCATGGTCAGATCGAATACTGGAATCAGATCGAATGATGGTCAGATGATTTCTTCGGATGAGTTCAGGCAGATCGATTGCTCAAGTGCTGAGACTTGGTTAGAAGTCAGATGAAGTATCTGTAAAGCTGTAAGCTTGAAGGTAGATTGAAGTGCGAGAGCGGATCAAGACTGATGTGAGAAGACTTATCGGGTTGGACCATGTTGACTTTAAGATTGTGCCTAAGGAAGTTGTTGACCTAAAACCCAAGAAATACGTCGATTTATTTCTCTATATAAGCAGATGGAAGCTGGCCGTAACCAACATAAGAAAAAATCAAATTCTTCAATCTTCAACAAGAGTTTAAGAGAGAATTTAGAGAGAGAGAGAGAGAGAGAGAGAGAGAGAGAGAGAGAGAGAGAGAGAGAGAGAACTGAGGCGTAGATTGTGACGGAAAAAATAGGGTTTAAAGCTTGAATTGTGTATGTATCTATCATTAGATTTTTTTGGTCTGGATTGTAATAAGCTCTGGTTTGAGCTTGAATTTCTTCTGTTCGTAATTAACAAAAGTGTTATGTTGCTCTCCCGTGGACGTAGGAAAATTCGTTGCCGAACCACGTAATACTTGTGTTGTTTACTTGCTTTTGCTTGAGTTGCTGATTGATCTGCGTGTATTGGATTTTATCTGGATTCTTGGATTGTGTTCTTATTTTTCTGTGTTTACGTGGTGAATTCTCTGGTATATCAAGTTTGTTCTGGTTGATTCCTAACAAGTGGCGCCATCCGTGAGAAACTAGGCAAATATGGTAGGATCAATGAAATTTGATATTTAAAAGTTTACTGGAAAGAATGATTTCTCGCTCTGGAGAATTAAGATGCGAGCGATCCTGATACACCAGGGATTGATGGAAGCTCTCAAGAAGAAGGAGGAGATGTCCGATGAAATAAAGAACAAGAATGAATTACTCAAGAAAGAACACAGTGCGATTATTCTTTGTCTGGGTGATAGACCTCTTCGAGAGGTGGCGAGAGAATCATCTGTTGAGGCTGTGTGGATTGAACTTGAGAATTTTGATAACTGTGTTTTGTGTGCATATTTTTATGTTGTTTTGTATACATTCATATGCCATTGTTTAAGTTTTTGTTTAAGTTTTGATCATTTTTCATGCATGGTGTCTAATAACATTATTCCGGATTTTTGTGCAGGAAAAGGCAAGTTAAGGAAAATTTGGACCATAATGAATCTCGCCCGAGATGCGTATTTCTACCGCTCGAGCGAGAGAAAACTCAAGTGTTGGGCAGAAACATGTCCGCTCGAGCGGAAAAAAAGAAGTTGCGGGCCAGAAGACTTCCCGCTCGAGCGGGAGGTTTATAACGCTCGAGCGGCGTGCGCGTATAGAGTTTTTATTTTTAGAAAATCTTGTTCTAGATGGATACCAGCTTTTGTAGATTCTATGCATATAAATAGCCTATTTTAACATCAGATTTAGGGCTGAACGTGTGTTTGAAGGCAAAGAGGCGGCTACATCATCCATAGCATTCTACTCTTCATCTTTTCTTATTTTTTTTCCGATTTTTATTTCATGTTTTGAATTAAACACTTTAAGTTCTAGACTATGTTTAATCTAGAGTAGTCGTTTTACTTCGACCAAGGCTGTGTGATTGGGCCGAATAAGTTCATGTAGAAAAATTGATTTTTGTTTGGGATTTATCAGATTTGGTTTTAATATTATTGATTATTAGATTTATATTTATCTTGTGAATAATATGACCAATTATTTGCTTGCATGTTAATCGATTCTAAGTCGACAAAGGAGAAATTGATTTCGATCACTCTAATAATCAACACGAGGTTAAATTGACTAGAAATAGTATTCAATTTCATCGTGCGGTTTTAGGTGTTAATTGAATTCTCACAGTTCTTAATGCATTCGAGTAATCGAGTTTGATTTGAATTATGAAAGATTGATCCGTCAATATTTGAATAGGTTTAATTGCTCTAAAAATAGACCTTTAACCAAGTCACGAGAATTCACCGTAATTTAAGATTTAAATCTAAATCCTGAATCGACTACATGTTACATGATTTTTTTGGTACCAACGTGTGTCCTTGATCGAATTTTTCTCATATTTGAATTCAATTTAAAATTCCTGCTGTGTTTTATTTTAATTGATTTTAATAGTAATTTTATTTATTAGTTAAAATCTTGAAAAAGCACTTTTATTCACTAGTCTAGATTAAGTAGAAATAATCATATTTTGGTAATTATAAAATAATAGTCCATGTGGGTTTGAAATTTGGATTTTAATCTATATATTATTACTTGACCTGGTACGCTTGCCAGTAGATTTATATCACACCGATTTTAGCGGTCAAGTTTTTGGCACCGTTGTCGTGGATTGTTTGTGATATCAAAATTTTTATTTCACTTGAGATTAGACTTTATTTTATTTATTTGTTCTATTAAAATCTGAAATTTTGTTTTCTTCTCTTTGTGTTTCTCAGGTACTTACTGTTGTGCATGCATAGCATTCTATCGTCTAAGGATCTCGTACCGCTTGATTTAGAGATCGAACGCATGCTCAGCAGATTCGAAAAGCGAGGAGAATCATAAATCTAAAGCTTGAGTCAGAATCTAAACCAGAAGAAGAAATTGCGGACAACAGAACTGTTCTTGACCTTATTCGTCCAACAACTGAAGGTTATGGATCTAACATTGTTCGCCCTGCTATGGAGGGGAACACCTTCGAATCGAAGCCTTCTATCATACATGTAACGCCCCAAAATTAGCCTAATCGAGACTTTAAGAGATTAAAATAGATAATCAGAGATTAAGAAATTCGAGGATTTAATTGGTTTCCAATAAGGGACTGAACTGCAATTTTTGAAGAATTCAGGGTCCAAAGTGCAAAAATGGGATTTAATATATATTATTGGCCCTTAAAGGATTTTTTGACTAAGTCTCTTCTTCTCCCTCATTCTCATCCACACTTCCAAGCTGATTCCTCCATTAACGCCCCTTTAAGCTTTCAGATTTCATTTTGTGCTCGATCCGTCCGATAGAATTTCAATCTGAAGACATATTCGCGATCACGGCTACGAGAGCTCCGTTCTACCGTAATTTTTTCTTCGATCCAGTATACTTCAATTTTGGGATGTTGTCAGAATTTGTTTAAATTCGGATATGTTGTTCTTGAGCTAAGATAGATCGTATATTTGAAGTCGGATTGGAAAAAAAACGTCGTTTGGAATTGTTATGATTTTATAGGCATAATTCGAGAGTTGGGGTTTTTATATTTGTTGGTATTGGTTTGTTTTAGATGAATTATGGATGTTGGGAGTTGTATTGGATTTATTGCTTCTGTGGTTTTTGGTTGATCAGATTATAGTCGTTATGCCGGTTTGAGATTTCAGAATTTTGGGAGTTGTATGAGTTTTGGGATTTGATTTGAATTGGATGGATTGATATTGGAATTGTTTTATATCTCCGTACAAATTTGGTTGAAGATCTTGGATTTCAGAATTTGCAGAATTCGAATCGTCGCAGAATTGATCGAGAATCGGTAACAAGTTGACTTTAATCGTTGAATTACGATTGAATAGAATTTTGATTTGGAAATTCTTATTCTTGTAGCTTGTCCGGAATTGCAGCTACGTCGAATCAAAGAAAAGGTAAAAGACGATATCAATTGGAATGGGGTAAACACTCGTGTTTTGATTCATCCACGAGTCCCTAAATCACATACATGCATGATTACATGTTTAGGTTGATTAAATGCATTGAATTGGACTTCTTAAATGTATTTATTCATATGCATTCATCTTGAGCCACTTTCCTTGATTTAGAGAGGGCCGAGTTGCCCAGTTTTTAATTTAGACGTTTGGGAGCTATATTTGAGTGGCCTGGGTTAGTGGAGGTCACGCCTAGCGTCTGAATGCTCTTTATAGTTGCACCAAAGTCTGGATGATTGAGATATGCATCATCCACCTCGATTGGAAGAGTCGGTGAGTTGTTGTGATATCTTGACCTCGAGATCCCAAAAGAAAAAACCAGATTTCTTGATTATCTGAGTCGATAATCTTGTTTTTAAAGACATGCATTGCATTGTATTGCACTTTGATGGATTGTCAATATTTCAGGTTGTTGATACACAGACTTTCCCGCTCGAGGAAGATGATGTATATTTCAATCCTCTAAACTCTGGAGCAACTATAAGGATTTTTTGGGCTATTGGAGTAACTCGACGACCAATGTCTCTCAATTATAGTCCCCAGAACGTCTAATTTAAAATGAAATCAAATGATTCGGTTCAAGATGAAATGCACGTGTAATCATAATTCATGCAAATAATTTCAAGTAATTCAAATAATTCAAATAACATGAAAGTATGTTATTTCTTGGGAAACTCAAAAATCGACTCGGATTCGAGTAATTGTCCCATTCAATTCGATTTTTGCTATTACTTTTTCTCGGTTTCGAAGCTCCAACTCAGGATAAGTGATAAGTGTTTTTTGAGTGCATTATTTTGTGATAGGTTTTTATCTATTTTGTGAGCATTCATATTGTTTTTACGTATTTTTATGTGTTTTAGAGCATGTGTGTGTATTTCACTCCTCGGGTTAATTTTTTAGGAAAATAAATTGTTGAAGAGTGAATTACGAATCAGCTTTGTTCGAAAAATCAAATTTAATTTTAGAGAGATCTAAATCCAATCTCCACCGTTCAGATTAAAGTTCAAGATTTTTTAAGCTGTTGTCAAAATTTCAGCTCGATCCGACGGCTAGATCTCAAGATATGAATTTTTGAAAATCGTCGCTAGCAGCAGAATTTTTGAACTGCGCGCGCGCGAGAATCAAGCTCGCGCGCGTGCGAGTTGGAGTTCCAGACCTCTGTTTTTATGTGCTGAGCGCGCGCGCATGTTCCGGGGTCATATGTGTTCCGAAAAATCCTTGTTTTGAGAGGAAATTAACTGTTAGGCGTTCCGGACCATATATACAAGATATAACATATTTTTTAGGGTTCTGAAGTCCCAACAGGCAGAGAACGCACAACGCAAAGGCGAGAGGCGGCTACAGGCTTGGAAGAGAAGATTTCTTTTTTCTTTTCTTCTTCTTATTTTTATTTTTGAATTATTGTTTTTAATTATTGAGTAGTTTGTTTTCAACCAAGACGACGTGATTGAGCCAAACAAATTTATGTAGAAAACTTGGATGTTTGTTTGGGATTTTTCAGAGTTGATTTTATTTTATTGATTTTCAGATTTATATTTGTCTTGTGAATAGTCTGATCAACTGTTTGCTTGCAAGTTAATCGATTCCAAGTCGACAGAGGAGGTATTGATTTCGATCACTCTGATAATTAACACATGGTAAAACCGACTAGAAATAGAATTCGGTTTCAGTATGCGGTTTGGGTGTAAACTGAATTTTCATAAATATTTAATGCATTCAAATTTGATTAGAATTACGAAAGATTAGTTCATCAATATTTGAATAGGTTTGATTGTTCTAGAAATAGTCCTTTGAACAAATTAGGAGAATTCCCGTGAATTAAGATTAAATCTGAGTCCTGAATCAACTACATGTTACATGATTTGTTCGGTACCTACGTGTGTCTTGGTTGTCTTTGTTTTAATTATTTTTATCTTCAGTTATTTTTATTCTTATTTTTTAAGCAGTTTTTATTTTATTTTCTTATTTTATTTAAATCAAATTGCTTTTTATTATTTTGTCTAGATTAAGTAAAATAATTAATTCTTGAGAATTGACAACAGTCCCTGTAGGATCGATACTTGGACTCTCTGTCCACTTTACTATTACTTGACCTGGTACGCTTGCCAGCACCATTTTTTCTAAGGACCATGTGCAGGCCTATGATATGCTGGAGAAGATGACGGTCAATAGTTTCCAATGGCCATCTGAGCGTATGGGAGTAAAGAAGCCAGCTGGAGTGTATGCAGTGGATCCTCTCACATCCATCACTGCTCAATTATATGCACTGACTACACAGGTAGCTTCTTTGAATAAAATTCATGTTGCAGATTCAACTGGAGTTGAAGGATCATATACCCCAGAAGAAGTTAATTATATCAATCCTAATGGCTACCGAGGTTATGGAGCTTATAGAGGTAACCCTGTCCCTAATACTTACCATCCTAGCTTGCGAAATAATGAAAATTTTTCTTATGCTAACAACAACAATGTGTTGAATCCTCCGGGGTTCAATACAAACAAGGATGAGGGTAAGCCTTCTTTGGAAGATGTGGTTAGTACTTTTGTGCATGAATCAGGTAAGAGGATGGCGAGAACTGAGTCTCGCCTTGATAGCTTAGAGACGCACATAGCCAACATGGGTGTCGTACTTCAATCCATGGAAACTAGCATAGGGCAGTTGGCAAACGCACTGAAGGATAATAATAGAGGCCAGTTTCCGAGCAACACTGAGGTAAATCCCAAGGACAGTGCAATGCCATAGAGTTGAGGAGTGGAAAAGAAGTTGGAGTCCAAGAACCTGCTATTGAAGAGGAGAAATTTGAGAAGAAAGTCGAAGAGAAGAAGCTTAAAACTGAGCCAAAACCGATGTACAAGTCTCCACTTCCCTACTTGCAGAGGTTCAAGAAGCGTTGGATGAGCAGTTCTCCAAATTCTTGGAGATTTTCAAGAAAATTCACATCAACATCCCCTTTGTTGAAGCTTTGGAGCAAATGCCAAATTATGCGAAGTTCATCAAGGAGGTGATGTCCAAGAAGAAGAGGCTGCTAGAGAACGAGGTGATGAATTTAACGGAAGAGTGCAGTGCGGTGCTACAAAAGAAGATGCCACAGAAACTTAAGGATCCAGGAAGTTTTACTATTCCTTGCACTATTGGTTCATCTTATTTTTATAATGCACTTTACGATTTAGGAGCTAGCATTAATTTAATGCCTTTGTCTGTTTTCAGGAGCTTAGGACTTGGTGAGGTGAAGCCCACAATGATCGCTTTGCAGTTGGCTGATAGATCGATTACATATCCGCTTGGAATTATTGAAGATGTTCTGGTAAAAATAGATAAATTTATTTTTCCTGCGGATTTTGTTGTGCTAGATATGGTGGAGGATACAAATATGTCACTGATATTGGGGAGACCATTCCTGGCCACTGCAGATACCAAGATCGAAGTCAAGAAGGGTGAATTATCTATGGGTGTGGAAGGCGAGAGAGTGATTTTCAACTTATTCACGAAAGCACTCAATCCACCCATAGAAGAATTGTGCTTAATTGAACCGGCTGTGAAGCTAGAGGGATGTCAAAGAGCCGATATTGAGGTTGAATCAAAGAATAAAGCGCCAATTTCATCAACAAAGAAGGACACAAAAAAGAGAGCGAAATTTAAAAGGCGGTTCGTGGAATTCATTTGGCGCGTGAAAGAAAAAGGGAAAAATTAATATCGGTGAAAGTCGGGCTGTAGACTTTAAACCAAGCGCTATTTGGGAGGCAACCCAAGCATTTTTTTTAGTTTATTTGCTTTTATTTTTAGTTTAATTAATTATAGTTTTTTTTAGTATTTTATTATCAATTTTTGAGCTTAATTTTTCTTAATTTTCAAAATTTTTCAGGCTACAGAAATCTCAATTCGAGGAAGCAGCGCGCCCGCCCCATTAATTCGAGCGCCCGCGCCATACTTGAAGAAATTTGCAAACTTGAGGCGCGCCCGCTCCACTCCGCTCGAGCGCCCGCGCATCCTCTTCGTTTCACTAATACACGAACAACGCTACACCTTGCGCTATCGCGCTTCCGAGCTGCACCAGAACTAGCGCAAACGCGCACCTAACCAAGCGCTATCGCCCCTTCCCATTAGCGCCTCCCATAGCGCTAACGCGCTTCTCATCCCACCATCAGCGCTCCTCATCTGCGGCCCTTAAAGTGCTATCGCGCAGCAACCACTCCATCAGCGCGCCCTGTTTCGCTAATGCGATCACCTATAGCGCTACACCATATTGCTAACGTGCTACACCATGCGCTAGTGCACTTCCAGCAACTTCCTATACAGTTCATTTGGATGTTCATGTGGTGCTTCTCAACCATTTTAACCATGGCATTGCGGCTGCGAAATTATTTACCATGAGTATGGAGATGGAGTTGATAACATCGGGTACTGATGCTCGGTGTCGAAGGTATGAGTCCCTTGTTTTTTTTATTTATTTTTAATCATTAAGGAAAATGATTACACTAATTTTGGGGGGTGAATCAGTGTCTGATCTTGTTGTTTAGTTGAATTAATTGGTTGGTTGATAGTTGAGTAAGTTGAGCTTTATTGTGTGCTTCATAGATAAATTTTTTGGGGGATGAATCAATGTTTGATTTAGTTGGTTGATAGTTGTTTAGTTGAGTTTTATTGTGTGCTTCATAGATAAAATTTTTAAAGAGTTTAGGAGTGTTAGTTGAGATGCAAAAACTTGTTGTGAAAATTCCTCGCAAGCGTACGAGTGTCAAGTTTTAATATAGTGATAAAATCAGATATCGATCCCACAGGGAGTAATTTGAAAATAATCAGTGCTTGTAATTAAAATAGTCTAAACTTTATCTAGAAAATCAAACTTTGAGAATTTTGCATAAAAATAAATAATCAATGAGTTTAAAAGCACGCACACAACTTTTCAGATAAATATCAATCAGAGAAAAATGGTCTAGAGGTTTAGATTTCACCTGGTTTCAACAACAATCAATACTAATTAATTAATCTTCATGAATTTCAAGGAATTAATAGCCAAGAACACTTAAGTTTATTATTTCCCTCTCCCGAGCAACAAATAATTTTTATCAACTACAATTCAATTTCAATATCCCTATTAAGAATCTACTTGCAGTGATCTATCACAAAACAATGTTCTTTTTAAAAGCTCTGTTAAAATTATACACTCTCCCGAGCTATATAAATAATTAACAGTGTATTTTCTATTGGTCCTATTCAAAATCTCCTCTCTCGAATCTCCTCTCCCGAGTGCCAGATTTCAAATAAATATAACAAATCAATTATTGATCAGATAATTGAAAAGACAATCAATTCTAGAAAAAACAATTAATCTAGAAGAAACTCAATTCAATAAAATCAAAAATTCAGGAAAGTGTCTACACCAGGTTCCATCCGACCTCTAGACTATAAAAATTTAGTTCATAATAAAATTCTGAATAAAACAATAATTCATAAATCCAGATATATTCAGAATTAAATAAATAAAAGATAAAGAAAACAAATCCGTCGTCGACTCCGTGTCCGGTCGATCGATCTCCGTCTTCGTTCTTCAATTAAGCTCCAGAATATTCTTCCCAGAAATCTTCACGATAAAAACTCTTTGTTCTCTGATGTACTGTACGTATGTGTGTTGTGCGGCGGCTCCTCTTGTCTAATAAAAGAATCCTTTTTATAGCGTGCACAAAAGCCCACAAAATCAAGCCCTTAAAAATTGCTCGAAATAATAAAAATTTGAGACGGCAGCGATCGGGACGGGCGCTCAAGTGAAGGCGCGGGCGCGCCTCAGTCTCGCGGATTCCAATTCTCAAATCTTCAGATCATAGCGCGATAGCTCTAAGAATCTCCTCTTTAGCGCTAACTTTTCGCGCTAACAACAAAGCCCATTAAGAAAGCCCAAATCCTTTTCTCTTCTTGTCTGATCGTTCTTTTTTTTTTTTATTTTTATTCTTCTTTAATTTCTCTTGTCTCCATTTTATTCTTTTCTATTCTCAACTTCTTATTCTTCCACAATAATTCTTCTTTTTTCCATTATTTACATAATTCTCTGCAAGCACAAAAACAACACAACTAGCGCATAAATCAGCTCGAAACCACTAATTAACAATTAAAATCATATATAATTTAAGTGTATAAAATACACTTATCAAATACCCCCAAACTTAGACTTTTGCTAGTCCCGACCAAAACTATTCAAAACCAATAAATTCCAAAAATCAAATCATCAAAAATCAACAAGACTAGTCAAGAAATATTATGGAGCAATGGCCTGAGCAGTGATTTCAAAAATTTCTTATCCAATCTCATCCAACCTACTAACACTTGAAAGTTTTAATCATAACCAAAATAACCGCATAAACTCACAATCTCCGCAACTCACGTTCAAAACACCCTTATCCAAATTCAATTCAAACATTCATAGATCAAGAGGACTTTTCAAGGTAGCATAGGATCAAATATAGGAATATGTATCAAAAACACTCACAATCGGTTAAAAGCAACGAATAAAAGTGTGTGCGTGTTTCGATCAAAATTCATAATCATTAAAAGCATCAATCAACAGTCCATAGGCTAAATTCTCGCAACTCTTCTCCACTAGTATATTGGGCAACTGAGACTCGGTCAATAGGACTTAATCAGCTTATAATGTAAGGTCTGACTTATGGCTACAAATGAAGGATAAGAATTCAAAATAAGGAGTAATTTAATGCACACACTCTAATTCCAACTCCTTTTCATTCACAATTTCACATTTTTTTTCTTCACACTTATTTTTCACTTCACTTCATTCATTTTTTTTTCCTTCATTCTCCATCTTTCACAACCTTTTTCAACACAATTTTTTTTTCTTGTTTTCTTCCACCTCTTTTCATATTTTCAATTCATCCACCACAACATTCCATTTTTCACAAATAAAACTAGGAGCATATAAAATTTTAGCATTCATATTACTCCCTTAGAGGTAGGAAATAGTGTATAGGCTATTCAAGTTTGGGGGTTTATCACACGTTTACACGCATGCCATTAGATTTTCAATAAACTCAAACAAGGTACTAAGGATAACATGCATTAATAGGGTAGCTTGAAAGGCTCAAACGAATTCAGAAAAATTGTCTAAATCATTCTTAATCACAGTTTTGCCCGTATTTCTCCTCGGAGAGTGTTTGAACTAGTTCTAGATAAGTCTCAATCCACAATTAATTCATACAAATATCAATCAGTGCATAAAAGATTAATCATCAGCAGTAAACGATGATTTTCAACAAGAAATTCAGATTATTCCCGTACCTCATAGTACTCATATACGTGCAGGCTCAAATGGGCAACTAATGATAAATTATTTCTTCAATAAAATTCAGGCCCAAAAATTTTCAAACAATGCCTCAATCATATCTATGTCTGTATGTCTCAAAAATCAGATTCAAGTATTAATCACAGAGTATATAGAAAATTGTTCATTCAATTGGTTCCATTTTTTCAAAAAGATTTGTCAGATGGGTGGACAATCATGGATTTCAGTTATAGCACAAAAAAATTTTTATCAGCCATGCATCCAATTATTTCTCAACTTCTTTTCAACTCAACTCAACTAACACAACAACTAAACTCAACAAAAATTTATCTATGAAGCACACAATAAAACTCAACTTACTCAACTATCAACCAACCAACTAATTCAACTAAACAACAAGATCAGACACTGATTCATCCCCCCAAACTTAGTGTAATCATTATTCCTAAGGATTAAATAATCAATGAGTTTATTACAATCTCATGTAATACGTAGCTTAAACAAAATATTACCCTGAAAGATGTACAATACAAAAAAATCTCTGAAATCTTTTAATACATGTGATTCAACTAATTACAACTGGAATGCATTATTTAAATTCTTGCGGAATTTTTTCCTTTCCTTTACTGATTTTGAACATGAAGCTTCCCGTCTGTCACACACAAGAGCATCAAATGCTAGCATACTCCATGGTATTACTTCCGCCTGATCTCTTACTATGACCTGCATCAATGCACGTCAGCAGACCTCTTCTTCCTCTCAAGATCTAAAAGAATTAAATCTTTCAAATCTACCGGATCTTTCCAATATTATTGAGTTCCTAATCTGGTAGATGAGAAAAGATTCTTCTGACAATCTCTCCAGCTGCTAGTGAAGGATCTTCCAGGGTGGCTTCTTTGGTCGAAGTTGAATGGGTGACTACATGTCACACATTCTATTCAACCTTGATAAGTGTCTAGCGTTGAAAACTGGATCCTTTATTCCAGCTACATCGTGTTGGTATCCACATAATAAGAACCTCTGTTGTCAGCCTTGGCAATGACAATCTTGAAAAATCCTAAATACCTTGCTAATCCAATTTCTGATACTACTATTGTCATTGAATCCAACTTGGAATCCTACAAATGATAACCCAAAATCAACACTATGTCCCAAAGAATTTTATTGCATGCTCTGATACCATAGATGTAGTGACCCGCACCGTGATCACCTATTAATCAGAAACTTAAGCATGCAACTAAATAATTAAATAATTTTAATCAGAGTAAATTCAGAACTTTAAAATAAACCAATACCAGGTAAGCAAAACCCAGTTGTCAACCCTGCTATCCAACCTTGGTCACCATCTAAACTCCCTGTCCTTAGAAGAACTACCTGCATCTGCCCCATTGAATGGGGTATCCAAGCCAACATAAAAACAATCGGAGGTGATACTAATACACTCGGTACGAGAGTATGAGTATACGGTATTATACGTGCATGTATGCAAGTGAAACTGGGTACCAAGATACTCAGGTCAAGAACAAGCTCATAAACTGGGCCCAGGGTATATAGCACGTTGTGTCGTCGCCTCAGGAGGTGACTCATATACCCGGTGGATAATGGTGACTTGATACTAGTACAAGTGTCAAATCATCACGGTGACCGGACACAAGACTTACGTATCCCACCATCCGCAAACTCGTAGGGTGAGCGTCCTACTACATGATATCTCTAGAATACAGGCTCAATATTCTCATGAATACAACATACAGTCGTGACATGTTGTATCGTAATAATCATGCAATCACATAATACATGCATACTCAATCTGGATATCTCAAATAATACTTCCGTACCTTACAAAGGCAGATCCTAGAAGCTCCTCTCTAGGCTCCAAGTCTACATGCAGCACTACAATACATAATTATTATGAATTATCTAGCAATAAACATCACCTAACATGCTCTAAAAGCCTTAATAAAACTATAGCCTACTCCTTATTTACTATAGGGAACCAAAGCCATACTTTCGTCTATCGTCAGCCCGCTGATATCACATGCCCCAGAGCTTGGGCACAGCCTTGATACGACTCTTGGACACCTGGCCAGAACTTTGCCGCTTGGCCATTACTACGAACATTCTCTGTAACACCCTGATTTTATCTTAATTGACTTTATTTGAGATAATCGGAGATTCCAGAGTTCAAGAGCCGACTTGATTTTGATCAGGGTCCTTTTTGCAAATTTTGGATTTTTGAGGGACTAAAATGCAAATTTAAACTTAAATAGATATTTAAGCATGTATTGACTCTTCTCCTCCACTCCATCTCTCCCCCATCGCCTTCTCCACCATTGTTGAATGCCCCATTTCACTTTCAAGATTCCAGATTTCATCCCGAGCTCGATCCGTCCGTTGGAATTTATTTCTGAAGGCAGATTAGCGATCACGGCTGTGAGAGCTTTGTTCTATCGTAAGTATTTTTCCGATCAGATTCGTTCTATTTTTGGGATTTCGTTAGAATCAATTGAGTTGCTAGTATGTTGTTCTTGACAAAGTTCTAATTGTTTATTCTCTGTCGGTTTTGAAATAGAGCGTCATTTGGATTTGTTATGAATTTTGAAGGGATTTTCGAAAATTGAGTTTTTATGATTTGTTGGAATTGGATTGTTATGGTGGAATGTTGGTTGATTTGAGTCTATTGGATTGATATTATGTTGTCAGCATTTCCGGTTTGATCAGATTATAGTTGTTATGCCGCCGGTTTGAGTTTTGGATTGTCAATCGGTTTGAATTGTTTGAGCCAAGCCTTCGATTGAGTTGTATGTTAATCTTGAGCCTTTATTACTTCTTGTACAGATTGATTTGAGGCCAGTGGAGTTGCGAGATTGCAGCTTTGTGCAACTTGGAGATTAGCCGATATAGTATCGATTTCTTATTATCGATTGAGGTAGTTTGATTGAATCTTGAATCGAGGAATCGTTGTTGTTTCAGGTTTGGAGCATCGACGTTATTGAAAAAAGGTATAAGACGACTTAGACTGGAATGGAATGAGTGACTCGAATCCGACTTGATTCGAGTGTTCCGAAGAATCACATACTTGCATGTTATTTGCTCTTATTTGAATTTAGTTGATTGAGTTATGTTTGCATTGCATTCATCTTGAGCTAAGAATCCTTGATTTCAGCGGGCAGGACGACCCTTTTATGATAGACGTTTTGGGGGCTATATTGTTAGTGGTCTGGGTGTAGCCATTTCACCTAGTGCTAGCATACTCCTTATAGTCGCACCAAAGTCTAGAATATGGAGATACATAGCACTACCTCGATCGGGAGAGTCGGTGAGTTGTTTACATGATCTCATCCTCGGGATCCCAAAAGCAAAAGCAGCAACTCTTTTGATTATCCGACTTGATAATCCCAGATTTTAAAGACATGCATTGCATTTTATGCATTTGAATTGAGTTTAGACACGTTCTTGGAATTTCATGCTTGTTATTTGATTATATGGAAGTTGATGTATTTCGATTGGAGATACTTATCTGATATTGCATGTTTGTCTCTTTTACTGGGAATATTATTCTCACCGGATTATCCGGATGTTGTCTTGTCTTTGTATGTGTGATTGGCAACAGGTGTGGCAGGACCGAGTTAGAGGCAGCATGGCTAGGTAGTTGAGATAATAGACGTGAGGCTTTGGTGTTTTAGAAGTCGAATATGTAATCGAACGTAGATTGTATTCGAACTCGTTTTTGTATCGGTTATGGAACTTATAATTGGAGCATGTTCTATTAGTTTGGATTGGATGTATAACTTTAGAACTACCTTGTAATGTATTATGCTTGTTGGATGTGTTGATGCATGTTTTAGATTGAAGATTTGAATGGAGTTTGATTAGCCTAAATTCGGTTCTGTGGATTTTTGGGAAGCATTCTTGAATTTTTGGGTGCGATCGATCGCACGAGTTCGCTACGATCGAGCGCAGCCCTTGTTTTCCCCGGGCAGAACTTGGCACTTTTGAGGTGCGATCGATCGCACGAGTTCGCTGCGATCGATCGCAGCACTGTTCAAAAAAAAAATTTGTTTTCCTTTCTTTTGGATTTTGTTTATGATGTTTAATTATGGATTATTCGATATTAGCCGATTAGAATCGAGGTCTCACATTAAGTGATATCAGAGAGATAAGATTTTTGGACTGAATTTAGAAGTGAGCGGGGTAGATCGAGTCCGCATGAATTGAATTCTCGCATGTGATTGAGTTATTTAAATTGAATTATTTAAATACCATGCGGGCATACTTTATTAATTGAAGATTAATTGAATTACATGATTTTGTGATTTGAATTATAAAGCATGAATTAATTGAGATATGAACTGTATTTCACCTGTATTCGGAATTCTGAGAGGTTGCAAGGGCACCGATTGCAGCGATTGAGATATCTTGTGTCCTAACCTTTGATTATCAGATGGGTCCTCGTCGAGTTATTAACAGGAACCCACCGCATGTTACTCCTGCGACTGAGCAAGCTAGTAATGAAGTTGATCAGTTGGATGCTACAGCGACACCTATGGAAACCCTGCTGAAGAGGTTTCAGTCATTTAATCCGCCGTTGTTGCTGGGTACTGAAAATCCAGTTGACTGTGAGAGTTGGTTGGACGATATCGATCAGTTGTTTGATTCCATCGATTACACCGATGACCGCCGAATCAGGTTAGTCATTCATCAGCTTCGTGGTATTGCTAAGAGCTGGTGGATCATGATGAAGAAAGCAATGGAGAGTAGAGGTATGGAAATTACTTGGACTCTTTTCAAATCTGAGTTTTATAAGCGGTTTTTCCCTATCTCGTATCGTAAGGATAAGGGAGCTGAGTTTGCCAATCCGAGGCAAGGGAATCTGAACATTGAGGAGTATGTAGCCAAGTTTGATAGTCTGTTGCGTTTTGCACCGCTAATTGCCGGCGATGAGGAAGCTAAAGCCGACCATTTCATTAATGGCTTAAACCCTGACATCTTCACGCTGGTAAACACTGCTAGGCCAGATAATTTTGCGGATGCCATGAATCACGCAAAAGGAGCTGAAGCAGGTTTGTGGAGACAGAGAGGAGGTCAGTTTGTGCCGCAACAGTAGCAAAAACATTTTCAGGCACAACCTTCTCAATACCAAAACCAACCATCGTATTACCAGAATCAATCTTTTCAGTTTCAGAACCAACCACCGAATTCTGAAGGTGGTAGCAGTGGAGGTGATAAGAAGGATTACTATCATCCGAAAGGGAAACAGTTTAAGAAGCACGGAACCAGTTCTTCGAGCTCTAGTGGCTCGAAGCAGTTTGGATCGGGACAGAGTTCGGGTCAGTCAGGCATGTCTTGTGCCAATTGCGGAGGTCGTCACTCCAGTGATCAGTGTAGAGGTATTTTTGGAAGCTGTCATATTTGTAACCAGGCGGGGCACTTTGCAAGAACGTGTCCTCAGCGTGTCCCTGACCAAGAACAGAGTGGAAGTTTTTCGAGACAGATAGCTCAGCCTCAGCAGCAAGCATCTACTGTTCACTCTTTTCAACCTCAGCAGCAGAATAGACAGGAAGGTAATCAGTATGCAATCCAACCTCGCAGACAGCAGGCATGAGTTTTTGCTCTGTCTGAGGATCCGCAGACTCAGGCTGCACCCGATAATGACATATCAGGTAACGTTCGATTTTGGGTTTTCCATTCTTATTGGACTGTTAGATATTGGCGAGTCTCTTGCCTTCTTATTGAAGAATCTATTTATGTTTAACGTTCCTCTATTAAATTATTGAATCGTTCGAATTGATGAATACTCCAGTAGTGTTGTTAACTTCTATTAACCGGATCTTTCAGAAGAATTAGTTGATGCTATGAATTCTTATCGTTGATTTCTTATCTTTTTGGAATGAGAATATACTGATCTTTCGGAGCTTTTGAGAATCGTATATCAGATTGTGGTACCAAGCAGTTGTATACTATTCTTCGATGTCTGAAATTTTGTTTGGATCGAATGGTCTTCTTCGATTGTATGATTTGATGATGGAATTTCTGTCGATCAACGATCTCTTCTTATCAAAATTTTTGGGATGTATTCTTATTCAGAGGAATCACACTCTAAGTCTAGTCATCGAGACAGCTGAAGACTCTCGAGACTCAATGTCTGAATCTGGACTTTGAGCTCGCAGCGATCTTATTGATTTGAAGATCTGTTTTCTATTATCTTATGAGGAAATTCACGTGATCTGTTCTAATCTTAAGAGTTGGAGTAATTGTTTTAGCAGACGAAACTGATTTGAATGCAGAGAAGAGGATTAGATTGTATGAGATTTCTGACTGCGAATTTTTATCTGAGGAATTGTATGCAGCAACCGATGTTTTGAGTGTTCTTATTTTATCTACTATCTTATTTGATTGAGCGATTGTTGGAATCTGCTATGGTATTCCGTACAGAATGACTTTCATTCAAGACCAGAGGATTGATATCTTGTCAGAGGTCGTCAGATTCATGTTTTGCCAAAGTCTGTCAGTTTAGACAGAGATCCTTGATGCACTCGTTCTTTTGGCATAGATTTCGATGATATTTTGTCGTCTGATTTCAACTTTTTCAGTTCGATATCCTCAGAACGACGGACAGCCAGATTAGACGAGTCGAACTTTAGATGTTATGCTTGAGTTAAAACCAGAGACGATTTGATTGTGACTGAGCAGATGAGGATTATGCTGACGAGAATGAGTCGACTTTTGATTGGCGGACTTGAAGAAGTATTTGAGAGACAGAGTTCGTGTTGGAACCGTGTTTGATTTCGAGGACGAAATCTCTTCTTAGTGGGGGAGAATTGTAACGCCCCAATTTTATCTTAATTGACTTTATTTGAGATAATCGAAGATTCCAGAGTTCAAGAGCCGACTTGATTTTGATCAGGGTCCTTTTTGCAAATTTCGGATTTTTGAGGGACTAAAACGCAAATTTGGACTTAAATAGATATTTAAGCATGTATTGATCTCCTCCACTCCATATCTCCCCCATCGCCTTCTCCACCATTTTTGAAAGCCCCATTTCACTTTCAAACTTCCAGATTTTATCCCGAGCTCGATCCGTCTGTTGGAATTTATTTCTGAAGGCAGATTAGCGATCACGGGTGTGAGAGCTTCGTTATATCGTAAGTATTTCTCCGATCAGATTCGTTCTATTTTTGGAATGTCGTTAGAATCGATTGAGTTGCTAGTATGTTGTTCTTGACAGAGTTTTAATCGTTTATTCTCTGCCGATTTTGAAATAGAGCGTCGTTCGGATTTGTTATGAATTTTGAAGGGATTTTCGAAAATTGAGTTTTTATGATTTGTTGGAATTGGATTTTTATGGTGTAATGTTGGTTGATTTGAGTCTATTGGATTGATATTATGCTGTCTGCATTTCCGGTTTGATCATATTATAGCCGTTATGCCGCCGGTTTGAGTTTTGAATTGTCAATCGGTTTGAATTGTTTGAGCCAAGCCTTCGATTGAGTTGTATGTTAATCTCGAGCCTTTATTACTTCTTGTACAGATTGATTTGAGGCCAGTGGAGTTGCGAGATTGCAGCTTTGTGCAACTTGGAGATTAGCCGGTATAGTATCGATTTCTTATTATCGATTGAGGTAGTTTGATTGAATCTTGAATGGAGGAATCGTTGTTGTTTTCAGGTTTGGAGCATCGACGTTATTGAAAAGAGGTATAAGACGACTTAGACTGGAATGGAACGAGTGACTCGAATCCGACTTGATTCGAGTGTTCCGAAAAATCACATACTTGCATGTTATTTGCTCTTACTTGAATTTAGTTGATTGAGTTATGTTTGCATTGCATTCATCTTGAGCTAAGAATACTTGATTTCAGCGGGCAGGACAACCCTTTTATGATAGACGTTTTGGGGGCTATATTGTGAGTGGCCTGGGTGTAGTCGTTTTACCTAGTGCTAGCATACTCCTTATAGTCGCACCAAAGTCTAGAGGATGGAGATACGTAGCACCACCTCGATCGGGAGAGTCGGTGAGTTTTTTACGTGATCTCATCCTCGGGATCCCAAAAGCAAAAGCAGCAACTCTTTTGATTATCCGACTTGATAATCCCAGATTTTAAAGACATGCATTGCATTTTATGCATTTGAATTGAGTTTAGACACGTTCTTGGAATTGCTTGGTTGTTATTTGATTATATGGAAGTTGATGTATTTCGATTGGAGATACTTATCTGATATTGCATGTTTGTCTCTTTTACTGGGAATATTATTCTCACCGGATTATCTGGCTATTGTCTTGTCTTTGTATGTGTGCTTGGCAACAGGTGGGGCAGGACCGAGTCAGAGGCAGCATGGCTAGGTGGTTGAGATGATAGACGTGAGGCTTTGGTGTTTTAGAAGTCGAATATGTAATCGAACATAGATTGTATTCGAACTCGTTTTTGTATCGGTTATGGAACTTAGAATTGGAGCATGTTCTATTAGTTTGGATTGGATGTATAACTTTAGAACTACCTTTTAATGTATTATGCTTGTTGGATGTGTTGATGCATGTTTTAGATTGAAGATTTGAATGGAGTTTGATTAGCCTAAATTCGGTTCTGTGGATTTCTGGGCAGCATTCTTGAATTTTTGGGTGCGATCGATTACATGAGTTCGCTGCGATCGAGTGCATCCCTTGTTTTCCCCGGGCAAAACTTGGCACTTTTGAGGTGCGATCGATCACACGAGTTCGCTGCGATCGATCGCAGCACTGTTCAAAAGAAAAATTTGTTTTCCTTTCTTTTGGCTTTTGTTTATGATGTTTAATTATGGATTATTCGATATTAGCCGATTAGAATCGAGTTCTCACATTGTCCGTTATAAAAATACCACTTCCTACTCCAACTCTTAAATAAAGAGTCCTAAAGCCCTTAAAATAGAGCCATTACAGGAGAGGAGAGGATATTTTGCATTTCAAAATGAGGAATTCGGACCCCTATTTATAAAAGGCAATCGAAAACTCCGATCTTTGCATTCATGCAACGTGTCCACCGTCTTAGATCGGAAGCTCCGATCTGCACTTCGAAGATTTTGATTTCCTGCATGCATCACGTGTATAAGTTCTCATGCCACATTTCAAATGATGCAGATCGGAACGTCCGATCTCAGGATCGGAAGTTCCGATCTCTCATGTTTCTTTCATACTGCTTTGTTGCTTTCGATCTAATCGGAAGCTCCGATCCTAGTTCGGATCCTCCGAACCATCCAGGCCCAAATAAGCCCATTTAACATTTTCCAAACATTATGGGCCTAATTCCTTGGTACGTTAGATCAAAATAAAATTCCTTAATCATATTTTATTAAATCCAAACATAATTAGCAACTTAATCTCGTAAAATAGGACCGGGTTACTACAGAGATCTGATGGTAGACGACTGAAGAGATGAACGTGAGGTAGGAGAAGAAAATGATCCAAAACTTGATATTTGTTTGAGTATAAAATGGGTCGGGTTACTTACATTAATAAGCCAAGATAAAACACTCTTAAGCCCACTCAATAATCTTATATAAATTTTAAATTTTTGGAATAACAAGTTGTGGGCTTTTGAAGGCTTATTAAAAGCCTCTAAAATGGCTTATTTTAGTGAAAATCGATCTTCTTTACATATATATATGTTTCCTACCATCTAAATCTTAAAATAATAAATTATGGCTCTGGAGAAACTACGTAAAAATTTTGGATAAAAAACTTTCATCTCATTCGTCCACAATCTCGTCTACGCGATCGCCAAATAACGTTTCTCAATAAAATTCAAAAATTTCCTAATATCGGGTTAGGTGTTATAATAAATTTAAAACATGCAAATAAAATATAATACACATAATATTACATAAAAATCATTTAACCCTTTATTCTTAGTTTTTAAAATCATTAAATTCCCCTAGTTATGCATGTAGGTTTACGTAGCAAATTTTCAGGCGTTACAAAACCAGATTTTAAGAACCTTGCTATGTGCACTTGGGCCACTTGGAATGAGAGGCTTCGGTATATGCACAACCCAAATGGCAAGACTTGAGCTTTGGATTCTGACTGGTGTGACAGCTATTGTGTGAGTTTCTCGCTGCCCGTGCGTCTGTAGCTAAAGACCTCGATCCTCTCTTGAATAGCTCTCCAACGACATGATCACCTCCGGTAGTAAATCATCATCTACGACTGGATGTCGATGCGGCTTATATGGAGAGCTCTTCTAGTTGTGCTGTTGGAGGTGTGATTCTTCAACTGGTCTTGGCTTTTGATAAATTGATAGATAAACCCCAATCTGTTCTCATGGCGGATCTACTTGCTATCCAATTTGATATGTAGACTGCAAGAAAATTCAATATCTAGATTCATCAAATTGCAATAGATTCACTTCTCGCCATGCAAGTAGTCACAAAACCAGAAGAGAATCTTAGCTATATGGGTTCAGTTGCGTCAGATATTTGCAAACTTCTAGAGACTGATGACTTAATTCACTTATCACACATTCGGATGTCGACTAATCGGATGATCCACTCGCTTGTTGTTTTTGCTTTTTCATCCTCCTCTTATTTTGTTTTGGGTACATGTATTTTTTCTTTTATAGATGTTGATTAAACTTGTAATTGAGGATCTATCTTCGTCTTGATAAAATTACAAGAGATTTCAACTGTCAAAAAAATGAATTAAGTGTCCTCACAAATCCAATTGCAAGGCTCTTCTTGTCGGATACAGAATGTAGCCTATAAGTTTGTCATTTACAAGCTCATAAAATTTGAACTAACTGATATCTAAAGTTTTGAAAGAAAGTCTCCGTTCATTTTGTTTACAGTATCAAACTCGAGATCGAATATAATTCAAACCTTAAAATTTTCATTAATATTTGTCTCAATTCTTCTTATTATTATTTTTTCTTGGTACGCCCTTGCACAATACTCATACATGACAATATTTGATAGAACATACTGACTACTGTATGATAATTGCTTCTCGATCACTATATAAGGAAATTGCATGCATGTATGTGAAATCTTGATGTTGAAAATAACCCCTCGTGAAAGTGACATTGCAAATAACCCGAAAATTTTGGTGTAATAACTGGTGATTTCAGATCTTTAACACATGTACTTTTTCCCGTATATTTGTACACCACTTGCTGAAAAATGTGAATGTTCATTTTTCTTAAGAGGAAAATGTCTCAAGGGCTTCTCAAATCCTGAATGATAGCTCCAACCCAATGCTATTCTTGGTGGTGGGATTTGTAACAAATTAAGATTCTTTATTAATAATTTGATTATATTATTATGTAAATTTGTACATATTTATTTTTTAAAAAAATTATTCAATAATAAACTAGTTTTGATTTATTCAGATTATCTTTATGTGTGATTTTAATTTTTTTAATATTTAATTATTTACATTCAATTAATTAATAAGTTTAAGTATTTAAGTAATAATTTAAAATTTAAAATTTCAAAGAAAATATCTTGTAAAATAGATTTAATTTAAAATTTTAATTTACTAATATTTATAATTAATATCTATATAGAAATTATTTTAGGTACTAGTGATATTTTAATTATGGTGTTTAATAATTTTTTGTGAAATAAATTAGTTGTGGATAAAATAATAGAAAATATTGCGAAAAAATTCCTTTCAGTGTAAAATTTAGAGTTAATAAATTGGATGAGTTTTGAATTTGGTGCATAAATTACGCTATTTTGACGTTAATATTACATCAAAATAATGTAATGGGTTGAAGATGACCTTTAAATTCTAGTATATGGAGTCATTTTCCTCTTCACTTGAAACCCTCGATCCAGCTTGGAAGATTCATGGAAAGATGGTTAACGTAAGCTATCCTCATACTCCATCGTGTAAGTCCAATGCTAAGGTTGAAACTAGAGATGTCCAAACAAAATCATCCCACGGACAGTTTTATTATTGTTGATTTTGCTTAGAAATGCGGATATTTTTATTTGTGTTTTTTGGAAAATGTAGGTGAGATCTAACTATGGAAAATCATCAAGCTCTAACGCCGTCCCAAAAAACCAAAATGAAGTAGTGTTTACAATCTCTAAAAACTAGCATCCATGCACACGCTTTGCGTGTGATATAATATATAATATTATGTATTTACATACATATATATATTATCATGATTTATTTTTTATTATTTCAAAATAGGTGGTTAAAAAAATAACATGGAGAAGAATGTGAGAAAGTGGGTAGTTATATGTTGATATGGGTAATTTGGTACAAACATTAAAATGACCAAAAACGGTTACTCTAGCACCCTTATGCATTTAATATAGAATATTCAATTAATTAATAAGTTTAAGTATTTAAGTAATAATTTAAAATTTAAAATTTCAAAGAAAATATCTTGTAAAATAGATTTAATTTAAAATTTTAATTTACTAATATTTCTAATTAATATCTATATAGAATTATTTTAGGTACTAGTGATATTTTAATTATGGTGTTTAATAATTTTTTGTGAAATAAATTAGTTGTGGATAAAATAATAGAAAATATTGCGAAAAAATTCCTTTCAATGTAAAATTTAGAGTTAATAAATTGGATATGAGTTTTGAATTTGATGCATAAATTACGCTATTTTGACGTTAGTATTACATCAAAATAATGTAATGGGTTAAAGATGACCTTTAAATTCTAGTATATGGAGTCATTTTCCTCTCCACTTGAAACCCTCGATCCAGCTTGGAAGATTCATGGAAAGATGGTTAACGTAAGCTATCCTCATACTCCATCGTGTAAGTCCAATGCTAAGGTTGAAACTAGAGATGTCCAAACAAAATCATCCCACGGACAGTTTTATTATTGTTGATTTTGCTTAGAAATGCGGATATTTTTATTTGTGTTTTTTGGAAAATATAGGTGAGATCTAACTATGAAAAATCATTAAGCTCTAACGCCGTCCCAAAAAACCAAAATGAAGTAGTGTTTACAATCTCTAAAAACTAGCATCCATGCACACGTTTTGCGTGTGATATAATATATAATATTATGTATTTACATACATATATATATTATCATGATTTATTTTTTATTATTACAAAATAGGTGGTTAAAAAAATAACATGGAGAAGAATGTGAGAAAGTGGGTAGTTATATGTTGATAGGGGTAATTTGGTACAAACATTAAAATGACCAAAAACGGTTACTCTAGCACCCTTATGCATTATAATATAGAATAGATATACAATAATTGATTTTTTTTCTTAACAATTTTTTTTTTAAAAAAATCATAATTACTCATACTTGGTGGTTACAAATATTCAATAAGTGATATTAAATTCAAACTTCAAAACGTCCAACACAGCAGGGGCGGATCTATAGTATGACCAAAGGGGCCATGACCCCCCGAAATTTTTTAAATTTCTTATTATTATATATGAATTTTTTTATAATATATATAAATAAAACAGTTAACATAACTTGCAGGTATGATGATTTATCCTAGCTAGTAAGGTAATGGTGATTTTTTGTAAGAACTGAGGTTCAAAACTTCAAATCTTGATATCAACCTTCATATTCAATTTTATTTATTATTTTAAAATGCTTTAATGGGCCTATTGTACTTATTTTCAATTTTATTTATTATTTTTAAATGGTTTGATAGGCCTATTCTACTTAATTAATTTAATAGGTCTATTGTGCTTAAATCCTTTAATTTAAATTTTATTTATTATTTTTAAATGGTTTAATAGATCTATTGTACTTAATTTAATAGGCTTATTGTACTTAAATTAATCTTGAACATCTCCCATAAACTGAAAACTAAATTTCTAAAATTTTATTTTCAATCATTATTTTTGTATTGAAAAATATCTACAAAAATTAGTAAAAATAACAATATTTTCTATACTTTAAATTAAAATTTAAAAAGTGTAAAATGGTTTAAAAATAAATTTTTATTAAGTTAAAATTTGATTTCGCTAGTAGTGACGGATCTGTTTGTACCTCAAAATTTTTAAAATTTTATTGCTATACAAAAAACATATATATACATATATGTGTGTGTGATAATTATTTATTTATTCACACTCCAATATATATTTATTGATTATGAGATTTTTTTTTAACATTTGCTCAAAGTTCGTGTCTCTTAGTTCTCAATTTTTTTTTTATATATTTATCAGCAAGTGTTGTTAGGTAAGTTAGGTTGATGTAATTTGGGTGTTCTGTAATTTGATTTGTTTTATCATTTATGATATAATGTAGAAAAATCTGTTGAGTTTCCACATTGATAAATCCCGAATTCATCGATTATAAGTAGGCAATTTCATCGTTGGAATATTTTACTTTAACCAATGAAGAGTTAGCGTGCTAAATATTCGCAATCGCGGGTCGTTATTGGCCCAAAAAAATTTATAGGCTTAGCCAATAGCGCCATTTTATTCATCTAAATGAAGAGCCAAAAAATTCAAGTGACATTAAGTTACCACACAAATCACGCCCATTCATAAACAAATGACGAAACAGAGCAGTTTCACCTTTTCAAAGCACCAAAAACTAAAAATAAAAAATCCAAAGAACGTTAAAAATCCAAGTGAGGGCATTCAAAACTTTAAGCACTACAGTATTTAGAACAGTATTCTCCAATAACAACATTTTACATAATGATGAAACAATTAAGCAATCAACTGTTTTATCTATTTTATCTACTCATTGACGTAAAAGCCAGAGTCATATCTTTAACAGACTTTGCTGCCTCAAGCACCAACAGCATCTGTTATAGCCTCTTGCGTTGAAACGCAAGCACTGGTACACCAACAAGCGACTAAAAATCCAACCGAGAAGGTGAGCACAGCTGACCAGGTTGGTGTTGAAGTTTTCTTCTTCGTCAAACTCAGGACTGTGCTGCGTTGGCATAAATCAGTAACAACCCGTCGAGATTCTTCGCTAGAGTTTGAATTGATGGTAACATCGATCTCTTTCTTGCTCGGAATATTCGACTCCTTAACAGAGTTCAAGGTCAACGAGCAGATAGCGTTTGACATCTGAGAGACAAAAATATAGTACATAATCATGATAGTAGGCTGTCAATTGTTTATAGAGTTTTTTTTTAATGAAGTCCACTGAATACCATTTTATATCCTCCCAAACATGGAGAACATTGCAACAAGGATATCATAAAAATGTACAGGAAAATAAGATTTGTAAGCCAATCCAATCAGATTTCATACACCATTCATAGATCCTCATCACAAAATTGAAGAGATGAAATAAAATAAGAAGAGAAACACTCATTTTCAGCAATTCACGAGAAGAGAATAGTAAAACAGAAAAACAGAACTGTTCTCTTTAAACTAAAGATATCAGCTTCTGATTGCTTCCCCATTATATCTCCAAAATGTGCTCACACAATATCGATCGCAACCTAATTTATTCTTACAATATTCTCAAACAAAATCTGCTCAAACAATATCTGTTTTCAAAATGATTCATATAATGCATCAGTAACATGGATCCCATTAGCTCAAGGCACACATGATACAGAAAACAATTGCCCCATCTCTAATTACCAATGTATGCATTAGCAAGCTTCCCACGTGTAAAACTGAAGAGGAGGTAACAGAGAGAAGCCAAGAACCCACCCACAGAAGACCATGAAGAGAGGACTAAAAAATGCAAAAAACAAACACCGCACACTTCAATTCTGCAAACAAATGCTCTGTTCCTCACATTTTAAAAACCAATAACAATGGGAAAACTAGTAAAATCGACAAGAAAAATTTATTAAATAAATAAATACCATGAAAGATAGTTTCGATACCATGAAGAAAACAAAAAAATCAACCAATATTTTCATCATCAGTTTCATTGTTAACAATGGGAATAACATCAATTATTGATCCCTCTACGTAGTCTCTAAGCAACTCAACATCAAGGCTATTTACATCACCTAATAACGTCTGCATATTAGAATTCAACAAATACAAGAGAACACATAAATTTACACTTATATCCTATATCTCACATATCAATACACACACCACACTTTTCAATCATAACTCTCAAATTTTGCACTTCAAACAAGATTAATCAAGCACAAATTCTTTCTCAAATTTCAACTTGGAAACATGATATAATACAAACAGAGGATTCATAGAAAAACATTACTAATCAATCGCCCCAACACAACTGAACCGGCAAGAATTTCAATATCATTAACAAAATAATAGATTATTGACCAGTAAAAACTAAGGAAATTACCTTCAAAACAAAAAGAAAATGTGATTTGAGATAAAAGAAGAGGTTGGATGATTCTAGCGCCCTGTCGAGAAAAATTTGGGAAAAAAATCAGTAAAGAGGACTGTAATAATCATTGGCATTGGAAAAAATGATATGAAATGAAACTTAATATCACCAAAGAGGACTGTAATAAACAAAATAAAACATTTAAACTGGGAAAAAATACAAATAACTTAACAAGAAAAAATACAAAGATTAAACGCAGAAACAAAGTAGTTAACCAAGTTCGCCAAAGTTTGTTTCCACGTCATAGATGTACGATTTAAAAGCTACATTGACTATAAGAAAGAATGAAACTTTGATAACCAGCAAAAAACCAGATCGATACAAATGATGAAAGATTATTGATCTTAACAAATATGAATATACTGCCATAATTCTCAAGTTGCTGTTATGTTCACGGTATTCATATGTAGGTCGTAAAATAATATTAAATCTACAAGAGATCACATAAATTTACACTTATATCCTAAATCTCACATATCAATACACATACCACACTTTTCAATCATAACTCTCAAATTTTGCACTTCAAACAAGATTATACAAGCACAAATTCTTTCTAAAATTTCAACTTGGAACATGATATAATACAAACAGAGGATTCATAGAAAAACATTACTAATCAATCGCCCCAACACAACTGAACCGGCAAGAATTTCAATATCATTAACAAAACAATAGATTATTGACCAGTAAAAACTAAGGAAATTACCTTTAAAACGAAAAGAAAATGTGATTTGAGATTAAAGAAGAGGTTGGATGATTCTAGGGCGTGGGCGTGCGTCCAGAAAGATTTGGGATTCTGCAAAACATATCAGATGCGTGAGCCCTCATTAACATAACAATAGATTAACGAAAAGAAAATGTGATTTGAGATGAAAGAAGAGGTTGGACGATTCTAGGGCGCGGGCGCAGTGATCTCTGATGGTGCGTGTAGAAAGATTTGGGGGGATTCTGTAAAACATATCAGATGCGTGAGCCACAATTAACATAACAATAGATTCTTGACCTGTAAAAACTAAGGAAATTACCTTCAAAACGAAAAGAAAATGTGATTTGAGATGAAAGAAGAGGTTGGATGATTCAATGGCGCCAGTGTGCTCTGATGGTGGGTCGAGAAAGATTTGGGATTCTGTAAAACATATCAGATGCGTGAGCCTTGCGTTTTAATTCGGGAATACCCTTTAGCATCAGTGGTAAACCGCTTCTATACATGTTTAGTGGAAGCGGTTCTTCAAAACCGATGCTATAGGACCTCCATTCTTTTGTACTCCAGACAAATCCTCCTTGAACCCAGAAACACCATTTCCTCGAAAATCGGGACTTTTTCTTGAATTTTCTTCAGTGCCCGGATTCTTAAGCTCCACAACAACATCGTAATTCCGCTCCTTGTCTTTCCTTTCCATGAAAAGCAGATGAACGAAGTACAAATCTTGGTTGTCAAAATCGAAATTTGCCTATCTTCTCCATTTCTGCTTGAAAATTTTCCCGATGGTATGAATCCAGATGCACCTCGCTACTTCAATCCATTAAAAATTCCATCGATTTAAATCTTAAACTTGTGTTTCTAATTAAATTGAAATATATATATATATATATATTAAGATATAAATGTTGAAATATTTGACTTGTCACTTGCAGAGTTGTTCCAAATTTTCTCACACCGCCACAAAACCATTGGCAAATTAATTAGAGGGGTCAAGAAAAGCTCAACAATTTTAAACCAGACATAATTATTTGGAGTATTTTATACTTCGCAAACTAAAAAATCAAGCAAATGCATGGCAATATTTAAATATAGATTTGTTTAAATGTTATTTAATGTCAATGTATTGTGTGTTTCAAAATCAATATTTTATTTTTACTTTTGATTGATCTTTTTGTTTAAGTTATCTTTAGAATTTTAAGGTAGTTTGCAATCTTCATAATCACTTATTTTTAGAGGTTGTTATAAATCAACTTTTAAAAACTATCTTTTAATAATACATTAAAAAAAATATTCAAAAGATTCGAGAATGGGTGTCAGCAAATAAATGAGAATGATATCCTTAGCAATTAGCTATTAGTATTCTATGTAAAAGATGTTTAGTAAATCTTTTGGTATGTCATAAAAATATAAATAAATTAAAAAACACACCACAAATAGCTTCCCTCAACTATCTTCATTTTTTTCATTTTTTTTTTCATTCAGTTATTTCTCCCATTTTCCATCCAAATTTTTATATTTAATATATAATATATTATTTTTTATTTGATAATTTTAATTAAAATATAATTTTGTTATAAAAATATTGTTTCACATGCAAACGTGCAATAATACGCTAATTTTTTTTATTAAAGGGTCGTAGAATTAAAATAGACAAGTGGGTAAATGTGCTATCGTATTAAGTATAATAAAAAAAAATACAAGAACGGTTAATATTATTGTGCATAATATCGCTTTTTTTTTTTTACTATTTCTTCCCCCTCTCTCTTCTTGTGGGAGTTTGAAAATTTTTCTTTTTAGTTGATCAATCTTATAATGAACGATTAACTCATTCATAATAATATTATAAGTTTTACCTTTAAAAAAATATAATAAATAATGAGTGCTTATTATTATTTATGGAGTACAAGCCCAATGGCCACAATGGATGTATAAGAAAATAAATATCCAATTCTGAGTACTTTATACCGCACAATAATATTGAGAGCCTGATCCGGGATGAGAATTAATTTAGTCCAAACTGATAGAATTAAAATATTTAAGTTTTGTTTGAGCAGTGAGCACGTGATTTTAAAATATTTTTAGCATTTTATAAGTAAAAAATTTAAAATATGTGTTTGTATACAATTTTTGTAAAATATTTTTAAAAAAATATTTTCCAAATATAGTTTTTAAACAATGCTTTAGAGATGTTCTGTGATTTGACTTAATTCTCTTCAAGATTTCAATTTAATCACGGATTAGTTGAATTGGAATCAAATCATAATTATTAACTTTTTTTTTTCAAATTAGACGATATAAAATTAAAATAAATGTGCTAGAAAATTAGAAATGTGTTTATTAATATTTATTAATTATTACTGTTTTATAATTAAATTAAATTAAAGGCTTTTAAAAAATATTGAACATTAGAAGAAACAAAGGCCTTCAAAATTTAATATAAATTTTTGGGTCAGTTTTAATTGGTATACCGACATAATTGTGTATTGGGCTTGATTCTGACTATAAACTACGGAATCTAATTGGATCCGACTTAATTCTTCCAAATTCATTCTTTAAAAAAGGGTTGACCCCGAAGGAGACTCCATCTCACTGCTCACATAAGTTAGAGGCTCATTGGCTCATGTGGGGGTTAAATCGAGGGATGTGCACGAGCGGCAGGGACCTGAGGGAGGGAGCAACATGACCAACCCCCAGAGCATACCCCCACAATATTTCAGCAGGAAATATGCTCCACACGAGGATCGAACCCGCAACGCTGGAAAAAATTTTTTCGCATCACCTCAGGTCTTACCAACTCGCCTATGCCGTGGGCTTCTTCCAAATTCATTCTTGCTACCAAGATGGGACTATGAGGCCCAAGATGCAGCTGCCTCAGGCCCGGCTAAAATGGGGGCCCTTTTTTTTTAAAAAAAATACAATAATAAACTCATATATATATATATGTATGTATGGACATATCTTAATATCTTATCTTAAATTACTTGGCGAGTTAGCGTTACTCAATAAAGGCAAGAGATCTTTATAAAAATTGTATATTTGGGCATATTCCAAAAATAAATAAATACTTTCCAAAATAGGGGAAGTAATTGGGGAAGAATTCGGAGAATTAATTAGGGGAAAATACTCATCCCTGTCCCCGAAACTAAAACACACCCTCATCCCGTTCTTATCCCGGTTCAACGTAATCGGAGAATCCCCGAACTCAAACCCACGGGGATTAAACCCACATCCCCGTCCCCATCCCCACTATAGAGATGAAAATGGGGCGGGGATGGGGGTTGATCCCCGAAGTCGTGGGGATTAAATCTCCGTCCCCGCCCCCGTTTGAAATATTCAAATTTCAATTATTCTCAAAAATAGAAAGAAAAAAAATGTAAATTATAACAAAACACTAATATTACACTAAAATAAAAAACTCAATGCATGTAGTTCAAAAAAAAGATGCAACTGTTGAAGATATAAAAATTCAATGACATACATAATAACAAAAACACTAATATTACTTAAACAATATAAACATAACATTAATAATTCATGATTCAATAAACAGGAAAGATAAAATTCATAACTAGCATCACCATCATGAAATTACTTTCTTCTCTATTATGTCACAACACTCAATGCTTCATAAAATTATTTTTTTCTCTATTATATCACATCACATCACTCAATTTAGCTGCTAGTGTGTGACTCCAGCTCGTAATAATTATAAGACAGAGAAATATATATATATATATATATATATATATATAAATTTAAAATACTTTAATACAATGACAAAAAAACTTATTACTTACATCTATATCAGAATCATTGTCAAACATTTGATCATTGAAAACTGTAGAATCTAATAATTAATACAAAATAAATAATAAATATTAGTATATTACAAATGAAAGAATGAAATATTAGAAATAATTTCGTTTTAAAACTAAATTTTAAATATTATTGAAATTATTATTATTAATTTATTTTTATTATCGGGTCTATCGAGGAGAGTTCGGGAATGGGGATAGCATCCCCATACCCACCCCAATCAACTTAGGGGATTTTAAAAAATCCCCAAACCCGAACCCAAACTCAAATCCGATAACACCTTTCAAACCCGTTCCGTTTCGGGTTTTTCCCGCGGGTACTCAAACCCGCGGGGAAAGTTGTCATCCCTAACTCCTAAGTGAGTTGATTCAGGGCTAAAAGCGTGCATATTATGGGATTACGATGGAAAAGTAAAGTTTATGTTTCCCTCTACCATTTTTTAACTTTTGATTCAATCTCCACATAATCGAAAATAATTAAATAACTTTATTTTTCACGTGCTATACTGTGACTTCTCCCTTCTTCATTATAAATCTATTTTTTTATGCAACCATTCTTTCGAAATTGATTAAAAACATCTCAACTTATTTTCAAATATTTTATGCATAACTCGACAAGTAAGTGTTCTTCATTAATTTTTAAATAAAATAATAATGAAACATCCTTTATTTTTTTAATAAATTTATTCTTTCATTTTATAATTAAAGAAAAAAATTTATCCAAATATTTTTTTAAAACTTATTTACATTTTTTTAAGATAGAAAAATTATTTAATTTTGAATATAGTAAATATAGTGTATGTTAAAAAAATGTTTACGTTATTTATTTATTTATTTAATAATAAAAAATCAATCTAGTTAATAATTTAATTAAATGCATTTCTTTATTATATTATTTTTATTTTGAATCTTAAAATTTAAAAATTATTATCATTATTTAATTTCCTTTATATTTTTCTCGTTTTGGCGCCTTACATGCTACAAGTCTACAATCAACAAGATGTAAAACAATAACATGCAATTAAATTAGCACAAAGATATAGTACTCAACTACAGTCATTTATTGGTGTTAGCTACTTTTCCAGTTACATCATATGCGCAAAAACATGTTTCATGAAGTCAAAATATACAGGTTAAAACGTGAAGATTAAGAAAAGAAAATGGAAAAAATAGACCAATATACAAGACCATGTTCTACATCCAACCATCAAATTTCCTCTCTGTATAAATAATGTTTAGTGTTGCCGTTGCTGCTTAGACATAGCTGATCTGCACTACCTGAGGTAGAAGTCTGTACGTAATACCGACCTCCTCGAATATTCTCTTGAGTTCAAAAACGAGATCAGATTTGCGGTCGCCCCTTTCTCCGGAATTCTGAAAGTTCATAGTATGATTAACATATAGTGCCATGTTCATCTTGTGAACATCGACAATTTCTTTAAGCTGCACGCTGTGATTGGGACGCCACTGTTGAGGCTTACTCTCCAGGTATCTGAAGATCAAAAGCCACAAACAATTCGGTGACTGACGCAGGGGAACTGTAATATCGTTGCAAGAAAAGGAACAAAAGAAATTATGAAACAATATCATGGTTAGGATGAAGAACAGAAAGTATAACTCGTATTGTCTTGTCAAGAATAAGGTAACATGTTCTATGGAATTGAATTTATGTTGTTCGAAAACTAGATTCACTAAAGAGAAAACAAACCCTTCTCAAATTTTCAAAGAAAGCCAACACAGATTTATCCATTATCATGATGCACCATTTGAAGCATATATACATAGGTGAAAAGATTTGAGTAGACATACGCTTTTACTTTAGCCTTCATATCTGCTATTTTCTCTACTGAAGTGGAAAAATCAACAGCAAACTCCACTGCATCACCCATTTCTGGACTCCGATTAAAATTGCTGATTGGTTTGGTGGCCAATACTGAATTAGGATAGTATATCTTTTCATTGTCAGGTTTCAGAAATATCGTGGTCAAAATGTTCATCTCATCGACCACCATCTGCGGAATTTTCAAGAAAAGAAATTTAATATGATGGTATTAAATCGACCGAAATGTCTTTACATGTATACACATATCCAAAGAGAGGTACCTGCACGCCATCAACGACACAGCGATCACCGACATCAAAAGGGTGCATCACAAACACGAATATGATGGCTTCAAAAACCATTTTAGCTGTGTTACCAAACATGAATACAACAAGCAACATCTGAGATGAAATAAAGATCAAGACTTTGTTGGTTGTGATTTCCATCAGAAGTAACCAGACTATGATTATCACAAGAAGTATAATTCCTGAAGCAATCTTATTAAGCTCCTCTATAGCTGTTTTGGCATCCTTTAGGGTGACTGCTAAGCATTTCCGTTCGTTATAGGCCTTTACCTGCAGACAGATGAAAATAATCCTCAAAACAAGCTCCAGCCAACTTGGAAACTGCCATAGAACTATTTTGTATTTTTTGGTTGCGAGTTCTTATGTTGTTCAAAAGCATCCAATTGATGGGGATTAATTAAAGGTTGCACTTAGATTGAATATTTCGAATAAGCAAAATATAGGTGTAATTCGAAATCTAAGTTTCAAATTCGTCCACCGAAATCAGATCATTCCATGCGAACTCAAACCCAAAAAAAATGTAATTTTTCTCTCTGTAAGAATGCAGAATGAAAGATAAAAGAAAGAGTCTTACCGCCCAATTTCTGAAGGATGATTTGGTAATCCTCCCTGTTTCTGCAGCTCCTTCAAAGAGTGGAAATGCATTGTCAACTTCTTCTTTAGGCATGAAAAGTAAAAGATCATCCTGTTCAATATACCTAAACCATAGCACGATATTAATTCACACATTTGCGCAAAAAAATTATCAGATTCAAAGAAGCCAAGTTAATCAAAGACTTGAATTCTTACTTGTGGCCATGTTTTGCAACATTTCTAAATATTCGCTTAGCTGCAGCCTTTGCCTCGACCTCACTCGTAATTTCTTTCGGTTCTCCATGTTCTTCATCTACACTGTCATCAATTACCTCAGAGACAGTTGTCAATCCTGAATTCCTAATAACATTAATCAACCCTCCCATTGTCCAAGCCGAGACCTTCTCCCGCCTAACCTTGTAAAGTTTATCCACATTAATCACCTCCCCCTTCTGTTGTTTTCCAGTTTTCACACTGTTGAAACTCAATTGACTGCTAAGCCTTGAATGATCATTACTCAAAGCACTTTCAACTGTTGGAGCACGCGAAAGGGCCTCAAGAATGTACTGATGAAATATAGATTCTTGAATCCTATCAAAGTATGTTCTAACATGAAAAGACGAAGCCACCAACTTTACAAAAAGGGTCTTCCCCATCCACAGAACGGCCCCAACCAGAGTAGACACAATGCCTCTAGTTATATGATTTAGAATCTTAGTAGCATCATCTGATCTTTTAACTCCGCGATTAAACAACAATCCCCAAGCTAAAAGAATCAAGGCCAACCAAATCACAACACGGAAACTCTTTTTCAAGGCAAAAACAAAGTACAGAACCTTTTTCTTGAGCAAAAAGTTCTTTTCAATCAAGAAAACAAGAGTATTGGTAACCCAGCCCGTGAACAAACGACCACAAAAGATCACCGATACCAAAACACACCATCTCCACAATTTCAAACCCCAGATTTCATAGCCCTTTAACTTGTCAACGGTTAAGCTCGTAACTAAAACAGACACTAGTGACACAAAAGCGATCCACTCAATCAGAATCAAGAATTTCACTTTCTTACCACGCTTAGCTTTGAGATTCTTAAAGGCTTCAACTTCATATACCTTACCATCTTCATCCTCGTCATCATCTCCTTCAGCGGACGCCATTAGAGGCGTTTTTGGTGTGATGGGAGCTGATGTTTTCGGAGTGCCGGGATTAACTTTTACAGAAGGCGAAGCAACTTTCGGCGAAAGTATGAGAGGTGACTTTGCTGGAGGAGCAGTATCTTCAACTGGCTTCGGGTTGATTGGATATGGAGGCTCCACTATTCTCGACTTGGGCTTAGAATAAGCTGATTTTGCAAGAGATCTTTGCCTGATAACAGGTCCAAGTGGTGGCTTAACTAAATTCTTTTCTACTCCAGGCAAATCCTCCTTGGACCCAGAAACACCATTTCCTCGAAAATCGGTACTTTTTCTTGAAGTTTCTTCAGTGCCCGGATTCTGAATCTCCACAACAACATCGTAATTCCTCTCCTTGTCTTTCAATGCCATTCCACTTTCCATTAAAAGCAGATGAACAAAGTACAAATCTTGGTTATAAAGTGATGGGTTGTCAAAATCGAAATTTGCCTCTCTTATCCATTTTTGCTTGGAAATTTTACCGATAATATGAATAATGATGCACCCGCTACTTCAATCCATTAAAGATTTCATCGATTTAAACCTTATATATATATATATATATATATATATTTTAAGATATAAAGGTTGAAGTATTTGACTTGTGACTTGCAGACTGCAGAGTTGTTCCAAATATTCTCACACCGCCACAAAGCCATTGACAAATTAGAGTAGTCAAGAAAAGCTCAACAATTTTAAACCAGACATAATTATTTATTTTATACTTTGTAAACTAAAAAATCAAACAAAATACATGACAATACTTAAACATAGATTTGTTTAAATGTTATTTAATGTCAATTGTGTGTTTCAAAATCAATGTTTTATTTTTAATTTTGATTGATCTTTTGTTTAAGCTATGTTTAGAATTTTAAATCAACTTTTAAAAAACTGTCTTTTAATAATAAGTAAAAAAGTTGTTAAAAGATTCAAGAATGGGCTGGTCGTGCTGGCAAATAAATGAGAATGATCTCCGTCTGGGAATTATTTTTTATTGACGACGGAAAGTTAAAAAAGTGAAAATTGACAAGTGGGCGAATGGGCTATCGTATTAAGTTAATACAAAAATATAATAAATAATTAGCATAATGGCACATACGTTGCGTGTATATAAAATCATGCAATATATTTAATATTGTATGTTATATATAAATATTATTTTTTAAATAATATTTAAATTTATTTTTTTACATTTATAAAATAATATAAAAATAAATTTAATTTTTTTTTTATCAATTTATCTTATCTACAATGTTTAGTTGAGAAAAATATGAAAATTTGAAATATAAAAAAAACAAATAAAAATAAAATTATAATATTTTTATTACATAAGGGCAATTTCAACAATTTAAAAGATGGTGTCTAAGGGGGAGATTCTTTATATATAGGGAGATATAAATATACAATAAGTACTATTATTATTATTATTATTATTTATGGAGTACAAGCCGAATGGATGGATAAGATAAAATATTAAAAATATCCAATCCCAATACTTTATACCATATATACATACATATATCGAGAGCCTGGTCCGGTCTAAGAAACAAGCTGTATTAGTCCGGAGTCCGAACCGTGTTGGGCTCAAAGCTTGGACAGTTGACTTTTGGTATTTTATCTATGAATCATACCCGACAACTCGATAATATATTTTTTTTATAAAAAAAATAGAGAGAGAAATTGAAATATGTTGTGAAAAAATAAAATTTATGGTAAAAAAGTAAAAACTCCAAAACTCAAAATATATCAAACTCTACACTTTATAATATTTTTCTCTCAACTCAATTGTATTTTTCATCACAAATAAAGACCTATTTATAGATCCACATTTGAGATTAGTCCAAAAATTAATACATCATCATCTACATCATCACACACTAATTTTTCATATTTTACAACTCAATATTGAGCATTCAACATTCAATATTCAATATTCAACATAATAATAATAATAATATATTTTCAACACTCCCCCTTGTGATGATGATCGTGATATGATGATTGTCTTCATTACGTGTTTTATACTGCCTCGTTAAAAACCTTACTAGGAAAAACCCAGTGGGATAAAAACCATAGTAAGGAAAAAAGAGTGCAGCCACGTAAACACACCCTCATGTTAACATGAGTGATTCTTCACATATTTCGTAGATTGCGCATCCCAATGTTGTATATATGCTTTCTGAATATCGTCATGGGAAGTTCCTTTGTGAAGAGATCTGATGAGTTCTCACTTGATTGAATGTAACAGATATCAATATCTTTATTCTTCTCAAGCTCTTGAGTATAGGCAAAGAATTTTGGGGGAATATATTTGGTTCTGTCACTTTTGATGTATCCTTATTTCATTTGAGCAATATATGCATCATTATCTTCATATAGTGTCACATGCTTCTTGTCTACTGTCAATCCACACGATATTTGAATATGTTTGGTCATTGACTTTAACTATACACATTCACGACTTGCTTCATGTAATGCAATAATCTCGGCGTGATTTGATGAAGTTGTTACGAGTGTTTGTTTCTGTGAACGCCAAGAAATTGCGGTGCCTCCACGAGTAAATACATATCCGATTTGGGAACGTGCCTTATGTGGATCAGATAAATATCCAACATCAGCATAACCAATAATACTTTGATTGGTGTCTTTTGAGTACAAAAGTCTCAAATCTGTTGTTCCTCGTAGATAACGGAATATATGTTTAATTCCGTTCAAGTGCCTCTTTGTTGGATATGAACTGAATTTTGCCAATAAATTTACAGCAAAAGATATATCAGGTCTAGTGCAATTTGCAAGATACATAAGGGCACCAATGACACTTAGATATGGTACTTCTGGACCAAGAATAACTTCATCATCTTCACATGAACGGAATAGATCTTTTTCTATGTTTAATGATCTTACAACCATTGGAGTACTTAATGGATTTGATTTATCCATATTAAAACGTTTAAGTATCTTTTTTGTATAATTTGTCTGGTGAACAAAAATTCCACATTCCTTTTGTTCGATTTGCAAACCCAGACAATACTTGGTTTTTCCAAGATCCTTCATTTCGAATTATTCCTTCAAGTACATCATAACTTCTTGAATTTCTTTATTCGTTCCAATGATGTTTAAATCATCAACATATACAGCAATAATTACACACCCGGATGTTGTTTTCTTGATGAAAACACAAGGACATATTGGATCATTTACATATCCCTTTTTCATCAAGTGCTCACTTAGCCGATTATACCACATTCGGCCGGATTGCTTTAACCCATATAATGATCTTTGCAATTTTACAGAATAAAATTCTCTGGGTTTTGAACTTTGTGCTTCAGGCATCTTAAATCCTTCAGGGATTTTCATGTATATATCACTATCAAGTGATCCGTATAAGTAAGCTGTAACAACATCCATAAGACACATTTCCAGATTTTCAGACACTGCCAAACTAATCAAATATCGAAACGTAATTGCATCCATAACAGGAGAATACGTTACGTTTATTCAGCGAAACCAATTCAACCTGGATGACATCTTTCCATTTGGCCCAATCATGACGAGTTTTTACATTCACCAAAAGATTTTGGTTCATAATCCTCATTTTCATTTATGATGTCACAAGCCACATTATAAGAAAATATCTCATCAATATCTTCTATGTATTTTCGGTTCCATATTTTTCCAGTATTAATATAATTGATAGAGATTTCACGATTCTCGTCAGTTTGTGGTTCTGACAGAACATTTTCATCATCAAGTGTTTCTTCTGGAACACCATTTTCTATTTTATGATCATCGTGCTTCTCTATGCCTTTTCTTTTTCGAGGATTTTTATCCTTGGAACCGACTTGTGACGCCCGGGGCTGAGGAGGCGGGGAGTGATCGCCGGTGCCATGAGGTTGCACGGACAATGAGCGGCTCCTGGCAGGCTTCTAGGCAGAGGGAGACATGAATGAATCGATCCTGCCGGAATGAGAGGAATTCTGAGACTGTGTAGGTATGGGACTACATAGTTGAGGAGAGCTTAAAAATATTTCATATGTACTACTCATATCAAGAAGGTGCATCTTCTTTTCGGGAGCTCATCATATAAGAACTCCAAAGTTAAGCGTGCTTGACTTAGGGAAATTATAGGATGGTTGACCCCCTGGAAAGTTTCTCAGGGTGCGTGTGAGTGGGGACATAAGCACGCTGAAAAGACCCGTCTTGATATAGTGGGTCGTTACAAATGGTATCAGAGCCGACCTCTCTTAGTACGATATGGTTCGGGGACGAACCAAGCGGAAGCTGGTGGGCATGTGACGCCTGGGGCTGAGGAGGCAGGGAGTGATCGCCGGTGCCATGAGGTTGCACGGACAATGAGCGGCTCCTGGCAGGCTTCTAGGCGGAGGGAGACATGAATGAACCGATCCTGCCGAAATGAGAGGGATTCTGAGACTGTGTAGGTATGAGACTACATAGTTGAGGAGAGCTTAAAATATTTCATATGTACTACTCATATCAAGAAGGTGCATTTTTTTTTCGGGAGCTCATCATATAAGAACTTCAAAGTTAAGCGTGCTTGACTTGGGGAAATTATAGGATGGGTGACCCCCTGGGAAGTTTCTCAGGGTGCGTGTGAGTGAGGACATAAGCACGCTGAAAAGACCCGTCTTGATATAGTGGGTCGTTACAACAAATGAAACATCCTAAAATTTCTACTGTATTTTTTTTTAAACTCTCTGATAATAAAATAATGAATATAAATATATATGCCCATACATATATATATACATATCATACTTAAAAATAACTTTACTTAATTTAAAATACAAAAAAAAAATACAATAAAAGTTTACGCATTAAATTAAAATACTTAAAATTAATTACTAATTAATAATTCATAAAAATATCATAATAAAATTTCTAATTTATACTTCCTACACAAAAATCCATGCATCCTAGAAAATAAATACTTAAATCTAAAATCCATGCATATACTAACAATCCAAAATAATAAAACATGAGCGGAAATGATTGTGCTAAATCTCAACATAAAAATCATCATAGAGCAATGGTCACGGGTTCTAGCCGTCTGGATACTCATACGCCCTCGCCGCTAGTCGGAAACACATTAACTTCATTAACATTCTGCTCACCTGCACCATTTAAATCTAGTGAGCCTAGAGGCTCAACACGTTCTATCCTTACATAACAAAATGAAACCACACACAAGCACACATCATATAAAATACGTGAATATAAATATATGTGCATGGTCTTAAAATATATGCATATAAACATGAATAAATAATTATAATGCTTCATCATCATGCTAATCATAAACATCATATTTAATGAATCTCATAAAATGTCTTAATATAATTTCTTAATTCTCAACAGGTCGTATCCATGTCGGTGGCATCATACTAATCGATTGATCAATCTATAAACCAACGTACGTGGCGGTGGGATTTCCACCTCTGTGCTGCCACTTCACCAGCCCTCTCAGCTGGATCCATAAGCTCATCATACATAAACATCATTAGGAAGGTCACCGGGCCCAGGTATCCCGGCCTCCAACCACATCACTTTCCACCTTCACTTCAACTTCCATAAAAATTATATTTTTCTTAACATGCATTTAAACTTATCATAAAAAAATTCTTACATGATGCATGAACTTGAAAATTCTCATTTATTTCTTTATTTCATGAAAATTTGTCCGTAAATATATATTTAATTTATTTTCTTAAAAAAAATCATACTTATATATCTAATAAAAATGCATGCATTTTACGGACATTTATTTTTCCAAGAACTTGTTCGAGCTGCTGACCACTTAACTTAAACCCATAAATTACTAGACTGACTCAAAAACCCAAAAGTCCAACCTGACCTGGTCCATTAAGTTTATTGGCCCCCCAGGCCCATGAAAAACTAATGGGCTCACACAAATCATGATTTAGGCCCATTAACTATTTAACTTAAAATTAAATTAATAAAATTATTAACTAACCGTTAACTTATAGATTAGATCGCTAAAATTACTCAACCCGACACAACTTGGCCCAATAATTCTCATGGATCACACGGCCCATGACAAATTAGTGGGTTTACCTCAATAATTATTAAAGCCCATTAAATTAGTCTAATTAATTAATTAATCAAACTCAACCCATTAATTAACTACTTAAACTCTTAACTAAAATATCCAAGCCCAAATAATAAAAATCTAGACCCGGACTAAAAATTAATTTGACCCATCAAAATATGACCCGGACCCGGACCCAAGACCCAAGCCCGGCCCACCTAAAAACCCATAACCCAAAATAAAAAAATTAAAAAAAATAATTAAAAAAAAATAAAAAATTTCCCAACCCAACCCGTACAGACTCCCCCATGCAATTCTTTACTCTCGGCCATGTAGCAGCAGGCTTTATGGCCTGCTGCCGGCCAGTTCCGGCCTCCGACTGGCCGGAGCTCCACCGTCCAGATGTAGCCCACGTTTGGGCAGTTCCAACGAGCCATGCCTCACTTTGAACCGATACCTATACAGCCCTAGCGAACCACGTTTCCGGGAATCCCGAAATTGCCGCGCAGCCTGTGCAGTCCCCGCTCCCTTGCATGATCCGACAAGCTCCGGCCACCAATGGCCGGAGATCCGACACTGGACCACCCCAGGGTCCAGGTGCAACCCCCTGACCAGGACTGGCTTGAGCCAAGCCCCTGCAGGGCTCGGCCAAGGCCCCTAAACCCGACAGAAGTCATTGCTCGCTTATCTGCTGTCATGGCCAAAACCCGCATGGCTCCAGCCCTTCCAGCCGAGAACCACCTAGCCAAAACTAACCCTAAGGACCCTAGCTCGAACCTTAAACCGATGGTTAGCTCCTCGAACAGCCCATGGATCAAAATCATGCATAAATAAGCCAACATGTAAATAAAACGTGAATGCTTGGCATGAACATGAAGATTTTTATTCTAAAACCACATACACATGAAACACCCAATATTTTATGCATAAATCAGTGTATAATGATTTAAATGATGTTCAAGAATAGATTCGAAACGTGCCTTTGCGATTTAATCGCTCGAATATACGTTATCAACGCGTAGATTGATTTCCGGGACAAACGATACGTCAAACTCTTGATTTTTCTTCAAGTTAATCGTGTTGTGTGTGCTGTGAAGTGGAGGAGGTTTCTGATGGATGATGGAGGCGGCTCAAAGGTGAGTTTACGTAAGGTAAGGGGTAGGTGGATTAGGGTAGAAAATCTTAGGATAATATTTTGAGTAGTCTAGGTTAAATATTTAAATAAATACTTTGGATAGATAATTACTATAATTTAACCTTTAAAAAAAATACATGATAATTTTCTAAGAACTTAATAATCTTGAAATAATAAAATAGGAGATTTTTAAAGGTTAATAAAATTCATTAAAATGACTTATTTTGGGTAAAAACGGACATCTAAATATACATATATATAAATACCATAATTTTCTTCAAATTATACCTTAAAATAATATTTTAAGGCTCCTAACAATCTCATAAAATATTTTGGATGAAAATAACATCTCGTCCGTCCACGGCCCCGCCTACGCGATCATAAAATAAAATTTCTCAAATAAATTCATAAATCACATCAAACAGATTTAAATGCCGAAAAAATATTTAAAACATGCAAATAAATCAAATAATTTAAATAATCATTCATAAAAACAATTTAACACATTTTCACATTATTTTAAACTTATTAAATCCCCTAGTTATGCATGCGGATTTACGTGACGAATTTCTGGGCGTTACAATTCTCTCCCCCTTAAATGAAATTTCGTCCTCGAAATTGAAACGAACTCTGGGCAATAACAAGTTTCTTCGCGTAGTCCTGAATAGAGCAATCCAAAAACGACAAATTTTAATGTGTTAAGTAAAATTACCCGTGATGCGCAAAGTATCCGGCACTGCTTCCTCCGCCTGCATCACATAGACACGTCCGGAAGCATTCTTCTTGGGACAGTGCAACATAATGTGTCCCGGTTCCTTGCAATAGTAGCACATGCCTGATCCCTTCATGCACGGTCCTGGATGGGGCTTCTGGCATTTCTGGCAGAGAGGTAGTGCTTCTGCACGAGGAACGATAGCTCCCTGCTGTCTCAGTGGATTTGGACCCTTCGACGGCCCAGTGGACTGCTTCTTTGCATCCTGCTGTGGATGCAACTCGTGGTATGATGGTTGGAACTGTCTCTTACTGTAGCACCAAGAACTTCTAAAATTTAAAAATCATGCCTAAAATTATTTTTAGTATTTATATTTTAATTTCTTGAAGTTAATTGTTTAAGTTTTAGTTAAAGATAGAATTGTTCGATTTATTTGGATTAAATGCCTTGAATTGTTTGGTCTAGTAAGTTTCTGTCCCGGCAGGCGACAATGGTGGGCTTCGGTGGCATATTTTCAAGACTTTCACTTTTAAGATTTTTAAGTTAGAGGAAAAAGGGGGTTTTGGCCGGAAATGTAAATTTCGAACTTTTCGGGGGTCGGAAAGCAATTTTATTATTTCCTTGAGTTTATATCCTAAACTTTTCATAAGATAGGATTTTATTAAATCCGGGCTAGTTTAATTTCAATTAAAATGATTAGAGTTAAAATTTTAAACTTAGAAGTTTTAGAGGTGCAAGTTTTGAGGTGAAGAGCTACTTTAGTGCAAGTAGCACTTTTATTTGTCTTTTAGCACTTTTATAGTACAAGATTCTCACACACACACACACCAAAACCCTACACTCTCATTATTTTTCCCACTTAAAATTTTCACTCCCATTATTTTTTTTTTCCCTCTAGATATAAATCATTCAACACAATTAAAAACCCTAGCCCCTTCTAAACCCTAGTAGCCGCCCACCCCCCTTCTCCCTTGAAGCTCCCTCTCGGCCAAGTGCCTTCCGCCGCCCCAAGCCACCGCTGCCGCCGTCCACCGCCGTCCCCACTGCCGGAGGAGCTCCACAAGGAGCTTAGCTTGGAGTTTGACCTAGAGTTCTTCCCTCCATCTCCCCTTATTTTCGAAATTTTTGGGTAAAAGGTTGAAAGGCAAGTGTAACTATTTCTTTGGGCTAACATTCAAGCAATATCTACCCCCACCCTTAAGACTTCTTGCAATAATTTCGAAAATGCATGATGTTGTGATGTTAGGGTTTCGAATTTGGGCATTTAAGGGGCTGATTTTTGCTAAATGTGTTATGGGGTTGAGTTTATGTGATTTAATGTTGAGTATATGTGTAATGACATGGATTTATATGGATGTTCTTGCCAAAATTCGAATTTTCAGAATGTATAAGGACCTAAATTTCGAAATTTTGCATGTGTAGGGGCTGAAATTTAATTGATGTTGAAGTATTTAATGGTCTTGCATTGGTCTTGATTGATTGTTCAACATTTTGGAGTTTTGATGGTAAATTCTTGATGTTCTTGATATGTGTTGTGAAAGTGTGGATTGAGTGTAGCCCAAGTGTTTGGGAAAAGTCCTAAGAGAGGTTATTTGAGGTGTTTGGGTGTTTGGTGTGGAGATAAGTTGAGGAAAGTGGGCTAAGTGTTTGAATTGTTGGAATTGGAGGTGTGTGAGTGTGCAGGGCAGCACTGTTCACGGGGCAGGGCAGGGTCGTGGCTGAGGTCTGGGCAGGGTTAGGCTATTCCATGGTAAAGTTCATGACGTTGTGGTCGCGTCGATATAAAATGGGCTCGATTCGGATAAGAATTGAGTGAGTTATGGATTTTTCAAAATTGGGTGCAAGTGCAGATTTTTCCTTTGAATAGGGGCTGTCCGATTTTTGTGTTTTGTAAATTTGCTCTTTTGATCTTTTGATGATACCACCTATTCCTTGGGATGATTTGGAGTGTTTGTTGAGTGTCGGTTCAAGCGGGACGGGTTTTGGATGAGGCATGACAAAGTTAAGGGCTTTTCGGTTTACTTGCTCGAGTTAAGTCAAGTTTGAGGATTTTGTTGGGTAAGTTGTCTTCTTTGGACTTAGGGGCAGCCACTCATCCACCTTAAACTCACATTTTCGAGTCGAGTCTCATGTCTTAAAGATTGCTTATTCGTGTGCATTTGACGTGTTCTTGAGTTTAATAAAGAAAAAGGAAGTTTACTTGTTTGCATGTCATTTAATGTATGAGTTGAGTCTTTATAAATGAAAAGGGAAAAGAAAGCAAATATTTTTGAATGAAGTGATCTGTTTGTGACAAGAGGGGTGTTGCTAGGCCGGGGGATGCCTCGGTCTACTCACCAAGAGGTTATAGAGGTTAGGCAAGGAGCAAGAGACATCTTGTTTACCCTTGCCACAGAGGGGCAATGTGGGATCGGGAGACATCTCGGTCTCCTTGCCATAGAGGGGTTAAGTTCGTCGGGAGAAATCTCGTCGTCTTGCCGGCATAGTGCACTGCAGCCATGATCATGATCGAAACAGAGGGTCACAAATCAGGGATCGGATTTCTAAGAGGAAAAAGTAAAGAAAAGTTTAAAAGTTAAAGTTTCACAATTTTAGTTGACTCGTTTTGCATTGATGTCAGTCTTTCAGTTATGCATGAGTCTAAGTTGAATGTTATGAAAGTTAAAGTTTATCATAGTGTGAGTTCATTAATGCATGATTTCTATATCTTTCTAGTTTCATGCATATTACAGTTTAAGTTGAGTTTTTGCATCACGTATTTTAAACCCTTGTTATTATCCTAGTTATGCTTGTTGAGTCTTTAGACTCACTATGCTTGAATGTTTGCAGGTGAGGATTTTGTGGAGGAGACGGAGGGGCGTGATCTACTGGGATGAGGCCATCGGTAGTGCAAGGCCCAGTGACCGTTGCTTCCTTTTAGTTTATGTTTTTCCGCACAGTTATCGAATTTGTAATAATGAAGTATTATTTGAGATCTTGTAGTATTTATAGACAGGATGTGCATTCCCTGTGCTACAGCTTATGTTTTGAAGTACGTTTTCCGCTTTTGCAAGTTTATGATTATCGTTGGAATTAATTTTAAATGCTTTAGTTTAATTTATGCTGTAACCGGGAGGTGGTTACTAGGATTGCATGTTTATGTTTAACGCACTTAAGTTTTGAAGTCAATTTTCTTTCCTTATTTAAATTGCTGTTTGAGTCTTGATGGCTTATTTGTTTTACAAATAGGTCATGGCAAAATTTTTTAAAAATCCGTAATTTTCCTTTATTTTAATTATAGTCTAGTAGCGAGTAGTTAGGGTCGTTTCAGTTGGTATCAGAGCACGGTCTTGGTTTGGGCTGAGCCTACTGTGGGTTGCTGAAACTCAGGGGATCTCGCCTCAAAGTCTGTAAGATTTAAGTTTAATGTCTCTATCTGTTTAAGTTTTGATGTATTAGTTTCTTGAGTTATTGAGAAGTTTAAATTTGAAGTAAAAATATTTTCTAAGGCATGAAATTTGAATGTTGGATTTTCTCAATGCGTTTAGATGGCTCGTCGTCATGATCCGCGTGCAGTTACGCCTCCACCGCCTCCACCGGCGCCGCAGGTGGATATAGGAGGGCAGGTGCTAGCAGGATTGGCCCGTATCCTCGAGCGTCATGTGGATGCTCCTGTTGCTAGATCGGAGACTACTTATGAGCAGTTTCGGAAGATGAATCCGAAGGACTTCGCTGGCACCACTGATCCGTTGATAGCGGAGGGTTGGATCCGCTCCCTTGAGGTGATCTTTCGCTATATGCAGATGGGAGATCCAGATAGAGTGAGATGTGCTGTGTTTCTCCTCCAGGATGATGCCGCCCTCTGGTGGGAGGGTATGGAGAAGATTGTGAACCCAGCTACTCTACCTTGGGCTGAGTTCAAGAAGTTGTTCTTTGAGAAGTACTTTACTGCTGATGTGAGAGCCCGTTTGAAGACGGAGTTTATGAGCTTGAGGCAGGGTGATCTGTCGGTAGCCCAGTTCGTGGTGAAGTTTGAGAGAGGCTGCCATTTCGTGCCGTTGATTGGAGATGATGAGAAAGAGAAGCTGGAGCACTTTCTTGTAGGGCTTCGACCTACCATCCGTAGGGATGTGATGATGGCTGAGCCATCTGATTATGCTTCAGCACTGAGGCGTGCCTTGAGGTCCGAGCAGACGCTGAGAGATATTAGCGCGGAGGCGCATGGCAAGAGGCCCTTCCCTCATCAGGTCCACTCTCAGCAGCAGCAGCACGGCAAGAAGCCGTATCATGGGCCCCCGAGACAGCAGGGACAGCAGGCACCGCAGGGGCGTCAGGCCCAGAGACAGGTTCCTCCCAAGGCTGGGGAGAAGCCTATTTGTCATTTTTGCCATCGTCCGCATTTTGGGAAGTGTTTGAAGGATGCTGGAGTTTGCTTCAAGTGCAAGAAGCCAGGACATATGTCTACCCATTGTCCAGAGCTGAGGAGGCCCGTGCAGGGCAGAGTGTTCGTGATGGAGGCCGAGCAGGCCGACCCAGACACTACTCTTCTCACAGGTAATATCTTAACTTTTGGGTTAGAGCAGTTAAAGATTTGTTGATGCATGCGACTCTAAATCTTTGCTTGTTTGAGGTTTTACTCTAGTAACTTGTTGCATGCCTTAGGACCTTTGACTGTTTAGCATGAATAGTATCTTGTTTGGGAATTGTTGAATTAGAATGAGCCTAAGTAGAACTCGTGGTTTTAACTTCAACCTTTCGTCGTTGTAACTACTGCTATGCAGGTAGGATTGTTGTGGCAGGCGTAGCCACGAGGGCCTTATTAGACTCAGGAGCTACCCATTCCTTTATATCGGAGTCTTTTGCCCTTGAGAGGGGCATTCAGAGCGAGGAATTGGAGGTTGGATTCTCAGTTACTATCCCCTCAGGGGAAGAGCTATCCACCAGGAGCTTGGTGAGAGACCTTGTATTGCTTTTGCAGGGTCAGTCAGTGGTAGCAGACCTCATAGTGCTACCTTTGCCAGAGTTTGACCTGATTCTTGGGATGGATTGGATGACGAAGAATGCGGTGATGATAGATTTTCAGCAGAGGTCAGTACTAGTCAGGCCTGAGGGCGAGGAACCATTTTGGTTTGAGGCTGCTAAGAGCTTGAGGAAGACTCGAGTCATTTCTACTTTGCAAGCTCAGAGGCTTGTACTTAGTGGGTGCGAGTCATTTCTAGCCAGTTTATCTTTGACAGAGCTGCCAGAGCGACCAGTTATTTCTGATGTGGCTATCGTCAGGGAGTTTGAGGATGTGTTCCCTAGCGATGTTGTGGGAATTCCGCCCGATAGAGAAGTGGAGTTCTCTATAGATTTGATTTCCGGTACTGTGCCTATCTCCAAGGCACCGTACAGATTGGCTCCTACCGAAATGAAGGAGTTAAAAGAGCAGATTCAAGAGTTGCTTGACAAGGGATTCATACGCCCTAGTTTCTCCCCATGGGGCGCACCAGTTCTCTTCGTTAAGAAGAAGGACGGTAGTCTAAGATTGTGCATAGACTACCGAGGTTTGAACGGAGTGACTGTGAAGAACAAGTACCCATTACCTAGGATCGAGGACCTCTTCGATCAATTGCAAGGGGCATCCGTCTTTTCGAAGATTGATCTTCGTTCAGGTTATCACCAGTTGAAGGTGAAGGAGTCAGATGTGGCGAAGACAGCTTTTAGGACTCGTTACGGTCATTACGAGTTCCTTGTGATGCCGTTTGGGATGATGAATGCGCCCGCGGTTTTCATGGATCTTATGAACCGCGTGTTTCAGCCTTACTTGGACCGCTTTGTCATTGTTTTCATCGATGACATCCTCATTTATTCGAAGGATAGAGTGGAGCATGAACAGCATTTGAGGACCGTTCTTGAGGTGCTTCGAGAGCACAAGTTGTTGGCCAAGTTTGATAAGTGTGAATTCTGGTTGGAGAAAGTTGCTTTCTTGGGTCATATTATTTCTAAGAGCGGTGTGGAAGTAGACCCTTCAAAGGTTCAAGCAGTGAAGGAGTGGTCTATACCGAGGAGCGCGTCTGAGATTCGCAGTTTTCTTGGATTAGCCGGTTATTACCGAAAATTTATCAAGGGTTTTTCCTCCATTGCTGTGCCTATGACAGCGTTGACTAAGAAGAACGCCAAGTTTGTTTGGAGTGCCGAGTGTCAAAGGAGCTTTGATACTTTGAAGGAAGCTCTTACGACAGCGCCAGTGTTGACCATGCCATCCGGGCAAGGTGATTTTGTGGTGTATACTGATGCTTCCAAGTTGGGATTGGGAGCAGTTCTGATGCAGCGAGATAGAGTTATTGCCTATGCTTCTAGGCAATTGAAGGAGCACGAGAAGAACTACCCTACTCATGACTTAGAGTTGGCAGCGGTAGTGTTTGCTCTTAAGATTTGGAGACACTATCTTTACGGAGAGAAGAGTCAGATCTTCACAGACCACAAAAGCCTCAAGTACTTCTTCACCCAGAAGGAGTTGAATATGAGGCAGCGTAGGTGGTTAGAGTTGGTGAAGGACTATGACTGCAATATTAGCTACCACCCTGGTAAAGCTAATGTGGTTGCAGATGCTTTGAGCAGGAAGACTGCAGTGATTACCTCCTTGTCAGTGTCTAGACCGTTGCAGGTTGAGATTCAGAGGTATGGTCTTGAGTTTTATGCGAGTGGTAGAGCTCCCCGTTTGTCTTCCCTTAGTGTGCAGACTACACTTTTTGATCGTATCCGTGCAGCGCAGTCAGTTGATGAGCAGATCAGGAAGTGGAGACAGAGAGATGAGGAGAAAGGCAGCGGTTTGTATGCTGTGGTAGATGGGATTGTGAGGTACAGAGGTAGATTTTGGGTTCCCGCAGGTGATTCTCTGCGAGTTACTATCATGGCAGAGGCACATACATCGCCGTACTCAATCCACCCTGGTAGTACGAAGATGTATCGGGATCTTCAGCAGCTTTATTGGTGGCCAGGCATGAAAAGTGACATTGCCCGATTCGTTTCAGAATGCCTGACATGCCAGCAGGTTAAGGCGGAGCATCAGAGACCCGCCGGTTTGCTTAAGCCTCTCCCTATTCCGGAGTGGAAGTGGGAGAATATCTCCATGGATTTTGTCGTGGGATTGCCGAAGACATTGAGAGGTTCGAATGCCATTTGGGTGATTGTAGACCGTCTCACTAAGTCGGCTCACTTTTTACCGGTGAAGATGAATTTCACGATGACTCAGTTCGCGGAGTTGTATATCCGGGAGATAGTCAGACTACATGATATTCCAGTCTCCATAGTGTTTGATAGAGATCCACGGTTTACTTCGTCTTTTTGGAAGAGTCTTCATTCTGCTATGGGTACGAAGCTACTTTTTAGCACCGCCTTTCACCCGCAGACTGATGGCCAGTCAGAGAGGGTGATTCAGATTTTGGAGGATCTTTTGAGGGCATGTGCTATTGATTTTCAAGGTAGTTGGGAGTCGAGACTACCACTAGTGGAATTCGCGTATAATAACAGTTTTCAGTCCACTATTGGCATGGCTCCCTACGAGGCACTATATGGGAGGAAGTGTAGATCTCCAGTGTTGTGGGATGAGATAGGTGAGAGATCAGACTTTGGTCCGGAGATTGTTCAGTTGACCACCGAGGTAGTGGCTAAGATCCGTGATAGGATGAGGACTGCCCAGAGTAGGCAGAAGAGCTATGCTGATCACCGGAGGAGAGACTTGGAGTTCTCGGTGGGTGATCATGTTTTTATCCGTATTGCACCCATGAAGGGTGTGATGAGGTTTGGAAAGAAAGGGAAGTTGGCACCGAGGTTCATAGGGCCCTTCGAAATTTTGGATAGGGTAGGGGTACTGGCTTATAGAGTGGCCTTGCCGCCTAACCTTGATAAGATCCATAATGTCTTCTATGTGTCGATGTTGAGGAAGTACATCTCGAACCCATCCCATGTGCTTAGTTCGGAACCGCTTCAGCTATCTCCTCACTTGACCTATGAGGAGAAGCCCATCCGGATTTTGGATAGACAGGAGAGAAGACTCCGTAACAAGTCGATTCCAATGATCAAGGTGAGATGGCAGAACCATTCGGATGAAGAGGCCACTTGGGAAGCAGAAGCAGATATCAGAGTTCGATATCCGAAGCTTTTTGGTAAGTTTTAATTTCGAGGACGAAATTTCTTATTAGGGAGGGAGGAATTGTAGCACCAAGAACTTCTAAAATTTGAAAATCATGACTAAAATTATTTTTAGTATTTATATTTTAATTTCTTGAAGTTAATTGTTTAAGTTTTAGTTAAAGATAGAATTGTTCGATTTATTTGGATTAAATGCCTTGAATTGTTTGGTCTAGTAAGTTTCTGTCCCGGCAGGCGACAATGGTGGGCTTCGGTGGCATATTTTCAAGACTTTCACTTTTAAGATTTTTAAGTTAGAGGAAAAAGGGGGTTTTGGCCGGAAATGTAAATTTCGAACTTTTCGGGGGTCGGAAAGCAATTTTATTATTTCCTTGAGTTTATATCCTAAACTTTTCATAAGATAGGATTTTATTAAATCCGGGCTAGTTTAATTTCAATTAAAATTATTAGAGTTGAAATTTTAAACTTAGAAGTTTTAGAGGTGCAAGTTTTGAGGTGAAGAGCTACTTTAGTGCAAGTAGCACTTTTATTTGTCTTTTAGCACTTTTATAGTACAAGATTCTCACACACACACACACCAAAACCCTACACTCTCATTATTTTTCCCACTTAAAATTTTCAATCCCATTATTTTTTTTTTCCCTCTAGATATAAATCATTCAACACAATTAAAAACCCTAGCCCCTTCTAAACCCTAGTAGCCGCCCACCCCCCTTCTCCCTTGAAGCTCCCTCTCGGCCAAGTGCCTTCCGCCGCCCCAAGCCACCGCTGCCGCCGTCCACCACCGTCCCCACTGCCGGAGGAGCTCCACAAGGAGCTTAGCTTGGAGTTTGACCTAGAGTTCTTCCCTCCATCTCCCCTTATTTTCAAAATTTTTGGGTAAAAGGTTGAAAGGCAAGTGTAACTATTTCTTTGGGCTAACATTCAAGCAATATCTACCCCCACCCTTAAGACTTCTTGCAATAATTTCGAAAATGCACGATGTTGTGATGTTAGGGTTTCGAATTTGGGCATTTAAGGGGCTGATTTTTGCTAAATGTGTTATGGGGTTGAGTTTATGTGATTTAATGTTGAGTATATGTGTAATGACATGGATTTATATGGATGTTCTTGCCAAAATTCGAATTTTCAGAATGTATAAGGACCTAAATTTCGAAATTTTGCATGTGTAGGGGCTGAAATTTAATTGATGTTGAAGTATTTAATGGTCTTGCATTGGTCTTGATTGATTGTTCAACATTTTGGAGTTTTGATGGTAAATTCTTGATGTTCTTGATATGTGTTGTGAAAGTGTGGATTGAGTGTAGCCCAAGTGTTTGGGAAAAGTCCTAAGAGAGGTTATTTGAGGTGTTTGGGTGTTTGGTGTGGAGATAAGTTGAGGAAAGTGGGCTAAGTGTTTGAATTGTTGGAATTGGAGGTGTGTGAGTGTGCAGGGCAGCACTGTTCACGGGGCAGGGCAGGGTCGTGGCTGAGGTCTGGGCAGGGTTAGGCTATTCCATGGTAAAGTTCATGACGTTGTGGTCGCGTCGATATAAAATGGGCTCGATTCGGATAAGAATTGAGTGAGTTATGGATTTTTCAAAATTGGGTGCAAGTGCAGATTTTTCCTTTGAATAGGGGCTGTCCGATTTTTGTGTTTTGTAAATTTGCTCTTTTGCTCTTTTGATGATACCACCTATTCCTTGGGATGATTTGGAGTGTTTGTTGAGTGTCGGTTCAAGCGGGACGGGTTTTGGATAAGGCATGACAAAGTTAAGGGCTTTTCGGTTTACTTGCTCGAGTTAAGTCAAGTTTGAGGATTTTGTTGGGTAAGTTGTCTTCTTTGGACTTAGGGGCAGCCACTCATCCACCTTAAACTCACATTTTCGAGTCGAGTCTCATGTCTTAAAGATTGCTTATTCGTGTGCATTTGACGTGTTCTTGAGTTTAATAAAGAAAAAGGAAGTTTACTTGTTTGCATGCCATTTAATGTATGAGTTGAGTCTTTATAAATGAAAAGGGAAAAGAAAGCAAATATTTTTGAATGAAGTGATCTGTTTGTGACAAGAGGGGTGTTGCTAGGCCGGGGGATGCCTCGGTCTACTCACCAAGAGGTTATAGAGGTTAGGCAAGGAGCAAGAGACATCTTGTTTACCCTTGCCACAGAGGGGCAATGTGGGATCGGGAGGCATCTCGGTCTCCTTGCCATAGAGGGGTTAAGTTCGTCGGGAGAAATCTCGTCGTCTTGCCGGCATAGTGCACTGCAGCCATGATCATGATCGAAACAGAGGGTCACAAATCAGGGATCGGATTTCTAAGAGGAAAAAGTAAAGAAAAGTTTAAAAGTTAAAGTTTCACAATTTTAGTTGACTCGTTTTGCATTGATGTCAGTCTTTCAGTTATGCATGAGTCTAAGTTGAATGTTATGAAAGTTAAAGTTTATCATAGTGTGAGTTCATTAATGCATGATTTCTATATCTTTCTAGTTTCATGCATATTACAGTTTAAGTTGAGTTTTTGCATCACGTATTTTAAACCCTTGTTATTATCCTAGTTATGCTTGTTGAGTCTTTAGACTCACTATGCTTGAATGTTTGCAGGTGAGGATTTTGTGGAGGAGACGGAGGGGCGTGATCTACTGGGATGAGGCCATCGGTAGTGCAAGGCCCAGTGACCGTTGCTTCCTTTTAGTTTATGTTTTTCCGCACAGTTATCGAATTTGTAATAATGAAGTATTATTTGAGATCTTGTAGTATTTATAGCCAGGATGTGCATTCCCTGTGCTACAGCTTATGTTTTGAAGTACGTTTTCCGCTTTTGCAAGTTTATGATTATCGTTGGAATTAATTTTAAATGCTTTAGTTTACTTTATGCTGTAACCGGGAGGTGGTTACTAGGATTGCATGTTTATGTTTAACGCACTTAAGTTTTGAAATCAATTTTCTTTCCTTATTTAAATTGCTGTTTGAGTCTTGATGGCTTATTTGTTTTACAAATAGGTCATGGCAAATTTTTTTAAAAATCCGTAATTTTCCTTTATTTTAATTATAGTCTAGTAGCGAGTAGTTAGGGTCGTTTCAGTTGGTATCAGAGCACGGTCTTGGTTTGGGCTGAGCCTACTGCCGGTTGCTGAAACTCAGGGGATCTCGCCTCAAAGTCTGTAAGATTTAAGTTTAATGTCTCTATCTGTTTAAGTTTTGATGTATTAGTTTCTTGAGTTATTGAGAAGTTTAAATTTGAAGTAAAAATATTTTCTAAGGCATGAAATTTGAATGTTGGATTTTCTCAATGCGTTTAGATGGCTCGTCGTCATGATCCGCGTGCAGTTACGCCTCCACCGCCTCCACCGGCGCCGCAGGTGGATATAGGAGGGCAGGTGCTAGCAGGATTGGCCCGTATCCTCGAGCGTCATGTGGATGCTCCTGTTGCTAGATCGGAGACTACTTATGAGCAGTTTCGGAAGATGAATCCGAAGGACTTCGCTGGCACCACTGATCCGTTGATAGCGGAGGGTTGGATCCGCTCCCTTGAGGTGATCTTTCGCTATATGCAGATGGGAGATCCAGATAGAGTGAGATGTGCTGTGTTTCTCCTCCAGGATGATGCCGCCCTCTGGTGGGAGGGTATGGAGAAGATTGTGAACCCAGCTACTCTACCTTGGGCTGAGTTCAAGAAGTTGTTCTTTGAGAAGTACTTTACTGCTGATGTGAGAGCCCGTTTGAAGACGGAGTTTATGAGCTTGAGGCAGGGTGATCTGTCGGTAGCCCAGTTCGTGGTGAAGTTTGAGAGAGGCTGCCATTTCGTGCCGTTGATTGGAGATGATGAGAAAGAGAAGCTGGAGCACTTTCTTGTAGGGCTTCGACCTACCATCCGTAGGGATGTGATGATGGCTGAGCCATCTGATTATGCTTCAGCACTGAGGCGTGCCTTGAGGTCCGAGCAGACGCTGAGAGATATTAGCGCGGAGGCGCATGGCAAGAGGCCCTTCCCTCATCAGGGCCACTCTCAGCAGCACGGCAAGAAGCCGTATCATGGGCCCCCGAGACAGCAGGGACAGCAGGCACCGCAGGGGCGTCAGGCCCAGAGACAGGTTCCTCCCAAGGTTGGGGAGAAGCCTATTTGTCATTTTTGCCATCGTCCGCATTTTGGGAAGTGTTTGAAGGATGCTGGAGTTTGCTTCAAGTGCAAGAAGCCAGGACATATGTCTACCCATTGTCCAGAGCTGAGGAGGCCCGTGCAGGGCAGAGTGTTCGTGATGGAGGCCGAGCAGGCCGACCCAGACACTACTCTTCTCACAGGTAATATCTTAACTTTTGGGTTAGAGCAGTTAAAGATTTGTTGATGCATGCGACTCTAAATCTTTGCTTGTTTGAGGTTTTACTCTAGTAACTTGTTGCATGCCTTAGGACCTTTGACTGTTTAGCATGAATAGTATCTTGTTTGGGAATTGTTGAATTAGAATGAGCCTAAGTAGAACTCGTGGTTTTAACTTCAACCTTTCGTCGTTGTAACTACTGCTATGCAGGTAGGATTGTTGTGGCAGGCGTAGCCACGAGGGCCTTATTAGACTCAGGAGCTACCCATTCCTTTATATCGGAGTCTTTTGCCCTTGAGAGGGGCATTCAGAGCGAGGAATTGGAGGTTGGATTCTCAGTTACTATCCCCTCAGGGGAAGAGCTATCCACCAGGAGCTTGGTGAGAGACCTTGTATTGCTTTTGCAGGGTCAGTCAGTGGTAGCAGACCTCATAGTGCTACCTTTGCCAGAGTTTGACCTGATTCTTGGGATGGATTGGATGACGAAGAATGCGGTGATGATAGATTTTCAGCAGAGGTCAGTACTAGTCAGGCCTGAGGGCGAGGAACCGTTTTGGTTTGAGGCTGCTAAGAGCTTGAGGAAGACTCGAGTCATTTCTACTTTGCAAGCTCAGAGGCTTGTACTTAGTGGGTGCGAGTCATTTCTAGCCAGTTTATCTTTGACAGAGCTGCCAGAGCGACCAGTTATTTCTGATGTGGCTATCGTCAGGGAGTTTGAGGATGTGTTCCCTAGCGATGTTGTGGGAATTCCGCCGGTAGAGAAGTGGAGTTCTCTATAGATTTGATTCCCGGTACTGTGCCTATCTCCAAGGCACCGTACAGATTGGCTCCTACCGAAATGAAGGAGTTAAAAGAGCAGATTCAAGAGTTGCTTGACAAGGGATTCATACGCCCTAGTTTCTCCCCATGGGGCGCACCAGTTCTCTTCGTTAAGAAGAAGGACGGTAGTCTAAGATTGTGCATAGACTACCGAGGTTTGAACGGAGTGACTGTGAAGAACAAGTACCCATTACCTAGGATCGAGGACCTCTTCGATCAATTGCAAGGGGCATCCATCTTTTCGAAGATTGATCTTCGTTCAGGTTATCACCAGTTGAAGGTGAAGGAGTCAGATGTGGCGAAGACAGCTTTTAGGACTCGTTACGGTCATTACGAGTTCCTTGTGATGCCGTTTGGGATGATGAATGCGCCCGCGGTTTTCATGGATCTTATGAACCGCGTGTTTCAGCCTTACTTGGACCGCTTTGTCATTGTTTTCATCGATGACATCCTCATTTATTCGAAGGATAGAGTGGAGCATGAACAGCATTTGAGGACCGTTCTTGAGGTGCTTCGAGAGCACAAGTTGTTGGCCAAGTTTGATAAGTGTGAATTCTGGTTGGAGAAAGTTGCTTTCTTGGGTCATATTATTTCTAAGAGCGGTGTGGAAGTAGACCCTTCAAAGGTTCAAGCAGTGAAGGAGTGGTCTATACCGAGGAGCGCGTCTGAGATTCGCAGTTTTCTTGGATTAGCCGGTTATTACCGAAAATTTATCAAGGGTTTTTCCTCCATTGCTGTGCCTATGACAGCGTTGACTAAGAAGAACGCCAAGTTTGTTTGGAGTGCCGAGTGTCAAAGGAGCTTTGATACTTTGAAGGAAGCTCTTACGACAGCGCCAGTGTTGACCATGCCATCCGGGCAAGGTGATTTTGTGGTGTATACTGATGCTTCCAAGTTGGGATTGGGAGCAGTTCTGATGCAGCGAGATAGAGTTATTGCCTATGCTTCTAGGCAATTGAAGGAGCACGAGAAGAACTACCCTACTCATGACTTAGAGTTGGCAGCGGTAGTGTTTGCTCTTAAGATTTGGAGACACTATCTTTACGGAGAGAAGAGTCAGATCTTCACAGACCACAAAAGCCTCAAGTACTTCTTCACCCAGAAGGAGTTGAATATGAGGCAGCGTAGGTGGTTAGAGTTGGTGAAGGACTATGACTGCAATATTAGCTACCACCCTGGTAAAGCTAATGTGGTTGCAGATGCTTTGAGCAGGAAGACTGCAGTGATTACCTCCTTGTCAGTGTCTAGACCGTTGCAGGTTGAGATTCAGAGGTATGGTCTTGAGTTTTATGCGAGTGGTAGAGCTCCCCGTTTGTCTTCCCTTAGTGTGCAGACTACACTTTTTGATCGTATCCGTGCAGCGCAGTCAGTTGATGAGCAGATCAGGAAGTGGAGACAGAGAGATGAGGAGAAAGGCAGCGGTTTGTATGCTGTGGTAGATGGGATTGTGAGGTACAGAGGTAGATTTTGGGTTCCCGCAGGTGATTCTCTGCGAGTTACTATCATGGCAGAGGCACATACATCGCCGTACTCAATCCACCCTGGTAGTACGAAGATGTATCGGGATCTTCAGCAGCTTTATTGGTGGCCAGGCATGAAAAGTGACATTGCCCGATTCGTTTCAGAATGCCTGACATGCCAGCAGGTTAAGGCGGAGCATCAGAGACCCGCCGGTTTGCTTAAGCCTCTCCCTATTCCGGAGTGGAAGTGGGAGAATATCTCCATGGATTTTGTCGTGGGATTGCCGAAGACATTGAGAGGTTCGAATGCCATTTGGGTGATTGTAGACCGTCTCACTAAGTCGGCTCACTTTTTACGGTGAAGATGAATTTCACGATGACTCAGTTCGCGGAGTTGTATATCCGGGAGATAGTCAGACTACATGATATTCCAGTCTCCATAGTGTTTGATAGAGATCCACGGTTTACTTCGTCTTTTTGGAAGAGTCTTCATTCTGCTATGGGTACGAAGCTACTTTTTAGCACCGCCTTTCACCCGCAGACTGATGGCCAGTCAGAGAGGGTGATTCAGATTTTGGAGGATCTTTTGAGGGCATGTGCTATTGATTTTCAAGGTAGTTGGGAGTCGAGACTACCACTAGTGGAATTCGCGTATAATAACAGTTTTCAGTCCACTATTGGCATGGCTCCCTACGAGGCACTATATGGGAGGAAGTGTAGATCTCCAGTGTTGTGGGATGAGATAGGTGAGAGATCAGACTTTGGTCCGGAGATTGTTCAGTTGACCACCGAGGTAGTGGCTAAGATCCGTGATAGGATGAGGACTGCCCAGAGTAGGCAGAAGAGCTATGCTGATCACCGGAGGAGAGACTTGGAGTTCTCGGTGGGTGATCATGTTTTTATCCGTATTGCACCCATGAAGGGTGTGATGAGGTTTGGAAAGAAAGGGAAGTTGGCACCGAGGTTCATAGGGCCCTTCGAAATTTTGGATAGGGTAGGGGTACTGGCTTATAGAGTGGCCTTGCCGCCTAACCTTGATAAGATCCATAATGTCTTCTATGTGTCGATGTTGAGGAAGTACATCTCGAACCCATCCCATGTGCTTAGTTCGGAACCGCTTCAGCTATCTCCTCACTTGACCTATGAGGAGAAGCCCATCCGGATTTTGGATAGACAGGAGAGAAGACTCCGTAACAAGTCGATTCCAATGATCAAGGTGAGATGGCAGAACCATTCGGATGAAGAGGCCACTTGGGAAGCAGAAGCAGATATCAGAGTTCGATATCCGAAGCTTTTTGGTAAGTTTTAATTTCGAGGACGAAATTTCTTATTAGGGAGGGAGGAATTGTAGCACCAAGAACTTCTAAAATTTGAAAATCATGACTAAAATTATTTTTAGTATTTATATTTTAATTTCTTGAAGTTAATTGTTTAAGTTTTAGTTAAAGATAGAATTGTTCGATTTATTTGGATTAAATGCCTTGAATTGTTTGGTCTAGTAAGTTTCTGTCCCGGCAGGCGACAATGGTGGGCTTCGGTGGCATATTTTCAAGACTTTCACTTTTAAGATTTTTAAGTTAGAGGAAAAAGGGGGTTTTGGCCGGAAATGTAAATTTCGAACTTTTCGGGGGTCGGAAAGCAATTTTATTATTTCCTTGAGTTTATATCCTAAACTTTTCATAAGATAGGATTTTATTAAATCCGGGCTAGTTTAATTTCAATTAAAATTATTAGAGTTGAAATTTTAAACTTAGAAGTTTTAGAGGTGCAAGTTTTGAGGTGAAGAGCTACTTTAGTGCAAGTAGCACTTTTATTTGTCTTTTAGCACTTTTATAGTACAAGATTCTCTCACACACACACACACCAAAACCCTACACTCTCATTATTTTTCCCACTTAAAATTTTCACTCCCATTATTTTTTTTTTCCCTCTAGATATAAATCATTCAACACAATTAAAAACCCTAGCCCCTTCTAAACCCTAGTAGCCGCCCACCCCCCTTCTCCCTTGAAGCTCCCTCTCGGCCAAGTGCCTTCCGCCGCCCCAAGCCACCGCTGCCGCCGTCCACCGCCGTCCCCACTGCCGGAGGAGCTCCACAAGGAGCTTAGCTTGGAGTTTGACCTATAGTTCTTCCCTCCATCTCCCCTTATTTTCGAAATTTTTGGGTAAAAGGTTGAAAGGCAAGTGTAACTATTTCTTTGGGCTAACATTCAAGCAATATCTACCCCCACCCTTAAGAATTCTTGCAATAATTTCGAAAATGCATGATGTTGTGATGTTAGGGTTTCGAATTTGGGCATTTAAGGGGCTGATTTTTGCTAAATGTGTTATGGGGTTGAGTTTATGTGATTTAATGTTGAGTATATGTGTAATGACATGGATTTATATGGATGTTCTTGCCAAAATTCGAATTTTCAGAATGTATAAGGACCTAAATTTCGAAATTTTGCATGTGTAGGGGCTGAAATTTAATTGATGTTGAAGTATTTAATGGTCTTGCATTGGTCTTGATTGATTGTTCAACATTTTGGAGTTTTGATGGTAAATTCTTGATGTTCTTGATATGTGTTGTGAAAGTGTGGATTGAGTGTAGCCCAAGTGTTTGGGAAAAGTCCTAAGAGAGGTTATTTGAGGTGTTTGGGTGTTTGGTGTGGAGATAAGTTGAGGAAAGTGGGCTAAGTGTTTGAATTGTTGGAATTGGAGGTGTGTGAGTGTGCAGGGCAGCACTGTTCACGGGGCAGGGCAGGGTCGTGGCTGAGGTCTGGGCAGGGTTAGGCTATTCCATGGTAAAGTTCATGACGTTGTGGTCACGTCGATATAAAATGGGCTCGATTCGGATAAGAATTGAGTGAGTTATGGATTTTTCAAAATTGGGTGCAAGTGCAGATTTTTCCTTTGAATAGGGGCTGTCCGATTTTTGTGTTTTGTAAATTTGCTCTTTTGATCTTTTGATGATACCACCTATTCCTTGGGATGATTTGGAGTGTTTGTTGAGTGTCGGTTCAAGCGGGACGGGTTTTGGATAAGACATGACAAAGTTAAGGGCTTTTCGGTTTACTTGCTCGAGTTAAGTCAAGTTTGAGGATTTTGTTGGGTAAGTTGTCTTCTTTGGACTTAGGGGCAGCCACTCATCCACCTTAAACTCACATTTTCGAGTCGAGTCTCATGTCTTAAAGATTGCTTATTCGTGTGCATTTGACGTGTTCTTGAGTTTAATAAAGAAAAAGGAAGTTTACTTGTTTGCATGTCATTTAATGTATGAGTTGAGTCTTTATAAATGAAAAGGGAAAAGAAAGCAAATATTTTTGAATGAAGTGATCTGTTTGTGACAAGAGGGGTGTTGCTAGGCCGGGGGATGCCTCGGTCTACTCACCAAGAGGTTATAGAGGTTAGGCAAGGAGCAAGAGACATCTTGTTTACCCTTGCCACAGAGGGGCAATGTGGGATCGGGAGGCATCTCGGTCTCCTTGCCATAGAGGGGTTAAGTTCGTCGGGAGAAATCTCGTCGTCTTGCCGGCATAGTGCACTGCAGCCATGATCATGATCGAAACAGAGGGTCACAAATCAGGGATCGGATTTCTAAGAGGAAAAAGTAAAGAAAAGTTTAAAAGTTAAAGTTTCACAATTTTAGTTGACTCGTTTTGCATTGATGTCAGTCTTTCAGTTATGCATGAGTCTAAGTTGAATGTTATGAAAGTTAAAATTTATCATAGTGTGAGTTCATTAATGCATGATTTCTATATCTTTCTAGTTTCATGCATATTACAGTTTAAGTTGAGTTTTTGCATCACGTATTTTAAACCCTTGTTATTATCCTAGTTATGCTTGTTGAGTCTTTAGACTCACTATGCTTGAATGTTTGCAGGTGAGGATTTTGTGGAGGAGACGGAGGGGCGTGATCTACTGGGATGAGGCCATCGGTAGTGCAAGGCCCAGTGACCGTTGCTTCCTTTTAGTTTATGTTTTTCCGCACAGTTATCGAATTTGTAATAATGAAGTATTATTTGAGATCTTGTAGTATTTATAGCCAGGATGTGCATTCCCTGTGCTACAGCTTATGTTTTGAAGTACGTTTTCCGCTTTTGCAAGTTTATGATTATCGTTGGAATTAATTTTAAATGCTTTAGTTTACTTTATGCTGTAACCGGGAGGTGGTTACTAGGATTGCATGTTTATGTTTAACGCACTTAAGTTTTGAAGTCAATTTTTTTTCCTTATTTAAATTGTTGTTTGAGTCTTGATGGCTTATTTGTTTTACAAATAGGTCATGGCAAAATTTTTTAAAAATCCGTAATTTTCCTTTATTTTAATTATAGTCTAGTAGCGAGTAGTTAGGGTCGTTTCACTTACTCTGCTGCTCCCTCAAGATTTCCTTCCTACCATCCTCGGATCTCAATGCCCTACTAACTGCAGCCTCATAAGAAGTGACGTCCAACATGCGTACATCATGCTTGATGTCCGCCCTAAGCCCATCGACGAATTGTCTCATCTTCTCCTGCGCACTATCAGCAATCAGGGGCACAAAATGGCACCCCCTCTCGAACTGCTTGATATACTCAACCACCGTCTTGTCCCCCGTCGGAGACTCATGAACTCCCGAATCATTCGGCTGCGCACATCCTCAGTAAAATATTTGGCGAAGAACATCCGCTTGAACTCCTCCCACGTCAAAGTCTGTGGGTTCACACCTCGAAATGCGCCCTCCCACCAAAGGGCTGCATCGTCTTTCATCATGTACACCGCGCACTTTACTTTATCGGCATCAGTGAGTCCCATATAAGCAAATATGGTCTCCAAGGAATGGATCCACCCCTCAGCCACGAGTGGATCAGTGGTACCAGAAAACTCCTTCGGTCCCTTCTTCTGGAACCGTTCCGCAACGTCCTCGTCGTGTGTAAGTCGGGGTCGTGCTGCATGTTGCTCCAACAGTGCGGTGATCCCTGTCATCATATTAGCACTGGCCTGCTCCAGTGCTGTGAGCGGATTTTGCTGAGGAGGAGTTGGAGGATTCCCGCGTCGGTTCATCTGTCTAGGAGGCATACTGCACCACCACATATTTTCCCACGTAAATTGCAATGCATAACTAATATATTTGACTTTAAGACTGTCGTAACTTTAAATTTTCATTTTCATAAATCAATAAAAACATAACTCCTGTGTCCCATGCATAAATCAAATTCAAAACACTTAAAACTTACAGACAGGCAGTGCGGTTCCTGAGCTCCGAGCAGCAGGCTAGTCACCCTCCAAAGACCATGACTCTGATACCAAATGAAACATCCTAAAACTTATACTGTATTTTTTTTTAAACTCTCTGATAATAAAATAATGAATATAAATATATATATGCCCATACATATATATACATATCATACTTAAAAATAACTTTACTTAATTTAAAATACAAAAAAAATACAATAAAAGTTTACGCATTCAATTAAAATAATTAAAATTAATTACTAAATAATAATTCATAAAAATATCATAATAAAATTCCTAATTTATACTTCCTACACAAAAATCCATGCACCCTAGAAAATAAATACTTAAATCTAAAATCCATGCATATACTAACAATCCAAAATAATAAAACATGTGCGGAAATGATTGTGCTAAATCTCAACATAAAAATCTTCATAGAGCAATGGTCACGGGTTTTAGCCGTCTGGATACTCATACGCCCTCGCCGCCAGTCGGGAACACATTAACTTCATTAACATTCTGCTCACCTGCACCATTTAAATCTAGTGAGCCTAAATATATATTTACGGACATTTATTTTTCCAAGGACTTGTTCGAGCTGCTGACCACTTAACTTAAACCCATAAATTACTAGACTGACTCAAAAATCCAAAAGCCCAACCTGATCTGGTCCATTAAGTTTATTGGCCCCCAGGCCCATGAAAAACTAATGGGCTCACACAAATCATGATTTAGGCCCATTAAATAATTAACTTAAAATTAAATTAATAAAATTATTAACTAACTGTTAACTTATAGATTAGACCGCTAAAATTACTCAACCCGACACAACTTGGCCCAATAATTCTCATGGATCACACGGCCCATGACAAATTAGTGGGCTCACCTCAATAATTATTAAAGCCCATTAAATTAGTCCAATTAATTAATTAATCAAACCCAACCCATTAATTAACTACTTAAATTCTTAACTAAAATATCCAAGTCCAAATAATAAAAATCTAGACCCGAACTAAAAATTAATTTGACCCATCAAAATATGACCCGGACCCGGACCCGGACCCAAGACCCAAGCCCGGCCCACCTAAAAACCCATAACCCAAAATAAAAAAATTAAAAAAAAATAAACAATTTCCCAACCCAACCCGTACAGACTCCCCCATGCAATTCTTTACTCTCGGCCATGTAGCAGCAGGCTTTATAGCCTGCTGCCGACCAGTTTCGGCCTCCGACCGGCCGGAGCTCCACCGTCCAGATGTAGCCCACATCTGGGCGGTTCCAACGAGCCATGCCTCGCTTTGAACCGATACCTATACAGCCCTAGCGAACCACGTTTTTGGGAATCCCAAAATTGCCGCGCAGCCTGTGCAGTCCCCGCTCCCTTGCATGATCCGACAAGCTCCGGCCACCAATGGCCGGAGCTCCGACACCTGGACCACCCCAGGGTCCAGGTGCAACCCCCTGACCAGGCCTGGCTTGAGCCAAGCCCCTGCAGGGCTCGGCCAAGGCCCCTAAACCCGACAGAAGTCATTGCTCGCTTATCTGCTGTCATGGCCAAAACCTGCATGGCTCCAGCCCTTCCAGCCGAGAACCACCTAGCAAACACTAACCCTAAGGACCCTAGCTCGAACCTTAAACCGATGGTTAGCTCCTCGAACAGCCCATGGATCAAAATCATGCATAAATAAGCCAACATGTAAATAAAACGTGAATGCTTGGCATGAACATGAAGATTTTTATTCTAAAACCACATACACATGCAACATCCAATCTTTTATGCATAAATCAGTGTATAATGATTTAAATGGTGTTCAAGAATAGATTCGAAACGTGCCTTTGCGATTTAATCGCTCGAATATACGTTATCGACGCGTAGATTGATCTCCGGGACAAACGATACGTCAAACTCTTGATTTTTCTTCAAGTTAATCGTGTTGTGTGTGCTGTGAAGTGGAGGAGGTTTCTGATGGATGATGGAGTGAGTTTACGTAAGGTAAGGGGTAGGTGGATTAGGGTAGAAAATCTTAGGATAATATTTTGAGTAGTCTAGGTTAAATATTTAAATAAATACTTTGGATAGATAATTACTATAATTTAACCTTTAAAAAAATACATGAAATTTGCTAAGAACTTAATAATCTCGAAATAATAAAATAGGAGATTTTTAAAGGTTAATAAAATTCATTAAAATGACTTATTTTGGGTAAAAACGGACATCTAAATATACATATATATAAATACTATAATTTTCTTCAAATTATACCTTAAAATAATATTTTAAGGCTCCTAACAATCTCATAAAATATTTTGAATGAAAATAACATCTCGTCCGTCCACGGCCCCTTCTACGCGATCATAAAATAAAATTTCTCAAATAAATTCATAAATCACATCAAACAGATTTAAATGCCGAAAAAAATATTTAAAACATGCAAATAAATCACATAATTTAAATAATCATTCATAAAAACAATTTAACACATTTTCACATTATTTTAAACTTATTAAATCCCCTAGTTATGCATGCGGATTTACGTGACGAATTTCTGGGCGTTACACGACTGGCCTTCCACGCTTCAAGCGTTTTATGACATCATGAGTGTCTTCAATTTGTTTCTTTGGAATTTCAATTCGAGCAGGGGCATTTACAGCATGTATATATGATTTTGTTACCCCTTTTGTGTCTGCAAATGCATTTGGCATTTGATTTGCAATTCTTTGCAAGAGTACAATTTGTTGTACATCTTTCTCACAATGTTTGGTCCTTGGATCCAAATGTAACAATGATGGTACATACCATGTGATTTCTTTTTCGATGTGTTTCTTTTCGCCCCCTAATATTGGGAAGATTTCTTCATTAAAATAACAATCAACAAAGCGTGCTGTAAACACATCGCCTGTCTGAGGCTCAAGATATCGAATGATTGATGGACTATCAAAACCGATATAAATACCGATTTTTCTTTGAGGACCCATTTTTTATCGTTGAGGTGGTGCAATAGGCACATACACCATACATCCAAAAATTCTCAGATGAAAAATATTTGGTTCTTTACCAAATGCAAGCTGCAATGGGGAGAATTTATGATATGCACTTGGTCTGATGCGAATTAATGCCGTAGCATGTAAAATTGCATGTCCCCATATAGAAATAGGGAGTTTTGTTCTCATAATCATTGGTCTAGCAATCAGTTGTAGACGTTTAATCAATGATTCAGCTAATCCATTCTGTGTATGAACATGAGCAACATGATGTTCAACAGTAATTCCCATTAACATACAATAGTCATTGAAAGTTTGGGAAGTAAATTCTCCAGCATTATCAAGTCTTATTTTCTTGATTGTATAATCTGGAAATTGATTCCGCAATTTTATTATTTGAGCCATTAATCTTGCAAATGCCACATTCCGAGTTGACAATAAGCATACATATGACCATCTGCTAGAAGCATCGATCAATACCATAAAATATCAAAATGGTCCACATGGTGGATGAATTGGCCCACAAATATCACCCTGAATGCGTTCAAGAAATATGGGTGATTCTGTTTGGATTTTAGCTGGCGATGGTCTTATAATAAGTTTTCCAAGAGAACATGCTTTACATTGAAACTTATTATTCTGAAAGATCTTCTGGTCTTTCAACGGATGACCATGCGTATTTTCAATAATTCTTCGCATCATTATTGAACCAGGATATCCCAATCGATCATGCCAATTGGTTAATATTGAAGAACTATTAACCACCATATTTGATTCGATTGGCCTTATATGTGTATAATGCAATCCAGTAGGGAGCATTGATAATTTTTCAACCACATATTTCTTTCCTGATTTATATGTGGTAAGACACATATATTTCTGATTTCCATCAGTTATCGTCTCAGTATCATACCCATGAGAATATATGTCATTAAAACTCAACAAATTTCTTTTTGATCCTGGTAAATATAAAGCATCATTTATCAAAAATTTTGTACCATTAGGTAACAAAAAATGTGCTTTTCCACAACTTTCAATCAAGTCTACAAGACCTGATATTGTATTCACCATTGTTTTTGTTGGTTTTAAATCCAAAAAATATCTTTTATCTCGGAGAATGGTGTGCGTTGTACCACTATCGGGTATGCAAACTTCCATGGGTTTATTTTTGCTCATAACATTTTCCATACTTCAAAAAATGCAATAAATAAAATCAAGGATAATATATATATATATATATATATATATATATATATGCAAAATATAGCATGTTTCATAAGAATGCATGAAAAATATAGCATGTTACATTTCAGTCCCACCAATATATTAATCAATGTTCTCGACATCATTTGAAAAAATCGGCAGCATTGAAATAAGTTGAACCACTTAAATGGTTACTGTTTTCAACAAAATTGGTCTCTTTTTCTTTCCCCTTTATCGATACTTTAAAGAGCTTACATAAGTGCTAAAGGGTACATGACCAATGTCTTGGAGTGCCACATTTATAACAAATACTCTCATATCTTTTTGAGTGATTTTTATTTTCACTCATATTTTCATGCTGCCTTTTTGGGTGGTTCGTGACGTTCTTTTGAGATTAGTTATTGAAGTAACTATCTCGATTATTTTCATATTCACGACCATAACCACGACCACGATCATTTCTACGTCCACGTTCATGACCACATCCTCGACCTCAACCAAAATCTAGTTTATGCCTTTGATTTTGGTTTTCATTTTTACTTATGACATTTGCTTCTGGAAATGCCGTAGATACATTGAGTCGGGATTGATGATTTCTCATAAACATTTCTTTGCTCTTTTCTAGTGATATCGAGAGCAACGAATTTAAACTTTGCCAAATTTGACATGGTGGTACTAGAAAAATAACAATGCATTTTATAAGTTAATTTCCATTAATATGACAATACAAAATAATGGATAAACGATGAGTACAAGTACGTGTACAAATAGAAAAAAAGTATGTGGTAAAAAATCGCTGGTGAGTACAAGACTCGTGAGCATGATGATCATAATCGTTATGAAAAATAGCCTTAGAAATGCCATCATTTTCATCTTTGAAAAACGAGAAAATATTTTGAGAGAAAGAATGAATTTTGGTGTGATTGAAAATGAGTTTGAGTGAACATATTTATAGACCAAAAACTAGCTGTTTGTTACCGTTTGTGACCGTTGGGGGTAAGGAATAAAATCGAGTATGTGTTGAATAAAAAATCGTGATAATCATGTGATGCATATAATGATAATCATAATTAAATAATTATGTATATCATATTACTTTATTATAAGGTCGGTGTCGTAGACATCCTTTTATATAATATTGTGAAATTATACCAATATAGTTAGTATAAAATCAGGTATAGTATATCATATCACATTATTATAAGATCGGTGTAGTAGACAGTTTTTTATATAATATTGTGAAATTATACCAATATAGTTAGTATAAAATCAGGTATAGTATATCATATCACATTATTATAAGATCGGTGTAGTAGACAGTTTTTTATATAATATTGTGAAATTATACCAATATAGTTAGTATAAAGTCAGGTATAGTATATCATATCACATTATTATAAGATCGGTGTCGTATACAACCATTTATATAATAACATGAAATTATACAAATATAATTATATTGTTTAAGAACCTTAGAGGCTTTTATACTTGTCGTATCCCTTACCGGGAGTGTGAGATGTCGTCTTAACATCCTCCCAGGATTTATAACAAGTTTTGAAAAAAACTTATTTTTTTCATAACATGATATTATATATTAATATATACACAATAAAAATATATAAACAGTAAAATAAAAATTTTTACTTGTTGAATATTTTTGACTTTTTCTTGTATTTTGGAGCGTCGGAAATTATAGAGAACCTTCGAGCGATCGTGCTGATAACGTGTTGTGAAAAATTAAAAATTTATGGTAAAAAAAATAAAAACTCCAAAGCTCAAAATATATCAAACTCTACACTTTATAATATTTTTCTCTCAACTCAATTGTATTTTTCATCACAAATGAAGACCTATTTATAGATCCATATTTGAGATTAGTCCAAAAATTAATACACCATCATCTACATCATCACACACTAATTTTTCACATTTTACAACTCAATATTCAACATTCAACATTCAATATTCAATATTCAACATAATAATAATAATATATTTTCAACAAAATATGTTTTTTTCTTCTAAAAACCCCCATTTTATATTTTGCTGCTTTGCAAATATGTTTTTACTTTGCATTTTTAATCATAGACGTCTTATATTCCAAACAATAATTTTAACTTTATTAACTGTTTCGATTTGGAACGGAAATAGTACTTAGGTAGTGTTTACAACATCTAAAAATAAGTTGTCGAGAAAAAAATTTCATAATCACTTATTTTTAGAGGTTGCACAAACTACCTTATTTATCTAATCAAAATCTCTAAACATTGATAAATTGCTCGCACAAATCTAAAACTTGTACATATTATTTATTTTGGAAAAGTGAGAAAGTTATATAAGTGAATTTCAAGAGCAGAAACATAATAGAAATTCACTTTACACACACCATGTTACAATTTGATATGTATTCTCATTTCATATATTTTTCAATGATGAAATAATTTTTTTTTACTTCAATTAAAAATCCTAAAAGTAGATGAAAATGAGTTTTAACCGGTATAAAAATTTATAGAGAACAATAAAGAAAATATATATTATTTTTATTCTACTCACGGAAATTAACATTTTTTAATCTTGCCGTCATTTTTTCTCTAAACTATCGTTATTCAGATTCATTAGAAATTTATTTTAAAAATATATACAAATATTCGCGTGCAATGAAGTATATTATTAAGTTTAAATAAATTGATAGAATTAAAATATTTAAGTTTTGTTTGAGCATGTTCTTTTAAAATATTTTTAGAGTTTTAAAAATAAAAAAACTTAAAATATGTGTTTGTATATAATTTTTGTAAAATATTTTTTAAAAATTATTTTCCAAATATAGTTTTTAAACAATATTTTAGAGATGTTCTGTGGTTTGACTTAATTATATTCAAGATTTCAATTTAATCATGGATAAGTTGAATGGGGAAACAAATCATAATTATTAAATTTTTTCAAATTAGAGAAGATAAAATTAAAATAAATGTTCTAGAAAATTAGAAATGTGTTTATTAATATTTATTAATTATTATTATTTTATAATTAAATTAAATTAAAGGATTTTAAAAAATTAGAAGAAACAAAGGCCCATCAAAATTTAATATAAATTTTTGGGTCAGTTTTAATTGGTATACCGACATAATTGTGTACTGGGCTTGATTCCGACATAAAAACTACGAAATTTAATTGGATCCGACTTAATTCTTCCAAATTCATTCTTGCTACTGAGGCTCAAGATGCAGCTGCCTCAGGCCCGGCTAAAATGGGGGCCCTTTTTTTTTAAAAAAAAAAATACAATAAACTCATATATATATGCATGTATGGACACCTTCAAAAAAAAAATATATGTATGTATGGACATATCTTAATATCTTATCTTAAATTACTTGGCGAGTTAGCATTACTTAAAGGCAAAAGATATTTGTAAAAATTTATATTTGGGTATATTCCAAAAATTATATAAATACTTTCCGAAATAGAAGAAGTAATTGGGGAAGATTCCTGAGAATTAATTACATTATGTAGTTTTTGCAATCTCTTAAAATAAATTATTACGAAAAAGTTTCATTATCACCCCTACACCACCTCATGAATTCTTGTAAGAACGATATGGGTTCTGAAAAATGGGTCATACGAACCACCGAATTGATTATACCTGTTCCTTTGCCTCACTTTCAACTAGTATTCAATTTCTATGGTGAACACATTCATCACAGATGGGGTTCACCGTATAATTCGACGGAATTGGAGTACGATGGATATGATCGGATGCAGTTTCCATTAAAAACAACCTTTTTCAATCCCCAAATGAATCCCGACTCCAAACAAAAATGTTATGTGCATTGAAACGAGATCTCGTGGGTTATCGTTTATCGAGATGTGATCGAGAAAAGATGGCCGAGACGATTGTAGAAAAGGCGTGGGATATCCTCGTTACCTCCATGTCTCTGTTGGAAAAACTGTTCAGATCAATTAAGAATTGATACCTGGTGCAGCGGAAGTTTAAAATTTTTTATTTTTCGATATGGAACGATTCCATATCATGGGTATCAAAACTTTACGATTAAATTTATGCAAGTAAAAATAAAATCACAATTAAATTTTTACCTATTCAAGCAACGGCTTGATAATGGACACCAAAAGAATTTAATCTGCTCTTCTTGTATATCCCGGGAACCGATGGCTTCACGATCAATCACCGGAATAAGGTCCACGAACAGAAAACAGAAACCCTCTGATTGATTGCACTAGAAATCAATCAAATGTTTATCGTAGAGAATAAACAGATTTGATCTGTTAATTCAGAATGTAATTTTTCGTAAAAAATCACAAACCGAATTTTCTCAAAAGGAGTTGGAATTTTCGAAAAATCCCTTTTAATATATTGTGTGTATTTCGAAAATTGCTAGAATTAATTCTCCATGATTTTCGAACACTACATACTTATTTATAGATAATTTCTAGACTAGATTAAGTTATAATTGTATTAGGACTCTAACTCCTTATGGCCCACAATCCATAACTTAAGCCCAACAAGCCAAGCCCGTTGTTATAGAAATTAATATAAAATTCATCGTGACTCCGATTGATAAACTGATTTTACCAATGTGCACAGAAACCATTTCTGCATCTTTTAAAGTCAAGATAATTTTTCTGAATCCGAATTCAGTGATTTCCAAAAATGTTCATCCCTATGTCATTTTAGGAAATCTCACTCCTTTTAATTAAGAAGTCCAACTTCTCTTTCATTAAATTTAACTCTTTAAATTTAACTATCTCAACGGGGTTTAGTAATCCATTACTTGTGTGACCCTCAATGGTTCAGGGATACAGCTAGCCGTGGGCTCTCAACTCCTTGTGACTCGGAACAACAATTTCCGACTTGCCCAACGAATCATGGTAAGAGCGTCTAGCAACATCGCCCCATGATTCCCTAGGTATCACCGATAGTGCCTGCAAGAACCAGTAGATTTTGGTTAGCGTACAGTACGGTCCCTTCATCCATGTATCCCGATCGAATCAACAACCATTGGTGCATCGAGAGTCGTTCGAGATTCGATAACTATGCATTACATCTTGGAGATCAAATAGTAACATCGCATGTGTTACTAGGAAAAACGAGTAACCTAAAACACATCATGTACTCTGGCCAGAGATTCGTCACACTAATATCTCCTCAGATCGCATAGGATATCCACACTCGCAAGTATGTGGTGAATCCTTGACAACAAAGCATCGACTCCTATATGTGTCATAACTGTACCCAATCCCGACACCTGTTGACCCCAATAGAGTCGGTAAATGAGTCAAAGTACAGTACTAGCATATAGAGTCTCAATGATGTTTCAAGTAGTAAGGACTAATGGTGTACAACCAAAACCGCGGACTTTATCCACTCGATAAGTGATAACCACTTGGAAAGTCCGAATAGGGTAGTTCGATCATTCATCATATGAATATCCATTTGCATGCTTTGAACATCTCCATGTCCATTACCAATGAAACGTGGTACTTGGCATCACAAATGCTATTCTCAATCTCGAGCGATCCTTATCCTTACTAGCGGACGGCTCAATTGACTAGGAACTGTTTAGAATATACAGTGACTATAAGATGTGTTTCATAATAGTGATCTCTCTTTATTCACTATCTCATCTTACTTACACTATAGTATATTCAAGGTCTTTATCAAAACATCAATAGTATATCACAATATAACAATATGAAGAAAGATAAAGAAAATGTCATTAATGAATGTAAATTATATTAAACAAAGATTGTTTATACATAGAGTCACAAAAGCCCTTAGCCACAAGTTGGCTAACCGGGCACCCACTCTTTCAATCTCTCACTTGCCCTAAAGCCAACTAGTCACACTACGCAATCCCATTGCTTCGCGATGTTTGTCAAACAATGGTCCAGGCAAGGGCTTAGTAAGTGGATCAGCGATATTGTCTGTAGAGGCCACTCTCTCGACAGTGATGTCTCCTCTTTCCACTATCTCCCGGATGATGTGGTATTTTCTCAGTACGCACTACAACAAATATGCTAATTAACAACACTAAAAAGACAACGGTTTTATACACAAACTGTTGTCTTTTGGCCTTCAACAACGGTTTTTACAAAAACCGTTGTCGTTGACCGTATTTTTAATAAAAACGACAACGGTGTTTAAAAATCCGTTGTCTTATATTTGTCAAAGACAACGGTTTTTAAAAACCGTTGTCAATGAGCGCGTTTTTTATGATCTACGACAACGATTTTAATTAACCGTTGTCAATGAGATTTTTTTGAAGGTATAAGACAACAGATTGTAATCTGTTGTCGTTTTTATTTATTTATTTATTTTTTATTTTTACTATTTTAAAAAATATAATACTATTTTAAAAAATATAATACATATAATATTAACCCATATAGTACTACACTACACGTCTGCCTTAAGAAGATCGAACCAGAGAAACCCAATCCCTAGCCAAACCCTTCGCCCCCTTCAACCCAGCTCACCTCCGGCGCCGATGGATCGCCGAAAAATGGTCGTCCGACCTCTTTGCATCTAGCCCAAGCCTTGGCAACGCCAATCGTGACTTCAATCGTGAGTTTAAAGCTTGGATCGGAGCTTCAGTGTCGCGACTTTCACTGTGTACGTTTCGTTGCTTTCTTCTCTTGCTTCGGGCTCATGTTTCTTGGTATTTTTAGTAGATGTTGAGGGTCTAGATTTATTGTTGTTTGGGTTTTCGGTGAATGTCGAGAAAAGGGTGAAAAACGAGACTCTATTTTGTGTTTTTTTTCGGGTTCTTTCATTAGCTCATCTGTTTGGGCTTTTTTTTTTTTGGGTTCCTTCTTGTTTGGGCACCTCCGAATGTCGAAATGTTCATAGCATAGACGAAGCACATAATATTTGTGCTTTACTCTCATTCAAATTAAGCCAAAAAACTCAGATAAAGAAGCGATACTGAGAAGGAGATGTAGTTGTCGTTTATGATTCTCTAGGGTTTCCGAATATTTCCCCGAGGCAGTCACGATTTCAATCTACCGTGAGCATTTTCTGAATTTTGTGTGATGAAATGAAATAATTTTAATACGGATTTCTTGCATAACTGTTTTTGATTTGTTTTGTTTGCAGGAATTTACAGCGAATCGAGCTACCCCGTTGAGTATATCTACGATAAAGCTGAATCTTTATGTAAGTATGAATAATCAGCTTTGGCATTCTGTTTATCATTTTTTTTTATATTAGTTTAGCGATGGTGTTATCTTATTCCTCTTTTGTGCATCAGAAATTCGGCGATGGTTTTACTGCCTAAAATTATGGCTGTTTGTTTATTAGTTTAATCTGCATATGGATTTGCAATGTATTCGACAGAGGCTTTTGCATGGACCTTTTTTTTTCCTTGTATAGTTGATTGGATACTGTACGAAATAAAGGTGGCTTATTGGTTTTTATTTTGGTATATTAAATTTAGAAAGTTTTTGCTGTCAAATTTAATTTATACTTGAGAAACGACTTTGTAAGTACGTCGCCTTTGAGCTATCAATCTCCGTTGGTCTGTCTCGAATGGGGTCATTGAGGCATGAATGGTTAAGATGAAATATCTGTAAATAGGTATACCTTGTGAAGTGAATGAATATAAGATGTGTATTAGTGAAAGAAGATGAAATGTTAGGCTGCTGGCATTAGAAATTGTTGGCTATATGAAAAACCATGAAGGGGTTATTATAACGAAGACATTAGAAGCTAGTATTTTGAAAGTAATCTCATGTTCAAATTATATATATAAATTATAATTATGAGACATTAGTATTTGGTCATGGCATCCGTAGGGTTATCCTCTGTTTTGATGTTTTTCCAGTTTCATTTCTCGTTGGATATTATATGGATCTCTCACAAAGTAAGATTTGACGCATTCATTTTACTGCATTCAATCTAAAAACAAATGTGTGTGTCACATTGAATGCAAAAATAGTTGCTAGAGAACTTAAATAGAAGAAAGGTAATGTAAAAGGATTTTAGTGTAAACAAATGCTTGGAAAACAAATGCTAAGAATCATATAAACAAATGTTTGGAAAATATAATAATACTTGTGTGTATATCTATATCTTTACTATTTATTAAATTTAAGTACTATATAAAAACCGTGGTGTCTTGGACTGTTTTTTATTTTCCCAAAATTGTCCACTAACCTACCTGCTTTTTGCTAGTATATATATAATTATCTATATTGATCCTTAAAGAAAAATATTATCCATAAGCTTATCTATAAATAAAAGAAAACTTAATGTGAGAGAATTTTAGTGCAAGAACCCCCCCATAAACAAATGCTTAGAAAAGTTTACGTTTTTGCCTATATATATATATATATATATATATATACATATAATTATATCTATATTGATCCTTTCGAAAAAAAAATTATCTATAACTTTTTTTATTTATTATTATATTTATTCAAGCCATAAAATTATGTAGTAATATGTTTCCACATATCCACACTGTAGAATGTCGTCTCTGTGTTTCCAAATTGGGTGCAGTCGTATCCAATCAACTATACAAAGTCTAGACTGCTTAATTTATACTTGAGAAATAAAGGTGGCTTATTGGTTTTTATTTTGATTCCTGCCAAAGTCTAGAAAGAATCCAGACTGCTTAATGGAGAACCTGTTTGGAAAAATTTCCTTTTTTTCTTTTGGTAGTACCCTGGAATTTATACGTGTTTAGGTTATGGTCATGGACATAGACATTTTCTGCTGTTTTTATTGATGACTATCGGGTTTCAACTGATCTGGTTTGACCCTATTTATTTTCCTTTATCTTGTTTGGATACTTTTTTTTTTAACATAATATCGAGAATTTGTATATTAGCTGGCACTGTTTAGGGGGTATCTTATGACATTGCCATTCCTTTATGGAGGAGACAGTTTGGTCTAGATTTATCAGTGCCTAGATTTTAATACTGTTGTGACTTCTTTGGCCTGAGCCTGATATCATTGCACATGGTTCAAGTGTCAAACAGGTTAGCTTTTACGATGATGATGTTCGCTATTGGCAACATTCGCGTAATCGTTCTGCTGCTGCTGAAGCTCCATCAGCTGTCAATAATCTAACTTCAGCTTTCAATTCCCCTGCACCATCCACAAAAGGACGTCATTTTCTTGTCATATGCTGTGAGAACAAAGCTATTTTTCTAGATTTGGTGACAATGCGTGGCCGTGATGTGCCAAAGAAAGATTTAGATAACAGATCCCTTATATGGTATGTGTTGAATCTTTATGTTTCTAAGATATGTTCTGATTTTTACATTTGATGATTTGCTAGCTGTCATTAACAAATCATTTATATTTTGAATGCAACAGTACTCAAGGTATCCATGAAAGAAAAAGGTGGAAATATTTGCATAAAATAGCCATTATTTCCAGTTGTGTTAGATAACTTCTCTGTGTGTTTTCTTGGTCATAATGGTGCGTGTTCTAAATTGATACAGGATTATTTCCAGCTGTGTTAGATAACTTCAGTGCCAATGTCTCTGTGGAGGGGAACTGATCTGTGAATCTAGACCCAAACAACCTGGAAATGATATTGACGTTTATTTAGCACCTCTAGTTGATGACTTAAAATGCTTATGGGAGATAGGTGTTGATGCGTATGATGCATATCGGAAAGAATATTTCTCGCTCAGAGCTGTCTTACTATGGACAATCAATGATTTTTCTGCTTATGGGAACATGTCAGGTTGTGTTGTGAAAGGATATCAAGCATGCCCTATCTGTGGGGAAGAAACATATTCGACCAGGTTGAAGCATAGTAGAAAAATGTCATATACAGGTCATCGAAGCTTTCTTCCTAGAAATCATCCTTATCGAAGGCAAAAAAAAGCTTTTAATGGGAAACAAGAGTTTAACCCCGCACCAAAACCATTAACTGGGCTTGAAGTGTTGGAAAGAGTTGATAAGATTAACTATCGTTTGGGAAAAATGAGTGGGAAGCTTAAGCGCAAGGAGTTGGAAACAAAATCATGTTGGAAAAGAAAATCTATATTCTTTGAACTAGAGTATTGGAAACATCTACATGTTCGACATGTGCTTGATGTGATGCACATTGAAAAAAATGTTTGTGAAAGTCTTATTGGTACGCTACTTAATGTTCCAGGAAAAACAAAGGATGGGGTAGCCGCTAGACTAGACCTTGTGGAGATGAATGTGAGGACTGATTTGGAACCAAAGATGGAGGAGAATATAACTTTTTTGCCAGCAGCTTGTTATACACTAAGTAGGGCTGAGAAAAGAAAACTTTGCAATTCTTTGTTTGGAATGAAAGTCCCGACAGGTTACTCCTCTAATGTTAAAAATCTGGTGTCAATGAAGGACTTGAAACTTGTTGGCCTCAAGTCACATGACTACCACACTTTGATGCAACAATTGTTTCCAATCGCCATCCGCGATGTCTTGCCTAAACATGTTAGAGATACTATCATCCGGTTGTGTGGGTTCTTCAATGTTTTATGCAATAAAGTGATAGATGTATCAAAGTTGGATGGTCTGCAAAGAGAGATTGTTACCCTATTGTGTATGCTTGAAAAATATTTTCCACCATCGTTTTTCGATATAATGGTTCATTTAACTGTCCATCTTGTGCGGGAGGTAAAATTGTGTAGACCTGTTTGGTATAGGCAGATGTACCCATTTGAAAGATTCATGAAGATCTTGAAAGACTATGTGCGAAATCGCAATCGGCCTGAAGGGTGTATAGCCGAATGTTACGTTGCTGAAGAGGCTGTGGAATTTTGCTCCGACTACATGTCTAATGTTCATACAATTGGGATCCCAACAAGGCATCGCCAATTACAACTTACTAGGCCTTTATCTGGTGCCGTAGTGCACTCCACTAGCCTTGATGAGTTGCATCAAGCGCATCTCTATGTGTTGGAAAATGATGTTGACGTTGATCCATATATCGAGTAATTTCTCTAACTTATTAGTAATTTCTTTCAACTTTTTTGATCTATTGGTTAACATAAACACATTTATTTTTTTTATTAGGGAACACATGACATTTCTGAATGAAAAATTTCCCAATAAAGCTAAGTCCAAAAAATGGTTACAAGATGAGCACAACCGCGCGTTTGCTAACTGGTTACGTGACCGTGTAAGTGTCATAAGCATTGAAATATAAGTTTTGAAGTTCGTGATAAAATTTATCACATTGTGAAATGTAGGTTGGAAGTGTTGTTGGTCATTCCACCTGTCAAATATCAGAAAGATTGAAGTGGATAGCCCGTGGACCTAGCAATCAAGTGTTAAAGTACTCTAGCTATCTGATTGATGGGATAACTTATCATACAAAAGAGTGTGATGATACACGAGTTGTTCAAAACTCTGGAGTAAGCTTAATTGCAAAAACAATGCAAGTTGCCAGTGCAAAGGATAAACATCCAGTTGTGTCAGACATGATTTTTTTTGGAGTCATTCAAGAGATATGGGTACTCGATTACCACAAATATCAAGTTCCAATGTTTAAATGTAATTGGGTTGAGAATAATAACGGCATTAAAGTTGATGATCTTGGTTTTACGTTGGTGAACTTAAAAAGAGTTGGATTCAAATCTGACTCTTTTATCTTAGCCAGTCAAGCAAAGCAGGTGTTTTATATTGAAGATCCTCAAGATCCTACATGGCATGTTGTACTTACTACTCCTACCAAGGAGTACATTGAATTCATATCTGAGGATGTGTTGGAAAACTCTGTAATTCATTATCAATCTTTTACTAGAGGATTTCTACCAATGGAACCATTGGATGTTGATGAAAAAGATGAAAATGAACCACCATGCATTCGTGAAGATTGTGATGGAACTTGGGTTGACAATGCATAATGTAACCCACTGAAATCCTTTTTTTACTGTTTAGTATATAAATCTCGTTAATCTATTTTCTTTGTATTTTATCTTGAAATTTATAGTTCGTTTTCATTATCACTCTTTTTTTCGTTTGCAGGAACTGTCATTGGGGAAACTTGAGGTCTGATTTGGCATTGAATAATCTTCTAATTTTTGGCACTATGGAAGCTCGTGAACAGTTTCGTAAGGGTTATCACAATGGTAAAGCTGCTGAAAACAATGAGGCAGAACCGGTGGAATCTACTGAGACCGAGATGACAAGAAGTTCTAGAGGACGTACACGTTTGGATAAGGTCGTTAGGCAAAGGGTGCAGGGAGTTAAGAAAGGATGTAATGTTCAATAAAATTGGACAGTCAATAGGAGAGTTTGCGGCTGAAATGCAGAGTTATATAGGAGTTCTCGCTCGAGAAAAGATTAAGATCAGTTACAAGACTTGGAAGCAAGTTCCAAGTGATGTTAAAGAATTAATATGGGAATCAGTTAATGTAAGTAAGAAGTATTTCACAGTTTAAATAAATTAAATGTTATGTATGGGTTGATATATATTTTTCTTTACAGCTGACATACAATATTAGCCCAAGCTGGAGGAAGGGCTGTTTGCATTCAGCGAATAGTAAGTGGCGGCAATACAAGGCGCATCTAACTGAGAAGTTCATTTTCTCGAAGCTTGATAAACCAGAGGAGTTAAAAGAACCGCCAAGTGGCTACGGTATTCCACGGGATGATTGGAGTTCCTTTGTAATCACTCGCATGTTCGTTGACTTCATTGTAAGATCGATTATTAATTAGTTCTTAAATACAATTTAACATGTCATTATTATATATACCGATACATTAACACATGTGGAGAATTATCTAGAACTTAAGTGCTGAGCAAAAGAAGAGAAGAATGCAGAACATATACCCACATCGGCTATCCCGTAAAGGTTATGCACAATTTGCTGATGAAATAGTAAGTATTTTTTTCATAACCTATCTTCTACAACAATGGCAATCATTTGATATTTTTTATCTTGTTTGAAGGCAAGTGAATTATGTGATGATTATGATGTCAATCGAGCTCTTATTTGGAAGAAAGGACGGGTGAATAAGGAGGGTGAAGTTGAAGGAGATGATCTGAAAATGAAAATAGAAAATATTTTATGTAATAAGTACATGATTCCAATAGTATTTATTCAACTAAACTGGTTTTTGGTAAAAAAAAAATTTCTTGTGCTTGACAGGATGAATATGTGCAAAAAAAACGGGATGGTAAGTTGCACTTTGAAGGGTCAAAAAAGGATATCCTTTCAAATGTACTTGATTCAGAAGAGCATGGTGGACGTGTCAGGGGTGTTGGAGGTCATATAACTCCAACTGTCTACTTTAATGTTGGTACATTATGGAAGAGTCCTACTGGTGATGGCCACTTATTGATGTAGCATAAAAAGGAGTTGTCAGAGGCAAAACTATTGATTTCAGAACAATCTACTCGCCTTGCAGATCAATACGAACGCATAAAAAAGTTGGAAGAAATGTTCAAAAATGGTGCATGCGCCTCTGAGATTGAAGAGAAAGGTAGTTGCTCCGTAAAGTTACATCTCAGGAATGAAGACAAAATCAAAACAGAAAAGAGTGCCCCATATTATGAAACTTTCATTGATGATGACATGCAAATTCTGAGCAAAGGCGATTTCTTGCAGGTATTGCCTACGCTACTGTTATTATGTAATTGAATGAATGTCACCCGGGAGTTGAATCAATTTATAACATGATGAAACTTGTTTCATGTCAATGGAGGTGGTAACTTACTTCATGGAGTTTCATTTCCCGTAAATTGTATGTGCATCGCCATTGATGAGGCTGTGGAGAAATCAGCACAGCTGCCATTCCCAATTCCAAATGAATGTGATACTATTGGTGATGCTGTAGGTTCTCACGTGGCTTGGCCTGTGCACTTGGTATTGATGCGGGATGAGGTAAATATGATATTATAGTTGGACTTAACTTGTCCAAAAAAATTTAGTGCACTGTACCTAACATATACATCTACATTTGCAATTTTTAGAAGCATGGAAAGAAGAAAAATGTGAAGAAAACAAGTAGTTCTATTTTGGCATCACATGTACCAAAGTCCTTGAATATGTTGCATTTTTTCTGCAAGCATGCTCTTGATGAGGAAAAGAATATATCAATCAATTTAGATCATGATTTGTTTGACGAAGAATACGAACTACTTGTGCACCTTGAAGACATCATTCCCTTTTATGAGTTGGAGCCAGTATCTGCCAATTGTATGGTTGTTTACATTTGGTAGGTGTTCAATTAACATGAACTTTTATACCTTAATTTTTTTAGCATATACGTTGTACATACTTTAATTAATTCAGCATAATAACATTTTTCTGTTGATAATGGCAGGCATCTTTACAGAAAGATGAAAAGTGATAACAAGGTTGAGAAATATAGGTTCATGAATCCACACACCATCCAATTCATTCCATTTGTGACCAACCTTGACAGAAATGGTAAAATTGAACACTTCAATGAAAGAGCGACTGTTTTGGCAGATAGGTTGAGTGGTTCATCGAGAAATCAACTAGTTTTGGTGTCAGTTAATGTTGGGTAAGCAAATGTTATAATATCATATGAAATTGATTTTTGAAAACTGTTTAGGGAAATGTATGCACTAATAATATATTGTTACGCATAGGTTTCATTGGATTCTCACTGTTATTGATCCTTACATAGAGATGGTTTATTTTTTGGATCCACTGAGTCATCGTAATCGTTATGAAGACTGGAAATATGTAGTGAATATGTGAGTACATATTTTTGTCTTTATCGAGGAGTTAATTATGTGATTCAACATTGATGTGTTAATATTATGTATGAAAGAGCTTGAAATTGTTTAATTCAAACAAAGAAAGGAAAGGCAGAGAAAACAGGCAATATGAGAAATAGTAAAGGTATGTATGCATGTCTACTTGTGATTCATCTAAAAATATTATTTGTAGATGAGACATTCTGCTTTCTTCTACACAGGGTCCTCGACAACCAGATGCAAAACAATGTGGTTATTATGTGATGAGATTTATGAAAGATATTATTGAAGGAAATGTTAACAGTGAAAAGCATTCACTGTCCGCTATAGTAAATCTTCTCAAATAATTGTCTTGTTATTTTTTTCCAAAGTCATTTACATTTATTTGGGTAATAATATAATTTATTTGTGGTTTGAAGTTCGTGAAAACAGAGTACTCAATGGAAGAAATTAATGAAGTTCGTTCCGAATGGGCGGAATGCATACAAGATTATATTCATTACTAGGTACGTATATTTATGGACGAACAACGGAAATTTTACAGATAAGGTACTCTACCTATGACTGTCAGTGTGAATTAAGTATTCTTTTATGCTTATCAGATTTAAATCTCCAGCTACATGTTTATGCCAAGACCTACAGGACCTGATGATTTTGTCGTTTGCATGTAGAATATTGGTGAGTCCATTTAGTTGCTATTTCTACTGGCCACTTAGTTGCTATTAGTCATTTGTGCTCACATAATAAATATTGGTGAGTCCACTTAGTTTCTATTTCTACTGGCCAAGTCAAGGCTCCTTGTAGAATATTTTCCATTTGCATGCTGGGCATTATAGGTTTGTTGAATTATGAAGTGGTATAACAAGACGGTTGGCAGAGTATTCTTGTTTGTATGTCCAAGATTTCTTGGTTTAATATTTAAGTATTTTGTTTAATTTGGTTATATGCAAGATTAATTTGGTTCAAATCTTGCATTTTTAAACAAAGTTTTGTTCAAATCTGGCCCTCTCAATGGAGGCCAAAGCTGTGGCTCTCTAACTGACAGTCCCCCTGTCTCCCCCTCTGAAATTGATGAATCCAAGGTCTTAAAAATTCTTTAATATTTTTTTTTATCTGTTTGTTCATTATAAAGTCATGGTTTGCATTTATTTACTCATCCCGTTGTAGTTTCTCTCTGTTTTCTGTGGGAGTTGAGATTATTTTCCTTAAAAAGAAAAACAAAATTGTTTATTTTCTGGTATGGTCATAAAACACAAGTTTCTGATGCTTCTGAGACAAAGGGACAGCATATTTCAGCTTTCTTTTTAATCAAAAAACATACTCCGAATATGTGAAAAAATCAACTCTTTCCAATATTTTCCTTATTATATACTCACCAAGAGTCCAAGACAGAAGAAGATTTTGCCATTTTGGTCGCCTGTTTGGTAATTTGTGATCTCCTTGGATTTTTCGTTTCGTGTATTGTAAAAATATTGTTGAATTAACTGCAGATTAAAGGGTATTTCGGGAAAAAAAAATCATCATTTGGAAAATATTTTTAGCTACCATGTTACACAACTTAATTTTTTACTGTCTATTTGATTATCATGATAAGAAAAATAAAGCGTGTATGTTCTTCTTAAATGGTTCTCCAAATGATGATGTCGGAATGAGGATATCATTGTATTTGGTTTGTGATATATAATTCCTTGTGCTTGATCGTAACCGAAAATTTTTTGTTAGATAATAGTTGAGATAGGTTAAACTCTGCTATGAACGGCTTAAGAGCACAATCAAACCAGCTGATTGAGAAAGGTTGCAGGGGATGGTAATGGTGGTTTATTTTGTTCATTCGGGCCTGTGAGCTAAGCTAGTTTGTTGTTTTTTTTGCATTTACTGATTGGAAAGAAAATCTTGAGGTGGGCTGTGGAATTTTGGCCTGTTTCTTTGAGCTGTTTACTGTTCAGAAAGATTCAGTCTTTTTTAAGCTGTTTTTGGGAATTGTAATGGGGAGTTTCTTGAGTAGCCAAGTTAAATCTGAGAGTCTTTTTCATTCTGACACATGTAATTTGTTCTTCTAACCCTTATTTTTTTGGGGATCTTATGTAATTTTTATTTTCGACATTATTGATAATTTAAGAAATTGAGAAATTAGAAGATTTACCCATAGGGAGTCGCCTCAAATTGATGTTTTACCCGAGTCTGGATCTTTTGGAGCCAGAACGGGGTTGTGTTGCCAAGATGCTCAAATTCTGTAGGGAACTCTAAGATATTTTATGCAGTGTTGACGTCTGAAAATGTATGCAAATGAATTGAATATGACAATACGTAAAGTATTAAAATGTGCCTGTTATAGGACACTAATGTGCCCTAATTTCGTAATTGGCTTGTAACATTATTTGGTATTTGCTGTTACTTGTAGTTTTGGCTGTCGGGTGACTGGAAGTCATGTCGGGCATGGGCATGAAGCCGTGGAATGAACTAGCTATTTTGGGAATGTGGAATGAACTAGCTGTTTTGGGAAATTGAGGAAAAGCGCTTTGTTTCAAGATCGAACTCTTAACAATTGAGTTGAAGCTGTTTTTGAAAACCGTGATCGAAAATACTTGTAAATTCGGTCAGATAAGTAGATCTATATTTTTTGTACAACTTCCATGACATGTTGGGTTCGAAATTACTAGCGCTACAATTTCTTCAAAAGTATTTAGATGTATGTCACAGCTTTTGAGACTTGAAGATATATATTATTTCACATATTTTATGTATGTAGTAAATATTTTATTTTGCATGGGTATATACCACTAATTAAAATAGACAATGGTTTTTGAATTCATTGTGAATAATAACTGTTGTGAAAAGGCAATTTAAGACAATGGTTATAAATTGTTGTTAAAAATAACATACGACAACGGTTTTAAAACGTGGTTGAATAATAAGCAAACGACAACGGATATAAGAAGTTGCATATGTGTTGTCGTACACGTAGATAAGACATCATTTTTAAAACGTGGTTATTTCTAAACATACGACAACGGATATAAAGGGTTGCAAATCTGTTGTCGTATGCCAACATAGACAACAGTTTATAACTGTCGTAAAAGACAACGTACGACAACAGATATTTAATGTTGCATATCCGTTGTCATATGTTGGAATCCACAATGGATATAAACCGTTGTCGTATGTTATACTTACGACAACACATAAAAGTACAACGGTTTTTTGACCCCTACGACAACGGATAATATCCGTTGTCGTTTCCGGTTTTTCTTGTAGTGACGTGTTTGGATCTTTGATGAGACCTTGGTTCCTTTGCCTGAGCAACGGCACCAGTGTTGTCGCAGTACACCGGAACTGGACCAACAGCTTCAGGAATTACGCCCAACTCTTGGACGAAATTCCTCATCCAAACGGCCTCTTTAGCAGCAGCTGATGCTGCAATGTATTCTGCCTCAGTGGTGGAATCCGTTGTGGTGTCCTGCTTGGAACTCTTCCAAGAGACAGCACCGCCATTGAGCATGAATACAAATCCAGAGGTTGACTTCGAGTCATCCACGTCGCTTTGGAAGCTAGAGTCAGTATAGCCTTCCAATTTCAATTCTCTTCCTCCATAAACCATGAATATATTCTTAGTCCTTCTCAAGTACTTAAGAATATCCTTCACGGCTTTCCAATGCATTTGACCGGGGTTGGCCTGATATCTGCTCGTGACACTCAGAGCAAAGGCTACATCCAGTCTGGTAGATATCATCCCATACATAATACTACCTATGGCTGACGCATATGGTATGTGTGTCATTTTCTCTATCTCTTCATCAGTCTTGGGACACATAGATTTGGATAGAGAAACTCCATGACACATAGGTAGATGTCCTCTCTTAGACTCATCCATAGAAAACCTTTTCAATATGGTGTCGATGTAGGTTGCTTGAGTGAGTCCTATCATTCTCTTAGATCTATCTCTATAGATCTGTATCCCTAGAATATAGGATGCCTCACCCAAATCCTTCATCGAGAATCTACCTGATAACCATATCTTTGTTGACTGCAACATCCCTACGTCATTTCCAATGAGTAGGATGTCATCAACATAAAGCACTAAGAACGTCACCGCATCCTTAACTACTTTATTTTACACGCACGGTTCCTCCGGGTTTTTGATGAAACCAAAATCCTTTATTGTTTCATCAAATTTTTGGTTCCAACTTCTTGATACTTGTTTGAGACCATAAATTGATCTCTGAAGCTTGCATACCTTATGCTCGCTTCCCATGGATGTGAATCCCTCGGGCTGCATCATATAGATTTCTTCCTTAATGTTTCCATTAAGAAATGAAGTCTTCACATCCATTTGCCATATCTCATAGTCATACCATGCTGCTATGGCAATAAGGATTCTTATGGACTTGAACATTGCGACTGGTGAAAAAGTTTCATCATAGTCAACTCTTTGTCTTTGAGTATAACCTTTTGCTACCAATCGTGCCTTGTAGGTAAGTACCTTACCATCAGGCCCAAGTTTTCTCTTGTAGATCCATTTACACCCTATTGGAACAATTCCATCGGGAGGATCTACTAAAGACCAAACTTGGTTTGTATGCATCGAGTCTATTTCCGACTGCATAGCTTCAAGCCATAAATTAGAATCCGCATCAGAAATTGCTTCCTTGAAGTTTCTTGGATCACATCCAATGTCGGGTTCACTTTGATCCCCTTCAAGAAGAAGACCATATCGAATAGGAGGTCTAGAAGTCCTCTCGGATCTCCTAGATATAGGCGTGTCAATCAATGGTTCCTGAGGTGTAGGATCGTTATTTTGTATCTCGGATTCTTCTCGAATTTCTTCGAGTTCCATCATCTTGCCTTTCTTATCTAATAAGAACTCCTTCTCCATGAAGGTGTCATTCCTCGAAACAAACACTTTTGTTTCAGTACGATGATAGAAATAATATCCGATTGAATTCTTCGGATATCCTACAAAATAACATAAGGTGGATCGACTATCCAACTTATCTCTCACTGTCTGTTTCACGTAAGCAGGACATCCCCAAATCCTCAAGTACGAATACTTAGTAGCTTTGCCATTCCATAACTCGTATGGAGTTTTATCTACTTCTTTAGTGTGGACATTGTTCAACAACAATACCGCTGTTTCAAGCGCATAGCCCCAAAATGAAGGTGGGAGCTCAGTGAAGCTCATCATAGATCGAACCATGTCCAACAAAGTTCGATTGCGACGCTCCGAGACACCATTCAGCTGAGGTGTCATAGGAGGAGTCCACTGAGAGAGAATCTCATTCTCTTTTAGATAGCTCAAAAACTCGGTACTTAAGTATTCTCCACCTCGATCCGATCGAAGTGCTTTAATACTTCTACCTTGTTTGTTTTCTACTTCAGCCTTGAATTCTTTGAACTTTTCAAATTATTCAGACTTATATTTCATTAAATATAAATACCCATACCTCGAATAATCATCAGTAAAGGTAATGAAGTAGGTGTGACCAAATTTAGTACCGATACTAAATGGTCCGCAAGCATCTGTATGGATCAAATCCAACAGATTTTGACTACGCTCAGGCTTTCCTTTGAAAAGAGATTTAGTCATTTTTCCTTTTAGGCAGGACTCACAAGTAGGTAGAGAGTTAATATCAGACATATCAAACATGCCCTCTCCCACTAGCTTGTTCATCCTCCTTGAGAAAATATGACCTAGCCTAGCATGCCAAAGGTTTGCCGGGTTTTGACTATCATTTTTCCTTTTATTTGTTGTTACCAGTTTATCAACATAATTAATTGGAACGTCTTTTAATTTTAAGTTGTATAGATCGTTTTCAAGTTGTCCATTTCCAATCAAACATTCATTCTTGTAAATATTGCAAATCCCATTCACAAAATTACAAGAAAAACCATCTCTATCAAGCATAGAAACAGAAATAATGTTTTTAACTAAATCTGGCACAAATAAAACATCTCTCAAAAATAACTTAAAATTGTTCTGCAAAACTAAATAAATGTCTCCTACTGCTTTGGCTTCAACTCTGGAACCATTTCCAAGCCTCAGCTGGGTCTCACCCATCCTAAGCTTACGACTTCTTGTCATCACCTGCAAATCATTGCAAATGTGAGATCCACATCCGGTATCCAATACACAAGAAGTAGTATTAAGTGAAACATTTATTTCAATGTAAAACATACGCTTTGCAGTTCGCAACTGCTTGAGGTATTCCTTGTAGTTACGTTTCCAATGACCGGGTTTCTTGCAGTGATGGCAAACATCTCCAGATATGTTCATGTTTGAAGCTTTTGTCTTGGCCTTCTTTTGTGGTACAATTTTCTTCGGTGAGGCAGAACGTTTCTTACCCTTTTCACTTGGCCCCTTCTTGAAGTAAGAAGAGGAGCCAACCAAGAGTACCGGTTTATCCTTCTTTAATGTGGCCTCATAAGACACAAGAATATTGACCATCTCTTCAAGGGTGGCCTCTATCTTGTTCATATTGAAGTTCACCACAAATCCATCAAACGACGAAAGAAGTTAAAGAAGTAACAAGTCCGCATTTAGTTCATGCTCCAATGTCAAATCGAGTGTTACCAACTTTTCAATGAGCCCAATCATGTGTACCCCATGCTCACGGACCGAAGTCCCATCTCGCATGCGGCATGTCATGAGCTCTTTGACGGTGGCATACCTCTTCGACCTTGACTGAGCTCCAAAAAGTTCCTTGAGGTGCATGTGTATATCAGCAGCATTCACGGCATCCTCAAATAGCTTCTGGAGTGAAAGAGTGGGTGCCCGGTGAGCCAACTTGTGGCTAAGGGCTTTTATGACTCTATGTATAAACAATCTTTTGTTTAATATAATTTACATTTTTATAATGACATTTGCTTTATCTTTTATCATATTATTATGTTGTGACATACTATAAGATGTTTAGATGAAGACCTTGAATATACTATAGCGTATGTAAGATGTGGTAGCACATGGGGATGGCTATCATGAAACACATCTTAAAGTCACTGTATATTCTAAACAGTTCCTAGTCAATTGAGCCGTCCGTTAATAAGGATAAGGATCGCTCGAGATTGAGACTAGCGTTTGGATGCCGAGTACCACGTTTCATTGGTATGGAACATAGAGATGCTCAAAGCATGCAAATGGATATTCATATGATGAATGATTGAACTACCCTATCCGGACTTTCCAAGTGGTTATCACTTATCGAGTGGATAAAGTCCGCGGTTTTGGTTGTACACCATTAGTCCTTACTACTTGAAACATCATTGAGACTCTATATGCTAGTACTTTACTTTGACTCGTTTATCGACTCTATTGGGGTCATCAGGTGTCGGGATTGGGTACAGTTACGACACATATAGGAGTCGATGCTTTGTTGTCAAGGATTCACCACATACTTGCGAGTGTGGATATCCTATACAATCTGAGGAGATATTAGTGTGACGAATCTCTGGCCAGAGTACATGATGTGTGTAAGGCCCTGAAATTATTTATTGCGGATTAGCAAAATTGATTATTTTTTTTATTTTGGAGATTTATTTGAGTCGGGACTGAATTGATTTAATTGGGAGTTTCAGGGACCAAAATGCAAAAAGTGGATTTTTATACTATTTTATCCCTCCTAGTTGACTAAGCCCATACCCCCCCCCCCCCCATACTCTCTTCCTCCCCTACTCTCTCTCTCGATTCCTCTCTCTCCCGGAAGCCATGGAAACCGTTTCTTCAAGCTTTCTTTCCGTTCGATTCGCACGATCCGACCGTTAGATTTCTTTTCCGAGTTTAGTTTCACGATCACCGCAACGAGAGCTTCATTTGGACGTAAGTTTTGCTACGATCTCTTGAACTTCTTTTTTTTGGGTTGTTAGAATTTGATAATCTTGGAGTATGTTGTTCTTGAGCTAGCATAGATCGTGTATTCGAAGTCGAATCGGAAAAAGAACGAAGTTTGGATTTTATATGATTTTTGGAGTTAAATTCGAAAATGGGGTTGTGAGATTTTGTTGGATTTTGATGGTTTTTGATTTTTTTTGTTGATTGAGGAGTTGTTTTGGATGATTTGGGATTGTTGGTTGTTATCGGAGATTTTTGGTTTGACCGATTATAGCCGTTATGCCATCGGAATCGAGTTTGGATTATTGGTTGTTTTGTTTCGGTTTGACTTCCGGGTTTGATTGAATTGGTAGATTGTTACCGAATCCGTATATTCTTCATTTTCAGATTGGATTGGAGTCTTGGAATTGGATTGAACTTGGAAGTTGAGTCTGTTGAGAATTGAAGACGGTATATTGATTGAATTTCCTTGTTATGAAGTTTTGTGATTCGATTGATTATTTATTTGAGTTCGTTATTATTTTCAGATTTGAATCTTCGACGGACTCGAAAGGTAAAAGATGACTTTGAATTGAATGGGGTTGAATACTCGAGTTCGATTGATTCTCGAGCCCCGAAAATCACATACTACATGTTTATTTGCTTGTGTGAACTTGTTTGAGTATCTTGTTACACTTGCATTCATATTGAGCCGATTATTCAATTCGTTTGAATTTAGACGATTTAGAGAGCTATATTGAAGTGGGCTTAGATTTCGAGTTTTTCTAAGTACCAGAATACTTCTTATAGTTGCTCTGAAGTCTAGGGGTTGAGTTGAGCGACATCCACCCCGAATGGGTGTGTCGGTGAGTTGTTGTGAATACTTAGCCCCGGGATCCCAACCGAGTATCGATTGACATTTCGATTATCTGATTTGATAGTCCCGAGTTTTAAAGTCATGCATACATCCCTTTTCTTTGAAGTTGTTGATGTTTGTGGATTTTGATACGAGGTGTTTATTTGATATGGCATGCCTGTCTCTTTTACTTAGAAATTATATTTCTAACCGGATTATTCCGGCTGTTGTCTTTGTTTTGTATGTGTAACTTGGCAACAGGAGGATCAGGAGCTGGACCGAGTCGTCTTGGTTAGCTTGGGGTGAGATGGATAGAAGTGAGACTCCGCGTCGTAGGGTCGAGTATTTTGAACTTGTAATAGTTTTGTTGAGTCGTTGGAACTTTGATTTTAGAACTCGACTTGTTTTGTATTGCGGGAAGGATTTAGAACTTGTGGTATGTTCTTATTTCGTGTTGTATTGTATGTTGGAGCTTGGATTTGATTTGATTCGTGGTTGGCTTGATTTTCTCCAGGTTCCCCTGTTTTCTGTCCGTTTGGCCTGCGCGCGGGCGAGGCTTGTCCTCGCGCGCGCGCGAGCTGCCTGGAGTGGCTCGGGTATTTTTGCCCGCGCGCGCGCGAGCCCCTTCCTCGCGCGGGCGCGAGCTTCCCTCGAGGCCACTGGCCCTTTCTCCTGCGCACGCGCGAGGCGATAGCTCGCGCGGGCGCGAGGCATGTCTTTTAAAAAAAAAAAAAATAAATTCTGATTTGTTCCCGCGACTTACCGTGTTCGATTATGTTTAATTATTTCGAGTTTAGAATCGGGGTCTCACAATGTGTTTTAGGTTACTTGGTTTCCTAGTAGCACATGCGATGTCACTATTTGATCTTCAAGATGTATTGCATAGTTATCGAATCTCGAACGACTCTCGATTTACCAATGGTTGTTGATTCGATCGGGATATATGGATGAAGGGACCGTACTGTACGCTAACCAAAATCTATTGGTTCTTGCAGGCACTATCAGTGATACCTAGGGAATCATGGGGCGATGTTTCTAGGCGCTCTTACCATGATTCGATGGGCAAGTCGGAAATTGTTGTTCCGAGTCACAAGGAGTTGTGAGCCCACGGCTAGCTGTATCCCTGAACCATTGAGGGTCACACAAGTAATGGATTTCTAATCCCCGTTGAGATAATTAAATTTAAAGAGTTAAATTTAGTGAATAAAGAAGTGGGACTTCTTATTTAAAAGTAGAGGGAGTAAGATTTCCTAAAATGACATAGTGATGGACATTTTTGGAAACCACTGAATTCGGATTCAGAAAATTTATCTTGACTTTAAAAGATGCAGAAATGGTTTCTGTGCACATTGGTGAAATTGGTTTATCAATCTGAGTCACGATGAATTTTATATTAATTTCTGAACATGCGGGCTTTGCTTGTCAGGCTTGAACTTATGACTAATGGGCCCTAAGCTGTTAGCAGCCCACATTATAAATAAGTTATTGCAGTACAGAAATTATACAACAGAGGTCACAAAATTTTCGAAAACCCTAGTTGTTCTCTCTAGGTGTGGCCGCCCCCTTCCTCTCTCTGTTCGAAAATTCCAGCCTGTGAATTTCGAATTTGCAGTCTGGTTTAACATATCAAATCTGTTATTTCTCTTCGTAGAAACTTCTGATAGACTTTCTAGTGCAGTCTGTCAGAGGGATTAAATTTCTGTTCGTGGACCTGATTGAAGAAACGTTCGTTCATCAGTTCCTGGGATATACAACAAGAGCAGTTTAATCTGTTGGTGTCCATAATCTCGCTTCGAGATTTTAAGGTAAAATTTATATTGTTTAAATTTTATATATTATCAATTTTAATCGTAGGAATTTGATACCCATATGGAATCGTTCCATATAAAATTTTAAAACTTCCGCTGCACCGGGTATCACTTTCTTTTTCGATCCGGAGAACGACCGTGTTCCAACATGGAGTTCATCAGACATTGAAGCTTGCATATAGCATTTAGCCTTGATATCATGGTCCTACCATTGATCAAGTTAGGACTTATATTAGTCGGTGCTTCCTTTGGAGGATTCTTTTCTAACACGTAGAAAATTTTCTCCGAGTTTAGAACAATCTTTAATTTACGGAACCATTCCGTATAGTTTGCGTCAGTCAATTTGTTTTGTTTGAGAATTTAGTATAGTGGATTTCGCGAATTCATTGTAATGAAATACTGAAAAGAAACCGACAATAATCAGTGATTGTTTAATTAATTTACTAAGACATAAAATATGGCGAAATTTAATTTTATGAATTTCACTCCCACTATTTTAACGATTTCACTACCATCTAGTGAAAACGGGAAACTCCTTTCCTTAGTGGGAACATGGAGTCCAATTGACAAATCATAGTCCCGAATAATATCAGCCAATCATAATTTTTAAAAGGTAGAGCCCAATTACTTCCAAAGTAACCCCATGTTTTTACCTCATGTCCAATAAGGGCCCAATAATATGACACCGTTTATTGTGACATGTCAAGATAATCCATCAATATTAAGTTGTGATGGACGGTCGCCATGTGGATCCCCCAATAATATGAGCCAATCCCATGGGAGTTTCACCCAACTTACAACATGTGTCAATCCAATGTATAGCTTTCCGACGAACGGGCTCCCCCAATAATATGAGCCGGACCGTATCCGCGGGTAGCATCTCATACATTGATCGTTGATGGAAGGTAGGAACATTTAAAAAATATTTAAATTCCCTTTTATAAATCTTGATATTAATTTTAAATCATATTTAAAATTGGGGATTTTATTTTATTTTTTTTTTTTTTGAAAATTTGTCTCATCATGCAATTTATGTATGCTTGCGGGATTCATACAATTTAGTCTAAATATGCATACATCAATAATATCATATATTATTTAAGGATGATCGATCTCATTATCTATTCGACCCGTGGTTGCCAATCACGAGTCTAAGTCCAATCCTAGGTGATATGCAAGTATGCAATGTAATCCTATTACATTGAGCTTCCATTTACATTTCTTCGGTCTTTATCGTCTGCTGGGCCCACCATTATCTTCAAATCTTTATCTCCCACTAAGTCTAACAAATTTACAATAAATTTCGATGACAAGTAGGGGATACATATTCAAAGGGTGGGAACGGGCCATAAACCAAGCCCACTTTTTATTACAAATGACAATTCAAATTGGGCTATAAACCAAGCCCATTAATAAAACCCAACAACAATAAAACCAAATGTAAATAACCTAACATACACCTACAAACTTGGTCATGGCAATCGATCATCCTCTTATCCAATAATTAATTCAATAATTAAAACATTGGATAACATGCAATGGCATCATAATTTAAAAGATAAAATCATATTTTATCTAATAGTTTCATAAGATCATATCTTATCATCAATTGTACCAAAATAATTAATTTTATAAAATCTAATTTAACGGATAAAATTTACAAATTTTCCAAAAATTCAAATTTATCCAAAAATCAATTTTAAAAATTTCGGACTCAAACAATTCGATCCGATGCCTCGTGAACCAATCAAAAACAATTTTCGATCGGACCAAAAACTAAAATTTCAAAATATTAAAATTTTAATTAAAAATCAATTTTAATTTTTCCCAGGCTACCCGGGACAATCCCGGGCAGCCCGCGCCCCAAAAAAAGGGGCCCGGGCAGGGCAGCCCGTTGCTGCCCCTTGGGCAGCGATCAAATCGCTGCCCATGGGCAGCACCGTGCGCTGCCCTGGGCAGCGAACGTCGCTGCCCAGGATCGCTGCCCTGGGCAGCGACGTTCGCTGCCCGATGTGCCCATTAAATTTTAATTTAAAATTTTCGTTTTTGTTTCAAAAAACCCGAGGCCAAAAATTTTGTACAATCGATTAATTTAATCGTTTGATCTGAGCAACCTGTCTCTGATACCACTGTTGGAAAAACTGTTCAGATCAATTAAGAATTGATACCCGGTGCAGCGGAAGTTTAAAATTTTTTATTTTTCGATATGGAACGATTCCATATCATGAGTATCAAAACTTTACGATTAAATTTATGCAAGTAAAAATAAAATCACAATTAAATTTTTACCTATTCAAGCAACGGCTTGATTATGGACACCAACAGAATTTAATCTGCTCTTCTTGTATATCCTGGGAACCGATGGCTTCACGATCAATCACCGGAATAAGGTCCACGAACAGAAAACAGAAACCCTCTGATTGATTGCACTAGAAATCAATCAGATGTTTATCGTAGAGAATAAACAGATTTGATCTGTTAATTCAGAATGTAATTTTTCGTAAAAAATCACAAACCGAATTTTCTCAAAAGGAGTAGGAATTTTCGAAAAATCCCTTTTAATATATTGTGTGTATTTTGAAAATTTCTAGAATTAATTCTCCATGATTTTCGAACACTACATACTTATTTATAGATAATTTTTAGACTAGATTAAGTTATAATTGTATTAGGACTCTAACTCCTTGGGGCCCACAATCCATAACTTAAGCTCAACAAGCCAAGCCCGTTGTTATAGAAATTAATATAAAATTCATCGTGACTCCGATTGATAAACTGATTTTACCAATGTGCACAGAAACCATTTCTGCATCTTTTAAAGTCAAGATAATTTTTCTGAATCCGAATTCAGTTATTTCCAAAAATGTCCATCCCTATGTCATTTTAGAAAATCCCACTTTTTTTAATTAAGAAGTCCAACTTCTCTTTCATTAAATTTAACTATTTAAATTTAACTATCTCAACGGGATTTAGTAATCCATTACTTGTGTGACCCTCAATGGTTCAGGGATACAGCTAGCCGTGGGCTCACAACTCCTTGTGACTCGGAACAACAATTTTCAACTTGCCCAACGAATCATGGTAAGAGCGTCTAGCAACATCGCCCCATGATTCCCTAAGTATCACTGATAGTGCCTGCAAGAACCAGTAGATTTTGGTTAGCGTACAGTACGGTCCCTTCATCCATATATCCCGATCGAATCAACAACCATTGGTGCATCGAGAGTCGTTCGAGATTCGATAACTATGCATTACATCTTGGAGATCAAATAGTGACATCGCATGTGTTACTAGGAAAAACGAGTAACCTAAAACACATCATGTACTCTGGCCAGATATTCGTCACACTAATATCTCCTCAGATGCATAGGATATCCACACTCGCAAGTATGTGGTGAATCCTTGACAACAAAGCATCGACTCCTATATGTGTCGTAACTGTACCCAATTCCGACACCTGTTGACCCCAATAGAGTTGGTAAACGAGTCAAAGTACAGTACTAGCATATAGAGTCTCAATGATGTTTCAAGTCATAAGGACTAATGGTGTACAACCAAAACCGCGGACTTTATCCACTCGATAAGTGATAACCACTTGGAAAGTCCGAATAGGGTAGTTCGATTATTCATCATATGAATATCCATTTGCATGATTTGAACATCTCCATGTCCATTACCAATGAAACGTGGTACTTGGCATCACAAATGTTAGTCTCAATCTCGAGCGATCCTTATCCTTATTAGCAGACGGATCAATTGACTAGGAACTGTTTAGAATATACAGTGACTATAAGATGTGTTTCATAATAGTGATCTCTCTTTATTCACTATCTCATCTTACTTACACTATAGTATATTCAAGGTCTTTATCAAAACATCAATAGTATATCACAATATAACAATATGAAGAAAGATAAAGAAAATGCCATTAATGAATGTAAATTATATTAAACAAAGATTGTTTATACATAGAGTCACAAAAGCCCTTAGCCACAAGTTGGCTAACCGGGCACCCACTCTTTCAGTCTCCCTCCCAGAATCAGTTGAATCTCAGCATCCATTTCGCTGTGTTCCAAAATAAAGTTACAAGGCATAGTCGTCGATATTATTTAGTCCGACACTCGATTACGGAGAGTGCTACCATGAATATTCCAACTACTAGGCAACAAGTATCTGTTGAATCTTTGAAAAGTAAGATTATTACTTGTTTGGATGAAACATGCTCCATCTGTTTGGAAGATTTCGAAGTCGGTAGCGAGGGTGTCTATACTCCGTGCTCGCATATATTTCACAAGAATTGCATTACAAAATGGGTTCAGACAAGTCACTCCTTTTGCCGTTTTCAGACTAGTTAGTAGTTTATTTGCTCGAAATAAGCAAGTTCAAAGTTCATGCTCAAGTCCCGTCGTCGGTTGGGTGGACAATTTCATTATATTATTATAATTGTTTATTTGAAATATTGATTATCTTGTATTTGTACTTAAAAAAAGAAAGAAAAAGAAAATTGGTTCTATGAAATCTAATAGCCATGCTTGATTCCTTTTGGCACAATCTTTGAGTATGGTAAGAGAGAAAACGTACGACGAAATAACAAGATTTATAAAAATATATAATTCATGTCTTATGTTTAAAATGCTTGAGCTTTAAAAAGATATTGAAAAACTTTAAAGAACAAATATATTTTTGGGCCAAAATTTGAAAATTAATTATTAGAGACACATCGAAGATGATACACGGATTTGTTAAATTTCACTATTTTGAGTTCGAAAGATGATTTTATTACAAGACGTGACTATTCAATTTGTTTATGATATAATTGTAATTCAAATTGATAATATTAAAAAATGAATCATGTTAGCGTACAAGATAGATTATAAATTGAGTTACAAATTACATTTATAATTACGAAATTATCCTAATACATTTTTTAAAAGTCGTAAGGATTGTGATTTCAATTGCACTTTATACATAAAATAAAACTTCAGGTGCTTGAAGCTTTATCACAACTAAGCATTGTGCAGAATAAAGTTTTTAAGAAAATGATATATATATAAGTGAGTTGATATTTACACTTCATTTTGTGTTATCTACACTCCAGTTCATGTGTAAAACATGTGTCCAATTTACTCACAAGTGGAGTGCAAATAACAAAAAATGAAGTGTAAATATCAACTCACTTCTATATATATCATTTTCTTAAAAACTTTATTCAGCACAATGCTTAGTTCGTATAAAGCTTCAAGCACCTGCAGTTTTATTTTATGTAAGCTTCAATGCTTATAAGCACTTCATCGAATTTGTTTTTATTATAAAATTAATAACTTGTTAAATTTTGGATATAGAAGAAGATGTTTAACCAAATTAACAATTAGAAGAAGATTCCATTCCTACTTAGTGCAGTTAAATCAAACGATTAACATGATAAAGGGCAGCAAACAATAAATGAGACCAAACTTAAAAAATATACTCCAAAGGAAAAGCTTTCATAGCATTGCAATAAAATATTCACTTTCCTCCCCTCTTGCCACATTTTACATCGTACCCACAAGTAAAATCTAATTTCTGAGTGGAATAAGTAAATACTGGAGACCTTCCCATGGATTCCAGCTCAAATTGTACACATGAATCCAATTCCACACCATTTTCTCTAGCATCCACCTTTATTACACAAACAACATGATCAACAATTCAACAAGAAAAAAGGCCTTACCCCTCCCAAATCACTTGCATCAGCGATGAATATCAAATACACAAGACCAGAGCCTATTATCTCGGTTCAGGCCATAGCGATCAGTAGTCTTTTCACATCGCCTCCACCGAGCTCCCGTGCCACAAAACTACGACTGGGCTCCTCACACGGTGGCTGCCACCATCCGTCCACTCTATCGACCCGTGTGAACCCTTGGTGCTACTCAAGTTCTCGATTTCAGCGTTACTAATGACGCTCTCGAATGTTATTTCATACGATAAAGTATCCTTGTCCTCACTAAACACCAATTTGCTAGGTGAAACAGTGATGTAAACACCTGGAGGAGCAGTCACATTCACTTCATACACTGCATCCTTCTCCTTTCCTACATTTTTCACCACTCTGGTGTAGTTTACCTCCTTGTTGCGACCGGAGAAATAGACAGAAAACGAAGGGTAGTTCAAATTCCCTGGAGTTTTCAACCCCACTGCATCACAGTCTATAGAAGTATTGGCAGTAAACACAGAAATTAGCTTTGGACTATAGCCAATGGTGCACAAAAACGCTACATAGTCGCTGGTTGCTAAGTCGTAGATCAGCCCAGGATCCAATGCCCTGTTGGGATCAACATGGCCAGCCCCATGAACCAATGGGTTCGACTCAGAGCCGGTGGCAAGGTCCGTAAATTTGGCTCCGGAGTTATCGACATTGTAAGCCGTGGTCATTAAAGCAGACTTGATAGCCGCAGGTGACCACTTTGGGTAAGCTTTTCGCAACAATGCGGCTAAGCCGCTTACATGAGGACAGGACATTGATGTACCAGAAATGATATTGAATTCGACCTTTCTTGTATCTGTTTCCAAATCAGTTGGCCCGATATATCCAGTCCAACCAGCTAGGATATTGACTCCAGGAGCAATCACATCGGGTTTAAGAATCTCCCTGGTTCGATAGTTCGGTCCGCGGCTAGAGAATGATGCAACTCGTGGTGCAGAGGGAGATTTGCCGATGACTGTGCCACGGAATGTGATTGTGGCGGTGGGATTAGGATCTGAGCGTGCGTAAGCACGGATTTTGTCACCTGCCTTTTGGCCAACCATGGTGGCGGGGATGAAATGTGAATCCGCGAGAAGTTCCTCGCCGGAATCTTCAAGATTTGCCAGAATCATGCCGGCTCCGCCGGCAATATGTACAGCGTTTCCTTTCTCAACTCTCGCATTCCCGCCGCGATCGCAGATGACGATTTTTCCGGTGACTTTGGAGGAGTCGAGACTGCCGGAGTAGCAATACCTGCTCCCACATTCCGCGGCGTATACTAATGGAAGCTTTTCCTCGGTCAGAGACTCGCCTGCGTACAGGGATACGCCTCCGTATATCCTTCCATCTCCGAGAGTCACATCAGCTGGGAACTCCCGGTCTAACGTGGAGGCACCGACGGTCAAAATCCATGGAGCAATATTCACAGCCGTGTACGAGTCTGGGCCGGAGTTCCCCGCGGAGCAAGACACCACAATTCCACGCTCAGCGGCTCCAAAAGCTCCGATTGCAATGGAGTCAAAAGCATAGGGCGGGGGGTAGCCATTAGCACCAACTGAAAGTGAAATTACATCCACGCCATCTGCAATAGCTCGTTCCATCGCTGCTAAGATATCCGAATCGTAGCACCCTTCAGACCAGCAAATCTTATACACTGCAATCCTCGCTTTCACGGCCATTCCTCTAGCTTCGCCCAGCGCATATCCAAACAGACTAGCGTTGACCACTCTCGATCCAGCTGCGGTCGACGATGTATGCGTCCCGTGGCCTTCCGTATCTCTCGGAGAGTACGACGCATTCGATGCCTTCATCGTTTGGCCTCGCGCAGCCTCGTAGCCTAAATAAAAAGCTCGAGCACCGATGATTTTCTTGTTACACAAGGAGGAAGGAAAATCAGGGGCATCCACGCAAGAACCCTTCCAGGACGAAGGCACCGGGGACAGCCCTTCATCGGAGAAGCTCGCCCTCTCCGGCCAGATTCCGGTGTCAAGAACTCCCACGATCACATCATCCGCGTAATCGGAGTTAGGCCACAGACCAAACGAGTCCTGTAAACCAAGAAAACGCGGAGTATGGGTGGTGTGGAGGTGACGGACGGCGTCCGGCACCACCGAAAGAACACCCGGGACGCGGCGGATGGCCGCGGCCTGAGCCGGCGAGAGGCGGACGGAGAAACCTCGTATGGCTCGGGTGTAGGTGTAGAGGATCTTGGAAGGGCGGTGATGCGATGGGAGGGATCGGACGATGGAAGCGTACCAGTGGCGGTGGGAGGAGAAGGAGGCGGGCTTCAGGGATCTGGAAACATGGACGATAAAGGTCTCCTGGCCATCGGAGGAGATGGCGCAGGGGAGTAGACAGATAGAGACCAGACAGCACAAAAAGATGATCGGACAAAGCTTCGATTCTGCCATGGAAAGCGGAGAAGAGGGCAGTGTGCGTGGGATTCAATAGCCAGTCCCCGTTTACTGGTGGATTACCAATGGGCCACGATTTTCATTTCTATTTCCCACATTTTTATTATATAATAAATATAATATAATAATAATTTAATCACGTCTCACGCACTCGCAGCTAAGTTTCTATCTCATATTCGGATTTCGGAGTGCTTGTGGCAACGAATCTAGACGGAAGGTTCAACTTTGTTCTCGATCTGTTAAATAAAAAAAAGACACAAAATAATTTAGTACAAACATTTTCTTTCAAACACAATTTATTATTAATATTTATTATCGACTTAATTTAAGTTTATTATCGACTTAATTTAAATTATAAAACATGCAATATTTTTTGACACATAAAAATAGACAATACTAAAAAAATATACCACCAACAAATTAAAAAAATCGAGTGGTATAAATTTTAATTTTTTATGTTTAATAATATAATACATATGTAATATTGTAATTGTTAAATTATATGTGGGTTGTAAAAGGAAAAAAAAAAAGAAGTAATATTTGGTAATATTTAGAGGATATGGGTTTAAAAAGATTTTTGAAAATAGAGATCATGATTCTTTATTTAAAAGATAGAAGACGAAAAATAGAGGATATGAGGTGGATATGACCTAACAATTTCACTAGATGTTTAAATTATGTATTTAGTTATTTACAGATTTCATGTCTCGTTGTTTACCCGATATTGTACTTGGTGATTTTTCCACATAAATGAAATGTTTACTTAAAAAATAGTTAATGATTGAATATATTTTATATTATTTATTAACCATTTTTTTATTTTTTTTAATATCGTTAACAACTCGATATTTATGTTACTGTTAATATCTTTGACCAACAACAAATAAGAGTATATTTAATTATTTTAGAAGAAAATATCTAACAAAGGGCCAAAACTCCTTTACTGATTGATTAGTGGGTTCCCACTCTCCAATGGGCCACGAGGCCCACGATCCTCATTTCTATTTGTATTGGAATTTTTATTTAATTATTTATACTTATTTATTAATTTAAATTTAAAATTATTTAAAAAAAATGGTTGAAAATAACTAATATAAATATATAATTCATGGTCTTATAACCACTCTTCATAATTTCTCCGTTTCATACAGTTTAAAAATATTTGAAAAGGCTAAATTTTATAAATATATTTCCTATTTTGCCTTTATTTAATGAAGGTGTTAATAGGTTAAAAATTGTATAGGCTAGTAATTATAAATTTAATAAATATAAGTGGGTCAAAGGGTAATAAACATAAAATTAAATATAGAAAGTAGACTAAATAATTGAGCAGCTAAAAAAAAGTACAACACAAATTAGTGGAATGTGAGGAGTAATTATATAGTTTTCAGAAAACACCATTGAAATCGGACCGTGCCCATACTACATACACATAGCAAAAATAAATAATAGAAAACCTAAAGAAAGAAGAGACCAAACCAAACCAGTATCTAGACTATTAGATATCGTTTGGTATCATGGATAGGATGTACGATAGATGAATAAAAACATGATGAGATGTGGATAAGCAAGACATGGATATAAATAATATGTTGTTTTGTATGTTTTTTATTGCAGTAGCCCGGTTCCATTTTACAAGATTAAGTGATTTTAAACATGTTAGAAAATGACATATAATTTTAAAAGTGTCAAAACATATTTAAGGAGTCCTTATTTGGTAAAAATAAGTGAAAAATCAAATCCAGAACGTCCGAAAATAGTGGGGTAGGTCCCGGGGGTCTTGGGGGCCCAAAACCAGTTCGGAAACATGAGAAACAGTTCGGAGCTTTCGGGCAAATCGGAGCTTCCGATCCGAGATAGGAGCTTCCGATCTTGAGATCGGAGCTTCCGATCGCAACCAGAAACAGGTGTCAAGGAGATTTAAACACGTGGCCAGATGCAGGAGATCGGAGCTTCCGATCCTGCGATCGGAGCTTCCGATCTCGGCCGTCCAAAACATGGCAAACATGCACCGATCGGAGCTTCCGATCGTGGCCTATAAATAGGTCATCCGAGAGCCTCATTTTTCACACCAAATCATATTCTTTCTCTCTCGATTTTAGAGCATTCTAGGAGCTTTTTGGGGTATTTCCGGCCTTCCTAGGCTTGGTCCGGAGGTTGGCGAGGCGCTCCAGGGTTACGGTGGAGTGGTGCCCAAGTTCTGGGGCAATCGTCATCAGTGGGCTGGCGACGGACGCAGGTATAACTCTGGCTCCTTATAGTAAATAGAGAGCATGATATAGCGTAGTTAAGGCTTTTAGAATAAAATGGTAATGCATGAGTACTTTGCATTATACTGCGGACTGTAGGCTTGGACATAGTGCTAGTCTAGCTTGCCTAGTGTATGAGGTACGGAAGTATTATTCGAGATATCCAGATTGGGTATGCATGTATTATGTGTTTGCATGGATTATGTGATTGCATGTTTTATATGCCTTTATATATACAGCATGTCATGAATGTATGTTGCATACATGAGCATATTGAGCTTTTACCTTAGAGGTATCCTGTAGTATGGCGCTCACCCTACGAGTTTGTGGATGGTTGGATACGTAAGTCTTGTTTCAGGTCACCTTATGGTTGGACACATGTACTAGTATCAGGTCACCATTATCCACTGGGTATATGAGCCATCTCCTGATGCGACGGCGCAGCGTGCTATATACCCTGGGCCCGGTCTATGAGCTTGTTTCTTGACCTGAGAGTCTTGGTACCCAGTTCATTTGCATACATGCACACATAACACCGTATACTCATACTCTCGTACTGAGCTTATCATGCTCAAGTCCCGTACTTTGTTGTATCTGGACACCCTATTCTATGGGGCAGGTCTGCGGCTGGACGATGCGGGTGGTTCCAGGAGAGCTTAGGCGATGGAGGACCAGCAGGGTTATTGTCTAAGCTTTTGTTTCAGTTGTATTTGGGTTAATACACTGGTTTTATTCGATATGGTTGTAAAAAATATTTTTATTATTGTTTAAGTTTTCGTTGTTATTTCTGATATTTTATTTGATTAAGTTAAATGCATGCTTAACCTTCTGATTAGTAGGTGATCACGGTGCGGGTCACTACATTTATGATATCAGAGCATGCATAGTAATCTTGGGATCTAGATTGTTGAAATTGGGATTAACTTTTAATCATCGTGTAGATGGCGAGTCATGGTGACGAGAGTAGTCATGGCAGCATAGGTGGACGCTGGGGTGATCAGGACGATCGAGAGCATCGTCGGGTCCGTCATCACCATCGCCATGATGATCACAGGCGTTTCAGCATGCATATGTTTATGCAGATGGGTCCGAAGCCTTTAGTCGGAGGAGAGTTACCGGAGGATGCGGGAAACTGGCTACGACGTATGGAAGTTTGTTTCCGGGAGTTCCGATGCACTGAGGAGCAGCGGATGGAGACTCTTGATTTCCTGGTCGAAGGACGAGCTCGGAAGTGGTGGGATTCTACTTCTGCGCCTTTTATTACAGCCCGAGGAGTTGCTACCTGGGATGAGTTCCGCACGGCTTTTCATAAGCTGTATTTTCCTCCTGCTCTCCGACAGACGAAGACAAGTGAGTTGCTGGGTTTGCGGCAAGGATCGATGTCGATCGAGGAATACCAGTTGAAGTTCTTTGAGTTACTTCCCTATTGCCCCCAGATTTCTGATAGCACGGAGGCGAAGTATAATCTGTTCCTGCAAGGTCTTAATCCGGAGATTCATGACCGAGTTGCTGTGGGAGACGACATGACTTACGAGGGATTAGTGAGCCGATGTCACCAGGCAGAGGACAGCATCCGCCGTAACAGATCCTTCTACTCATCTAGACCCGTGAGTTCCTTGGGTCCCCGTGCTCAGTCATTCAAGAAGTCTAGTTCTACTTCTTCTTCCTCAGGATCCGGGGAGGTGATGCGTTTCGGCAGAAAGAATCAAGGTCCTTGCAAGCATTGTGGTGGGAATCATCCTGCCAACAGGTGCCGGAAGGTTTCAGGGGCGTGCTTTCGATGTGGAGAAATTGGCCACCTGAAGAAGGATTGTCCACAGGCCGGGGGAGCTGGTTCTGGCTCAGGTTCTGGTTCTCAGGCTTCAGTGCAGCAGAGGCCACAGGGACAGTCGACAGGGGGTTCTAATTTGAAACCTCGTGCTTCCAGTCAAGTATTCTCCTTGAGACATGATCAGGCGGTGGATGAGAATGAGAAAGTTATAGCGGGTACGTTCTTGTTATTTTATATACCTGCTTTTGCACTCATTGACACTGGTGCATCTCATTCTTTCATATCTGCACGTTTTGTTAAGAAATATAAGTTGCCATACATTTCACTAGACACAGTGGTTGTTGTTTCTACCCCGATGGGTCAGTCTGCGTCGGCTAAGCGTCTAGTGATGGGTTGCCCTTTAGAGTTCGAAGGGAATGTTTTGATGGTGAATCTCATGATATTAGCAATGGAGGATTTCGATTGCATTTTGGGAATTGATGTGTTAACTACATACTGAGCTTCAGTGGATTGTTACCAGAGATTGGTAAAATTTGATCCGGTTGGCAATGATAGCTGGTTCTTTTACGGTGAGGGAGCGCGACCTCAGATGCCATTGGTATCAGCTTTGAAAGCTTGTCGAGCTTTGGAATCTGGCGCGGAAGGCTACCTCATCTATGCAGTTGATACATTCGCTGGAAGTATTGGTATAGAAGCTATTCCTGTTGTGAACGAATTCCCAGATGTATTTCCAGAAGAAATTCCAGGATTTCCTCCAGTACGCGAAGTTGAGTTTGGTATATATCTGATGCCAGGGACTTCGCCTATTTCTCGAGCACCGAATCGTCTGGCTCCGTCAGAGATGCGTGAGTTGAAGCAGCAGCTTCAGGATCTGTTGGACAAGGGTTATATTCGTCCAAGTGTTTCTCCTTGGGGAGCACCTATTCTATTCGTGAAGAAAAAGGATGGGTCTATGCGTTTGTGCATTGATTATCGCCAGTTGAACAGGGTAACGGTCAAGAATAAGTATCATTTGTCTTGTATAGATGATCTGTTTGATCAATTGCAGGGTACTTCGGTTTACTCGAAGATTGATTTGAGATCTGGATATCATCATATGCGAGTTCGAGATCAAGATATAGCCAAGACAGCATTCAGGACCAGGTATGGGCATTATGAGTTCCTAGTAATTCCATTTGGGTTGACTAATGCACCGGCTGTATTTATGGATCTAATGAATCGTGTATACAGAGAATTTTTGGACAAGTTTGTCATTGTATTTATTGATGATATCTTGGTGTATTCACATGATGTAAATGAACACGCTTACCATTTGAGGCTGGTATTGCAAATTCTGAGGGATAGACAGTTGTACACCAAATTGAGTAAGTGTGAGTTATGGCTGGATCGGGTGGTGTTTCTTGGCCACATTATATCCAGAGATGGAGTTTTTGTGGATCCGAGCAAGATTGAGGCTGTAATGAACTGGTCGCGTCCGACGACGGTAGCTGAGATCCGTATTTTTCTGGGTCTAGCAGGATATTATCGTCGCTTTATCGCGAATTTCTCGCAGCTCGCTCAACCTTTGACACAACTTACTCGGAAGGGTGTGAATTTTGAGTGGTCCTCAGAATGTGAGGAGAATTTCTGTGAACTTCGTAGACGGTTGACTTCTGCGCCTGTGTTGGCTTTGCCGTCTGGATCTGGAGGGTATGTAGTGTACACGGATGCTTCTCTTCAGGGACTGGGATGTGTCCTGACTCAGAATGGGCATGTGATTGCATACGCCTCTAGACAGTTAAAAGTTCACGAAAATAACTACCCAGTGCATGATCTTGAGTTAGCAGCTATTGTATTTGCATTGAAGATCTGGCGTCATTATCTTTATGGAGAAAGATTTGAGATCTTCACAGACCACAAAAGCCTCAAGTATTTGTTTACTCAGGCAGAATTGAACATGAGACAGAGACGTTGGATGGATTTGCTTAAGGATTATGACTGTGAAATCAAGTATCATCCAGGAGCTGCTAATCTCACTGCTGATGTCTTGAGCCGCAAGGTGCGACTGTCCGCACTACAAACTTGTTCTGTGGAAAGTGCAATTGAAGATTGTTGTTCTTCAGGGTATACCTTCAAGCATAAGAAAGGTATGCAGAGTATCCAGATATTTGCGATCTTATTTGAGCCTGCTTTGTATTCTCGGATTCGAGATGCTCAGATGGCTGATCCGAAGACCCAACGTTTGGCTCGTTTAGCCAGGGATGATAGTTCGTCTGGATTCCATTATCAGTCAGATGGTTTTCTTTGTTTATCTGGCCGTATTGTTGTTCCAAAGGATGATACTCTGAGGGAGGAGATTTTATCCCAGGCTCATCGTTCTAAATTGAGTATTCATCCGGGGAGCAACAAGATGTACAAGGATTTGTGTACTAGGTTCTGGTGGAAAGGAATGAAAAGGAGTGTGTATCTATATGTTTCTAGATGTTTGGTGTGTCAGCAGGTCAAGGCAGAGCACCGACGACCTGGAGGGTTGCTTCACAGTTTACCTATTCCTGAGTGGAAATGGGAGTTGATCACGATGGACTTCGTGACCCATTTACCGGTAAGCTCGAGAAATTGTGATGCTATCTGGGTTGTGGTGGACCGACTCACCAATTCAGCACATTTCATTCCTTATAACCGAGACTTTAGTTTTGATAGGATGGCACGATTGTACATCCAGGATATTGTTCGATTGCACGGAGTGCCTGTGAGCATCGTCAGCGATCGAGATCCCAGGTTTACTTCCAGGTTTTGGGGGAGTCTTCAGCGCGCTATGGGTACTACTCTTAGTTTGAGTACAGATATCACCTAAAGACTGACGGGCAGTCAGAGCGCACGATTCGTACTCTTGAAGACATGTTGCGAGCATGTTCTATGGATTTTGGTCCAGCATGGCAAGATCAGTTGCCATTGATTGAGTTCGCGTACAACAACAGTTACCATCGCAGAATTGGGATGGCTCCGTTTGAGGCGTTGTACGGGCGACGATGTCGTACTCCACTGTTCTGGGAGGAAGTGGGGGAGCGACAGGTTGATGGACCAGAGTTAGTCCAGCAGGCTATTGATATTTTTGGACAGATCAAGAAGATAATTAAGGTTGCGCAGGATCGACAAGCTAGTTATGCGAATGTCAAGCGCAGACCTTTACAGTTTGAGGTGGGTGAGAAAGTACATACAGTCATGACATGTTGTATATATAAAGGCATATAAAACATGCAATCACATAATCCATGCAAACACATAATACATGCATACTCAATCTGGATATCTCGAATAATACTTCCGTACCTCATACACTAGGCAAGCTAGACTAGCACTATGTCCAAGCCTACAGTCCGCACTACAATGCAAAGTACTCATGCATTACCACTTTATTCTAAAAGCCTTAACTACGCTATAGCATACTCCATATTTACTATAAGGAGCAAGAGCTATACCTGCGTCCGTCGCTAGCCCACTGATGACGATTGCCCCAGAACTTGGGCACCACTCCACCGTAATCCTGGAGCGCCTCGCCAACCTCCGGACCAAGCCCAGGAAGGCCGAAAACACCCCAAAAAGCTCCTAGAATGCTCTAAAATCGAGAGAGAAAGAATATGATTTGGTATGAAAAATGAGGCTCTCAGATAGCCTATTTATAGGCCACGATCGGAAGCTCCGATCGTAGGATCGGAAGCTCCGATCGGTGCATGTTTGCCACGTTTTGGACGACCGAGATCGGAAGCTCCGATCGCAGGATCGGAAGCTCCGATCTCCTGCATCTGGCCACGTGTTTAAATCTCCTTGACACCTGTTTCTGGTTGAGATCGGAAGCTCCGATCTCGGATCGGAAGCTCCGATCTGCCCGAAAGCTCCAAACTGTTTCTCATGTTTCCGAACTGGTTTTGGGCCCCCAAGACCCCCGGGACCTACCCCACCATTTTCGGACGTTTCGGATTTGATTTTCCACTTATTTTTACCAAATAAGGACTCCTTAAACATGTTTTGACACTTTTAAAATTATATGTCATTTTTTAACATGTTTAAAATCACTTAATCTTGTAAAATGGAACCGGGCTACTACATTCTCCCCCTACTTAAGATATTTCGTCCTCGAACAATCTTAAGTACTGAATGCAGTAAAACACTGAATAAACATCTTTTATTCAAACTAATTCATTTTACAAGTTACAATCTGAAAATACAACAATTCAAAATAACTCTGGATAATCTGTACGCATACGACTCTCAAGTTCCCAAGTGGCCTCCTCAGTGCCTCGACGCTGCCACTGAACTAGAACAAGAGGAATGGTCTTGTTGCGTAACACCTTATCCTTATGACCTATGATACGCAAAGGTCTCTCCACGTATGTCAAATCCGAGTCCAACTGTACCTCAGACGGCTGTAAGATATGAGACTCATCACAGTGAAACATGGAACACGTCATGGATTTTTGACAAATATGGTGGTAACGCCAACCTGTAAGCCAGATCTCCAACACTTTCCAGAATTTCAAATGGACCAATGAACTTAGGAGATAGCTTACCTTTGTGACCAAATCTAAAAATCCTGCCAAATGGTGAGACTTTCAGGAAACCTTAGAGGTATCCTGTAGTAGGGCGCTCACCCTACGAGTTTGTGGATGGTTGGATACGTAAGTCTTGTGTCAGGTCACCTTATGGTTGGACACATGTACTAGTATCAGGTCACCATTATCCACTGGGTATATGAGTCACCTCCTGATGCAACGGCGCAGCGTGCTATATACCCTGGGCCCGGTCTATGAGCTTGTTTCTTGACCTGAGAGTCTTGGTACCCAGTTCACTTGCATACATGCACACATAACACCGTATACTCATACTCTCGTACTGAGCTTATCATGCTCACGTCCCGTACTTTGTTGTATCTGGACATCCTATTCCATGGGGCAGGTCTGCGGCTGGACGATGCGGGTGGTTCCAGGAGAGCTTAGGCGATGGAGGACAGCAGGGTTATTGTCTAAGCTTTTGTTTCAATTGTATTTGGGTTAATACACTGGTTTTATTCTATATGGTTGTAAACAATATTTTTATTATTGTTTAAGTTTTCGCTGTTATTTTTGATATTTTATTTGATTAAGTTAAATGCATGCTTAAGCTTCTGATTAATAGGTGATCACGGTGCGGGTCACTACATTTATTTTGTAAGATTATTGTGTTTGTTCTCTTAATTACTATTGTCAATTTCACACAATTTCACTTATATGTCATTCATCATCTACTAATACCATGTGTTAAGAGGCATTTGTCATCAAGCCTACATTTAATGTTATACCGAGACATGAGATATCATCGAGTTAACAAAAAAATGAGAGAAACATGAGATGAGTAAAAATTTGTGTCGCATCCCACTTTTATCTTATGTACCAAACGGTACCTATACATAAAAACTGGATAATTAGAGTTCCAGGAGAAGCTAACATTGAAGTCTCTATACAAAAGTCGACCAAAACCTAATCGCATGCAATGGCCTAAACCGAGATAATAGGCTCTGGTCCTGTGTATTTTGATATTCATTGCTGATGCAAGTGATTTTTTGGGGGTTAAGGCCTTTTTTCTTGTTGAATTGTTGATCATGCATGTTGTTTGTGTAATAAAGGTAGATGTTGGAGAAAATGGTGTGGAATTGGATTCGTGTGTACAATTTGAGCTGGAATCCATGGTAAGGTTTCCGGTGTTTATTTATTCCACTCTGGCCACGATCTTCTTTCTATTTGCCACACTTTATTATTATTATTATTACTAGCTTTGCGTGTAAAAATATGAATAAATGTGTTGATGGTTCAGTTTTTATTTTTTTTAAAAGTTTTGATAATTCAGTAACTGAATTTCATTTTTTGGGAAGGTGGAGTGTAGAGATGATTGTATTTTCAAGTTAGATGTTTTTCAAAATTGACAGAATTTTTTTTCAAGAAAAGAGTAAAATGAAGGGTAAAATCTTGGTGTCCCCAGATTAGTTGAGAAGAAGCAGTTACTATATATATCTCAACTTTAATAAAATAACTAGGTGAAAGAAAATATGTTTGCACATACTTTTTTTAAAAAATTTCAATTTAAGAAAAATTAATATGATATAAGATTTAGTATGATAATTTTTAATATAAAATATGAGAAATTAAGCAACTCTACGAAATTAAATATGTTTAGGAGTTAATGTATTAAAGGATAGGTTTGGAATTAAGAAAAAAAAAAACTTCACCAAAAAAACAGTTACATCCCTCTTGCTTTATCAATAGTATAGATAATAGAGATAATCAATGTTTTTGGAACCGGATCGGCCGGTTCGATCGATTCGACCGGAATCCAATCGGTTCTCCGGTTCGAAACAACTCCAAGAATCGAAAAATCGATTCAACCGGTCAGAACCGATCAAAACCGATCAAGAACCGGTTGGACCGGCCAAGAACCGGTTCAACCGGTTTTGCGAATTTTTTTATTTTTATTTTTTTAAAATTTAAATTTTTTATTTTTAAAACTTTAAATTTAATATTTATATATATATATATATACATTATTATTTAGAATTTTTACTTCATTTAAAAAATTATTTTAATAATTATTGTTTTTTAAAATTAAATAATTTATAACTATAATTGATATTTTGAATACATTTACATATTTATTTAGCTTTCAAACTATGTTAAATATATATTTTTTGTTTATTTATATAATTTTGGAGTTTTTAAAATTCAAAATATATTATTTATTATATTAAATTATATAAACGGTTTTTCAGTTGGACCGTCCGGTTAAAACGATTCGATCGGTTTGACCGTTTTTAGGTAAATATGTTCGATCACCAGTCCAATTATGAAAACACTGAAAATAATAATAATAATAATAATAATAATAATAATAATAATAATAATACGTCCTTTACTGATTGATTGATGGGTTACAAATGGGCCACGATCTTCATTTCTATATGCCACATTTTATATAATCACGTGCTGTCGCCTATTATTTTTAGCCAATTAAAATCAAGTCAGAAATTAGGAAAATAATAAAGTATGGAATGTTTAAGACTAAATATTGATGTAGTCAAAAATTACAATTGCTTGAACTACATAAACCGAAAAATAAAATCCAACTGGTTCGTAAGCGGAAGCTCGTAAGCGTAAGGTATGTGAGCTGAGCCTAGTAAGTGGAAGTTGCGAAGCTGTAATTTCGTAAGTCAGAGCTTCACACCCGTAGGCCGTAAGCCGATAAGTTGTAACTTCGTAGATCGCCACTGCATCACGAACACTCGTCAGAGGCGTCGGGTGGTTCTCCGACGTAGGCGCTCCGACACTCAAATCAGCAAAGAGCACAATGATAATCTCCAAAAATAAGAGAGCTCAAGTTAGAGAGTAAATAATGAGAATGTACCTTGAAAATTAGAGACACGTCTATTTATAGATGTTTAGGAGTGTTAGATGAGTCTGAGACCTCTTATCTTGGGTTTATAAAATTGGGCTTATTCTACTAATTAATATATTTGGGCTTCTATCCCATCAAATATCTTATTATTTTAGTGCGGTTCATCTTAATATTTCTTCAATAATTCTTATTTATCAAATTTATCAGCCTAAGTGGTGTTTATTTATCTAAATATCTAATTATTTTTGTTCATCTTAATATATCTCCAATAATTCATATTTATCGAATTCAAACTTGAAATAAATGACATATTTTTTTTTCTTCACCCGCTACAAATTGATTGGAAAATATGTCAAATAATTTTTTTTTTAAAAAAAGTAAAATTAAAAAATTATTTATATATTAATCTAGGCGATCGGCTAGGCGGATTTTGAGGCATTTAGGCGACGATTAAGCGGCCCAGACAACCAATTAATGTATTAACATCCAGAAACTTCAACTGTCTAAAAATCGGGTCGGTGTACAATCGCGCCGCCTTTTAGAACACTTGAAATAGTTGATTGAATGTCTTTTACCATTTTATTTCTTAAGCATTTTTCAACAACTCGATATATATGCTACGGTTACTATCTTTTACCAACAACAAATAAGTGTACGTATATAATTATTTTAGAAGAAATTATCTAATAAAGGGCCAAGACGCTTTTACCGATTGATTAGTGGGTTTCGACTTTCGACTCTCCAATGGGCCACGATCCTCATTTCTATTGGCCTTCGGATTTTTATTTAAAATAATAATTAAGAGTAGGCGTGACCCATGTGTAGGAGAAACGACGGACCTGGAATCGATCATTAAAAATTGGATTGGATTCACTTCAACTAAGGTCCAATACAGATATGGCTAGGAAAGCTTCGGCAGTTGATCTTTTGTGGATCAGACCCGGATAACTCGATAAACAATTTTTAAATGGTTTTTTTAATTTGAAAAAATTAAATAATTTCTCCTTTTCATTCATTTACATATATTTGTATGTCTAAAAAATAGAATTTAAGATTGTAATTGTAAGTGGAATCGAAATTGGAATTCTATTTTCGTGTTTGGAAGAACATTAAAATATATTTTAGAATTTGATAGTATAAAATTTGACTAAATGTTATTTTTTAAAAAAAATAATAAAAAAACTTAAAATTAATAATTAAAGTATATAAATTTATTATTAAAATTAATTTTATTGTTTTATAAACTCAAATTCCGTAAAATCCCGTGAAATCCAACCAATTTTGTCAAGATTTTACTTAACTAAGTAAAATCTAATGAAATGATTATTGAAATCAAATCAAATAGAGTTTTGAAATATCGTCTAGCCAAATAATAAAACGGTATTTTCAATTTCAAATCCGACTAAACCTCATCTAATTTCGCTAATCCAAACGTAGTGTTAAGCTTGTGTATTATCACACGGTTCAAAAATATTTGAAAAGGTAAAATTTATAAATATATTTCCTATTTTGTTTTTATTTAATGAAGGTGTTAATAGGCTAAAAATTGTATAAAGTAATTAATTATAAATTTAATTTAATAAATATAAATGGGTCAAAGGGTGACCCACACACGCGGGGTAACACAGAGTATAATCTAAAAAAAAAAAAAAAAACTGGCCAATTTTTTTATATCACATATTTCTAAAATAATAAATGCAATCAATATATAAATAATTAAAAACTTTATTAATTTGATGCCTAGGAAGTATTGAGTAGGGACTTACAAAATAGAAATCAAGGCCAAACATAAAGGTTACGGCGCCGACAGGAGAAAGGACCCTGAATTATTGCTAAGGTCCATATCATCAAAAATAAAGAAATCAGGTTGCCCAGCAGATAATTCAAACATTGCTGGCAACGTGATTATTGATACAGCTTAAAAATATATATAATCAATTTCAGCTTGATTACAATGTCTTGTACTCTACCTATTGTTGCAATAAGGGTATTTTTAATGTAAACTTTGTCTCTATTTCATAATTCAAGGGCGGCATCGATCCACAGTTTGTATGTAGCACATAATAAAAATAAATAAATACTCCACCTTGGGACCACTCTTCCAAGATTATTAGCTAATATAATTATATCTTAATATCAAAGTCACATTCTTGGAACCACTTGGTTCAATCAATGTAACCATGGACGTTGAAAATTGAATACTCCATTCATTGGTATATACTTGCTAAATGGCTAAGCATGAGATGATTAAATCCTCTATACAAAACTGAACTTTAAGTTACTATGGGAGACCTCCCACCAAGCCCTCAAATGGTGGCGCCACCACCATCTTCCTTGCATAAATCGAACATGCCGATATTGTACTATGGCCTGGTGGTGGTGGGCACGGCTGCCATTGTGCTTGCGCTGTACAATCTCTTAGTCTTGAAATGGTGCACAGATTTCAGAGCCAACCGGCGGGCGATGATCGATGATGGTCGGGGGTCGAGTGGGAGATACCATAATGTTGATTTGGACTTGGTTTTCAGCTTCAAGTACAAGAAAGGGGTGTCGGCACAAGATATGAGAAATGATTCCGAGTGTGCTGTTTGCCTATCGGCGTTCGAAGAAGGTGAGGAAGTAAGGCAGTTGCCGATTTGCAAGCACTCGTTTCATGCCCCTTGTATTGATATGTGGCTCTACTCCCATATGAATTGTCCTGTTTGTCGCTGCCCGGTGGAGCCACCGGTTCTCCAGCAGAGCGCAGCCACGGAGCAGTCTCCTTCGACGGTGGTGGCACCGGATGTCCACCGGGTTGCTGGCACTCCTCTTCATGGATTGCAAAGTGCAGGCATGTTAGTTTAGAATTAAAAATTAAGAAACAGGATTTTGTACACACTGCCTGGAGAAGAGCCGTTGCTATCGACTCCCATCTCTTGAACTTCCCATTTCCTTTTTCACATTAAAATGGAGAAAAATCTGATTTTGATCCGTCAAAAAATGTTCTTTATTCAGAAAGGTGTCAAACGAGATCAAATTCTTGAAATTAAACCCAAAAGTTAGAAAATGGTATTATGTTGGTGTAACTCGACAATTTCCATATTCAACATTAGTAGTTTACCACATTGATCAAATGATACTGCTGTGTATAAATATTATGCGATAATGAAGCATAAAGATTTCGAAATTTATGAAGGTTCTTTAATGGAGTCGCCAACTGTGAATTCTCATGTGTATCTTTTGTTAGAATTTTCTCAATTATCATGTTTATACAATATATGAACATGATAAATAATATGCAAAAGCAAGATCGAGCGTTACTTCCAGCCATCGAATAATTTGTAAGTGTGCTGCTTTCCTCTCCAGTTGAAGCCTTCTAAACACTCCAACTCTCTCGCAGATGGTGTATTTGTGTTGTTATGAGTTGTGTATTTAGGGACCTCAAGAGCTTCGGTATTTATAGGCAAATTCTCATACCATCAATGAGTTCGGGAGCACGAGATTCAAACTAAGTGTGCGTTGCGTGTCTCATTTTTCTGAATGTGAGACGTCATATGCACAGTGTTCAAGTATGGCGGCATCGGTCGTCACCGTTTCCGTCATCGTATATATCTCGTTTTTAATTATGTGCCATATTTTCTTACATTCTCCCACTTGGCACATATACAAGACAATATATATAAGAAAAAAAAAATACATGAATAATGGCGATAAGTCCTCTGATAAGCGAGTATTATCTTCCATGTATCACAATGTATTATGTCTCTCAAGCTTTATGAATAAACCTTAACTTTATGTTTATTCGAGGTCCAACATTATTGATATTTTTCTCGAATCAATGAATGTGTACACAACAAATATGAGAAAATATCACAACATAGTTTCATTAATTTTTTCTTACAACAAATTTACATATAGAAACCAAGTCCCATGCTTTCAGTATGATCCTTAAATTTCAATGGTGGCATGCCTTTAGTCAAAGGATCGACAATCATCAATTCGGTGCTAATGTGTTCGATAACCACTGTTTTATCTTTAACACAATCTCTTATGGCTAAATACTTAATGTCGATGTGCTTGCTTCGACTACCACTTTTGTTATTTTTAGCCATAAAGACAGCAGCTGAATTGTCACAATATATCCGTAATGGCCTAGATATAGAATCAAAAATTCTAAGCCCCGATATGAAACTCTTCAACCAAACACCTTGTCAGGTGGCCTCAAAACAAGATACGAACTCAGCCTCCATAGTGGAAGTAGCAGTCAATGTCTGCTTTGCACTTCTCCAAAATACAGCTCCACTAGCTAGCATGAAAATATATCCTGAAGTGGATTTTTGAGAGTCAATGCAGCCAGCGTAGTCTGAATCAGAGTAGCCAATTACTTCCAAATTCTCAGTTCGTCTGAACATAAGCATATAGTCTTTGGTCCCTTGAAGGTACCTCATCACTTTCTTTGCAGCTTTCCAGTGGTCTAAACCTGAATTACTTTGATATCTTCCCAACATCCCAACAACAAATGCAATGTCAGGTCTAGTACAAACCTGAGCATACATCAAGCTTCCGATAATAGAAGCATAAGGAATGTTTTTCATTTGTTCCCGTTCAAGATCATTCTTTGGGCATTGGTTCAAATTGAACCTGTCACCTTTTACAATGGGAGCTACACTTGGTGAACAATCTTTCATCTGATATCTCTCTAAAACCTTGTTGATATAGGTTTCTTGAGACAGACCTAGAATTCCTCTAATTCTGTCTATATGTATCTTAATGCCAATGACATAAGCATCACCCATATCCTTCATATCAAAGTTTTTAGAGAGAAATTGTTTCACCTCATACAGCAAACCCATATCATTGGTTGCAAGCAATATATCATCCACATATAGAATAATGAAACAAATCTTACTCCCACTGACCTTCTGGTATATACAATTATCCATGATGTTCTCTACGAATCCAAATGAAGAGATAACATCATGAAATTTCAAATACCATTGTCGAGAAGCTTGTTTCAATCCATATATAGATTTCTTTAATTTGCAAACCAATTGTTCACCATCACTAGAGAAAAATCCTTCAGGTTGTTTCATATAAACCTCTTCCTCTAGATTTCCATTGAGAAATGCTGTTTTTACATCCATTTGTTGTAATTCCAAGTCAAAGTGTGCAACTAATGCTAGAATGATACGGAGAGAATCTTTCTTAGATACAGGAAAAAAGGTCTCCTTGTAATCGATTCCTTCCCTTTGATTGAATCCTTTGGCGACGAGTCTTGCTTTATATCTTTCAATGTTGCCCAATGAGTCTTTCTTTGTTTTGAAGACCCTTTACATCCAATGGCTTTTAAACCATCAGGCAACTGAACAAGATTCCAGACTCCATTAAATGCCATAGAATTCATCTCTTCTTTCATAGCATCATACCATAATTTCGACTCAACAACTCATGGCTTGTGAAAACGTTTCAGGATCATTTTCGGCTCCGATGTTAAAATCCGATTCTTGTAAATACACAATATAATCACTAGATATCGCTGACCTTTTTATTCTAGTAGATCTCCTTATGTTGTTATTTTGAGTAACTGGTTGATCAACAATTTCTTGTTGATCCTCATTAACAACTTGATCTATTGGAATATCATCAGCGATTTGTGGAACTTCAGTGATCGGTTGTCTAACACCCGTTTGTGCTTGAGGGGTGTGAACAACAATCAATCTATCACCTGAATATGAGGGTTGCACATTAATGTGATCTTCTTTACAAAATGATTCATTAAAGTGATCAATCCTACTATTCAAGTCATTTTCAAGAAACTTTGCATTTCTTGATTCCATAATTCTAGTGTTATGAGATGGACAATAAAATCTGTACCCTTTGGATTTTTCGGCATATCCAATGAAATATTCACTAATAGTTCTTGGGTCCAGCTTCTTTTCTTGTGGGTTGTAAACTCTTATTTCAGAAGGACAGCCCCAAATGCGTATATGTTGAAAACTCGGTTTCCAACCTTTAAACAATTCAAATGGCGTTTTTGGAACAGCCTTTGTTGGAACACGGTTTAATATATACACAGCTGTCTTAAAAGCTTCGGTCCACAAGGATTTAGGAAGTTTGGAGCTACTAAACATGCTCCGCACCATGTCCAATAATGTTCGATTTCTCCTTTCCGCTACGCTATTTTGGTCTGGAGAACCAGACATAGTATATTGGGCAATAATCCCATGTTCTTGGAGAAACTTTGCAAATGAACCAAGTGCTTGTCCATTCTCGGTGTATCTACCATAATATTCTCCACCTCTATCGGTCCTCACAATCATAATATGTTTTCCACATTGCTTCTCCACTTCGGCCTTGAAAACCTTAAAGGCATCCAAAGCTTCGTTTTTGTTATGAAGCAAGTAGATATACATGTATCGTGAGTAATCATCAATGAAAGAGATGAAATATTTTGGATTTTGCATGTCCATGTCTGGACAAAATATATCTGAATGTATGATTTCTAATATGTCCGTACTCCTCTTGGAACCCTTTTTAGACTTGTTGGTCTGCTTTCCTTTAATGCAGTCCACACAAGTTTCAAAATCAGCAAAATCTAGAGTACTAAGTACTCCATCTTTTACTAATCTTTTTATTCTTTCAATGGAGATATGTCCCAGTCTCCGATGCCACAATATAGAGGAATCTTTATTTATAACACATATTTTAATACCTCCTTGAACATGCATAGTGGTATTTGTATTATTTTGTAAAGAAAGAGAGAAAAGACCATCAATAATTGTACCATTTCGAACAAGATTGGATTTATAAAATATATTTATTGAGTTATTCAAAAACTGAAAGGAATAACCAAATGGTACAAGTCTTGATACAGAAATTAAATTCCTAGAGAAACCAGGAACATAAAATGTCTTTTTCAATTTTAAAATATAACCACTATCCAATACTAGGCAGCAAGTCCCAATAGCCTCAACAAGCGAAGACATCTTGTTCCCTGAATAGATGTTTAGCTCATTTCCTAGAGTTTTTCTTAGGTTTTGCATACCCTGCAAGATATTTGTAACATGGATTATAGAACCAGAATCAATCCACCAAGTGTTATAAATCATATCAACCATATTAGATTTATAACAAATAAATGAGATTGAAATACCTTTTGTCTCAAGTCATTTCTGGAATTTAGAGCAATCCTTCCTCATGTGCCCTTTCTTTTTACAGAAGAAACACTTGGATTCCTTTTTAATTCCTTCTTGGGGCGGTATTTTACCTTTCCCTTTCTTATTGTCCTGATTCTGATTCTTTCCTTTTATCGTCAGTAGTGCATTTTCACCCGATTCCATTAACAACCTTTCTTCTTCTTGAACACACATGGTCATAAGTTCATTAATTGACAATTTATCTTTATGTGTGTTATAAGAAATTTTAAAAGGACCGTATTGTTGTGGAAGGGTATTCAGAATGTAATGCACCAAGAAAGTTTCAGATATATCTACCTCAAGTATCTTCAGTCGAGCCGCTATATCCCGCATTTTCATGATGTGCTCGCGCACACCTCTCACATTGGTGAGCCTTAACGAAGAGAATTCCATAATTAGGGTGCTGACAAGTGCCTTATCTGAAGACTGGAACTGTTCATCAATAGCCTTCAGTAAATCTTTGACATTATTATGCTGATCGACAGAACCACGCATACCAGCAGAGATCTTGGTCTTTATGAATATTACGCAGAGTCGATTAGATCGCTCCTACTTTTCATAAAGATCCAACATCATCCGGAATGCTGTTTTCAGTAATAGCAGGTGATTCGTCTTTCCGAATAGCATAATCAATATCCATCCACCCTAATTGAAGAAGAATTCTTTCTTTCCATATTTTATAATTATCGCCCTTTAGTTCGGGAATATCACATTTCATATCAGAAAAACTCGCAGGTTGCATAACTGCATAAAAATATATATGCTTATTAACTTAAAAATTTTGAGGTAAATTTCATGTATTAAAAAAACATGTCATAAAAATCTAGTGACATAAAACTTGCCTGTGGGCTAAAGTTTTAATTCAATAAGATTTTTCTTTAATTTTATAATAAAACTATCAAAAATAATTTTCCTTAACTCCTGTGGGTAAATTAAGAAAAATATAATTTTGATATTTTATTCTAATTAATCACATAAATATAATAAATATCCCTGTGGGATAAAATTTATCATATTTATGCAATTAATTACAATTTATATCCATTATGTGATCCAAATCAACTTAATGCATAATTTTGCATAATTAAGGGTGCTGAGGCTAAACCTTAATTATTTAAAATTATACGGTTCACCGGACAAAAATTCTGGCTTCACTTAATGTTTTATAATAATAATTACTTAGTAACATAATCGACACTTTCTAAGAGTGCTCCCAGTTGATAGGTAGGGCAAAGCCTCTTTAAAAACCTATTTTCTAGATAGAGCAACGTTCATCAGGGAGACCAGTCGCAAGTCAAGGCAGTTTAAACCGGTCTGTGAAGAACTCCCTTAGATCATGTTTTATAATGTTACTTCATAATTATTATTCAACTCCATAATGTGAATCTTTATGCCAAAAAATTTTTTATCAAAAATTTTATTCACATTTTTAACATGAATTGTTCATAATAATCATAAATATCATAATAATAATTTAATATGAACATAATGTGAATATAACCAATATTTTCCAATATAATTGCATTTAAAAATTCAAAATATAAATGCCAAACATAATATTAATTTTGCATGTTAATCAAATAAATAAATACCCATAGTATTTGACATAACATATAGCATGCAAAATTACTAAACATATATTGGAAATTATATATATATATATATATATATAAAACTTTTGTCGGCATTTCTTATTATTTTAATTAAAAATAAAATACAACTTGTCGACACATGTTATCTCAACAATTGAATGAAATGATCTGACTCCACGTGAAGGTTCCTTAGCATTAATCATTAATGCATATATCTAAATATTTCACATGCACAACTTCATCTTCAACCTTCGTTTCTCATTTCAGAATTTGCAGAAAACATTATTCTTCTCCGAAAATTACGAACAGAAAAATATAAAAATTTTCCTTTTCTTAAGTTTACCAAAATCTTCTGTCCACTCTCGATTCTCAATAGATTCTTCAAAAATATTTGCATACCAAAATTTGAGAATCAATTTTCCGAAGTTTCACCGTACGAAGAATCGAGCAAAATCAAGAACAAATATTCAAGGCAGAGGTATCATGTCTCTGATACCAAATGTTAGAATTTTCTCAATTATCATGTTTATACAATATATGAACATGATAAATAATATGCGGAAGCAAGATCGAGCGTTACCTCCAGCCATCGAATAATTTGTAAGTGTGCTGCTTTTCTCTCCAGTTGAAGCCTTCTAAACACTCCAACTCTCTCACAGATGGTGTATTTGTGTTGTTATGAGTTGTGTATTTAGGGACTTGAAGAGCCTCGGTATTTATAAGCAAATTCTCATACCATCAATGAGTTCGGGAGCACGAGATTCAAACTAAGTGTGCGTTGTGTGTCTCACTTTTCTGAATGTGAGACGTCATATGCACAGTGTTCAAGTATGGCGGCATCGGTTGTCACCGCTTCCGTCATCGTATATGAAAGAACATGTTGTACACATATTTTTTAAATTATTTCCTTATTGCATTCAATTTCTATATTTATAGTTTTGCCTTTCTTAGAACATGTTTTAAAATTGGTAATATCATATATATCTTGATTCGAAATATGTGATTTCTGATGATATATTGTTTTCATGCTTTGTAGGTTCTTATTTATGAAAACATATTGAAGATCTATTTATAGGAGTGCTTGGACTGATCTGATAACATGACAATCAAGAGAGAAGAAAGTGAAACGTAGAGAGCAAAATACATAGAGAAAGTACTGCAGAAATTCTAGAGTGTTGAAGATCGATCATTGAAGAATTTCTGAAGAGATACTACTGCTATGTTGTGTTGTCGAGTAGTGTTGGAAACAATGAAGAACACACGAGTGAAGTGTTGTTCAGAAAGTGTTTCTTTGGTTTTTGTTTTTCGGTTTAGAACTTCCTATTGATGTTTTATTCTAGTTTTTACTAGTTTTTAGGAAGTCTTTTATTTTCTCAATCTGTTGAGAAAAGTAGATTTTTTGTAAAACAATCACTAGTTGTTTTTTGTAAAATGATTCAATTTTCTAGTGATTATTTCGCCATGAGGCATAGTACAAGTACTTAGTACTTGTGCATAAATATCTGTGTGTTTTTTACTTTTACTGTTAGTTAATTATTCTGCTGCATAGTGTTATCGTGAAGTGTTGACAACACTGAAAGATAACACATACTCGAAAAGTTTTCTGGTATTTCTGTGATTTAATACTGTCCAAACCTTACAATTGGCGTCAGAGACATTCACTTGACGATACTAAGTGTGATTCTATTTTTGTGTTTGACAGGACATCACAATGGAGATACCTTATTCAGGAACTGCTCAACGCCCTCCAATCTTGGATGGATCCAACTATTCTATCTGGAAAGTAAGGATGCGTTTCTACATCAAATCTATTGATGAAAAGGCATGGCAGCGTATGCTACAAGGATGGAATCCACCAAGGAGAACTTATGGAGAAGGAGATTTTCTCCTCAAACCAGAAACGGAATGGAATGCCGATGAAACTGCTGCTTCGAATATGAACAACAAAGCTCTTAATGCTACATTTACTTCTCTTGATTCTAATATTTTTTCACTGGTCACTAACTATGTATGTTCTAAACAGGCTTAGGAAAAACTTCAAATGCACTGTGAAGGATCAGATAGTGTGCGTCAAACCAAAAGAAGGATTCTCACTACTCAGTTTGAAAATCTGAGAATGGAAGAGAGTGAGACAATTGATGATTATGAACGCCGCTTGAGGAAGATCGAGAATGAGGCAATTGATCTTGGTGATTTTATTTCAAATGAACGCTTGGTGAGCAAAGTGTTGAGATCACTGCCGAAAAGATTTCAAATGAAGATTTGTGTCATTGATGAATCAAAAGACACATCAATTCTGAGATTGGATGAATTGATGAGTTCACTTCGAACATATGAGTTAGAGATGAATTTTGGAAAAAAGGACAAAGGTAAGTCTATTGCACTTCAAGTTTCTAATGACTCATACAATGATTTTGTTGATCTGACACAGGGAGTCAACGAGTCTGACTTAGGAGATGATTCAATCGCCTTTCTTACCAAACAATTTGGTAACTACTTGAAGAGAATGAGAGATTATAAGAAACCTGGTCAGAAACCCAAAGTTTTGAATGCTTCTGCTATTGGAAAACCATTGAGGATATGCGGACCAAAACAGAATACCATCCCTTCAAAGAGTCAAAATCACTTTCAGAAAGAAGGAAAAACACTGAATATATCGAAGAAGTTTGAATCTGTGAAGTGTCATGAGTGCACAGGCTTCGGTCACTATGCTAATGAGTGCCCAACCAGACTTCGCAAAGGAATGTATGCTTTCCTAAGTGATGATGAAGATGAGGAACGAACAGAACAAGGAGAAGAAGAGACTCAAAATGCCCTTTCAGTTTTGGTGCTGCAGAAGAAACACAATGTTATTACAGGTGTCACAACACTTGGTCACAACACTGACCAAAAGGTATTGTGTCTGAATGCATCTGTTTCTGGAGACTCAAATCAGGAAGCTGGTGAAGTAGAACTTTATTGGGATAATGCTCAGAAGATGTATGAAGAATTGTATAATGACTGGATATTAAGGAACAAGACAAATTCTGCTTTAACAAAGGAGAACAGTGAACTGAAAGCTTCAGTGGCTAGACTTGAAGTTGTTCTGAGCAAGAAGGATTTAGAACTAGGCAAGGTCAAAGAAGAGCTTGGAAGAGCCAATGCAACTCTTGCAAAGTATAATTCAAGCATGACCAAGTTGGATTCAATTCTGATGATGGGAAAAGATGATAGAGCTGGTCTAGGATTTCATAATAGCAAGTTTGAAGTTGGGGAGTCGTCACAAACTATTTTTGTCAAAGAGAACAATAACTCTGCTAGTGTTCCAGTTGTAATTCCAAAGAAAAAAGCAATTCCATTGAAGACACAAGCTCCTGTTCAGAGAAAAAAGCAAAGGAAGCGTAGGTTTGTTTGTCATTACTGTCATAAGCAAGGTCACATCAAGTCTTATTGTTATAAGCTTAGGTATGACTATATGTACTGGAATTCCAGGCAAGAGCTGTCATCAGTGTTGCCAACACTGAACCAGAACACTGCCAGGAAGAAAAATTCTGAGAAAAAGGTTTGGGTACCAAAAGCTAAATCTAGTTGTAATGTCGTTTATACTTCCTTGAAAACTAATGTTGCGGGTCATTGGTACTTCGACAGTGGCAGTTCACGCCACATGACAGGATTGAAGAAGTATCTTTCTGACTATGTTGAACAGGATAAAGGAAAAGTGACATATGGAGGAGGAGCCAATGGAAAGATTGTTGGAAAAGAAACTTTAAATGTAGAAGGACTGCCTAAGCTTCAAAATGTTCTACATGTTGAAGGATTAAATGCAAATCTTATTAGCATTAGTCAACTTTGTGATGATGATCTTTATGTTAAATTTGATAAGAATTTATGTCAAGTATTTGATAAGAGTAATTCGTGTGTTTTGACAGGGTCTAGATCATCGGACAACTGTTATCAACTTGGAGAGGAACTTGCTTGCAAATTCACCAAGGTTGATGATTTGAATTTATGGCATCAAAAGTTGGGACATGCCAACTTCAAAGCATTGAAAAAACTGAGCCAGTATGATGCTGTACGTGGGATGCCAAATTTAACTTCTGAAGTTCCATATATGTGTGGAGACTGTCAAAAAGGTAAGCAAACTCGTATGTCACATCCAGTGCTACAACACTGTGGGACAACACGATGTCTTGAACTCCTACACATGGACTTAATGGGACCTATGGAGGTTGAAAGCTGTGGAGGTAAGAGGTATTCATTTGTGTATGTTGATGATTTTTCAAGGTACTCATGGGTAAGTTTTTTAAGAGAAAAGTCTAAAACTTTTGATGCTTTCAAAAAATTGATAAAGCAGATCACTAATCTGTTTGCTTTGAAGGTTATCAGGATTCGAACTGACCATGCTAATGTTGGAACATGCGTTCTCTGATCACACGGATGTGATACCCGGAGCAGCGAAAGTTTAAAAATTTTATTTTTCGATATGGAACGATTCCATATCGTGGGTATCAAATCCTAACGATTAAAATCTTTCAAGTAAAAATATAAATTCACAATTAAATATTTTTACCTCTTCAAGCTAAGGCTTGATTATGGATTCCAACAGAAATTTAATCTGCTCTTGTTGTAAATCCCGGGAACCGATGACTTGCTCGATCAATCTCCGGAATTAGGTCCACGAATAGAAAACAGAAATCCTCTGATTGATTGCACTAGAAATCAACCAGATGTTTATCGTAGAGAATAAACAGATTTCATCTGTCAATTCAGAAAGTGACTTTTCAGAAAAATCACAGACCGAATTTTCTCAAAAGGGAGTAGAGGATTTTCGAAAAAACCCTTTGAAAATATTTGTGTGTAATTCGAAAATTGCAAGAATGGAATGCCTCTAATTTTCGAACACTACACCTATATTTATAGATAATTTTTAGACTAGATTAAGTTATAATTATATTAGGACTCTAACTCCTTAGGGCCATAATCCATAACTTAAGCCCAACAAGCCAAGCCTGTTATTATAGAAATTAATATAAAATTCATCATGACTCCGATTGATAAACTGATTTCACCAATGTGCACAGAAACCATTTCTGCATCTTTTAAAGTCAAGATAATTTTTCTGAATCCGAATTCAGTGATTTCCAAAAATGCCCATCCATATGTCATTTTAGGAAATTCCACTCCCTTTAGTTAAGAAGTCCAACTTCTTTTTCATTAAATTTAACTCTTTAAATTTAACTATCTCAACGGGGTTTAGTAATCCATTACTTGTGTGACCCTCAATGGTTCAGGGATACAGCTAGCCGTGGGCTCACAACTCCTTGTGACTCGGAACAACGATTTCCGACTTGCCCAAAAAATCATGGTAAGAGCGTCTAGCAACATCGCCCCATGATTTTCTAGGTATCACTGATAGTGCCTGCAAGAACCAGTAGGTTTTGGTTAGCGTACAGTACGGTCCCTTTATCCATATATCTCGATCGAATCAACAACCAATTGGTACATCGAGAGTCGTTCGAGATTCGATAACTATGCAATGCATCTTGAAGATCAAATAGTGACATCGCATGTGCTACTAGGAAACCATTTCTTAAAGCACATCATGTACTTTGGCCAGAGATTTGTCACACTAATATCTCCTCAGATCGCATAGGATATCCACACTCGCAAGTATGTGGTGAATCCTTGACAACAAAGCATAGACTCTTATATATGTCGTAACTGTACCCAATCCCAACACCTGATGACCCCAATAGAGTCGGTAAACGAGTCAAAGTATAGTACTAGCATATAGAGTCTCAATGATGTTTCAAGTAGTAAGGACTAATGGTGTACAACCAAAACCGCGGACTTATCCACTCAAATAATAATAACCACTTGGAAAGTCCGAATAGGGTAGTTCGACCATTCATCATATGAATATCCATTTGCATTCTTTGAACATCTTCATGTCCATTACCAATGAAACGTGGTACTTGGCATCACAAATGCTAGTCTCAATCTCGAGCGATCCTTATCCTTATTAGCGGACGGCTCAATTGACTAGGAACTGTTTAGAATATACAGTAACTATAAGATGTGTTTTATAATAGTGATCTCTCTTTATTCACTATCTCATCTTACTTACACTATAGTATATTCAAGGTCTTTATCAAAACAACAATAGTATATCACAATATAACAATATGAAGAAAGACAAAGAAAATGCCATTAATGAATGTAAATTATATTAAACAAAGATTGTTTATACATAGAGTCATAAAAGCCCTTAGCCACAAGTTGGCTAACCGGGCACCCACTCTTTCAATCTCCCACTTGCCCTAAAGCCATCTAGTCATACTACGTAATCCCATTGCTTCGCGATGTTTGTCAAACAATGGTCCTGGCAAGGGCTTAGTAAGTGGATCAGCGATATTGTCTGTAGAGGCCACTCTCTTGACAGTGATGTCTCCTCTTTCCACAATCTCCCAGATGATGTGGTATTTCCTCAGTACGTGTTTGGATCTTTGATGAGACCTTGGTTCTTTTGCCTGAGCAACGGCACCAGTGTTGTCGCAGTACACCGGAACTGGACCAACAGCTTCAGGAATTACGCCCAACTCTTGGACGAAATTCCTCATCCAAACGGCCTCTTTAGCAGCAGCTGATGCTGCAATGTATTCTGCCTCAGTGGTGGAATCCGCTGTGGTGTCCTGCTTGGAACTCTTCCAAGAGACAGCACCGCCATTGATCATGAATACAAATCCAGAGGTTGAATTCGAGTCATCCACGTCGTTTGGAAGCTAGAGTCGGTATAGCCTTCCAATTTCAATTTTCTTCCTCCATAAACCATGAATATATTCTTAGTCCTTCTCAAGTACTTAAGAATATCCTTCACAGCTTTCCAATGCATTTGACCAGGGTTGGCCTGATATCTGCTTGTGACACTCAGAGCAAAGGCTACATCCGGTCTGATAGATATCATCTCATACATAATACTACCTATGGCTGACACATATGGTATGTGTGTCATTTTCTCTATCTCTTCATCAATCTTGGGACACATAGACTTGGATAGAGAAACTCCATGACACATAGGTAGATGTCCTCTCTTGGACTCATCCATAGAAAACCTTTTCAATATGGTGTCGATGTAGGTTGCTTGAGTGAGTCCTATCATTCTCTTAGATCTATCTCTATAGATCTGTATCGCTAGAATATAGGAGGCCTCACCCAAATCCTTCATCGAGAATCTACCTGATAACCATATTTTTGTTGACTGCAACATCCCTACGTCATTCCCAATGAGTAGGATGTCATCAACATAAAGCACTAAGAACGTCACCGCATCCTTAACTACTTTCTTGTACACGCACGGTTCCTCCGGGTTTTTGATGAAACCAAAGTCCTTTATTGTTTCATCAAATTTCTGGTTCCAACTTCTTGATGCTTGTTTGAGACCATAAATTGATCTCTGAAGCTTGCATACCTTATGCTCGCTTCCCATGAATGTGAATCCTTCGGGCTGCATCATATAGATTTCTTCCTTAATGTTTCCATTAAGAAATGCAGTCTTCACATCCATTTGCCATATCTCATAGTCATACCATGCTGCTATGGCAATAAGGATTCTTATGGACTTGAACATTGCGACTGGTGAAAAGGTTTCATCATAGTCAACTCCTTGTCTTTGAGTATAACCTTTTGCTACCAATCGTGCCTTGTAGGTTAGTACCTTGCCATCAGGCCCAAGTTTTCTCTTGTAGATCCATTTACACCCTATTGGAACAATTCCATCGGGAGGATCTACTAAAGACCAAACTTGGTTTGTATGCATCGAGTCTATTTCCGACTGCATAGCATCAAGCCATAAATTCGAATCCACATCAGAAATTGCTTCCTTGAAGTTTCTTGGATCACATCCAATGTCGGGTTCACTTTGATCCCCTTCAAGAAGAAGACCATATCGAATAGGAGGTCTAGAAGTCCTCTCAGATCTCCTAGATGTAGGCGTGCCCAATGAAGGTTCTTGAGGTGTGGGATCGTTATTTTGTATTTTAGGTTCTTCTCGAATTTCTTCGAGTTCCATCATCTTGCCTTTCTTATCTAATAAAAACTCCTTCTCCATGAAGGTGGCATTCCTCAAAACAAACACTTTTGTTTCAGTACGATGATAGAAATAATATCCGATTGAATTCTTCGAATATCCTACAAAATAACATAAGGTGGATCGACTATCCAACTTATCTCCCACTGTCTGCTTCACGTAAGCAGGACATCCCCAAATCCTCAAGTACGAATACTTAGGAGCTTTGCCATTCCGTAACTCGTATGGAGTTTTATTCACTGCTTTGGTGTGAACATTGTTCAACATCAACACCGCCGTTTCAAGTGCATAGCCCCAAAACGAAGGAGGGAGCTCAGTGAAGCTCATCATAAATCGAACCATGTCCAACAAAGTTCTATTGCGACGCTCCGAGACACCATTTAGCTGAGGTGTCATAGGAGGAGTCCACTGAGAGAGAATCTCATTCTCTTTTAGATAGCTCAAAAACTCGGTAATTAAGTATTCTCCACCTCGATCCGATCGAAGTGCTTTAATACTTCTACCTTGTTTGTTTTCTACTTCAGCCTTGAATTCTTTGAACTTTTCAAATGATTCAGACTTATATTTTATTAAATATAAATACCCATACCTAGAATAATCATCAGTAAAGGTAATGAAGTAGGTGTGACCAAATTTAGTACCGATACTAAATGGTCCGCAAACATCTGTATGGATCAAATCCAACAGATTTTGACTACGCTCAGGCTTTCCTTTGAAAGGAGATTTAGTCATTTTTCCTTTTAGGCAAGACTCACAAGTAGGTAGAGAGTTAATATCAGACATATCAAACATGCCCTCTCCCACTAGATTGTTCATCCTTCTTGAGGAAATATGACCTAGCCTAGCATGCCAAAGGTTTGCCGGGTTTTGACTATCATTTTTCCTTTTATTTGTTGTTGCCGGTTTATCAACATAATTAATTGGAACGTCTTTTAATTTTAAGTTATATAGATCATTTTCAATTTGTCCATTTCCAATCAAACATTCATTCTTGTAAATATTGCAAATCTCATTTACAAAATTACAAGAAAAACCATCTCTATCAAGCATAGAAACAGAAATAATGTTTTTAACTAAATCTGGCACAAATAAAACATCTCTCAAAAATAACTTAAAATTGTTCTGCAAAACTAAATAAACGTCTCCCACTGCTTTGGCTTCAACTTTGGAACCATTTCCGAGCCTCAGCTGGGTCTCACCCATCCTAAGCTTACGACTTCTTGTCATCACCTGCAAATCATTGCAAATGTGAGATCCACATCCGGTATCCAATACCCAAGAAGTAGTATTAAGTGAAACATTTATTTCAATGTAAAACATACCCTTTGCAGTTCGCAACTGCTCGAGGTATTCCTTGCAGTTACGTTTCCAATGACCGAGTTTCTTGCAGTGATGACAAACATCTCCATATATGTTCACGTTTGAAGCTTTTGTCTTGCCCTTCTTCTGTGGTACAATTTTCTTGGGTGGGGCAGAACGTTTCTTACCCTTTCCACTTGGCCCCTTCTTAGAGTAAGAAGAGGAGCCAACTAAGAGTACCGGTTTTTCCTTCTTTAATGTGGCCTCATAAGACACAAGCATATTGACCATCTCTTCAAGGGTGGCCTCTATCTTGTTCATATTGAAGTTCACCACAAATCCGTCAAACGACGAAGGAAGTGAAAGAAGCAATAAGTCCGTATTCAATTCATGCTCCAATGTCAAATCGAGTGTTACCAACTTCTCAATTAGCCCAATCATGTGTACCCCATGCTCACGGACAGAAGTCCCATCTCGCATGCGGCATGTCATGAGCTCTTTGACGGTGGCATACCTCTCCGACCTTGACTGAGCTCCAAAAAGTTCATTGAGGTGCATGTGTATGTCAGCAGCATTCACGGCATCCTCAAATCGCCTCTGGAGTTCATCAGACATTGAAGCTTGCATATAGCATTTAGTCTTGATATCATGGTCCCACCATTGATCAAGTTTTGCCAATTCTTCCGGACTTATATTAGCCGGTGCTTCCTTTGGAGGATTCTTTTCTAACACGTAGAAAATTTTCTCCGAGTTTAGAACAATCTTTAATTTACGGAACCATTCCGTATAGTTTGCGCCAGTCAATTTGTTTTGTTCGAGAATTGAGTATAGTGAATTGCGCGAATTCATTGTAATGAAATACTGAAAAGAAACAGACAATAATCAGTGATTGTTTAATTAATTTACTAAGACATAAAATATGGCGAGATTTAATTTTATGAATTTTACTCCCACTATTTTAACGATTTCACTACCCTCTAGTGAAAATGGGAAACTTGTTTCCTTAGTGGGAACATGGAGTCCAATTGACAAACTATAGTCCCGAATAATATCAGCCAACCATAATTTTCAAAAGGTAGAGCCCAATTGCTTCCAAAGCAACCCCCATGTTTTTACCGCATGTCCAATAAGGGCCCAATAATATGACGCCGTTTAATGTGACATGTCAAGATGACCCATCAATATTAAGTTGTGATGGACGGTCGCCATGTGGATCCCCAATAATATGAGCCAATCCCATGGGAGTTCCACCCAACTTACAACATGTGTCGATCTAATGTACAGCTTTCCGACGAACGGGCCCTCCCAATAATATGAGCCGAACCGTGCCCGCGGGTAGCATCTCATAAATTGATCATTGATGGAAGATAGGAACATTTAAACAATATTTAAATTCCATTTTTTTATCTTGATATCAATTTTAAATCATATTTAAAATTAGGGATTTTTAATTTTGAAAATTGTCTCATCATGCAATATTTGTATGCTTGCGGGATTCATACAATTTAGTCTAAACATGCATACAACAATAATATCATATATTATTTAAAGGATGATCGATCCCAATCACTAATCGACCCGTGGTTGCCAATCACGAGTCTAAGTCCAATCCTAGGTGATATGCAAGTATGCAATACAATCCTATTACATTGAGCTTCCAATTTATATTTCTTCGGTTTTTATTGTCTGCTGGGCCCACCTTTGTCTTCAAATATTTATCTCCCACTACGTCTAATAAATTTCGATGACAAGTAGGGGATACATATTTAAAGGTGGGAACGGGTCATAAACCAGGCCCACTTTTTATTACAAATGACAATTCAAATTGGGCCATAAACCAAGCTCATTAATAAAACCCAACAACAATAAAACCAAATGTAAACAACCTAACATACACCTATAATATTGGTCATGACAATCGATCATCCTTTTATCCAATAATTAATTCAACAATTAAATGATTGGATAACATGCAATGGCATCATAATTAAAAAGATAAAATCAAATTTTATCTTATCCTTTCATAAGATCATATCTTGTCATCAATTGTACCAAAATAATTAATTTTATAAAATCTAATTTAACGGATAAAATTTATAAATTTTCCAAAAATTCAAATTTATCCAAAAATCAATTTTAAAAATTTCGGACTCAAACAATTTGATCCGATGCCTCGTGGACCAATCAAAAATAATTTTCGATCGGACCAAAAACAAAAATTTCAAAAATTTCAAAAAATCCAAAAAATCAAATTTTAAAATTTCCGGACTGCCCGGGACATTCCCGGGCAGCCCCACCTCCACGTGGGACAGGGCTGCCCACGTGTAGGTGGGCAGCTCGTCGCTACCCGTGGGCAGCGACGCTCGCTGCCCGATTGCCCTTGTTTCCCTTCAAATTTAATTTTAAAAATTTTTCGTTTTGTTTCAAAAACCGAGGATAAAAATTTTGTACAATCGATTAATTTTAATCGTTTTATCAAAGTTTACGACCTGGCTCTGATACCACTGTTGGAACATGCGTTCTCTGATCACACGGATGTGATACCCGAAGCAACGGAAGTTTAAAAATTTTATTTTTCGATATGGAACAATTTCATATCGTGGGTATCAAATCCTAACGATTAAAATCTTGCAAGTAAAAATATAAATTCACAATTAAATATTTTTACCTCTTCAAGCTAAGGCTTGATTATGGACTCCAACAGAATTTAATCTGCTCTTGTTGTAAATCCCGGGAACCGATGACTTGCTCGATCAATCTCCGAAATTAGGTCCACGAATAGAAAACAGAAACCCTCTGATTGATTGCACTAGAAATCAACCAGATGTTTATCGTAGAGAATAAACAGATTTGATCTGTCAATTCAGAAAGTGACTTTTCAGAAAAATCATAGACCGAATTTTCTCAAAAGGGAGTAGAGGATTTTCGAAAAAACCCCTTGAAAATATTTTTGTGTAATTCGAAAATTGCAAGAATGGAATGCCTCTAATTTTCGAACACTACACCTATATTTATAGATAATTTTTAGACTAGATTAAGTTATAATTATATTAGGACTCTAACTCTTTAGGGCCCATAATCCATAACTTAAGCCCAACAAGCCAAGCCTGTTATTATAGAAATTATTATAAAATTCATCATGACTCCGATTGATAAATTGATTTCACCAATGTGCACAGAAACCATTTCTGCATCTTTTAAAGTCAAGATAATTTTTCTGAATCCGAATTCAGTGATTTCCAAAAATGCCCATCCATATGTCATTTTAGAAAATTTCACTCCCTTTAGTTAAGAAGTCCAACTTCTCTTTCATTAAATTTAAAGAGTTAAATTTAACTATCTCAACAGGGTTTAGTAATCCATTACTTGTGTGACCCTCAATGGTTCAGGGATACAGCTAGCCGTGGGCTCACAACTCCTTGTGACTCGGAACAACGATTTTCGACTTGCCCAACGAATCATGGTAAGAGCGTCTAGCAACATCGCCCCATGATTTCCTAGGTATCACTGATAGTGCCTGCAAGAACCAGTAGGTTTTGGTTAGCGTACAGTACGGTCCCTTCATCCATATATCCCGATCGAATCAACAACCATTGGTACATCGAGAGTCGTTCGAGATTCGATAACTATGCAATGCATCTTGAAGATCAAATAGTGACATCGCATGTGCTACTAGGAAATCATTTCTTAAAGCACATCATGTACTCTGGCCAGAGATTTGTCACACTAATATCTCCTCAGATCGCATAGGATATCCACACTCGCAAGTATGTGGTGAATCCTTGACAACAAAGCATCGACTCCTATATATGTCGTAATTTTACCCAATCCCGACACTTGATGACCCCAATAGAGTCGGTAAACGAGTAAAAGTACAGTACTAGCATATAGAGTCTCAATGATGTTTCAAGTAGTAAGGACTAATGGTGTACAACCAAAACCGCGGACTTATCCACTCAAATAATAATAACCACTTGGAAAGTCCGAATAGGGTAGTTCGATCATTCATCATATGAATATCCATTTGCATGCTTTGAAAATCTCCATGTACATTACCAATGAAACGTGGTACTTGGCATCACAAATACTAGTCTCAATCTCGAGCGATCCTTATCCTTATTAGCGGACGGCTCAATTAACTAGGAACTGTTTAGAATATACAGTGACTATAAGATGTGTTTCATAATAGTGATCTCTCTTTATTCACTATCTCATCTTACTTACACTATAGTATATTCAAGGTCTTTATCAAAACAACAATAGTATATCACAATATAACAATATGAAGAAAGACAAAGAAAATGCCATTAATGAATGTAAATTATATTAAACAAAGATTGTTTATATATAGAGTCATAAAAGCCCTTAGCCACAAGTTGGCTAACCGAGCACACACTCTTTCAGGTAAGGAATTTGAAAACTCATTGTTTGATCAATTCTGTGAAAAGGAAGGTATATCACATGAATATTCAGCACCTAAGATACCTCAGCAGAATGTCATTGCCGAAAGAAAAAACAGAACCCTCCATGAGATGGCAAGGGTTATGTTAAGCTCCAAAAATATTGCAAAAAGATTTTGGGTTGAGGCTTTAAATACTGCATGCCACATATCCAATAGGGTATATTTAAGGAAAGGTTCTACTATGACATCCTATGAAATTATCATGGGAAAGAGGTCTAACCTTAAATATTTTCATATTTTTTGATGCATATGTTATGTTTTGAATGACAGGATCCAGTTGGCTAAGTTTGATTCAAAAAGCGATAATTGTCTATTTCTTGGATATGCTTTGAATAGTCGAGCTTATCGTGTGTTTAACTTGAGAACTAGAACTATCATGGAATCTATTAATGTGGTATTTGATGATTATGCTGATCTGAAGGGGAAAACAATTGAATGCAATATTGATGATATGCTAGATACTATCTCTTCACAGACTGATTCCAGTGTTGTCAATAGTGTTGTCCCTCCTGAAAAATCACCCAGCACAACACTGAGTCCAACACTGAATATGAATGAACAGAGTACAGAAGAACATGATGATTTTGAAGATGAAATACGAGATGTTGGACATGATGTACCTAGCAAAATTCAGTAAAACCATCCTACTTCACAAATCATAGGAGATGCACAAGGAAGGATGCAGACCAAGAGAAAGGAAAAAGTTGATTATCAAAAGATGAGCGGGTTAGTGTGCATGACTTCCGCATACTCTCAGGTAAGACATTCTTGCTTTGTGTCTAGTATTGAACCAAAAAATGTTGGTGAGGCTTTAAAAGACGAGTTTTGGGTCAATGCTATGCATGATGAACTTGAACAATTTGTTAGGAATGATGTGTGGATCTTAGTTCCTCCACCTGATCATAGTAATATCATTGGAACAAAGTGGATTTTTAAGAACAAAACTGATGAATCAGGAAATATTGTAAGGAACAAGGCTAGATTGGTAGCTCAAGGGTATACACAAGTTGAGGGGGTGGACTTTGATGAAACTTTCGCACCTGTAGCCCGAATAGAATCTGTTAGATTATTGTTGGCTATTGCATGTCACATGAAAATGAAACTTTTTCAAATGGATGTAAAAAGCGCAATTTTGAATGAAATTTTGAGTGAAGAAGTTTATGTAAGACAACCTAAGGGATTCAAAGATCCACATCATCTTGATCATGTTTATAAATTGAAGAAGACCTTATATGGATTGAAACAAGCACCTCGTGCTTGGTATGGAAGGCTCACGGAGTATTTTCTTGACATTGGATTCAAAAGAGGTGAGGTAGATAAAACACTTTTTGTTCAAAAAATACAAGGTAACATTCTTATTTGTCAAATCTATGTTGATGACATAATTTTCTGTGCTTCATCTCAAAAACTTGTAAATGATTTTGTTGAAAGCATGACTGCTACCTTTGAAATGAGCTGGTAGGTGAGTTGAATTACTTTCTAGGATTACAAGTGAAACAAATGAGTGATGGAATCTTTTTGTGTCAAAGAAAATATGCTAAGAATTTGGTGAAAAGGTTTTGTACTGATCATGTTAGACATATGAAAACACCAATGGAAACTAATGAAAAACTATGCAAAGACAGTGTTGCTGACAGTGTTGTTGACAACACTTTGTACAGAAGTATAATTGGAAGTTTGCTGTATCTAAGTGCAAGTCGACCTGATATTATGTTCAGTGTGTGTTTGTGTGCCTGATATCAATCTGATCCTAAAGTCACACATATGAAAGCTGTAAAACGAATTTTGAAGTATGTTGCAGGCACTTTAGACTTAGGGTTATGGTACACTAAAGAAACCAATACTAATTTGGTAGGCTATAGTGATGCTGATTGGGCAGGGGATGTTGATGAGATAAAGAGCACCATGGGTGGTTGTTTTTATTTGGGTAACAACTTGGTTTCATGGTATAGTAGGAAGCAGAACTGTGTGTTTCCACTGCTGAATCCTGTTGTGAATTTTCCTCGCAAGCGTACGAGTGTCAAGTTTTAGTATAGTGAAAGAAAAAGTGTCGATCCCACAGGGAGTAAAATGAAAAGATTCAATACTTGTAATTAAAATAGTCTTAATTTTATCTAGAAAATCAAACTTCAAGATTTTTGCAGAATAAATAAAATAAATAAATAAAAATTATTCAGCTCACACACACACAAATTTTGAGGAATTATCAATCAGAGAAAAATAATCCAGAGGTTTTGATTTCACTTGGTCTCGACAATATTCAATCCTAATTAATCTATTTTATGAATTTCCTTCGATTAATAACCAAAAACACTTAGAGTATTCTATTCCCCTCTCCCGAGCAATAAATAGAGTGTATCAACTTACAGTTCAATTTCAATATCCCTATTAAAAATCTAGATGTAGTGATATGTGTAAAATGATGTTCCTTAAAAGTTCTATTAAAGCTATATACTCTCCCGAGCTATATAAACAATTAACAGTGTAGTTCCTATTGATCCTACTCAAAATCCTCTCTCCCGAGCAATGATTCTAAGTAAATATAACAACTCAATTTATGGCCAATAAATTAAGAAGACATTCAATTCTAGAAACACAATTAATCTATAGAAATTCAATTCATTAAAATCAAAGATTCATGAATATGTCTCAACCAAGCTACGTCAACCTCTAGACTAGAAAAGTTTAGTTCATGCTCGAATTCAATAAAAACCAAATCATGTTTAACATCTCAAACATAATTCAACAATCAAAAGAAACTAAAAAGAAGAAACAAAGCCGTAGTCTTTCTTCCGTGTCCGGTCGAAAAGTCTTCGTCTTCGTTCCAAGCAATCTTCAGTTCTTCAACTCCAAAAAACTCACAGAAGTGCTCTCTCGAATATTGTGTGTATTGGTGGCTGATCGATCCCTCCTATGACTCCGAAAAATCCCTTAAATATGACCTAACAATCGTCCAAAAAAATACCAAAGATATTCCCCAAGGTTCCATAAAAAATCGGACTCTAAAATTCCAAACAGACGACGGCGCGGGAGCGCCGGAAACAGGGCGGGCGCCCTATCAACTCGCAAAACATGCTTTTAAAAATTCCTCAACGGCGCGGGCGCGCTCCCAGCTCGACTCTTTATCTCGAATTCTTCATTAGCAGCGCGGGCGCGCCTCTTGCTCGAACTTAGCCTTTTTTCTTCACTTTTCCAACTCTTAAATTTCCTTGTAGACTTCCATCTTGTAAGCTTATTTCCACTTGAACACATCAAAATCCATAACTTCCTACAAACACAAAAATAACAACAATTTCACGCAATATCTACCAATAAATTCCAAAAGTCAAGTAAAACCATATACAAATTAAGTGCACAAAATGAACTTATCAAATTCTCCCAAACTTGAACTTTTGTTCGTCTCGAGCAAAACTAACTCAAACTCCACTCAATTGCAAGAACAATAACCATCAAGAATGACTATGGATTAATGACCTCAGTTGTTGGAAAACTGGCGTTCAGATCAATCACGATTGATACCCGGTGCAGCGGAAGTTTAAAAATTTTATTATGGAACAATTCCATAGTATGGGTATCAACCGTTTAACGATTAAATTATAAGTGTGTGTAAAATTAAATAACTATTATTAAATTTTACCTTCAATCTCGAAGCGAGATTATTGGACACCACACAGATTTCTCTGCGCTTCTTGTATCTCCCTGGAACTGATGAACAAGCTTTCCTTCAATCAGGTCCACGAATGGAGGTTTAATCCCTCTGATAGATTGCACTAGAAAATCTATCAGAAGTTTTCTACGAAGAGAATAAACGAATTTGATTCGCTATTCCAGACTGCAATTCAAAATCACAGACCGGAATTTCTCACGCAGAGAAGGGAGGGGGCGGCTGAATTTGAGAGAGAGGAGGCTAGGGTTTTCGAAAAAACCTGTCTCAAATTATGACCTGTTGTTATGTAATTTCTGTACTGCAATAACTTATTTATAATGCAGGCCACTAACACCTTAGGGCCCATTAGTCATAAGTTGAGGCCCGACAAGCAAAGCCCGCATGTTCAGAAATTAATATAAAATTCATCGTGACTCCGATTGATAAACCAATTTTACCAATGTGCACAGAAACCATTTCTGCACATTTTAAAGTCAAGATAAATTTTCCTGAATCCGAATTCAGTGGTTTCCAAAAATTTCCATCCCTATGTCATTTTAGGAAATCCTACTCCCTTACTCTTATTTAAGAAGTCCAACTTCTTTATTCATTAAATTTAACTCTTTAAATTTAACTATCTCAACGGGGATTAAAACTCCATTACACTGTGTGACCCTCAATGGTTCAGGGATACAGCTAGCCGTGGGCTCACAACTCCTTGTGACTCGGAACAACGATTTCCGACTTGCCCAACGAATCATGGTAAACCGCCTAGCAACATCGCCCCATGATTTCCTAGGTATCACTGATAGTGCCTACAAGAACCAGTAGATTTTGGTTAGCGTACAGTACGGTCCCTTCATCCATATATCCCGATCGAATCAACAACCATTGGTATATCGAGAGTCGCTCAAGATTCGATAACTATGCAATACATCTTGAAGATCAAATTAGTGACATCGCATGTGCTACTAAGAAACCATTTCTTAAATCACATCAAGTACTCTGGCCAGAGATTCGTCACACTAATATCTCCTCAGATCGCATAGGATATCCACACTCGCAAGTATGTGGTGAATCCTTGACAACAATGCATCGACTCCTATATGTGTTGTAACTGTACCCAATCCCGACACCTGATGACCCCCATAGAGTCGGTAAACGAGTCAAAGAACAGTACTAGCATATAGAGTCTCCATGATGTTTCAAGTAGTAAGGACTAATGGTGTACAACCAAAACCGCGGACTTAATCCACTCGATAAGTGATAACCACTTGGAATGTCCGGATAGGGTAGTTCGATTATTCATCCTATGAATATCCATTTGCATGCTTCGAACATCTCCATGTTCCCTACCAATGAAACGTGGTACTCCGCATCGCAAATGCTAGTCTCAAACTCGAGCGATCCTTATCCTTGTTATCGGACGGCTCAATCGACTAGGAACAGTTTAGAATATACAGTGACTATAAGATGTATTTCATGATAGACATCCCCATGTTCTACCACATCTTACATACACTATAGTATATTCAAGGTCTTTATCAAAACAACAATAGTATATCATAATATAACAATATGAAGAAAGATAAAGTCATTGCCATTAATAAAAGTGTAAATTACATTAAACAAAAGATCGTTTGTACAAAGAGTCATCAAAGCCCATAGCCACAAGTTGGCTCACTGGGCACCCACTCTTTCATCAGTATGGAATTTCAAAACAATTTAAATCCAATCATCTCTGCCCTACTAACACTTGAAAAGTAAGATGTTCAGAAAAGTAATTCAACCTCATAAACTCATAAACTCCGCAACTCACGTTTCAAAATACTCTTCTCTTAACTCAATTCAAACATTCACAAATCATGAGGACTTTCATGGTAAAACAGGATCAAATTCAAGGATATATCATCACAACCACACTCAATTGGTTTAATTCAAAGAACATAGTGTGTGCGTGTTTCGATCAAGAATTCATAATCATTTAAGTTTCAATCAACAGTCCATAGGCTAAATTCTCGCAACCCCTTTCCACTAGTATATTGGGCAACTGTGACTCGGTCAATAGGACTTAATAAGCTTATAATGCAAGGCCTGGCTCATGACTACAAATGAAGGAAAAGAATTCAAATAAGGAGTAATTCACATTTATGCTCAAACTCAATTCTAATTTTGACTCCTTTCATTCACAATTCCACACTTATTTCACTTCATTGATTTTTCAATTTTTCTCACAACTTCTTTCTACTCTCTTTTACAACTTTTCCAACCACACATTTTTTTTTTTTTTCTTATACTACCTCTTTTCATCTTTTCAATTCATCCACCACACCATTCCATTTTTCACAAATAAAGCTAGGAGCATATAACATTTTAGCATTCAAATTACTCCATTAAAGGTAGGAAATAGTGTATAAGCTATTCAGGTAGTCAATGTAGGACCTTGAAATAATGACGAATGGGGGTTTAATCACACGTTTACACGCATGCCATTCGATTTTCAATCAAACTCAAACAAGGTACTAGGGATAACATATATATAATAGGTAGCTTGAAAGACTCAAACGAATTCAGAAAAATCGCCTAAATCATTCTTAATCACAGTTTTGCCCGTATTTCGCCTCAAGGGGTGTCCGAACTAGTTCTAGACAAGTCTCAGTCTACAATTAAATCATACAAATCTCAATCAGTGCAGAAATTGATAATCATCAGCAGTAAACGATGATTTTCACAAGTAGTTTCAGAATTATCGTACCTCTAAGTACAAATATGCATGTAAGCTCAAATGGGCAACTAAGGATACACTGATTCAATCAAATTCAAGGCCCAAAAAAAACATCCAAACAATGCCTCAATCCTTTTTATGTTTGTCTGTCTCAAGATTCAGATTCAAGCAAAATCACAGAATATATAGGAGTTCAATTGTTCACTTGGTTCCATTTATTTCAAAATTTTGTCAGCTAGGCAGGTAGTCATGGACTTCAGTTACAAAACAAACAAAATTAACATCATTGGTCATCAATCCATATCAACACAACTACATAAATTTCTCAAAAAATTTTCAAATGCAGCCACACACCAACACAACACAACTCCTAAGAACCAAACAACTGAAAAAAAAAAAAACAAAACCAAAAGCAACTAAATAAAAACAATAAAAGTCAGAATTGACACAACTCCCCCAAACTTAGTACATTCGTTGTCCTCAAGGAATTAAAACAAGAAAGCATAAAGGACATGTACCACAAATGACGACCGTCAGTGGTCGTCGCCATCATCAGCAGCATCATCATGGGATGGATCAGAAGGGCCAAAAGTGGGTGGCCACTGTGGATACAGAGGAAATGGATGAGCCGAACTAGTAGCCTGTGGAAACTGATGTCTCAAAGCATCTGTAAAATCCATCATGTAGTCCATAAAGACACCAGTAGTCTGCTGAAATGTCCGAAACTCTTGACGGTGTGCTCTCAATTCATCCTCCAGAATAGCAACACGATCGGGCGCAACAGGGGGTGCTTGAGGTCGGGGTGCAGGGCCGCTTCGTGCAGCTGCTTGCTCATTAAAATCTCGCCTCTCAGCGCGAGTTCGGTGCTCAGAAGCCGATATCATGCGAAAAGGAGTATGACAAGCAATAGAAGCAGTAGCTTTCAACAATTCTTCATTTTGGCCCCACTCAACTCCAGCCGCTTCACAAAGATCAGTGATAAGTGCGGGCAAAGCAAACCCGCCAGTCGTCTTACCTGCCGCCACACCCTGAATAGTTGCTTGACAAATCTGTCCCAAGTCGATTGCTTTGCCCTCCAAAATACAATAAACAAGAATCGCTCGTTCTCGTGTCACCTCATGCTCGTGGTCAGTCGGTTTAAGACGAGCACACACAAAGTTGTACCATAGCTTAGCATTAGGAATTAGCTCGGTCTTCTTCAACTTAGAAGGCTGATGATCACGGCCCATGCGCCATTCCACACCCGGAACACAAATACGGCTCAGAATCGCCGCGTAATCCACTTCATTCGCTCGGTACTCCACATACTCATCGTGAAATACTGGTGGAAGGTTGTACAAGGTGTTAATAGTGTGAGCATCAAAAGGCACCAGCTGGCCTCGGACAAGCACTTTCAACTGCATGTGCTTTACTTTCAAGTTTGAATAAAATTCACGAACGATTGGGACGACTGCATCCTGCGGTGGCTTAACAAAATTTAACCATTGACGCCCATTCACAGCCCTACCAATTGTATGCAAAAACTCATCGTTCCCAAACCCCAATGTCGTGTCAAACCCACGCTCCGGTAATATCGTTTTGCCTAGACAATTTTGATAATGCTGTTCGGCACTCTCATTCCAGAAACGCTGCGGCTCATGCTCTGGATTAGCATGAGAAGAGGATGCAACAGATTTTTGCTTCTTCTTTGGGGCCATGAATCAAACACTTAGTAGGCACCACACGTCACGCACAAATAACCAATTTACCACAATCACAACTTCCCCAAACTTAAATCTACTCCACAATCCACACCCAACAACAACCGCTTCCGCAACAATCCAATAGAATTCACACTTCAAAGATCGATTAATCAATTAATAGTTCAAGACCCACGAATCGCACGAGTAGAATTTTGCGAAATACTCACCACCCAAAACAATTGTAGAAGTACCAAAAGAATGACTTACTCCATATGAGTTCAAGAAGAGTAGATAATCAAAATCTTCCCCAATCTCCAATCCTCCAAAAATTAAAATAGGTGTGCCCCGGATAAAAGTGGTTCGACCGTCCCGCGTCAAAGAGAGGAAGAAAGAAATTAGATTGGGGGGGATTTGGAGATGATGAGAGACACTAGCCGATTATAACAAGAAAAGAGGGGAAGAATTCGTGAGGAGGAAAGTGGACAAAAAATTAGGGAAAAGATTTGGGAGAAAGGAAAGAAAATAGTAGGTTAAATATAAGAGATCGGTGATGGGGCGGGCGCGCCTCTATCTCGTTTTGTGAAATAGCAGAGCCGGGGCGGGAGCGCTGAAGACGGGGCGGGCGCGCCTACGTCTCGAAATTTTTTTCAAAAATATGGTATAGGGACGGCGCGGGCACGCTGAAGACGGGGCGGGCGCGCCTTGAGCTCAAAAAAAATCACAAAATCATTGCAGGAAAGGCGCGGGCGCGCCTAATAGAAGAGCGGGCGCGCCTTCACCTCGAGATTTGCATCCAAAATTCTGAAAAAATCAAAGAAAAAAAACAAATTAATTCCAAAACAACAAAATTAACAGTAAAAACTAAAGAACAAAAATTAAAACGAGAAAGCAAAGACAAAAACTAAAAAAAATTTGGGTTGCCTCCCAAAAAGCGCTTGTTTTAAAGTCATCAGCCCGACGTGCACCAGTCTTTAGTTGGGATCATTAAGCAATGCGCTGGATGCGGGTGGTACTTCATTGCCAAAGTAGTGCTTGACTCTCTGCCCATTGACCTTGAAAACTCTTCCATCTGTACATCGCAATTCAATGGCACCATGTGGATACACAGTCTCAACGAGAAACGGCCCTGACCATCGCGATTTCAACTTCCCTGGAAATAATTTCAACCGAGAGTTAAATAGCAAAACTCTCTGACCCTTTTCGAATTCCCTCTGCACAATAACTTTATCATGCCACTTCTTTGTTTTCTCTTTGTAGATCTTGGCATTCTCATATGCTTCACTCCGGAATTCATCCAATTCATTCAACGGCACCATGTGGATACACAGTCTCAACGAGAAACGGCCCTGACCATCGCGATTTCAACTTCCCTGGAAATAATTTCAACCGAGAGTTAAATATCAAAACTCTCTGACCCTTTTCGAATTCCCTCTGCACAATAACTTTATCATGCCACTTCTTTGTTTTCTCTTTGTAGATCTTGGCATTCTCATATGCTTCACTCCGGAATTCATCCAATTCATTAAACTGTAGTTTCCGCAACTCTCCGGATGCCTCGAGATCCATGTTTAGCTTCTTGATAGCCCAAAACGCCCTGTGCTCTAACTCCAACGGTAAATGACATGCCTTACCAAAAACCAGCCTGAAGGGAGACATCCCAATAAGGGTTTTGAATGCAGTGCGGTAGGCCCAAATGGCGTCATCTAGCTTGATTGCCCAATCTTTCCGATTTGTCTTAACCGTTTTCTCCAAGATTTGCTTAATTTCCCGGTTAGAGATCTCCGCCTGGCCATTGGTTTGAGGATGGTATGCGCACGCCACCTTATGCCTGACACCATACTTCGTGAGCAAGGTATTAAAAATTTTATTGCAGAAATGTGTACCTTCATCACTGATTATTGCTCGTGGAGTTCCAAACCGCGTGAAGATATTCTTTTGCAAAAATTTAACTACAACACGAGCGTCATTAGTCGAGGTGGCAATGGCTTCCACCCATTTCGAAACGTAATCCACTTGCTAACAAAATATAAGTGTACCCAAAAGAAGGGGGAAAGGGACCCATAAAATCAATGCCCCACACATCAAATAATTCTACTTCTAAAATATTTGTGAGAGGTAATTCATGCCTTCTTGAAATATTTCCCGTTCTTTGACACTTATCACATGATTTCACCAAGGTATAACTATCTTTAAACAACGTAGGACAATAAAAACCAGATTATAATACCTTAGCAGCAGTGCGGGTGGGTCCAAAATGTCCTCCATAGGGGGAGGAATGGCATTGTTCCAAGATTTCATTTGTCTCTTGTCCCGCCACACATCTCCGAATCACTTGATCGGCACAACGTTTGAAAACATAGGGATCATCCCACAAGTAGAACTTAATGTCATGGAAAAACTTCTTCTTTTGATGTCTATTCAACTCTGGAGGCATAGCACCACAAGACAAGAAATTTGCAATATCAGCAAACCATGGAATAGAGGAACTTACCTCAAAGATTTGTTCATCCGGAAACAATTCCTTTATGCTCTCCTCCTCTTTCACGTCTTCTAGCTCCAATCTTGACAAGTGATCAGCAACTTGATTTTCACTACCCTTCTTATCCTTGATCTCAAAATCAAACTCTTGTAAAAGTAGAATCCACCTTATCAAGCGTGGCTTGGCATCCTTTTCTGCAAACAAGTAGCGAATTGCTGCATGGTCAGTAAAAACAACTACTTTAGTACCAATTAAATATGGACGAAATTTATCAAAAGCAAAGACTACTGCAAGCATCTCTTTTTCAGTGGTAGTGTAGTTTTGCTGTGCGGCGTCCATGGTGCGACTGGCGTAATATATAGCTCTGAAAATCTTATCTCTCCTTTGGCCTAATACCGCGCCCACTGCATAGTCACTAGCATCACACATAAGCTCAAAGGGCTCCTTCCACTCTGGCACAATCATGATGGGTGCTGTGGTCAATGCCGTCTTGATCTTTTCAAATGCCTGCAAACAATCATCATCAAAAATGAATGTAGAATCTTTTTCAAGTAAATTACACAGAGGTTTTGTGATTTTAGAAAAATCCTTGATGAAACGCCGATAAAACCCTGCATGGCCTAAAAAACTTCTGATGCCCTTGATATTCTTCGGAGGTGGAAGCTTCTCTATTGCAACCACTTTGGCTCGATCCACCTCTAATCCATTGGACGACACTTTATGTCCAAGGACAATGCCCTCTTGAACCATGAAGTGACATTTTTCCCAGTTAAGAACTAAATTCTTTTCTTGGCACCTCTGCAAAACAAGAGACAGATTATGCAAGCAATGATCAAAAGAGGAGCCAAATACTGAAAAGTCATCCATAAACACTTCCATCACGTCCTCCACCATATCTGCAAAAATTGCCATCATACACCTCTGAAAAGTTGCAGGTGCATTACACAGTCCAAACGGCATCCTCCTGAAAGCAAACGTGCCATAGGGACAAGTAAAGGTAGTCTTCTCCTGATCTTCCAGTGCTATAGCAATTTGATTATAGCCTGAATAACCATCTAAGAAACAGTAATAGCAATAACCAGCAAGTCTATCAAGCATTTGATCAATAAAAGGAAGTGGAAAATGATCTTTACGAGTAGCTTTATTCAACTTCCTATAATCTATACAAACTCGCCAGCTAGTTACTGTACGTGTGGAGATTAACTCATTATTCTCGTTCTTAACCACAGTAATCCCACCCTTCTTAGGTACCACTTGAACAGGAGATACCCAACTACTGTCAGAAATAGCATAAATCACTCCCGCATTCAACAGCTTTAACACTTCTTTCTTAACTACCTCTTTCATGGCGGGATTCAACCTTCTCTGATGATCAACATAAGGAGTATACGACTCTTCCATCAAAATTTTATGCATGCAAATTGTTGGACTAATACCCTTAATGTCAGAAATTGACCATCCTAGAGCGGTTTTAAAATTTCTCAGAACTCTCAACAACTTATCTTTTTCTACAGCAAACAAATGCGCAGATATAATAACAGGACAAGTAGAATTTTCACCAAGAAATTCATAACATAAGTGCGCAGGCAATGCTTTCAGATCATGAGTTTCAGGGGACACCTCTGGTGCATTATTTTCCAAAATTTCAGATTCCTTAGAACTCACCAGTTTTTCTTTCGGAGCGCTGTCTAGGAATACTTTTTGTTCATGTAACTCCCAATCCTCTTCTTTCTCAACCATCTAGTCTGCCACCAAACATCGTTCGAGCGGATCCGTACTTTCTACACATGAAAAAGAGTTATGAGAATCAATAATTTCAATGCTCTTACATGTACTTACCTCATTTGGGCCCCTCATGGTGTGATAAATATTAAAAATCACCGCTTCACCACCAACTCGAAGTGTGAGTTCTCCCTTGTGTACATCGATCAATGCGCGTGCAGTAGCTAGAAAAGATCTCCCAAAAATTAAGGGAGTTTCTTCATCTTCATCCATGTCCAAAATCACGAAATCTGCTGGAAATATGAACTTATCGACCTTTACCAAAACATCCTCCACAATACCCCGTGGGTATGTGATACTCCGATCCGCCAGCTGTAATGTGATGGTGGTCGCCCTGACTTCTCCAAGCTCCAAAGTCCTGTAAACAAAAAAAGGCATTAAATTTATACTGGCTCCTAAATCACATAAAGCTCTATTTACCTTAGAACCACCAATAAAACAAGGGATAGTAAAACTCCCTGGATCCTTCAACTTTTGTGGCAATTTTTTCTGCAGGATTGCGCTACATTCTTCTGTCAAATTCACCACTTCGTTGTCCTGCAATCTCCTCTTCTTAGACATTACATCTTTGATGAATTTTGCATAATTAGGCATTTGTTCCAAGGCATCTGCAAATGGAATATTGATGTGTATCTTCTTGAAGATATCTAGAAACTTGGAAAATTGCTCATCAAGTGCCTTCTTCTTAAACCGCTGTGGATAAGGAAGTTGTGGCTTGTACATCGGTTTAGATTCAGCTTCCTTCTTGGGCTCTTCAACCACAATTTCTTCAGTCACTGGTTCTTCACTTTCTTTGGCTTTGCTCTGCTCTTTCTCTTCTAACTTCTTCCCACTTCTCAACTCAACTGCTTTGCACTGCTCTTTTGGATTTACTTCAGTATTGCTGGGAAACTGTCCTCTGTTTTGATCCTTCAAAGCATTTGCAAGCTGTCCAATCTGTGTCTCCATGGATTTCATCATAGCTCCCAAACTACACATGTGTGTCTCCATGCTATCCATTCGAGTTTCAGTTCTCGACATCCGCTTGTTAGATTCAGTAACAAATGTAGACACCACATCCTCCAACGATGCTTTACCTTCCCCTTGATTTGTATTGAATCCCGAACGGGGTTTCAACACATTCTTGTTGTTGGCATAAGAAAAGTTTTCATGGTTACGTAAACCAGGATGATAAGTATTAGGAGGAGGGTTACCTCGATAGTTTCCATAGCCTCTGGGATTGATATATTGAGCTTCCTCAGGTGGATGAGATTCATCTATGGCAACCGACACACCTGCAGGTTCTGCGATATTCACCTTGTTCAGAGAAGCCACTTGTGTACTCAACGTAGATAGCTGTGCAGTAATGGATGTAAGAGGATCCACACTGTACACTCATTTCTTGACTCCCATACGTTCAGATGGCCATTGATAACTATTGATAGTCATCCGTTCCAGCATATCATACGCCTGAATGGGATCCTTGGCAAATATGGTACCTCCAGCAGTAGAGTCCACAGACATTCTTGTAGGCGTATTCAATCCATTGTAGAAAAACTCTATTTCTTCCCAATCTGCAAAATTATGATTAGGACAACGCCTTAACAAATCTTTGTACCTTTCCCATGCCTCGTATAGTTGTTCTGAATCATGCTGTTGAAAGGTACTGATCTCAATCTTTAGCTGGGTTGCCTTGGATGGTGGAAAGAATTTCTCTAAGAATTTCACAGCCATGCCCTCCCAAGTTGTTATGCGTCCTAGTGGCAATGACTGCAGCCAACTCCGTGCTTTGTCCCTAAGAGAAAAAGGAAACAAACGTAAGCGTATTTTATCCTCAGAAACACCATTTATTTTAACAGTATCAGTAATCTCTAGAAAAGTGCGCAAGTGTAAATGAGGATCAGTTGTGGCAGTTCCATTGAATTGGTTCTGCTGAACCATGTTGATTAAGGCCGGCTTCAACTCGAAGTTGTTGGCATTTATTGTCCCTCGAGCGATTTCAGAATAGTGAGCCTGGATCGTCGACCTGAAATGATCTCTAATTGGCACCAAGGGCAATTCATTAACATTTTCTTCAGCCATGTTAAGTTGTTCTTCTCTCCTAGCTCTTATCAAAGCTCGTGCAGTTCGTTCAATCTCTGGATCAAAGAGCAAAGAATTCGCACTTTGAGATCTTCGCATAGACTGAAATTAAGAACAATAACAAATTATTAATAATTAGATTAAAATAAAGAAAAGCTCTAAATTAAAACTTCGACTAATTGGTAACAAGATTTAAAAAAATAATCAAAATTATTCCCCGGCAACGGCGCCAAAAACTTGTTGTGAATTTTCCTCGCAAGCGTACGAGTGTCAAGTTTTAGTATAGTGAAAGAAAAAGTGTCGATCCCACAGGGAGTAAAATGAAAAGATTCAATACTTGTAATTAAAATAGTCTTAATTTTATCTAGAAAATCAAACTTCAAGAGTTTTGCAGAATAAATAAAATAAATAAATAAAAATTATTCAGCTCACAAACACACAAATTTTGAGGAATTATCAATCAGAGAAAAATAATCCAGAGGTTTTGATTTCACTTGGTCTCGACAATATTCAATCCTAATTAATCTATTTTATGAATTTCCTTCGATTAATAACCAAAAACACTTAGAGTATTCTATTCCCCTCTCCCGAGCAATAAATAGAGTGTATCAACTTACAATTCGATTTCAATATCCCTATTAAAAATCTAGATGTAGTGATATGTGTAAAATGATGTTCCTTAAAAGTTTTATTAAAGCTATATACTCTCCCGAGCTATATAAATAATTAACAGTGTAGTTCCTATTGATCCTACTCAAAATCCCCTCTCCCGAGCAATGATTCTAAGTAAATATAACAACTCAATTTATGGCCAATAAATTAAGAAGACATTCAATTCTAGAAACACAATTAATCTATAGAAATTCAATTCATTAAAATCAAAGATTCATGAATATGTCTCAACCAAGCTACGTCAACCTCTAGACTAGAAAAGTTTACTTCATGCTCGAATTCAATAAAAATCAAATCATGTTTAATATCTCAAACATAATTCAGCAATCAAAAGAAACTAAAAAGAAGAAACAAAGCCGTAGTCTTTCTTCCGTGTCCGGTCGAAAAGTCTTCGTCTTCGTTCCAAGCAATCTTCAGTTCTTCAACTCCAAAAAACTCACAGAAGTGCTCTCTCGAATATTGTGTGTATTGGTGGCTGATCGATCCCTCCTATGACTCCGAAAAATCCCTTAAATATGACCTAACAATCGTCCAAAAAAATACCAAAGATATCCCCCAAGTTTCCATAAAAAATCGGACTCTAAAATTCCAAACAGACGACGGCGCGGGCGCGCCGGAAACAGGGCGGGCGCCCTGTCAACTCGCAAAACATGCTTTTAAAAATTCCTCAATGGCGCGGGCGCGCCTAGTGTCAGCGCGGGCGCGCTCCCAGCTCGACTCTTTATCTCGAATTCTTCATTAGCAGCGCGGGCGCGCCTAAGGATAGGGCGGGCGCGCCTCTTGCTCGAACTCAGCCTTTTTTCTTCACTTTTCCAACTCTTGAATTTCCTTGTAGACTTTCATCTTGTAAGCTTATTTCCACTTGAACACATCAAAATCCATAACTTCCTACAAACACAAAAACAACAACAATTTCACGCAATATCTACCAATAAATTCCAAAATTCAAGTAAAACCATATACAAATTAAGTGCACAAAATGCACTTATCAAATCCGAATATGTGGCAGCGGAAAGTTGTTGTTCTCAATTAATTTGGATGAATCAAATGCTACAAGACTATGGTCTTAAAAGTGAAACACCAATTGTGTACTGTGATAACTCAAGTGCTATAAATATATCAAAAAATCCAGTACAACACTCTCGAACTAAACACATTGACATAAGAAATCACTTCATTCGAGATTTAGTTAAGAAGAACATGATCCATATGGAGTTTGTTGGGACCAATAACCAACTGACCGATATTTTTACAAAAGCATTAAACTTCGAGAGATTCTCCAGTCTTAGGAAATCTCTCAACATGTGTTCTTTATAAGCACTCACGGTTGCTGTCCTTAAGTGTTGCCAACACTGACGGACAACACCAAACATGCATGTGCATTTTTAGGAATTTAGGCATACTGCATATTCATATTGTTCTATGTTTTGCACTGGTTGATAATACTGACTGACACTTTGTAGTTCTACTGTCAAAGGTATTTTTAGAACATACTTGCCATGAAAATATGCTTTAAACCACGAAGTAGTTGAGGGATGTTCGTGTATTCTATGATCTTGTCCCATGTGAAAAGTGGTTTTAAAAATTAAAAAACATGGTTTGATAAAATTTCAGTGACCAATGTCTTGAAAATCAAACTAAAATCGGAAGAAAATTGGAAAAAGCTACCTAAGAGAGTCCAATGAAGACCGTTCTTTTAGTGTGCAGGCTACCACTTCTGAATCAAAATAAAAAGAAGAATCACATGGCTCTGGAAGTGTGACAAATTCAAAAGTATTTTGAAGACTACAGTGTTGTTGGGAAGTGTTGCCAATACTGGTGCTTAACACGTGTTGCACACACTTTGCATGCATTATTTTTTATCTAATCTCATTACATTCTGTTTTAGACATAAATTAGGTCATGCATTTTGTATTTTGCATTTATTGTGATCATATCGTGCTCAGGGTTAACAGTTCAAAGACGAACAAAAATTGAAAAAATTGCCCAACTTGCTGAAAATTGAATTGATTGAGATTGAATATGTTTCAGTGGAGTTAAAACTCGATGTGGAGTTATTTATTTTTAGGGAATATTGATATATTCTTAAGTAAGAGTTTCAGGGTATCCTTAATTAATCAAATTTAATTTCCTTAATTAGAGAGATTTTTTTCCGTTGGAGAATTGTTACCGTTAGGGGGAGATTCTTAGTGTGATATGAGAGATAGGAGCTTTTGATTTTTCTCGTTTGAACCCCTTATCCCTATATATTTCTAAGCACTGTAGAAATTGATCTTATCATCTTCAACTTTTTCTATCTCTCTCTGCAAAAATTCTCTAAAATCCTTACTTCCTAAATTGTTTATAATGGCAGGCAAAGCTTTCGATTCGCATGATATACAATCGGAGATGGGTTATCAAGAGGAAGACAAGCCTTCGGAGCTATCTTCTGATCTTATTCTCTCGATTGTACCTGTTGCCATTCAACCTACACCGTTGGCAGAAATTTCTCCAGGAGAACCTGGGAACGAAATCGACCTTGAGAATCCTCCTGATTTCTCAGTGTTGAATCGTGTGTTCCCAACACAGCCAATAGCAAGAAGGTCAAAGCGCCAAGCAGGATTCAACCCCGATTTTACTACCAATAAGAGATTTCGTGGTAAGGGGGAGACTTCACGTCCTATTTTGGATGATCCAGATTTCTCATCTGGAGATGATTCTGCGGATCAGAATTTTGAGGTGGTTGCTAGGACAAAAACCGTTGTTGCTGAAAATGCCAAATCAAATAAAGGAGTTTCGTCTAGTGGTGATGATTCTTCTGATGAAATTTCTACTGATGTGGCTTCTACTGAGAAAGAGTCATCTAGTGCTGCTGTTGCTGATGATACCACAAAGCCAACCACAGAGGCTCCAGTGTCTACTGATGAGGAAATTTCACTGACCACTTTCATGGCGAATATTCGGAAAACCAAGGCTAAACCAGTTGCACCTTCACAAGTTCCATCTGATGGTGATGAACCAGATGATGAAATATTGCAAGAGTTTGAGAATAACCGGCCCCAGGAGTCTGATAGTTCATCTTCTTCGAGTTCTGAGGAACAAGACTATGAGGATGCTGCTTCTGATGGTTCTGGAAGTTCTGAGGAACAAGCTGCTGATGACAGTGTTGCCAACACTGATGACAACACTGCTACTGAATCTGACTCTGATATTGATCCTGCTAAGGCATACAATATTCAGTTTTATTCAAAGGAATCTGCTGATGAATGGGAAGCTCTGTCTGGAAAAGACTGTTGGGAAGAAAGAAATATTGATGAAGTGTCTTTCGAAAAGCCACTGCCGAACCATTTTCAAGAAGAGCTGTGTTAGAATTTTACTGCAATCTGAACATGAAGACTGGAGATGAAGAATCATTTAAGTTTGGAAGAGTGTACATCCGAGGAAAGGTGTATGATTTTACTCCTGTTTTGATCAATGAGCACTACAATACTCCTGATATCGATGATGATGCAGTCACTGAGGATATTGATCAAGTCACTAAAGTGATCACTGGAGGGATGGTTCAAAAATTTCCGCTGCACCCAGACAGGTTGTCAGCTGCAAAGCTTACTTCTTTCTTTTCTGTGCTTCACAAAATTGCGATCAGGAATTGGACGTCTTCTACCAATACAACAGTGGTAACTAAGCCACAAGCCCTTGCGCTATTTGCCATTGGTACTCAAGCTCCTTTGGATTTTGGAAATTTGGTGTTTGAAAATATTATGACCTTTCGATAAGGTGGTTGGAAAGCAACTAAGTTTCCGTTTTCTTCATTGATCTATGGTATGCTGGAATCTCAAGGCTTCACGTAAGAGGATGATGAAGAATTGATTGGAGAAAATGAGCTTATCAAGATCGCACCTAGTTTGCTGAAAGAAAATAGGATGATTGATCTACCATGGACTGGTGTTGTACCCAGTGTCGCCAACACTGAGTCTGTTCCACCCATGACCATTCTTAACACTGCTGTGATTATGTTGAATTCTACTGCAATACGTGCTCAAATGGCTCATGCTGAACTGAAAATTGCACAAGCCAAAGCTGATCTCGAGTACTATGAAGCCTTAATGGCTGAGTATAGGACTAAACTTGGAATACCAGGGCCCTCTGGACAAAAAGGGGGAGTAGAATCAAGTGCTGAGCAAGCTGAAGAGGCAGATGATTAGTTATGGTTGATCGTAATTGGTTTTAGGATTTTTTTTCTTATCCTTATCTTTTGTTATTTTGCTCTGAGTTAGTAATATTTTTCTGAGTTGATTAGGTTGTGCTCCTTATTACTCTCTGATATGATATTAAACTATTTGCTACTCTGATCTAGTAAAGTGTTGAGAGTTGGTGTTGCCAACACAATCACACAACACTGTGTTCTAAGATGATTAAATTCAGGAGGAGCTTTAGTTACATAAGATAGGGGGAGTTATTTGCACTTGCTTGTGTGTTTTGTCCAGAAAGGCAAAAAGGGAGAGATTGAAAGAACATGTTGTGCACATGTCTTTTAAATTATTTCCTTATTGCATTCAATTTCTATATTTATAGTTTTGTCTTTCTTAGAATATGTTTTAAAATTGGTAATATCAGATATATCTTGATTCGAAATATGTGATTTCTGATGATATATTGTTTCCATGCTTTGTAGGTTCTTATTTATGGAAACATATTGAAGATCTATTTATAGGAGTGCTTGGACCGATCTGATAACACGACAATCAAGAGAGAAGAAAGTGAAACGTAGAGAGCAAAATACATAGAGAAAGTGAAACGTAGAGAGCAAAATACATAGAGAAAGTACTGCAAAAATTCTAGAGTGTTGAAGATCGATCATTGAAGAATTTCTGAAGAGATACTACTGCTACGTTGTGTTGCCGAGTAGTGTTGGAAACACTGAATAACACACGAGTGAAGTGTTGTTCAGAAAGTGTTTCTTTGGTTTTCGTTTTTCGGTTTAGAACTTTTTATTGATGTTTTATTCTAGTTTTTACTAGTTTTTAGGAAGTTTTTTATTTTCTCAATCTGTTGAGAAAAGTAGATTTTTCGTAAAACAATCACTAGTTGTTTTTTGTAAACTGATTTAATTTTCTAGTGATTATTTCGCCATGAGGCATAGTACAAGTACTTAGTACTTGTGCATAAATATCTGTGTGTTATTTACTTTTACTGTTAGTTAATTATTCTGCTGCATAGTGTTATCGTGAAGTGTTGACAACACTGAAAGATAACACATAATCGAAAAGTTTTCTGGTATTTCTGTGATTTCATACTGTCCAAACCTTACAGTATATATCTCGTTTTTAATTATGTGCCATATTTTCTTACATCCTTGAGTTGAATCACAGGTACTGCTTGTGTATCCTTGCTCTGTTCTCTTCCCACCACAATCTTGCATGCGCCTCCCCGAATGTCTCTCGACTGCCATTAATTTCAGTTCAGTATCAGCTTGGGGCATTTATTAATCTCCAAAAGCTATAGGCAAGGCGCGTAAAAACTCTTCTTATTTCATTTTGCATGCCTGATTGGTAATTTTGAAAGTAAACTTGTACGAAAGTGTTACTGAAACAAGCCTTGAACCCAGTTTTAAGATTGATGTTCATGTTTTCAAGAAAAAGAAAGTAGAAACTGACCTGAATCTCACACGTCTAAGTTCTCGTTTACCCTCAGGCAATGCTCTGATGGTAATATACACCCCTGGCTCATCTTGTTCAACCCACTCACTTTCCATGTCACTAGCGTTACTTACTGATATATCTCCAGAGCAATCCACATCTCGAGAGGAGCTGGTACTTATGGAGGCATCCACGGACGTCGTCTCTGTTTTAGCACCACTGATACTCGAGAGTTTAGGAGTCGAGGAAACACCACAAGCGTCATGGTTAGATTGAGAATGCTTTGATTGATGGTCTAGTGAATCTGATGATGAGCATGCCATCCCCCTTCCAGTTGGTCGGAAAAACGTGCGAGGTGGTGGCTCTTTACCTAATGGTGGTGTCAATGGGATTTCTTCAATAGATTCAATGTTGGAACTAGCATCATCTTCAGATCTTGGAGTTGTTGGCAGAGGGAACGCTTGGCGGTTTAACCTCTGTACATTGTAAAGTTCCATCACTTTTTCGCAATTCTCCGTCCACCATCGTTGAGCTTTCCATTTGTTGAATGTTTCTCGGCTACATAGCAAGACATTTCAACCCGTTGATCAAAGTTTCGAGCTATTAACAAAGAATAGAATTCCAACAGAAACTCATCGTGGAAGTAATAATAGGATTCGGACACTTCCATGATTTATAAGATTTGAATTGCATAGCCGCCACATGTTTTAGTGCTAACGGACAACCAGTTGATATATCTCAGAATTGGTATAAAAACCAATATTTACATTTTCGATTTGCTCCCACCTCAAAAGCAATCGAAACATATGGCCTCAATCAGTTTATAATAATTCCATCTGTTTGATTTTTCACCTAATAGACCGGTGCTTGTCTTAAATGGCATGCCACTAGTTTGGACATACACATTGCACAGTTCCCTTATAAATAGAGCCTGAAAATCAATGGCATGTATAAAACTGGATTGCATATGACTTTGCTTAAAAGCATCCAATTCCCTTGCAAATTAATTAGTACAGAGAATATGCTAGGACAGCAAGCAACTAATCAGATTATTTTAGTGTCATTTTAACATTACATTTAAAGTACTATAATGATTAAATTATGAGACGTAACATAGATTTCTCATTGGCAAGAATCTTGTTTATAAACGTGCGTTCCTTATTATATGCTAATAGAACCCCTAAAACATTGTTACTCATACACGTATATCTTGATTCAACGAGACTATAAAAATAACTATCGATAAGATTTAAAGGTTACAACAAAATTAATCAAATTTTGTGTCTCCGCAGTTGATTGCAAACAAAATTGATACGAACAACCAAACGTTGACCCGTCACGTGACTGAAACACATAGTAAGCCAAATCATGAGACTACAAATGCTATTTTCTTGGAAAAATATCACCATGATCACCAACTTAACATTCAAACCTTTTTAGTGTTATTATTTTTTTAACAGGGTCCTAGGACCTAGTCCTTAAGAGCACTCGAACCCAATTATACCCGTAGATGGCTGTAAACCATAATTATGTCAGCACCAAATACCAATGATAACCCTTCCATGCTGTGATTTAACTCTATTGTACTAATTATTCCAAATGATAGCCTCGACCAAACATAAAAACTTCTTTTGGACAAATATTTTTTAAAAAATATTTAAAAATTTGTTTTATAAAAATAAATATGTGTTTGAAAACTAGTATATGAAAACATTTTAATATTTTAAAAACCATATGTTTTGATTTTCATCACGTCTTTCTTTCTAAAAAGATCTTTCAATTGTTTTTTTTCAAAAAACTATATTTTAATAACATTTTTTTAAAAATATTTTTAAAAACATTTTACAAAAATATTGTCTAAAAACTCACACATCCTTTAAATTTTTTTCATTTTTACAAAACCAAAAACTTTTTAAAAATGCATGTCCTAATAAAATCAAATAAATTGAAGATATGAACCCAGTTTCTATGTCAATTAATTCCTTCCAAAATCTCTGTTTGGTACAAATCACTTGGTTGGCATGTTTCAAATCAAGAGGCCGACATAATTTTAAACAATGAATTATTGTTAGCTCTCTAATTGACAAAATGCCAAATTTATTTCTCAACTCGCCAAATTTTCCATTTTCCGTACGACATTTGGAATTCTTGCATATAATTTATAATTTTTTTTTCAGAAATTTGAAAGGAAACATTGGTTAGTGCCATTCACATAAAAACACAAAAAATTAAATATTTCCCACCAAAAAATGATTGAAATCATTCAATTACCGAAATATTACCTGAATCTAATCTGCTTAAGATCGTTGCCGCCAGGTGGCAAGGACAAAAACGTAATTAACACCCCGGGTTCCACCCGAGCTACCCACACTTTCGGCTCGCTTTCTTCCACGAACACCACCGTGTCGACTCGCCGACACCGGTGTCCCCTCCCCGCTAGAAATCCCCTTCACCCTCGCCTCCAGCTCCCTTCTCCCGGCACTAGCGCTAGAGTTACAACTCCCCATCCGCCGGTACGACCACTGGAATTTGTCCGGCGCCAGAGCGTCTCCCCGCAGCTGCGCCTCCTGCTCACTCCAGCATGGCGCGCAGTTCCGATACGCACCCGAGGCCTTCAATGCCATACTCCGGATCTGCAAAACCACAACTTAATTAATTTCTCGAACAAAAATTTCCCTCCAGAATTCTTCCTCCGGAAAGCCGATAAATTACCTGAGAAGAGAGGGCTTTGATCGCCTGTTTATTGTGAGTTCCATCGGGATCAGGCTTTTCAGACTGATGATCGGCAGGCGATTCTTCGCTCGACTGCTTCGAACCTGCTATGCAGGTAAGCATTGAAATAGTTTCTGCAAAATCAAATTGATATCCCGTTAAGATATCCCGGGTAAATAGGACCTGGGATGACGATACCCCGGTGGATAGGACCCGAGAAGATGGTATTAGCTTTTCGGGACAGCGGAGTAGGTCCTAGCCCGAATATATTTAGGAAGTATGGTGATATCATATTACGATACCCCGGGTGGATTGGACCCGGGAGGATGGTGTAACCGCAACATATTAAGGAACCCGGGACTGGGTGGCAGTAACTTGGGATCTACGAGGAAGGCTTAACCTGGGAGGCCTTAGCACCCGGACCGATACAGGAGATCGAAAGGAACCCGGGTAAGGGGCCTGGGACCTAGAACCTCCCTTAGTAAGCCTTCGGAAGTTAGGAAAGGAAAGGAAAACCAGTGGGGCCCCGGCCTTTTTATTTTTAGGGCCAGGAAACGGCCACGTTTATTTGAAGTGTGTCAGGTTCAAATCACAAATCCAATCATTACTAAACATGATCCAAAGGAGTGGGCTCTGTCCGAAAATTGTGGGGGTTTAAATCACACGTGATAACCATCTTATCACCCTAAAAGTTGTCAGTAAGGCCATACCCAGTAATCATTGAGGACCCGGGTGGGCGAGTATAAAAGCCCATCCTGGGGGGCAAGGTAGGGCTATGGACTCACTCTCTAAAAAATATTCGTAGAACTTCTTCTCCAAACGGATAAGATATTCATATATTTTGTATCTTCACCTACCTTTTCCGCTCGAGAATTTACCCATCCCCGGGTAGTTATTTTGTGATAATCGCATCATTGGCGCCGTCTGTGAGAAGTGAGTCTAAGGCGTAGATATGACCATCATTGATGATCCTGAAAGCTCTCATCGAGCAGTGGCTGCAATCCAGGAACAAATGAACGCTATGGTGGACGCGGCTGTACAAAGAATCATGGCGATACAACAAGGAGAAAAAGAGGGCCAAGGGAAGGATAATGAAAAGGAAATAGAAGGGGAAGAAGAACCAGGGCCGAGGCCCGAGAAAGAGAAGAATAAAGGCATACACGTGGAGGAGGAGGGAAATTCACATGCAGGATCGGCAAATGTCACCATGGCAGGGGAGCTGGAAATGTTGAAACAAAAAATACAAAAACTGGAGAATACTGACCCGCGGGAATCTTCGGGGGTCAAAAGTTTGGGTTGTCCCTTCTCTTCGGAAATCATTGGAGAGCCATTGCCAGTCTATTTCAAGTCTGCCAAAATCAAGGAGTATGATGGCAGCGCTGATCCCGAGGAGCATGTAACCCGGTTTGAAAACGTGGCAATGTTGCATTGCTATGAGGATCAAATCAAGTGCAAGGTGTTTCTAACTACCTTGGTGGACTCCGCCCAGAGATGGTTCGAAAATCTGGAAGAAGGAAGCATTAAGACTTTCAAAGAATTTCGGGAAGTCTTTTTGCAACACTTCAGCAGCAGCAAGCGATACAAGAAAACCACTCTTAGCCTCTTCGAGATAAAGCAGCTAAATGAGGAGTCTCTAAGAGCTTATATTAAAAAGTTCAATAGAGTGGCCCTGGAAGTGCCTGCGTGTGCACCTGAAACCAAAATCACTGCTTTCACGCAAGGGCTTAAAGAAGGAGAATTCTTTCGGTCTTTAGTCAAGAGGGCTCCCAGATATTTTGAGGACCTCTTGGCTCGAGCCGAGAAATATATCAATATGGAGGAGGCCCAGCGACAGAAGAAGGAAAAGGACAGGAGGGAAGAACAAAAGGAGAAAGGAAACCAGAGTAATCAAGGAAGAAGAAGGCAGGATCAACCAGGGAGGCTTGCCGCTTTGCTCCTCACAGGGTAACCCGGGATAGGGAACTCCACTTGTGTGAGGAGAATGTTCAGCCGTTGCCTCCAAAAAGGCCGGGAAAATACTGTTCGATACACCGGGTTAACACACACGTCACTAATGAGTACCGGAGGCTCATCGTGGAACCGAGGCAGCCTATACCCAAAGAAACAAAGCATGTGGAGAAAAAACAGCGGGGACGCCCCTGGGTACCCCGGTTTGACACCCTGCGAAACAATAGGCCTGACCCCTCAAAAGCCCGGGAGGTAATGCCACGGGGGCCTGACAAAGGACCCCGAGAGGGATCTTCCAAAGGGGGTGATCCTCATTTCTCCCACTCAGGAAAAAACTAAAGTGGCGATAAGATTATCATCTTTCAAGTCGAACAATGAAGCAGAGTATGAAGCAGTAATCTCGGGCTTGAAATTGGCTCGGGAGGCGGGAGCTAGGCATGTGATTGTGTATTCGGATTCTCAACTGGTAGTACAGCAAGTCCAGGGAACTTTTGGCATCAGAGAGATGAGATTGCAGGAGTATGTGGGACTTATCAAACAGCAGGGAGAAGAATTTTCTAGCTGAAGCATTGAGCAAATTCCCAGGGAGCATAATGCGGAGGCAGACGCCCTAGCCAGGGTAGCATCATCCCTCACTGGTATTGATAGCCGGGAGGTGATACAACAGTCCGGGTCGATGATGGCCATTGAAGGAAGGGAAGAAGAGGCCTCGGAAAGATCCTGGATGGCTCCCCTTGTGGAGTACTTGCAGACAGGAATCCTTCCTGGGGATGAGGCACATGCCCGAAAGCTCAAAAGGCAGGTAACTCGATTCACCTTGATTAATGAAAAGTTATACCGGCGATCTTTTCAGGGTCCCTTGCTAAGGTGTCTAGCCCAAGGAGAAGTGGGCTATGTACTTCAGGAAATACACGAAGGCTATTGCGGAGATCACAGAGGGGCTCTGAGCTTGGTCCGGCGTACCCTATTGGCGGGATATTGGTGGCCCACCCTGCAGCAGGATGCCCGGCAGGTAGTCAAAACATGTCAAGGATGCCAAAGGTTTGGGAACTTTTCTCATAAGCCAGCGGCGGAGTTACAGCCGATGTGGGCATCCTGCCATTTTGATCAGTGGGGCATGGATATCGTGGGACCATTTCCTGTGGGCCCCGGACAGAAGAAGTTCTTACTGGTGGCAGTGGATTATTTTTCTAAATGGGTGGAGGCTGAGCCATTAGCGAGAATCACTGAAGAGGCGGTGTTGGGATTTATTTGGAAGAACATTGTTTGCCAATTTGGTTTACCCCGAAAGCTTGTCTCGGACAATGGGAGGCAGTTCCAGGGAAAGAAAATAAAGGATTGGTACACAGAGATGATGGTAAAGCAGGTATTCACTTCCGTGGCGTACCCCCAAAGCAACGGACAAATGGAAGTAACTAACAGGACTATCATCCAAACTTTACAAACCCGACTCTTTGGTGCTGGTAAAAGTTGGGTGGAGGACGTCCCCGGTGTGCTATGGTCTTACCGCACTACCTGTAGTAACTCAGATTCTATTTTAAGATAATAATATGATAAACATGATTAAGGGTTGGTAATTAATCAATTTCGGAGTGTTATTGGACTTCAGAAGAGAAATTGGGCTTTTGATTTTGGGCCGGATCGGAAGCTACGATCCCAGCCACTTCGGAACCTCATCGGAAGCACCGAGATTGGAAGCTCCGATCCTGGAACGGACGTTCCAATCTCCAACTGCCAGCAATGCTCGATGACTCAGCCGCGAGTTTTGACAAGTGTTGAACGTAGAGCAGATCGGAAGCTCCGATTGCCCGATCGTAAGTTCCGATCCCGTCGTGTCACACATGCACGCAGTGAGCTGGATCGGAAGCTCCGATCCTGAAATCGGAAGTTCCGATCCTGGCTGGGAATTTTGTCTATAAATAGGGCTTCTCAGATTCATTTCTAAATACGAATTCCCGAGTTTTTTTCTTCAGTTATATAGTGTGAGATATACACTTGAGGGCTCTATCGGTTATAATAGAGGTTCTGGAATAACCAAGGTGTGGTTATAGTCATCCGGGACTAGCGACTCCAAAGGGCTAACTACGGACGAAGGTATGGTCCGGGAATTTGTTTAAGTTTTGGGAGTACTTATTAGCTTAGTTAAGGCTTATAAAATTTATGTAGTGATACGGTGAATTTTTGAATATAGGCTTGGAACCTAGGATCCTACTTTACTTGAACTAGCCTAGAGGTACGTACACATTGACTGAGATTTTCAGCGAGTATACATGTTTATATGTTGCATTTATTTGGCATTATTATATGGCATGATATATGATTTACCGCTTTCTATATTCATATGTTATGTGCATATACACGTTGAGCCTATACCTTGTTATACCTGACTATAGAGCCGCTCAGCTCTATATTCGATAGTCTGTCACTGAGAGTACCGCGACGGCGGGGGTATTTATGTCTGTCTACTCTGGTATACTAGACGAGTGTGGTTGCACCCAGAGGTTGATCTGTGCGGTGGCAGCACTCATGTGGCGCCGGTTCTGAGCATGACTTTTCAGATGAACCTGTACCAGTCATCATGTTGCATGCATTATATACATATGTTTACTCATGTCTATGTACTGGGCGTTAGTGCTCACGTCCTAGTTGTTATCTTGGACATCCTATTCCATGGGGCAGGTCGCAGGATGGACGGAGCTGGTAGTTCAAGGCAGGACTAGGGAACATGAGCCTTGAGGATTTTATTATACAGCAGGATTTGATATAGCTGTATAATGTTTACTGTTTAAGTTTTCGATTTGGTTGTATCACTACAGATTTAAGTCTGGATTTTATTACTAAGCTAATGTAAATTATGGTTTTGTTTCCGCATGTGTTACTCTGTTAAGTTATTTTGCTGTATTAAGTTTAATGCATGCTATTAGTTGCCAGTTAGTAGGTGATACCATGCAGAGTCACTACATTTTTGGTATCAGAGCATGCTTAGATTTTGGGATTAGTACTTGGGATTTAGTTTAGTCTTGAGTAATTCTTGCGCATTTGGGATTTTAATGTGCAATTATTTTTAGGATATGGCTGACGAGAGTCACGGTAGTGTTGGCCAGGGAGGTGGTCATCCTCATCGTCATCACCGCCATCATGATGATCAACATCGTCATCATGAGGGTAGACGTCGCTACTCTATCAATAAGTTCATGCAAGTAGGACTGAAACCTTTGGTGGGAGGCGAGAATCCTGAACAAGCTAGAAGCTGGATGTCTAAACTCGAGAGTACTTTTCGTGCTTTCGATTGTACTGAGGATCAGAAATTGGAAGTTCTAGAATTCGTTCTAGAGGATCGAGCACGTTTTTTGTGGGATGCCAAGGCTGCTCAGGCACGTACTGAGAGAGGACAGGTGACTTGGGGGGATTTCTGTCGGGAGTTCCAGAAACTGTATTTTCCTCCAGCTGTTCGCCAAGCACGATCGATGGAGTTGCTTACTCTGAGACAAGGATCAGTGACTATTGATCAATATCAGCAACGATTTCTTGATCTGCTACCTTTCAGTTCTCATATTAATGAGAGTGATGCATCGAAGTATGATATCTTTCTACAAGGTTTGAACCAAGATATCTACTCTCAGGTTGTCATCTGTGATGACCCGGTATCTTTTGAGAATTTGGTGAACCGTTGTCGTCTTGTGGAGACTAGAAATAGGCAGGCACAGTTGATGATGCCAGCACAGCCTAGTGGATCTTTTGAGCCTCGAGATCAATCTGTTGTGCAATCTGGACCTACGTCTTCTTCTACTCCTACTACTTCATCTGGATCTCGTAGTTCACGAGGTATGTTCCGTTTTGGAAAGAAGAAGAAGGAGGAGGAGTTTTGTAGAGGGAAGCATCCTGCAGCTTCATGTCGGAGAGCAACTGGTGCTTGTTATATTTGCGGTCAGCAGGGACATCTGCGGAGAGATTGTCCTCAGCGCATGGGTTCTGCTAGTGGATCGGGATCACATGTTGGATCTCAGGCTTCTATTGTTCCACGTCAGCAGCCAGCACCACAGAGTTCTTCTGGTTATCGTCCCCAGACTCAAGGGCAGGTATTTGCTCTGTCTCAGGAGCAGGCTACAGAGGGAAGCGATCGCATGTTGGCAGGTACCTTTCTGTTATGTGGTATTCCTGCACTTGTCTTAATTGATACTGGAGCATCGCATTCCTTTATTTCTAGTCGCTTTGTTAAGAGACATAGATTACCTTATGTATCATTAGATATGGATTTAGGTTGTATCTACTCCGTTGGAGCAAGAGATAGTAACTAAGCGTCTAGTGATGGGTTGCCTTCTGGAGTTTGAGGGTAATGTGTTAGCAGCTAATTTGATGATATTAGCGATGGCAGATTTTGACTGTATCTTGGGAATATATATGCTGACTTTGTATCACGCTACTGTGGATTGTTATCAGCGTCTGGTACAGTTTCATCCGGTTGAGGGTGATAGCTGGTATTTTTATGGTGAGGGTGCGCGACCTCCGATGCCACTTGTTTCGGCTCTGAAGGCATGTCATGTCTTGGAGTCAGGTGGGGAGGGCTACCTCATCTATGCAGTTGATATGTCCACGAGTAGTACGGGTATTGATCAGTTATCGATTGTCAGCGAGTTTCCTGACGTATTCCCTGATGAGATTCCTGGTTTTCCTCCGGTGCGAGAGGTTGAATTTGGTATTGATTTAGTACCAGAAACTACGTCTATATCCCGAGCACCTTATCATCTGGCACCTTCAGAGATGAGGGAATTGAAACAGAAATTACAGGATTTGCTTGATAAGGGATATATTCGTCCGAGTGTTTCTCCGTGGGGAGCACCTGTTTTATTTGTCAAGAAGAAAGATGGATCGATGCGATTATGTATTGATTACAGGCAGTTGAATTGTGTCATCATCAAGAATAAGTATCCTTTGCCGCGGATTGATGATCTGTTCGATCAATTACAGGGTACTTCTGTTTACTCGAAGATAGATCTGAGATCTGGATACCATCAGATGCAGGTACGAGACTCAGATATATCTACGACTGCTTTTAGGACCAGATACGGACATTATGAATTTCTGGTGATGCCATTCGGTTTGACGAATGCACCGGCAGTCTTTATGAATCTGATGAATCAGATATTTCGAGAGTATCTGGATAGATTTGTCATCGTCTTCATTGATGATATTCTTGTCTATTCTCATGACAAGGATGAGCATGCACAGCATCTAAGGATTATTTTACATATGTTACGAGATAAGCAGTTGTATGCGAAATTGAGCAAGTGTGAATTCTGGCTTGATCGGGTAGTGTTTTTCGGTCATGTGATTTCTAATGAAGGGATATCTGTTGATCCTAGTAAGATAGAGACAGTGCTGAACTGGTCTCGTCCGACGACGGTTGCTGAGATTCGTAGTTTCTTGGGTCTAGCTGGATATTACCGTAAGTTCATCGAGAATTTTGCACAGTTGGCCAGACCTTTGACACAGCTTACACGGAAAGATGTTGCCTTCATATGGTCCTCGGATTGTGAGGAGTCATTTCACGAGCTGCATAGACGTCTTACTACTGCACCTGTGCTAGCTCTACCTTCTGGATCAGGAGGTTATGTTGTCTATACTGATGCCTCTGGTCAGGGGTTAGGATGTGTTCTGACACAGCATGGATATGTTATTGCCTATGATTCTCGACAGTTGAAGACGCATGAGAATAATTATCCAGTACATGATCTCGAATTAGCCGCCATTGTATTTGCGCTCAAGATTTGGAGGCATTATCTTTATGGCGAGAAATTTGAGATATTTACGGATCATAAGAGTTTGAAGTATTTATTCACTCAGGCGGAGTTGAATATGCGATAGAGACGCTGGATGGATCTTCTGAAGGATTATGATTGTGAAATCAAATATCATCCAGGTTCTGTTAATCTTACTGTTGATGCCTTGAATCGGCAGGTGAGACTTTCTGCACTTCAGACTAGTGAAGTATCTCATATGATTCAAGAGTGATGTTCATTGAGTTTTACGTTCAAGCACAAGAAAGGGAGAAATGGGATTCGGTTGTATACTATTTTGTCTGAGCCATCATTGTATTCTCGGATCAGAGATGCTAAGATATCTGATGTTAAGACTCAGCGTTTGGTACGTTTAACCAATGGAGTTAATACATCTGGATTTCATTTTCAGGCAGATGGTTTATTGTGCTTATCTAATCGAGTGGTTGTACCTAATGTTGCGGAGCTCAGGAATGATATTCTTTCTCAAGCTCATAGGAGTCGATTATCAGTCCATCCTGGAAGCATGAAAATGTATAAGGACTTGCAAACTAGATTCTGGTGGAAAGGAATGAAGAGGAGTGTGTATCAATTTGTTTCGAGATGTTTGGTTTGTCAACAGGTCAAGGCTGAACACCGACGACCAGGTGGATTACTGCAGAATCTTGAGATTCCCGAATGGAAGTGGGAGCACGTAACTATGGATTTTGTTACCCACTTACCTATGACTTCACGTCAGTGTGATGCTATCTGGGTCGTTGTTGACCGTTTGACAAAATCAGCACACTTTATTTCTTATAACCGGGAGTATTCTTATGATCGCATGGCACGTTTATACATCCAGAAGATAGTGCGATTACATGAGATTCCAGTGAGCATAGTCAGTGATAGAGACCCGCAATTTACCTCACGTTTTTGGGGTAGTTTTCAGGAGGCGTTGGGTACCACTCTGAGTTTGAGCACTGCATATCATCCGGAGACTAACGGGCAGTCAGAGCGGACGATTCGTACGCTGGAGGATATGCTACGTTCTTCTGTCATGGATTTTGGCTTATCTTGGCAGGATCAGTTATCTTTGATCGAATTTGCCTACAATAACAGTTATCATCGTAGTATTGATATGGCACCTTTCGAGGCATTGTACGGTCGACGGTGTCGTACTCCGTTATTCTGGGATGAAGTCGGGGAACGACAAGTTGAGGGTCCTGAATTGGTGCAGCAGATTGTAGACAAGGTAGATTTGATCAAACATAGGATCAAAGTTGCTCAAGATAGACAAGCCAGTTATGCTAATATTCACCGCAGGCCACTTCAGTTTGAGCCTGGTGAATATGTGTTCCTCCGAGTATCACCTTTCAGGAAGGTGATAAGATTCGGCGTGAAAGGCAAGATGTCTCCTTGTTTTATTGGACCTTTTCAGATACTGAAAAAGATCGGAGATGTTGCATATCGTTTGGCTTTACCGCCAAATATTTCCAGTATACATAATGTTTTTCATGTGTCGTTACTTCGACAGTATATAGCTGATGAATCTCATGTGATTCAGTCTACTGATATTCAGCTAGAGTCAGATCTGTCTTTTGTTGAACGACCAATCCGTATCCTAGACAGGAAGGAGAAAGTTCTTCGAAACAAGACTATACCACTTGTGATGGTACAGTGGCAGCGCCGAGGCATTGAAGAAGCAACTTGGAAAACTGAAAGTCGTATGTAAGCGGAATATCCTGAGTTGTTTGCTTTGTACTTTTGATTTACCATTAAGATGTAATTACAGTTGTTGTAATAAAACATGGTTTGATATTTCATATTGTTATCTTGATTTGTCTTTAGATGTTATTTCGCGGACAAAATATCTAAAGGTGGGGAGAATGTAGTAACCCAGATTCCATTTTAAGATAATAATATGATAAACATGATTAAGGGTTGGTAATTAATAAATTTCGGAGTGTTATTGGACTTCGGAAGAGAAATTGGGCTTTTGATTTTGGTCCGGATCGGAAGCTCCGAACCCAGATCGGAAGCTCCGATCCCAGCCACTTCGGAACCTCATCGGAAGCACCGAGATCGGAAGCTCCGATCCTGGAACAGACGTTCCGATCTCCAGCTGCCAGCAATGCTCGATGACTCAGCCGCGAGTTTTGACAAGTTTTGAACGTAGAGCAGATCGGAAGCTCCGATCGCCCGATCGGAAGTTCCGATCCCGTCGTGTCACCCATGCACGCAGTGAGCTGGATCGGAAGCTCCGATCCTGAAATCGGAAGTTCCGATCCTGGCCGGGAATTTTGTCTATAAATAGGGCTTCTCAGATTCATTTCTAAATACGAATTCCCGAGTTTTTTTCTTCAGTTATATAGTGTGAGATATACACTTGAGGGCCCTATCGGTTATAATAGAGGTTCTGGAATAACCAAGGTGTGGTTATAGTCATCCGGGACTAGCGACTCCAAAGGGCTAACTACGGACGAAGGTATGGTCCGGGAATTTGTTTAAGTTTTGGGAGTACTTATTAGCTTAGTTAAGGCTTATAGAATTTATGTAGTGATACGGTGAATTTTTGAATATAGGCTTGGAACCTAGGATCCTACTTTACTTGAACTAGCCTAGAGGTACGTACACATTGACTGAGATTGCCAGCGAGTATACATGTTTATATGTTGCATTTATTTGGCATTATTATATGGCATGATATATGATTTACCGCTTTCTATATTCATGTCATGTGCATATACACGTTGAGCCTATACCTTGTTATACCTGACTATAGAGCCGCTCAGCTCTATATTCGATAGTCTGTCACTGAGAGTACCGCGACGGCGGGGGAATTTATGTCTGTCTACTCTGGTGTACTAGACGAGTGTGGTTGCACCCAGAGGTTGATCCGTGCGGTGGCAGCACTCATGTGGCGCCGGTTCTGAGCATGACTTTTCAGATGACCCTGTACCAATCATCATGTTGTATGCATTATATACATATGTTTACTCATGTATATGTACTGGGCGTTAGTGCTCACGTCCTAGTTGTTATCTTGGACACCCTATTCCATGGGGCAGGTCGCAGGATGGACGGAGCTGGTAGTTCAAGGCAGGACTAGGGAGCAGGAGCCTTGAGGATTTTATTATACAGCAGGATTTGATATAGCTGTATAATGTTTACTGTTTAAGTTTTCGATTTGGTTGTATCACTACAGATTTAAGCCTGGATTTTATTACTAAGCTAATGTAAATTATGGTTTGTTTTCCGCATGTGTTACTCTGTTAAGTTATTTTGCTGTATTAAGTTTAATGCATGCTATTAGTTTCCAGTTAGTAGGTGATACCATGCAGGGTCACTACATTTTTGGTATCAGAGCATGCTTAGATTTTGGGATTAGTACTTGGGATTTAGTTTAGTCTTGAGTAATTCTTACGCATTTGGGATTTTAATATGCAATTTTTTTCAGGATATGGCTGATGAGAGTCACGGTAGTGTCGGCTGTGACCACTGACTGTTTTTCATTCATCTCCATTATTTTGTTAAATGGAGTTGCTAACTTGATTGGAGTTTTTGGTGAGGATGATGATGATGATGTTGTCATCTTTTCTTTAATCCTCTGAATTTTTTCTTTTATATTTTTTTTTCTTTGTTGAAGAATCTGAATTTCTTCATCTATGTCAATCAATTGTTTTTCTAATTGATTTAATTGCTCCATCCTGCACAATAAAACATATATATATATATATATATATATATGTATAAATGGTTAGAAATTTAACTCTTTTTCGTGAGTAACTCGGATAGTTTTATTATGCGTATCATTGCATTTATGAAATTCTTTTAAAGAATTGAATCAATCTTCATAAATGAGATTGATTGTCTTTACGCATAGAGTAATTCAAGTTTCTGAATATAAATCTCATTTTTATCAATTTATATTTCTCATGCTTTCTGAGGCATGTTCGGATGACTGAAAGTCATAAAATAATTCATGTCTCTGAATATAAATCTCATTTCATCAATTTATATCATGCTTTCTAAGGCATGTTCGGATGACTCGTGGTTATTTTTTGGATCACTTAGGATCTCTTTTGTTATTCCGTTACTACGGATAGTATAATTTGGATGAAGTTCTCTGGTTAATGCGTCGGGTAATGAATTATCCATTCCTTTGACATGTTGGATCTCGAACTGATAATGGTTCAATTCCAATTGCCATCTAATTAGTCTTGCTGCATTTCTCCCTGCATTTCTTGATATTTTTCTTGTCTTGAAATATGTTAAATTCATATTATTTGTTCTTACTAAAAATGGTTTAGGAATAAGATAAATTTCATAAGTCCTAATTGTGAATATTAAAGCTAATAATTATTTTTCATTTGAATGATAATTTAATTGTGCACCTTGAAAAGTTCCTGATGTATAATTGCATAATTCTTCATAATTTCTAGTAGCTGTTTTAGTAAGTTCTTCTAAATTTCTTTCTCCAGTATAAGCTTTTAAACATGCTCCTCAGTATTCATCTGAAGCATCTGTTTCAATTATTATTATATCTTTATTGGAAGGAAAATATAACTTAGGAAGATTACTAATTATTTTTTTTTAATAGTGTCTATATAATTAGTATTTTTTTTAGACCATTTCCACTTGTAGTCTTGTTTAAGTTTTACCTGAAGAGGTTTTCTGATTTCTGCAAGTTTCTTAATGTAATTTCCAGAATAAGTTAATAATCCTAAAAATCTTCTTAATTGATCTTTATCCTTGATTTCACTAGGAAAATCGTGAATTTTCTTAAGTATATGCTGTTGTAAACAATATTTTCCATCTTCTATTTGTAATCCTAAATAATTTATTTTTGTTTTAAACAATTGTGCTTTCTTTTCAGAAAGTATGATTCCATCTTTATGACAAATATCTAATACTGTCATGAGGTCTTTATAATGTTGATCTAGTGTTTTTGAATAAATTAATATGTCATTTATATAAACACAACAAAAATCTATATATGATTTAAAAGATTCATCCATATATCTTTGAAAGATATCTGGTGCTTGTTTGAGTCCGAAAGGTAATACAGTCCATTGATACTATCCTTTTGGACAACTGAATGCTGTAAGTAATTGTGTTTGTGGTTCTAGTTGAATTTGCCAGAATCCTGATTTACAATCTAAACTGAAAAAATATTTCATTTCTCCTATATAAGATTGTAAATCATTCTTATTTGGGATATAATATCCATCCATAATTGTTGCTTTATTCATTTTTCGATAATCAATTATTATTCTTTCCTTATCAGTATCTTTCTTACTGACATAAAAGGCTAGTGAAGAGTGTGGACTCTTACTAGGGATGATTATCTTAAGTTTTAATAATTCTTGAACTTCTTTTTTAAATATTTGTACACCATCCATGTTACATCTTCTTGGTGCTTCACGGATTGTGATATTAGGGTCTTTGAGTTTTATTGAAGCAATGAATTATTTTCGTTTCTTAATTTTGTACTGAGGATTTTCAGAACAAATATCATGAAATTTCCTCATGATTTTTTTTTCAGGATTAATCGTTAAAATATTTTCTATTTTTAGTTCTATTGGATTTGTATTTCGTTTATGAAAATTCTTTGTAAATCCTTTATTTTCACGCGAAATGTTGTTCGTATTTTGGGAATGTAAATCATTGATGATCCTTTGTTTAAAGTTATGTGATCTTCAAATTGTGTAAAGGAAATATATTCTTTTAAAAAGTTATTTCCTATTATAATGTTCATTCCTGATTCTATTTGATATATAATGGGTATTACAAATTTTGTTTCTTCTATTTCTATTTTTAATTTTTCTGCTACTGTATTAAGCATGATTATTGATTCATCTCCTATTCGAACTTTTAATCCTTTGTCGTATTTCTTCCAATAATGAGTTGGGAGTATGTGTTTACTTGGTAGACACATACTTGCTCCTGTATCAACATAAGCATGTATATGATATGGTTTATGTTCTTTGATTTTAATTTTAATTTTTATATAAATACTATTTGGATTTATTTTGTTTTTAGTATCCATTCTCTCACCTTTTTTTTAGTGATTTATTAGGATTTTTAATAGATAAGGGTAGAATTGATATTTTTAAACAAAATTTTCTCTCTCCAGGGAGTAGAAAATAAGTTTTAATGGGTTAGATATTAAAATGTAAGATGAAAATAGGTTTGGGTATGAATTTATAATTTACCCTTAAATTATCAAAACTAAATTAAATTGGTTATAGACGGTTGCAGCTTAATGAATAAAATACATGTGATTAATTAAAAATAAGATCGTGACCATCACTCTTCTTAAATTAAAATAATTCAGAATATTGTTTTTTTGCCTAAAAATTCATGATTTCACGAGAAGCTATTTTTTTGTATAATTTAATTATTTTATACCAATTTTGAGTGTTTTCAATAACTAAAAAATGATTATTTGCTCGGTCTAAAAAAAAAATCAATTTATGTGTTTTTTAAACTAAATTCTAATGAAATCCATAGTTGATGGGATATTAATTTAGTAGTTATAGTTAAAAAAAAGTTAGTATTATAATAACTTTTTTTCCGGATAAAACTAAATACGTTAAATCAAATCACTGAAAATTACGTCATAAACAGCAGAAGGCGGAGGAACTACTTTGCCCTCGGGACCAGACAAAGAATAAGTTTTTCTTGCTAACGCTGTAACGCATGAACAATCGTTGATCCTCCAACAAAGTAATAGATATGGAATGAATATCATGTATCCATAGCAAGGATTTTACAATCATCTAAAATAAGACCAATCATAGAGGAATCCGATAACTAAGACTTTAAAGCTTCCAGAATCAAAAGAACATAATATTCAACCGTGATACTTACAAGGGCCACAATTCATCTGCTCCATTAATATGCTACATTTCATGCTCTACCAATGAGTGGAATGACATGTGTATTTTTTACTTGCTAATTTTTGGGAGGGGCTATGCCCCACCGGGTGTACTTCACCCGGTGGGATCTTAGCCCTTCATTGGCCTGGGACCCACACAAATCGGGCCAATGAAGGGCAGATGCTGCACCGGGTGAAGCACACCCGGTGCAGCATAGCCCGGGCCCTAATTTTTATCAAACAAAATCTATTAGATATATTTTCTAATTAAATAAACTCTCATATATCAACAAAATCATTCCAAAAAAAAATTTATTTTTATAATTTTTTGGTCATTGACTTGTTAATTATTATAAACAAAACGTCTTAGATATCTTTCCTAAACAACATTTTGTATATGAACAAAATCATTCCAAAAACATAATGATTTTTAATTCCACAAGAACATAAAAATATTTTTAAAAAAATTAATATATTCAAAAAAAATTAATGATTAGCACAAAGAGACTAAAAAAAATTAATTTATCCGAATGATTTTATTTTCTTTATATTATTATATATATCATCATAACAATAAAAATATTTAAACACAAAATGAAAAAAATAGAACAAAACCTCATCGAGTGGTGAACCTATGTCCAGTAGGTAAGATATATAAATGATAAAAATATCAACAGAGTGATAACACACAGAGATACCAAAAAATTTTAAATTTATCCAAAAATTCCACTTTTCATTAACAAAAATATCACATAATAAAAAGTGGTTAACTCATTAAAAAAACAATAACTATAATAGAAAAAGTATCAAAAAAATACCTAATAAATATTCAATCCTGACAATTTTTTATTTATTTTTATTATGATATATAAATATATATATATATATATATATATTACATAAATAAAATAAATTTTGGATTAATTAATTTTTTTATATCTTTGTGTCAATCCTTAATTGTTATTTTTTTAAAATATTTTTTTGTTCGTGAGGCATTATTAATTATATAAAGATAATTTTGTTTTTGGAATGATTTTTTTTATATATGAGAGGTTATTTAATTTGGAAATATATCTAATAGATTTTGTTTGATAAAATTAGCAGGTAAAAAATATACATATCATTACATTCATTGGTGGAACAAGGAATGTAGCATATTAGTGGAGCATAGGAATTGTGACCAATTACAAGAACTTATTATTTAAAAAAACGTAAACCATTATCTGGTTTGACTTTCCAACTTTTCACTTTCTATTTTCAAATATTCGTAATTAAAATTAGAAAAAAAAATTGATAACCAAACCGTGGAAATTTCGTATGACTACGTACGGTGAACAAATATTTTTTTGTTTTTATATACACATATAAATTTATTTATACTCAAAAAAATTTTAATAACACTCTATCTTACTTAAATAATATATTATTAGACCTGTTAATTATCTTTTTATAATATTTTCTTGTTCTAACTTAAAAGACATTAAAAATACAATATTTTTATATGTCAACAACTTAAAGTTTAATATTTTTTAAAAAAAATTCTAATATTTTATCATATATAATAAATAAAGTAACGAATATATTTTATTTAATCATTAAATATTTATAATTTATCTTATTTTAGTATGATTATACAAAATATTAGACAATTTTTTTCACGAAATTATATGAAATAATGGATGTAAAAATGTTGATTTACCAAAATTTTATTTAAATGTGATATAATATACAAAATATCTTTATATATAAGATAAAATTAAAAAATTCTATATTATATATATATATATATATTTCTATTATGTCCTTCGGTGATTAACAACTAGATTTTATAGTATAAAACTATTATTTAAATTTTATCTACGTTATGTATATAAATATTAAATATTTTTTATTTTTTATTTTTTATTTTATAAAAATTTGAAATACACAAATATATTAAGTATGACAGAAGATATTATGCTTAACTAAAATTTTATTTTTTTAAATATAATAAAATACGAAGATATATAATAAAAAATAAAACGAACATCATTAGTACGAAAATTTGATAAACAAATATGAATTAGCAAAAAATAAAAATAACAATTAGTATTTAATTTTTGTTATTTTGTGTTTAATGATTAGCAAATTTAACCATAAGTTTTCGAGTAATTAACATATTCTAGGATTTTCTCATTAAAATCATTAAAGAATTTACTAAAAATAAAACCAATAATTTAAAGGATATCATTGTCACTTTTTAATATAAATATTAAATATGGAATGTAATTAAGAGAAGATGTAGTGTAAATATCAGTCCCCAAATTGATGTTAATTTCTTTTATTAATATATCCGTCTAGTCATTTATTGGTGTACTTCTAATTGGCAAATCGATGTTTTAAAAGCTACGACGACTCTACAAGTTCATGTTTATAGAAATACTTCAAATTCATTTGACATTATCAATTTATCCAAATTACCAAAACCAGAAGGACAAATTATTCCACAAACTATTGAAGAACGATTCAAGAGTTTCTTCCAATAGATAAAAAACATATATTACCACGAGACATTTCCTGTTTTGAATTACCTCAATATAATGACAAGCCTCCTCCTCCTCCTCCTCCTCCTCCTCGTGGTGGTGGTGGTAGTGGTAGTGGACTAGTGGTGGCGGTGGTGTATAGAATTGGAGTTTCCAGAATTAAGCAACAAAACAAAGGACGCTTATTAAATGGACAATTAACATGGAGGACCGCTGAAACAATGTTTTACAAAAGAAATTTTATTTAAGAATGAAAGAAAGAAAATTAAATTGATTATAAAATTATTGTGGACACTATTTTATGTGCATGAGCATAGTTAGTAAGTACTTGTCATAAACGCATACACAACTAAAGTTTATCGGCCAAAGATAACAATGAAAATCAATAAATACACTCAAATTACTTTTAGATACATGAGATTTTGATATGATAACAAAACGTATATATATAAAATAATGCTAGAGGTACAACCAATATATCGTACAACGATATTTACAACAATTATGTCATGATATTTTGTTATTATCTCGTGAGATTTTGATATTATATCGTGAGATTTTGCATTCAATGTATCATGAGATTTGATAAATTAAATTTTTGTATTGAATTTTGTGTGGTGTAAAAATTATTGTACAAATTTCGTTGCACATGTAGCATTGCTCATATATATATATATATCATCATAAGTCTCATTCTTTACAACCGATCTCTTGGTCTGTGAATTTGCGATGCTTATACATCATATAACTCAAATTCAAGCTCCTCCTACGCAATTCAAAAAATCATTTACTCAAAAAAAAAAAAAAATTATCATCGAGCAGACATAATACTATTGGCAATCTACCTCACGTACTTTTATGGCTCCACTGAGTTGGGAAAAAATTAAAATAGAGCCAAAAATATAATCTTTTATCACACAAAAAATATATATTTTCAATCTAATGTATACCTTGGGATTATTTTTTTTTTATTATTTTTTAAATTGTGTGTGCGTGTGTCGGATTTCTGAACTACAATGTTTCAAAGGAAAGAGAAGGAAATTCCAAGCCACATAATTAATTAAAGTCAGATTGGGCCTGACCAGCCGAGTTGGGCCGAAGAAGAGCCCGTATTTCGCAAGGAGTTTATTTTCTCCAACCTCCACTCATCTCGGAGCTTCGAAATGAAAGTGTCTGCCTTCGAGTCCACGTCAGGGCTGGGGCAGGTAAATGAGGGCCCGATTGAATCTCCACCGTCTGATTTCACTGACATGACGTCAAAATCTTCCCGTCCCGGGGAGCTGCACCGAGAGCTGTTGGCGCTGCTTATCCTGACAAAATCTCCCTTCGTGATGAATTTCAGTTTTGGCATCGTGAACGGGGGTGGAGGCGGTGGCGGTGGCATGGGGATCAATGGCGAGGCTGGCGCAATAGCCACGCTCTCGTGGTGGGACGTGGATGATTTTGTGGGTTTCGGTGGTTTGCCGGTGCTTGCTGGGCTGTTCTTCGGGCGGCTTCTTGCTGTTGTTGGAAGCAGTGGCGGCGGAGGCGGAGGTGGAGGTGGGTTCTCTATATACTTGAGACGCCGGCTTTTGGTTCCGTTCTTGAATAAGGAATTGAATATTGTGGAAGGGGGTGGTGGAGGTGGCGGCGGAGGGGACTGGGACGATGCTGATGTCAATTGAAATCGCTTGCTTTTGCTCCCCGTCTTGAAAATGCTGTTGAAAATTGAGCTTTGCGGCGGCGGCGGTGGGGGTGGAGGAGGTGGGTTAGCGGTGGAAACGGAATGGACGCGTTTGCTTTTACTGCTTTTTTTGAAGAAGTTCTGCAATACTTTTTTAGATGGAGGAGGAGGTGGCGGCGGAGGTGGAGGGACCGACGGAATTGACGACGACGGTGCTAGTACGGTTGGTGGGGAAGAATTTTGAGCGGCGCTTCCGTAAAGATCTCTCCTTTTCCCTTTCCTCTTCCTCTTCCCCTGAGTACCCTGGTAAAGTGAAACTATTGCCGTCGCAAGTTCTTTGGTTGTTCCACTCTTTTTCGCTTTGAACTTTTCACGCCTTTCAGCCAGAGGGTGAAACTTCAGTTCGGGAGGAGGCGGCGGCGGCGGAGGTGGAGGTGTTTCCGACGATCTTTTTTCATTAAGCTCAGCTTCGGGTCCTCCCCTTTCAACATTATATTGTTTTGCGACGGTATGAACAGATCGCCTCCTCTTCACCGGTAGAGGAGGTGGCGGCGGAGGCTGAGGCACCTGCAATACAGGCTGTGTCGGTGTCGGTGGCGACGGGACGGAATTCTTGAGTTCAAATTTGTCCACTGGAATTTCCTTGACAGGGATCTCAGCAACAAGAGCATCCTTCTCCACCTCATGACTCTGCCTCACATGGCGATGGAAATTTCCCGGCGGACGGTGAAAATCAACCTCAAAATCATCAAAAGACTTGAACTTTTCACCATCACTTCCCCACAGTGATTCTTGCCTGAGATCGGGATAAGAACTGCTGCTCCTCCTCAATCTGCTACCACCTGTATTCACATAACTACTCGTTAATCTAGCGTAAGCTTTCCGATCGGGAGATTCTAACCAATCAGCACCCGAAACAGATCGACTTCCGCTATTTACAACTTCATAAGCGTTAATTAGCGCAGTCTCTGCACCATAGGAGGATGAAGTTTCGTCGTTTCTTCGAGCAAAAACACCACAAAGAACAGCGAATAACACCAAGAAGATGTTAATGGAATTCCAGCTCTTTTTAACGGAGCTGTTGGGCTTAAGAACCTGGTTACTGCGTGAGAGAGACAGAGACGGAGGGAGCAAGAAAAATAGGATCGATATGAGGACGACGAAGGATATTGTAAGAGTCGCCGGATTAAGTACCGAAGACAGGCGGAGGCGGCGGCGGACGGGGACGAAGGGAGTGGAGGTGGTAGACCAGATGGGTGGCGAGTCTCCATCGGGTTCCATGGCATAGAGTGTTTTGGTTGTTGCTTTTGATGTTGGTTTTTGGTATGTGAGGGCCTCACTTTAAGAAGCACTACTTTTATGTTGGGGTTTAATTTATTACAAATCCTAAGTTATACTATATTTTATGTAATGTTTATTTATACATTTTTTATATCCAGTATAATTCTATACAATATTAGATATCAACATGAAATAATATTGTGGGTCCCGATGAAAATTACAAACGATGCTGGTTAATTATATGAGTAACACGGATTTCACATGGGAAATTTTTTAAAAAAAATGAGTCATTGATCATTTGATCTACCTTTCGAGCACATCTCATGAAAAAATGAATGAATCATTGATGGTGAAGGTCACTATTTTATTTTTGTTGGAATTGAAGTTTAAATTTTTTATATATCTTATTTAATTGGTTGATATTTGATGTACTTGTACTAGAAAAAATATGGCTTGCTTTGATTATTTTGATAAGAGATATTTTTGCAATTATCAAAATATATATTTATCTCCTAACTTAACTATATTTTCTTATTTTCATAGATTGATTCACATTTGAAATAAGAAAACAAGATCAAGAAATTTGGAGATAGTAAGCAGAAAATAGAAGTGAGAGCTGAAGCATAGTCAAGAACTCGAGATTTTCTGGAGTGCCGAAGTCCTTGTCAATTTGTTGTTTTGATTTTCGTGGATACCTTGAAATTTTGAGAGCATATGAAAATTGGTTGAAGACTTGTATTGCTCTCGTGTCAATTCCTTTTGATTTTACTATTTTAATTTCAGTAGATTTTAAGGAGTTGTTTTTTAGTTATTTTGTTCTCACTTATTTTAGAAAAAAACTGTTTTTAATGTCATTCACTAGTATTAGAATTTTGTAAAACGATTTACAGTTTTTTAGTGAAAGTTTTTGTCTTGAGGCACTGCGCGCGAAGACTGAGTATTTGTGCATAATTATTTTTGAGTGTTTTTTTATTGATGGTTTGTTGTTATTTTCACATTTTAAATATTTTCGCATCGGATATTTGTAACAACTAGAAACAACATTTTAATTTTATGTACCCTGATATTTCTTACGGATGGTATATAAGTATTATCTCTGTCCTACATCGATAACACCAGAATTAGATGCTCTTTTTGAAAATTATATTTTGATATCAGATTGTCTATTATAACTCATTGACAATGTTTTTACAATTTTGGTTAGAAAGTTTTGTCAAGGATGGCGCACATTTATAAAAATGAAAAGAGATGGTTGTCATTTGTTTATTAATAATCAGTGAGCGAATATAGCACACAAATAAACTATATTGCTTCTGAAGCAATTGAATTTCAAAGGATATTTAAATATACAATGAAATTGGTGGGGTTGCGTCTAATGCAACTTCTTGTATTTTTAATTTTGGATGCCAACTTCTTGTATTTTAAAATGACAGTTCTTCAATTATTTGAACGGCTTTTATTCGGTTTTTAAAACTTAGAGAAGGAATTTTGACGCGTTGAAAAATTCAATTTACAACTTGCAATAGTTTATTGATTATGTTACCCAAAAAATTTTAAAAAATGGAACGTTATAAACTTTTGGAATTAATTTGTACGAAAAGAAAGGAGTTCAAAAACTATATATATATTTTTTGAACAGAGTTCAAATACTATATGTTATTACAAACTTGGTTCAACTCTTCAATGAATATATATCATTAAATATTGGTCTATAGTATTATTATTATCAATAAAAAATGTTTCCCACACAGCAATATGGTTGGTTGGATGTATATTTACTTAATCCAGTTTCCCTCCAATCCCTTGTTCCAGAAGCATGATTTGTTTATAATAATAGATAGGTTGCAAATTTAATTTTTTTGAGGAGATAAATAGCATTTTTAATTAATTTGTTTTTTAACTTTGTTTTATGCAGATAAATATAATATAATACATGGTTCTCATGAGCCAATTAACTCGATCGAAAGTATGGATTGGACATTAATTAATAAAGCACGTAAGATTATATATATACACTAGCAAATCATGCACACGATAATTCACGTGCACAAATTTTTCACGTAATTAACATTTTTTTAAAAAATGTCTAAGATTTTTTTAAAAATATTTAAGATATTGATTATCATTAATAATCATTTTAGTTTTTCAACTTACTTAAATAAGTTTGTTGTAACAAATTTTATTGAATGAAAATAAGTGTATTTTTGTCCATTCATTAAATTATCAAGTTAATTACTTAAAAAATTGATGTTTTATTATATATTATAGATATTAGAAATTACTTTCGAGTTATGTTTTATTTTTATAGCTTTCATGGTTTTGTTTATTCTAGTCAAATACGGTGGCTTCCATTTAATTAAAAATGCGAAGGCAATCAACTAAATATATATAATATATTGTTGGGTTATTGAAATTTGGAATTGAGTCGTATGCCGTATAAATATATCAATACAAGTGTGTTAAATTTAAACCAATTTTCATCAGGAAATTATTGATTATTTAAGAGAAACTAAATTCCGAACTTAAACAAATCCATGAAAAACGTACATGCATCAAGTTTTCATACTGAAAATCTAATGATTTCCTTCCTAAATTATCCATACATTTTCAATTTAATAATCATTGTATAGCACTACAAAATTCAAGAGAAACATAGTTTTTTAATGAAATTACATTAAATTTTTAAAAAATTATAGTACACATATTGTTATTTAAATACAATACAATCTATATTTGTTCCAAATTTGACAAAAAGTTACACTTGGACCTTTTTCATAGAATCGTGAAAAAGAATTCAAGAAATAATAATTTTCTGCATATGAACTGCATGATTGGAGCGTGGTTGTAAAAATGATTCGAGGCGAACCCCCCCACTCCCACCCTTTTGGTTTTTGAATAATAACCAATTCTCACTTTCTTCAAAAAAAATTAAAGATGTGAATAATCATAATATAATGATATAATAATTATAAATCCTCACGGAACAAATTAATTATGCTAAAGAAACATTTTGAAAAAACATAATCACGTGTGACGTGTCAACTCAAAATATGGCCTCACAATTATTTTTTTTTTCAATTAAGGAAAAAAAACAGCTTTAATTTGAAGTTTTCTTAACAATCACGTCTATTTGACTTTCCTAATTTCCTTGAGAAAAGGTCGAACAACTATTATTTTATTCCTCTAAAAAAAACTATTAGTTTATTTTATGTAAAATAACATACATGCTTTCAAAAAACAAAAACAAAAAAGTAAAATAACATACATTGAATTAGGATAAATTGTCGTTATTTATTATTTATGATATAGATTGAGTGATTTGGGTACGTGCCATTATAAATATAATTGTCCACAAGTCTCAAAAGTGGGCATCTCTATCCCGATCCGAGCTAATTGCATTAATCTCCCCTGTAAAAAGTCTAAGAATCATAAAACCCCATAAAAAATATTAATAGGCTAATACATCCCTCAATTTTTTAAAATGTAGCACATTTCACCCCTATGTTATACAAACTCGGGCACATTTATACCCTCTCATAGGGGTTTTTATGCTAATTTTTTTAAAACATAAGGTCTAACATGCTATTAATTTTACACAGGATATTTTATGTCTTTTAGACTTTTCACAGGGGTGTAGATGCAATTAGCCCTCCCGATCCTATGGATAAACCCCTCAATTATTTTAAATAAATTAAATGTTTTTGCCACCATCAATTTTCTTTGCACACAACACAATACATGCAAGCAAGCTATTAACTTAATATTTGGAAATCCACGTGGACGATCATAAGATGAGATATAAACAAATGCCGTATTAAATTTCATTGATTGTCAAATTGGGGACATAGAACCATGGCAATTGTTCTTTTGTTTGTGTCAAAAACTCGTGAGACAGTCCAACGAATTAAAGATAAATTTTTTATTTGAATTTCTTATAAAAAAATAATACTTTTTATATCAAATATATTATTTCGTATTGTAAATATAAATGAGATTGGATATTACCGATAAAGATCGGTGAAATCGTCCAATAAATATTAGATTAAATTTGGGTCCCCATCCACACGCTTCAAGTTCAATCAATCATTGACCATGAATTATTGACACTTTTTTTCCCCCATTTTGAACATAAACATGAAAAATTGTGTGACTATTGGTTAACAAATAAAGAGTGAAAATGATGAAGTGAAAGAACTTTCTGCAAAAATGAGACTTGGTTGGGAACCTAAACCAAACCCATGCTTAAAAAAAGGTTAGTGAATAGTCAAGAGGAGACTGACTTGCAATGCATAGAGACTAGAAATCGACCTAGATAGATCACTTGGAATAAGACTCACTAGTTTGTGAATCACCGTCCTCGATCTTCACCGGTTTCTCCTTCTCTGCAACAGCTGCTGGCATCGTCTTTTGAACACTTTGCGACCCTGTTAACCTGGCCAAGACGACGAATGTCATTCCACCGAGAACGTTGTTCAAGCATCTCAAAACCACAACAGATGTCTTGAACAGGAAGGGTGGGAATCCCTTGGCTAACAGAAACTCGACTCCATTAAGAGTTTGGTATCTCAAGTTACTGCTGACACCCATGTGAATCGCCCATGTCGTGGCATTCAACAGCATTGGAGGAGGCTTGTTCGGTGTCTCGAAATTGGGATCCATTTTCTTCTTCATATCGATCAATCCATTGGAAATACCTGTCCCAACCAGTCCAGCCACAAATCCAACAGCGGCAAACAGAGCACCTTTGTAAATGCAAGTACCAAGCCTATTCAACAAGCTAAACTGACCGGGTTCGAACATATGGCTTACTGGAGAATTCGCGAAAATTCCTGGAAGTGTTGAAGATGACAGGGTTGGGGCCAGGAGATACATGAGCACAAAATTCAAAATGGAACCAACAACAAGGGTCGAGAACACGAAATCGAGCTCATTAAGGCCAAAATTGGGACGTGATGCCATGTCTCCAATAACACATGAGCTAACACCAACCAATTCTTCCATGAGAACTTTGAAAGGAAATTGTGGATCGGCAGCAACCCTTGACCTCCATCCATTTATAAAAGCCCCAATGGGTCCAAACCCATCCCATGCCGACTTGGATTCATGCGAGTCTCCACCACCACTCCACCCACCGCTGCCACCACCCCCACCACCGTTATTACCCTGCCCAACACCAATATCTCCACCGCCACCAGCACAAGGGGCGTGATATTTTGACTCCAAACCAGAATTTAGCTGTTTCTTGGTACTGCATTGCAATGCAGGGAGGGAAATATTATAACCGAAAGTTGTATCGGCAAATCTTGGGGCAACTTTGGCAATGAGAGGAGCGGTGGTGATGAGGTGATGGTGGCCAGCAATAGAACAGTAGCAGAGCTGAGCCGCCATCTTTCGAAATTTGGATAAGCCCTGATAAGTAATCAAAACATTAATAATTTCAAAATCAAAAATCAATGAAAGCACGCTGAAATTCGTGTCCACCCACCACTTCAAAGGGGATAAAACTAAAACAAAGCATCTATTATTCACAGCTGAAGAATGTGCACAATAAAGCCAAAACAGAGTTTCCATAAGCAGTACATGGTTACATTTATAATTGAAAACACTAACGACAGAAAGCAAGAATCGATAATCAAAACAACATAAGTCCGAGCAATCACCAGTTGGGATCAAGGGATTCTTTCATTTCCACCAACACAAAAACCCTAAACCCTATTCACAGAAACATAAATTAAATTCAGATAATTCACAAAAAGCAACATGAGACAAGATAACCATGACTGGAACGAATCCAACATGCATTCACTCCATTTTAAGAAAAAAGATTCAATTTTTTTAAAATAACCTGATGGGTGGACTGACCTTGTGGCAACAGTATCGCTGAGAATACAGAACTGGAGAAAGATGAGTCTTCAATTCATCACTAGCTAGTTCTACTTATTGTTAATGGGCTTTACGATTAGGCTGGCCCATTAACCCAACATTTAAAGTGTTATCTTTTGGGCCTGAGATTGGAGTGTTGAGTTCAAAAACTTGAAAGCCAATGTGATAAGTTGTGGTTGTCGGTAAGTTTGATCTTACATGTATATACATTGTCTCAATGTATATTTAAGGGTTGAAATTTATTAATACATATGAGATTTTTTATTTTTTTAATGGATCCTAATAAGTCTTCATCCTTAAATATATTATTGAAATAATGCTTATAAAGGTAGGATGAAATTATTCGTGGTGGTCTTGTAAAAATGTTTTAAGCACAATATTTTAAGAGATTGTGTGGGAAAGATGATGTGTTTACCTTTTCATTTATTTATTTATACTGTATTTACCTTGAAAATACCGTAAAAATCTATATAAATTAATAATGTTGAAATTGTGAAATTTTATTAATTAAAAATGTAATAATTCATCGACAAATTAATAATTTATTGTTTCAAAAAAGTATTTTAATTCAGCTAACATAAATTTAATCACATAAAAAGTCATTGTGTTTTACCAATACTTGCATCATATTATTCGAATATATATGTATAATTGATTATGTATGCATCTGTGATTATATGTATGTGTATACATAAGTGATACTCAATGTTTATAATAATTAAATAATATTCCTTATACTCACTAATCAAATTAAATTTATCACACAAACAAAAACACAGTATAATTAAATTTTATGAAAACACAAACAATATATATATAATCATATTTTAACTAAATTATAATCGTTAATTTTGTAATTTTAGTGAATTATTATTGGTTTATAATATTGATAGGACTATAGGTTTATACAATAGTCTTCTGAAAAATTATTATCTTAGTAATTCATCGAAATCATTAATTTAGTATTTCATTGGTCCAAATCGGCCGTCGGGAACGATAAACATATTATTTTAAAGAAATTATTAATTTATTGAGTATTAAATCATGGAAGATAGGTATATATTTAGTTAATGATTGTATATAAGATCATACATATTCAATGGTATATTAATCATATTATTTCTTAAGTAATAACACAATCATTGCTATCTATTAGTTTTAATTGCACGAGGGATGAATTTCAAATGTAATCAAATATTTCATGATTGTTTGTTGAGAAAAGTATAACTTGAGGCTTCAAATCCATCTACTACACATTTTAATTAATTTTACGTTAAATAATTAATCTATTATTTTTTTAAGTGTATATCTATTACTCTTATAAATATATGAGTTCCAATTGTGAATTCTCTAATTGCCCTTCTTTATCTTACATACTATTAATTAAATATTTTTGTCATTTCCAATGTTTTTTTAGGTTTTCATTTCATTTTTTAGATTAGTCAAGAGTAATTAATTTTTGTCCATTTATTTATTCAAGATATATTAATTATTAATATTTAATTCATGTCTTAAATTTAAAAAAGTTATTAATTGAAATTTATCTTAATTTTGTGTCCATTTATTTATTATTCAAAGTAGATTAATCTGTTACTCTATTACTCTTATAAATATATGAGTTCCAATTGTAAATTCTCTAATTTGCTCTTATTTATCTTACATACTATTAATTAAATATTTTTGTCATTTCCAATGTTTTTTTAAGTTTTTCTTTTCATTTTCTAGATTAGTCAAGAGTAGTTAATTTTTGTCTATTTATTTATTCAAGGTATAATAATTTTTAATATTTAATTAATGTCTTAAATTAAAAAAAGTTATTAATTAAAATTTATCTTAATTTTGTGTCCATTGATTTATTATTCAAAGTAGATTAACTGTTAAATTTAATTCAATAAATAAAAGTGACACTTTAGTTATTATCATTTTACATTTAATAATTAATATTTTTTGTAATATCAATATTTTTTTGTCCAAAGTAAAAAATTATACTCATTTCTTCCCAATTATTTAGGCTTGTGTGTATTTTCATATATATATTAAAAAAGTGTTTGAAAAAATAAATTTTATAAATAAATTTCTCATTTTACCCTTATGTAATTAAATTTTAATAAAATAAAATAATTATACAAGTAGTTAATAATATGAATTTAATTTAATAGAGATAAATTGGTAAAATATTATGATTTATGATATTTAATATGAAATAAAAGTGACACTTTAGTTATTATCATTTTTCACTTAATAATTAATATTTTTGTCTAATATTTTTGAAAATTTTAAGGACTACTAATGTAATAAACAACATTAATATTTTTTGTCCAAGGTAAAAATATACTCATTTCATCCAACGTGTTTAGACTTGTGTGTATTTTCACATATATATTAAGAAAGTGTTTGAAAAAGTAAATTTTGTAAAGAAATTTCTCGTTTTGCCTTTATTTAATGAAATTTTAATAAAATAAAATAATTATAGAAGCAGTTAATAATATGAATTTAATAGGGATAAATTGTTAAAATAGTAGGATATATGATATTTAATATGAAAACTAGACTATATAATTGAGACAGATAAAAAATAAATATAATTTAAATAAGTGAGACATAGAGAGTATGATTATAACTTAGTTTTATGTTTATATTTGTATTACAGTATAATATTTGGCTACTAGAATCAATTAATACTAATAAAATAAAATAATTATACAAGTAGTTAATAATATGAATTTAATAAGGATAAATCGGTAAAATAATATGAAAATTTAAAAGAATTAATAAACAACATAAATATTTTCTTGTCCAAGGTAAAAATATATATTCATTTCGTCCTATTTATTTAGGCTTGTGTGTATTTTCATATATATATATATAATTTTGATCCCCTGCACCCTAGGGTGCACAGGAAAACTATGTGCGACCACTAAAACCCGGTAATGGGTTTTAGTGGTGCAAAAAAAAAAACAAAAACCACTAAAACCCACTATCGGGTTTAGGGGTCGCACACCGTTTTCCTGCACCCTAGGATGCAGGGGATCAGAGCTATATATATATATATATATATATATATATATATATATATATATAGAGAGAGAGAGTTTTGCTATCCTGTCCACCCACCGTGCAACTATTGGATGTGATGAATTGTGCGTCCAATAGTTGAGTGTCACCTCATGGTGGGCACATTAGGTGGGCACGGTGGGTGGACAGGATAGCAAAACTCTATATATATATATATATATATTAAGAAAGTGTTTGTAAAAGTAAATTTTGTAAAAGAATTTCTTATTTTGCCCTTATTTAATTAAATTTTAATAAAATAAAATAATTATATAAGTAGTTAATAATATGAATTTAATAGGGATAAATTGTTTAAAAAAGTAGGACATATGATATTTAATATGAGAACAAAACTATATAATTGAGACAAATAAAAAATAAATGTAGCTTAAATAAGTGAGACATAGAGAGTGTGATTATAACTAAGTTTCATGTTGATATGTGTATTACAGTATAGTACTTGGCTAATAAAATCAATTAATGTTAATTCTTATGAAATCGTAAAAAGTTGCGTGACAAAAAATAAAAAAATCACACTAAATTCAAATCGATTTTAAGTCTGACAAGTTATTATTATATCTAAGTTACTTAAATACTAGAATGATTGATTATAAAAGTTTTTAAATTGTTTAAAATATGATTGTTTATCTTCTAAAAATATTTTTTCTTCACATTTTTTTGTCTGCTCAAATTTTTATTGCAAATAATATATTTAACATACTATTCTTAAAAATTATATATTAATTATCACACTCACTATAAATGTTTTTTATGGCATGTACAACAACATGTGTTTTATATGCATATCAAATTTAAAACAACTCAATTGGATTATTATTGAAGAAAATTAAGAATAAAAACATATTCAAGTCAAAAATTGAGATCGAACATTGTTGAATTGTCAAAATCACGTCAGCAATTGGACTAACAATAGTCAAAAATTAAATGTTAGTGCACCAAAACCAAAATTGACAACTCAATTGACTAAAACTCAAATTTGAACAAGTTAATGAATCTAAAAATCATTTATCTGAAAAAAATTACTGTAGCAAGTCAAGCTACAACAATTGTCTAATGATTAACATGGTTTATCAGAGAAAAGGTAATACATGATTTATATTTACTTTATCAATAGAAGATCAAAATTCATCTCTAAATAAAGCTTTTAAATAAAGAAAAAATAGTTTTTTTGTTCACTAACTTATTTAATATTATGATGTGGTCCACTAAGTTTACAAACTTTATTTGTGATATGCTAAATTTTAATTCGGCTACTCTTGGTCTAATTGGAGACGTGACACTGGAAAATACTGATTTATAATAATAAAAAAAAATACTGACACGACGTAAAAATGCTGAAGTGAGATCGAACATTGTTGAATTGTCAAATATCACGTCAGCAATTGGACTAACAATAATTGAAGATTAAATTTTAGTGCACCATAACCAAATTTAACAACTCAATGGACTAAAACTCAAATTTGGACAAGTTAATGAATCAAAAAAACATTTCTCAGAAAGAAATTACTATTTTTTCTTAAAAATCAATAAAAAAAAATTTATCATTTAACATAAATTATTTATGCTGGGGTGCAATAATAGTCTCTGAGAGCATTAATCGAAACATGACGCTTGAGATTTTGTATTGTTTAAAATTTTGAGTCCTATTGTTACCATCAACAATAAATTTTGGTAAAGCGAGACGTGTTCGGCCATACAATTAATATCAGAGTCAATTAATCTTGTAGTTTCGATTCATATTGATTGAAAACACAATTCTTGATAAGGTGATTGTTTGGGTGCAATAATTGTCTCCCTGAGTTGAACAATTGAAACATGTGTTTGTTTGAACTGAGATACGATCTAAAAGATTTGTGTTACACAATTATCACTAACTATAGCTTTTAGTAAAACACAAATCTCTTGATCCTACAGTTTGTAACAAATATACATATTTTACGTTTTTCAATAAATATATAACATATGTTATTGTTTTAAAACTGTTAGTTAAAAAATAAATCAAACTCAATGCATAAACATATAATATCACTATAAAAAAACCATCGATTAGAAACCGACAAATATAACAAAAAATAAAGTTAAATAGGTCATATGACCACTTCAGTAGCTAATTAGATATTGAATCATGATGACTGAAATTTGAACTTGCCCGTAAAAAGTATAACACTTGATTTTAATAAAGCTAAACATTCAAAATTTGATAACTTCGGTCTCAATCAAATAAAATTGTTGTTACGTGCAACGCACGTACATTTTTCTTGTATATATCTATATCTATATCTATATTATTATAAATAAGCCAGTTTGAATTGTGAAATTACTTTTTTATCCTTCAAACTACTAAGTCAAATTTCGTGTTTATCCTTCTATTTACTCGGTTGTAATTTGCTACGTAGTGTTTTTCCTTCTTCTCTTCTTAATAGTACCTAATTAATTATTAATTATTGTATATTAATACAAGCCCTCATTACTCCTTCCGTTTCTTTCCTTCTCATTTCTACCTATCTATCTATCTTCTCTTCTTAATAGCACCTAATTAATTATTGTCTATTAATGCAAACCCTCATTACTCCTTCCGGTTCTTTCCTTCTCATTTCTACTTATCTATCTATCCAGTATCCTGATAGGAATGTTCATTGATTATGAATTATGATGCCACGCGCTATCGTTCTTCTGGCTCTCATAGGCGGGGTACATAGGAGCTCGATTGTCATCTCGGGTTTCCTCGCATGGTCTGTGTTGCTTGCTCCCAGCCGTTTTCTTCTTTATTTCGTTGTTTTTTTTTATTTGGATTGTTTACAAAGTGCTTTTCAAATTTGGCTTCTCGTGTTGGTGTTTCTACCTCCCCCGCTTACAATGGTTACATACTGTTTTTTGCTCCATGTTTTGTTTGCACACATACGATTTTTCCCTCCTTCAGTGATATATATTTTTTCATGCCGCAGCAGAAATTGGGTTCGTTCCTCTTGCATGTGGTACCTAATCATAAGTGTTACGTGATTCTTTGAATCGAATTTTTCTTCCTTGGAACTCTGCCTCAAATGAGCGTGTTGCATTTCTTTTTCTTTTTAATTTAAAAATTCCAAGTTGTTCGTGGAAGAAATTAAATGATATATAGGATGGTTTCTTGTAGGGAGTTATATTGTTATAGGTTGCGGATTTGTCGCAGCAACACTTCGGTAATCTTCTATGGTGGTTGGTTGTTGCAGCAATTATGTTGCCGATATGTGTGTTGAACTGGAAACAATGAGGCTAGATTACTACAGGCGAGATCAGATCGGAAATGTACCAAGGTGTTGTCGACAATATGCATGGTGAATCACGTGGGAGTGAGGTCGGGCAATGAATCCTTCATGATTTGGTATCGTATCGTCTGGATATATTATTATTATTATATATTATTATTATTATTAGATATATAGGTCATAAGTCAATGATTTGAAGTAAAGATCATGCATGAATTTGGTTTCGCGGTTTTATTGTTCGAGTTCTGCTGCTGTAAATATGCATGGCCCTTCGTTCGGCATAATCATGATATATGTCTTTGTCTTAATATTTAGACACATCTAAGGTAGAGTGAATTGTTTAATGCGTGTGTAAAGCTGAATTTATGTGAAGCTAATGTGCATATTTAAAATTAGTATAATATATATATATATAGGCTTAAAAAAAGAATTAAAACATAAATATACAAAACCACATACATGCATGTCGATAGTGATTTTTTCAAAAATGAGATATTATAATAAATAAATTACTAACATATAGAAGTAATGTTGTACTAATTTTAAAACAATATTTATTTAATGTTCTAATTTATTTTCAATTTAGAATATGAATATTTTTTGGTGACAAAAATATTTCTGTTAATTTTTTATGACACCTATTTTAATTTGTGACATTAACTCATTGTATATTGAGAGTTAAAAAATTACTGATATAATATTGCCTATATGCATATAATAATATCTTTGAATTTTTTAATTGTACATGCATTTTAAATTTGAAAAAAAAATCATTACGTTTATAAAGTTTAAATTTAAATAGTACATATAAATTTCTAATATAACATAATTTGGTAACCGAATACTAAAATTGTGAATAAAGATTCATTTAAGATTTGAACTTTTAAGTAGCGATGGAACATAAGGTTGGCTAAACAGTCATACAAAGTGGGATACCTATAAATATGATGAGTTTCATTCATCTTAGCCCATTAAAATTTCTTGATGTTGGTCTAAACTCATCTAAGCTTGCGTAGCTTGATGTTTTATTGTAATGCTTCGTCATGCTCCACGCTTTTTGAACATTGCTACTAATTTCTTGTAAGTATTTATTTGTGTAGTCCACATACCTAACTCATGATTTAGTAAAATGAAAAATAAAATCACAATTTGTCCGCAACGTGTGATAAGCCGACGAATCAAAACTCATTTCGCAGCCTTTAAGTAGACTGAAGTGCTCAATGCGTGAGAAAACTTTAATTTAAGTAAAGCTCGTGTGCATGATTTTAATTAGTAAAAGGAAAAATTTCTTTTTAAATCCGATATATTTGTCATTTTGCGATTTCGGTCCTCTTAGTCTGTTATCTTTATTTTTTTTTGGTAATTTTAGTTATTTTTCTAATGTGGCACCGATGCAGTGATGATGTGGAACTGACGTGTACAGTGTCACGTAAGAATTTTCGAAGAAGAAAGACTGAAATTGCCAAAAATCAAAACATACAGGACTAAAATTGAAATATAAAAACATAGAGAAACGAAATTGCAAAGTGATAAATATAAAGGACCAAAATTGCAGTTTCTCCTTAGTAAAATGTACATATATGCCTTAAAAGGATATTAAAAAATAGACACATAAAACCACATACAAGTCAATAAACGATCATTTGAAAAATGATATCTTATTATAATAAACCACCAACATATAAAAGTATCGTCGCACTAATTTTAAAAAAAATGATTTAATGTTATCATCTAATTGCAATTTACAATAATAATATTTTGGGAAATAAATTAATAATATTTCTCTGAATTCTCATGTAACCTATTTTAACTCATAAGCATGTAATTAAATTAGTGCTATCATATCGGCTATCTACGGATAATAATATTTTGGAATATTTTTTATTGTTTATGCATTTTTATATTGAGGAAAATATATTGCAATTATAAATTTGAATAGTATAGATATAAATTTCTAATATATTACAGATATTAATTTACTAACCGAATATTCATTCACAAAGAGGGACTGAAAATAGCTCGAACTCTCATTTTATGCAGCTATGAAACATATGGTTGGTCGACCACTTATACGAAGTGGGATATTTCTATATACGAGTTGCATTAAGCTTAGCTCATGATAATATTTTATTAACACATTTTGTCCTTTTTTCCACTCTACTAAGTTTGCGATGGGGCAGTAAGCATATATGTTTGGCTATTGCAAATATTAAATTTTGATAGTTTCACCAAATGTGATTAATATATTAAGGAACAAATGATGTTAGTTTAAAAGGAGTACATATGATTATTGTAAAAGAATGTATCTTAATTAATTAGAAATTTTTTAACAGATATTGTTAATTAATTAGATAATTTTCAATGAACTTTGTTGATATCATTTTTCTTCTGTGTGAGTTGGTGATCAAATTCTCGTGCAATTTTTTGAACATTTTGTACGTCTTTAATTTCAATAACAATATTCAATAAGTTGAAATAACAAATGAAACAAATTATGAAAATAAGAACAACTCAGGAAATTAAAAAATATTCAGTAAATATTGATATTTTCGACCGAGATGTTATTTAGCTTACTGATTTAGTAGACGTTGAATTCATAATCGTTGAGTTTGACAAGAATATGGATAGAATAAAACTTAATTTTAAATAAAATTACTCTTTTTATTTGTGCTAAATTTTGTATATTCCATATATGTATGAAATATTTTTCTTAATTATTAGGTCCACTCATAACATGAAACATAGAATTGAATATTAATTTAAAGATATGATATAAGATAATTATTATATATTGTAACAAACGTTTGACTCTTATAATATCGATATAAATAAGATAAATATAATATTGTGATGATCATTTTTTCTGGAAGGTAAAACAACAATTCAAATATGAACATTTAAGACTGTCCGTCTTAAAAATAGTGAGATGTTATGTCTTATATTAAAAATTGAATATATTTTGAACAAATATATTATCATTAAATTTATTTTCGAAATTTAGCAACAAAACTTCTGTGTTTAATTATATATAGACATATTTAATTTATATACATGTTGAACAAATTGATGATAATTTTTTTTCTTGGTAGTAGAAAAAGAGGTGTTGAACTGGGCTAGCGGCATGTTACAACTCGACTGAGCCAAGTAATTTTTACACCTCTAAGCAGAGTAAAGTGTTCAAAGTGTGAGAAAATTTTGAATTTAGGTAAAGCTCATGTGCCTATTTAAATTAGTAAAATATATATTTAACTTTTAAAAGGAGATTAAAAAATTAGCCACATAAAACCAGATAGAAGTTGATAAACTGTATATTAAAAAATATTATGTTATTATAATAAACCATCAACATATAAAACTATTGTCGTACTGGTTTTTAAAAAGTGTTGATTGAATGTTATCATCTAATCGCATTTTAGAATTATAATATTTTTGGCAATAAATAATATATATTTCTCTTAATTTTTATGACACCTGTTATAATATTTCATAAATTTGTCACTTAACTCATTGTACATTGAGTGTTAAAAAATTACTTATGCAATATTGGCTATATGCGTATAATAATAACTTTGAATGTTTAATTGTACATGCATTTTAAATTTGAGAACAATTCATTATGTTTATATAGTTTAAATAGTACATATAAATTTATAATGTAACACATATAATTTTGTAACCGAGAATATTAATTGTGTATAAAAATCCATTTAAATTTTGTGTGTGATCCAAAAAAAATTGTACTCTCATTGTATGCAACGATGGAACATAAGGTTGGTTAATCACTCGTACAAAGTGGGAAAATATGAGTTTCATTCATCTTAAATTTGAATGTTTAATTGTATATGCATTTTAAATTTGAGAAAAATGCATCACATTTATAAAGTTTAAATATTACATATAAATTTCTAATATAACACATATAATTTGGTAACCGAATACTAATTTTGTGAATAAAGATCCATTTAAATTTTATGTGTGACCTAAAAGAATTCGAACTCTATTTTATGCAACGACGAAACATTATGTTGGTTAACCAATCATACAAAGTGAGATACCTTTAAATATGAGTTTCATTCATCTTAGCCCGGCCCATCAGAATTTCTTGATTAACTCATGTTTGGTCTAAACTCGTATAATCTTGCGTAGCTTGAAGCTTTATTATAATGCTTCATCATGCTCCACGGTTTTTTAACATTGCTAATAATTCCTTGTAAGTAGAGGTGTCAAAACGGGTTAGAGGCGCGGGCCGTCCCACAACCCGGCCGTCGCAACACCATTAGGGGATACGGGACGGGCCAACCTACCCTTTTAAGACAGTTTGGAAAAACACTAACCCAACTCACCTATTTTAGAAGGTGAGACGAGCTAACCCAGCGGACCTACGTGGCTACGTGTAATTTGATGGGTTTGACTGGCCAACCCGCAACCCTCCACAACACACCATTACGCAGAGCAGGGTGTCCCACCTTTTAGGAGGGTTAAAAAAATGTCAACCCAACTCATCTATTTTGTATGGCGGGTGGGGCGGGCCAACCCGACAGATCTAGCTCATTTTAACACCTCTACTTACAAGTCTTGATTTTTATATAGTCCACAACCTAACTCGTGATTTTGTAAAACAAAAAAATAAAATTACAATTTGTTTGCAGCCTGTGATAAGCCGACAAATCAAACTCATTTTGACACCTCTAAGTAGACTGAAACCCTCAATGCGTGAGAAAACTTGAATTTAAGTAAAGCTCATGTACATGGTTTAAATTATAAAAATGTACATATATGATTTAAAAGGATATTTAAAAAAATAGACACATAAAACCACAAACAGATCAATAAACGGTCATTTGAAAAATGATATCTTATTATAATAAACTATCAGCATATAAAAGTATCGTCACACTGATTTTAAAAAAAAATGTTGATTTAATGTTATCATCTAATGCAATTTACAATGATAATATTTGGACAATAAATTAATAATATTATCTCTGAATCCTCATGATACCTATTTTAACTCATAAGCAAAATCAAAGTAATTAAATTAGTACTGTCATATTGGCTATTTTCGGATAATAGTAGCGGAATTTTGTTTTTATTGTTTATGCATTTTTATTTTGAGGAAAATATATTGCATTAATAAAGTTGAATAGTATATCATATATATAAGTTTCTAATATAATACATATAATTTGCTAACTTCACAAAACAAGGCTTTTCATTTTTTTGTGTGACTGAAAGGAGTTCGAACTCTCATTTTATGCAGCTATGAAACATAAGGTAGGTTGACCGTTTATACGAAGTGACATTAAAACATACTAGAATATTTTACAAAAAAAATAATGTGTTTTACATCATCATTGTAAATTTCCACGTGCAACGCACGTGTCTCTTTCCTAGTATATATATATATACATGAAAAAAGGAAAAAAAAAAGGTGAAGAAAAATATATAATGGCGCGGGCACTTGGAGGGGTGTTGGGGCCATGCAAAGTGAGCATGAAGTATCTGAGTGTCTTCCCATTTTCTTCTGTAGACAAGAAAAGAAAGAAAGTTATCTAGTCGATGTGACAGTGAATTCAACTAATTTGCAGAGTTTTTTTTTTTTTTTGGAATTTTTTAAAGACTTTTCCCAGTCAATTTAAAGTTAGCACCTTTACTAACCAATTAGCCCAAAAACCAGAGAAGTATCCCAAAGAAGAAAAGATTAGCCCTTTACTAACCAATTAGCCCAAATCAGAGGAAAAAAGGTTCAAGATTGTTTGTTCGAGAATGAACAAAGGGGCTTTGGCAGCTAACCTGAAGCTCACCATTCCTTCTGCCGATGAAAATTCTGTGTCCAAATTTCTGTAATCTTCGTGTCTAGCTAGTGAATTCAACGAGGATTTTTACAAGGGGTTTCGTTTATTTTATTTATTCTTGTTCTTTATAATCATGCAGGACTCGATCAGGGACATTTATGGATGGCGACTTGCTAGTTAATGCTGATGGCATTCGTATTGTCTCCGAGAATGAAGTTGAGACTGTATGAATATGACGAACGCCTTTTTTTATTTGATTTGATATCTTTTCCCTTTTGGGGTTCTGAAAATTTCATGCTATATATGTTTTCTATGCAAAAAATTTATTGCATGAGATGTACGTGACTTTGGTAACTTTTCCTTCACAAGATTTTGAATTTTTGTGAAATTTTGTTAATGAAAAGCTCTCCCAAACACATAGGATTTTGTTCGATGCTACCCTTCGATATGGGTTGATCCAGGAAAAAAAAGGTTGCATCTTTATTTTCGCTGTGAGGGCGCGAAGCATTTCATCACATGAAAAAATGAAAATAAACCGGCCCTTTTCGGACCATTGGAATTCAACCCTCTCTTACAACCTGTTTATGACTTGCTGCAGTGTGTAGTCTTTGGGCTATTTTCTCCCAAAAAGTTGTAGTCTTGATAGGAATCAATTACCTTTAAAATATAACTAGAGGTGTTTGATCCTCTCTCTACCCTTTAATCACAATCAGAAATTTATCGTGAAAGAGGTAAATGAAGGACAAGAGATTCTCTTATATTCCATCATTAAGCTAAGGGGTTGATTGAGGGAAGCTGCATCCATTTTGGATTTTTTGCAATGATGTAGCAACATACGTATATTTTGTTTTATGTAATCTGAAAATCATGAAATTTACTGTCCCTGACTAATGAATTTAATGTTTGTATGCTGCTGCAAGAACGATTTCTATGACAGCATGGCTGCAATGGAAACATATTTTTAATTTGGCATGGTTTTAATTTCTTTCAGTCCACATTAATACAACCATCAGAAAACCAATTGACCTTAGCTGACTTTGAAGCGATCCAAGTTATTGGAAAGGGATATGGCGGTATTGTACGTCTGGTGCGACATAAATGGACCGATCAATTTTTCGCTCTCAAGGTATGCAAGAGTCATATATATGTATATATAGATTGTCATGCTTCACAAGATTAAAGAGAGTTCTCTTGAATATGTCATCTAGTGTGTGCACGTCACTAAATCCAGTTTCCATTTAAAATTTCACACTTGATTCAGGTTATTCAAATGAATATCGAAGAGTCAGCTAGAAAGCATATTGCACAGGAACTGAAAATTTTTCAGTCATCCCATTGTCTCTATGTTGTGCTCTGCTATCAATCTTTCTACGACAACGGTGCAATATCTATAGTCCTGGAGTACATGGATGGGGGGTCTCTTGCAGATTTTCTCAAGAAGGTTAATAAGATTCCGGAACCGTATCTAGCTGCAATTTGTAAACAGGTGACAAGCATTTTGTTTCCAATCCTTAACCAACAAATTTTGCTGGAGCGCGAAAAATAAATTAAAAAATCTCTCCAAATTCTGGTGACATTTATAGGTACTCAAAGGCTTGTGGTATCTTCATCATAAAAAACATGTCATTCACAGGGACCTGAAGCCATCAAATTTGCTTGTAAACCACAGAGGTGAAGTAAAGATCACCGATTTTGGGGTCAGTGCAATTCTGGCTAGCACGTCTGGCTTGGCCAACACCTTTGTTGGCACGTACAACTATATGTCTGTGAGTATAATGCTTAGATGTTATGAATTTATCTTGTGAAAATTCTACAAAAAAATAACATATTAAGCTAGTCAAGCGAGCAAATAGTATGATTATGTACTTGGCAAAGGGATCATTCATTTACAGCACACATCCTTCTACATCAATTATAATAATGTTTCTTTATATTATGGCTTTTGGCAGTTTACCTTCATTTATGACCAGTGCTCTTTACATTTCCTGATTTCCATTTCATGTTTTAGCCAGAGAGAATCCTGGGGAGGACCCACGGATACAGAAGCGACATCTGGAGCCTTGGTTTGGTTCTTCTTGAATGTTCAATAGGGCATTTTCCATACTCCTCACCACAGCCAGGTGGATGGATAAATGTCTATGAATTGATGGACACCATTGTCAATCAACCGGCACCTTCCGCACCTTCTGATTTATTTTCTCCCGAGTTTTGTTCATTTATTTCTGCTTGGTAAACATTATACTCGGTTTGTTTTAATTTTCTATAATTGATGACTCAGAGAAGGTATAATAAAATTCCTCTAATTTATATAATCTCATTTCTGAACCCTTTTTATTAGCTTTGCTTTTCTAGCACACATGTCATTTTGTGCATTCTGATTTTCTCAGCATACAAAAGGATCCAAAAGATAGATTGTCAGCAAATGAACTTATGGTACTGCGCGCTAACTCCTCTGCTAGTCTTAAAAACTTATTCTTTAGGAACTAGTAGCGATTATGTATTTTTGTAAAAATAGGTGCACCCCTTCATCACCAAGTACGATGATATTGATGTGGATCTTGCGATGTACTTCTCCAGTGCAGAACCTCCACTTGCCATACTTTAAACAAGGTTTGACACATAAATTATGGAAAGCATTCTCCCCCCTTTTTGGTTCATATATATTTTCCCTTCTCGTGGTTTAACTTTGACTGCATTCCGGCATGAGCATGGTCTACTCCAAATTTGTATATCGTAGTGTCCAAGACTTTAAGATACTGTTTGATGTGGTTGATAAGATAAGTATGGATTGTTCGATCAACAATCAACTCATACACCATATATTTTTTTAAAAAAAAATCTCATACACCATATAATAAGTGATTACCTTCTTATATTTATCATTTTTTTTTTTATCACGCGTGTCATCTTCATCAACTATCAATTTAGATGGCAGTTGGAATGCTTGATCGTTTGTAAAATTTGAGTTGTATGTATACTTTTAATTAGAATTGTTATCGTCAACGAAATTATATCTTTTATTGTAGCTGGAAACAATAAAGTTTGGTGCGCATATGTTGATGGTAAGAAAAGTTCATGCAAATTCGTTGCAATTCTTGCAGGTTTGTCTCAGCTTGATCAATAGCTTTAATTTGAGCCTACGCATGGTTTGAGGCCTAATGTTGAGGAGAAGTCTTTCAAATGCATCGGAAAATATAACGAAAATGGCACAAGAATGACATCGCCAAAAAGATTTAATGCTACATGAACTGCCATTTCAGAAATCAATCTGAGAAATTCTTGGTGATTCAACCAGTATAGAATTGGGGGGTTGGGGGTTGTTCTGCTGCATTGAGTTGAATTGTAATTGTCTGTATACAATGAGTTCTCTTAGCATAATATCTCATGCTCTAATGTATTTTTAGACATGTTCAATCAATGATAACATTTGTTTTTGGTTATAAATATTAACTAAAAGTAAAATTGAGAATCTACAGCAAAAAAAAAAAAAAAAAACTTCAAAACATAAATAATAAATTTGTTCTCATTGTGCTTGTTCATAATTGTTTCTCCCAAAAGAGGTGATCCAGAACATATTTTTATTTCATCTGAAATAATAATAAACAGTTTCTGGTGCTCCAAAATGCCATCTCTGTGCATCAACTGTACATGCAGACAAATTGGATCATGCTATCAATTCTACACGGGTATAGTCGCAGAAAGTTTCAAACATAGCACAATTATCTAAGCCTACTGTGCCTACTGTAGTGTATTATACAACAAGATATACATTTCATACATTCTTTAGTAACATTAACAAATACAGTTGTAGAAGAGAACTGCAATGCAACAGTGACTTTAAATTCAACTCCGACTCCACTCTTGAATGGCAGAAGACAAGACATGGTTTGGAGTGAGCATCTTGTGTTCTAACCTTTGTTTTGTCGTGGGGGATATATCGTGTTCGTATAGCCACGCTTTCATTGCTTCATGCTCATAGGTGAAACCGTCGGCAGCTATGTGTGGATTGTGCATTATTTCCTGCATTGAATATATATATTTTGAAGTGAAAAGGCGGCGAGATCCATTAGCACACAACAGCATGCATGAAACATCAGTTATACACATTTTGGAGTGTGATCTTTTACCTGCAGAATCGGGCAGTAAAAATGCTTAGGCGCATGGAAATGGCTTCTATCTTCCGCGTTTCTTGAATCAGCAAATTCAGCTAGTCTTTTCAACGTCGGCAACACCTCGGTTTCAAGGTCTGGCCGATCTCTACATCTAAGTTTACAGCATTTCAAAGCAATTTCGGCTAGTTGGTGTGCTTCGGTTAGTGGCCAATCTGCAACAGACTTATCAAGAAGATCTGATAAGCTGCCGCTGCTAATAGCATTTTCAAACTTAGTTATAATCCCATTGGGACGACGAGCGGATAATAATTGGAGGGCAATCACTCCAAAAGAATAAAGATCTGATTTTGGTCGAAGAGTTCCAGTTCTTGCATATTCAGGATCTACGTAATGTAAGGTACCCGCAACAACCGTATCCCTGTATACTGTAATACCATCAGCCACTGCATCAGAAATGATTTTTGACAGTCCAACGTCTGATATTTTGCTCACACGATATTTGTCTAACAAAATATTCCCAGGTTTTAGATCACGGTGTACTATAGGATCCGGCTTTGTGGAGTGCAGAAAGGCAAGTCCACAAGCCACTTCAAAAGCTATCCGGAATCGAGAAGACAATGGAAGAGGAGTTCTGCCTTTTCTGCGAAAGATGTGATCCTCCAGGCTACCATTTTCCATATACTCGTAAACAAGACTACCATTATCTGGACAGGCTCCTAGTAATAACACAATGTGAGGATGGCGCAAACGGCTCAGAACTTCAACCTGCATTTTTTTACAACAGATGTTATCAGCAAATGCAACGTGGTACTATACTGGCCCTAATAATTTGGAAAGAAGATCACACAAGGAGGGCTTCAGATTTCTAAACAGGATTAATAATAAGATGAGAAAACTATGCCAAACCTCTCTTAAAAATTCCTCCTTTCTGTCAGGTCCATCAGGGCGAAGAACTTTGATGGCGACTGAGGTATGATCAAGGCTGCATTTATAAACTTTCCCATATGCTCCTTCACCAATCATTTTATTCTCAGAGAACGATCCAGTCGCCATCTGTATCTCATCTCTTGAGTACTTTCTGTACCTTATATCGTTTGATAGCAGTGCTGCAACAATCTTCTGTTTCTCCAGTGACCCTTTATGGGCCTTCAGTTCTGCCACCTGCCTTTCGTATTTCTCTTTTACTAGCAAATTTTTTGCCTTCTCAATTTCCTTCTCAGCTTCAAGATACTTCTCTTTATCTATGGCAGCCATTTTCCTGTGATTTTCTACTCTTTGGTGAGTAGCATTCACTTTTTGTGCCTCATCAATGCATTCAGAAGAAATCAAGTGTACCTGAAACATAATTGAATTTACTTTTCGATGAAGATGCTTAATTTCAAGATCTTCTGGCATATGCCCCATATCACAATTCACACACATCATAAGGATGTCATCATTCAGATTTTAATTTTAATTTTAATTTTAATTTTTTCCAAAGAGAAGCATCAAGCAGAAATCAAATATTTTAGATAATGTTGAAAAGGATAAATGAAAGTTCTAGTGCAACAATGCTTGCGACTAAAAGACCAGTGACAAGCCAAATCGCTTTAAGTTGTCTAAAACTAATCAAGTCTAACCTCGCTTTGTGCACGGCCCAGATCTGCACAAGCTTTATGGTACATATTGATCGTGTTCTCCAGTTTCAGCTGCATTTGTTCTATTTCAGCCTGAATGTCACACTGCAAAAAAGAGGTAATCACACTCCTAGTATAAATTGATGACATGAATTTTTAGTAAATGATGGGATGTATGCAGAAAACAACATAGACACCCACCCCTCCACCCCAAGTAGTAACTGATTGTTATTTCTAAATGAAGATAACTTTTATGATATAAAATATGAGTCGAGTTACCTGCCCTGAACAAGGAGATGACTTATGCTGACACCCACTAGTTCTCAGTGTATCTGAGATGGTGTCTTCTGCAATTTGATCAGATTTTTTTGAAACAGGACTTGAATACACACTAGAGAATCTTTGCGTATGTTCTTGAGAAAGCGGATGGTTTTCATCTGAAAGGCAGCTGCCATATTTGGACTCTGCCGATGAAGAGGATAGGCTAGATTCCTGTTTGCTAATTCCATGAGAAACAAGGTTCCGCTCTGTTAAAAGTAAAACCCATCAAGTTCACAGACCAAGTCTTACAACCAATGCACATGATTCTTGGCATACCAGCAGTCAACATGTGACTCAATGAATTCGATATGATTTTATTTGCAGAGACCACATAGATGTTGCAAGTATCAGGAGCATGTTTGAGAACGACTGAAGGCAACTCAGAATCTTTTGTCTTCCTGAGGAAATAATTATCGAGTCAACATTACTTTGGGGTCGAATTCCATGTCGAACACTCAAATATACAGACAATCACATGTAATCAAACAAAGCATACAAAGTTCCACTCACACAATGGAGGAGAAGCAGCAAAGATAAGTATTAATACCTCGAAAAGTAACTGGCGGAGCAAGACCCAAGCACCAAACTTGTTGTTCTTGAATCTGTTACATATCTCAGAAGCATGAACGCGGCATTCTCTCCTTCCAATAACAAGGTTTTGATCTACAGGAAGTTCAACACAGCTATTTCAATTAGAACTAATGAATTCTTGCAAAAGCCAACAGACACGATGTGAAAAAAAAAAGTCTACCTTGTTTGTACCATATTGGAACTTGAACATGCGAAAAATTTCTTCACATTTTGCCTTCGCATCATTAATATACATCTCCACCACACTCGCATCCAGCTCCTTAACCGGAATGCTACCTCCTGCTGTTGAACACAGAAAGGACTTTTCGAACTTCAAAATTAATAAAAAAAGAACAGAGGAAATATACACAACATGTAGATATACTGATACAAGCTGGTCATATGAGCTTGTGTGTGTTTTGTGAAAATGTCTATGGAAACCAAGGAAGAAGGAGAAGAAGTACATGGAGTGGGAATGTAAGTGATGGTGGGCATAACATGAACGAGAAGCAAGCAATCCGCGTTGGGCATCAAATTCTCCACCGCCCATTGCACCGCCCGCTGGCTACCCCTCCCGTCCGCTCTCTTCACCGCCACCACGACGGTGCCGCCTCCGCCGATTTTCATCTCCGAATTCAAATTTTTGGTTAAAGTTTGAATGGAGGAGAGATCAGAAGTTGTCAAATTTAAGCTTTGAATATGGACGGCTGAGATGCAATCCCAAACGCGTCTCGCGGGTAATTTTTACGAACGGTTCTATAAGTGCATGAATCTTGACATCTTGTGGGAATTTATAATTTATATTTTAAATCAAACAAAATTCACACTAGGCCACTAATTATTAGTTTTATTTATTTATTTTTCTCCACTTGATTTAATTTAAATAAATAATCACTGTGCAATTTGCATAATTTTCGTTACTTTAAAATCATCCACACATTTAATTTTTTTTTTTTTAAATTTGAAAACCCAATCAACACGTAATTCGTAATTTATGACTTTCCGATTTATTTTATTTAAAAGGCCCATTTTGATTTGAGAAAAGGCCCACTGAAATCGAAACATGGGCCAGGGCCCATTATATGGGTCGGTCTAAGCCAAACCATATAATTTCCCTAGTTCGTTCTTTCTTCAACAATCAACATCACTAAAATTTTGATTTTTGGGGCAAATTCACTAATTCAGCGATTCCCTCTTTCCCTCCATTTTAATTTACTTCCCTCTCCTTTCGCTTGGGAATTTGGTTTGAATACTTATTGGAATCGTTCCTCTTCATCTTTCCATTCCACTCTCCGAATTGACTGACACGAAGCTTCGGGTGCGTATCTCTTTGATTTCTTGATTGTCTGCCTTTCAGTTACAAGCCATTAAACTGAAAAATGCACGTTCTGAAAGTATTTTAATCAAGTGTATTTTTGAGGAAAAAAGTGTGGGACTTTACCTTTCTACACGTTGGCATTGTTAGCCTGAGAGTTTGTACAAATGGGTTTTGTTGATAAGAAATTTATTTATATGGGTTTTCCCAGAAAAGAAAAAAGAGGAAAATATTCTTGAGTATTTGCGAATTTTCCCATTTCCTACTTGGCATCTGGAAAATATAGTGATATTTTGTTTTGTCATTAGACACGTGTGGAAAATGCTTGTGTTCTTTGTATCATTCCGGACAAAATGCTTATGTTCTACATTGTAATTATTTTGTGTTGATTGACTCTTCTTGTTGCTGTTTCACGTTTTTGAATCAATGTGAAGTCTTGGACATTGGTGGTTCGCACAATTCCTCTTTGGAGTCTGGGAGGGGAAATTGACTTTGCGAAGCAGCTATGTGTGACTCAAGGTGAGTATAGTAAATGGTTGCATGAAACTTCCATGTTCTCTCTTAGTGAGGCATCTGAATGCTACTCTTGATTATGTTCATTGTCTGATGATGTTGGATTGCCTTCTGTTTTATAATGCAATAATGACGTGCTTGCTCAAACTATAATTTTAGGCTTATAACATTATTTTTAATGCTTAAATCGTTTGCAATTTGGTTGCCGAGTATGCGTAGATTGGTATGTTTATAGTTTCTGATGAGAAGGGAAAAGTTGCTTGGGGTTAGCGAGGGAACAATCTGATTTAATTTAGTTTGCTTAGGTAACTTGACTACCTGGCATTTCTACTCCTACTACCAGACGGCCATGGAATGCAACAAAGATGAGGCCATTCGGGCCAAGGGTATTGCTGAGAAGAAGTTGGAGAATAATGACTTTGAAGGGGCTCAAAAGATGGCTAAGAGAGCACAAAGTATTTACCCTGAACTAGAGAATATTATGCAGCTCATAACCATATGTGATGTTCACTGTTCATCTCAAAAGAGGATATTGGTAGCTGACAAAGATTGGTATGCAATTCTCCAAGTTGATCGGTTGGCCGATCATTTGACCATCAAAAAACAATACCGACGACTTGCACTCTTTCTCCACCCTGACAAGAACAGATTTCCAGGTGCGGAGTCTGCTTTTAAGTTGATTTGTGAAGCCAATGCTGTACTTTCAGATCCTGTAAAGAAATCTTTGTACGACCATAAGATTAAAGTTTCCGTTAGATCTGCTCCAGCAAGTTCACCTACTGTTAACATAAACAAAAGAAAATCTCAATTTATCAACAAACCTAGATCTCAGGACAGTGTTTATAGCAATGTGAATCGACGTCAAGCAGCACAGTCCGGTTCTTCTACCAGACTGGATGCATTCTGGACGGCATGTCCATCCTGTGGAATAAAATACCAATATCAGAGACAGTTTGTGAACATGCTTTTGCGTTGCCAGAAATGCTCATTGCAATTCACGGCTTATGAAGAAAGTGCTGAGGGTGTTTCATCAAAATCCAAACAGGGCCAGCATGGTCCTCAACCCATGACTTCAAAACCCAGCTTCACTCAACCAGCTGCTTCTATAGTAAAGGAGAATCAGGCTGACTTTAGGATGGACACTCAAAATGAAAAAGGGAATCAATCATCATTTACCGATATGCATGATGATGCCGACATGAAACCAGTTCAACAAGAACCAGGGATCAAGAAACGTTGCTCTGGGGCTGCCAAGACAGAAAGTGTTGCCAGAAGCAGTAGGGATTCAAAAACTAAGGCAAGAGGTTTCTGTACAGGGAATTTGTCAAATGGTCATATGGAAGGCAAATTAGATGAGTTGAGAGGATTTAATGCAGGAAACGTGGCTGCTGGGATAGGTTGCGATGATACTACTGCAACTGAGACGAATTATGGACCTGTCCTATCCCCTCGGAGATCAAGTAGGAAAAGGCAGCATGTAACATCCACTCATCAGGCATCACTTGAAAGGAAGCTACGAGAAGATAATGTAGAGGAACAAAACGATGCTTTGGATAGTGAAAATTCCAGACATTGCAATAAAAATAGTTTTCCTACTGATGTGTATCCCTCAAAAGTGAAAGGAAAGCAAATGGAAACTGTCCATTCTGTTGGAAAGTCATGGCACAAGGATGCTGATAATGCTTATGATGTCAAGGCAGGAGGAAAAAACGGTGCTTTGCCAAGAACTGGTGCTGACACGGCTGAAATCAAAAGTGATTCCGGCAAAGATTCGTATTCTACCGCTAATCCAGATGGAAGATTGTATGAAGTTCCTGATCCGGAATTTGGTGATTTTGATAAAGATAGAGATGAAAGTCTTTTTGCTGTTGATCAAATATGGGCTTGTTATGATACAGTAGATGGCATGCCAAGATTCTATGCCAAGGTGAAGAAGATACTGAAGTCTCCATTTGGTTTGAAGTTTACATGGTTTGAAGCTGATCCCAAAGATGAACCTGGCAAGAAATGGGTAGATGAGGGGTTACCTGCTGGTTGTGGCCATTTTGAGCTTGGAAGAACTGAAGAAACTAGGGACTTTCTTTCATTCTCACATAAAATGTGTTGTAAAAGAGGGCAGAAGAGAGGTTCTTTTATGATATACCCTAGAGTGGGGGAAACTTGGGCTATTTTCAAGGACTGGAGTATAACCTGGAATTCAGTTCCAGATAATCATGAGTTCAAATACGAAATTGTGGAGGTGCTCTCAGATTTTGTTGCAGCTTCTGGCATAGAAGTTTGTCACCTGGATAGAATTAGAGGGTTTGTGAGCCTTTTCCAGAGAAATAGTCAAAGCAAATCCTTTTTTATAGGGCCGACGGAACTTTACAGGTTCTCTCATCGTGTTCCCTGTTTCAAAATGACTGGCCATGAAACAGCGGGAGTGCCAGAAGGCTCTTTTGAGCTAGATCCTGCTTCCCTACCACTTAATCCTGAGAACTTGTATTACCCTGGCAAAGCAAAGATGGAACAAGAAGATTTGCAACATGGAGTTGATAGTTTGTGTGCAGAATCAGCTAAACAAAGGGGTAAAACTATGACATCCGAGGGTTGGAGTGCTGCAAAAGATTCTGTTGAGGGTGCGGACGGTGAATCTCTAAAACTCCGGAGATCTCCTAGAAAAATGAAATTTAGTGGGGAGAAAGGAAATTGATGTCATTTTTTGCAGTCGGTTTTTCTAATTGTTTGGACATAACAAATCCCAGCCGCTGGTCAGGGATATGACCACCGGGGTTATAGGATGAACTGCTTGGTATACACATGCAGATTTCTGAAAATCGAAAGTTTGTCTTGAGCATGGCCCATTCATTCTGAAAGGTTTTTTTTCGACATTAACTCCCATAAAGCAACAATTGTGGTGGTATCTAAGAAGAAAACAAGATCACTGCTCGTTTTTCCACTCGAGCAACTGCAGCTGACTGGATCATGTTTGGTCATCTGAAAAGCACTTGGGGAGTATTATCCAGCTCAATTTCGGCTGGCAGAAATCTCTAAGATGTCATTGATGCTATGCTATGTAGCCTTTAAAAGTTCAGGCACTAGTTCTCTTGTTTTAAACGGTTTGTTTCTTGACAGTATGTAACCCGATCAATTTCCTTCTGTTCTTTCTATTATAGATGTCAACTTTCTCCATCTATGCATTCTGGAACGTGCCCTTTTACTTGTTATTGCAACTGAGAATTGCATTGTCACCGAATTAATTGCAGCTGTTGTTGCAGCATAAATTACAGTAGTGGTGATTCCTCGTGAAATGGACAGTATTTGGAAGGTTAAGAATGTCTTTTGGCCTAGCCAAGCAGCTGCTAAAACTTCCCAAAAATAGAGTGGTGGTAATTTACTTTCAGTTTTCGCATGAAATGCTCTACTGTGAATAACCATGAACTTATTTAGTTAAGCCTAGATTCAAAATTAACTTTGTCGCTCTGCAGCAAAACGTTTATGTGGAGAATTAAATTCCACGAATTTGCAATATACGCATATATTAAAATTTTTTCACATCAAACGTTCTATGATTGATTTCAAAATCAAGTATTTTGAAACTCCGAAAAATGTCTTTCCCAGGAAATGAGGCGTATCATTTGGAATCAAGGGTAGCTAAAGGCACAACATAACAAAATCAATGCATCCAATGAATAATTAGTTTCTCTATTTCTAAATCAACTTTTCTCATTTTCACAAGCTACGATCAAGAAAACAATTCCTAATACAACAAAACTTGTCTCACGCGAAATCAGCAACTCGTTCTTCATCTGCAGAACATTGTTCCACTCTTGTTTTGGAACTGGGAAAGAACACGATCTCCTAAACAGTGAAGATCATGCCATGAACACAATCGACAGCTCAACTCGGCTTGAAGAACCAATCCAAGCTCCAGACAACTAGTTATAGAAATCCCAAACCAGACAAAAGAAGGCTGGTTTGGGTTCGAGCTTGAAAATTTCACCTTAGTTTTCCCAATCCATATCGACTTTTTGTTCAAATCATTCATCCATTTGTTTTACCCAACAAGGATTGTTCTTCCAAAAGCTTCAGCTCTATCAGCTTCTGCTGCAATTCTGTAGCTTCATCAGCCATGCCGGCTGAACGTACTCCTAGAATTATGTAGGAATAAACATCAGGGTCATTCTTCCTTCTACTTGAAGTAAACATTTCTATAACTTCGATGGCCATATCCACTTTCTTCTTCTGACACAATCTATGTATTATGAATCTGTAGCAGTTGTCTCTTACGTTACGCTTGTTCTCATCCATCACCCTAAGCAATTGTACAGCTTCTTCAACCAAATCTGACCGACAGAACCCCCAAAGTAGGCATCGATAGGTAACATCATCGGGATTAAGCTTACATCGTACCATGTTACTGTAAACATACATTGCTTTCTCCATGAACCCTTCCCTCGCCAATCCATCAATCACAATATTGTATGTTATTAAAGTTGGTGGACATGTAGTATTTCCCAAGCAGTAAAGAGTTTCAATAACTTCATCCATCATGCGCTCCTTGCAAAGAGCACGTAAAAGTGTATTATAAGTGACTATATCAGGAGATAAATCGTGTAAAACCATCTGATCAAGGAAGTCAATGGCACGAGTTAGAAGGTCATGCTTGCACAAACCATTTATTAAAATATTATAAGTCACAACTGTAGGACGGTTTGATGGGTCATTCATGAATCGTAGGATCTCATCCACTTCATCCCAACATCCGTATGTACAAAGTGAATGGAGAATAGTGTTGTAAGTTACCGAATTGGGTACCATTCCATGCGACAACAGATTCTGGACAACCAACATGGCATCTTCATATTTCCCTTGTTTACAGGAAATATTGATCATGGAATTATATGTCACCATATCAGGATAACATCCTTCAACTATCAGATCTTCCACAGTTTCCAAAGCACGTACCACACCACTATATTTGCACACCAACTCAATGAGGATTGTGCAGGTTATTACATAAGGAGGGCAACCCTTTCTGAGCTGGTCCTTCCAGAATTGGATGGCCTGACCAATCTTACCACGATCAAACATGCTTCTTATTATTGTGTTAAAAGTAATAACATCAGGAGGGCAACCACTCAAGCTCATGTCCTCCAAGACATCAATAGCAGCACTAAGCTGCCCCTTTCTACACAAACCACCAATTAGCAAGTTGTGTGTGATAATATCAGGAACTCCGCCAGACATAACCATGAGTTGAAGAACCTTAGTGGCTTTGTCTGTCTGCTCAACATTGATTAGGCCCCTAATCAACTTTATGCAGGAAGGAGAATCTGGAATTTGGTTTCTACGTGCCATCACATCTAATAGCCTTGTTGCATCAAGAAATTTCCCACGATAGCAGAAACTATAAAGAATCTCATTGTTAGTGATTTCATCATTTTTGACAAAAGGTCCATCTAAAGAAAACTTTGAAGAATAAGAATGTTGACTAGAATGGTTTTTCCCATTGAATTTTGTCTCAATGCCCATCTTATATCCATTCAAGCTCCCCTCCTTTTGGTTTCCTTTGCTCACTCCTTCCAGACAGACACTAGTTTGCTTCCCTCTAAACATCAACAGAGAAGCAGTTGGTCCAGAGCCATAGATTTCATTCTGCCTCATGTGAGATTGAGTTTTGTCGTTACACTTAACTGGACAACTTATTGGAATCCGAGCCCTCATACGTGAATAGTGGCTAGTTCCACAATTGAGATCTGCTTGACAAGCGGATAATTTCAGTCCTCGCAAATCATGACACTCGGTTATTGACATCTGTGGTGTAACAGTATAAGCCATTCTCACTCCTCAATCCAAATCTGATAAATTTTTACGACATTGTTATTCCGAAGCTTTCTTTTGTTGAGAGCATAACGTAAGGAAAATCGATCTGCAGTCAAAAAATTATATTTCAGGCCAAAAGTAAAAACTAAAAAGAGAAAAAAGAATCAACAGAATCAAAACAAATTCAAAGAACAATGATGATCTACAATAGCAGGACAAACTCCACACATTCCACCCCAAACACACACACACAAAAACAATTTCCTAGTCCAAATTTTCGCATTCAATCAGCTATAGTATAGTGAAAAATAAATAGCTCCAGCACAAAAACACAATGAAATAAAACTTTCCTCCTTGGAAAGAAATGCAATTGACTCGATCCGATTCATTTAGAACTCAGTCAATACACCACAACCAAAAAAATAAATAAAAATAAAAGTAACAAACAACTGGGCTTCACAGAATGATAAAAATTTTAGTTCATGCGATAAAAAGAGACAAAAAAATAATAGAATGCAGGTAATGAGAAAACTAAGCAAAAAACACTTCATTTTAACATTTGCAGCTTGATACTTACATAATCCCTCCCCCTGAGTTTCATAAAGTCGAAATCGAACCTTCAAGTGACGCCCGATGTTGTGTACTGTGTGTTTCCAGGAAAGGGTTAGCTAGGGTTTATAGAAACTATCGAATTGTGATTTCATCCGCCTTTCTTCTACTTTGGTAACACAAGATGATTTGAACTTCTCATTTATCCTTTTTTATTATTTTATTATTAGATTTTTTTAGAGATGTTATTATTAGATTTTTTAAGAATCAGAATAATATTATTTGAAGATTGTAAATGTTGTTATTTTATTTTATTTTTTGAAATCAAACGATTATATTTAATAAGTCAAATCTGATGCAATTACATCTCAAATAAGCGAAAACGAGGATATAATTCCGCCTTCGAAACAAGACAAAAAGCCAGCTGTTTTTGCTAATGCATGAGTAACATGATTCGATGATCTTTTAACAAAAAAACAAAAGAGATGGATTGTAAATGTTGTTATTTCTTATCTTATAAATGAAAAATTGGAAATATTCACACATGTATCATTACATTCTACTACTAATATTATAACGAAAAATGAATATTATAGGCCTTGCTTTTCTAGGATTTTTATTGTTTTCATCTCATGATTAAACGTTTGTTTTGCATTTGTAACCAATTTTCATTAAAGCATGTTATGTTAGATTCAAAAAAAATTAAAGCATGTTATGTTGTGAAACAATCTATTCGTATTAAAAAAAAAAAATCGACTCGTTTCATATTTATAATTAAAAAAAATTACATTTTGATCATAAAAACTATGACTGACCAAAGTTGTGCTTTTTCATCAATCGAATCGAGTCATTTGTTATGTTTATATTATCATTATTTCATCTATAATACTCGATTAACTACGCGCAGGTTTTGCAAGAAACAGCAGCATATTGGGTCACGCTAGATTTTGTAGCCCGTCGAAGCTGCAAAAGCAAGTTACAAGTCCATAACGAGACAAGGAGGCGGCAAGTACATATAGCATCCAGCTTCTCTAATATCTAAAATAGGGTTACATTCCAAACTTAAATAGAGTCATTTATCTGAACTTGGACAGACGAATAATTCATTGAAATAAACCAAAAAAAAAAAAAAACATTACAGTGGTCGATTTTACAACTCCAGTAACACCCAAATGTGATGAACTAAAAACTCTGTTGTGCCATTCTCTCGTGTATATCAGCTCTCTATATATCCTCACAAGCACAAACATTGACAGCCCTCGAGATTTTTGAACTCAAATATGTTCCTAGAAGAATCACCAAGAGTCTTAAAAATTTACCTCGTGATTATCACACTACTCATTATCAATTGATAGAATCATCTCTTGTAACATCAATGATGATTTCTATCATCATCATCATCCCTTCCTTCATCCTCAAAACGCAGGCTCTCCATACCCTTTATTGCGGAGTCATAATTACTCCTCCCATACGAAGCATACTTTGGTTCAGAAGGCATAACAAGAGGTGAGCTTCTCTGGCCAATTGAGATTTTGTTGACAGTGGCTGTACTGGTCTCAGGGGTACGAGCACGTGGAGGATCAGATTCATTTCCCATAGTGAAAGTGTCTCGGTTACCGGATACAGCTCCCCGTCTCAGTGATCCGCTGGACCTTCCGAAGAAAGTGGAGCTTGACAACTGCAAACCACCAAAGAAGTTAAGACTAATATAAGACAGCATGACTAGGCTACATGACAGAAATTGAAAATGTTTGACTATTCAAATTTATATACACGATCCAATCATTCATTTTACTCAAGATGTGAACCAGGAAATTGACGTGAATATGTCGGGGGAATTGGTCGAAATTTTATTGGTTCATCATAAATACTAGAATTTGCTGCTTAAACCCCAAAATTTGCATACCCAGCATATCTTCAACTTGTTCCAACACTGCTATACAAAGTTCCTAAACGAATATATCTAACACAATTTAAACAAAGTGCCCAAAAGATGATGAATAAACAAAACAAAGAATTCTAGATGCATTTCCAAAATTCAACACCAGGTATTCTACCTGGTCTGCAACGCCTATTGTCCTCTACAAGTACAATAACAAGAACAGAACTGTAATCTACAGCTCAATCGTGGGAAGTGAATTTATACCATAGCATCCTTGCTTGTTGAATCGTTTGCCACTGGGCTCTTCTGTCTGGACAAGCTTCCAGCATTAATAATTTGTCCAGAACTTCTCCTTCTAGTAGGATCTGCTGAAGAAGTGGTGGCACCTTGCCTCCCCTCCTCCTCACCTACAGCAAAGTTAGAAAGATAAAAAGTTTTACTCAAATGTGTGCTAGAAAGAAACTACCCATGATGGATGCAACATAAAGGCATATACCAAGAGAAAGGTTAATAATAAACAATATGCAGAGAGGGTAAATTGTTTCGATCTTAAACTGTCTAAGACCAATCAATCCATCACAATGATTGAAGTAAAAGAAAGATGACAAAAGGACAAATCCAAGTATATAAACCTAGGTGACGTTCGACATTGGGAATTGCAGGGGGGAGTCCAAAGCTCGTTCCAGCACTTGGCCCCTGAAACAAGAATACATAAAAAGATAATAAAATGTAAATCATGACTCAATGAAATTGCAGCCTCTTTCACTTACAAGAGCTCGGGATGGAGGAGCAGCCATCTGTGACTGCTGATACTTCAAGATAGTCCAATCAAAAACATAATCAAATTGAAAACCTGCAAAAATAAAAGGGAATAGTAACCTAATATCTATCAGCTTTCTCAGTAGTACAACTGGAAACATAAAAAGAGTAGATGAGTAAAGGTAAACTTTTTTAAGAGAAGATATTCTGACCTTCACGAATGAAAAGATCACGGAATATTCTCTTCAGATATGCATAATCAGGTTTGTCCTCAAAACGCAGTGCACGGCAATAATGAAAATAAGATGCAAACTCAGTTGGATAACCCCTGCAAAGCGACTGGACAAAAGTAACTCAATCATTAAACCAGCATATAACTATTACAGAGAACATCCAACTATAACATTCATAGTAAGTTACCTCAATAGAAGTTGAAACCTTTTTCTCGCTAATTTTCTCATACTTCTGTTTCTTAGTGCCTGCTTTTAATCCCTGCCAAGGAAGACTACGCAGTACATATGTCATGGAACAGCTCAGTGCAATTTAAGAACCAAGATGCTGACGATTTTAAGTAATACTTACGTTCCTCTCAAAAAGTACATAAGGACATATCCAAGTGATTCCAAATCATCTCTCCTGCTTTGCTCTAAGAGCACATTTAACAAAAATTCAACAAGTGGGAAATTTGAATATCAAGATTTATGAATCGAATATCTAAAGGAAGGGTAGACAACAAACACTTGCCAATGCCCAGGTGAGTATTCATGCTGGCGTATCGTGCAGTTCCAGTTAAGTTTTTGTTCTCCCTGCAGTGAAGATGGATGTAACTCAAAAAAAGATTAAGAAACAACCACATATTTCAAAGTTACTGATCTCAGACAGCAATATCCAGCATAGAATTGTGTGTGAAATGATTTACAAATGAAAACTGATAAGCAAACGAGTTGATTTGCATAAAAAAATTTCATTAAGTATCTATTTTCTAGATTGGCATCAGAATACATTTTTGTGTCATGATTGGTATCTTTGGTCGATAAGCCACTGAAAGAGGGAAAAAATTTATCACTGAAAAGCACTTGTGGTAACAAATTTGGCTACGTAATGTTCACTTTGCACAGTTTCGGTATAATTTCTAGGTATAAAAAATGTCAGGATACAAATTGGTAATTAGCATACAACATTCAAGGGCCAACAAATCATGTAGGACCATGGAGGCTGGAGCTAGGTGCCTCAAGATATCTCAAAGAGCTAAAAATCCTATAAACCAACTTAACACAATGTAAAAGTGAAAACAGGAAAGGAATATCAAGCTTTTCAAATTTGCGGCACAAATGCAACAAGTGGCACATAGTTACCGACAAAAAGTAACTGATTTTCATCTCACCTGTAAGGAATATGTTGGTGGGTTGAACTGTCTCTGTATTTCTTAGCCAGACCAAAATCAATGACGTATACCTACCATCATTGTCAAATTAGCAAAATACATCAGATATATGTTCTAACAGAAATTCCAAATAAATGAAGAACAGCAGCAAGCAGTGACCTGATTTGCTCGTCGTCCCAACCCCATGAGGAAATTATCTGGTTTGATATCCCGATGTAGGAATGACTTAGAATGGACAAACTCAACACGATTGATCTGACATTAATATTTGACATACTTATTACAACAATGTCAGGAATCTGTATCAAAACACAGCTAAAAATCTTAATTATTCATAAAACTAGTAATGTGGTCCAAAACAACATATAGTAAAGGATTAACCATTTGATCTGCAAGCATGAGAACAGTCTTCAGAGAAAGTTTCCTACTACAAAAATTGAATAGATCCTCCAGGCTGGGTCCAAGCAAGTCCATAACTAAAACATTGTAATCACCTTCCACGCCAAACCATTTTACATTTGGTATCCCAGCTGAAAGTTGATGAAAGTCATGGAGTTAGAACCGTCAAATGTCTTAACGAGAAAATTCCATGAGTCAATCAACAATGATAAGAAAATTCTTAATAAAGCATTACTTCCGCCCTGTAGAATCCTGTACAGCTTTGACTCATAGAGCAATTGAGGATGTTTTGTCTTTACATTTTCCTGCAGATGTCAGAAAACAGATCTCAGTCAAAAAGAGAATGATTTCAAGCTAATCCTTACAACCAAATAATAAAAATAAAAAGAAAAACAAGTGGGAAAAAAGGACCAACAAATGTAAACGGTTCTCTTAAGAACAAATAGTTGGAAGCTTGGAATCACATTTTATTCGTTAATTCTCGACCAATCACCAGTCAACACTAGCTTTGCATATCCCATTTCTGCCATAACTCTTGCCAGCATGTCCATAAATTAATGATCATAGATTTTAAATTTTTAAGAGACATCTTGTCTTTTCCCCTGTGGATCAGTTTCATGTTCAAAAGAAATGTATAGATTATAGCAATAGAAAAGCATGTTGTTTGCAATGCTATCATGGCTCTGGCATCACTGGATAATACTATCAAGTGTCCTTAAACAGAAATTGTTGAATTACTACTCATGAAAAGAACTAAGTAGTACTTTTCATGCTAGGCCATCAACATATAAACTCTTAATGAGACAATAAACAGTTTGTTCAACTCAGGAGTTAACCTATATGCTTTTTTAGAATTTGTAGCATAACACATATTTATTTCTTTTGGGAAAGATGGTATGACATGTAATTTTTAAAGGAAAAAACTACTGCACCTGCAGAAAATTATCTATGGGTAGATAAATTCTAGCAAGTTTCAAATAGAGCGGGGACGCTGGATACGAAAGTTGGTGGATCTATATGAATATCAATATGTATATTTGGAATTTGGGATCAAGGGTATGTTTTTATATTAGATATAACCAATTTGATTAAAAACTCCCAAGGGCTCAAATCAAACTAGAGTCCGGTAGAAAACAGAATGACCGTGTACAATAATTCTGGAACTCATAACACAGAGAAAATTGTACTAAGCCCAACTAAATTCTTGAATAATATGAATCACAAACCACACGCCATTCCAGAGCGCAATTTTCTTTTCCACTCCAAAGTATGTACATGGGTATGTATTACACAGTAACTTGATGTATTGTGCCATGACACCCGGGGAAAAACAAAAAATTTACTCAGAAAAAATATTATTAAGCATATATGACAGTTTTCAGGACACAATTGCCAAAAGAATGACAGAGATCTCAATAATCATATATTTTCCCGCTCAATTTTAGAGAATTAACTTCATAGGAAATGTATGTATCTCAGATTCCAAAGGAAAAACACCAAGGAAACCATTAAATAAATGAGAGCCGGGAAAAGTTTTCTGAAAGTGTCCTTGAAAATATAATCTTAATGTCATTACATGTTATGATATCTATAGCGTTTTAGAATTGCACAAGAAATTAAGCAGAGTATGAATTGCACAAGCAATTAACACCAAGATTCCAAACTCACCAAAGCTTTTGCCTTAACAAAAATAAATACATTTCGACTCAAGAATTCTAAGAACTCACAAGCTTAATTGCCACCTCTTCATTAGTCTGAAAATTCGTCCCTGCATCAAACATAGAAACAATCAATCAAGAACGAGCGAAAGAAAGAAACTTCTGAAAACAAAATCGCAGAAACTGCACCTAGGTATATCTCCCCAAAAGATCCGCTGCCTATTTTCCGACCGAGTCGATACTTATTCCCCACTCGCGGCTCCATGATCGAGAACCCTAATTTTGAAGTTTTCCTCCAGCTACAAGAAACTCATTCGCAATCTGACTTCTGATCGACCCATTAGAGAAGGTACCGAAGATTTTCGGACTCCTTTTTCGAATTGTAACAATTAAACAAGCTGAAAACAAATTATTGGTTTGTTCCTCATCACTGCCATAACTAGGGTTAGGTTTCAAGCCGGTGAGGGGAAAGAAATGGAAGAAAGCACCTACTGTGTGTTGTGTGTGTGTGAGGAAGTTTTCTTTCTAGCTTCGATCCAAAAAGAAAATTCCGCGTGCATGTCACGCGTTTTAAACATGCGTGTAATTCAAGTTTCGATTCACGAGTCACGTGTTGTCTTTGTCCAACCTGGCGAAACTCGATATGTCACGTGACGATTTTTTAATTTAAGGTCCGTAAATATATATATATATATATATATATATATATATAAGAGTTTTTTGATCACATGAGCAACCACCATTGGCAACTATGTTAGCAACAGCTAACGTGACAATCACTAATTGGATGTACAATGTGTCACGTCAACTGTTGCTTATGGTTGTTACTCATGTGATCAAAACTCTCTCTATATATATATATATAGAACTACTCATTTCAATAATATATATTTATATGAACTTATTATAACTTTATATGATATGGCTTTTACAATTACATTTGTAATTATCTTGAAATTATTTCTTTCAAAATTTTTTTACTTGTTTGTGTTTATATACCTTTTGTAATATATCTTAATACATAGTTTATAAGATATATGTATAAATTTAACATGATTAATGATAAACTATACATTTTTTTTCTAGTTGAGAATGAGAGATTGTTAGTATCACATGAGCTATAAATCATTATTATTTTTAGATACTCATTAGTTTTATTTTGAGTTGATCATATTAATGAGTTTGGCATAAAATTTTCAAAGACTAAGTATAGACACTACAGCATATGAACCGGTCAAACGAGATAAAAACCAAAGAATAACCTGGATTGTCATTATTCTTCTCTTCTTTTTTTTTTTTTGAAGTAAATGATGGATAATATAAGCACTTTCTTTTAAGATGAAAGAAAGTTTGCTCAAAAAATAAATAAATCAATCAATAATGAATAAAAACCTACACCCCAACTAATATACACAGCCAAAACTTCAGGAAAAACAAAGATTTGGCATGAATTTGAACCATATACAATTGTAACACGAGATCCAAACTGCCGCTTCATGTAAGTTAGCTGCATGATCAATAGGAAGGGGTTCTTGGACTTGGAAGTCCCATATACGCCACCCTCGGAGACAGTCGAACCTTAGGACTTGGCCGGGGAGAAGGGATTGGACCATAGTCGTTGATTGGAGGTCCATATGCCACTCGGGGCGAAAGGTTAACTTTTTCAAGGGCACGGAATTGTAACTCTGCAGGGTACTCTCGAACACATCCGATACGAGGTCCAGTTCCCGTGCTCCATTTGAAGGACATACGCTTGGCCAAGTTGTAGGCCGGCTTATCCTTGTTATCCACGGATGTGATTTCTTGTTCTTTCTTTGGACTCTCCTTATTCATGGTGATAGCCTCCGCAGAAACTTGTCTTGGCATCGAGTCTTCGTATGGATCCTTCCCGAGAGGAGGACGATCATCATCCATTGCACATCTCTGAAGACAATCGAGGGTGAGGATTTCATTTTCCAGATTAAAATTGTTGATGAAATCAAGAAAACGAGACTACAAGCTCAGTCAACTTTCAGTTACCTTTACGTTTACAAGGTCGACATTGTGTTCCTTGAGGAAGCTTATGAATTCTTGAAAATTCTCTTCTGTGGGGAGATAATGTCCACTGTATGGCCAAATAGCCTGTTGGATCGACAAAAATGATCAGATTCGCGCACCAAATTATATTGTATCCCGTTCATGATATGGTAAAATCTTGTGCAATCTTGAAATGTTATTAATTTACCTCCAGAATACCATCATGTGCAACCAATCTTCCGGCCGCTGTAATGGCTCCACCAGCCAGGAAACTCGAATGCTGGAACAACCCTTTTTTCTTCTGCCCCACGTACAAAGTTCTTGTGGTGCTAAGAACAAATATCCATTTCGACCCCTCAATGGTGTCGATCAATGCACCACTTTCTTTATTCACAAGTTTCCCGTATTCAACCACGACCTCGTATGATTCTCTTTCTTTCTGGAAAGTCGAGAATTGAAGTACAAATCAATTAAGCAGCCCTTTTATACTATGCAAAGCACACACCAAATATGGTTTGAAACTTACTGGTCCAAGATATTTGATGCATTGACGCTGCAAATTGGTCCTTGAGCACTTCTCTAGATTTACTTCTTTTCCATCTCCAACATCCAACCTTCACGTCACATCTCAAATGTTAATTGAGGGATTCAAACAGAAATCTCGTACGTACCTTGCAACAAAGGTAAATTTTTTATCAAACGAGTACTTACCAGTAGAAGAACGGTTGTACACTTTCACTTTGGAACCAGACATCATAATATAGATGTAGATTGTGCCCGTATCGATGTCGTGGATCAATCTACAGAAATTTATAGCAACATGCGTGAGAAAATAGATCAGAAGCCAAACCAACTGAAGCAAAAATTATACATACAATGTAGCGAAAACATGGAGTGGAGCAAGCAAAAATTGATATGGATGTTTTCAAGGGATGATTTTATCGGATTGATGATCTTAAAGGATTCTCAGGGCTTACTGCTTCAAGCCAGTGCTGTAGGGCTAGTTTCTGAGCCTTCTCATCCTTGGACAATCCCTTTCCGACCTGAAATTTAAAGACATTTCATCATTAAACCCATATTTAATGAAAAGCGTATGGGAGCAGCAATTGGCATAGTCAAAATTTGATTCCGTGTAACAGCTTATGCATCATGTTATGACCGTGACCCAATCATTCAGTCCCCACAGCATGAACACAAACAGAATTAAAATATAATGCACTTTGAGAGAAGAAAAGAGCAGTTTCAGGATAAATACCTTGGCTGCTCTGGTACCCGCTCTAGCCCAACGTGAAACAGCCGTTTCTGGTTTCTCAACATTGAAGAATGAAACAGAGCTCCGCTTGAGAGCTGCAAAGTCCAAGGCTTTCCACCTAGAAATGTCAAATACTACCAATTAACATGTATCAAGCATTACAAAGAGATAAACCACGAGTAGAACCATGCCGAGTTTTTATTAGTTTGTATGAACATACCACAACTCCTCTACAACAACTGCACAATCTGCAAGGTTTCTTCGAGTCCGATAGCTCTTGTAAACCTTTTGCAGCTTCACCGCAGCTGCATCAAGCTCGCTAACGGGGCGTGGAGAAAACATTATGGTCGGTTCAGGGACAGAAGCCGCAGTTACTATATTTTGTGTGCTACTTTCCAAATTAACATAATCCGATCCAGTTTTTCTGATATCTTGAACTAGATCCTTGAATGAAAGTGAGGTTTCGAGCACTAGGTTTGCAGGTTCACAGTTCTTCAACTTGATAGAATTCTTTCTTATCATCTTGTTGCACCCTTTTGCCATGGTGAAGGCTACAGAATCTGCTTTGCCAAAACTATTTGCTCGTAGTGTCATTGCCTGAATTAGGATAGAAAAAATCAATCTCAAGAGCAGAAATGTGCGTTCCAATAAATCTTGAATAATTGAAACAACCAGATATATATAGTTACGAAGTTTAAACAAAAAATTTCAAGGCCGTTAATTTACTTGCGCAGTTTGAAATAAAAATCTATGTCAGATTTCAAAATTCTTGAAAAGCACATACGAAAATTCTTTCAAATATCAACAACCCCAGCGGTGTAGGCGTGCCGCCGTATGAACCTCTTTTAGTGGGGAGATGCTCGGGTTCGATCCAACTTCGGGAGAAGCATGGTTTGATAACAATTTCAAAGCAAAAACAGCCCACCTCCATTGTAATTGAAAAATAAAAACTCTTTTCCAAATTGTCAACCCTGTCTAATTCAGGGTCATTGTCAAACTGCTCAATAAAGCTTGATAGTTGATAATTGACAGTCCTTAAATATGGGATTAAGACATGGTGATACCAAGACATGCAAAAACATATTCAGATCAGCTTGTAGTAAAAGGTTCAAACTCTTAAAGTCACTTTCTTGGCATGATTTCTGATGATAAATTCACTAAATTCCATTCCCACAGCAATAAATCCTTCCAACTAATAACACCAGCAAGAAAGAAAATAGGCTCACTTTAGGGGTGGAAAGATCAAGAACAAAGGGGGAAATCTCGATCGAACCAATTAAAGGGTTTCTAAATAAAGATTAAAAATAATTCACCTGAAATGAAAGACCGGGGATCAGATCAAATTCCTAGTTTCTTTCTTTTAAAACCTTCTTGCAATAAGTGTGTGTGTCTCCAAAAACAACCACCACCTGCCCCCCTTAAATATGCCCGCCTTTAAGTGGGATTGTGGAAATCTTGAACGAATTTAAAAAGAGAGGCCACTAATGTACACCCTCAAACACGGCTTCGCAGTGGTCTTCGAGTGCTGCTTTCTCGTACCCAAATAAAAGGAAATTTCTTGAAATGGGAATGCAGAAAATAGACGGGACTTTTCAAAGCTTCACACACACTTTCAAAGCACGAGCCCGATTGGTTGAATTCAAAGCTCGAAACTTTTTTATTTTCTTGAAATGGGATATATACTTACCTTTTTTGGAAGCTAATTAAACCCCTCAACAATCACCTGAATTAATACAAAAATCATAGAGTTCAAAATTTATATTCCCTAAATAGAAAGACATAAATTTCTTGCTAGTCAGTCAAAGAAAGCGTGCTTCAGAAACGCAGCTTCCATGAAGAATCAGAACAGACGCAACAAACCCGGCTGTCAAGAACCTTTAATATGCGATTCTGTCTGCAAACTTTGTCGTGGGAAAAAAAGGGTTTATTTTAATAGAGGTCAAATAGAGCCGATAAACATGCATTTTGCTTTTGATGAAAACCTTAATTTGTGATGTAAATTTGTTTAAACAAATCATTTGTTTAACTTTTCTTAAAAGTCTAAGGTGATGCATGACACGAAAACGCGCCAAAGATGGACCATTTTGGGTCTCCTTTTCTTGGTCAAGCTAGTTGCACGGCATTCGTCGTTTGGTTGTACGTACTATTAATTGTGTATGTCATCGATTACATCACATTGGGATCTGGCCATTCTTTTCAATTTATTTCGCTTCTTTTATTCCTCTGATCTATTAAATGAGATTTTAAAAATTATGCGTTAATTCTCAATTTGACAAAGTCACAATTTACAATAAATCGTTGACAAAGTTAAGAAGCCATACATGTGTTTTATTAGAGGTGTCAAAATGGGTTAGCGAAACGGATCGACTCAAATTTTAAGCGGTTTGAAAAAACACCAATTTAATCCATCTATTTTAGGTGGCGGAACGGACCAACTCGACGGGCTCAAGTGGCGGGTTTTGGCGGGCCAACCCGCAACCCACCATTAAGCGAGGGATGCAGGCCCACATTTTAGGTGGGTTGAGAAATTATCAGCTCAACCCACCAATTTTGTACGGCGGGACGAGCCACCCCAACAAACCTAACTCATTTTAACACTTCTAGTTTTTAGTGAAAATTTAATTTGGTAATAATTTCACTTTTAAGGGTATATATATTGAATTCTTGATAAATATTGTCAAAAGAATACATATACTCCCTGGTCCCTCCGTCCCGATTACATAGATCATGTTTTTTTTGTCTAAAATATATAGACATACACAATATTTAGTAATAATTTTTTACACTTTTTTACTAATATAACCCTATTAACTATATATTGAAAATTATGCAACCATTTTTTAAATGCATTAAACAAAGATAAAATATGAATTGTCAACGTAATATGTTTTTCCAATTATTTTTTCTTAATATGTGTGAAAAAAAGTAAAATTATATAATCATATGACCAAGAGAGTACATGTTTTAATCAAAACATTATGCAAGTATTAAAATATCTTGTTTTCAACAAAATGGTCATGTTCTTTTTGTTTTAAACTGAGTTACTCTTAATCAAAAGAAAACATAGTAGGTTTTTGTAAGACGGTCTCACGAATTTATATTTGTTAAATAGGTCGATTCAATCTTTGTTTACAGTGAAAAATAATATTGTAATTATTGTCCTCAATCGAGTCAGATCGAAAACACGTCTCACATAAAAATAAATAAATTTTTTTGTGAAGATTATATTGACTAGTACTTGGAAAAACCTGCTATATTGACTAGTCCATCGGTTATACGAAAAATATGTTAGATGACCCCCAAGTGACTGTCTAATTGGTAGAATAAGTAAACTCTTAGCTAGAGGTCAGAAGTTCAATTCTTCCCACCAACATTTTCTTGATCTAATGACTTTAGTATGTCACTAATGACTTCACTAGTGTTATTTACTATGCTAAACGATTTCAAATTCTAACCTCATAAAAAAAATAAAAAAATAAAATATGTTACATGAATATTTGGTGCAAATATTATTTTGTTTGATATGTTTTATAAATTTTAATAATATAATATAATATAATATAATAATTTAATGTAAAAATATTTTTCGTAAGAAGGGGACAGAGAGGGAGTACGTGTGGCACAGATACAATTGCTTGGCTCAAACGCTGCCTTTTCGATGGTGGCATCCCATTCTTTATTCTCCCCAAATCACAGAAACTGCCATCGCACTCCGATATAATCCACTTCCTGGGGGATAGAAATCCAATAATCCTTCCATGGCTGAATCAGGTATTCCCTCTCTTTATATCTGTTCTGTTAATTACTCCTGTATCAATTTTACCTGAGGAATTATGGTTGTAATTGAGGATCATGTTGTTTTTTCCGAGAAATTTATTCTTTCGTGCATCCATTTCTTTGGATTTTATATCCCGACCGTAGGGGAATGTGACGGGGCGCGAAGGAAGTGGAGAAATCGATGTAATTTGAAGTGAAAGTTGCTTTTTTTTTTTTTTTTTAATTTTGTGGACGGAACCCTTGATTTAAAATCTGATTTTGTCTCATGTGAGCAGGAAAAGATGTGAAAGCACCCAATTTATTCGATAGGATGAAAGAAGAGATGGAGGCGGCTTTTCAAAGTGACAAACATCATTATAAGGAAACTCATGGATTGAATTATGGCATTGATGAGAATACATCTATGAGTGATGTTAAGGCTCCAAATGTATTTGAAAGAGCCAAGGAGGAATTTGAGGCTCTTGCAGAAGCAATTCATCCAAAGACGGGATCGAAAAGTCAGCATTCGCCCTTGAATGATGAAACTAGGTGAGGAAATGCTCTCCTTTATTTGAATGATCTCTCAACGAGAAAGTGTGACAGTCATGCTTGGGTATTAACAAATTGGGATCATTTGTAGGCACTGCGATGCAGATGATGATTCGAAATGCCAGGTCGTAGTGTTGCGTTCAGGTATGAATAGTGAAAATCCTGATCATATTTAGGGAGTGTTTGCAATCGCTAAAAAAAAGTGATTAGTTTTTGGCTTAAAAAAATCATTTTTGTGTGTTTCTTAAACCTAGATTATGTGTTAGCTTATGCTTAATTTAATTGAAATCCAAAAGCTAGTAATGTGGTGATTACGATTCTCCAAAAGTGATTCTAATAAGAAGGTCATTGCTAAAATCACTCTAATTACTTATTTATCAAACACTACCCAACTTTGATTTTTAGATTTTCACACTTGTTTTCAAACACTACCAATTTTTGATTTTTCTTAACTTTTTTATAATCTATAAATTAATTACTTCTACAAAATCACAATCTATTGCAAACGCTCCCTTAGGTAGTGTTTGGAAGAGCTTCTAGAAATAACTTCTTGGAATTACTTTTCAGCTTCTCATTAACAAAATTTCATAAAATTGCAAAATTTTGTTAATTAAAAGCTGAGAAGTGCTTCCTAGAAGATCTTCCAAACACTGCCTTAGAAACTCAAGGATCAATCTGGATAGACATGGACATTAGGTTTGATGATCATGACTCCAAACGTTGTCATCAGTATTGACTTAGTCCCATCATGTGTAAAATTTATCGTGTTTAAGCGCCACTTGTTAACTTGTTTGTGGAGCCACTGTGGTACCTGTTACATTGTGCATGAGTTCTCAACCTGTCAACCAGAACACCAATGCTAAACATCAACCTCAACTCAAAATATGAGGTTATTGGATGGGATAAACTCATATAATTTCGATCTTGGGGCATGGAACTTGTTTCAAATCATTGCTATGGGTTATTGTAATAGTTTCAAAACAGTATTTTCCATCAGAATTCCCTGTTTCTCATTGCACCAAACCTCGCAGAGAAAACCAAAGAAGATACTGAATCACTAAAGCACGCAGAGAAATCAGCGCACCACCATCACAAAGAAACTCATGGCCGGAGTGATGATATTGATGAGAATACCCCCGTCAGTCAAGTCAAAGGTCCAAATGTGTTTGAACGAGCAAAGGAGGAAATCGAGGCCCTTATTCAGACAATCCATCCTAAAAGGGATACAGGGAATGCTGTTTCCACACCAAAGAAAGAAGGTGGATTACCAATATCTTTAGGAAGAGGGTTGGAAAAGTTATGCTCTCCTCGAAGTCGTAAGAAGGATGAATAAATCGATTTTATTTGAGCTTTTTGAGTTCTCTTTTATTTCCTGAAATTTTATGCAGCTAAGACCTCATTTTGTAAACTACTGCATTTTACGCTATACATTCTTAGAGTAGCATTATTGGAATTTTTTGTCATGTATCTACTATTGTTTATTGTATTGCATCCCAGTGCGAAATTTACTCAGAATTTTAGTTTGTTTGGATACAAGTATATTTACATGTACTAAACATATGCCACTACTGCTACGTGATGATCAGCCTCATGAACCCTTCAGACTCGACAGTTGACCACCTTGTTTGCAAATAGTAAACTGGAAACCTAGGAGCTATACTTGAGAATAGCACAAGTTTTTGCCGGAAGCAAGAATCACACCGCCGTTCCCCCATCCAACTTATTGTACGGTCGTGCTCCTTCCATCATCAATCGTACATGTGTAGCAACAATGAACGCATCAGAAACTCCAGTGGCATCTCTCATTTGTCCCCCTGCATCACACTCGAGAAATGAGGAGTGGTGTAAAAGGAGAGATATTCTTGAGACGGGGGATGGACAAAATCAAACCTTTGAATATCAGTGACTTCACAATTAAATTTCTCTAATTCTTGAACAATATCATTTTGCTGCTTGGCCCATTCTTCTCCTTCTTCTTCCCCATAAATTATGTTGTCTTCTATTAGTTTCTCCCACATGATGAAATTGTCAGAGCAAAGCTCTGAAACATTTGTTTGAGATAATTTTTCAAACTTGTGCTCCTCCATTAAAGGGCGGCATGATTTATTAGAAGAGTGTAGCATCTGTATTTCTGATTGAATCCTCGCCTCGTCTGGTTCAACTTGAAGCCTTCTATCTTCAAGACTAAGTTCGATTATATCATCAGCATCAATCGTTTTCATGCTTTCAAGTAAGCTACCTTCACATAAGCCATAAGAACCCATCCTTTGCTTCTTGACGAATCCTGCATCGCTCAGTTTTCTTTTCTTTATTTTCTCAAAGAAATTATGCAGGGATATTGTGTTCTTCTCCAGTGACTTGATCAAGAAAAAGATCAAGTGTTTTTTCTTCTTCTCAGTGAGGCGCAGATGATGCTCGACAGCGGACAAATATTTGTGATCATTTTCTTGTTGCTGTCTCAACATCAAGATTTCTGTTCTCAGTGCTTTTTGGTTAGTCCTAAGTTTCTCCAGCTCCGCCTCCACTCCATGCTTGGCGGAATCCAATGAATTTTGAAGTGCTCCTTGTTGATGCATCATTTGAGAATTGTGCTTCCTTCTTTTGATGTACTTCAGCAAATGCTTCTTGCCTTGCTGAAAGGCTTCGTTGGCAAATTCCCATCTGTCCGAATCAATCTTTCTAAATCTCTGCATTTTCAATTCATCACAGACTTCCAATCAATCTTTATATTTATCAGAAGGAACCATAACAATCAAGCCATTAGATATTCTTACGTAGGTATTAAGCTGACGAACAAAGCTAGAAAAATTATTGTGCTTAAAGTATTTAGGGAGCAAATCAGTGGAGAACTTATGAGGATCCCGAACTATGAAACTAGCCCTTGTGCAGCTCCATGCTATTATGGAGTCGGTCTTGGGATCATTGACCATATCGAACGTCTTCGTTAAAAACGGCGGCGGCCCAGATTCTCGGAGTCCCTCCATCGGCTTCGGCATCTCCTCCGCCCATAAGTGACCGCCGCCGCGATGATTATTAGCATCTTCTTCCAGGCTCAGAAATTGCTCTGCTTTGACAGCCTGCATCAAGAATTGGTTTTTCTCAGCGCCTCTTGAAATATTTGCTTCAAAACTCATCGCGGGCTCCATTTCTTTGTGAATTTAATTGTTGGTGGAATTCCGCTATTAATTGATGGCTTTATCTCCACGAAGATACGATATGCTAATGCTGTGAGCGTGCGCCTTTGACAGATGGCGCGAATATGGCCATGCCAGATGAAACGGTGCTCGGTGTGGTCAATCCCTTCACTATATATTACTGTTTATATGCTACATTTTGGATAACTCATGTTCTATTAATAAAACATTTTTTTTCCTTTTTTTTTTTAGGAGAAAAACATTTTTTTTTTGGAAATTTGATATTGGATTTTTCAATGTGAAAATATAATACATAATATTTTATTAAAAGTTTGTTATTTTTTGTATTTAAATATTATTAATTTTGATATTCTGCAACATATATTAATATTGTATAATTGTGATAAAATAAAATAGGATAAACTTATTGGAATGATGAATACGGTTTGTCCTATTTGAATATGTGATCATTTTGCAAAATAATAGGTAGGATTGAAGTCTCCATTGGTAAAATTTCAATCTACCCCATGAATATATTTTTATTTTTTTTTATAACGTGGGAACCCGCAGCCGCTATCTTTCGATGCGCTCTTGGTAAACCCCCGTACTAACGCAATAGCCTGCAAACTACGCCAGTCAGGTAAAACACACTAGACAAGCCCTGTGTGACAGGCTAGTCCAAGAAGGTGTTGGCAAGGAGAATCGAACTTCTGACCTATGGTCAAGAGTTCACCTACTCTACCAACTTGAACACCCCATTAGGGGCTACCCCATGGGACATGTGTATGTATTTTATTTGTTCAAATCATGTGGGTCCCATATAATTAAGTGAGACCCACATTATTTGAACCAACCAGTGATTGCCACCTATCCCATAGGGTAATACCCATGGGGTAGGATCTAACCTACCAATTAATGCTTATTGTTTTGGATAAAATCGAGTTATTCACTTAGGGCACCCACAGTAGTGGGAACATCACTCTCAAACATTTGTGGGTTCATTGTGACATATCATTAATCAAATATCCCACCTTTCAAATATCTCACATTTCACAATCAAATATCCTATAAACCAAACATTTGTGGACCCCATTGATATTTTATTACTCTTAATTTATTTTTCATTCAAAAAATAATTACCAACATTATTTTATACAAAGTATATGACAATTACAATTAATTTAAAAGCCTAAATTTATTTTAATAAAATATTTTTAAATTTGAAAATAAAATATACAATTGTCATTTTATCATTTATTTATTTTAATTAATTTAATTTTTAACTTTTCTTATAAATTTAAAATATTTATATTTTCATTTATTAATTTTAATAAATTTTTTATTTTAAAAAAAAAAGTTCAACGGGTGGACAGCTGTCCACCCGTTGAATCAATAAAAAAAAAAGTAATGAACTGTATCCGGACATTTCCAACTCAGCACAAATGTCCTCCCTATAAGGAAGGACATTTGTGTTTGGAGGGGTTTAGTACATGCCACCCGCAGGGTACTATCCTGCGGATGACGTGACAGATCATGATTGGATAAAATCAGTGGACCCCACGTGAGACCCATTGATTTTATCAATCATGATCCGCCACGTCACCCGCAGGGTAGCACCCGACGGGTGACATCGACCTTACCGGAGGAGGACATTTGGAGAGACATATCCTGCGAGTGACATCGACCTTACTGGAGGAGAAATGTCCTCTCCAAATGTCCTCCACTGTGCATGCCTTTATATAATGCAAAGTGATATCAAATAGTGATATGTATATAGTATTCGAAACCTAGCTTGCCATTAATAAATAAATAAAATTGAGTTTATAAAAATTTAATATATTTTCTTGACTTAATTTTCGGACGAATAATTTTCTACATCACATTTAATTTGTATTTTCAATTAGTCAAAGTCATTGCCTCTCATTTTTATGAATTACGAAAAAATTAAATCAACGCAAAGAGATCATCTCATATATCACTTTTGTGAACAGATATCTCATATGAGAGCACTTGGTACAACAAAGGGATTGATGAAACCCTGAAGGAAGAAGACAAGTTAGCAAGTACACTCTCGAAAGAAATTAAAAGAAGAAGGAGATCATACTAGTCAAAGCACACAGTGTCTTGATCCTTAGATAGTATAGGATGTACTTATCGGCTTTTCCTTAAAAGTTGAGTAGGATTTCAAAAATTAAACTAGGATGAACTTATATATAATTTAGAAAATGGAAAATTGCTTTTTTGGTCTTGTATGTTTGTCACTTTGTGATTTTAGTCCTTTATATTTTCAGGTTTCAGTATTAGTCCGCTATCTTTATTTTTTTGGCAATTTTAGTCCTTTTTCCGACGTGGCGCTGACGTGGCATCAATTCATTGCTGATGTGGAGCTGACGTGTACAATGAAACGTAAACATTTTTGAATAAAAAGGACCTAAATTGCCAAAAATCAGAACATACATGACTAAAACTGAAATATGAAAACATAGAAGACCAAAATCGCAAAGTGACAAACATACATGACCAAATTTGCAGTTTTTTTTTTAGAAAATTAATTTATAATATTTGAGTAGTATTTAATTATTTGATGGAGAGAAATGAGGCTGATCACTTATTTAAAAAGAAGCATGCATGCATCCAAAGACCAAGTCACAGGTCACAAGTTACCTCTCTTTCATCACATCCACAAACTCCACATTTACAATATTCTGAATCACAAACAGAACCAGTCACTTAATTATATAAATCTCCTGAATATAATCCATTAATCTTCACTCAATCGCCAAACTTGAACACCATGAGCCAAGAACAGCCCTCCAAAAGCGCCATTAATCTCCAAGAACCCCTCAAAAACGATGCCGTCGATCAAGCCGAAGCCATCAAGAAAGAGCTGAGATCCGTAGGCGTCACGTGCAACGAACAAGTCCAGCTATCTGGGAACATCACCATCGGCGAGGCCCTCGAAGCTACGGCCCTGACGGCAGGCCACCGGCCGGTGGATTATAGTGACGCGGCTGCCATACAGGCGGCGGAGGTGAGGGCCACGGGCCGAACCAACATCGTGCCCGGTGGCGTTGCTGCGGCTGCTCAATCAGCCGCCACTCGTAACGCTCGGCTTCAGAGGGATGAGGATAAGACCAAACTCGGAGAGATCCTGTCCGATGCCAGCACGAAGCTGCCATCGGATAAGGCGGTGACACGGCGGGACGCGGAGGGGGTGATCGGAGCCGAGCTGAGGAATGATCCCAATCTTTGCACTCGACCGGGAGGTGTGGCCGCGTCTCTTGCTGCAGCTGCAAGGCTTAACCAATCCAACAGTTCTTCTACTAACACTAGCACCACAACTCCTACTACGTACGACTCATAATTATGACTCATTAATGTGAGCAAATATTATTATTATTATTGTTTATTTATATAGTTTTGCAAAATAATAGAAATGCTTATTAATTGTTTGGATATAAATAATCGAGTTAGCCACTGCTCCAAGTGATACCAAATGTATCAAATATAGTGATATGCATGGATCTTGTATTCTATAGTACCTATTCCCACCCCAAATCCTATAATAATAATTTTTTGAAAAAGAGAGTTATAATAATATATACAATATATATTATACTTTGTTTAATTTTTACAAAACCCAATCAAATAGTGATATGAATCTCGTATTCGAGACCTCCAACCCAACTCCTTTAATAATAATGATGAAAAGGAGAGAAAAAGATCATATGCTATGGAGAAAAAAACAACATTGGTGCTATATATACATTGAAATAGACATGATCAGTATTTCATATGTGTAATTAATTAAATCAATTATTATTTAATCTTGTGATATGAATTAAAGAAGGTTATTCGAATGTTATCCTATGTTGTTTCTCTCTCCACAATAGAGGATGAGTTATGATAATTCAATTATTTTCTTGACCTAATTTTCGTGATGATTAATTTTCTATCACAAGAGGAAATATATCTATATATATTATTATATATATAATAACTGAGTTTTTGCCAAATATAGTAAAATCCCGCCAAAATTTTTTTGCTAAAAAAGGGAAAAAAAACACTACTTATTACTATTTATATTTTAAATACAACGAAACACATTTCAAATCTTTTCATACTATATATATATATAATAAATAAAGATATTTCACAAATATAATTGACTCAAATTTACATAGTTTATAATTTTTTTATTTGCTAAAAAATTTACACTTTAAAAATTAGATAAATAAATACTACAAGTATAATAATAAATAAATTTTCAGTTTAAAATTTTCTTAATCACTCTATATAAATTTATTAATTTTATGAATCTATATTTATCAAATAAATGATTTAATATATAAAATTGTTAAAATTTTTGTCGTTGAATTTTTAAAACGAAATACAATAGAAGATATAATATACGAAATGAAATAATTTTCAGAACAAAAACGAAAAAAATAGTTTTAAAAAATCATTCTTTTTCAAATTATTAAATTAACTATTTTATATTTGACATATTTTGATTATGGATGATTTTCAAAAAATTTAAATTCAAAACTTAATCACAATATTACATAATTAAAAATTGCATAATATTTGCATTTTCAATTTTGTGTAAAAAAAAACTATACAAAATCACAACCGCAATTAAAACTATACAAAATCACTATCTATAACTACAAATTAAAAACATACAAAATCACTATCTTAATTAAAACTATACAAAATCACTACTGCCACTTCTTAAATACAACAAAATCAAAATTTAAGAAAAATATAGAATAACTTAGTTTTAACAAAAATATAAAGTATTTATTCATATCTTGATTACGAAATTAAATCACAATATTCATATAATTAAACAAACACACACACACACACATATACATACATATATATATATATATATATATATAAGTGGATTTTTTTGTCATTTTTCGCAAAATTCTGACAAAAATGTATTGCTAAAAACAAAAATAAAAAAATTCATAATTAAATCATAATATTCATGTAATTAAAAATTTCACATCTATTTAATACATATACATACATGTAAAAATACACATGATTATTTTAATTATTCTTGATTTCATCATTCCCTTTTTAATATTTATTTACTTTCCAAAACATTAAAAATCATGAATAAACATCTATATTATATATATATATATATATGTATATAAACAAAGATTTTGTCATTTTTTAGTAAAATCCGCTAAAACATTGTTTCTAAAAACTAAAATTTTGTGAACAAAACCGAAAAATAAATTGTTTTAAAAATTATATTTTTTCAAATTATTAATTCAATTACTCATATTTGACATATTTGGATTACGGAGGAATATTTACAAACAATTTCATTTCTAAATTTAATCGCAATATTCATGTAATTAAAAATTCTATAATATTTGCATCTATTTATATAAATATATATTAATTTAAAATTACATAGGAATATTTATAATATTTCAGGATTTCAACATTTCATTCATAATATTTGCTTTCCAAAATATTTAAAACATCAATTAAATTTTTTTTAAAAAATCCAATCTAAGATTCGAAAAATGTTCAATATAAATTTATACATATACGTATATATAGATATATATACAAAATTCCGTAATATAATTTATATACATACACCTTTAAGATCTAGAAATGTTATTATTAAATATAAATGTAATTCCGTAATATTTGCATAGATTTATATACATAAATATCATTCCGTGATATTTTCTTTCTAAAACATCAACAATTCATCGTCTAATCGTAATATTTATGTACAAAATTAAAAATTCTATAATATTGACATATATTTATATACATATATATTCATTTTAAATTACAAAGAATATTTACAAACAATTTTAATTCAACATTTCTGATAAATATATAATATTTTCAATTTGAAAACACTTATAATTAGAATTAAAGTGCACTTTTAAAATATATATTGCATAATATTGCTAATTTACCATATATTTGTGAATATATTTATATACATATGTATCATGATATCAAAAAAAAAATTGAAATACTCGATAAATGTTAAATCTATACATGGATATATAGATTGGATAATGGGTCTAATGTAAAAAAAAAAAAAAAATCCTAAGAAATACAGAATGTTTCATATTTACTATATAATGTATACATATATTTATATACAAAATATATCATAATATCAATAAAACATTTAAAATATCCAATTAATATTAAAAATATACATGTATATATAGATTACACAATGTTGTTGATTTACCATGTATGTATAAATCTTAACAAAAATTTCAGCATTCCATCTATGATCATTGATTTTTTTTAAAAAAAAAAATTTAAAAACATATATATTTTAAGCTTCGAAAAAAAAATCAAACTTAATACTTTCATATATTAAGAGGGACGAGGATTAGACCAAATTCGGAGAGATCATGTCCGATGTCAGCACGAAGCTGCCATCGGATAAGGCGGTGACACGGCGGGACGCGGAGGGGGTGATCGGAGCCGAGCTGAGGAATGATCCCAATCTTTGCACTCTTGCTGCAGCTGCGGCCGCGTCTCTTGCTGCAGCTGCAAGGCTTAACCAATCCAACATTTCTTCTACTAACACTAGCACCACAACTCCTACTACGTACGACTCATAATTATGACTCATTAATGTGAGCAAATATTATTATTATTATTGTTTATTTATATAGTTTTGCAAAATAATAGAAATGCTTATTAATTGTTTGGATATAAATAATCGAGTTAGCCACTGCTCCAAGTGATACCAAATGTATCAAATAGTGATATGGATCTTGTATTCTAAACTTATTCCAACCCCAAATCCTATATATAATATAATTTTTTTAAAAAATATAGTTATAATAATATATACAATAAATATATATATATATATATATATTCTTTGTTTAATTATTACAAAACTCATATCAAATAGTGATATGGATATATATATATTCTTTGTTTAATTTTTACAAAACTCATATCAAATAGTGATATGGATCTCGTATTCGAGACCTTCCAACCCAACTCCTTTAATAATAATGATGAAAAAGAGGGGAAAAAAGGGAAAAAAAGATCATTTGCTATGGAGAAAGAAACAACATTTGTGCTATATATATATTGAAATAGACATGATTTGCAATATTTCATGTGTAATTAATTAAATCAATTATTATTTAATCTTGTGATATGATTAGAGAAGGTTATTTCAATGCTAGCTATCCTATGTTGTTTCTCTTTTTATAGCAGGTGATGAGTTATATTGATAATTCAATATATTTTCTTAACCTAATTTTCGTGATGATTAATTTTCTATCACAAGAGGAAATATATTAACTATAATAAAAAAACTCGTGTTGTTTCACATATCAATTTTGTGTGAAATAGATCGATATTTGTTCCAATCTAATCTATAAAAATTATTGATTTTCAACATTGCAGGTTCATATAAATTATCTGGTCAGTTGTCAAACTAATTATAGTTAACAACCAAACAAAGGTAAATAATTAAGCAAAAAGGTCAACAAAGACACATAGAAGTGGTAAGCTTACCAACATTGTTAATACGATCATGTTCTAGAAACATTAGCAATTTAGATTATTTTATATATTTGGTATATAAAAGTTAAAACACTCGTTAATTAATATAGTTGTGTGTGAACTTGACTCTCTTTAATCGGTCCAACACAAAATTCAACCACCATTCGTGATAGGCACAAATGAATATCATTCACAAAAATATTGAAGCTATATTTGGTTTTTGCCTTTTCAAACATTTTGGTCATTTTTAAAAGTTATTAAAATGTATACTAATTGTCTTATTTTTAATTTATTTTATTGAATATTTACTTTTATTATATTACATGCACTACTATATAATACATCATATTTAAAATTTTAAACACTCAATTATCAGAAAATATATGCACCCCTTCTATCAGAAAACTTTTTATATTAGAAATAAATTAAGCTTTTGTTCTCAACAAAAATAAAAACAACTAAACTCAATCCGTAAGGTAGGTATGTAGATTTCCTTTTGTAACAATAAGTGTATGTTACTACAAGTAGTACAAAATCGATTACATTTGTGCAAATTGCTCAAAAATCTCCGATGCAAACATGTTTTGCTTTGCACTTTTTAGCCACTTTTTTGTATCACAATTTTTGTTAATTTGTACCACATCTTGTATTGTTTTATACCACGTTTTATGACTAGGGACCCCAAAGCAAAACATGTTTGCATTTGGGAATTTTTGAGCAAATTGCCCATTACATTTCCTCAAACTATTTAATTAATTACATACAATGGGATGAATATTGTAAAAAAATAAATGATGACTTTTGGATGTTAATTTGGTGTAACTAGTCAACGAGCCACGTACTCATCAAGAGCCCTCGTGACTATTTCTTTGAGACTGCGAGACTCGTTAGATTCATCACCCTACAACAACAAACAAGAAAATCAATTAACACCAAGAATTAATCGGGTTAATGCGCACTAAAAAATAACGACCATGAGTTTTTCGTCTTAAAAAATAATAAAAACTCAAAACATAACATATATGCATACCTCAAGCTTCAATCTTAATACCACGCAGTGCGCTGATGTTGACTCAACCGGGCTGGTGTTGGATTCTAAAGACAACAAGCATACATTATTTTGCTGTTTTATTGACTCCAATATTCGAACCACCAAATCTAACATGCTGCATTCTCCTCGTACAATAACTCTCAATTCCCAGATTCTTGCTTCTGATGTACTCTGCTTGAATATCTCAACATTTAGCCTTTGATATTGAGCTGAATGAAAGCGCGGCACCGCGGCTTCTCCTCGATTCAAAAGGGATGTTTCGAGTTCCTGGTTTCTCTTACTGAGTTCTGAAACTTGAGATATCAATGAGCCCAAGTACTGAATCGTGCTGCTAAGAACTGAGGCCTTGTCCTTCTGCGCCATGACATCAAATTTTTTTGTTTTGTTGTTTTGAAAAAATAGACCATTTAGAAAAAAAAAATTGGTGTGTGATGAAATGCTCCATACATACCTTTGATCCTGCAGGGAGTAATGATCTCAAAGCTTGGAAGACATCATTCAACTTTTCGCGTCTTTTCCTTTCTGAGACCATGTGATGCAACCGAGTTGCTGTGGGGAAGTTTTCTTGAATCTGATCATATTCTTGTCTTCTTATCACATTCAAGTTTCTGAGGAGCACAACAGCTCTTTTAAACATGTTATGTTTACGATTTATCATTGCCAGTGGTCGAGCCTGAGTAGTACTTCTTGTATATCTTCGAAATGCAGTCGACTTATTCGTGACAGGACTGATCATATTGGATGGTAAATACAGTGGATTCTGCTGAGAATTAGAGGGAGAAGTACTAGTGGAGGAAGTAGAAGACAAGACAGCAAGTATTGCCTTGTGTATTGCATCATCTTCACTTTCTATGGTAGGAAACTTTGGGTTCCGAATTTGCCTCAAGGCTTGTACCGTTTGCTGATGAGGGTCAATATAAGAGGTGCTTGGAGCCAAATATGGTATTGGTTTTGGTGTGGTTACCGCTTGAACGGTGGAAGTAGTACTAATGGGGATGCTCAACACTGGAGGCGAATATTCGGGGCTATCGAATGATAATGATCTTAATGATGATGAAGAAGAGGAAGGCCAGATTTGATCCGCCGGATGAGGGTGTGCTACTGTTTCTCTGGAGAAGTTCGTTGGGAATAATTTTTTGATTTCCATTTCCAAGTCCGTCTGTAAGGACGGAAAACTAGTTAGTGTTTTCGATCATACATGAAGCTCAAAACTTTGGGACGACCAGGATCCTCTGCTGTCCAAAAAAAACAGCAGTGAAACGACACAGTTTCATTGCAATCTTTATTTTTTTATTTTATCAATTGAGATGTTCGCGTGAACATTTCATCTCAATTCAATCCAAAACTTTGGTGTAGACAAAAATTCTCTTACCATTTCTTTTTATTACCTTAGGTTGATGTAACATTCCTATCTCAATCTCTCCATTGGCACACCCCATGAAAACTGCAGTCTGTAATCATATTAATCTCTCAGTGATTAAGTGGAAAATTTAATTAAAAAGGAATATCAACTGAAGAAATTAATGATTACCATAATCTTAGCTTCCTGATAGAATTGAAGTTGCACTTCACTTGATGCCATACTTTGAATTTCATCTATCTTAAACTCCACGTAAGGAAGATTGTTCTTAAATGAAAACCCTGGAATTCGGCTGAAAAGAAAAGGCATTAATAATCAACAAATTATTCATGATCATCAAGAAAATGTACGTGCAAAGTTTAATGACCATTACTAATCACATACCAACTATCAATATAAGTAATGGATTCCGAGTAAGCATTAAAAAGACTTCTGGCATGGCTTCCGGACGACGAGCTCGGTTGCTGGCTGCTTGTTTCTTGGTACATTCCATCCACAAAATATAAGCAACTGCAAAACGAGACGGGTTCGATCCGCTATAACGTCAAGAGATACATATAATATATATAGACATATATATATATACACTTCTCCTTCGAGTATCATGCATGATCATGTGAATCGAACATTAATGCTTACTTGGCTGGTTGAGCTAATTGAGACCATAGGCAAATGTAAGAACAACCAAAAGACTGGATCACATGCTGAAGAAACGCGGCGCGGCGTCCATCGTCGAGGAGAAAGATGAAGTCCATCACTCACATTTGTGGAATTCGGCTTCGGTAATTTGATTCATCCCACAAGAACTCCTAGCTCTTGCCTCATGCATCAACAGGCCCCTCGTGAAAGTAAATTCTTAGTGGAGTATTATTTATTGAATATATATATATTTATAAATTATCAATTAATATTTTTGAAAGGGAAGTCGGAACATGGAAAGTGTAGCAGAGAGATGAAGGAATTGGAAAATTAAGCATCAAATTCATGAACTGATGGTCAAGATGGGAAGGTAAGGGGTTCTTCCGTAATTTTAATATTTTGTGGTAAGGAGAGGGCTACTAGCTAGCTACTTCATAATAAAAGTTATAAAAGTTTGACTCAAGCACAAAGATTTTTTAGACACTATTTAATTATTTTGTTATAAATTATATATCTTAGCAATTAATTCTATGGGATATAAAGGGTTTTTTGAAAATAGATTATATTCTCAAGTTGATTAGCTTGTGAAATTCGGTTACATGATTCTATCCTCTAAACATTACTTAAAAATTGAATAGAGGTTTTATCTATAAGTTTTTTTTTTTTTTTTGAATCAAAGGTTTTCTCCATAAGTTTTTGGTGGACCTCACATGTAAATATTTTTTTTACATAACATCAAATTAAATCTCCGTGAAAATCCCACATTAAACTCTAGCTCTGACTGTAGTCTGTACATTTCTCTTAATAAATGGAATCTTCTTTAGTTTGAACTAATATAAATGATTATATATTTTTATATGTGTTCCCATATTTTGGACATGACTACATATTCAATTTAATATGTATAATCTAACATAGAAATATTTAGTCTACTCTTTTAGGAACTTCCATTATATTTTCTAACGAAAAAGAAGAATTAATAGACCACCCTTATTATATATACGATGACTCGAGTAAAAGTGTTCACATGCACTCATATCATGCAAGTGTAATATTATATTCAACTCCATGATTTCTGTTCATTAGAACTCAAATGTGAACTGACTAATAAACAATATTATTGTTTGACAGTGTGAACACTCATCTAAATATATCCAAGTACAAGTAAATATTATATTCCAAGTGGCTTTAACTTTGGCACTTACGTTAACTTACATATATTTTCATAAACAATCTATTCATAAGTGATAAGATTAATTTTGCTAATAGAATATTTAATTATATCGATTCCAAGGATTTGATTCTAGAAGACTAGAAATTAACATATAAATAATGTCTGTTTTTATTAAGATTTGGTCAGATGACTTCCGTATTGGTCAAAGTAATATCTTGTTTTGCTTTTTATTTTATTTTTTTGGTTTGCCCCTTAAGATTATACAAGAAATAATGCATAAATTATCACTATTTTCATTATTTAATAAGCACACGAATGAGAATCATGCATTCGATCGGCATTCTCATTTAATTTATTGACTATTTCCAATTCAGCCCAAATTAACTTCACGGAAATCATTTATATTTCTATTATATTATAATAGTTGAAAACGATCCGTTAATCGAGGAAATTAACCAACTTAGTATATATATTTAATTTAAATTGCATATGGGTCATTAGAAGTAAAATTAGAGGGAATTGAAGCCCAAATTTTCATACATGGGACAAACTTTTGAACCCAATATAATTTGTCTGCCTAAATCCTGACCTAATTTTTATTTATGCCCTAAAAATTAAAATTCGAAGTTGAGTTCTGCGTGCGAGTTGGGACTTTGGAGTACTGTCCGTGAGGTAGTGTCTTGGATCCAAAAACATATATCGCATCGAAAATTACGTATAAAAAAATTTATACCGACGTTGTATCGATTTTCGAACAACGATTTTCGATATACCGAAAACTTGGTTACATATAACTAGCATAGATATTATTAGGGGTGGGTCGGTATGGTATACCATACCTAAAATCGGATATCGTATACCATACCGAAAAAATCGGTATGGAATTTTTCCATATCGATACCGTATCGTATACCGAATATACCGAATTTTCGGTATATCGAACTTTCGGTATGGCGAAAATCTATACCGTGTACCGATACGGAATTCAAAAAAATTCGGTATACCGAAAAATTGTCGGTATACCGAACCGACAAAAAAGTCGGTATACCAAAAATTTTCATATATATATATTTTTTTAAAAAATTATTTTTCGGTATTTCGGTATACCGGTATACCGAAAAAAAAAATTACCATACCGATACCGATACCGAAAATTTCGGTACGATAATTTCGGTAATTTTTTCGGTACGGTTTTTCGGTATTTCGGTATTTTTTCGCACCCCTAGATATTATATTGAAATTTTACAACTAAATTTGGCGCTTCATGCATGCCTAGCTTGTGTGCTTAAACACGTTGATAAGGCCAAGTTACTGGCCTATATATTATAATCTTTAAAAGTACTTAAAATTTTGACAAGAATATATATATGAAGCACCATAGGTATTTTGACGAAATCTTCCATACGCATCAATGCCATTAATATATTCTACCGAAGTATCAGGCAAATTAATTGAAAATTCTTTGGCCCGGTGACAATATCATTTTGGGATCAAACATTCTTTTCCTTTTCTGAAATATGCTCCATTTAGAGCCAAAATGCTCGATCCAACCTCCCTTGGATTTAAAATAAGGAAGATATTGTTTCACCTTGATCCCAGCCTTCTCACATAATCCCAGTATCTCATTGTTTAAATCGTCAAACTTCTCGAATGCATTCGGATTACTTGAATGGAGCAATCCAATAGTATAGAACACATCTTCATCTGGTATCACAGCTGACATTCGATCATCCCATCTGTATGTACGCATTCAGCAATTACTATATATATAATTTAGTTCATGAGAAAAAATATATATAAAAAATCGAATAATATGGCGAAGCAAAATATGATCGATGCCTGATATGTTTGGCTACGAATTATAAGCATTGTAAATATGATTACTTGATTTTGTTAAGTGGGTAGAAAATGTATAGGCCATTGGTATCGTTGAATCTCGGGATCATGTTGACTAAAATTCGAGAATTGAAATCTTGAATCCGAGACTTTGGTATGAATAGATTCAGCCATGGATGTGCTTGCATTGTTTTGGGGTGATCCAAATCTCCAACTCTGGCGAGGAAATCAAAAATAGGGACATCTTTGTTGAAAGCAATACCAGGAATGAAGTTCAACTCTTGGAGCAATCCTTGAAAGTCCTGCCAAATTAATTAATTTAACCGTTAGCCATTTTGAGGATTAATCATTTGATATTTTAATTTGTTTGCAAATTTTTCATGGGACGTATCTTTCTTCGATGTTGATTAAGACCTAACAATGTATATATATGCTAGGACTCGAATAAACATGAAGACGAGCGCGCGAGCCAACGGATAGAAAGATGTTACCTTATCAATGGTACTTGCACTTTGATTGTCATAGTACTTGACCAATTCTATGGTGTAGAGGAGACCTTTGTTCTTCAACAATTTTGAAGCAACGTCGTTTTGATTGGAAGTTGAAGAAAAGGAAGATCGCCAACTATCGGGAGTGGACTCACTTGCAACAATGAAACCTTCCATATAGTTTGGGGAACTACTTGAGATGAGATGTTCTTGATCCCTGGTGAATATGGCAAAATCACTATACAACAATCTCACCCATTTTACCTATGAAAATAACAATGAAGAATCAATTAATAAGAAACTCGTATATGTTTATGCATGTTAATTATATGATCCAAATATAAACTCAAATTCGTTCCTTATCTTTGTTGTTTTTTCTTTTGTAATTTTAGTCATCATTTTTTTGATATAACGCAAACGTAAAACTAATTCAGTGCTGATATGTCTCAAACAATGTATATATGCATAATCTTAAGAATTTGCAATTGTACGATTATCTTAATTAGATGATCAAAATGTGCATGAATCACTCACTCTCGTCGGTGCTTTTTTTAGGACAATTCTTGCTCTTGATATTATGCCAAATTGCCCGAGTCCTCCTAGAACTCCAAAAAATAGGTCGAAATTCTTTGTTTTGGAGCAAGTGATCAAGGCCCCGGTACCTAAATATCCAGCATATCAAAAAGCAACAAATATCATTCAACCAAATAATTTTTACACAAACACACAAACATACATATAATATATTAGGAATATACATTAAATATTGTACCAGTTATAACATCAAGTTCGAGAACATTGCTAATTTGAGGACCATGTAAGAATGCTTGACCACCAATTCCCGCATTAGAAAGTGTTCCCCCCACAGTTAAGTATAGATAATCGGTCAATGTTCCAGGCATGAGGCCGTGCCTCGACGTCTCGCGCAAAACGTCGATCCATAACTGCTCACCTCCAACATCTGCATAAAACCCTAACGAAGGATTGGAAGAAACCCTAATTCTGAATCCAATGTCACCCAAAGATTTCATGTTCACCACCACTCCATCCCTTGCCATGGCCTGTCCCCTGACAGAGTGTCCATTGCCTCTTGCAGCTATGGTAAATGGCCTAAACTTATCGATAGATGATTTGATTAGGTCGATGATTTCATTAGTTGATGAAGGATAAAGAACTGCAGAAGGGTTTTGGTGAATAATATCTCCATAGTCGTTTGATGCTAGTCGAATGGCTTCCGAGTCATTGCGAATACTGTTTACGGCATGATCATGTGATGGTGCATGGTTCTTACATAGCTTTTCCTTAGCCGCAACTAATATCAATAGATTGCTGATTGTGATGATCAAAAAGATTAAATTTGAAGGGACTGAGAAAGAGCACCAATCCATAGATTTTAGGGCGAGAGATGAGAGCAAATTTTTGTTGATTGGTGACATACTTGCAAAGATTTATGTGCTTTGATATACATTTTTTTTTTTTTGAAATAATTATAAAGTTTGTGTGGAAAGTTGGAGAAAAGATATGAATCTTGTGTTACGGTAAAAAATAATAATTTATATTCAAGTTTTTTTTTTTTTGAAACCATATTCAAGTTAAAATTTAAAATTAATCAACTTAATAGTGTTATCAAAAAGTCAAACAAATTAATTATGTTAATACCCCATTTTTGTTATAATCACTCATTATAAATATAGTAATTTCAATTAAATGTAATTGATGAATATTTTACTTATAAAATTATGTGGAGCGTTGAATTTTGTATCAATTTCCAGAATCCGGAATAAGACTTTTCCTATCTTACTATGTAAAGATTCCATAACTAGAAAGCAATTAGTATAACGGCCCTTAATCAATTCCTTGATTTGCAATAAAAACATATAAATTCACATTTCAAATTTGTGATTGACCATTACACTATATGTATATCATTAAATCTCTGTGGCAATTGATTCAAGCATGAAACAATTTATTAAAGAACCAAAAAATTGAAGTAATTTTGATTTTTTTTAAAAAATCAAGAATGTGTGTTACGTTATTTTCAAGGAGCTAGAGAGTCAGATTGATGTTATTTCGGCAATTAATACAAATTACAGATGTCACATATATAATTAGGTAAGTCAACCGAGACTTTTGCTTATATATGGCATAATAATTTCAATTATGTAAAGGTTTACTTAATGGTAAAACTTAAAATTAATTATACCACATATATTTTATGTAGCCAGATATGGTTATGAGATGTTCACTTTAGGATAATACCCCAAGAGTTCATCCATCGGTAGACCAAATTTGGGGTTTTTTTAATCTTGGTCAACCTGCCAATGAAATGTATAGCTCATCTGAATTAAACAAAGTCTTTAGTACAGGACGAGTTCTTGAGTTCAAAACTCAATTGTAACAATCATTTTCTGAAACTAAAAAAAAAAAAAACATCGGTCAATTATTTTTTTTAAGAAAATGATATCCATAGAGATCATTTTTTTTAAAAAAAAATGATTGAACGAGGTTATTTTTCCAAATTTTAAAAAAAATGATTGAACGAGGTTATTTTTCCAAATTTATAACCAAAATTTTAATTGTTTTGACCATAATTTATTGCGTATATCCCCTACCCGATTCAAGAAAATCAAAATTAATTTTTAATAAATTTTTCAGTTACATAAATAGGAAGGAAAAATTCGTACTTTCCGTGAAAGCATACCTTTTATGCCATTCCCAAATTTCCCACCAAAATTTCCATTGGTTTGACCACAATTTATTGCGTATATCACCTACGCGATTCAAGAAAATCAAAATTAATTTTTAATAAAGTTTTCAGTAACATAAATAACAAGGAAAAATTCGCACTTTCCGTGAAAGCACTACCTTAATGTTATATCCAACGACGTCCATAATCTATTTAGGATTTGAGATCCAATATAGGATGAATTGGTGTTCAGTCCCTAAATTCAAAAGCAAATTAAGAATCAGTCCCTTGTCAGAAAAAAATTGTTTGCACTCCCTGGGCCTACATTATTTTTCTCGGATAAAATTAAGTACGAAACATTGAAAATATGGTACAAATACAAGATATTTGAGCATTAATTGTTCAAGATCGAGTACAAAAAATATAATTTTGAGTATAAAATCTAAACATCTTTATTAATGTGAACTTGCAACATGTGTTTGAGTACTCAAAAATCATATATTTGTACCAGATCTAACACATTGGGTACTCAAAAATCATATATTTGTACCATATTTTCAATGTTTTGTACCGATTTTCATCCAAATAAGATAAATGTGTTATTAATATCAATATTTTTTAGTACTCGAAAATCATAAATTTATACTAGATCTAACACATTTTATACTCAAATATCATGTATTTGTACCATATTTTTCATGTTTTGTACCAAATTTCATCCGAAACAAAACATGTGGGCCCAGGGAGTTTAAACAAAGTTTTTTCTGACAGAGACTGATTATCAATTTAAGTTTAAATCTGGGGACTGAATTATAAATTACCGATATTTTAACACGTGGACCCCATGGTCCAAACTCTATCGGGTCTGGGTCGTTGTATTTGGCTTATAAAATCGCCCTAATTAGACGCATAACAAATCAAATCTAAATTTTTTTGTTTTGAATCTCCAACACCAAGCCGACGAGACCAAGTCTCATATGAAAAATATTCGTGCGACATTGGAAAAATAATTGTGTGCTCGGATTGAAAAATTTGAAACTATAGATTTCAAATCAACACTACAAGAAAAACGGCCAAAGACAACGCTTTTTCCGCGTTGTTAATGTCCCCGAAAAAGCGTTGTCGTAGGCAGTGTTGTAAAAGACCACGCTCAAAGACAACGCGAAAAAAGCGTTGTCGTTTTCAGATACGACAACGCTTAAAAAGCGTTGTCGTATCTAAAAACGACAACACTTTTTAAGAGTTGTCTTTTATAAAAAGCGTTGTCGTTTTTGAAAAAGACAACGCTTTTTAAGTGAAACGACAACGCTTAAAAAGCGTTGTCGTATCTAAAAATGACAACGCTTTTTAAGAGTTGTCTTTTATAAAAAGCGTTGTCGTTTTTGGATATAAAAAGCGTTGTCGTTTCTGGAAAAGACAACGCTTTTTAAGTGCCGTTGTATCTGGAAAAGACAACGCTTCAAAAAAGCGTTGTCTTTTCTGGTTGTTCAAATAAAAAACAAAAAAAAAAATTTAATTCACAAATTTTTAATATTATAAGTCACTCAAAATTCAAAAATTTGTAAAATAAAATTTAATATAGAGTCTTTCAAGATTATAAATCATTCAAATAAAAAAATAATCGAATTATAATTTAATGAACACTAGGAAAAAACTATGTATTAATCTCGAAAAACTTTGATTCCTTTCTTCAGCACATGTTAGCGTCCCAAGCTTTCATAAACTATAGGAAGCACTGTACATCTGTCCGATCCTTGAAGCATTCAGCCATTCAGCTGCATACAGTTCATATGACAGATTGTCAAAACCTCAACTATGCCAACCAACAAGGCAGCTAATAGTCAATTTAATTCTCTTAAACTACAAGAATGAATATGTAATCAAGTCAAACGAATATAAAAAAGGGCGACTAAAAAAGATATAGGAGAACACTAACTATGGCCTTAATTAGCATACACTTGACTGTTCTATCAAGTTGAAATAACAACATAGACCAAACAAGAATTTCCCGATGTTAAGGATTTAGTGCCAAGGGTTATTACTATGACATCATTCATTCAGGGAGTAAAATTTTATGGCCTGATTACCTACTCAGCGGTTATTTCAGGTAGCATAACTCTTTCTTCCTATCAATGCAATCTTCAATATATATATTTGTTACCATTATATTGAGATTATGTTTATTGATGAATGGTACAGAATGCCTGGTATTTTCCTATACACTATCTAAAAAATAAGAGGAAGAAGAAAGAAACTAAGCCTCCATAAAATGCAGTTAGAAGAACTAAAAACTTTAAATCATAACTCACCATCTCGGAGTTGGGCCTGTTGTTCCATAGCCTGCAGCCGAAACTTCAGCTCATTATTCTGGTTGGCCAGACAGGCAGAATCCCGCTGAAAGCAAACAGAAACCCGTCTTCGAGAAAAAGTTTAAAACCCAAAAATCCTGAACAATAAAAAATCTAATCAATCTCTCACCTGAAGCAAAGTAAGTTGTGCGGACAATGTGGTTGCTTCTGTCTGTATTGTTTGGACCTTGTGTTCCAACTTTGCAATATTCTTGTTTTCCGTTCTTTTAACCAAGCAGCAGATTGGCGGTTAGCTAAAATCCTAAAACAACAATATTCTACTCATAACACGGCGCATAAAATTCGTCTATTTAAAGAGCAATGAAAGCAAAAAGGAAGGACAGATTACCTTTTGGCCCGTTTCGGATCACTTAATGCAATTTCAGCTTGTTTCTCATTCGCCATTATCTTTTTCAATTCAGCACCGCTAAACTCACCATTGCCCGCAGAACTTACTTTGTCAATTCAAGAGCAATGAGATGTTTTGAAAATCACCTTCTATATTGTACCAAAAAAAGGGCAGTTCATACAGTTGTCAAACAACGGATTATAAGAACAAACAAATAAATATCATTTCATCCCATAAATAAATAAAAGCCTAGATAAAGAGGAAAAAAATGGACAAACGGATTAATTAAAAATTAGATGCAGCAACAAACCATTATTATTTTGGGCACGCCAAAGATACAAAATATTGAATTGTCACTTATATAAGATCAAACTAAGTGCTATTTTAATAGGTGGATTATCTGTACCATTTGTCCAATTCCATGAAAATACATCGCTAAAATTCTTCCGCTCCCATTTCTAAGTATCGGGGGGAAATGCTTTAGCCATAAAAACTAAATAGTTTATTTCAACATCAATGAAGAACATTTAAAAATCTAAATCAACCCAAAGCCCAGATAGGAGGAAACATGATCAGCAAATTCGATGGAAAAACATCATTTTCAAATTATGAGTGTGAGAGAGCTATACCAGTCAAATCGGCAGGCCTAAAAAGTTTAACTCCGGAGTATGGGACATGGAGGTTCGGTCTCTTCCATGAATGTATTTGCAATCTTTTCCATATTTGCATCCTCCTTCAGACAGGTAATACTGCAAAAAATTCAAGTAAGCTTTTACCGCGGACAAGCAGAAGTAACTTTGAAGAAATGAGATCGCTCAATGATCTGGAAAAAAATATATCCATGATAATAAACCTTGCATTCCATTTGTCCTTCCCTCTCAGAATTTTCTTCCCTGGTCTTCACTCTCTCTTTAATGCCCTGCGTTATCAAATTCTTTAAAAAAAACCTGCGTTATGAAATTCCATTTAGACAAACACATCAATAAATCTGGCATTTTCTTTCTTGAATTAATCCATCATATAACAAAGCTAGCAATCAAGTGGCGAACAAGAATAAAGTTCAAATCACTGGAAAAACTCGTCTGATCGTGACCAAAATGAGCTGGAAGAACAAGGCTTGAACTTAGAAACTTTCTTAAAATTCGAATCCAAGCTAAAACATAAAAAATCGACCTAAAATCAGCGTTAAGGATTGCGATTCAACGGTAAGAGCCATATGATTTTGTGAAAACATATTTAAAATTAGTTGTACTCTCTCAAATTTAAAAAAACAATCTCCATAGCCCGGAACTAAAGCAGTGGTTTCTTCACAATCATTTACAAATTAAAATATTATAAACATAATAATCTTTCAAATTTCAAGCGCAGAAGATAAACAAACTCGTAAAAAATCAAAACTCCATGAGTCCAAGTCCCAATTAATGAGAAACAAAAAGTAGCAGCACCATCCCTTGGAAATTTTATAGTGGCAATGAGCGGTTACAGATATCAAAACTAATCACATTGAAGATGATCAATTTGGAGCAAAGGGTTCTTAAAATGTTTGGCACATAAAATCCATTTATGTTAATTGTTTCAAGACAACATACTTTAGGATGTCATACATTATGAACTACCAAGTATATTGATATACAGAACAAAAAATAAAAAAATAAGATTACTTTTTCTTTGTGTAGATTCAAACAAAGAATCACAATATTGTTAGGATCCACCGTGGCAGTGTGGTGGCATCCATATAGCAAAACTATACGAAAATGTTTACCTCATGCTCAAACAATATAATCAATACTCATGCTTCTTAATAAATAAAATATATCAAACAAATCAGTTGAATACTACGTATTATTTTTCTTTATTTTGGTCACTGCACTTGTTCCGTAAGAATATAACTCATTATCTTTAATACCAGATCACACAACAGAAAACACACGAATATGTCACATACCGATAAGCATCATGCAAAAAGATGACCAGTTTGTTACGACCTGGGAATTAGGCTTAGTAGTCAAATATGGGCCTATATTATTATGGGCTTAAGATAGTTGGGCCGGATAGTTACTTAGGGATGCAAATATATTCTAAGGGGCGTGATAGTTTAGGATTCATTCAGCATATTTTGCATTTGAGAAATTACTAGCATAGCTAGAGGGCAACAGAGGCTTAGCTCTGGGTTTTCGATTCACATTTGTATGCATTCGGTTGTTTTGCTTTCTTATATGAAATATGAATATTGGGGATCATAACAATTGGTCCGACCTGTCGGATCGGAGGGAGGAATATGAAGATCTAACGATCGGAGAAGAGGAACGATTGGAAGTCATTGAGAAGGCCTTGATAGACATGAACGAGAAAATGAAAGTTATGGCAGAAACTACAAAAGACATAGCAGAAAATATGGAAACACTTAACCAATCTCTCAGATCTCTGCTGGGATTGAAGCCATATGTGGAGCAACTCATCCCTGCGGTAGTTGGAGCTCTATCTACAAGTCAAGGACGAGACTCTCAAAAAACACAAAATGAAGGTGACGATGGAAAGAAAAATTTGGTAGAGAAGCCCACAGATCTGGCAATCGAAATGGAAGAGACGAAGGAGCATTTTAAAATTCGTGACATCATGGGCCCTAATCAAATGATCATGGGAAAAGATCTCAAAGGCGATACTGAAGGAGAGAAAAACCGATGGGTCCCTTGCCATGGGCTTGAATAGAAAAAGCATGCTACCAAAGAAGAAAGTCTGGTTGAGATCAATGGGATGACACTGGAACGGGCATTCACGGCTGAATCATACCTTGAGACAATCATCAGTTACCCAATCGATCCCATGAAAATCGTGACCCATTGTAGGAGGTGCCCGACACGATTTGGGTTCCAGCAGATTAAAACGAAGGTTCGAGATGTTAACTTGGGAGGATTAGCCAAGGATTTGATCAATCGATACAGTGGGCGTAAAGCAGTTAATCTGGGTAAGCTCGTTGTTTCTTCGGAGAAGAATACAGCAAAAGGCCAGAGCCTGGATGGGTTTGAGATTTGGGCAGTGCAGATGGAGATCTTACTGGATAATAATACATTGGCTGTTTTTTGGGCTATTTTCATAGTGGGCTCAAATATAAAAATTGGAAGGCCAGAAATAATTTCCAGCCCAGTTACGCATACTAGACCTGGAGACTTTTGTCGTGATGTCGGTGAGGTAATTGCTGGGCGTGGGTGTTTCCAGCAGCACGAAGGGGCCGTACCGAAGCTGGAAGTGCAAATATGGTCAAACATGGGTGATGGGTTTTTCCCAGTAGTGAAGCCGTGTCTGATGAGGGAGTCTTCGAAAGCAAACGAGTTGGAAATAGTCTTTTTTCTGTCCGCATCACCCAAACTTGGTTGCTTTCAGTATTTCAGCTATATTTTCTCTAACATCACCCAACAGATTGAAAGGAACATTTCCGATAGGAAGGTGGTATAGCGGTGCGTTATGCATTGGAAAATTTTGTGGGATGCAGGAATTGATCCACGAGCAATTTATTTTTTTAAGTCTAGGGTTGAAAAGTGGACTGAAAAGAGGGTCCATTGCCTCATTCCACTCGCTGCTGCGATAGAATTGTGGGAGAAAGAAACTGGAGATAATGGGTTCAGACTTGGCGAACATGGGCTGGGTCTCAATGGATTAACTTGGCCCCATATTAGCTACAACTCTAGAGTTGCAGGCAGAAGCACAACACAAATCTATGGCTTCCAATGGATGCAAAAAGAGGCAGAAGAAGAAGGAACGGTGTACTTGGTGGAGATTTGTACAAGTAAAGAGTGGGCTGAAAAATATTTCACAGTTATTCTAAATTTTTGGAGTTGTGACCTGGGTAATGAGTCTATTGTTTATGGAAACCGTGGTCGGGAGAATATGTACCTCGTTAACGATGTCCCCCAAGAAATTCTATCAATTTCAAAGGACCGACTTCATGGAGTGCAGCTAGGGAAAATGAAGGCTGGGTTTGGCCTTTGTGATGCTGTCCATCTCTATTTTTGTTGCAGGGAAAAAATTGGAATCTTGAGGGTGAGTGGTGATGCTGCAAGTGGGATGAGTGGGATGAGAGGGAAGCTTCATGGATGTGTAGTGATTCCTGGGACCACGACACTTGTTCCTGTCGCAAAATTCTGGGATGATGTCGGCGACAAATTAGATGCGGATAGTCATGCTATTCAAGGGCTGATTTTAGCCATAAATGCTGGGTTTCAAAAATTGTATTTGGCTGGAAAAGGGGGAAATGGATGTTCCTTTATTATCCTAGTTGATGGGTTGATTGATGCTAACAAGAAATGGGACAGAGAGAAAGAAGTTACTCTCTATGCCATTGAAAATGACGAGTTTTTACAAGCCGGAATGAATATATCAACAATGGGAATTGGGCTTCTGTGTCAACAACTTGCTGAAGCAATGGAAGAGAACAAGAGTCAACCTATAACTTTTAGCCTTAAGGACAAGGCTGATTTGAAAGAGGGGAGTATTGTTACGACCTGGGAATTAGGCTTAGTAGTCAAATATGGGCCTATATTATTATGGGCTTAAGATAGTTGGGCCGGATATTTACTTAGGGATGCAAATATATTCTAAGGGGCGTGATAGTTTAGGATTCATTCAGCATATTTTGCATTTGAGAAATTACTAGCATAGCTAGAGGGCAACAGAGGCTTAACTCTGGGTTTTCGATTCACATTTGTATGAATTCGGTTGTTTTGCTTTTTTATATGAAATATGAAGATTGAGGATCATAACACAGTTCATCAAGAACAGTTGCAGTAGAATATGAATAAGATGCAACACATTCAAAGTGGACATAGACAATGCAAATTAATTGAGTAATAAATCTTTTTGCTTCAAAGAAGCTATTCACCTTCGACTTTAATATGAATATAGCATAATTCCCCATGAGCCGAATATCTTCAGGTTCGATGTCCTCTGATACATTTGAGTAACACAGTTTGTGCTCACCAGTCCATTCATCCTGTTTGAATCATCAATGATTAAAATGTGAAAATGTTTTCTTTTTAACAAAAGGTCAACAACTTTGACAATTCGTTTCACAAAAAATTTTTAATAGTTGTTCCATAGATATTTAAACATTTGAAGATACTTCAACGTACCAAACTTTGTGCAGATCAATCATTTTGCCTAACATTTTCAGGGTGCAAAAAGAACTCTTAATCTGATTCAGGCACCTTTACTCGTATTGCCTTCATAGATTTATCATAAGTGACTGCAGTAGAAACTTCATCGAACAAAACATTGGATGATCAGTAAACAATGAATACAAAAAAAGATAGATAAACACAATCCGAAACAACTTAAACCAGATCGATAAACACCCTACTTTAAATTTTTAAAAAGATAGATATGTCTTAGCAAGAAAACTACACACAATCGGATTCCCTAACAATGGCTTTAATCTTGGATCCAAAGGGATATAATATTGGCTTGTCAAAAAAACTAAATACAATAAACACCACTTCAAACAGATGAACCAAGGCAAATAACAGCTAGCTAACTACACAAAACTATTGCAAATTTTACCATTACAACTTGATTACATATAAGGCCCGATGATAACCAGGAAAACATTTCCTCACAAAGATTACAATAATCACCTGCTCGGCAAGTTTGTGAAAGAGTTGATACCCCGTTAGCCAACTTGTGGCTAAGGGCTTTGAGAGTCTCTTTTTGTAAACAATCTTTGTTTAATATAATATGCGTTCTTTAAATGGCGTTCACTTTATCTTATTATTATATAATGATATACTGTTGCTATTTTGATAAAGACCTTGAATATACTAAAGTAAGATGAGATAGTGAATATAGAGAGATAACTGTCATGAAACACATCTTATGTTCACTGTATATTCTAAACAGTTCCTAGTCAATTGAGCCGTCCACAAATAAGGATAAGGATCGCTCGAGATTGAGACTAGCATTTGCGATGCCGAGTACCATGTTTCATTGGTATGGAACATAAAGATGTTCGAAGCATGCAAATGGATATTCATATGATGAATGATCGAACTACCCTATTCGGACTTTCCAAGTGGTTATCACTTATCGAGTGGATATAGTCCGCGGTTTTGGTTGTGCATCATTAGTCCTTATTACTTGAAACATCATTGAGACTCTATATGCTAGTACTGTGCTTTGACTCGTTTACCGACTCTATTAGGGTCATCAGGTGTCGAGATTGGGTACAGTTACGACACATATAGGAGTCGATGCTTTGTTGTCAAGGATTCACCGCACACTTGCGAGTGTGGATATCCTATACAATCTGAGGAGATATTAGTGTGACGAATATCTGGCCAGAGTACATGATGTGTTTTAGGTTACTTGGTTTCCTAGTAGCACATGCGATGCCACTATTTGATCTTCAAGATACATTGCATAGTTATCGAATCTCGAACGACTCTCGATGTACCAATGGTTGTTGATTCGATCGGGATATATGGATGAAGGGACCGTACTGTATGCTAACCAAAATCTACTGGTTCTTGCAGGCACTATCAGTGATACCTAGGGAATCATGGGGCGATTTTGCTAGACGCTCTTACCATGATTCGATGGGCAAGTCGGAAATTGTTGTTCCGAGTCACAAGGAGCTGTGAGCCCACGGCTAGCTGTATCCCTGAACCATTGAGGGTCACACAAATAATGGATTTCTAATCCCCGTTGAGATAATTAAATTTAAAGAGTTAAATTTAGTGGATAAAGAAGTAGGACTTCTTATTTAAAAGTAGAGGGAGTAAGATTTCCTAAAATGACATATTGATGGACATTTTTGGAAACCACTGAATTCGGATTCAGAAAATTTGTCTTGACTTTAAAAGATGCAGAAATGATTTCTGTGCACATTGGTGAAATTGGTTTATCAATCTGAGTCACGATGAATTTTATATTAATTTCTGAACATGCGGGCTTTGCTTGTCAGGCTTGAACTTATGACTAATGGGCCCTAAGCTGTTAGCAGCCCACATTATAAATAAGTTATTGCAGTACAGAAATTGACACAATAAGACATAAAAATTTTCGAAAACCCTAGGGTTCTCTCTCTAGGTGGCCGCCGCCCCTCTCCCTCTTTGTCATCGAAAATCCAGCCTGTAATTTTCGAAATTGCAGTTTGGTTTAACAGATCAAATCTGTTAATTTCTATTCGTAGAAACTTCTGATAGACTTTCTAGTGCAGTCTATCAGAGGGATTAAATCTCCGTTCGTGGACCTGATTGAAAAAACGTTCGTTCATCAGTTCCTGGGATATACAACAAGAGCAGATTAATCTGTTGGTGTCCATAATCTCGCTTCGAGATTTTAAGGTAAAATTTACATTGTTTAAATTTTATGTTATCAATTTTAATCGTAGGAATTTGATACCCATGATATGGAATTGTTCCATATAAAATTTTAAAACTTCCGCTGCAACGGGTATCACTTTTTTTTTCGATCCGGAGAACGACCGTGTTCCAACAGTGGTATCAGAGCCAGGTTGCTCTCGGATCATACGATTAAAATTTTATCAAAATTGTACCATGCCTCAATTTTCAAAACTGAAAAAAAAAATATTTTTTTTCAAAGGCTGCGCGCCGCTGGGCTGCACTCGGCAGCCCAGCGTGATGGGCTAGGGCAACCGTTGCCCTAGCCCATCACCCAGCTGGGCCGCGTAAGGCGGCCCAGCAGCCCGGCGGCTGGGCCAGGGCAAATGTTGCCCTAGCCCAGCGCGCAGCTGGGCTGCAGGTGGCGGCCCAGTGGCCCAGCAGCTGGGCTAGGGCAACTGTTGCCCTAGCCCAGCGCTCGGCTGGGCCAAAAGCTGGGCTGGGCTATGGCCCAGCCTAGCAGGGCAAGGCGGTCCCGGGCAGCCCCAAAATTATATTTAAATTTTTTTTATTTTATAATTTTAGAAATTATAATTTTTAGACCAATTGAAAATTGTTTGGATTAGTCCATGAGGCAATGGATCAAAATTGTTTGAGCCCAAAATTTTAATAAAATTAATTTTTGGATAAATTTTGAATTTTGGAAATTTATAAATTTAATCCAATAAATTTAATCTTTAAATTAATTATTTTGGTACAATTGATAATAAAATATGATTTTATATATGAAATAAGATTTTATATATAAAATATGATTTTATGAATAAATTAGATAAAATATGATTTTATATATAAAATAAGATTTTATGTATGAAATATGATTTTATCTATTTAAATTTATTGTCATTGCATGTTATCCAATGAATTAATTTTGAATTTAATATTGGATAAGGATGATCGATTGCCATGACCAATGTTATAGGTGTATGGTAGGTTGTTTACATTTGGCTTTATTATTGATTGATGGGTTTTATTAATGAGCCTGGTTTATGACCCAATTTGATTTTATCATTTGTAATAAAAGTGTGCCTGGTTTATGGCCCGTTCCCACCCCTATAATGTATCCCTTTATTTGTCATAGTAATTTATTGTAAATTCACTAGAAATAGTGGGAGATTTTGAAGATGGAGGTGGGCCCAGCAAGCAATGATAAAGACTGAAGAAATATAAATTGGAAGCACAATGTAATAGGATTGCATTGCATACTTGCATATCACCTAGGATTGGACTTAGACTCGTGATTGGCAACCACGGGTCGATTAGTAATGGAATCGATCATCCTAAAATGTAATATATGATATTATTGTTGTATGCATGTTTAGACTAAATTGTATGAATCCCGCAAGCATACAAAATTTTGAATGATGAGACAAACCTTTTCAAAATTAAAATCCCTCATTTTAAATTTTATTTAAAATTGATATCAAGATTAACAAAAGAGAATTTAAATATTGTTTAAATGTTCCTTCCTTCCATCAACGATTAATGTAAGAGATGCTACCCGCGGGCATGGTCCGGCTCATATTATTGGGGGGGCTCGTTCGTCGGAAAGCTGTACATTGGATCGACACATGTTGTAAGTTGGGTGGAACTCCCATGGGATTGACTCATATTATTGGGGATCCACATGGCGACCGTCCATCACAACTTAATATTGATGGGTCATCTTGACATGTCACAATAAACGACGTCATATTATTGGGCCCTTATTGGACATGAGGTAAATAACATGGGGATTGTTTTGGAAACAATTGGGCTCTACCTTTTGAAGAGTATGGTTGGGTGATATTATTCGGGACCATGTTTTGTCAATTGGGCTCCATGTTCCCACTAAATAAAATAATTCTCTCGTTTTCACTAGAGGGTGGTGGAATCGTTAAAATAGTGGGAGTGTAATTCATAAAATTAAACTCGCATTATTTTATGTCTTAGTAAATTAATTAAACAATCACTGATTATTGTCTGTTTCTTTTCAGTATTTCATTAAGATGAATTCGCGCAATCCACTATTCTCTATTCTCGAACAAAACAAACTGACTGGCGCAAACTATACGGAATGGTTCCGTAAGTTGAAGATTGTCTTGACCTCGGAGAAGATGTTCTACGTGTTAGAAAAATCTCCTCCGAAGGAAGCACCAGCTGATATAAGTCCGGAAGAGTTGGCCAAACTTGATAAATGGTGGGTCCATGATATCAAGGCCAAATGCTATATGCAAGCTTCGATGTCTGATGAACTCCAGAGGCGATTTGAGGATATCGTGAATGCTGCTGACATTCACGTACAACTCAAGGAACTTTTTGGGGCTCAATCGAGAGCTGAAAGGTTCGCTACTGTAAAAGAGTTAATGACCTGTCGCATGCGTGAAGGGAATTCGGTCCGTGATCATGGGGTACGCGTGATTTGGCTCATTCAGAAGTTGGTAACGCTTGAATTGGTATTGGAGCATGAACTCAATGTGGACTTATTACTTCTCTCTTTTCCTTCATCATTTGACGGTTTTGTGGTGAATTTCAATATGAACAAGATAGAGGCCTCCCTTGAAGAGATGGTCAATATGCTTGTAACTTATGAAGCCACTTTAAAGAAGGATAAACCGATTCTCTTGGTGGGCTCCTCTTCTTCTGCTAAGAAGGGGCCAAGTACAAAGGGTAAAAAACGTTCTGCCCCATCCAACAAAATCGGACCCGAGAAGAAGAACAAGACAAAGGCTTCAAACGTGGAAAAATCCAAGGATGTTTGCCATCACTGCAAGAAACCCGGTCATTGGAAACGTAACTGCAAGGAATATCTCGAGCAGTTGCGAACTGCGAAGGGTATGTTTTATATTGAAATAAATGTTTCACTTAATACTACTTCTTGGATATTGGATACCGGATGTGGATCTCACATTTTCAATGATTTGCAGATGATGACAAGAAGTCGCAAGCTTAGGATGGGTGAGACCCTGCTGAGGCTCGGAAATGGTTCTCGAGTTGAAGCAAAAGCTGTGGGAGACATTTGTTTAATTTTGCAGAATGATTTTAAGTTATTTTTGAGAGATGTTTTATATGTGCCAGATTTGGTTAAAAACATTATTTCTATTTCTATGCTTGATAGAGATGGTTTTTCTTGCAATTTTGTGAATGGGATTTGCAATATTTACAAGAATGAATGTTCAATTGGATGTGAACAACTTGAAAACGATCTATATAACTTAAAATTAAAAGACGTTCCAATTAATTATGTTGATAAACCGGTAACAACAAATAAAAGGAAAATTGATAATCAAAACCCGGCAAACCTTTGGCATGCTAGGCTAGGTCATGTTTCCTCAAGGAGGATGAACAAGCTAGTGGGAGAGGGCATGTTTGATATGTATGATATTAACTCTCTACCTACTTGTGAGTCCTGCCTGAAAGGAAAAATGACTAAATCTCCTTTCAAAGGAAAACCTGAGCGTAGTCAAAATCTATTGGATTTGATCCATACAGATGTTTGCAGACCATTTAGTATTGGTACAAAATTTGGTCATACCTACTTCATTACCTTTACTGATGATTATTCTAGGTATGGGTACTTATATTTGATGAAATATAAGTCTGAATCATTTGAAAAGTTCAAAGAATTCAAGGCTAAAGTAGAAAACAAACTAGGTAAGAGTACTAAAGCACTTCGATCAGAGCGAGGTGGAGAATACTTAAGTACCGAGTTCTTGGATTATCTAAAAGAGAATGGGATTCTCTCTCAGTGGACTCCTCCTATGACACCTCAGCTGAATGGTGTTTCGGAGCGTCGCAATCGAACCTTGTTGGACATGGTTCGATCTATGATGAGCTTTACTGAGCTCCCACCTTCGTTTTGGGGCTATGCTCTTGAAACGACGGTATTGTTGTTGAACAACGTCCACACTAAAGCAGTGGACAAAACACCATACGAGTTATGGAATGACAAAGCTCCTAAGTATTCGTACTTGATGATTTGGGGATGTCCTGCTTATGTGAAGCAGACAGTGGGAGATAAGTTGGATAGTCGATCCACCTTATGTTATTTTGTAGGGTATCCGAAGAATTCAATTGGATATTATTTCTATCATCCTACTGAAACAAAAGTGTTTGTTTCAAGGAATGCCACCTTCTTGGAGAAGGAGTTCTTATTGGATAAGAAAGGCAAGATGATGAAACTCGAAGAAATTCGAGAAAAGCCCGAGATACAAAATAACGATCCTATACCTCAAGAATCATCACAAGACACGCCTATTACTAGAAGATCCGAGAGGACTTCTAGGCCTCCTATTAGATATGGTCTTCTTCTTGAAGGGGATCAAAGTGAACCCGACATTGGATGTGATCCGAGAAACTTCAAGGAAGCAATTTCTGATGCTGATTTGAACTTATGGCTTGAAGCTATGCAGTCGAAAATAGACTCGATGCATGCAAACCAAGTTTGGTCTTTAGTAGATCCTCCCGATGGAATAGTTCCAATAGGGTGTAAATGGATCTACAAGAGAAAGCTTGAGCCTGATGGTAAGGTACTGACCTACAATGCACGATTGGTTGCAAAAGGTTACACTCAAAGACAAGGTGTTGACTATGATGAAACTTTTTCACCAGTCGCAATGTTCAAGTCCATAAGAATCCTTATTGTCATTGCTGCATGGTATGACTATGAGATATGGCAAATGGATGTGAAGACTGCATTCCTTAATGGAAACATTAAGGAAGAGATCTATCTGATGCAGCCCGAGGGATTCACATCCATGGGAAGCGAGCATAAGGTATGTAAGCTTCAGAGATCGATCTATGGTCTCAAACAGGCATCAAGAAGTTGGAACCAGAAATTTGATGAAACAATAAAGGACTTTGATTTCATCAAGAACCCGGAGGAACCGTGCGTCTACAAGAAAGTAGTTAAGGATGCTGTGACATTCTTAGTACTTTATGTTGATGACATCTTACTCATTGGGAATGATGTAGGGATGTTGCAGTCAACAAAGATATGGTTGTCAGGTAGATTCTCGATGAAGGATTTGGGTGAGGCGTCCTATATTCTAGGGATACAGATCTATAGAGATAGATCTAAGAGAATGATAGGACTTACTCAAGCTACCTACATCGACACTATATTGAAAAGGTTTTCAATGGATGAGTCCAAGAGAGGACATCTACCTATGTGTCATGGAGTCTCTCTATCCAAGTCTATGTGTCCCAAGACTGACGAAGAGATAGAGAAAATGACACACATACCATATGCGTCAGCCATAGGGAGTATCATGTATGGGATGATATCTACCAGACCGGATGTGGCATTTGCTCTGAGTGTCACGAGCAGATATCAAGCCAATCCCGGTCAAATTCATTGGAAAGCCGTGAAGGATATTCTTAAGTACTTGAGAAGAACTAAGAATGTATTCATGGTTTATGGAGGAAGAGAATTGAAATTGGAAGGCTATACCGACTCTAGCTTCCAAAGTGACGTGGATGACTCGAAGTCAACCTCTGGATTTGTGTTCATGCTCAATGGCGGTGCTGTCTCTTGGAAGAGTTCCAAGCAGGACACCACAGCGGATTCCACCACTGAGGCAGAATACATTGCGGCATCAGCTGCTGCTAAAGAGGCCGTTTGGATGAGGAATTTCGTCCAAGAGTTGGGCGTTATTCCTGAAGCTATTGGTCCAGTCCCGGTGTACTGTGACAACACGGGTGTCGTTGTTCAGGCAAAGGAACCAAGGTCTCATCAAAGATCCAAACACGTACTGAGGAAATACCACATCATCCGGGAGATCGTGGAAAGAGGAGACATCACTGTCGAGAGAGTGGCCTCTGCAGACAATATCGCTGATCCACTTACTAAGCCCTTGCCAGGACCATTATTTGACAAACATCGCGAAGCAATGGGACTACGTAGTATGACTAGTTGGCTTTAGGGCAAGTGGTAGATTGAAAGAGTTGATGCCCCGTTAGCCAACTTGTGGCTAAGGGCTTTGAGAGTCTCTTTTTGTAAACAATCTTTGTTTAATATAATATACGTTCTTTAAATGACGTTTACTTTATCTTAATATTATATAATGATATACTGTTGCTATTTTGATAAAGACCTTGAATATACTAAAGTAAGATGAGATAGTGAATATAGAGAGATCACTGTCATGAAACACATCTTATGTTCACTGTATATTCTAAACAGTTTCTAGTCAATTGAGCCATCCACAAATAAGGATAAGGATCGCTCGAGATTGAGACTAGCATTTGCGATGCCGAGTACCATGTTTCATTGGTATGGAACATAGAGATGTTCGAAGCATGCAAATGGATATTCATATGATGAATGATCGAACTATCATATTCGGACTTTCCAAGTGGTTATCACTTATCGAGTGGATATAGTCCGCGGTTTTTGTTGTGCACCATTAGTCCTTATTACTTGAAACATCATTGAGACTCTATATGCTAGTACTGTGCTTTGACTCGTTTACCGACTCTATTAGGGTCATCAGGTGTCGGGATTGGGTACAGTTACGACACATATAGGAGTCGATGCTTTGTTGTCAAGGATTCACCGCACACTTGCGAGTGTGGATATCCTATGCAATCTGAGGAGATATTAGTGTGACGAATCTCTGGCCAGAGTACATGATGTGTTTTAGGTTACTTGGTTTCCTAGTAGCACATGCGATGTCACTATTTGATCTTCAAGATACATTGCATAGTTATCAAATCTCGAACGACTCTCGATGTACCAATGGTTATTGATTCGATCATGATATATGGATGAAGGGACCGTACTGTACGCTAACCAAAATCTACTGGTTCTTGCAGGCACTATCAGTGATACCTAGGGAATCATGGGGCGATGTTGCTAGACGCTCTTACCATGATTCGATGGGCAAGTCGGAAATTGTTGTTCCGAGTCACAAGGAGCTGTGAGCCCACGGCTAGCTGTATCCCTGAACCATTGAGGGTCACACAAATAATGGATTTCTAATCCCCGTTGAGATAATTAAATTTAAAGAGTTAAATTTAGTGGATAAAGAAGTAGGACTTCTTATTTAAAAGTAGAGGGAGTAAGATTTCCTAAAATGACATATTGATGGACATTTTTGGAAACCACTGAATTCGGATTCAGAAAATTTGTCTTGACTTTAAAAGATGCAGAAATGATTTCTGTGCACATTGGTGAAATTGGTTTATCAATCTGAGTCACGATGAATTTTATATTAATTTCTGAACATGCGGGCTTTGCTTGTCAGGCTTGAACTTATGACTAATGAGCCCTAAGCTGTTAGCAGCCCACATTATAAATAAGTTATTGCAGTACAGAAATTGACACAATAAGACATAAAAATTTTCGAAAACCCTAGGGTTCTCTCTCTAGGTGGCCGCCGCCCCTCTCCCTCTTTGTCATCGAAAATCCAGCCTGTAATTTTCGAAATTGCAGTTTGGTTTAACAGATCAAATCTGTTAATTTCTCTTCGTAGAAACTTCTGATAGACTTTCTAGTGCAGTCTATCAGAGGGATTAAATCTCATTTCGTGGACCTGATTGAAAAAACGTTCGTTCATCAGTTCCTGGGATATACAACAAGAGCAGATTAATCTGTTGGTGTCCATAATCTCGCTTCGAGATTTTAAGGTAAAATTTACATTGTTTAAATTTTATGTTATCAATTTTAATCGTAGGAATTTGATACCCATGATATGGAATTGTTCCATATAAAATTTTAAAACTTCCGCTGCAACGGGTATCACTTTCTTTTTCGATCCGGAGAACGACCGTGTTCCAACAGTTTGAAGCTATGGGTTCGCATGTATTACATTCCAATATATAAAGTTGGTAGATGGAAACTGAAAAAAATAATAATACTACGTTATACTTGACAAGCATAATAAATGAGTACCTCTCAAACTTGGACAACATAATATCGCAAGATTTCTGCATACAACTTAAGTAATCACTAATCACCCATAACTTGTAATTAATTAACACTTACACAACGTCTTCATGATTCAGAATTAAGAAGGAATAAATAAGAAAGAATATAAATATATATACTAAAATTCGCTCAATTCATAATATGGCCTAGCAGACTAACATGATGTCTGTAGTTGATAGGTTTATCTGAGGAACCTCCTAAACCAAACTTGAAGCCAGACTCATATCCACCCCATATCTTTGTTTTGGGAGTACAATCTTGTTTATTCACCTAACCATCAGTGATGACACTCTTTTAAGCATTATTTTGGTAGGCATCAACTTCTGTGATTTTAATTTGCTGGAATCTGAGACTCAAGAGTTAAAGAAAAGGTTTTTCCAATGCAAAAGAAAACAAGAACAATATCATTTTTGAGAAATTTTTAGCATCAAAATTTTGGTGTTCTTTTTACCCAGTTGCCCACTGCACAAATCAAGAACTGGGGCAACCCAGCATTAACTGTTTGCACAAAAATTCATGAGTTGTCAAAACTACACCAATATATATATATATATAAGTATATAACTATTCACTCGAATAGTTCAAACCATCTCCTCAACTAAAATACAAGAAACACTCAGCTAGAGCAACTCCAACTTCGAATCTAACATTTACTCAAAGACAGAAATGATAACAAGGCACTTACTTCACCCAGCTTCTTGAAGCACCTGCCAGCCTTCTCTATCTCAGCATCATATCATTTAGTGATATCCCTGAAAGATTAAGCTATGTTCGTCTTCACATTTGAAATAGCAGCGATAGATTATGACACTTTAGAAACTTTGATTGGTTACTAAGTTCATCCAATCGGAACACACTCAAGATGAAATAACCGAATTGGATACTGGGCACTAACTACATTTCACCAGGCTAAACCCAAAAAATTGAATTAAGCCATAAATAATAATACAAAGGCCGTAGAAGTTGCTCAATGTCCTACTTAGGGTAAACGAACAGGATACGACTGGAGATTTGTAGAAGGGGACAATTAATACTGTGTGCTTAGAGATGCAATCATATGACAAAGAGAATGACTTTTCACTGAATAAGGATGAAGCATTGGCTGGTCAATCCATTCAGCCAACTCAGATGAACAATTTTTTTCTAATGAGCAGGCATCAACCAATGATGTTAACCAATCCACTTATGAATCCAAAATTAATTATGCCAATGCTGCCATAAATAACCTCGAGGATCCTAGTAATTTAGCTAAAATCACGAATAAATCCATGTACCTTAATTCTGCCGATGCTGCCATAAATAACCTCGAGGATCCATCCAAGCTTGATATTTCAGCAGATCTTACTGAACCTGAGTTATTCAATCAGTGCAGAGAGGTTATTGATATGGATCAGAGAATAAGTTCGGATATAGATGATTTCAAAATATTATTTATCGAGGTTAAACAACACGGCCTTTTATATTTTATCATATTGTTTTACTCATGTCATAAAGCTAATATATTTTTAAACTTAAATTTTAAAGATCACCGCATTCAAGAAATGATTTTAAGCCACTAAAATGAGGGAAGCAGATACGCATATATTCAAGTTATTCCTCATCTAAATCACAACATCACAACACAATATATATATAATTACCACAAAATAATTTCAAGAAATCAAAATCAAACACTCAATTTTTAACCAACAATCACATTACCACAACGATTTTTCTTTTGTCATTAACCTAAAAATGAAAGGAATCGGACAAAGAACACAACGAAAAACAAATGAGTGATTAATCACAATAACCAAAGCAGCAGAAGAAAGCAGAAATATATGGTTAAGCCAGCGAAGCACAGAGATTCAAATTTCAAAAAATTCAAAGCTCCAAATCGCGAAAAGCAAAAAATTACACTGAAACCAAAAGATAGAATAGGAGAAGAGGGTCACAAATTACCAACTATCGCTGCAAATGGACCAGAGACAAGGGTGCATCGGTGAGTTTTTCAAAGGAGTAGTCTCGACACTCTTGGTGGAGAAGACCGCTGTCGCCGCCGCCCACTGGAGTAGAGACATCACCACTAGACAAGGAATCTCCGACAACCAAGCAAGCAACAAAATCAACCAAGAAAAAAAATCGAAGGAAGAAATGGGAAGGCGAACTCTTCCATCCATCACCCAGAAAGTTCACACCCACAAATATGCGACACCATTCCCAGGAACTTTTTCATAGAATGATAGCGTAATTACCTGAATGATCTTGTTCTTCGGAGATTTTTGTTTACAAGAAGAAATGGGAAAGGTGAAATCTTCAATCGTGCGTAGTTAGGGTTCGATCGAATTTTTGATTTAATTAGTGAAATGAGCAGATATCTTTTGAGTTTATATTTATTTATTTCTATTTATGCTTTTAAAAGAAGCGTTGTAGAAGATTAAAAAGAACGCTCATCTACAACGCTGCGTAGAAAGTGTTGTGGATGACACAAAAAGGGTTGTGTTTTTTTAAGTTAAAAAAACAAACACAACGCGTTTACTTAAAAGCGTTGTGTTTATTTATTTTACAACGCTTTTTGCAAAAAACGTTGTCTTTCAACTGTTGTAAATGACCATTTTTGTTGTAGTGCAATCTGATTGCTTGGATGAATATATGTTAGGTGAATTTCAAATCCACACACGTTTTAGTTTACACAAAACTCTTATGAGATCGTCTCATTAGCCAATTTTGTGATAAAAATATTCTACATTCGACCCGATTCATAAAAAAATATACAGCATGCGCCTCCCGACGAAAGATGTGCAGCGTGAATTGTATGTTTGCGCCCTATTTTCCTGCAGAAAAAGCTGAAGATTTCGATAAAGTTAATTGGCTTTTTGGAGTTCAAAACGCCATTAACGCACTAAGCTCGTTAAAGACGAAGAGAGGAGTAGAGCTGCTAAGTCCATGGGGATTGAGGCTAGGATTAGGAGGAAAAACTAGTTCATGGTCTGCTTGAAACAGAGAAAATAATACGAGATCAAATTGAAAAGCTTCAAAAGGAGCTGGAAGTAGTTTAGAGACAACGTGATCTCAACATGCGAAAGTACAAATATCGTTCAAACCATAATACATTAATAGCAACAATGTATTATGGTCTCAACAATCTTTGTCTTTTCCAATGGATTTGTGAAGGTCAATTTGTCTCTGAATTATTTCTACCTCATTTTTAAGAATTTCAATTTGGTCTCGTAGCATTTTCTTTATTTTAAGTGGACCATGAATTGAGTTTTTCTCCTGATCCCGGCCTCAATCACCATGGTTTCAGCAGTTCTACTCCTCTCCTCGTCTTTAACAGACTTCAGTATGTTAATGGCATTTTGAACTCCAAACAGCCAGTAACATTCTCGAAATCCTCGGTCTTATTAGCCAGAAAATATGGCGCAAACACACAACTCATGCCGCATGTCTTCCATCGGGAGGTGCATGCTGCGTATTTTTTATGAATGAACGTAGAATATTTATATCACAAAATTAACTCATGAGACGATCTCATAAGAATTTTTGTGTAAACTAAATTGTGTGTGAATTTGAAATTCACCTAACATATATTCGTCCAAGCAATCAGATTGATTTGAAGTACTCCACAACTTCAAATCTCTCCATCCAAACACACACTTGTTTTTTCGGTGTCGCACGAACATTTTTCAGATGGTACTCGGTTTTGCTTTGTCAGCTTGGTTTTGGAGATTCAAAATTGAAAATTGTAATTTGGATTGTTATGCATCTAATTTGGGCGATTTTATAAGCCAGATCCAACTAAATTATTATTTTTCTTTCCAGATAGGGATCATGTCGATCCGTATCACGAATATAAATATATAAGATCGTCTCAACATGAGACACACTCATCACTTTATGTGCATATAATGATAATTGTGATGGATTTGAAATACACGAAAAATATTTGTCATTCAAATAATTTAATCCTCCCCTAATAAAATCTTTTCCTCCAAATAGATAGTAGGTGAAGTGAATAAAGAGATAAATATTTTCTTTTTGATGTCGAAAATTAAATCAAAATCAAATAGACATATCTATATATATATTTCTCTTATATAAAAAAGAATCGGCCCCTTAATTAGACACCATCTTTTTTTTTTTTACCAAAATTACCCTTATTTGATATAGATATTACGCTTTTATTTTGTTTTATTTTTATTTTTAATTAATTTTGACATTTTAAATTACAGTTTAGTATTTCGATAATTTTTATAGCTATAATATTACTCTTATTTGAATATAAATCAAATCAATTACAAAAATATTACACAAGCACGGAACGCGTGCATCAATTCAGTAGTTATATATAATAGTTGAGTACTTTAGAGTGAGTACACCAATTTTTTTTCCACCTTTACACTGTATAAATAAGTAAATTTGATTTTATTTATGTATTTTTTTTAAAAAAATTTCTCAACTAAACATTATGAAGGGAATATTTATTTCCTTAAATTTCTTAAAGTTTTAAAAAGATTTATTTTAAGTATTTTGAATTTCTTGAACTTTAAGGTTTTTGATTGATTGAGATATTTTAAATAAGAAAATATCTTGTACTCAATTGATTTATTTATTTAATATGAGATATTATGTGCTTATCTTAATATATAACTATCTCAAATTAATGATTTTTTTCTTATCTTTGCGGGTTCAAATATTTGAATTAAGTAACCAAAATCATGAGTGCAAAGTGATAAGGCTCTCACGCTTATAAACAAGAAAGAATGAGAGCCGAATGTGTAGAGATCTTTTAGAGACGAGAAGAGAGAGTTTGAGTGTACAACTAGTGAGATCTCTAAGGAAGCAAAAGTTCATGACTATTGAAGTTTACTTGATCACCTTGAAGATTTGAAGAGCACTTGAAGATTGAATCGAAAACATTTGTTGCTTTCATGTTTAGGCGTCAAGGATCAACTTCTTTTTTGTTTTGTAATTCTACCTTGAGTAGATGTTTAAGGGATAATATTTATTTTCTCACATGTTTTGAGAAAATTATTTTTGATCATTATTCACTAGTTTTATGATTTTGTAAATTTTATTATTATTTTCTTAGTGAAAGTTTTTGCGCTGAAGCACTACACAAGTACTTTGTACTTGTGCTTAATTATTCAAGTGTGTTTATTTATTTATTGCTTGTTTTATTTACGTTTATAATATTTTTGCAGATGTTGCTAACATAATATGGCACATTTGAAAACCGTTATATGCTTTTTTTCTTCAAATATAAAATCGCTAGGGATCATGCAATTTTTGTAGAGAAAATTAAATTAAAGCCCGATAAGACTTCAAAAGGTGTTTCCGAGAAGGTAACAAGCAAGAATTACTACATATATTTTTTGATATTTATAACAATTAATTTTTATACCACATATACGTCGATATGTATGTTAATAAAAAAATAGCAAAAATCTATCTATTTAAATTAATCCATTAACTTGAATTACATTTGAAAATCGTGTGAGCAGAAATTCAAAGTAAAAACACATTAATATTTAATTATCGCCAAATGAGGCAAACTCCCCCTACTATATATAGAGCGAGCTAATGCAACATTGAATCAATTTAACAAAATAGCTCATAAAACATGTGCAGCATGCACCTCCCAACGGAAGAGGTGCGACACGAATAGTGTGTTTGCGCAATATTTTTCGATTGAAAAGACTGAAGATTACAATAATGTTGATTGGCTTTTTGGTGTTCAATATACCATTAATATATTAATGTCTGTTAAAGAAGAGGAGAGGAGTAAAACCGCTAAAACCATGGTGATTGAGGAGGATGGAGGCCAGGATCAGGAAACAAAACCCGTTCCATGGTCCACTTGAAACGGAAAAAATGTTGCGAGATCAAATTGAGATGCTTGAAAAAGAGATGCAAATAATTCAGAGACAACTTGATCTCTACAAATCCATGGGGAAAGACAAAGTTGGTTGAGACAATATACATTATTTTTTGTTGTAATAATAACAACAACAACGATACATGTTTTTCAATTTCTAAATAAACTCGTAGAACTTTGTAAATTTATAGTTTTTAACCTTAAACATGTTATTGTATATTGTTAATATGAGGTCGTTCATTACTGATGACATGAAACTAAAAAAAATATAAATAAATAAATTCACAAAAATATACACGTGAATGTAGTAAGTATCGATTATAAGATAAAAGAATTGAAATCACAATTAAGATGACAAATTATAACTTTCGAAAGAAAATATTATATATTTCCTCTTTAGTAATAGCTAGCTAGATGCATTAAAATAAAAATTTGAATCAGCAAATAATATTCTATAGATATAGCTACTTCAAAAATAAATAAATAATTTTTCGTGCCCATCGACAAGCTGGCTAACATCCAATTTTTTTTTAAAAAACTATATAAATTTCAAATCGAATTAATGATCGTAGATTTTATTTTAAAGATTATTGGTTCGTGGTTCGTCAATGTAACATTTCCTCCATGACCCTTTATATATAATTTTTCAGAAGTTGTTTTAAGAATAAATAATATGTTTTGAAAATTATTTTATAAACATATGCATTTTAGCATTTCAAAAGTAATGTTGTTCAATTTTTTTTATCCATAGTTTCATTCTAAAAATATCTAAAAATACATCTCAAGTATTCTTTACAAACTATATTATGAGAACACTTTTTAAAAAATATTTTTCAAAAATATTTGACTAAAAAATTATCCAAACACATATTTAAATTTTTTTTCCCTTATAAAACATTAAAAACTTTTTTGAAGTTTTTGTACAAACAGAACCCTAATTTTGAACTCTGATTAAATAATCTAGGGAATTATATTGAGTTCAATAAAAGAAAAAACATGAAGGGTCGTATGGTCATTATCAAAATTTTAAATTAAATTGCAGACTCCACGTTCAAAGACGGATCAAAGAATTACAATAGTCTTAAACGTATAAAGTATATACGTTGTAAATTATACATGCCTAAATACATAATTATTAAATTATATATATGTGTGTGTGACATTACATTTTATTATTCAATTAAGTAGAGTGTTGGAACTAAGAAGGTGCTTTGCAAGGGCGGAGCCATCCTAAAGACTGGAATAGGCTCTAGTCAAGACTATTTTTTTTTATTATTATTAGTTGTAATATGGATGTAATTTTAGCCCATGTTAGATGTTTTAATTAGTCCAAAACTTGGTCTATCTCATTTTCTAAAATATATTTGTAGGATTTGTTTTTTGTTTGATTTATAACATTGTTTTCAACTCGCTTCAAAAGTTCAATTTTTTATATGGATTTTTGTGTTTTTATATTTTACAATAGATTTTGTTTTGTTTTGTTTTTTTTTTGTTTTTTTTTGTGACGTGGAAACCCGCTGTCTCTCTGTGCGCTCTGGGTAAACCATCGGACTAATGCAATAGTCTACAAATTACGCCAGTCAGGTAAACCACACTAGGCAGACCATGTGTGACAGGCTAGTCCAAGAAGATGTTGGCCAGGAGGAATTGAACTCCTGTCCTATGGCCAAGAGTTCACCTACTACACCAACTTGGGCACCCCCTTGGGGGCTTTACAATAGATTTTATTGTTTTTGAATGACTTGATTTCATTGATTTGTACAATTGTGAGTTTTTGAAAAATAACTGTGAAGTGGACTTTTTGAATAATTTCATTTATTTTTATAATTTTCTATGACATTTTGCATTTTCTTCATTTAAAAAATGGTAACGACAGTGTTATAAAGTGACTCACTTGTAGGATTTATTAGTTTTGTTGGTTTCATTTACCAAATGGAAACAAAAATGTTTGCATTTTAAAGTTTCTTTTGTTTTGTATTCTATTGCTTGTAACATCATAATTTTTTTTAAGGATATTGTTAGACTATATATCAATTGAAAGGATAAATTTAATATATGATATATAAGAAATTTAAATTTTTACAACTATCAAATTTTTTTTTTGAGTGAGCTCACTTGAAACATTAATATTTTAATAATTTATATATTTTTTAATGTCACTATATTGTATTTTGTAGTTAAAATTAAATGTTTTGAAAGTGTTCCTTGATTAAAATCAATAATTTATTATATTTAAATTTTTAAATTTTTATTTTATTTTATTTTTTATCGAATCCATTGGCCAAGATGAAAATTTTCTAGCCACGCCCTGATAGACTATGGTCTACTAGACGAACTTAAATTAGATCCTTCTTTATCCTCCCTCCCCACTACACCTCTTCACACTATATTTTCTTCGTTCATCTTCCTTTCTCATACTTCTTTTAAAAATTTCAAAATTATATTCATTGTCTATAATTTTTAATTACATGCAATATATTATAATATTTCTATATTATCTTACACACATTCTGTGTGCATTGAGGGTGCTAACTATAATTATAGATGTCACAATAATGGAAAAAAAGTCTTGTGAGATTCTTTCACTGATTAAATTTGTGATACGGATCTCTTATTCAGATTATCCATAAAAAATTATTACTTTTATCCTAAAAATATTATTTTTATTGTAAATATGGAAAATGTTGCCACGTCCAATAGATAAAAATCTGTGATACCATCTAACAAGAGATCTACTCCACAATAATTAAGTATCAAGTCAATCAAATGAAACTTTTGCTTATATATGGCATAATAATTTGAATTATGTAAAGATTTACTAGTTGCATGGTAAAAATTAAAAGTTACTTACATCACACACACACATGACACACACACACACACACACACATATATATATATATATATATATATATATATATATATATATATATTGAACATGCATCACACATATTTTTATGGAACATGAAAACCAAAATATAATAGAGTTGAACTTTACATTTCATTCGAAAAGAATGACCAAATTTTCATTGTTTTGACCACATTTTATTAGGTGTATCACCTACTCAATTCAATAAAATCAAATTTTTATTCTAAGAAACTTTCATTAACATATATAAATAATAAAGGAAAAATTCGTTCATGTCGTGATAACACTACCTTTTATGTCAAATCCAACGATCTTAATGTATTTAGAACAGCGAAATCCATATTTGAAACACGTGGACTGCATGACCCCAAATGGATCAGGTTGGAATCGTTTGGATTTGGCATCGGTATTCTAATAAAATTGCCCTAACTAACAAACCTAATATAAATATTCAATTTTTAATATTCAAAACCAAGCCGACAAAACGAAACTGACTCCCATCTCAAAAATATTCTTCATGCAACACTGGAAAAACAAGCATGCACTTAGAATGAGGGATTTGAAGCTATGGATTTCAAATCAATTTGATTGCTTGGATGAACATATGTTAGGTGAATTTCTATTTCTAATCTCCATACGTTTTACTTTATCTAGATGTAATTATAATTGTGTTGGATTTGAAATAAACCACAAATATATGTTTATTCAAATCAGAAAAATTCTTGTAAGACGGTCTCAAAGGTCAATTTTGAGAGACAGATCTCGTAATTGGGTCATCCATAAAAAAATATTGTTTAGTTTTATGCTAAAAATATTACTTTTTATTATAAATATGAGTAGTGTTGATCCGTTTCACGGATAAAGATCTATGAGACCGTCTTACAAAAGACCTACTCCAAATAAAATTCATTTTCAAATCTTTCCCAAAATCAAATATTTTATTCCAAATTGATAGAAGGGGAAAAGGATATAGGTATTTTATTTTTTTTTTACATGCCGAAAATCAAATCAAATAGTACTACTGTTTACATGCCTATTCTACTGGATTTTATTTTTTATATTTGTCTCGTCGATCTGATATTTAAAATATTCTAGAAATTCGTTATAAAAATTAGAACAAGAACCTTCTTCTCAGTCAAAACCAAAGGTTCTATGCTACGTTTTCTACTACAATAGGATAGGTACGCAACATATATAAAACCGAGTCAACAGCGTGTCAAGTTAATTAGTTGATCGGATTGCGTAATCCAATAATTAAATGTTCTTTGTTTTCATAAATTAATTTTTAATCATGTGACATTTTATTAGACTAATTTTTAAAATAAATTCATATCAAAATAACACATATGGAGTCATCATTATCACACAATTAAACATTAATTAAATCTCATTTTAAAAATTCGAATTAATAATTTTTTTGTTGTTAAATTTCACATTTCAAGTCGCAAAACGTCAATCTTTGCATGAAATCACGGAAAAAATTTTATTTGATCGTGTTCCAGGCGTACCTGGAATTGTTTGTTTTTTTTTTGTTTTTTTTTTGTGTCGTAAAAATGTGTTATTTATCATAGAATTAAAGACATTTATTATTTATTAATTAATAAAATTTGATAATAAATGTTTGATAGTGTTCTCAAATATAAAATCACATTGACATGTATATTAATAAAAAATAGCAAAAATCTAGAGTGTCAGTTAAATCTATTTACTAAAATTATATTTTGAAATCTTGTAAACAGATATTTATAGTAAAACAGACATTAATCATCGGCAAACTCCCCTTACTATATAAAGAGCGGAGCTAGCTAATGCAATATTGAATCAATCTAACAAAAACATGTCTCATAAAAAATGTGCAGCATGCATCTACAGACGGAAGAGATGCGGTGCGAATTGTGTGTTTGCGCCATATTTTTCGGCTGAAAAGGCTCAAGACTTCGAGAATGTGAACTGGTTATTTGGAGTCCAGAACACAATCGACATATTGATGTCGATTAGTGAAGAGGAGAGAAGTCGAACCGCTGAGACCTTGGTGATGGAGGCTCGGATCAGGAAAGAAAACCCGGTCCACGGCCCACTCGAAACCGAGAAAGTGTTGCGAGATCAAATCGAGATGCTTCAGAATGAACTGGAAATAGTTCGGAGGCAAATTGATCTTCACAAATCCATCGAGAAAGGCAAATTTGGTTAACACTTCAATTAAATAAAATTATATTAGTGAGAAGCTAGTGTGATGTTGTTTATTATTTAATTAATCAAATTTAGATTTAGTCCGATTAACTTGTTATAATTTTTTTATCTTTAGCATTTCATCGCATATTGCTTATTGTGAGTCATTATTCGTTCTGTTGACGTGACACTGGATTTAAAAGTGTTGAAAAATTTGTTATGGACAAATGGATGGTGAATGAGGTTTTATGCTCATTGTCTCACATTGATAAAATGTGGGAATAAATTGCACTATATAATGTCAAAGTTTAGACAATGGGTTGGGGCCCCAAGGGGTACCCATGTTTGTTAAAGGGAGCGGACCTAGTCTAGGCTAGGTTCGAACCATTAGCCACACGCACGCCGCCGTCCGACCGGCCGGCTCGGCACGGTCACGGGCGTGGGCTGGCTGGCTTTGACATAAATATAACTTTTTTGGACAAAAATTAATTAAATATTTTATTTTGCAATCATTGCAACCATCCAGCTCATTAATTAAATATTTTATTTTGCTTCCGAATCAGTGCAACTTTTCGTGTGACGGGCACGACTTTTGGTCCGAAACGAAGGATCGGATTTTCAAAATTATATGAATTGTCTATAATTTTTAATGTACGTGCAATAAATTACAAATTAGATATCAAGTCAAAGGAGACTTTTGCTTAGCTTAATATGGCATAATAATTTCAATTATGTAAATATTTATTTAATGATAAAAATTAAAAGTGCGGTAATTACATATCACAAATATTTTATGTAACAATTAATACAAAATTATATGGAGTTTAACATTACATTCCATTCGAAGAAGAGTGACCAAATTTCCATAATTTTGACTTTTGACCACGATTTATGCTGAAGATGTGAGTTTCAAATTTCAAAAAGAACTAGAAGGAAAAATATAGAACACAAACAATCTTTTGCTTGGTTCGACAAATTTATACATCCACGGATCAATAATTCAGTTTACTACGTATTACACTCAATGGTTTCACCAAGAAAAGAGAGGAAAAAACCAATCTAATATATATATATATATATATATATATATATATATTCTTGAATTAATTATTCAAGCATGAAACAACAGATGAGTGTTATTTGGTAATTACAAATTATAGATGTCATATATATAATTAGAGTAATATTTTAATATGTTGAACTCTATCCATTTATGTAATTACAAGATACAGTTATAAAGAGATGTTAACTTTAGGATAATACCCCAATAGTTCATCCATAAGTGGACAAAATTTCCATTGGTTAATTTGACCACAATTTATTGCGTATATCACCTAATCACCTACTAGATTCAAGGAAATCAAAATTAATTTTTAGTAAAGTTTTCATTAACATAAATAACAAGGGAAAATTCGCACATTCCGTGAAAGCAATATCTTTTATGTCATATCCAACGACGTTCATAATTTATTTAGGATAGTGAGATCCATATTTTAACAAGTGGACCCCATGGATCAAACTCTATCGGGTCGGGGTCGTTGTATGTGGCTTATAAAATCGCCCTAATTAGACGCATAACAAATCAAATCTAAATTTTCAGTTCTGAATCTCCAACACCAAGCCGATGAGACCGAGTCTCATTTGAAAAAATATTCGTGCGACACTGAAAAAAACAAGTGTGTGCTCGAATTGAGAGATTTGAAACTATAGATTTCAAATCAATTTGATTGGTTGGATGAATATATGTTAGGTGAATTTCAATTCCACACACGTTTTCATGTACACAAAAAATCGTGTGAGATTTTCTCGAGAGTCAATTTTGTGATATAAATCTTCTACTCTACCCGATCCATAAAAAATATGCAGCAATCACCTCCCGACGAAAAAGGTGTGGCGCGAATTGTGTGTTTGCGCAATATTTTTCTGTGGATAAGGCTGAAGATTTCGATAATTTTAACTGGTTCTTTGGAGTTCAAAATGTCATTAACGTACTAAGCCCGTTAAAGAGGAGGAGTGAAGTAGAACTGTTGAGACCATAATGATTGATGCTATGATTAGGAGAAAAAACCAGTTCATGATATACTTGAAACAGAGAAAATGCTACGAGATCAAATTGAAAAGCTTCAAAAGGAAATGTAAGTAGTTTAGAGACAACGTGATCTCCATAAATCCATGGGGAACAAAAAAGTTAGTTCAAACCATAATACATTAATAACAACAACGTATTATGGTCTCAACGAACTTTGCCTTTCCCCATGGATTTGTGAAGATCAAGTTGTCTCAGAACTGTTTCTACCTCATTTTGAAGCATTTCAATTTTATCTCGTAGAATTTTCTCTATTTCAAGTGGACCGAGAATTGGGTTTTTCTCCTGATCCGGGCTCAATCACCATGGTCTCAGCAGTTCTACTCTTCTCCTCGTCTTTAACGAACTTCAGTATGTTAATGACGTTTTGAACTCCAAACAGCCAGTTAACATTCTCGAAATCTTCAGCCTTATCATCAAGAAAATATGGCGCAAACACAAAATCCATGCCGCACTCCTTCCATCGGGAGTTGCATGCTGCACATTTTTTATGGATCAGGTCGAGTATGAGATTTATACCAAAATTGACCCGTGAAACGATCTTATAAGAGTTTTTGTGTAAATTAAAACTTATGTGGATTTGAAATTCACCTAACATATATTCATCCAAGCAATCAAATTGATTGAAATCTATAGTTTCAAATCTCTCAATCCGAGTGCACACTTGTTTTTTCAATGTCGCACGACCATTTTTCAGATGGTACTCGGTCTCGCTTTGTCGGCTTGGTTTTGGAGATTCAAAATTGAAAATTTTAATTGGATTGTTATGCATCTAATTTGAGCGATTTTATAAGCCAGATCCAACAAAATTATTATTTTTCGTTCTAGATAGGGATCATGTCCATCTGTCTCATAATTATAAATATATAAGATCGTCTCAACAGGAGACATGCTCATCAAATTATGTGCATATAATGTTAATTGTGAATTTGTGATGTGAAAGGAATATTTATTCCTTATAAAAATCCTTTCTAATTTAAAAAAATTGATTGAGATCTTATCGTAACATCTTGTTACTTTATCTTTATAGATTCAATTATGAATCAAAGAAACAAGATCAAGCTATATGGAGATAAAGAATACACGCATATAAAAACAACGTGGAGTGAAGGCTTATATACAAGAAACACGGACGAAATTCGTGGGAGAGCTTTTGGAGAGTTTTGAGCATACATCTTCAGAGATTTCAGAAATATATTTGAAGATCGATTTTGCAGCCGTGTTTGGTGTCAATTTACTTGATCAATTTGGAAGAGTTTGAGAGAATTGAAGATTGAAGAGTGTTGCTCTCGGGTTTAGTCGTCAAGGATCATCTCCTTACTTTTTTTTTCTTATTCTATTTCACATAGAATTTTTAGGTCACATGTTTTGAGAACATTGATATTTACAGGGTTTTGTAGACTTTTTGATTTATTTTTCTAGTGAAATTTTTGCCATGAAGCGTTGCAAGAGTATTTTATATTTTTGTTTAAATATTTGAGTCTGATTATTTGGTTTCTTATTTATTTTATTCACGATTTAATAAATTCCGTTGCATACTATGTAACATATTATCAACATCTAGTGACAACGTCTTATTTTTTTTGTTAGCAACCAATTATTCATGATGTATTCGAAATACACCAGAAATAGATGTCATTCAAATTTGTTGATTGAATCCTCACCAATCAAATCTGTTCTTCCAAATGGACAGAAGGGGAAATGGATAAAGAGATAAATATTTTTTTTTGATGCCGAAAGTCAAATCAAAATCAAATAATGTTACATATTCTAAAAAATTTATTTTCTTATCTGATATTTGAAATTTTCTAGAATTAGTTACAAAAAATAGAAGAAACTTATTGTTATTTAAAGTGTTCTTTGTCTTCACAAATTAAATGTTAAATCATGTGCACAATCCTGAATTATATATACTTTTTTTCTTATATGCTTTTTACTTCAAATATAATCGCTAGGGATCATGCAATTTTTGTAGAGAAAATTAAATTAAAGCCCGACTATTCAAATGGTCTTTCCAAGAAAGTAACAATTAAGCAATAATTCCTACATATGTTTTTTGATATTATAATTATAATAATTAATTTTTATACCAAAAATACCGATATGCTTCGATAGATATGTTTAAAAAATGAGCAAAAATGTAGCTATTTCAATTAAATCTATTAACTAGAATTATATTTGAAAATCGTGTGAGCAGATATTAATTCATAGTAAATACACACATTTATCATCGCCAAATGAGGCAAATTCCCCCTACCATATATATATATATATATATATATATATATATATATATATATATATATATAGATTTAGTTTTGCTAGAGGTGTCAAAATTCAACTCAACCCGACAACCCGATACGAGTCGATCCGAAAAATACCAGGTTAGGGTTGGGGGTTTTTGGGTTTGGGTGGAATCGGGTTGACCCAAAAGCTAACCCAAAAAAAATAATCGGGTTCGGGTTGGGTTCGGGTCAAAACGGGTTGATCCGAAATGACCTGAAACTTTTAATTATTATTATTTTTATATAAAATTAAGATAGATTTACTACATTTTTATATGTTGTATGTTTGAAAAAAAATTATTATATATTGTCTATTGATATAATAGATTTTCGTCATTTAATGTTTATTTTGTATAATTTTATTTTTTAAAATAATTTTTATTTTTTTAATAAGTATACCTTAAATTTTCTACAACTAAAAGTTCCAATTTAAATTATATATAAGCTTATATTTTGTTATTATGCGATTAAATTAAATATTACTATTATTGAGTGTTTTATAATTATTTTCGTCAACCCGACCCACTCGAATTGACACCCCTAAGTTTTGCTATGCTGGCCACCAATCATGCCAATTTTTGTGTCCACCATGTATAATAATTGAGTGTTTTATACATGGTGGACACAGAAGTGGACACGGTTAGTGCACAGCATAGCAAAACTATATATATATATATATATATATATATATATATAGAGTTTCTTTCAGCTGCCTACCTATCATGCCCACCACCATGCCCACCAATGATGTGGCATTATTCTATTGGATGTGATAAAGATGTGATAAATTGTAGGTCCAATAAAATAGTGTCACATCATTGGTGGGCATGGACGGCATGATAGGTGGGCAACTGAAAGAAACTATATATATATATATATATATATATATATATATATATATATATACACACACACACACACATACATATAGAGTTTTGTTATGATGCCCAACAACTATGCCCAACTTTGTGCCCACCATGTATAAAACCAGGGGCGGATCTACATGAGGACCCGGGGGGGCCACGGCCCCCCGGAAATTTTAAAATTTTAAGTTTTATATATGAATTTTTTTATTAAGTGTGTATATATATTTTAATAAACCATCTATGCTAATAACCAGGTCTCTAGCGTAGATGGTCATGCCATCTCAATAAGCGGAGATGAGAAGAGATAACCCATGGTTCGAATCTGGTCAACAACATTTCAATTTTTTTAAATTTTTTTTATTTATTTGTTGGGCTCATGTATTAATTGGCAGTTTGTCACATCTTCAATATCTTTTAATTTGGTTAATTTTAATGATTAGCAAATTTTAATGTCTATTATTAAGTCTTTATAAAATTGAATTATTTTTTTTCATGTACTGACGTTTTTTTATAAACAAAAAATTTTTATTTTAACACACTTTTCCGTATTGAAAAAATTCCAAAAAATAGTATTTATAAAACTTTACTTTTAAAATTTTATTTTAACAAACTTTTTTCGTATTGAAAAAAGTCTAAAAATTAGTAAAAAAAAATACTTTCGAACATTAAATTAAATTTTAAAAATAAAATATAAAATGACACAAAAATTAGGATTTTTATTAAGTTAAAATTTGATTTCACTAATAGTGACAGATCTATGTGGCATTCGAACAAAAAATTTCTCAATTTTTTTTACCTTTCTATATATCTCATACTCAAACAAGTTTTAGAAAAATAATGCAAGTCAAAATAGCGAAACTAATAGTTCTCGTTGGAAACTGGTAGTTCCGACACCGTCGCACATTGTCGTCACTTTATATGCGGACCCTCCAAACCTTACATCCTGGATCCGCTCCTGTATAAAACACTCAATTATTATATATGTACATGGTGGACACGAATTTGTGCATAGTTGTCGGACAGCATAATAAAACTCTATATATATATGAGAGTTGATATTTACACTCCATTTTTTGTTATTTGCACTTCATTTGTGAGTAAATTGAACAAATATTTTACACATGAAGTGGAATGTAGATAACACAAAATGGAGTGTAAATATCAACTCCCTATATATATATATATATGCTAATGCAATATTAAATCAATTTTAACAAATTATATGTCTCATAAAAAATGTGAAGCATGTACCTCCAAACAGAAGAGGTGTGATACGGATCGCGTGTTTGTGCCATGTTTTTCGGCTGAAAAGGCTGAAGATTTCGAGAGTTTTGATTGGCTTTTTGGTGTTCAAAATACCATTAGCATATACTAATGTCTGTTAAAAATAAGGAGAGGAATAAAACCGCTGAGATCATGGTGATTGGGGTTAGAATCAGGTATCCTCGTACTCGCCCTGATCCCCATAATTTTTTATCGGGAATTTCTCATCCCCACGGAAACCAAGTCTCCATCCTCGTCCTCATACCCGAAAATATATATATATTATTAATAAATTTAATTATGAAATATTTATATATATTATTAGTAAATTTTATTATACAAGACTATAAAAATTATCATTCAATTTTATGATAAAATACATCAAATATTTTGGGTAAAAATTTTTTATAATATTATCTTTTAAAATTAATCGAAATATTTTATTTATATATATTATTAGTAAATTTTATTATACAAGACTATAAAAATTATCATTCAATTTTATGATAAAATACATCAAATATTTTGGGGAATTTTTTTTTTATAATGTTATCTTTTAAAATTTATCAAAATATTTTAAATAACAAATATTTATATCAATTAAAATTATTATTTTAAATAAAATACTATGTATCAAAAAATTATTAAGATTATATATTTTTTCTAAATTTATCAAAATAAATAAATAATATACATAGATTAATATTAATAGTTATATGTGTACGTAACAAAATAATATTTTATGTTATAAAAAAGTATGTTATCATAAGCGGATATATTATATATAATGCATAAAATATATATATAAACCAAAGAATAATAATACTTTTAATTTTAATTTTTATAATATTTTAGATTTAATAAATTTTGATAATTTAAATATTTATCTACTACATTATTATTATTAGTATTATTATTATTATTATTTTCGGGGTGGGTTCGGGGATGGGGATAACATCCAGGGGCGAATCCAGGAAATTTTTTCAGGGGGGCGCAATTAAGAGCGGAGCCACATGTTGCTCCATCGGGTGCTCGTCGGTGACCACTTTGTTTTCTCTATTTTGTATATATTAAATTTAGTACGTACATTTTGTCAATATACGTGTTAACAATTTTAAAAATAAAAGGATACAAGCTAAACACATTAAAAAATTGAGATATCAGAAAAATGCAATTCAGAAAAAAATAAAAATCTAACTATGTTAAATGCTGTAATTCATAAAAAAAAAATCATGAATGCATAATTTATATCATTAAATGATAAGCAAAAAAATTAAAATAGTGTCATCAATACATAATAATTTATTATATTATTTGATAAGTCCCTAAATAATTTTATTTTTCAATGTATAACACAAATATGAATTAAAATTAATAAGTATTATATTTTATTTTATTAAATAAATAATACAATATATAATAAAAAAAATTTATGAAAAATTGAGGGGGGCATGTGCCCCCTAGACCCAATATGGGTCCGCCCATGATAACATCCCCATAGTTATCCCCATCCCCGCCCAAAATGTTGCGGGGATTTGTAAAAATCCTCGAATTTGAACCTATACCCAAAAATTTTTCTTCGAATCGCCTTGTTTCGGATTTTTTCTGTGAGTATCCGAACCCGCGGAAAAAATTGTCATCCCTAGAATCAGGAAACAAAACCCGGTCCATGGCCCACACGAAACAAAGAAAATATTGCGATATCAAATCGAGATGCAATGAAAAGAGATGGAAATAGTTCAAAGACAACTTGATCTCCACAAATTAATGGGGAAAGGCAATTAAAGTTGGTTGAGACCATATACATTAATTTTATAGTAATAATAATAACAACACCAACGATATGTGTTTTTCAATTGATAAATAAACTTTTAGAACTTTGTAAATTTATAGTTTTAAACCTTAAACATGTCATTGCATATTGTTGATGTGAGGTCGTTAATTACTGATGACATGACACCAAAAATAAAAATAAAAATAAATAAATTCACACACATACACACATGAATTTAGTAAGTATCGATTATAAGATAAAAGGATTGAAATCACAATTAAGATGACAAATTAGTTACTTTGGAAAGAAAATATTATATATTTCCTCTTTAGTCAAATAAAATTCTATAGATATAGCTACTTCAAAAATAAATAAATAATTTTTCGTGCCCATCGGCAAGCTGGCTAACATCCAATTTTTTTGAAAAACGATATAAATTTCAAATCGGATTAATGATCGTAGATTTTTTCAAAGATTATTGGTTCGCTGTCCGTCAATTTAACATTATTACTTACATGACCCAGCTTTGAGGTTTCAAAAAAAAATGTGATAAGTTCTCAAATATATCTCCGAAACATCTAGGTTGTGTTTGGGCGTGTACTTATAAAACATTTTTATACAAGTGTTGTTTAAAAAGTTTATATAAAATGTTTTAAAATTTGTTTTAAGAATAAATAATGTATTTTGAAAATTATTGTATAAACACATTTTAATATTTCAAAAGTAATGTTGTTCATTTTTTATTTTCATATTTCTATTCTAAATATATCTAAAATACATCTCACGTATTCTTTACAAGCTATACTAGGATAACATTTTTTTAAAAATATTTTACAAAAAATATATCCAAACACACACACACACACACATATATATATTAAATTTTTTTCACTTATAAAACATTAAAAATCGAAACATATAGGACTAAAACTGAAATGTGAAAATATAAAGGACCAAAATCGCAAAGTGACAAACATACATGACTAAATTTGTAATTTTCCCTTTTTTACAAATATCAAACCTTTTTTTGCAGTGAGCTCACTTGAAACATTATTTTTTTATTAGTGTATATTTTTTTCAATGTCACTATATTGTATTTTGTAGTTAAAACTAAATGTTTTGAAAGTTTTCTTTGATTAAAATGTGCTCATGCATGCTTTTGATAGACCATGGTCTACATAGGTAATTATAGCTCAAGACGAACTTAAATTAGATCCGTCTATATATATCTTCCCTCCCCCAACTAAACCTCTTCACACTATATTTTTCGTTCATCTTCCTTTCTCGTACTTCTTTTCAAAATTTCAAAATTATATTCATTGTCTATAATTTTTAATGTACATGCAATATATTATAATACTTCTATATTATCTTACACACGTTCTGTGTGCATTGATGGTGCTAGTTATAATTTTTTTTTTTTAGGTCATGCTAGTTATAATTATAGATGTCAGAATAATGGAAAAAAGTCTTTTGAGATTCTTTCGGTAGTTAATTTTGTGATACCCATTTTTTATTTAGATTAGACATGAAAAATAATTGTTTTTATGCTAAAAATATTACTTTATATGGTAAATATGATAAGTGTTGACCCATCCAATGAATAAAAATTTGTAATACCGTATAACAAAAAACCTACAGTATAATAATTAAGTATCAAGTCGATCAAATGAGACTTTTGCTTATATATGGCATAATAATTTGAATAATGTAAATATTTATTAGTGATCATTAATGCATGGTAAAAATTAAAAGTTACTTAAAAACACACACACACAGACACACACACATACACACACACACACACACACACATATATATATATATATATATATATATATATATATATATAGAGTTTTGTTATGCTGTCCACCAACCATGCCCGACTTTGTCCCCACCATGTACAATATGTGAGTTGACCAATACAATAGGTGAGTTTACTTGTACGTGATGGGCACGGAGTCGGACATGGTTGGTGGGCAGCATAACAAAACTCACACATATAGAGATTTGTTATGCTGCCCACCAACCATGCCCGACTCTGTGCCCACCATATACAATATGTGAGTTGACCAATACAATAGATGAGTTGACTTATACATTGTGGGCACGGATTCTGGCATGGTTGGTGGGCAGCATAACAAAACTCTATATATATATATATATTATATATATATATATATATATATTGAACATGCATGATGCATCACACATATTTTTATGGAACAAGAAAACCAAAATATAATATAGTTGAACTTTATATTGCATTCGAAAAGATTGACCAAATTTTCATTGTGGTCAACAATTTATTACGTGTATCACCTACTCAATTCAATGAAATCAAAATTTTATTCAAAGAAACTTTAATTAACATATATAAATAATAAAGGAAAAATTTGTTCATGTCGTGGTAGCACTACCTTTTATATCAAATCCAACGATCTTAATGTATTTAGAACAACGAGATCTATATTTGAAACACGTGGACTGCATGACCCCAAATAGATCGGGTCGGGGTCTTTTGGATTTGGCATCGGTCTTCTAATAAAATTGCCCCGACTAACAAACCTAATCTAAATTTTAAAATTTTAATATCCACAACCAAGCCGAAAAATCGAGACTGACTCCCATCTCAAAAATATTCTTCATGCGTCATTGGAAAAACAAGCATGCGGTTAGATTGAGGGATTTGAAGCTATGAATTTCAAATCAATTTGATTTCTTGGATGAATATATGTTAGGTGAATTTCTTTTTCTAATCTCCATACGTTTTATTTTATCTAGATGTAATTATAATTGTGTTGGATTTGAAATAAACCACAAATATATGTTCATTCAAATCACAAAATTTTTTTTGAGACGGTCTCAATGGTCAATTTTGATATACGAATCTCGTAATTGGGTCATCTATGAAAAAATATTTTTTAGTTTTATGCCAAAATATTATTTTTTATTGTAAATATGAGTAGTGTTGATCCGTTTCACGGATAAAAATATGTGAGATTGTCTTACAAAAGACCTACTCCAAATCAAATTCATTTTCAAATCTTTCCCAAAATCAAGTATTTTCTTCCAAATTGATAGAATGGAAAAGGGATATAGGCATTAAATTTTTTTTACATGCCTATTCTACTAATTTTTATTTTTTATATTTGTCTCGTCGATTTGATATTTGAAATATTCTAGAAATTCGTTATAAAAATTAGGACAAGAAATTTATTCTCAGTCAAAACCAAAGGTTCTATTCTATGTTTTCTACTACAATAGGATAGGTACGCAACATATATAGAACCGAGTCAAAAGTGTGTCAAGTTAATTAGTTGATCGGATTGCGTAATCCAATAATTAAATTTTCTTTGTTTTCATAAATTAATTTTTAATCATGTGACATTTTATTAGACTAATTTTTAAAATAAATTCATATCAAAATAACACATATGGAGTCATCATTATCACACAATTAAACATTAATTAAATCTCATTTTAGAAATTCGAATTAATAATTTTTTTTGTTATTTAATTTCACATTGCAAGTCGCAAAACGTCAATCTTTGCATGAAATCACGAAAAAATTTTACTTTATTTGATCGTGTTCTAGGTATCTGGATTTGTTTTTTTATTTTTTTTGTGTGTCATAAAATTGTGTTTTTATCATAGAATTAAAGACATTTATTATTTATTAATTAATAAAATCTTATAATAAACGTTTGATAGTGTTCTCAAATATAAAATCAGATTGACATGTATATTAATAAAAAATAGCAAAAATCTAGCAATGCCAGTTAACTCTATTTACTAGAATTACATTTTGAAATCTTGTAAACAGATATTCATAGTAAAATACACATTAATCATCGACAAACTCCCCCTACTATATATAGAGCGGAGCTAGCTAATGCAATATTGAATCAATCTAACAAAAAAAATGTCTCATAAAAAATGTGCAGCATGCATCTACAGACGGAAGAGGTGCGGCACGAATTGTGTGTTCGCGCCATATTTTCCTGCTGAAAGGGCTCAAGACTTCGAGAATGTGAACTGGCTATTTGGAGTCCAGAACACAATCGACATACTGATGTCGGTTAGTGAAGAAGAGAGAAGTCGAACCGCTGAGACCTTAGTGATGGAGGCTCGGATCAGGAAAGAAAACCCGGTCCACGGCCCACTCGAAACCGAGAAAGTGTTGCGAGATCAAATCGAGATGCTTCAGAATGAGCTGGAAATAGTTCGGAGGCAGATTGATCTTCACAAATCCATCGAAAAAGGCAAATTTGGTTGACACTAAATAAAATTATATTAGTTATAAGTGTGATGTTGTTTATTATCTAATATTAATTAATCAAATTTCATATTTAGTCCGATTAAATTGCTCTTGTTATAATTTTTTTATCTTTAACATTTCATCGCATATTGCTTATTATGGGGTTATTCATTGCGTTGACGTGACATTGAATTTAAAAGGAAAAAAAAAAGATAGAGTTATAAAGTAACCCATCACTATATATGCTGCTTCAAAAATAAATAAATAAATAGTTCTTCGTGTTTGTCAACAAGCTGACTATCACACACCAACTCGCGCGAAAGAAAATAAACAACACAAGTGTTTACGTGGTTCGATAGATTTGCTTACGTCCACGAAAAAGCAACACAATCACTTTATTAATCACCAACAGAACAAATCCAAGCTCAATAACCAGAGCTTATTATAACAGAGATAGAACAGAAAACTATTAATGCTAGATATAGACATGATTCAAGGGTTTGATCATTGAATCTTCCCATCACATTAATCTGCGCCCAAGTTTTCTCCTCCGAAATCTCTCTTTTCTTTTCTCAATATATTCTGAAGAATTTGATTTTTTGTTATTCTCATTTGTGTGTCTTTCATTTGCTCATATAGAGAATTACACCGAATTTTCCTCTTGGGTTTTAGGTCAAACAACTTACGGCCCAATTATAAAGTCAACATGGTCCAACCCGATAAGTCTTCTCACTTCCATCTGATCTGCTCTTGTACTTTGATATGCCTTCCAGCTTCCAGCTTTACGGAGAATTCATCTGACCTCTAACCAAGTTTCAGTACTCGAGCAATCGATCTGCCTGAACTCATCTGAAGACTCATCTGACCATCAACTTCAATCTGATCCCAATATTCGATTTGACCATGAACTCATCTGATCACTGAATTCATCTGATCTGTACTTTTTGATATAATCTCTTCTATATTCTTATTCAATCTGATAGAAACATATTTTAACAAGATATAATATTCATTTGATAAGGTGCTACATAGATTTCTGCAAGATTATGTAATTGATGGTGAATTTTTTTCTTTTTGTTTTTGTTGCAATACCATTTTTTTTATTAGAAATATGTTCTATAATTTAAAAAAATATATTGTTATGAACTTTAATTTTTTATTTTTTTTTGGAAACAAGTTATGAAATCTTATTAAACAATCTAGGGAATAATATTGGATTCAATGAAAAAAACGAAGGATCGGATTTTCGGTAATATTTTTCTATCTTTATTAGTGATATATTGGTTTGTGGTATGGTCATTATCAAAATTTTAAATTTTAAATTAAATTCCTTTCACATATTCCTTTCAAGATTTCAAAATTATATTCATTGTCTATAGTGTTTAATGTACGTGCAATGCATTACAATTAGTCAATTATAATTAGATATCAAGTCAAAGGAGACTTTTGCTTACAAGTGGCATAATAATTTCAATTGTGTAAATATTTACTTAATGGTAAAAATTAAAAGTACGGTAATTACATATCACATAAATTTTATGTAACAAGAAATACAAAACTATATGGATTTAACATAACATTCCATTCGAAAAAGAGTGACCAAATTTCTACTCTTTTGACTTTTGACCGCGATTTATTACATATATATCATCTGCTCAATCCAAGGAAGTCAAATTTCTATTCTAAGAAATTTTTAATTCATTAACGCAAATAATAAGGAAATTTGTGTTTGTTGTGAGAGAATTTTCTCACGTCAGATCCAACGACTTTAATTTTTTTAGGTCGTGAGATCTATGTCTAACACGTGGACTTCATGACCCTAAATTTATCGGGTCGAGGTTGTTGGATTTTACATTGACTTTATAATAAAATCACCTTAATTAGACTAATAACGATCCAAATCTAAATTTTTTCACTTTTTAATCTCCAAAACCAAGTCGAAAAGGTGAGACTAGTTTTATCTGCAAAATGTTCCTCTTGCGATATGGAAAACAAGCATACGTGCGCTTGAATTGGGGAACTTGAAACTATAGATTTCAAATCAGTTAAATTGCTTGGATGAATATATGTTAAGTGAATTTCAAATCCACGTTTCATTTACACCGAAACACGTATGACATCGTCTTATTGGTTAATTTTGTTGTTCAGATCTCCAACCCGTCCGATATAGGTAAAAGTATTATTTTTTATGCAAAATTATTAATTATTTCGCATCCAATATGAATCATGTCAACCGATTTCACAAAATACCTACTCGGATACTCATTAATTTATGTAGATGTAACGATGATTGTGATAGAATTGATATACACCAATTGTAGCCTGTAGGTTTCATTCAAATTCATTTTTAGAGTTTCTTCAAATCAAATCTTTTTCTCCAAATTGATAGAAGAGGATATAGTGATAAATATTTTCATTTGATGCCGAAAATCAAATCAAATGGCCGGTATATATTGCATGCATTGTTCTATAAATTTTCTTTGCTCGTCTTATATTTGAAAATTTCAAGAAATTAGTTACAAAAAGAATAGAAGAAACTTATTCTCTATAAATTTTATATTGCTATAGGATAGGTACACAACATAAAACAATACAAGTCAACAGTTTGAAGATTGGGTAATCCAATAATGAAAATGTTCTTTGTTCTTCATAAAATAATTGTAAAGTACTATGCGCACAAATCACAATCCTGAATTGTATATGCTATATGCCTTTTTCTTGAATTATAAAATCGCTAGGGATCATGCAAATTTTTGTATAGAAAATTAAAGTTGGATTTACTAGAATTTAACAAGCAAAATTTCCTATATACGTATATTTTTGATAATATAACTAAAATTTATACCATATATAGTTGACATGTATGCTAATAAAAAAATAGAGAAAATTGCACTTTTGGTCCGATAATTTTATCATTTTGTAATTTTACTCCTCTATTTTTCATATTTTAGTTTTATTCTGCATATTCTGATTTTTGGTAAATTCGATCATTTTTCGTCGAAAATGCTTATGTGACACCATATACTTCAGCTCCACATCAGCGTTGTATTGGTACTACATCAGCGCTACGTAATAGGAAAAAAATGATTAAAATTGTAAAAAAAAAAAAAAAAGATAGAGAACAAAAATCGCAATGTGACAAACATACTAGACTAAAAAAAAACAATTTTCCTTTAAAAAAATAGCAAAAATCTAGCTATTTAAATTAAATCCATTTTACTAGAATTACATGTGGAAATCCTGTGAGCAGATACTGATAGTAACACACATTAATCATCCTCAAATGACCCACACACACACTCTATATATATATAGAGCGCGGCTAATGCAACATGGAATCAATATTTAACACAATGGCTCATCAAAACTGTGCAGCATGCACCTATCGACGGAAGAGGTGCGGCCCGGATTGTGTGTTTGCGCCATATTTTCCGGCTGAAAAGGCTGAAGAGTTCGAAAAAGTAAACTGGCTGTTCGGAGGTCAAAACACGATGAACATGCTAAATTCTGTTACGGAAGAGGAGAGGAGCAGGACTGCAGAGACCTTGGTGATCGAGGCCAGTATCAGGCGAGAAAACCCGGTCCACGGTCCACTTGAAACGGAGAAAATGCTCCGGGAACAAATTGAGATGCTTCAAAAGGAGATGGAAATAGTTCAGAGACTTCTTCATCTCCACAAATCCACGGGGGATGGAAAAGATATTGGTTGAGTTGTAATTATAATAATTTATAGCATATATGTGTTTTTCAATTAAATAAAATTTGTAAATTTGGTATTATCATTTGGTGGAACTGCGGTGTTGGTTCTCTAATTAATTAATCAAAATTTAAAAGTTTTTTTCTGATTGATTTTCTCATGTTGTGATTTTAGACCTTTAACATGTCATTGCAGAATATTGATGTGCAATCGTTAATTCGTGACGCCAAATTATTATTATTTTTTTATAAAAAAAAACAGAGTTAAGTAAAGCTTTTGATCATACACAAAAACTTTTGTGCAATGGCTCGACGGATTAATTTTGTGATGCGAATTTTTTAATTAGATCACTCGTGAAAAAATATTATTTTTTATGCTAAATATCGGTATGGTTGACTCGTTTCGCGGAGGATAAAGATTCGTGAGACCATTTTACAAGAAACATACTCTTAATTATAATTAAGTTTAAAGGATTGAAATCACAACTAATTAAGCCAAATCAGTTACTTTCGGAAGAAAAGTGTATAAATTTCATCTTTAGTAATTAACAATTCAATTAACAATGCATAATTAATGTAAAACAACTGAATCAGCAAATAAAATTAAATAATTCTTTGTGCCTATCGACAAGCTCCCTTACATTAATTATTCAATTTTTTTAAAAAAAAATCATACAAATTAGAAATTGATCAATAATTCGTAGAATTTTTTAAGATGATCAGTTTGTTGCCTTTCAATTTAATATTTCTTCCATGGCCTTTTCAGGTTCCAAAAAGGTGCGATCAATCTTCAAAAATATCTTAGAAATTAATTAAAATTATACATCACCTCACGTCTTCAAAACGTTGAAGTCGTCAGTTATAACTTATAAGTTTGAATTAATTTGGTTCGATCGATGGCGAGACTTCTAAATCTATATAATAAACAAATCCATCAATTAGTACTTTAAATGCATGCATCCATTAATTTGGCAATAGATTTTAAGTTTCAAATAATTATTTTTTGAGTCATTACGATGGATTTGAAATCCATAAAATAATAATTTCAAGTTATTTCATTCGAATACTTTCTCAAATCCAAATATTTCGAAACGCATCCTTAAAGAATTCTCTGATCAGGCCAACAATATTACTTACAAGTGATCTTACGATTTTATTATTGTATTTCAAACATTGCAATTTATATCGATTTCTGCCCCCCAAAACATTAATTCCTATACAAATTTTTTTATTGATCGACCTATTTCATTTTCTGCTCATGAACATATTTATATTACTAAAACTAAAATTAATATCCAAAATTGTCACTAATTCAATAGAATCAATAAAAAAATATACCTTACAATAATTATAAGAAGATAGGTAAACTAACTATTTAATTAAATCATTATTTAAATCAAGATTACTATAAAATAACAAGAACATTTTTTAATTGTTCACAATTATAATTAATTAATGTAATATTATCGATTCAATTATTTAATATAATAAAATGTGACTCAAAATAAAATTTTTAATTTGTTACTAGATTAACTTAGAACACCCATGTCTGATACAGCCCTTTTCTTCACATACAAATACAATGTATGCCATAATAATTACTGGTGAATTAAAATGGAGACAAAATTAAGTTTAAAAGGTAATTAAAAATTATTCGTAATTCCAATCAAGAATTACAATATTACCGAAAATGAAAATATAAGAAGAAAAATAATATTTCACTCATTTTAATTACCCCTACATCTATGCAAATGCAAGATCCTCATGATGATCTATTCAACAGAGAATTCAGCCTCTGCATCTTCAACTGCTGCCTGAATCTGTTTATAAAATCATCCGCTCTCGCATCCACCGCCTCATCCCCGGCGCCGCCCACCTCCGATGTCTTCTCACTGGCGGACTTCTTCATCGACGCCGACGAGGAAGACTTTGCTCCCGCATCAGACTTGCTCCTCGTCACGTGAAAGTCGTTAGTATTATTACCCTCGGGAATTTGCCGGGCCTGATCATGATCTCGATTCGGGCCGTCTTCGTGATGGACGGTGGCTCGGGAGAAGGAGATCTTGATGGAGTTGACGCGTTCGAGGAAGGACGGGACACGCGCGAGCTTCGGCGGCGAAACGGCGGCGTCTTCGTTCTCGCTGGCTTTTGGAGGATCGGTGGTGCGAGGCTTGAGGCCCGATATTACGAAAATGGCGCCGATCGTGAGGTTCAGCAAGCAGAAGAGAACAGCGGGTGTCAGCCAGCTGGCCAAGAGCTCGACTCCGTTCATCTTCTGCTCTTCGACGTCGTTTTGCCGTTGATGATATATATATATATATATATATATATATGAGCACAAGAGAGAGAGAGAGAGAAAAAAAAATTATACTTGTAGACTGTGGTGAGCTGCGGGGAGGGATTTATTTATGAAGGTAAGGAGAGGTCGAGATGTGAATATATGAAAGTTCAAGGGCTTTTTTGGAATTGTCAGTAAGTATATGCCTTTTCTTTTCTTTTCCTTTTTTTTTTTTGAGAGAGGGAAAATAAAGGACTGAAAGAAACGGAGAGAAAATAATAATAAACGATAAATAAAGAAATAATTAAAAAAATATGAATGGAAGTCGTGCTTCTTCGGTGTTTGGAGGGCTGCAATTAATTTTGTAATTAATTAATTAATCGGAAGAGTTTCGTTGTAATTAATATATTGTAATAAATGGTTATTATGAAGGGGACGACTAAGTGTTGAAGATAGACTCAAGTGTGGCTATCACGTCAAGGTCATGCAATTGGCTTTTCAGTAAAGAAAAAAAAAAAAATATATATATATATATATATATGGGCAATTTGCTTAAAAAAATCTCCAAATGCAAACTTGTTTTGCTTTGGGGTCCTTAGTCATAAAATGTGGTACAAAACAATACAAGATGTGGTACAAAATCATACAAGATGTGGTACAAATTAACAAAAAATGTGATACAAAAAAATGACTAAGAAATGCAGAGCAAAACATGTTTGGATTGGAGATTTTTGAGCAATTTGCATTATATATATTATGCTAGGTTTAATTTATTTTCATAAAATATAATCAATATTATTATAGATTTCAGATGGGACCGTCTTAGATATTGATGGGTATACCGAGTGCATAGAATAACTTTAAATAAAATATATAATATTTTGAGCACGATATAATATTATAATAGAATATTATTTGAAAAAAGATGGAGGGGTTTAATTGGAGAAATTAGTATATTTTTGGGGGATAAAAAAATTTTAGAGAAAGAGAAATTGATCTGGAAAATTGAAAATAAACATAATGATTCTCTATTTTTATAACTTTTGTATTATTTAAAAACTTAAAATTGTCAAAAAAAAAAATGAAAATGAAAAAAATAGTTGCATATATGTCTCTAATTAAGGTCGGATTCAGATATATTATTAAGGGATGACAAACGAACATAACTAAAGATCACAAATATATATATATATATATAACAAAAATTAAATATAGTACTCTAATTTAAATAATATGTTTATATCTCAAATTTAACTTAAAATTTACCTCTACAACCTTATATTTTCTGAATATCATTAATAATTTCATTCGACAAACTACAATGTCACAAAAGACAGCTTTCTTCAAAAACAAAAAAAAAACTACAAAATATATTTTTTCAGTATAAACAATTTATAATTTTCGTAATGATTTTCACAACAAAAAATTTTATATTCATTACAGTTGTTGCGATTGGTAAAATCAAAGTCAAACTCACAAACTTGTAGGTTAACGATTTCTGCTTCAATAATTTGTTTTTAAGTTTAAAAAGCTTAAAACTTATTTGTGTTTAGATTTAAAAATTAGCGTTTGGGCTTTAATTTTTTTAAAGATTATGAGCCACAAATTTTTGGATCACTTTGCATTATTTAAAATAACTTAAGTTTTTTTTTTATCTCTCTCTTGTATTTCCGTATTTGGTTTCTAATCTATATTAATACATTATAAATTATATTTTAAATATAGGGATATTCCTCCCCCCCTCTTGCCCCTTAATGGAGCCGCCCCTGTCTCTAATTGCACCTCTTTGCCTCTTTGGTTCTTTACCATATCAAATTCATTTTTAGATTATAAGTTTTTTTTCTAATTTTTGTTTTCAGTCATATTTCCTAAGTGATATTTATGTGGTTCCGATGCGGCGCTGATGTGTGCAGTGTAATATCAATACAATCGATCGCAAATGTTTGAAATTGCCGAAATTAAAAGATACATATTGAGACTGAAATTGAACGTCAAAACATAAAAGAATGAAATTGCAATATTGCTAAAAAATAATATAATTAAAAACTACTATAATGCGAGTATACAATATTCATTAAAACACAGTTTCACACATCTACATATAATAGATTGTTCTTATCGTTAGTTCTATGTATTGTCAAATTTATTATAATTATTTAGTTAATCGGCCACTATCATTTTTTTTGGATTAATTTTAATCATTTGTTTGATATAGAGCTAATATGGAATTAATATGACGGCGATGCATTTATGTTCATATCAACACTGTCAATAAAAAATATTAAAGTTGACAAAAATAAGAATATATGAGACACTATATAAAATACGATGACATATAATATGTGCATGGCCAAATACAATTTCCGTCGCTTTACATGGTACAACATGGATATTTTTATTTGGTTTCTTTATAATATTCTTAATTAACAGTATTTTTATATTCTAGAGCGGAGATATGTAGAAGGTTGTGTTGGTTGAATTAATGGAACAGCAGAGGTCACATGGAGCAACTGCAAAGGCTGATAGAGACAGAGACTCAAGGGCCCGTCCCAATGTCTAAACTACACAAGATGGAAGACGACCAAGAAAATATATATATTTAATTCGAATATCACCGAATAATAACCATATAAACTAATTAATGAATAAAATATAATATCATGTTCATTTCTTGTTTTTGTTTCAAGCTTCCAACTTGTCATAAGATAAAAATGTAAGCTGTGTTTTTTTTGTTATGAACGATGTTTAATTTAGTTGTTTGACTAATTTAAAAGTGTGAAATTCATAAATTTCAATGGTTTTGAATTAAAGACTTTAGTTAAAGTGGCTCTAATGAGATTAATAGGGAGTTTTAAAAAAAAAAAAAAACGATGTTATTTATTTATTTCATGAATATATACACATTAGTTATGATTTTGTGTTGTGCCATAAGATATAACCACGTTCCATGGACAATTATGGAGTATGATTTTATGAGAAAAATAGATTGAAAATAATAGCGTTTTTGACCCATATTGTTATTTGTAATCCCAAGAACAAAATTAATCAAAAGTTACCATTTTCAAATTATATAGAAATCAGGAATGGTTAATTTGTACGTTTTTAAGTGCGCTTTTTAACTGGGGTGACCTAGGTACTCGAGAATTCAATTTCCTTATCTTGAAATAGCATTTTCCAACAAAGTTTTTGACTTTTTGCTTCAATCTGAATGATCGAATGAAATTAATTTAGATTAAAAAGCATAAAATTTTAGTTAAAACTTTAATATAACATATGTGTATATATACAGCTATATATATTCATCAACAAGTTGCACGGTTTTTATTTACACAAGAGCCAAAAATTAATAATGGGGCAAGAAACATAAAAAATCGGAAGTTTACCCGATAAATATAACATATATTTGAAAGAGTGGTACCATAAATTATTGACATGCATGCGACTGCAATTTGGTTTACATTTTGTGTGGAAAATTTCATCCTGCCCCATGGGTTTTATCCCATGTGATAGATAAAAGCACATGATTGGTCAAATTATGCAGGCTTCACGTAATTGATGTGGGCATCCATAATTTAAACCAATGAAAGAGTTCCACCTACCCCATGAATAATGCCCATGGGGTAGGATCGAACCATCTCGAACCATCCTGCTTTGTATGAACACATTTATATATATATTTTTACGTATATATATAAATAATATAATGTGAACGCTTTTATGTGTACTAAGTATATTAGGTTTCTATCTCAAAAAAGAAATATATATATATATTAGGTTTCTACGTCATGATGTAAAACTTTTATTACATATGCAATAAATATATTAACAATTTTATTGGCCAGTGGATGTAATGATTGTCGGGTTCTTGTCCTAATATTTTTATTTCTACACGTTCTTTGCGTTTTTCCTCCAAGTCGAAGGAAAGTAGGTCGAAAATACATGCCTCTCTAGGCAAGTACTCATACATAAATCCAAAGACCTTGACTCTGAAAAAATAAATAAATAAATACATGAAAGACCTAGACTACATGACTGAAAAGGTATGTAAATCAAAAATACTTATTGGGTATAGTAAAATGTAATGATTAAGCCACGACTATATATAGGTATGGGTCGGTACGGTTTACCGTATCAAAAATCGGATACCGTATATCGTACCAAAAAAATCGATATGAAATTTTTTTATATCGATACTGTACCGTATACCGAATATACCGAATTTTCGGTACACCGAACTTTCGGTATGACGAAAATCTATACCGTGTATCGATACCGAATTCAAAAAAATTTCGGTATATCAAAAAATTATCGATATACCGAAAAAAATTCGGTATACCGGTAAAAAAGTCGGTACCGACTTTTTTTTTCGGTATACCGAAATTATATATATATATTAAAAAAAATTATTTTTCGGTATATCGGTATATACCGAAATACCGAAAAAAAAATTTACCATACCGATACCGATACCAAAAATTTCGGTATGGTATCATGTCGTACCAAAATTTTCGGTAAACCGATTTTTTCGGTAATTTCTGTAATTTTTTCGGTACGTTTTTTCGGTATTTCGGTATTTTTTTCCAATCCCTAACTACATATCTTTATTTGTTGCAGTGGATCGAATAATTCTAACACGAGTAATGCTACATATACAACTAAACTTGTACAACATAATTTACATCATAAAAAAATTAATATAAAAATTTTATTTATAAAATTATATATATATATATATATTGAATATAAAATATCACGATATATATAATATTAAAATCTCACGATAAAAAGCAAACAATCACGATATAATTGTTGTAAATATCGTTGTACGAGATTGTAGTGACCCGTATCCAGAATTAGCGATTAATTAGTATATTAATCATGTAATCATGTTTAGATTAAGTAAAACATGATTAACGAAAATCCAAATGGGTTAACGGAGTCCAGAAATGGATTCAGGATACTCGAAAAAATAGCCGGGAAGGTCCCGAGGATCCGGAGGATTCGGAAGCTCCGAACCAAGTCAGGAGGCTCCGAACTGGATCGGAGGATCCGAACTCAGGATCGGAGGCTCCGAAGTGGATCGAAAGCTCCGTCGGTGAGATCGGACGTTCCGATCGGGACCAGGGCACGTGTCATGGCTGACGTCAGCAAAGTGACGTCATGGCTGACGTAATATTGGGCGATCGGACGCTCCGAAGATGGGATCGGAGGTTCCGATCGTGTTTGGACGTTCCGAACCGTGTTCGGAGGCTCCGAACTCCGTCTATAAATAGGGGGCCAAGATTTCATTTTCAAGTGCACCTTTCCCTCTCTTCTCTTTGATTCTTAAGCTTTCTAACTCAGATCTAGGGAGATCTAGGCATCCAATGAGGCATCCGAAAGTGGCATAGCGATCCCAACGTCGAGGCGAAGATGTGCCTAAGTTTTGAGGCAATTGTCATCAGCGGGCTGACGACGGACGCAGGTATAGCTATGGTCTCCTTAAAATATTTAGGAGTATGCAATAGCTTAGTTAAGGCTTTTAGAGCTTAATTATTGATGCATGAGTATTTGCATTGTAGAGTTGATGATAGGCTGGGAACCTAGAGTGGGACTGCTAGGACTGCCTGTAGTAAGGTACGTAAGTACAGACTGAGATAGCCAGCGGGTTTTGCATGCTTATATGTTGCATTTGTGTGTCATATTATTATGCAGCATGTGCATATCATATTGTGCCTGTCCATCTTGTGAGATGAGCCATGTAGGGCCGCTCAGCCCTGTCTGGACGGTTGATGTCTAGGGCCCAGTGACTGACGGGTCATGGGTGATTAGCATCTGGGGGACACGGTCCACGTCCTATAGGAATGAGCAGTGTACATAGGGTTTGCTCCCCGGGTTGTACCACTCATGTCCTAGGCGCCTTTACTGAGCAGTTGTATACAGTTATCCCAGATATGGATACCCTATCATTTGCATGCATCATATTTGTATGTTTTACCCAGTGCTATCGTATTGAGCTTATTGCTCACGTCCAGTCTTTTCTGTGTATCTGGACACCCCATTCGACGGGGCATGTGTAGGTGCAGGATTGAGCACCAGGAGCTTGGAGTAGCCAGTGACCAGTGAAGACAGCAGGATTAGCTGTAGGTTTTGCCTTTAGGCTATTTATTCGATTTGGTTGTATAAATCGAATTGGTTTAACCGGTTGTATTCTGCCGGTCTGTTTTTATTTAAGTCTTCCGCAGCGATTTATTTAATGCATGTCTAATTATGCTCTTAACTGTGATTAGGTAGCGGATCCGGGTAGGGTCGCTACATTTATTGGTATCAGAGCATATGCATGCAAGTGACTTGGGATATAGTACTGAGAATTTGGGTTATCCTTATAGGATGGATGAGACCTTGGAAGAGATGATGATGCGGCGATTAAGTTGCCCAGATACTATCATCATCGATAGGATTTCTAAAGATTTGGCTTATGGGATTCCAGCAAGTGCGGGCAGGAACGATGGATCGTGTCTGAGCTTCCGAGACTTATACTCATATGGATCCTAGTTTTGGATCGAGTACCGGATGCCAGAGGCAGTGGTAGAGGATTGGTGGGGACTTACTTGATGCTTGCATCTGTACAGTCATTACCATGATGACACTACTCTGAAGATTCTCCAATCGTAGTTGGAGAGATTTTCATGCGGAACATAGTTTTGCCGGTATGCTTGTATCGATGCATTCGGTAGGCACACGGGAAACTTCATGTTCAAAAGCATGATATGAATACAAGAAGAACGCTTATGGTATATCGTGAGCAGAAGGGGTCGACTGACATGCACTGACGCAGAGCATAGCTGATTAGCTATCATGAGCCATTTCTCCAGAGTTCTTCGTAGGTGGACATGTAGAGAGACTTGGTTGGGAGTATGCTTGTATCGATGCGTGTGTCGATTAGAAGCTTCATGCTCAAGAAACGAAGACTAGTACGATGATTTAAATACTGTATCATTGTAGTTGTAAACAGTATTTCAGTTGTAATGAATCATCATACTTTGGTTGTATCATTTCAAGTTCGATTGTACATTTCATTGTATTTTGAATACTGTATGTATTACATGAGATTGTAATAAAGAGAATTGTACATAACTTGAAATAAGTGATACATGTTTTATTTATCCAGCAATTCGTGGATGATTGCATGATTGTGCAGAAGTTTGGATTGGATTTAGTTGATTAGTGTTCAACTATTGCAGCTCATGGGATTTGAGTGGGCCAACTGTGACAGTGTGACTTGCGGTTAGTCTAGGCGTTTTCCTAGGATTGACCTAGTTAGTCGGTGGACTAAGTTAGTGCCAGCGATGAGTGGACTCATCTGGAGGCATTAAGGGTATTGTTCGGTTTAGAACGTTGGGCTTCATTCTAAGTTGTGTCCTTAGAATAGTAGGCTGTCTGACCTTTGTTAGGTTGAGGCTTGTGATGATGGGTTTTCATCGGGATGCCAGGTCCAGTATATGCCGAAAGTTGTGGACTATGACCAGGACTAGACGTGATGGGGCGCGACCCTATGCCAGTATTACTCTGGGAGTCCTTGTACTTCAGAGGTTATCTGGGAGCCCTTGTGCTTCAGGAGATGGCGGTGGGAAGGCTACTAAGTCTAGGGATTTGGTAGCAGTCACGACAGGGTATGACCTTGGATTAGATATCAGGTTTGATATCGATGATTCGATATCGTCTGGTGTGCCAGAGATATAGTTTGAGTGTTCTGCTATGGGAACCTGTCATGGAGGGATTTTCTTGGCAAGTGTATACTCTGAGCATATAGGTTTTAACCTTTGGGTTACTGCTAGATGTGTGGATCTAGTAGGTGGACGGATTTCTACCAACGATGACTAGGGGTTGTCATCAGAGTTGTGGTTAGAACTTCCTTGTGATGGGAATCATCCAAGATATTGGATGGGATGTTGTTACGAGACTTAGACTCGAATGTGAGAACTACTCCATGATGAATGACTTCATCTGCGAGGGATTATGTAGTGACCCTGCATGGAATCACCTACTAACTGGCAACTAATAGCATGCATTAAACTTAATACAACAAAATACTTAACAGAGTAAAAACGTGCGGAAACATAATCCATAATTTACATATCAGCTTAGTAATATAATCCAGGCTTAAATCTGTAGTGATACAACCATATCGAAATTCTTAAAAGTAAACATTATACAGCTAATAAATCGTGCTGTATAAAAACTTTCAAAGCTCCTGCTCCCTAGTCCTGCCTTGAACTACCAGTTCCGTCCATCCTGCGACCTGCCCCATGGAATAGGGTGTCCAAGATAACAACTAGGACGTGAGCGCTACGCCCAGTACATAAACATGAGTAAAAATATGTATATAATGCATGCAACATGATGACTGGTACAGGGTCATCTGAAAAGTCATGCTCAGAACCGGCGCCATATGAGTGCTGCCACCGCACGGATCAACCTCTGGGTGCAACCACACTCGTCTAGTACACCAGAGTAGACAGACATAAATGCCCCCGCCGTCGCAGTACTCTCAGTGACAGACTATCGAGTATAGAGCTGAGCGGCTCTATAATCAGGTATAACAAGAAATAGGCTCAACGTGTATATGCACATGACATATGAGTATAGAAAGCGATAAATCATACATCATGCCATATAATAATGCCAAATAAATGCAACATATAAACATGTATACTCGCTGGCAATCTCAGTCAATGTGTACGTACCTCTAGGCTAGTTCAAGTATAATAGGATCCTAGGTTCCAAGCCTATATTCAAAAGTTCACCGTATCACTACATAAATTCTATAAGCCTTAACTAAGCTAATAAGTACTCTCAAAACTTAAATAGATTCCCGGACCATACCTTCGTCCGTAGTTAGCCCTTTGGAGTCGCTAGTCCCGGATGACTATAACCACACCTTGGTTATTCCAGAACCTCTATTATAATCGATAGGGCCCTCAAGTGTATATCTCACACTATATAACTGAAGAAGGAAACGCGGGAATTCGTATTTCAAAACTAAAGCAAATGAGCCCTATTTATAGCCAAAATCTCGGCAACGATCGGAACCACCGATCTCGGGATCGGAGCTTCCGATTCCAGCTCATTCTGTGCATGTCCGACACGTCGGGATCGGAACCACCGTTCCGGGATCGGAACTTCCGATCGAACCCCCGATCAACACTTGTCAAAACTCACAGTTGAGTCATTGAGCATTGCTGGCTGGCGGAGATCGGAACCTCCGTTCCTGATCGGAACGTCCGATCTCCGTGCATCCGATCTGCTTCCGAAGTGGTCAGGATCGGAGCTTCCGAACTGGGATCGGAGCTTCCGATCTGGCCCAAAGTCAAAAGCCCAAATTCCTCTTCCGAAATCCAATAACACTCCGAAATAGATCAATTACCAACCCTTAATCATGTTTAACATATTATTATCTTAAAATGGGTTCCGGGTTACTACATTCTCCCCACCTTTAGATATTTCGTCCGCGAAATAACATCTAAAGATAAATCAAGATAACAATATGAAACAACAAACCATGTCTTATTACAACAACGGTAATTACATCTTAGATGGTAATCAAAAATACAAAGCAAACAACTCAGGATATTCTGCTCGCATACGACTCTCAGTTTCCCAAGTTGCTTCTTCAACGCCTCGGCGCTGCCACTGTACCATCACAATTGGTATAGTCTTGTTCCGAAGAACTTTCTCCTTCTTGTCTAGGATACAGATTGGTCGTTCAACAAAAGACAGATCTGGCTCTAGCTGAATATCAGTAGATTGAATCACATGAGATTCATCAGCTATGTACTGTCGAAGCAACGACACATGAAAAACATTGTGTATACTGGAAAGAGATGGCGGTAAAGCCAAACGATAAGCAACATCTCCGATCTTCTCCAGTATCTGGAAAGGCCCAATGTAACGAGGAGACAACTTGCCTTTCACACCGAATCTCATCACCTTCCTAAAAGGTGATACTCGCAGAAAAACATATTCACCAGGCTCAAACTGAAGTGGCCTGCGGCGAATATTCGCATAACTGGCTTGTCTATCTTGAGCAACTTTGATCCTATGCTTGATCAAATCTACCTTGTCTACAATCTGCTGCACCAATTCAGGACCCTCGACTTGCCGTTCCCCGACTTCATCCCAGAATAACGGAGTACGACACCGTCGACCATACAATGCCTCGAAAGGTGCCATATCAATACTACGATGATAACTGTTATTGTAGGCAAATTCAATCAAAGGTAACTGATCCTGCCAAGATAAACCAAAGTCCATGACAGAAGAACGTAGCATATCCTCCAGCGTACGAATAGTGCGTTCTGACTGCCCGTCAGTCTCCGGATGATACGCCGTGCTCAAACTCAGAGTGGTACCCAACGCCTGCTGAAAACTACCCCAAAAACGTGAAGTAAATCGCGGATCTCTATCACTGACAATACTCACTGGAATCCCATGTAATCGCACAATCTCCTGGATATATAAGCGTGCCATGCGATCATAAGAATACTCCCGGTTATAAGGAATAAAGTGTGCTGATTTCGTCAAACGGTCAACGACAACCCAGATAGCATCACACTGACGTGAAGTCATAGGCAAGTGGGTGACAAAATCCATAGTTACGTGCTCCCACTTCCATTCGGGAATCTCAAGATTCTGCAGTAATCCACCTGGTCGTCGATGTTCAGCCTTGACCTGTTGACAAACCAAACATCTCGAAACAAATTGATACACACTTCGCTTCATCCCCTTCCACTTGAATCTAGTTCGCAAGTCCTTATACATTTTCATACTTCCAGGATGAACTGATAATCGACTCCTGTGAGCTTGAGATAGAATATCATTCCTGAGCTCCGCAACATTAGGTATAACCACTCTATTGGATAGACACAATAAACCATCTGCCTGAAAATGGAATCCAGATGTATTAACTCCATTGGCTAGACGTGCCAATCGCTGAGTCTTAACATCAGATATCTGAGCATCTCTGATCCGAGAATACAATGCTGGCTCAGATAGAATAGTATACCAACGAATCCCATTCCTCCCTTTCTTGTGCTTGAGCGTAAAACTCAATGAACAGCACTCTTGAATCATATGAGATATTTCATTAGTCTGAAGTGCAGACAGTCTCACCTGCCGACTCAAGGCATCAGCAGTAAGATTAGCAGAACCTGGATGATATTTGATTTCACAATCATAATCCTTCAGGAGATCCATCCAGCGTCTCTGTCGCATATTCAACTCTGCCTGAGTGAATAAATACTTCAAACTCTTGTGATCCGTAAATATCTCAAATTTCTCGCCATAAAGATAATGTCTCCAAATCTTGAGCGCAAATACAATGGCGGCTAACTCGAGATCATGCACTGGATAATTACTCTCATGCGTCTTCAACTGTCGAGAAGCATAGGCAATAACATGTCCATGCTGTGTCAACACACATCCCAACCCCTGACCAGAGGCATCAGTATAAACAACATAACCTCCTGATCCAGAAGGTAGAGCTAGCACAGGTGCAGTAGTAAGACGTCTACGCAGCTCGTGAAATGACTCCTCACAATCCGAGGACCAAATGAAGGCAACATCTTTCCGTGTAAGCTGAGTCAAAGGCCTGGCCAACTGTGAAAAATTCTCGATGAACCGACGGTAATATCCCGCTAGACCCAAGAAACTACGAATCTCAGCAACCGTCGTCGGTCGAGACCAGTTCAGCACTGCCTCTATCTTACTAGGATCAACAGATATCCCTTCATTAGAAATCACATGACCGAGAAATACTACCCGATCAAGCCAGAATTCACACTTGCTTAATTTCGCATATAGCTGCTTATCTCGTAACGTCTGTAGAATAATCCTCAAATGCTGTGCATGCTCATCCTTGTCATGAGAATAGACAAGAATATCATCTATGAAGACAATGACAAAGCTATCCAGATAATCTCGAAATACCTGATTCATCAGATTCATAAAGACTGCCGGTGCATTCGTCAAACCGAATGGCATCACCAGAAACTCATAATGCCCATATCTGGTCCTGAAAGCAGTCGTAGATATATCTGAGTCTCGTACCCGCATCTGATGGTATCCAGATCTCAGATCTATCTTCGAATAAACAGAAGTACCCTGTAGTTGATCGAACAGATCATCAATCCGCGGCAAAGGATACTTATTCTTGATGGTGACACGATTCAACTGCCTGTAATCAATACATAATCGCATCGATCCATCCTTCTTCTTGACAAACAAAACAGGTGCTCCCCACGGAGAAACACTCGGACGAATATATCCCTTATCAAGCAGATCCTGTAACTGCTGTTTCAATTCCCTCATCTCTGACGGTGCCAGACGATAAGGTGCTCGGGATATAGGCGTAGTTCCTGGTACTAGATCAATACCAAATTCAACCTCTCGAACCGGAGGAAAACCAGGAATCACATCAGGGAATACGTCAGGAAACTCGCTGACAACCGGTAGCTGATCAATACCCGTACTACTCATGGACATATCAACTGCATAGATGAGGTAGCCCTCCCCACCTGACTCCAAGACATGACATGCCTTCAGAGCCGAAACAAGTGGCATCGGAGGTCGCGCACCCTCACCATAAAAGTACCAGCTATCACCCTCAACGGGATGAAACTGTACCAGACGCTGATAACAATCCACAGTAGCGTGATACAAAGTCAGCATATCTATTCCCAAGATACAGTCAAAATCCGTCATCGCTAATATCATCAAATTAGCTGATAACACATTACCCTCAAACTCCAGAAGGCAACCCATCACTAGACGCTTAGTTATTACCTCCTGCTCCAACGGAGTAGATACAACTAAATCCATATCTAATGATACGTAAGGTAATCTATGTCTCTTAACGAAGCGACTAGAAATAAAGGAATGCGATGCTCCAGTATCAATTAATACAAGTGCAGAAATACCACATAACAAGAAGTTACCTGCCAACATGCGATCGCTTCCCTCAGTAGCCTGCTCCTGAGACAGAGCAAACACCTGCCCTTGAGTCTGGGGACGATAACCAGAAGAACTCTGTGGTGCTGGCTGCTGACGTGGAAAAGTAGAAGCCTGAGATCCAACCTGGGATCCCGATCCACTAGCAGAACCCATGCGCTGAGGACAATCTCTCCGCAGATGTCCCTGCTGACCACAAATATGTAAGAGTGGGTGCCCAGTGAGCCAACTGTGTGGCTATGGGCTTTGATGACTCTTTGTATAAACAATCTTTTGTTTAATATTATTTACACTTTTATTAATGGCAATGACTTTATATTACTTCATATTGTTATATTGTGATATACTATTGTTGTTTTGATAAAGACCTTGAATATACTATAGTGTATGTAAGATGTGGTAGAACATGGGGATGTCTATCATGAAATACATCTTATAGTCACTGTATATTCTAAAACCGTTCCTAGTCGATTGAGCCGTCCGATAATAAGGATAAGGATCGCTCGAGTTTGAGACTAGCATTTGCGATGCGGAGTACCACGTTTCATTGGTAGGGAACATGGAGATGTTCGAAGCATGCAAATGGATATTCATAGGATGAATAATCGAACTACCCTATCCGGACTTTCCAAGTGGTTATCACTTATCGAGTGGATAAAGTCCGCGGTTTTGGTTGTACACCATTAGTCCTTACGACTTGAAACATCATGGAGACTCTATATGCTAGTGCTGTGCTTTGACTCGTTTACCGACTCTATGGGGGTCATCAGGTGTCGAGATTGGGTACAGTTACGACACATATAAGAGTCAATGCATTGTTGTCAAGGATTCACCACATACTTGCGAGTGTGGATATCCTATGCGATTTGAGGAGATATTAGTGTGACAAATCTCTGGCCAGAGTACTTGATGTGATTTAAGAAATGGTTTCTTAGTAGCACATGCGATGTCACTAATTTGATCTTCAAGATGTATTGCATAGTTATCGAATCTTGAGCGACTCTCGATATACCAATGGTTGTTGATTCGATCGGGATATATGGATGAAGGGACCGTACCGTACGCTAACCAAAATCTACTGGTTCTTGTAGGCACTATCAGTGATACCTAGGGAATCATGGGGCGATGTTGCTAGGCGCTTTACCATGATTCGTTGGGCAAGTCGGAAAGTGTTGTTCCGAGTCACAAGGAGTTGTGAGCCCACGGCTAGCTGTATCCCTGAACCATTGAGGGTCACACAGTGTAATGGAGTTTTAATCCCCGTTGAGATAGTTAAATTTAAAGAGTTAAATTTAATGAACTAAGGAGTTGGACTTCTTAAATAAGAGTAAGGGAGTAGGATTTCCTAAAATGACATAGGGATGGACATTTTTGGAAACCACTGAATTCGGATTCAGGAAAATTTATTTTGACTTTAAAATGTGCAGAAATGGTTTCTGTGCACATTGGTGAAATCGGTTCATCAATCGGAGTCACGATGAATTTTATATTAATTTCTGAACGTGCGGGCTTTGCTTGTCGGGCCCTAGCTTATGACTAATGGGCCCTAAGGTGTTAGTGGCCTGCATTATAAATAAGTTATTGCAGTACAGAAATTAGACACAACAGCTCATTATTTTTGAGACAGAAATTTCGAACCCTCCTCTCTCTCAAAAGGTAATCGGCCGACCCCTCCCTACCTCTGCCCGAGAAATTTCGGTCTGTGATTTTGAATCGCAGTCAGGAATAACGAATCAGATTCGTTTAATCTCTTCGTAGAAAACTTCTGATAGATTTTCTAGTGCAATCTATCAGAGGGATTTAAACCCTATTCGTGGACCTGATTGAAGGAGTTCATCGGTTCCTGGGAAAGACAACAAGAGCAGATTAATTCTGTTGGTGTCTATTAATCTCGCTTCGAGATTGAAGGTAAAATTTAATTAATTGTTATTTGAATTTTACACACACAATAATTTAATCGTTGAATGGTTGATACCCACACCATGGAATTGTTTCATGATAAAAATTTTAAACTTCCGCTGCACCGGGTATCAATCGTGATTGATCTGACCGCCAGTTTTCCCAACAGTGGTATCAAAGCCAGGTTGCTCAGATCAAACGATTGAATTAATCGATTGTACAAAATTTTTGAATCTCGGTTTTTGGAAAACAAAATAAATATTTTTAAATAAAAAATTTTTTTTTTTTTCGGGGCAAAACCCGGGCAGCGATTGGATCGCTGCCCGGTGGGGCAGCAATTGTTGCTGCCCCGGGCGGCGCACGGCGCCGCCCAAAGGGGGCGCATGGCGCCGCCCAGGGAAGCGCTGTGCGCTGCCCATCGCAGCGCTGGGCGCTGCGCAGGGCAGCGCTCGGCGCTGCCCAGGGCGGCGCACGGCGCCGCCCAGGGGCGGCGCTCGGCACCGCCCAGGGCGACGCACGGCGCCGCCCAGCGGCGGCGCCAGGCGCCGCCAGGGCAGCAATTGTTGCTGCCCTAAGGGGGCAGCCTGGCTGCCCCCGGCCCGCGCCCCGGGTGCGGGCTGGCCCGGGAGTGTCCCGGGCGGCCCGCGGGAAAAATTCTATTTTTATTAAAAATTAATTTTAATATGTTAAAATTTTATTTTTGGTCCGATCAAAAATTTGTTTTGATTGGTTCACGAGATTTCGGATCGAATTGTTCGAGTCCGTAAATTTTAAAATTGATTTTGGATAAATTTGAATTTTTGGAAAATTTTAATATTTTATCCGTAAATTGAATTTTGAAATCAATTATTTTGGTACAATTGATGATAAGATATGATCTTATGATATATTGAGTAAAATATGATTTTATTTGTAAAATTGGATTTTATAGATAAAATATGATTTTATTTGATATAGAGATAAAATATGATTTTATATGTGAAATGAGATTTTATATATAAAATATGATTTTATCTTGTTTAAATTTGAATTGCCACTGCATGTTATCCAATAAATTAATTTTGAATTAAATGTTATTGGATAAGGATGATCGATTGCCATGACCAATTTTGTAGGTGTATGTTAGGAATTTACATTTTGTTTTTATTGTTGTTGGTTTTATTAATGGGCCTGGTTTATGGCCCGATATGAATGTCATATGTAATAAAAGTGGGCTTGGTTTATAGCCCGTTCCCACCCTAAAAATGTATCCCCTACTTGTCATTGTTATTTATTGTAAATGCATTAGATTTAGTGGGAGATCAAGATTTGAAGACGGTGGGCCCAGCAGACAATAAAGACTGAAGAAATGTAAATTGGAAGCACATGTAATAGGATTGCATTGCATACTGCATATTACCTAGGATTGGACTAAGACCCGTGATTGGCAACCACGGGTCAATTAGAAATGGAATCGATCATCCTATATAATATTTGATATTATGATTGTATGCATGTTTAGACATAAATTGCGTGAATCCGGCAAGCATGCAATAAAATGAATATGATGAGACAAATATTTTTATAATTAAAAATCCCTCATTTTAAATATGATTTAAAATTTATATCAAGATAAATAAAGGAAATTTAAATTTGTTTAAATGTTCCCACCTTCCATCAACGGTCAATGTATGTGATGCTACCCGCGGATACGGTCCGGCTCATATTATTGGGGGGGCCCGTCCGTCGGAAAGCTGTACATTGGATCGACAAATGTTGTAAGTTGGGTGGAACTCCCATGGGATCGGCTCATATTATTGGGGGATCCACATGGCGACCGTCCATCACAACTTAATATTGATGGGTCATCTTGACATGTCACTTTAAACGGCGTCATATTATTGGGCCCTTATTGGACATGAGGTAAACACATGGGGGTTGCTTTGGAAGCAATTGGGCTCTACCTTTTGAGAATTATGGTTGGCTGATATTATTCGGGACCATAAGTTTGTCAATTGGACTCCATGTTCTCACTAAGGAAAAAGTTTCCCGTTTTCACTAGAGGGTGGTGAAATCGTTAAAATAGTGGGAGTGAGATTCATAAAATTAAATTCGCCTATTTTATGTCTTAGTAAATTGTTAAACAATCATTGATATATGTCTGTTTTTCTTTTCAGTATTTCATACAATGAATTCGCGAAATCCATTATTCTCGATCCTCGAACAAAACAAATTGACTGGCGCCAACTATACGGAATGGTTCCGGAAGTTGAAGATTGTCTTAACTTCGGAGAAAATGCTCTACGTGTTAGAGAAAGCACCTCCGAAGGAAGCACCAGCTGACATAAGTCCGGAGGAATTGGCCAAACTTGATGCATGGTGTGACCATGACATCAAGACCAAATGCTATATGCAAGCCTCGATGTCTGATGAACTCCAGAGGCGATTTGAGGACACGGTGAATGCTGCTGACATTCATGCGCAACTCAAGGAACTTTTTGGGGCTCAGTCGAGGGCTGAAAGGTTCGCTACTGTTAAGGAGTTGATGACGTGCCGCATGCGTGAAGGGACTTCGGTCCGTGATCATGGGGTACGAGTGATTTGGCTCATACAGAAGTTGGCGACCCTAGATTTGGTGTTGGAGCATGAACTCAATGTGGATTTATTGCTTCTGTCTCTTCCTTCTTCATTTGATGGATTTGTGATAAATTTTAATATGAACAAGATAGAGGCCACCCTTGAAGAGATGGTCAATATGCTCGTTACATATGAATCCATACTTAAGAAGGATAAGCCAGCTTTCTTGGTGGGCTCCTCATCTTCTGCTAAGAAGGGGCCAAGTATGAAGGGCAAGAAACGTTCTACCCCACCCAAGAAAGTCGAGCCCGAGAAGAAGCAAAAGACAAAGGCTTCAAACAATGAAAAATCCAAGGATGTTTGCCATTACTGCAAGAAGCCGGTCATTGGAAGCGCAACTGCAAGGAATATCTTGAGCAGTTGGGAACTGCAAAGGGTATGTTCTATATTGAAATAAACATGTCACTTAATACAACTTCTTGGGTATTGGATACCGGATGTGGATCTCACATTTGCAATGATTTGCAGGTGATGACAAGAAGTCGCAGGCTTAGAATGGGTGAGACCCAGCTGAGGCTCGGGAATGGTTCCAGAGTTGAAGCTACGGCCATTGGAGATGTTTGTTTGACTTTGCAGAACGGTTTTAAATTATTGTTAAGAGATGTTTTATTTGTGCCAGATTTAATTAAAAACATTATTTCTATTTTTATGCTTGATAGAGATGGTTATTCTTGCAATTTTGTGAATGAGATTTGCAATATTTACAAGAATGAATGTTTAATTGGAAATGGACAACTTGAAAACGATCTATACAACTTAAAACTAAAAGACGTTCCAGTGAATTATGTTGATAAACCGGCGACAACAAACAAAAGGAAAATCGATAGTCAAAACCCGGCAAACCTTTGGCATGCTAGGCTAGGTCATATTTCCTCAAGGAGGATGAACAAGCTAGTGGGAGAGGGCATGTTTGATATGTCTGATATTAATTCTCTACCTACTTGTGAATCCTGCCTAAAAGGAAAAATGACTAAATCTCCTTTTAAGGGGAAACCTGAGCGTAGTCAGAATCTGTTGGATTTGATCCATACAGATGTTTGTGGTCCATTTAGAGTAGGGACTCAACATGGCCACACCTACTTCATTACCTTTACTGATGATTATTCAAGGTATGGGTATTTATATTTAATGAAATATAAGTCTGAAGCATTTGAAAAGTTCAAAGAATTCAGGGCTGAAGTAGAAAACAAGCTAGGTAAAAGTATTAAAGCACTTCGATCGGATCGAGGTGGAGAATACTTGAGTACCGAGTTTTTGGACTATCTGAAAGAGAATGGGATTCTCTCTCAGTGGACTCCTCCTATGACACCACAGCTTAATGGTGTATCGGAGTGTCGTAATCGAACTTTGTTGGACATGGTTCGATCTATGATGAGCTTCACTGAGCTTCCACCTTCGTTTTGGGGCTATGCGCTTGAAACAGCGGTATTGTTGTTGAACAACGTCCACACTAAAGCAGTGGACAAAACACCATACGAGTTATGGAATGGCAAAGCTCCTAAGTATTCGTACTTGAGGATTTGGGGATGTCCTGCTTACGTGAAGCGGACAGTGGGAGATAAGTTGGATAGTCGATCCAGCTTATGTTATTTTGTAGGGTATCCGAAGAATTCAATCGGATATTATTTCTATTATCCTGCTGAAACAAAGGTGTTTGTTTCTAGGAATGCCACCTTCTTGGAGAAGGAATTCTTATTGGATAAGAAAGGCGAGATGATGGAACTCGAAGAAGTTCGAGAAGAACCCGAAATACAAAATAACGATCCTACACCTCTGGAACCATTGCTGGACACGCCTGCACCTAGAAGATCCGAAAGGACTTCTAGACCTCCAGTTCGATATGGTCTTCTTCTTGAAGGGGATCAAGATGAACCCGACATTGGATGTGATCCAAGAAACTTCAAGGAAGCAATTTCTGATGCGGATTCGAATTTATGGCTTGAAGCTATGCAGTCAGAATTGGATTCGATGCATACAAACCAAGTTTGGTCTTTAGTAGATCCTCCCGATGGAATTGTTCCGATAGGGTGTAAATGGATCTACAAAAGAAAGCTTGGGCCTGATGGTAAGGTATTGACCTACAAGGCGCGATTGGTGGCTAAAGGTTATACTCAAAGGCAAGGAGTTGACTATGACGAAACCTTTTCACCAGTTGCAATGTTCAAGTCCATAAGAATCCTAATTGCCATAGCTGCATGGTATGACTATGAGATATGGCAAATGGATGTGAAGACTGCTTTTCTTAATGGAGACATTAAGGAAGAAATCTATATGAAGCAGCCTGAGGGGTACACATCCATGGGAAGCGAGCATAAGGTATGCAAGCTTCAGAGATCAATTTATGGTCTAAAACAAGCATCAAGAAGTTGGAACCAGAAATTTGATGAAACAATAAAAGATTTTGGTTTCATCAAGAACCCGGAGGAACCTTGCGTGTACAAGAAAGTAGTTAAGGATGCGGTGACATTCTTAGTACTTTATGTTGATGACATCCTACTCATTGGGAATGATGTAGGGATGTTGCAGTCAACAAAGATATGGTTATCAGGTAGATTTTCGATGAAGGATTTGGGAGAGGCATCCTACATTCTTGGGATACAGATCTATAGAGATAGGTCTAAGAGAATGATAGGACTCACTCAATCAACCTACATCGATACCATATTGAAACGGTTTTCAATGGATGGGTCCAAAAGAGGACATCTACCCATGTGTCATGGAGTTTCTCTATCCAAGTCTATGTGTCCCAAGACTGATGCAGAGATAGAGAATATGACACATGTACCATATGCGTCAGCTATAGGTAGTATCATGTATGGGATGATATCTACCAGACCGGATGTAGCATTTGCTCTGAGTGTCACGAGCAGATATCAGTCTAATCCTGGTCAAATGCATTGGAAAGCCGTGAAGGACATTCTTAAGTACTTGCGAAGGACTAAGAATATGTTCATGGTGTATGGAGGACGAGATCTCAAATTGGAAGGCTATACCGACTCTAGCTTCCAAAGTGATGTGGATGACTCGAAGTCAACCTCTGGATTTGTGTTCATGCTCAATGGCGGTGCTGTCTCTTGGAAGAGTTCCAAGCAGGACACCACAGCGGATTCCACCACTGAGGCTGAATACATTGCAGCATCAGCTGCTAAAGAGGCCGTTTGGATGAGGAAGTTCGTCCAAGAGTTGGGCGTTATTCCTGAATTTGTTGGTCCAGTCCCGGTGTACTGTGACAACACGGGTGCCGTTGCTCAAGCAAAGGAACCAAGGTCTCATCAAAGATCCAAACACGTACTGAGGAAATACCACATAATCCGGGAGATTGTGGAAAGAGGAGACATCATTGTCGAACGAGTGGCCTCTGCAGACAATATCGCTGATCCGCTTACTAAGCCCTTGCCAGGACCATTGTTTGACAAACATCGCGAAGCAATGGGTCTACGTAGTATGACTAGTTGGCTATAGGGCAAGTGGGAGATTGTAAGAGTGGGTGCCCAGTGAGCCAACTGTGTGGCTATGGGCTTTGATGACTCTTTGTATAAACAATCTTTTGTTTAATATTATTTACACTTTTATTAATGGCAATGACTTTATATTACTTCATATTGTTATATTGTGATATACTATTGTTGTTTTGATAAAGACCTTGAATATACTATAGTGTATGTAAGATGTGGTAGAACATGGGGATGTCTATCATGAAATACATCTTATAGTCACTGTATATTCTAAAACCGTTCCTAGTCGATTGAGCCGTCCGATAATAAGGATAAGGATCGCTCGAGTTTGAGACTAGCATTTGCGATGCGGAGTACCACGTTTCATTGGTAGGGAACATGGAGATGTTCGAAGCATGCAAATGGATATTCATAGGATGAATAATCGAACTACCCTATCCGGACTTTCCAAGTGGTTATCACTTATCGAGTGGATAAAGTCCGCGGTTTTGGTTGTACACCATTAGTCCTTACGACTTGAAACATCATGGAGACTCTATATGCTAGTGCTGTGCTTTGACTCGTTTACCGACTCTATGGGGGTCATCAGGTGTCGAGATTGGGTACAGTTACGACACATATAGGAGTCAATGCATTGTTGTCAAGGATTCACCACATACTTGCGAGTGTGGATATCCTATGCGATCTGAGGAGATATTAGTGTGACAAATCTCTGGCCAGAGTACTTGATGTGATTTAAGAAATGGTTTCTTAGAAGCACATGCGATGTCACTAATTTGATCTTCAAGATGTATTGCATAGTTATCGAATCTTGAGCGACTCTCGATATACCAATGATTGTTGATTCGATCGGGATATATGGATGAAGGGACCGTACTGTACGCTAACCAAAATCTACTGGTTCTTGTAGGCACTATCAGTGATACCTAGGGAATCATGGGGCGATGTTGCTAGGCGCTTTACCATGATTCGTTGGGCAAGTCGGAAAGTGTTGTTCCGAGTCACAAGGAGTTGTGAGCCCACGGCTAGCTGTATCCCTGAACCATTGAGGGTCACACAGTGTAATGGAGTTTTAATCCCCGTTGAGATAGTTAAATTTAAAGAGTTAAATTTAATGAACTAAGGAGTTGGACTTCTTAAATAAGAGTAAGGGAGTAGGATTTCCTAAAATGACATAGGGATGGACATTTTTGGAAACCACTGAATTCGGATTCAGGAAAATTTATTTTGACTTTAAAATGTGCAGAAATGGTTTCTGTGCACATTGGTGAAATCGGTTCATCAATCGGAGTCATGATGAATTTTATATTAATTTCTGAACGTGCGGGCTTTGCTTGTCGGGCCCTAGCTTATGACTAATGGGCCCTAAGGTGTTAGTGGCCTGCATTATAAATAAGTTATTGCAGTACAGAAATTAGACACAACAGCTCATTATTTTTGAGACAGAAATTTCGAACCCTCCTCTCTCTCAAAAGGTAATCGGCCGACCCCTCCCTACCTCTGCCCGAGAAATTTCGGTCTGTGATTTTGAATCGCAGTCAGGAATAACGAATCAGATTCGTTTAATCTCTTCGCAGAAAACTTCTGATAGATTTTCTAGTGCAATCTATCAGAGGGATTTAAACCCTATTCGTGGACCTGATTGAAGGAGTTCATCGGTTCCTGGGAGAGACAACAAGAGCAGATTAATTCTGTTGGTGTCTATTAATCTCGCTTCGAGATTGAAGGTAAAATTTAATTAATTGTTATTTGAATTTTACACACACAATAATTTAATCGTTGAATGGTTGATACCCACACCATGGAATTGTTCCATGATAAAAATTTTAAACTTCCGCTGCACCGGGTATCAATCGTGATTGATCTGACCGCCAGTTTTCCCAACAAAATATAACATGCCCCAGTAACTCTCCGACATGAAGCTGCAGGATGCTTCCCACCACAGTGGCTACAAAACTCCTCCTTCTTCTTCTTCTTCCCAAAACGGAACATACCTCGTGAACCACGAGATCCAGATGAAGTAGTAGGAGTAGAAGAAGACGTAGGTACAGATGGCACAACAGATTGAGCTCGAGGCTCAAAAGATCCACTAGGCTGTGCTGGCATCATCAACTGTGCACGCCTGTTGCTAGTCTCCACAAGACGGCAACGGTTCACCAAAGTCTCATAAGATACCGGGTCATCACAGACGACAACCTGAGAGTAGATATCTTGGTTCAGGCCTTGCAGAAAGATATCATATTTCGACGCATCACTCTCATTGATATGAGGACTGAAAGGTAGCAGATCAAGAAATCGCTGCTGATACTGATCAATAGTCATTGATCCTTGCCTCAGAGTAAGCAACTCCATAGATCGTTCTTGGCGAACAGCCGGAGGAAAATATAATTTCTGAAACTCCCGACAGAAATCCCCCCAAGTCACCTGTCCTCTCTCAGTACGTGCCTGAGCAACCTTGGCATCCCACCAAAAACGTGCTCTATCCTCTAGAAGGAATTCTAGAACTTCCAATTTCTGCTCCTCAGTACACTCAAAAGCTCGGAACGTGCTCTCAAGTTTAGACATCCAGCTTCTAGCTTGTTCAGGATTCTCGCCTCCCACTAAGGGTTTCGGTCCTACCTGCATAAACTTATTAATAGTATAGCGACGTCGACCCTCATGAGGACGATGTTGATCATCATGATGATGATGATGGCGACGATGATGATGACCACTTCCCTGGCCAACACTACCGTGACTCTCGTCAGCCATATCCTGAAAAGAATTGCACATTAAAATCCCAAATGCGCAAGAATTATTCAAGACTAAACTAAATCCCAAGTACTAATCCCAAAATCTATGCATGCTCTGATACCAAAAATGTAGTGACCCTGCATGGAATCACCTACTAACTGGCAACTAATAGCATGCATTAAACTTAATACAACAAAATACTTAACAGAGTAAAAACGTGCGGAAACATAATCCATAATTTACATATCAGCTTAGTAATATAATCCAGACTTAAATCTGTAGTGATACAACCATATAGAAATTCTTAAAAGTAAACATTATACAGCTAATAAATCGTGCTGTATAAAAACTTTCAAAGCTCCTGCTCCCTAGTCCTGCCTTGAACTACCAGTTCCGTCCATCCTGCGACCTGCCCCATGGAATAGGGTGTCCAAGATAACAACTAGGACGTGAGCGCTACGCCCAGTACATAAACATGAGTAAACATATGTATATAATGCATGCAACATGATGACTGGTACAGGGTCATCTGAAAAGTCATGCTCAGAACCGGCGCCATATGAGTGCTGCCACCGCACGGATCAACCTCTGGGTGCAACCACACTCGTCTAGTACACCAGAGTAGACAGACATAAATGCCCCCGCCGTCGCGGTACTCTCAGTGACAGACTATCGAGTATAGAGCTGAGCGGCTCTATAATCAGGTATAACAAGAAATAGGCTCAACGTGTATATGCACATGACATATGAGTATAGAAAGCGATAAATCATACATCATGCCATATAATAATGCCAAATAAATGCAACATATAAACATGTATACTCGCTGGCAATCTCAGTCAATGTGTACGTACCTCTAGGCTAGTTCAAGTATAATAGGATCCTAGGTTTCAAGCCTATATTCAAAAGTTCACCGTATCACTACATAAATTCTATAAGCCTTAACTAAGCTAATAAGTACTCTCAAAACTTAAATAGATTCCCGGACCATACCTTCGTCCGTAGTTAGCCCTTTGGAGTCGCTAGTCCCGGATGACTATAACCACACCTTGGTTATTCCAGAACCTCTATTATAATCGATAGGGCCCTCAAGTGTATATCTCACACTATATAACTGAAGAAGGAAACGCGGGAATTCGTATTTCAAAACTAAAGCAAATGAGCCCTATTTATAGCCAAAATCTCGGCAACGATCGGAACCACCGATCTCGGGATCGGAGCTTCCGATTCCAGCTCATTCTGTGCATGTCCGACACGTCGGGATCGGAACCACCGTTCCGGGATCGGAACTTCCGATCGAACCCCCGATCAACACTTGTCAAAACTCACAGTTGAGTCATTGAGCATTGCTGGCTGGCGGAGATCGGAACCTCCGTTCCTGATCGGAACGTCCGATCTCCGTGCATCCGATCTGCTTCCGAAGTGGTCAGGATCGGAGCTTCCGAACTGGGATCGGAGCTTCCGATCTGGCCCAAAGTCAAAAGCCCAAATTCCTCTTCCGAAGTCCAATAACACTCCGAAATAGATCAATTACCAACCCTTAATCATGTTTAACATATTATTATCTTAAAATGGGTTCCGGGTTACTACAGATTATATCAGATGTTGAGGATTGTACATGACTATTTGAGATAGGAGGGAAGCGTGGCCTATACCCGTGAAACCTTGGTGGTTGTCCAGGTGGGTTATTGAGGTAAGCTACCTTAGTCTTGAACTGTTGCACAATCTTAACAAGGGATATGATCAGGAGAGTGTTCGAAGATTGTGGAAATCTTTAGGATTCTTTAGTTATTCTTCTTGGACTTGACGAGCCGTGGTGTTCATTTTGAATGAACGAGGTAAGGATAGTGAGTCCAGTGGTTGCGCTAAGTACTGCCTGATATTTTCAGAGATTGAGCGTAGGATTTTCCATGGAATGGAAATGAGCTTAGTTCATCTTGATGTTTGACTTGGGCGAACAAGACAACGATTAGTAGTGCTAAGGTGGCACGGGATCTATGCTAGTGACTACTAGTGGTTATTGGCTAACTCTGTCAGAGTTAGGATGATTAAGTTCAGAATACGAAGCAGCGGTTAGTAGTGCTGAAAAGGCGCAGGACTTGTGCCAAGTAAACTACTTATGTACCGTGATCTGACACCGTTTGGAAATAGTTCTTTGTGGCAGTTGAGTCATGGTTATTGACCAAGCCATGTAGGTTGGATGATCAGTGGTGGTCTGATCTGATAAGTGCAAGCTTAAGTAGATTGACGAATTCGATTGGTTGAGCCAATCAGGGTTGATCAGGATGTAGCAATTAAGAAATACTTGGGATAGTATTTTGTCGAGTAATGCTTATGGGATGAGTACTGAATACCATCTCAGAGAAATCGGAGATTTGAGTTATTTTAGTCTCAATGATCGCTAGAGATGAATCTTCTGGGATTGCTGTAATCGGGAACGATTGCAAGTGGACTTGTATGATCAAGTTAGGTGCTAACTTGACAGTGGAGACGAGCAAGAGAGTTGGTAGTTCCAGTATAGTGCATTCTTGTTAAGAAGGAAGCTGATATTGATCCAATCGATTGCTTAGTGATAGCAATAGGTCAGGAAAGGATCATTTTGTTGTTTCATGTGAGAGTTTTCCATTGAACAACAATAGTGAAGATTTTTGACCGAACATTTCGGTTAAGTGAGGGCATCTATGTGTACTTGTATGGACATCAGTTGTTTGATTGTGAGGTGTGACATTTGCTGAGACCTAGTTCTCGAGATCCGACAGGGTGTGTCATAAATTTTCATCGTGTGGTGCTTAAGATCATTGGGGTGATCAAGGCAGTCATAGATCGACTTAGTAGCCAACAAGATTGTTGTGGGAATTGAAGATTTCGCAAGATAGCGATGAAGCAACTTTTTTCTTTTCAGTCGACAAGCCACATCAGTGCGGACCATTCGTCAAGGATATTGTGCTTTCGCAATGGACGATATTCGGATGTGCGTCGGGTGTCAAGTTACTTCGAGCACAAGTATTTCTCAGGATTGACTAGGGAATCGACGAGTTAGATCGTTCAGTGCTGAGACTGATGCGTTCGGCAAGGGAGCGATTTGACTATTGAGAATCCGTTGGGATTTAGTTCCAGGATCAGTATGTTCAACCTTGGGAGGTTGGTATGAGCTGATGGTATTATCAGAGACTCTGAGTTGAGTTATACCAGGTGCAATGACTGTCGAGTTTCGAGACGGAATAGGAAGCGTTTCCATATGTCTGTGCACTGTGGAATGTCCCAGTCGAGCATATTGGTGGGAGCTTGCCTTAGTTTTAATGTGTGTGCAGTGATTGCGAGTATGTTTAACTAACCAGAGGATGTCTATCGATTGAAATTCATGAGGTGAATAACCTATGATCGAGATGATGTAGATCATCAGAGGCGTAATGACTTCCATTGCAAAGTATGCGTGACTTCGCAGGCCAATGGATAAGAGATGACTTAGCGTCATAAATTTCAAGTGATGATAGTTATCATCAGGGCACAGTGTTGAGGTTATACTAAGAAACGTGGACAACATAATGTACTAGACATGATGGTTTAAGTTCCCAATATTCCTTGGGAAGCCGGTTGTGCTTCAGGGAGAGTGGGGAGAGTAACCAGTCTAGGGAACATTGTGAGCAGTTACGTTGGAGTATAGACTTGAGTCCACTGGATTATCTTAAGCGAGATTCATGTTAGAATGTGTCAGCACAATGTTGGGATTAGTGTTTTCCTGACTAGAGGTGTTGAGCACCGAGAACTTTTGGAACCATTTGATGGTTAATTGGATTAGTGATTCGACGATTGTCGTAAGCCAGTCAAGTTATGACTTGGTCTTTGTTAGCTTAAGATTTTACTTGAGATGATGATCTTGATCAAGTGGGTGTTTGTATCCTTCGTGGTCAGGAAGATCGTGGTCCGAGTGAAAGATGTATCAATGTTACGATACGCTAGCGCAAGGAAAGTTCGATTGTCGACCAGTAGCGCAGTAATTTTTAGCTAGGAAAATGTTAATGCGGTTCAGCATTAATGAAGCTTGCAGAGAATTCGATGGGAGTCTGAGTGTGTCGGAGAATATTTCGACCAGACACTCGAACAAGGGTTTCTTGTACGTTCTCGAGGTTTTACCCTACATTTCGAGGATGAAATCTTTTAAGGGGGGAAGAATGTAGTGACCCGTATCCAGAATTAGCGATTAATGAGTATATTAATCATGTAATCATGTTTAGAATAAGTAAAACATGATTAAGGAAATTCCAAATGGGTTAACAGAGTCCAGAAATGGATTCAGGATACTCGAAAATAGCCAGGAAGGTCCCGAGGATCCGGAGAGTTCGGAAGCTCCGAACCAAGTCAGGAGGCTCCGAACTTGATCGGAGGATCCGAACTCAGGATCGGAGACTCCGAAGTGGATCGGAAGCTCCGTCGGTGAGATCGGACGTTCCGATCGGGACTAGGGCACGTGTCATTGCTGATGTCAGCAAAGTGATGTCATGGCTGACGTAATATTGGGCGATCGGATGCTTCGAAGATGGGATCTGAGGTTTCGATCGTGTTCGGACGTTCCGAATCGGGTTCGGAGGCTCCGAACTCCGTCTATAAATAGGGGGCCGAGATTTCATTTTCAAGTGCACCTTTCCCTCTCTTCTCTTTGATTACTAAGCCTTCTAACTCAGATCTAGGGAGATCTAGGCATCCAATGAGGAATCCGAAAGTGGCATAGCGATCCCGACGTCGAGGCGAAGATGTGCCTAAGTTTTGAGGCAATTGTCATCAGCGGGCTGACGACGAACGCAGGTATAGCTATGGTCTCCTTAAAATATTTAAGAGTATGCAATAGCTTAGTTAAGGCTTTTAGAACTTAATTATTGATGCATGGGTATTTGCATTGTAGAGTTGATGATAGGCTGGGAACCTAGAGTGGGACTGCTATGACTGCCTGTAGTAAGGTACGTAAGTACAGACTGAGATAGCCAGCGGGTTTTGCATGCTTATATGTTGCATTTGTGTGTCATATTATTATGCAGCATGTGCATATCATATTGTGCATGTCCATCTTGTGAGATGAGCCATATAGGGCCGCTCAGCCCTGTCTGGACGGTTGATGTCTAGGGCCCAGTGACTGAAGGGTCATGGGTGATTAGCATCTGGGGGACACGGTCCACGTCCTATAGGAATGAGCAGTGTACACAGGGTTTGCTCCCCGGGTTGTACCACTCATGTCCTAGGCGCCTTTACTGAGCAGTTGTATATAGTTATCCCAGATATGGATACCCTATCATTTGCATGCATCATATTTGTATGTTTTACCCAGTGCTTTTGTATTGAGCTTAGAGCTCACGTCCAGTCTTTTCTGTGTATCTGGACACCCCATTCGACGGGGCAGGTGTAGGTGCAGGATTAAGCACCAGGAGCTTGGAGTAGCCAGTGACCAGTGAAGACAGCAGGATTAGCTGTAGGTTTTGCCTTTAGGCTATTTATTCGATTTGGTTGTATAAATCGAATTGGTTTAACCGGTTGCATTCTGCCGGTCTGTTTTTATTTAAGTCTTCCGCAGCGATTTATTTAATGCATGTCTAATTATGCTCTTAACTCTGATTAGGTAGCGGATCCGGGTAGGGTCGCTACATTATTGCTTGTATCTTTAGCATTAATTATTCATTCCAACATTACACGGGTTTCAGTGTTATAGACGAGTCCACGTCGTCTAAATACCGCAAACTCTATAAGGGCACCCACAATAGTGGGAATATTACTCCTAAACATTTGTGGGTCCATCTGTCCGCGTCATCTTTCAAATATCACACATCTCAAATATCTCACTTCTCACAATCAAATATCCTACAAACCAAACATTTATGACCCCACTAATATTTTATTACTCTTAATTTATTTTTCATTCAAAAAATAATTACCAACATTATTTTATAACAACTATATGACAATTACAATTAATTTAAAAGCCTAAATTTATTTTAATAAAATATTTTTAAATTTTAAAATAAATTATACAATTGTCATTTTATCGTTTATTTATTTATTTTAATTAATTTAATTTTTAACTTTTCTTATAAATTTAAAATATTTATTTTTTCATTTATTTATTTTAATAAAATATTTATTATTTAATAAATTATTACTTTAAAAAAAATAAAGTTCAACGGGTGGACAGCTGTCCACCCGTTGAATCAATAAAAAAAAAGTAAGTGGAAATGTCCGGACACTAATCTGTGTCCGGACATTTCCTAGTCAGCACAGATAGCCATCCCCGTTGGCGAGTTGGTCAGCTCACACCCGCCCTTCGCCCAAAAAGTAAAGTATTAGGGCGATAGGCCAGTTCGCAAGCTTGATGTTCAAGAGTCTAGTAACACTCGGAAAATGTAGGGGAGATAAAGTATTCATGCTATTACCTATGGTGATGGGCAACTGTCATGCCAGTCTGGGTTCTCAAGCTGAAGCAATCGAAGAAAGAGTTGCATAAACGAACCCACCCACAATCGAGATCATAGACTGGACAGAAGGAGATGCTGGGCATGTCCCACTAGTGGAAGAAGTTCCTTGACTTAAGGGAGGACATTTGTGTTTGGAGGACATTTGGAGAAATGTCCTCTCCAAATGTCCTCCACTGTGTATGCCATAATCTGAAATGGCTGAATATTTGGATCATGTATTATTAATGGCAAATCACCTTATAGTTGGATCGAAATAACCTACTTAACGAGCGGATTATGAGAATACTTTTTTTCACGTATTGGGCTAATTGAATGAATATAGAGGAAAATTATTATAAGTGCCCATTTTCTTGAAGATATATACGACTCACATTCGTCATCTTTTTTATGCACACTATGTAAAACTCCTGGCTAACACCTTAGTTTTTAAATCACGTTAGTTAGATTATAAATCGTATTGAGCATAAATTTGTGTGATAGACTTGTCCAAAAAAATGTTGATAACTAGAAAGATTGAGCACATGACTACTGATCAATTGTTCACTTATCCCATAAACTCGAACAGTTCTGAGGGGATATTATTGCCAACTAATTGAATTCCACGACAAGTGAGTTTAGTTTTGAAAACATTTTTATAATGAGTTTATAAATAATTTAAATGAAATATAAAGCTGGGGTACTGAGAAGGGAAATGAAGTTAATTTGACGATTTTTTGAAATACAATCAAAGTCTCACATTAAGAGATCAAGATCGTTATATTGATATATGGAATGGTATCTCAATTTGGTATGAGACCTTGAAGTTCAAAAGCAAAACCATGAGAATTTAAACTCAAAGTGAACAATATCATACAATTGTAGAGATATTTGTATTAAATTGCTCTAACAGTGGCCTCAGAGCCATGGTGTAACACCCGGTATTTTAATACGTAAATTCGCATGCATAATTAGGAAATTTATTTATTTAAAATTTTATATTTATGGGTTAAATTATGATGTGAATTATTTGTGCATGTTTTAAGATTTATTTTCAAGCATTTAACCCATAATTTGAGATTTTTATGATTTTTAGTATTTAAATTATTTTATCGCGTAGACGGGACCATGGACGGACGAGATGACAACTTTCTATCCAATTTATTTCATGAGCATTTTTAGAGCCCAAAAATATTATTTTGAGTTTTATTTCCTCAAAATTATCAGTATTTAATTTTATATATTTTTAGGAGTCCGTTTTTATTCAAAATAAGCCAAAATAATGACTTTTTACTATCTTTAAAATTTCCTTAATTATATATTTCGGGATTTTATTAAAGTTATCAGATTTTAAATATTATTTAGAGCTTTTAAGTTATATATTTCATATTTAAAATCCTTATTAATATTTTTAATTATTCCAAAACTCTATTTTAATTAATTACACCCTAATCTACCCAACCCTCACGCCTCCAAGCATCAGCCGACGCCTCCTTTCATCTTCATCTTCTTCATCGGCTAGCATCTCTAAGGAATCCATAGCCACGATTTTGAAGCTTCCAAGTTGTGTCATCGTCGCCCCGTCGTCCCGGAATCGTTATACACGTTTCTTTTCTCTTCAACTTCGGTGAAAGGCATGATTTTCTTCCCTATTTTTTGTACCTATCAGCTATTATAGTGTGTGTATTGTGTATGCATCGAAAACTTTAAAGATTTTCAGAAAAAGGTTTCGGCTTTCATGGAGTTTGTGACTTGTCGTGTGTTTTTGAATGTCATGCTCACGTTTCTTAGCCATGGTTGCGTATGACTGCTGGTAGGTGTTCAGAGGGTGTGTGTGAGTGGCCTGGACTCGAATGGCTCGAGTGTTTCGATCCAAACGAGCCCAGGAAAGCCACAAAGTCGGACGGCCTCCCATGGATGCGCAGACTAGGGTTTGGGGAAGGAGGGTTCGGCTAAGGGCTCTAGGGTGCATGGGGCTGGGTCAAGGGCTAGGTTCGAACCGCCCAGAAGTGGGCTACGTCTGGGCGGCGGCGCTCCGGCCAGGGGCGGCCGGAGCAGGCCGGCAGCAGCCAAGGAGCGGCTGCTGCTCACGGCCGCAGCAGATTAGGGCTTAGGGTGCGATCGGGCTAGGGTTCCAGAGTTGGTCCGGGTCGAGTTATGGGTCCGGGTCGGGTCTGGAAGTAAGTGAGTTAAGTTAGTTGGGTCCGAGTCCGGGTTAAGTTAGTTGGGCTCGGGTATTTTATTTTTAAGTTAATTAATAAGTTTAAGTGTTTAATTGGGCTAATTAGTTTAATTAAATTAATGGGATATATTTAATTTTCTTAGTGGGCTTAAATAATTAATTTAAGTTATTCCACTAATTTTTTATGGGCTTTAGAGCCCATGGAAATTATTGGGCCAATCTTTGGGCTTTTGGGCCCATTGGGCCAGAATAGAGTATTATTGGGCCAGGAAATTTTATTGGGCTTAGAAATGTGTTAATGGGTTTAAGTATGTTAATGGGCCAGTCTCAGTGTTAATGGGCCAGAATTTAAGAAATTGGGCTTGAGTGTTAGGGCCAGCAGTTCAGTACAACCCATGAGAAATTGCATGTGTCCTGAATATATATTTAATTATTTTTATGCATGGAAGTTATTTTTAATATTTATATGTTAGTATGAAATTAAATTAAATATATATGAAGGACACACATTTTATTTAAGTACATGCATTCATGAAATAATTTTTATGCATGATTTAATGTCTAAGGTTGAGCATAAGAAAATAATTTTATGTTGGAAGTTGAAGAGTGTGACAATTTAAGGGGGATTCGTCCCCATATGTGAACTATTGAAGGGCAGTTTACTGCCAATTTAAGAGGTGATTCGTCACCGCCACGTACGTTAGTTTACCACGCTGATCATTATTTAATGTATGTGTGGTTACACTATGGATACGACCTTTCGAGGTTAGAAAATACTTTGCTCAACAATGTTTATGTATTATTATGATATTCAAGTCTAATTTAAGTTTATGTTATGTTCATGATATTTTTAAGCATGCTCATTCATGTATATGTTATGTATTAGTATTAAAGTGATTTAAATTATTTTAAACCCTTGTTATATTAGCATGTTGGGCTTCTAGGCTCACTACACTGATATGGTGCAGGTGAGTACGTAGCGGAGGATGTAGTACCCACCGGCGGCGAGGACCTATGAGCGGACATGCAGTGACCCCGTGACCGTTGTCTGAGTCTATATGCATGTTTCGAATATTTTATCATGTTATACATTTTTATTTATTTTCAGTAATTGACACTATTGTATGTTTTTATTTAAATATTTTCAGTGCATGTAAACTTTAATTTATTTTTCTTTTGTCAGTATTTTATTAAATGCATGACTCAGATATTTAATTTATGCAATATTAAATTTTTGAATTGTTGCATTATTTTATTCAACTTATTTATTTGTAAAAACTACTTATTTTGTGCATATATGTATGGGCATGTATGTACATATTTTTACATAGTAAGTAAATAAAAAAAAAAAAAAATTTCCGCATATATATATATATATTTATAATTATAGAGTTAGGGTCTTTTCACATGGTCTAATCGAGTCATGTTGGAGGAATTCTTGGAGACTAAAACGAAGGAGATGAGGGCTTCCGGTAAAAATACGTGATAAGCTCTTGAGGCGGTGATGCTTTGTGTAAGGTTCTGACGTCTCAACTACGAAAATACCATAAATTAACTTGAATAACTTTTTAAGTAAGTATTATCTCTTGGTGTCATCAACACTTCAAGACAAACTACACAACGAAATAATTTAAATAAAAGTAAATAACACAAGGATATTTATGCATAAGTACTAAGTACTTGCATGATGCCTCATGGTAAAAATATCACTAGAAAATAACTCAGTTTACAAAACCAACTAGTGAACATATATGAAAACCTACCTTTCTCAACTAGGTTAAAAAATAAATAACTTTCTAAAAACTAGTTAAAAAATAGAATAGAAAAATTAATAAGAAGTTCTAAATACATGTGTCGAAAAACAAAAACCAAAGAACCACTTTCAGAAAAACACTTCACTCGTGTGTTCTTCAGTGTTTCCAACACTACTCGGCAACACTGTGTAACGGCTATGAGTACTTCAAAAATTCTTTAGATCTTCAAAAATTTTGCTCGGGAATTCATGCGGTAATCAACGTTATTCTCTATGTATTTTGCTCTTATCTCGCCGTTTCTCTTGTATCTCGTGTGTCCTCTTTAATGCATTGACTTCCCTTGTTTAAATTGATCTTCAATCATCTAGAAAATCATTCCATGAATAGAATCTTACAATATTGCGGAAGCATCATCTTTTTCATTAAAAAGAGTATTAAAAATTTCACAAGATAATAAATTAAACATTTAATAAAATTTTGCCAAACATGGCCATCCAATAAAATCAAAAACTTCATCAACGTAAAAATTTTTGAACAACTATCTTTCAAAACTTTCGCACTCATGCATCGCACGCTGGACCAACCCCTGCCTCTTCTTCATGTCCACTAACGTAATCATCAATGAATGAATCAACATCATCGTCACCTGCAACATTCAAATATAGCGAGTCTAAAGACTCATCAAGAAAAATACATAAATAGGATTTTTCTAAACTTTAAAAGAGAAAAATATTATCCTAAACTTTCATGCAAAACTAACATAAATGCATTTTATTAATGAAGCCATAACATAAACATTTAGGGGTGATGAAGTATGTGTATTGTGGTAACCGTCATAAAGAGTCATTCATAGGTTCTTGTCGTACAACAAGTATATGACATTACGCCCGTAAACTTTCATTATTTGGATAGCCGCTCCGGAGCTCATCCCAAAGTGCATACCCCATATAACCATCCCGTGAGCCATGTTTGGATAGCCGTTCCCGAGCTCATCCCGAAGTGCATACCTCGTATAATCACCATAATACGCATAAATCATCAAAATATTTTTCATACATCATACCGTTTGTAAGTCCCGAGATTATTTTATTTAATCCAGGATTATTTAACATAATCCGAGATAATTTAATTTTAATCCGAGTATATTTAATTTGGAAATATTTAGAGTTTTGATTTAAATTTTAATATTCTTAAATTATTTAGGATTGAAATTGAATTAAAAAGAGGACTGAGGACTGAATTGCAATTTACGAAGTTTGAGGTATTAAATTGCAATTTTTATTGAAGTTATCCGATTTAATATTTATATTATCAGCTTGAAACGTATAATGTATATAGACAATTCAGAATTCAAAAACAGAGGAGTTGGGTTCTTCAATTTTCTTTGGAATTGTGATCTTCAAATCCTTGTAACTTTTGCTCCGGTTATCCGATTTTGATTCCGTAAATTGTTCTGGAATCCTTGTGACAAGGGCTTTGATCTCGTGTAAGTTTTGTGTTGTTTTATATGGATTTCGAAGTTAGTAGTTGACAGATATCAGATTTTGAATTCTTGATCATGTTTCTCGACGTATATGCAATTCTATATTCGAAACCGGATCGAAGAGTTTATCCTATTTCTTCTTAATCTTGAATTCGGTTATGATTCGAAGTTTATAGCTGATGTTAGGATGATTTGGATGATGATTTATTGAGTTAGATGCACGTATGAATGGTTTTGAAGATAGAATTGATTTCGATATTTTGTCGGTTCCCGATTTTCAATCGCTACGCCGTCGAATCGTGTTTTGAAGCTGTTTTGATAGCCTATGTCTGAGCTGAAGTCTTTATCTAGATGTTGTGATTGTTACAGCATTTTTATTCTTCAGTTTCAGTTGAGTTTGGAAGGCCAACGACTCAAGACATCAAATTTGAACCAAAGAAGTTTGATTGAGGTTTGAAATGCGATTGATTGACGATTTGTTGATGGTTTTGATTCGTTTCTGAAATGATTGAGTTGAATGAAGTTTGATCTATATGTTCTGATTGTTATATTGTAGATTGAAGTGTTCAGAACCGAGATATATGAAGGTATAATGACGACATCGTGATTTAGGGACTTTGAGACTCAAGAACGACTATTTTTGAGTTGGCCCGCAAAAACCACATACTTGATATGTTTTTATTTATGTTTGATGTTTTTGATCCATCTCAGGTAGTGGATCTGTGAGTTTGTGTCGATATGATAGTATATTGAATTGATTCTATGCCAAGGTTGCGGTTAACCTTATTTTCTAGCCGGGATGGCTACGATAGATGGATATCCATATCAAGATTGGTTATGAATCTTGATGGAAACGACAATATATATGAATCAATTCTTAATCGAGATATGCGTTATTTACTCTATTGTTGAGTCGATTATGAATAGAGTTGATATGATTTATTTAGCGCTTTATATATGTCGATTGTACTGGGAATGTTTTCTCACCGGAGTTTATCCGGCTGTTGCTTTGTTTTGTATGTGTGCATGGCAACAGATGGGACAGGAGCTGGCCATAGTCGATGAGGGTAGCTCATGAGAGAGTCTAGATATGTGTACTCGAGTTGTTTGTAGTTGAAATGATGTTTATATCTCTTAGAAAGCATGTTGAAAATACATTGGTTAATGTTCTTAAGAAGTTGAGGAACACCTTGTAAAGTTCATGCTTTTGTTGAATTCTTAAAGGTTGGTTTGATGTATAACCTTGTTATAAACATGTTTAGATTTTGTTCTATGTATGTTTACATGTTTTAGGACTTCAATATGATGGATTGGAGTGTTTAGAAAGATCAAGTTTGGCTGTCAAAAACCAGAGCACAGGACTGTTCAGAGGTGAGCTCAGTCTGCTCTTTTTAGCAGACCGAGCGCAGCCTATTTTGTTCAACCCGAGAGTTGGGTTTGAGGGGGGCGAAGTGGACCTCGTGCACCCCTGTTTGAAAAAAAAAATTGTTTGATCTTTTTCATTCCTTGTTTTATAAATGATGTTTAATTACTAGTTGCCCCAAGAATGAGATTAGCAACCCGAAGCTTCACAACAGGTGGTATCAGAGCGATAAGTTTCTCGGACTGAGAATAGATGAGCGGGGTAGATCGAGTCATCTATTCTGATTTATTTATTGCTTTCATACTTGTATGGTATATGATTCATTGATTACAGATGTTAAATTGTCACATGATGCTGTGATAATTTGCGAAGAACATGTCGTACAATGTTTTGAATTACATGCTATCTGATTATCTGATTGAAGTAATAGCATGTATTGAATGAGTATGAATCAGAACTCGATCTCTTGAGAAGGCATAATTGTGCTAATCAGAGGTGGAACTGAAACAGAAATGTGTTATGATATGATGAAATGTGCACTAATCTGTTTGATTATCAGATATGCCTCCCCGACCAGCACCGAGAGTTAGACATACATTGGCAGTAAATGAACCAGAACAGACAAATGCTGCACAGGTCCCAGTGACAGCAACTGAACATGGACAGAGTAGTACTTCTGTTGATTTGTTTGGTGATGCCAATCCGATGGAGAAGCTTTTGAAGCGATTCCAGTCCTTCAAACCACCGACACTACAAGGGACTGAGAACTCTATTGACTGTGAAAAATTGTTGGAGGATATAGAGCAGTTATTTGAGTCACTTGATTATGCGGATGAATGACGAGTGAGATTGGTAATCCATCAACTACATGGCCTTGCGAAGAATTGGTGGATAGTGACAAAGAAAGCATTTGAAAACCAAGGTACTGTTATTACTTGGGTTGTATTTAAAACTGCTTTCTATCAGCGTTTCTTTCCTATGTCTTATCGGAAGGACAAGGGAGCAAAATTCGCAAGTTTGCAACAGGGCCAAATGAATATTGAAGATTATGTTGAAAAATTTACGAGTTTGATGAAGTTTGCTCTACATGTTGCTTCCAGTGACGAAGCTCAAGCCGATCAATTTATAATTGGCTTGAATCCTGACGTGTTTACTCTTGTAAATTCGGGAAGACCAAGTACCTTTGCTGATGCTCTGAATCATGCAAAGGGTGTAGAAGCAGGAATAGTGAAACAAAGAGGAGCTCAGTTTGTTCCCCAACCTATGAAGCAACCACAAGAACAGCCACAAATTCCACAACCACCTCGATTTGAAGCTGGAGATAGCAGCAGTGGAAAGAAAAGTTTTTTCAAGGGTAAGAGCAAACAGTTCAAGAGATCAGGTGGTAGTAGCTCTTCTAGTTCAGGTAGTTCCCGACAGTCTAGAGCTGGACAGAGGTAAGATGTTTATTACACCAGATGTGGAGGTCAACATACCAATGAGCAATGCCGAGGTGTATTTGGAAGTTGTCATATTTGCAATAAGATGAGACACTTTGCGAGAGTATGTCCACAACGAGGTTCTGTAGGTGCTCAGGGTACTGGATCGTCTAGATCAGTAGCTCAGGCTGATAGACAAGTAACTTCAGTCCACTCTTTCCAACCACAGACTGCAGCACAGAGTAGAGGAGGAGGTCAGACGGTGAATCAACCTCCGAGGCAACAAGCACGAGTGTTTGCATTGACAGAGGAACAAGCACAAGCGGCACCGAACGATGTGATTGCAGGTAATTGTTCTCTTTATGGTTATCCTGCCTATGTCTTATTTGATACTGTTGCGTCGCATACTTTCGTTTCTGAACAATTTGTTACATTGTATTCATTGCCTGTTAAGTCATTAACTACTGTAGTGTCTATATCTTCACCGCTGGGAAAATGTATAGTATCAGTGAAGTCTGTTAGAAACTGTGTACTACAGTACGAAGGTAATGAAGTTAAGCTTGACTGTATCGTTCTTGGTTTGTCTGATTTTGACTATATAATTGGTATTGATATGCTAACCAAGTACAGAGCAACAGTTGACTGTTTTCAAAAGATAGTGAGGTTCAGACCAGTGATGGCTGACGAATGGAAATTTTATGGTAAGGGTGCAAGATCTAAAATTCCCTTGATATCTGTTATTGCTATGACTGATTTGTTACAGAAAGGAGCAGAGGAATTTCTGATCTATGCAGTTGATGTACTGAAGACTAGTCCAAAATTGACTGATCTACCAGTGGTGAATGAGTTTGCAGATGTATTCCCTGACAAGATTCCGGGATTGCCACCGTACAAAGATAGACTTCGGTATTGAATTGATGCAAGGTACTCAGCCGATATCGAAAGCACCTTATCGAATGGCACCGATTGAACTAAAAGAACTGAAAGACCAACTCGAAGATTTGTTGGCCAAGGGATATATTAGACCGAGTGTTTACCCATGGGGTGCTCCAGTTTTATTTGTTAGAAAGAAGGATGGATCGATGAGATTATATATTGACTACGGGCAATTGAACAAAGCAACGGTAAAGAATCGTTATCCTTTACCTCGTATCGATGATTTATTTGATCAATTGCAGGGTTCGTCAGTATATTCGAAGATTGATCTACGATTCGGTTATCATCAGTTGAGGGTTAGAGACGAGGATATTCCTAAGACTGCATTTAGAACCAGGTATGGCCATTATGAATTCATAGTCATGTCTTTTGGTCTAACGAATGCACCAGCAGTTTTTATGGGATTGATGAATAGAGTATTTCAAAGATATTTAGACGACTTTGTGATTATCTTTATCGATGATATTTTGATATACTCTAAGAATCTGTGTGAACATGTTGATCATCTACGAATTGTACTAAGAACATTAAGAGAAGAGAAATTGTTTTCCAAGTTATCCAAATGTGAATTTTGGTTGCAGAGAGTTGTTTTTCTTGGTCATATAATTTCAGGAGATGGCATTTTAGTTGATCCAAATAAGGTTGAAGCTGTGATTAGTTGGCAGAAACTGACATCTGTGCCAGAAATTCGAAGTTTTATGGGCTTAGCTGGTTATTACCGTCGATTCATTCGAGATTTTTCATCGATAGCGAAGCCTATTACACAGCTTACATAGAAGAATGCACCATTTATTTGGTCTGAGGCATGTGAAAGGAGTTTTATCGAACTAAAGAAGAGATTGACTACAGCGCCGGTTTTGAAAATCCCTACAGGTACTGGTGATTTTGTTGTATATTGATGCTTCTCACCAGGGTTTGTGATGTATTTTAATGCAGAAAGGACATGCTGTAGCTTATGCTCTCAACAACTGAAATCACATGAAGTCAGGTATCCGATTCATGATCTTGAATTGGCTGCAATCGTCTTTGCATTGAAGATCTGGAGACATTACTTATACGGCGAGAAGTTTGAAATCTTTTCTGATCACAAAAGTCTGAAGTATCTGTTCTCACAATCCGAATTGAATATGAGACAACGACGATGACTTGATTTATTGAAGGATTTTGATTGTGAAATCAAATACTATCCAGGGAAATCTAATGTAGCAGCGGATGCCCTGAGTAGAAAGGTATGTGCTTTATCCTTGTCTACGGTAGGTGTATCTAATTTGATTGAGGATTGTTGTATTTTTGGATATGTATTTGAGACAGATAGAAGGCCGATGAGAGTATATGCAATCAGTGCTGAGCCAGAATTGCTGATTCGTATCAAAGAAGCGCAGAAAGCCGATCAGAATGTACGGAAATCAATTGAAATGATCCGATCAGGACATCAGTCTGAGTACAAGGTTTGTGACGATGATATCTTGTATGTGAATAACCGAATAGTTGTTCCCAATAATGCAGACTTGATACAGAATATTTTGAAAGAAGCCCATTGTAGTCGCTTCAGTGTTCACCCTGGAGGCAGAAAGATGTACAACGACTTGAAGAATCAGCACTGGTGGAAACAAATGAAGTCTGACGTGACTGAATTTGTATCCAAATATTTGAATTGCCAACAGGTGAAGGCTGAAAGAAAGAAACCATGTGGCTTATTACAGAGTTTATCGATTCCTGAATGGAAATGGGACCACATTTCCATGGGCTTTGTAACAAAGTTGCCACGATCATCTCGAGGATGCGATGCTGTTTGGGTGATCATCGAAAGATTGACAAAATCTGTATGCTTTATTCCTTACCGAATGACTTATCGTCATGATCAATGGCAGATCTCTATATTCGAGAAGTGGTAAGATTACACGGTGTGCCAAAGTCAATAGTTTCTGACCGATATCCGAGATTCACTTTGCACTTTTGGCATAGCCTACAGGAAGCTCTAGGTACGCGCTTACATTTGAGTACTGCTTACCATCCTCAAACTGACGGTCAATCTGAACGAACTATTCAGATGCTTGAGGATATGTTGAGAGCTGTAGTACTTTATTTTGGTACTACATGGCAAGATTCTATACCACTCGTAGAATTTTCTTATAACAATAGTTATCAGACGAGTATCGATATGGCTCCATTTGAAGAGTTATATGGGAAGAAGTGCCGATCGCCACTGTATTGGGATGATGTTTCTGAGGTACCTGAATTAGGGCCATATTTGATCAGACTGATGACTGAGAAAGTGAAGCTTATACAGCACAGAATAAGAACAGCGCAGCACAGACAAACCAGATATGCGAATGTACGACGACGGTCGTTATCTTTTGATCAGGGAGATAGAGTGTTTCTAAAGATTTTACCGTTCAGGGGCACAGTCCGATTTGGAAAACGAGGGAAGTTATCTCCACGATATATTGGGTCATACGAGATTCTCGAGAAGATAGGCAATCTTGCTTATCGACTCGCTCTTCCTATGTCTTTATCTGGAATACATGATGTCTTTCATGTATCGATGCTGAGAAAGTATATATCTGATGCGTCTCATGTGATTCGATCTGATGAAGCTGAATTGGATGATACTCTCGAGCAACCTATTCAGATTCTCGATAGAAAGACAAAGCAACTCCGAACGAAGACCATTCCATTAGTGAAGATTCAATGGAGTAGGCACGGAGTTGAAGAAGCGACGTGGGAAGTCGAAGAAGATATGAAGCAACGATTTCCTTATCTATTCCACTTATGTGAGTTCTTATTCAGTTTCTGGTTATTCTTTATTCTTACGAGTATACAGACTGCATATCTATACTGCTTATGAATTTGAGGACGAACTCATGTCTTAGTGGGGGAGAAATGTAAGGCCCGAGATTATTTTATTTAATCCAGGATTATTTAACATAATCCGAGATAATTTAATTTTAATCCGAGTATATTTAATTTGGGAATATTTAGAGTTTTGATTTAAATTCTAATATTCTTAAATTATTTAGGACTGAAATTGAATTAAAAAGAGGGCTGAGGACTGAATTGCAATTTACGAAGTTTGAGGAATTAAATTGCAATTTGTATTGAAGTTATCTGATTTAATATTTATATTATCAGCTTGAAACGTGTAATGTATATAGACAATTCAGAATTCAGAAACAGAGGAGTCAGGTTCTTCAATTTTCTTTGGAATTGTGATCTTCAAAACCTTGTAACTTTTGCTCCGGTTATCCGATTTCGATTCCGTAAATTGTTCTGAAATCCTTGTGATGAGGGCTTCGATCTCGTGTAAGTTTTGTGTTGTTTTATATGGATTTCGAAGTCAGTAGTTGTTCTTGACGTATATGCAATTCTATATTTGAAACCGGATCGAAGAGTTTATCCTATTTGTTCTTAATCTTTGAATTCGATTATGATTCGAAGTTTATAGCTGATGTTAGGATGATTTGGATGATGATTTATTGAGTTAGATGCACGTATGAATGGTTTTGAAGATAGAATTGATTTCGATATTTTGTCGGTTCCCGATTTTCAATCACTACGCCGTCGAATCGTGTTTTGAAGCTGTTTTGATAGCCTATGTCTGAGCTGAAGTCTTTATCTAGATGTTGTGATTGTTACAACATTTTTATTCTTCAGTTTCAGTTGAGTTTGGAAGGCCAACGACTCAAGACATCAAATTTGAACCGAAGAAGTTTGATTGAGGTTTGAAATGCTATTGATTGACGATTTGTTGATGGTTTTGATTCATTTCTGAAATGATTGAGTTGAATGAAGTTTGATATATATGTTCTGATTGTTATATTGCAGATTGAAGTGTTCAGAACCGAGATATACGAAGGTATAATGACGACATCGTGAGTTAGGGACTTTGAGACTCAAGAACGACTATTTTTGAGTTGGCCCGCAAAAACCACATACTTGATATGTTTTTATTTATGTTTGATGTTGTCGATCCATCTCAGGTAGTGGATCTTTGAGTTTGAGTCGATATGATAGTATATTGAATTGATTCTATGCCAAGGTTGCGGTTAACCTTATTTTCTAGCCGGGATGGCTACGATAGATGGATATCCATATCAAGATCGGTTACGAATCTTGATGGCAACAACAATATATATGAATTAATTCTTAATCGAGATATGCGTTATTTACTTTATTATTGAGTCGATTATGAATAGAGTTGATATGATTTATTTAACGCTTTATATATGTCGATTGTACTGGGAATGTTTTCTCACCGGAGTTTATCCGGCTGTTGCTTTATTTTGTATGTGTGCATGACAACAGATGGGGCAGGAGCTGGCCATAGTCAACGAGGGTAGCTCATGAGAGAGTCTAGATATGTGGACTCAGGTTGTTTGTAGTTGAAATGATGTTTATATCTCTTAGAAAGCATGTTGAAAATACGTTGGTTAATGTTCTTAAGAAGTTGAGGAACACCTTGTAAAGTTCATGCTTTTGTTGAATTCTTAAAGGTTGGTTTGATGTATAACCTTGTTATAAACATGTTTAGTTTTTGTTCTATGTATGTTTACATGTTTTAGGACTTCAATATGATGGATTGGAGTGTTTAGAAAGATCAAGTTTGGCTGTCAAAAACCAGAGCACAGGACTGTTCAGAGGTGTGCTCGGTCTGCTCTTTTTAGCAGACCGAGCGCAGCCTATTTTGTTCAACCGGAGAGTTGGGTTTGAGGGGGGCGAACGGTCCACTATTTTTGGCGGACCTCGCGCACCCCTGTTTGAAGAAAAAAAATTGTTTGATCTTTTTCCTTTCTAGTTTTATTAATGATGTTTAATTACTAGTTGCCTCAAGAATGAGATTAGCAACCCGAGGCTTCACACCGTTCATCGTATTATATTTCATAGTCATAATCATCATTCTTCCAAAAACGTGAACATTCATGAAACAATGTCGTGCATGCATAAACCAATGTGAGAACCATTCATGCATAAAGTACTTCCTACATTTCATGATTTTCAAGGAAAAATAGTTTTCATGAAGGTTGAAAACATAAATATGCATCACATAGTATAATCAACCCACGTGAGTCGTTTCTTCCGTCCTGAACATTTGAATTTGAAACTTTTCCAATAGAACGTCTTAAAAACACTTAAAATAGCTTTAAAAACATAAAACTTAGTTTTGGACTTCAAATGCAAAAAATATAAAAATTTGGACAGAACATGTCCCGCCTCAAAGCATGCTGTCTGGGTTTTCCAGGCAGTCCGATGCCGCGCGAATTGGACGAAGACATGACCATTTCAACCTCTTTCGAACTCTTTTTGATGAAACTATGTACCCACACCCTTAGAAAAACAATTGCACGCCAAAAAAACATAAAAAACATGAAAATAATTCCAACATCAATTCATCTCTTCAAAAGTTTGAATCAAAACACCGTACGCACACCAAATTCAAAAACCTTTCATCTAAATCCATAAAACATCAATAAAATTTCCCCAAAGACATCAGAAACGCATCAGTACACATCACGATTCTACATCATACTCATGAAATCTTTGTAAATCATGCATCAATCAACATATATATATATATATATATATATATATATATATATATATATATATATATATATGCATATAGGGTTTGTATCAAAATTTCTATACCCTTGAATGGGTTTTCAAAACCTTAAAAACTTGCCTGAATCATTGCTTGGATTTAACCTGGATTGCGGAAGAACGATCTAGCCTCGAGAAAAAACCCTTGCCTTGGCTGCTGAGTTTGAACAAGAGAAGAGAACTTTTGGGAGAAGAGAAAACGTTCTAATAAAGATTAAAAATGAAATTTTGAACGCTTAACTAATTGTGACTAATATATGGGTTTCTAACACGACCCATTAGTTACAATTAAAAGTTTTTAAAATTTTAACCTCCTAGTAATTAAAATACATTGCATCGACTAAAACTTTATTTTAAATAATAAAAAAATATTTTCTTTTATCGATTCAAGGTTAGTCTCGTCCCCACTGCCCAGAATTAGATACCAAACCTGAAAAATTTTCCGATTATTTATTTTAATTAGTAAAACAAGCGGTTCGTGACATACATAATACATGTTCATGTGAAAAATGAGAATGTTTTTTTAATTATTTTGAAATTAAATTTATCAATTATATTGAAATTGTAGAAGATAAATGATATTCATTTAATGTGTAGTTATATTTTATTTTAAACTAGCAATCGTGACATGTGATTTCACGTGTTCGACAATTTAATTATTTGAGAAAAAACGTAAAATATAATTAAAAAACATGTGAGAATATTTGTGTCGGATTACTAGAAACCTTCACAAATAGCGACCGTTTTTAAAAACCGTCGTTAACAGCGACGGTTGGCTAATAAACCGTCGCAAATATTACCGACGGTTTGTTAAAATCGTCGCTATTTGCCGCGTTTTTTTTTTGTAGTACAATTTAGGGGTAATAGAGTAAAAATTTTGAAGTGATTTAACACACAAAAAACGATTAATATAAAACTTTCATTTATTATAATATAATATAGATGTTATATATATATCGAAATTACTTTAATGTTATTAAATTTTACATAAAATTTATTGTATGTAAAATTATACTTTTTTTTAAAAGCGTATGTATAATTGTGTCTACGACAGTGCCCCTGTTCTACGTGAAAGGACAAGTTCACAAAAAAAAATGAAGAATCCAAACAAGTAGATTTATTATTATTATTTTGTGGCGAGGAAACAAGTACCTTTTTTTTTTATGGACGCTAAATTAACGAGTAGAAGTTTTAAAAATAATGAATTTATTGATGGATACTGCGTTCATAGGAGAAAATGGACCAAAAAAAAAAAGAAAGAAACAAAAACAAAAACAAAACAAAACAATCGCGATTTACTTAAATGTTTGGTACCAATCAGTATCATCTTGGAAATATCATATTGATAATCAATTGCATAAAATCAGTTTATATATATATATATATATATATATATATATATATATATATATAATGGACAAAAAAAAAATAAAAACAAAACAAAACAAAAACAAACAATCGCGATTTACTTAAATGTTTGGTACTAATCAGTATCGTCTTGGAAAATATCATATTGATAATCAATTGCATAAAATCAGTTTATATATATATATATAATATCAAGATTTCGGTACTAATGTCTCGAAATTTTACGGTATATCAAGATTTCGGTACAATACCGATATATATCATTTTATATCAACATAACCTTATATTTTTAAAATTTTTAAAATTTATTGTTTAAATATATATATATATAATCAGGCTTATAGCTCAATTGATCTCACATATCCGTCATTTGAAGAAGACTCGAGTTCGAGTTCCCTCTCCCTCTTTATAATACACACACATACACACATATATATAGATATAAATTTTTATATATTGTTTCAGTATGCCGTAATATATCGAAATCCTCATACGTCATTACGTTATCGTATCGCATACCATACCGTACCGAAAATTCGATATTTTTTGGGTACGGTAAGTTCTGTTTACCGAAAATTCGATATTACTTCTCAATCCTAGAGATAGTGTTAGTAAATAATTAAAAAAAATGATCATGTAATTTTCTTTATAGAGTTTTCAAATTTTGAAAAAAAAAAAAACACCAAAAAAACAACATAATCACTCTTTTTTAAACATTTTCAAATACTATAAATGTTGGAAGTTAAAAACTCTTCTGATTACACAAAAAATAATTGCACTCAAGCAGAAAGAATGAGCAATAGATTATTCTATTTTGGTCAATGCTATCTTTCAGACAATGCATGTAAGGGCCCAAATTTTTTTCACACGAGATGTTTGCGCATTTTTTTTCACTCGAGATGTTCGCACGAACATCACAGATAAAAAAAAATGGCCCCCTTTCTAGACTTTTACTTTTTTTTTAAGATAATTTGTTTTTATTAAAAAAAATCAAATTTATCATCATCATCAAATTTCATTTATTTCATCAATTCGAAAACTTTACATGTTAGAAAAAAATAAAAGTGGCATTTATATATTAGTTGGAGGTCGAAAAACTAAACTTGTATTCTATTTCAGATTGAGACGAGATACATCTGTCAAATAAACGTTATTTCACTTGGAGACTAAGCCAAAACCCCATTTAACGTCAATTTAAATAATTGACAAAAAATCATATAAGATGGTCTCAAGGATATTTTTTAAATAATTTGGAATCATACCTGTGGTCGATTAAAAACCAAAAGTATGATTCCAAATTATTTAAAGTTACGTTAAATGGACATAAATATTAATCTCTCTCATTTTTAAAGTGTGATAGCGGATGATGATTTAAAAAAAAAAAAAAAAAATTTACTTGAACGAAAATGATATGTATATATGTTGATGCGAAATTCATGGTGTCATTGTCATATATTATAATATTGATTCATCTATTTATAGCTGGTTTATAAAAATTTTAAAATAATCAAAATATTATATTTGAATAAAAATGAAAATTGATCATCCAAATCAAGTCAAGTCAATTCAAACCCAAACCCAAACCTTAGTGAGTTTGGTTTTTAAACTATTAACATTTTTTTTAAAATCATAAATCGAAACAATTTAGTTTTACTCCATTATTAAGACGATGACAAATTACACTTATACCGCATTATAGTTTGCCTAAAATATACTAATTATATTATGATTATATTTCATTCTCATCAAAACAATTATATTAGCATATATTCCAGTAGCCTACCATCAACAACATAGAGAACATGTTTCTATATTGTTTTTCGATTATAGTCCCCAAATAATACCCAATTTTATTTTTAATTAATTATAAAAAATGCTAAACTAAAGTTCATAGTTTTGCTTAAAAATCATTAGTATTAGTAATTAATTTCTGAAAAATGTAGCGACTAGCGAGTTAGTTGTTTATTTTTTTTGGGCAAATTGGAAATAAATCCCCAATTCAAACATCAACTTTGTGTTCAGTCTCTAGTGCATAAAGTTTTATTCTGCACTTCCTCATACACCAAAATCTTTATTTTAACTCCCCATTTCATATTTTATTTCATTTTTGCATTAAATTTTATTTTATTTCTTTTCTACTTTGTTCTCATCTTCACGTGAAGAAGCTCTGGCTCTCCCCCAATTTCATCTCTTCTCTCCTCCGATTTCTATCCCGTCGAAAATTTCATTCCCCAGTTCTCATTCTCTCGTGAAGCCTAGCTACTCTTCTCCCCAATTTTATCGCTTCACTCATCCGATTTCTATCTGTCAGAAAGCTCATTTCATATCCACCAATTTCCATCTCTTCCCATTCGTTAAAGTCTTTTTCCTGTTTTATTTATTCCTCATTGTTCAACTTGAAGTCTGGAAAACGTGGTCTATAGCGACGTCTGCACCCACCAAGAAATTCACGGACAACAAAAGGGAGTCGGGAGCAATCTGTTATTAGGTAAAAACACACACAAATCTTACCTTTATTTTTCTTCATGAAGCCGATTATTTTTTTCCTTTTTTCCCTTCTTCTAACTGTTATTATTGCTCCAATTTTTAATGGGTTCTTGTTATTTTTGTTTGAAATCGACTATGATGGCGTGTGTTTTATGGCTAGTGCTATATTGGTAGTCACATTGCTCATTGGAGCAGTCATTTGCATTTTAGTTGATTGGTGTTTGACGAATGTGATTGTGGTTTTTGAATCAAATTGGGGGTTTGCACCATTGAATATGAGCTCTTATTTAATGAAGGGGATGAAAAAAGTTTGATTTTCCATGAAACACTGTATTATCTTATGAAATTAGAATCAAAATCATTAAATAAAAATATTTGTCACATTTTTGTTGTTTTTGCGCTTGGTTCAATTTGTACTGAATTCTCTTCGGCATATGTTGGTTTCTTCTATTTATGGCGGTTTTTTTCTCAAATATTTCTTGTTTTTATTGAAACTCTGATTATATTTTTTCGACACGTGCTGATTTTTGTTTGAATTATGCTGATTTTGAAGCAGTGCGTGATAATCCGATGAAATCTATTAAATTATGCGGCTTTTTCATTACTTATGGCATACTGTTTTATATTTTTATTTAGAAATGGTTCGAAAACGAGTAGGATCTGAGGTGAAAGCTAGTACCCGGAGGCTGCATGAGGCACCAAGTTGTTGCTCTGCTCTAGTATTTCGAGAAGGACTAAGGGAAATGAGAATAAAGTGAACAATTTTGTTGGTGTACTTTGTACTGTACTTTGATAGGACATATAACCATGTTGATGAAGTTGGTACTGTATTTTGGTTGAATTGATGTTTAATTTCTATTTATAACTATGTTAATGAAGGTGGTACTGTATTTTGGTGAAATGGATGTTTAATTTCCATTTATAACTATGCTGATGAAGTTAGATGTTTAATTTTGGTGGAATGGATGTTTAATTTTGGTTGAATGAATGTTTAATTCTCATAACACAATTAGACGTATCGTTATACTTCATTTTCAAGCAAATGTACTATGTATCTTTATAAATGGTACAACGTTTCTGACCAAGTACCAACACCAATGTAAAACATGTATGAAAAATGTACCAAATCTAACAAATTCTCATACCACAATTAGACGTTATTATACTTCATTTTCAATCAAAAGTACTATATGTATCGTTACAAATGGTACTGCATTTTTGATCACGTACCAACACCACAATGTAAAACATGTATGAAAGATGTACCAAATTTAACAAATTCTCATATCACAATTAGATGTTATTATACTTTATTTTTAATCAAAAGTACTAAGTATCGTTACAAATGGTACTACGTTTCTGATTATGCACCAACATCACAATGTAAAACATGTATGGAAGATGTACCAAATTTAAGAGATTATCATACTTAGTCATATCACAATTAGACGTTATTATACTTTATTTTCAAGAAAAAGTATTACGTATCAATACAAACGGTACTGCGTTTCTGAACCACGCACCAACACCACAATGTAAAACATGTATGGAAGATGTACCAAATTTAATGAATTCTCATACCACAATTTGAGGTTATACTTCATTTTCAAGCAAAGGTACTATGTATCAATACAAATGGTACTGCATTTCTGACCACGCACCAACACCACAAGGTAAAACATGTATGGAAGATGTACTAAATATAACAAAATCTCATACCACAATTTGACGTTATTATACTTTATTTGCTAGCTAAAGTATTACGTATATATATAAATGGTACTGCATTTCTTACCACGCAGCAACACCATAATGTAAAACATGTATGGAAGCACCAAATTTAACAAATTCTCATACCATAATTAGATGCTATTATACTTCGTTTTTAAGCAAAGATACTACGTATCAATACAAATGATATTATGTTTCTGACCATTCACCAACACCACAATGTAAAACATGTATGAAATATCTTCATTGGTACTATGTATCTACATTACAAGAGGGGAGAACAATGAATAGTAATTAACACAAATTTATGCATCAAGTGTATGATTATATAGCATCAATGATGATTGAAAAATGTTTATGAATCCTAATGTCTAATTTTTATAGCACATATGGTGATTAACAAACACATGTATATGTATCCATTGTTTAAGTTTGTAATATCTATGGTTAAAACAACTTTATCTATGTATCCAATGTCCTAATTTGTAATATCAATGGTAATTAAAACATTTTAACTCATAAAATGTCTAAATTTTTAGTATCAATCATGATTATAACATGTTTTTTGCATATATGGTGATTAACAAATACATGTATATGTATCTATTGTATATGTTTGTAACATCTATGGTTAAAACAAATTTATTTATGAATCCAATGTCATAATTTTGTATCATAAATGGTGATTAACACATTTTTACACATAAAATGTTTAATTTTGTGGTATAAATCAAAATACTTTAGCTTGAAAATGAAGTGGTCAGCAATGCAGTACCATTTATATTTATACGTAGTACTTTAGCTAGCAAATAAAGTATAATAACGTCTAATTGTGGTATGAAAATGTATTAAATTTGGTACATCTTTCATATATTTTTTTACATTGTGGTGTTGGTGCGTGGTCAGAAACACGGTATATTTTGTATTGATATGTAGTAGCTTTGCTTAAAAATAAAGTATAATAATGTCTAATTGTGGTATGAGAATTTGTTAAATTTGGTACATATTCCATACATATTTTACATTATGGTGTTGGTGAGCGGTCAGAAACGCAGTACCATTTATATCCATACATAGTACTTTAGCTAGCAAATAAAGTATAATAACGTCAAATTGTTGTATGAAATTTTTTTATATCAATTGGTACATCTTCCATACATGTTTTACATTGTTGTGTTGGTGCATGGTCAGAAACTCACTACCATTTGTATTGATACATAGTATCTTTACTTGAAAATGAAGTATAATAACCTCTAATTGTGGTATGAGAATTTGTTAAATTTGGTACATCTTTCATACATTTTTTACATGATGTTAGTGCGTGGTTCAAAAAGCAGTACCATTTGGTGCCTCATGCGGCCTCCGGGTACTAGCTTTACCTCAGATCCTACTCGTTTTCGAACCATGTCTAAATAAAAAAATAAAACAGTGTGCCATAAGTCATAACAAAAAGCAGCATAATTTAATAGATTTCATCGGATTATCATGCACTGCTTCAAAATCGGCATAGTTCAAACAAAAATCAACATAATTCAAACAAAAATCAGCACATGCCGAAAAAAGATCATCACAGTTTCAATAAAAACAAGAAATATTTGAGAAAAAAATCGCCATAAATAGAAGAAACCAACATATGCCGAAGACCATTCGGCACGAATTGAACGAACAAGCGCAAAAACAAACAAAAACGTGACAAATATTTTATTTAATGATTTTGATTCTAATTTCAGGAAAATTTTTAGATTTCATCCGAGTATATATAATACACTGTTTCATGAAAAATCAAACTTTTTTCATCCCCTTCATTAAATAAGAGCTCATTTTCAATGGCTCAAACCCCCAATTTGATTCAAAAACCACAGTTACATTTGCCAAACACCAATCAACTAAAACGCAAATCACTGCCCCAATGAGCAGCGCGACTACCAATATAGCAGTAACCATAAAACACACGCCATCACAGTCGATTTTAAAAAATAAAATAAAATAACAAGAACCCATTAAAAATTGAAGCAATAATAACAGTCAGAAGAAGGAAAAAAAGGAAAATAAAATTGGCTTCATGAAGGAAAATAAAGGTAAGATTTGTGTGTGTTTTTACCTAATAACAGATTTCTCCCGACTCCCTTTTGCTGTCAGTGGATTTCTTGGTGGATGCAGACGTCGTTATAGCCCACGTTTTCCAGATTTCAGGTTGAACAAGGGGGAAAAAATAAAACAGGAGAAAAACGTTAACGAATGGGAAAAGATGAAAATCGGTGGATATGGAATGACAGATAGAAATCGAAGGAGAGAAGCGATGAAATTGGGGGAGAAGAGTAGCTAGGATTCACGTGAGAATGAGAAATGGGGATTGAACTTTCTGGGATAGAAATAGGAGGAGAGAAGAGATGAAATTGGGGGAGAGCCAGGGCTTTTTTACGTGAAGATGAAGATGAGAAAAAAATAGAAAATAAAATAAAATAAAATTTAATGGAAAAATGAGATATAGCGTGAAATGGGGAGTTAAAATAAAGATTTTGATGTATGAAGAAGTGCAGAATAAAATTTTATGCATTATGGACTGAACACAAAGTTGATGTTTGAATTGGGGATTTATTTCCAATATGCCCTTTTTTTTTTTTTTTGGTCATTTGATTTATTTAATTTAATTAATAATTAACACAGACTGGAACTCGGAAGTCGGAAGGGGTTTGGGCTCCGTCGCAACCGCCGTGATGACCTCCTGCTCCGTCGCACTGTACATTGCTCTCGTCCTCCTAGCTACGCCAACTCCTCCGGTAATTTACTTCTCTTATCTCCATCCTCGATTATGATCTCCGACACGGAATCGCTATTGAGATTCTGGGTTTTTAACATTCTACCTATTTGAGATTGTGCTCTGTTTTGGTTTTTTTTTTCTTCTCTAAATTATGCTGTGCGATTATACCTCATGCGCGGAACTGCGGATGCATTATCTAGAGGGAATTAGAAAATACGATATGAATGGATGCAGGCGAGGATTTCGAGTTTCTTCGTATGTGTTTTCTTTTGTTGTTGTACATACAGATAACAATGCAGTGGTGGTGCAAACTTGTTGAACAATGTGAATCCGGGCACATCATGGCCAGCCACTAGTTCAATTGTTACTAGTGTTGGTCTCCATAGGTAAAAGTCATATGGTGTTAGTACCTTGAAGTTGATTTTAGTGCAACTTGTTATTTCTTAGTCCAACTATGAGTTTCCTATGATTCAGTGCACAACTTGAACGATGGGTTACTGGCGGGTTTATAATAAGAGCGTGAGAGAAGTGTTGAATTTTATCAGTGCTTGGTCCAGATGAGGAATGAGGATTCGATAAGTTTTCATTAAAATGATTCTGTGGTGCTCAAGTGACTACCTGAGCATTAATTGTTTGCTCTAAGGCACTAGGCTCATGATATCCATGTATAGAGTATCAATTTCAAACGAAAATTGTGAGATATGAGCACCTTCTCGACATGTTTCTTGAATCAGGCATTTGGATATGAAGTTAAGAACGTGGAAAAGTTCCCCATTGTCATTAGCACCTGGCCCTTCTTGGAAGCTGTCAGAGCAGCATGGAAGACAGTTAGCAGAGGGTTTTCGGCAGTGGATGCAGTAGTAGAAGGTTGCTCTGCTTGTGAGATATTAAGATGCGATGGTACAGGTTGGGATCCAGTTTCGCACTTCCCTCTTGTCAAACGAAGAAAATGATATAGCAACTGATGTGCATTCTGATATCCGCTGTTAATGAACTGTATTTATGCTAATCTTTTGTCTGCCCAATAAATATTAATTTCAATGTTAAAACATTATTGCATTTTGAGTCATTTTGTTTGGTAGCAGTGATACTTAACTTTCTGTCTTGTTCTTTTATGGTCATTTTCACTGCTATCCTTAGGTTTATATCAATGACCATGTCCATGAACAGTTGGTCCTGGTGGGAGTCCCGACGAAAATGGAGAAACTACCATTGATGCTATGATAATGAATGGTGTAAGTTATGTGGCGTTTATTTGTCAAATATCGAATTGTTCTTTCTTGATATAGCTACAAGTGAAGCATAGAATGTTTAACTATTTTTCTTCCAAGACGTGCATAGGTGACGATGGAAGTTGGAGCTGTTGCTGCAATGAGATATGTGAGTGAAGGCATCAAAGCGGCAAGATTAGTGATGCAGCATACTGAACACACCATGCTTGTTGGAGAGCAAGCATCAATATTTGCTATTTCAATGGGTCTTAAAGGTCCCACAAATCTAAGCTCAGAAGAATCAATAGAGAAGTGGATAAAATGGAAAAATAACAAGTGCCAGCCCAATTTCAGGAAAAATGTTCTGCCCATTTATGATTGTGGTCCTTACCATACCAAGAGCATATATAAACTCGGTGAGGCATCATGCACAAATACTAAGAGTGCTGTTGTTGATAGATCAGGGACGTGTCCGATTGGTATCCACAACCATGATACAATATCACTGGCTGTTATTGACAAAGTTCGTTCTTTCCCTCTTAACAATTTCATTTTTCCCTTTTGCTTTGGATTCATTGTCAATTTATACCAGTGTATCTGTGTTTTTCCAGTTGGGACATGTTGCTGTTGGTACATCAACTAATGGGGCCACTTTTAAGATTCCTGGCAGGTAATAATAGGAAGCAATGATCATGCATGCATTAATCTGTTTTTATTATTTACCAATGTGATCGTCTTTAACTTATGTGAGAATAAGAATATTTATATTTGTTATCCTTTTAAGTAAAAGATTAGCAAACTATTTATTTCAACAGTTATGCGCATGTTTCCAGGCGATGGCAAGGTTAATAAATTTTAGTGAAGAAAAACTTGTGATCTGTATATGAGTTCCTGAAAACTCCAAAAAGGAAGCCTAGATAGAGGAACTTCTATGCTGATGCTGTATACGTGTTAAAAAAGGGTTATTTATAGTTTATAAATGAAGTGAAGCGGTTTAACAGGATACTCTGAGATGATTATCTAAGGTATATTGAACATGTATCCATAACATACAAAACACAGCGTAGTGAATAGTTTATGGGATAAATCAAACCAAAAATTTGAACACGGTTTCGAAATGAATAAACTTGAATCCTGCTACCAATGAAGATTTCAATTGGATATTCCCACTCCATCGACTTTTTGCTATCAGGGTTGGTGATGGACCTATTGCTGGATCTTCAGCGTACGCTGATGCTGAAGTTGGAGCATGCGGTGCAACAGGGGATGGTGATGTCATGATGCGCTTCCTGCCATGGTATTCTTTCAAACTACTGTATATTGATTTCCCTGCATGGTTTATTATTTTACTATGGGATTCCTGGAGTTTTTCGAATATAAGCATTGTCCTGTCTCTCTTCCTTAGCTATCAAGTGGTGGAGAGTATGAGGTTAGGCATGGAACCTAAGTTAGCAGCTCAGGATGCCATAGCAAGAATTGCGAGCAAATACCCTGATTTCGTAGGAGCTGTTTTTGCTGTCAATAAGAGTGGCGCCCATGCCGGTGCATGCCATGGATGGACTTTTCAATATTCTGTGAGGAGCCCTGACATGGATGATGTCGTCGTTTATACCGTCATCCCATGACAAGAGGAGTTGGAAATTTCAGCTAACATCGAAGTTTGAAGTCTCAGGAGGGATCTTTCTGAAGATGATCTGTGTCAAGTTTCACATTCTCCAAATACATATACTATTTGAGTCCCTGCATCTACCATGATCATGGCCTGTTTGTACACACAACTCGTCTCATAATTTGATTTCGTTGAGTAGGTGCATGCATGATGTATCCATAAATTTTGATTTATTACTATGTAAGTGGTGATGCAAAACACGATGAGAACGAGGTTGAAGATAAAACAGGTGATTTTTTTGTTCATCTCCCCCACTCTCGTATTTAGTATTTGACAATCATCTTTCTTTTAAGTATAAAAATCACAACATAAAAAGAAGTAAATGTCAAACGAGGCCGGTTGTTTAGGAAGGTTCCACTCGGCAGCTTAATTGCTTATCCTAATCATTTAAGGTAGTGCTTGAGAGAGTGTTGCCTGTTTTTCGCTCGCAAGCGCACGATGTCAAGTTATAATCTAGGAATTTAAGTCCAGATCGATCCCACGGAGAATGAATAAATGATATTATATCAAATATTTGCAACTAATAAAATCCTAATCCTATGTAGAGCTACGAAAATGATTTGATTTTTTTTATGAAACTAAAATTTGCAAGAAATAAAATTAAATAACCACGAGTTCACGAGATGAAAAATTCAATAAGCGATGAATGCTAGAGGTTTGACTTCACTTGACTGTCCACCACAATTTATTTCTAATGATTGTTCAATTATCAATTCTTCTAGTTTATTAGCCAAGAATCTCTATTATTTTCTACTACCTCTCTCGAGTGTCAAGCAGAAATTCGTATTCAATAACAAACTCAATATCTCTATCAAAGTTCAATTATTAAATCCGATAAATAGCACAAGAATTCTTCTAATGACTTCTATGGAGTTATATGCATCTCGAACAATATAAACACCAAAAATGTATTTTCCTATGTCGTATTCAAAATCTCCTCTCTCGAGTGATAGATTCTAAATAAAATATCATTCAATCTATGTTCAGTCAATTGAAAGCATTAAAATCAGGAAAACACAAATAAACTGTGCGAAGAATTCAAATATATAAATCAAAATATCTCAATCATGGTTTCCAGTCAAGATCCGTCTACCTCTAGACTAAGAAATTAGTTCATAATAATTTTAAACATCAAACAAAATATGTTTTTCCAACAATCCATAGACTAAGAAAAAAAGAGTTCAAAGAAAAACTAGAACGAATTAGAATGAAGCTTCTCCGTCGCCGGATGCCGCCGTCTTCCGTCTTCCTACCGAATTCTCGAGCTCTTGTGCAATCCAAAACTCTCAATCGCCGTCCTTATGCTCTGAATACTCTCTAAACCCTTGTATCCTCCAAAATAATTCATAAAATCCTTTTAAAAACTCGATCAAGACTTTCCAAAATTCTGAACACTTCCTAGCGCTGGAGAGCTGCCTTTCGGCGCTGGAGCGCCCGACTTTATTCTTCAACAGCGCTGGAGCGCTGGTATGATAGCGCTGGAGCGCTATTTCTTCAACTTTTCACCTTTCGGAATACTCCGTATAGCGCTGGAGCGCTGGTATTCAGGCGCTGACCTGATCAATTTAAATTCATTTTTCCTCTTTTCTTTTCTTCACTCTTTTTGCATCTTTTTGACTCTTTTGATCAACTAAAATAAATATCACTTGAACTCCTGCAACTGACACTAACAACAAAAGAAAAGCATAATATCCCTCAAAACACAACAAAAGCCGAGCTAAGTCATATAAAATATAAGTGCAAAAATTGCACTTATCAAATCCCCCCAAACTTAGACTTTTTCTAGTCCCGAGCAAAACAGAACAAACAAAAAACTAAGACGCACAAGGAATTAAAAACACACAAGAAAGCAATAAAACTAGAATAATCCAACTGGCCTCAGATGTTCAACAATTAATCCATGAGTAGCTAATTTTTTCAAGAGTCCTCGTGTGTGTGTGATTAGCCAATCCTATCTACCCACCTAACTTTCGATCAAATCATGCAACCATTAAGCCTCAAAGAGTCATTAACCTCGTCCTCTAGTTTCAGAATACTCTCAACCAAGTTCAACTTCTACTCGCATAAATCAAACTTTTTTTTTTCAGTGATTACATTTTTTTTACAAAATTACCGGATTTTACACCCGGTTTTTATTTTATTTTTAGCCCCGTAAATTACCCGCAGACTTATATATAACTACAGATAGGATTTGGATTTCAATCCCCTTGTCTATAGCCCGGATAAAGCATCAACCCCATTATTTTTTTTCCGCATACTTAGCATGGAACAGTGAATAGGATTTCAAACACTTTCCTAGCACGGATGGAGTTGTAAGAAAATTTAGATTTTTAACTTTTGCAACCCCATTTAATCCGCATACTTAGTCAAGCATAAGGCAACTAGGATTTCAGTCCCTTATTCCTAACCCGGATGGAGTCATCAATTAAATTTTGCCTAATCATTTCTATGCTTGTATCAGTCTGCCTCGGTTTTGAGCATAAATCGCCAGAGTTAAGAATCAAATTATCCAATCCACTTACAAAATCCACATAACTTTTTTTACTTATCAGGAGTATCGATAGTCAAGGCTATAGTGCATAAAAAGTGAGAACTCAAGATACAATGTCGCCAACACTAGATTATAAACTCTTTTTCTTTTTCCAACTTAATCATCATAGGCCATTTTTCTTTTGTTTTTCTAATTTTCACATTAATTTTTTTTTTCAAAAACACAAACACACAAACAAACACAAAAACGAACAATAAAACAGACAGAAAATAAAACATGCAGAAACACAATACGAACGAATAAAAATAAAAACAGATACAGGAACTAGTGACTAATTTAGCATGAAACAACCCATCAACTCGCAACTCAACTTCACTTCAATGTCAACAACAATCAATTCATCCAAAACAGACCGTCAGTGGTCATCGTCCATGTCATCACCCTGAGGGGGCCAAACAGGAGGCTGGGGAAACGGCTGATACTCACTGGATCCTGGAAAACGCTGGGCAAGGCTCGTCATGAAATCCAACATATAATCCATGAACTGATCAGTCCGACGTCAATGACTGTCTAACCTCTGCTCCAAACGTGTCAAACGCTCATCATAAAGCGTATCAGCTCCCTGAAGTGGTAGTGGTGGTGGCTGGCTGCTACTAGCAGGGCGATCCTGAGGTGATGCTGCTCTCGGAGGTGGCGGTACATTCTCCGTGTAGTCCCAGTAATAGGTCCTTGGACCTTAAAAAGCTCTTCATCTGCACCCCATGTAACTCCAACATGTGCACAAAGTTCTGTGATCAGAGCAGGGTGAGGCAATCCACCAGTCGTGGTGCCCTTAACTGCCGCAATAATGGAATCCTGAATGATGTTCCCCAAGTTCACCGTCTTTCCTGTGACAATACTGTAAGTCAGGACAGCCCGTTTCTTTGTCACATCAGAAGTGTGGCCGGTGGGCAGCACACGAGCAGCTATCAGAAAAAACCAAGACCTCGCTTCTTGCTTCATTTTTTCGGAAGGAAAATGCACCACTGATTCATTCTTCATCTTCTACTGTGCCCATTCTTCACAAAGAGTGGCAATAATCTCATCATAGTCCACATCACTTGCCTTGAATGCCGAATATTCATCCTCATCTATAGATGGCATAACATAGAGGGTGTTAATGGTATGCCCATCAAAAGCCACCCGCTTACCTCGCACCAGTACATGAAATTGCTCATGTTTACGCTTCAAATTTGCATAGAATTCTCTAACCAAAGAAACAACAGCGTCACCAGGCTGTTTCACAAAACCCATCCATCGTCGCTAATGCGCCTCCTTCCGAACGTCAAACAATACCAGAAAAGCACTAGGATCAAAGCCTCGTTCTCTAACCATGCTCTTGCTCACCATGAGAGGATAATTCTTGGCGGCCTCTTCGTCCCAAAACCGATGGACATCGAAACTACCTGACGAAGATGCCCCCTGCTTTTGTTTCTTTCTCGGTGCCATTACAATACTTCAATTAAAACTCAACAGTAATCACTCCCTTGTCACTACATCGGACAATCACAAACCACACACCAATACACCGTGCCAAGTAACCACTCCAACCCAATATACACGGCCTCAGACAAACCATAATACACACTTAAAGACATGCACAACAAACAAGATTCACAATTTTCCAACAAAACGATAACTCAACTTCTACGAAATTTGAGATACACGCACAGTTCACCCTTGTGTCACAACAATTTCTGATAATCACCAATTCATTTACAAGGGAACTTGAATCAAACCCCAGTCAAAAATAGGACCACATGAATCTCGAACACCCAGTGATTAGAAAAGTTTTCACAATACCTCGATTTATAGCAACAATTCCGGCAAATTCAAAGCCCAAACCGCCTCCGTGATCCGTGGATTCGAACGCTCACTGCGACAGAAGAATAAAAATTTGACGATGCATTGTCCGCGCGAAGAACCTAGCTGATACTTTTCTAAAAATTGGACCGCCGCACAAGAAGCTTGGATTCTATGATATAATAAATAGACACGCGATGATGGTGGTGGAGATTTCTGAAGAATTTTTCGAAGCTGAGGGGAAAAGATGGCTTGGAGGCGGACGAATTAGAGAGAAGGGTGAAAATCTGATTTGCGAGATCCCCCTTTTTTTCTGTATATACACAGCAGCGCTGAAGCGCTACTGAATGGCGCTGGAGCGCCCGATGCTTTTCCGAGAGAGCGTTGGAGCGCTACGTAAGTGGCGCTGGAGCGCTAAACCTTCGACTTTGGAATTCACAGACTAGCGCTGGAGCGCTGGATGTCTAGAGCTGGAGCGCTAAACCTTCGAATTTTGAACTTAAAAAAAGTAGCACTGGAGCGCTGTATGGCTAGCGCTGGAGCGCCTGAGCTTTGAATTTTTGTACTCCAAAAAAAAGATTTTGTACAGAAAAGTACCTACAATAAAACTCTTAATTAGGACCAAAATTAGTAAAATAAATAAAATTACTGAAATTCAATAAAATTAACTAAAATAAAATAAAATTAAAATGATATAAAAATTTGGGTTGCCTCCCAAAGAGCGCTTGGTTTAACGTCGTCAGCCCGACTTTTCTGGAGTGTTTATGCAGGGTCTATCAAAGCAACTTTCTCCATGTTCCGCACTTCATTGCCAAAGTAATGTTTCAACCTCTGCCCATTGACTTGAAAGGTTTGACCATCGTGACAGCTCTGTAGTAGCCCGGTTCCATTTTACAAGATTAGGTGATTTTAAACATGTTAGAAAATGACATATAATTTTAAAAGTGTCAAAACATTTTTAAGGAGTCCTTATTTGGTTAAAATAAGTGGAAAATCAGATCCGAAACGTCCGAAAATGGTAGGGTAGGTCCCGGGAGTCCAAAACCAGTTCGGAAGCACCCGAAAACAGTTCGAAAGAGGCGGTTCGATCGAAGCTTCCGAACCAGTTCGGAGCTTCCGATCCCTGTCCAGTGCCAAGTGTCTTCGAGGATTGAACACGTAGCTGCAGGTGGAGATCGGAGCTTTCGATCCTACGATCGGAGCTTCCGATCGTGGCCTATAAATATGGGTTCCGAGGGCCACAATTTCACACCAATTCCTATCTTTTTCTCTCGGTTTCAGCCTAGTTTTAGGAGTTTAGGAGTGATTCCATCCTTCCTAGGCTTGGTCCGGAGGTTGGCGAGGCGCTCCAGGGTTGCTGCGGAGTGGTGCCCAAGTTCTGGGGCAATCGTCATCAGCGGGCTGACGACAGATGCAGGCTTGGACTTTTGAGCTGGTATAGCTTGCCTAGTAGAACTAAGGTACGTAAGTACAGACTGAGATAGGCAGCTGAATATACATGTTTATGTGTTGCATAATTATGTGTTGCATTATTATCTGTCATAATATGCATGATTTACTGTTCATGATTTGTATGCGGCATTTGCATACCATGTTGAGCCTGTTATCCTTTTGAGATAACCAGTTGTTCTAGGGTCGCTCAGCCCTAGGGTTGTTGTTATTATACGATTGGGTACCGTGTGACACCCACTGGACCGACGGGGCAGCATGTACGGTTTTTACCCAGGACGGTGATAGTCCAAGATCGGGTTCAGTATGTGTGGCACCCACTGGATCTTCGAAGCAGCGTGCGCATACTGGAGGCGCCTATGAACTGAGCGTGATTTTCCAGATATGATCCCAGTTACCCAGATCATTCATAGTTCATGTTGCATGCATCATATAGACCTGTATATTCAATACTTTACGTACTAGGCGTTAGCGCTCACGTCCCTGCTTTTATCTCGAACACCCCATTCGACGGGGCAGGTTTTGCAGGTGGACCAGGAGCGAGATCAGTAGTTGATCGGTGACCAGGGCTTGGTAGCAAGGGTCATCAAAGGATTTCAAGATTAAGATTTTATTCGGTATATATTCTATTTCGTTGTACCAAGATTTATTTATCTTGGAATTGTTTATCTTTAAGATTTTCCGCTGTTATTTCTCTGATTATGTTTAATTAAGTTAAATGCATGATTAAGTTCTGATTAGTAGGTGATCACGGCGCGGGTCACTACATTTATGGTATCAGAGCATGCATAGTAATCTTGGGAACTAGATTGTTGGAATTGGGTTTAACCTTTAATCATCGTGTAGATGGCGGGTCATGGTGACGAGAGTAGTCAAGGCAGCATAGGTGGACGTTGGGGTGATCAGGACGATCGAGAGCATCGTCGGGGCCGTCATCACCATCGCAATGATGATCGCAGGCGTTTCAGCATGCATAGGTTTATGCAGATGGGTCCGAAGCCTTTAGTCGGAGGAGAGTCACCAGAGGATGCGGGGAACTGGCTACGACGTATGGAAGTTTGTTTCCGGGAGTTCCGATGCACTGAGGAGCAGCGGATGGAGACTCTTGATTTCCTGGTCGAAGGACGAGCTCGGAAGTGGTGGGATTCTACTTCTGCGCCTTTTATTGCAGCCCGAGGAGTTGCTACCTGGGATGATTTTCGCACGGCTTTTCATAAGCTGTATTTTCCTCCTGCTCTCCGACAGACAAAGACAAGTGAGTTGTTGGGTTTGCGGCAAGGATCGATGTCGATTGGGAGTACCAGTTGAAGTTTTTTGAGTTGTTGCCTTATTGCCCCCAGATTTCCGATAGTTCAGAGGCGAAGTATAATCTGTTCCTCCAAGGCCTTAATCCGGAGATTCATGACCAAGTTGCTGTGGAAGATGACATGACTTACAAGGGTTTAGTGAGTCGATGTCACCAGGCAGAGGACAGCATTCGACGCAACAGGTCATTCATCTCGTCAAGACCCACGAGTTCTTTAGGTCCTTGTACTCAGTCGTTTAAGAAATCCGGATCTTCTTCATTTACAAGATCTGGTGAGACTCGTCAGTCGGGCAAGAAAAAGTTGCAGTGTGATCATTGTGGGAGAGATCATCCCACTGAGAATTGTAGAGCCGCTGCTGGAGCTTGTTTCATCTGTGGAAGTGTTGATCACTTCAAGAGAGATTGTCCCAAGCGTAGCGGATAGAGTGGACAAGCATCTAGGATGGGATCTCAGGTGAGTAGACAGTCTGAGGCATCAGTGCAGCAAAGGACCCAGAGTAGGCATCATGGAGATGGTCAACGGTCTCGGATGCAGGGTCAGATTTATGCTTTGCAGGGATCTCAGACGCAGTCAAAAAAGAATGATGACACTCAGAATGATTTTGACGGATGATGTATTTGAGTATTCCGTTTGATAATTCTGTTTTGTGATAACAGAATGTTAATAAGTTGTATTCTGACAATCATGTGGATTTATGATTTGGGAATTTTCTAAATTTAAATTCCAAGTATTTTCTGATCAATATTCAACTGTGTTGAATTAGTTGATATTTGCATAACCAAGGATTAGAGTTGTGCTAGTTTTCAGATGATCAGTTCTAGGATTTTTCCTTTGATTCAAAAAGTCAGTGATTTGACATAGTGCCAGAGTTGACTTGTTTCCTCAGATACTCAGTGTTTGAGTAATTGTTTATTGATGATGGATTTTCATCATACTTTTAGTGATGCATTACACCAGGTGCTGAGGACTGTGCTGGATTGTTCAAAGACGGGATAGGAAGCGCGACCTACGCCGGTGTTTTCTGGGAGGTTTATTCCAGATAGGCTATTGTGGGAGGCTACCTGAGTCTTGATATTTTGCACAGTTATAGCAAGGGGTATAATTACCAAAAGGAATATTCTTATGAATTTTATATTGGTACTGGATTAGTGCCAAGATAATTGAAAGTTATTGTAGTGACCCGTATCCAGAATTAACGATTAATGAATAATTAATCATGTAATCATGTTTAGATTAAGTGAAACATGATTAAGAAAATTCCAAATGGGTTAACGGAGTCCAGAAATGGATTCAGGACACTCGAAAATGGTCGATAAGGTTCCAAGGGTTCGGATGGTTCGGAGGCTCCGAACCGGGTTAGGAGGCTCCGAATTGGATCGGAGGATCCGAACCAAAGATCGGAGGATCCGAACGGGTTCGGAGGATCCGAACTCAGATCGGAGGCTCCGAACTCGGATCGGAGGCTCCGAAGATAATGCGTCATGGGTGACATAATTGATGGGACTTCGAAGGATCCGAAGTCTGGATCGGAGGCTCCGAACAGGAATGGATGCTCCGAAGTCAGGAACGGGGGATCCCAACCAGTTCGGAGGATCCGAAGTCGAGCTCGGACGGCCTGAACTCCGTCTATAAATAGGGGGCCGAGATTTCATTTTCAAGTGCACCTTTTCCTTTCTTCTCTCTGATTCCTAAGCCTTCTAACTCAGATCTAGGGAGATCTAGGTCCAATGAGGAATCCGGAAGTGGCATAGCGATCCAGGCGTCGTAGCGGAGCTGTGGCCTAGTTTTGAGACAAATTGTCATCAGCGGGCTGACGACATACGCAGGTATAGCTATGGTCTCCTTAAATTATTTAGGAGTATGCGATATCTTAGTTAAGGCTTTTAGAACTTAAATAATGATGCATGGATATTTGCATTGTAGAGTTGATGATAGGATGAGAACCTAGAGCGGGACTGCTAGGAACTGCCTGTAGAAAGGTACGTAAGTACAGACTGAGATAGCCAGCGGGTTTTGCATGCTTATATGTTGCATTTGTGTGTCATATTATTATACAGCATGTGCATATCATATTGTGTCTGTCCATCTTGTGAGATGAGCCATGTAGGGCCGCTCAGCCCTGTCTGTATGGGTGATGTCTAGTGCCCAATGACTGACGGGTCATGGGTGATTAGCATCTGGGGACACAGTCCACGTCCTATAGGAATGAGCAGTGTCGACAGGGTTTGCTCCCCGGGTTGTACCACTCATGTCCTAGGCGCCATTACTGAGCAGTTATATACAGTTATCCCAGATATGGATACCCTATCATTTGCATGCATCATATTTGTATGTTTTACCCAGTGCTTTCGTATTGAGCTTAGAGCTCACGTCCAGTCTTTTCTGTGTATTTGGACATCTCATTCTACGGGGCAGGTGTAGGTGCATGATTGAGCACCCGGAGCTTGGAGTAGCCAATGACCAGTGAAGACAGCAGGATTAGCTGTAGGTTTTGCCTTTAGGCTATTTATTCGATTTGGTTGTATAAATCGAATTGGTTTAACCGGTTGTATTATGCCGGTCTGTTTTTATTTAAGTCTTCCGCAGTGATTTATTTAATGCATGTTTAATTATGCTCTTAACTCTGATTAGGTAGCGGATCCGGGTAGGGTCGCTACATTTATTGGTATCATATCATATGCATGCAAGAGACTTGGGATATAGTAATAAGACTTTGGGTTATCCTTATAGGATGGATGAGACCTTGGAAGAGGTGATGATGCGGCGATTAAGTTGCCCGAAGACTATCATCATCGGCAGGATTTCTAAACATTTGGCTTATGGGATTCCAGCAAGTGCGGATAGGAGCGAGGAATCGTGCCCGAGTTTTCAAGACTTCTACTCATGTGGATCCTAGCTTTGGATCGAGTACCGGATGCCAGAGGCAGTGGCAGAGGATTGGTGGGGACTTACTTGATGTTTGCATCTGTACAGTCATTACCATGATGACACTACTCTGAAGATTCTCCAGTCGTAGTTGGAGAGATTTTCATGCGGAACATAGTTTTGCCGGTATGCTTGTACCGATGCGTTCGGTAGGCACACGGGAAACTTCATGTTCAAAAGCATGATATGAATACAAGAAGAACGCTGATGGTAGATCGTGAGCAGAAGGGGTCGACTGACATACACTGACGCAGAGCATAGCTGGTTAGCTATCATGAGCCATTTCTCCGGAGTTCTTCGTAGGAGGACATGTAGAGAGACTTGGACGGGAGTATGCTTGCATCGATGCGTGTGTCGATTAGAAGCTTCATGCTCAAGGAACAAGACTAGTACGATGATTTAAATACTATATCGTTGTAGTTGTAAACAGTATTTCAGTTGTAAAGAATCATCATACTATGGTTGTATCATTTTAAGTTTGGTTGTATATTTCATTGTATTTTGAATACTGTATGTATTACATGGGATTGTAATTGAGAAATTGTATATAAATGGAAGCAATGATACATGTTTTATTTATCCAGCAATTCGTGAATGATTGCGAGTGATTTTGCTAGGATTGGCATTGTTTTAGTTGATTAGTGTTCAACTGCTGTAGCTCATGGGATTTGAGTGGGCCGACTGTGACTGTTTGACTTGTGGTTAGTCTAAGCGTTTTCCTAGGATTGACCTAGTTAGTCAGTGGACTATGTTAGTGCCAGCGATGAGTGGACTCATCTAGAGGCATTAAGGGTATTGTTCGGTTTAGAACATTGGGCTTTATTCTAAGTTGTATCCTTAGAATAGTAGGCTACCTGACCTTTGGTAGGTGTAGACTTGTGATGATGGGCTTTCATCAGGATACCAGGTTCAGTATATGCCGAGAGTTGTGGACTATGACCAGGACTAGACGTGATGGGGTGCGACCCTATGCCAGCGTTACCCGGGAGCCTTGTGCTTCAGGAGATGGCAGTGGGAAGATTACTCAGTCTAGGGATTTGGTGACAGTCACGACGAGGTATGACCTTGGATTAGATATCAGGTTTGACATCGATGGTTCGATATCGTCTGGTGTGCCAGAGATATTGATTATGTTATGCTGTGGGAACCAATCTTGGAGGGATTTCCTTGATAAGTGTGTATTCTGAGCAGTTAGATTTTAACCTTTAAGTTACTACTAGACGTCCGGATCTAGTAGGTGGATGGATTCTACCAGCGATGGCTATGGGTTGTCATCAGGGTTGTGGTTAGAATTTTCCTATAATAGGAGTTATCCAAGAACTTGGATAGGATGTTGTTCTAAGACTTCGACTCGAATGTGAGGACTACTCCATGATGAATGACTTCATCTGCGAGGGATTATATCAGATGTTGAGGATTGTACATGACTATTTAAGATGTGAGGGAAGCATGGCCTATGACCGTGAAACCTTGGTGGTTGTCCAGGTGGGTTATTGAGGTAAGCTACCTTAGTCTTGAACTGTTGCACAATCTTAACAAGGGATATGATCAGGAGAGTGTTCGAAGATTGTGGAAATCTTTGGGATTCTTTAGTTATTCTTCTTGGACTTGACGAGCCGTGGTGTTCATTCTGAATGAACGAGGTAAGGATAGTGAGTCCAGTGGTTGCGCTAAGTGCTGTCTGATATTTTCAGAGGTTGAGCGTAGGATTTTCCATGGGATGGAAATGAGCTTAGTTCATCTTGATGTTTGCCTTGGGCGAACAAGACATCGATTAGTAGTGCTGATGTGGCACGAAATCTGTGCTAATGTCAATTGGCTAACTCTGTCAGAGTTAGGTTGATTAAGTTCAGCATACGAGGTAGCTGTCAGTAGTGAGGCACGAGATTGTGTCGATAGACTACTAATATCTATTTACTGGTTATCAATCATGAGTGTGTTGAAACCAAAGCGATTTTGGTATTCCAAGTGTTTGGAAATAGTTCTTCGTGGCAGCTGAGTCATGGTTATTGATTGAGCCACGTAGGTTTAGATGATCAGTGGTTGTCTGATCGAATGAGCGCAAACATCAGTAGTTCGACGAGATCGATAGGGTAAATCCAATCAGTGATGATTTGGATAGAGCAATCGAAGAATACTTGGGGTAGTATTTTGTCGCTTAGTGCTTAGGAGATGAGTACTTGGTACAGTCTCAGAGCATTCGACAATTTGGATGATTTAGAATCTCTAGGTTTGCCAGAGACGAATCTATCGAAAGATTTCAATTGACTTGTATGGTTAAGTTAGGTGATAATTTGACGGTGGAGACAAGCGAAGGAATTGGTAACTCCCTGTATAGCTTTCTTGTCATGATGTCTTAAGTATGCCGTTGGGTTTAGATCCAACAAGGATTGGATGCTTCTATGGACATCAGTTGTTTGATTGGGGGATGTGACATTAATCGGGATCTAGTTCTCGAGGTCCGGCAGGGGGTGTCATTAATTTTCAGCGAGTGATGTGCGATGTGTGACTGAGATAGTCAAGGGTCGACTTAGTAGCCAACGAGGTTTGCCTTTGGGATCGAAGATTTTGCAAGATCGTGACGGATCGAAATTGTTCTTTCGAGTCAGTGAGTCACATCTATGCGGATTGTTTTGTCAAGAATATTGCGCGTTAGCAATGGACGATATTCGGATGTGCGTCGGGTGGCAAGTTACTTCGAGCACAAGTGTTTTCTAGGATCGACTAGGGAATCGACGAATTAGTTCGTTCAGTGCTGAGACTGATGCGTTCAGCAAGGGCGGTTTGACTATTGAGAATCCGTTGGAATTTAGTTTCCAGGATCTTTATGATTCGACCTTGTGAGGTTGGGACGAGCTATGATGGTATCATCAGAAATTCCATGATGAGAAATACTAAGTGAAATTACTATCGAGTTTCGAGATGAAATAGGAAGCGTTTCCATATGTCTGTGCACTATGGAATGTCCCAGTCGAGCATATTGGTGGGAGCTTGCCTTAGTCTTGATGTGTGTACAGTGGTTGCGAGTATGTATGACTATCAGGAGGATGTCCAACGATTGGGATTCATGGGTGAATAACCTATGGGTGAGGTGATGTAGATCATTAGAGGTGTAATAACTTCTATTGCAATGTATGCGTGACTTCGCAGGCCAATGGCTAGGAGATGACTTAGTGTCATTATTAGTGATCGATGATAGTTTTCATCAAGGCATAGTGTTGAGTTATACTGAGAAACGTGAACGGTGATTTGCACTGGACATGGTATTGAATTCCCCGTAATGCTTGGGAAGCTCTTTGCTTTGGTAAGGCATGGGAAGGATGACCAGTCTGGAAATCGTGTTAAGCAGTTATGTTGTAGTATGAACTTGTGTCAACTAGATTCTCTTGGGGAGAAATTTGAGTTTTGTTGTGTCGGCACAGTGTTGGGAAAAGTGTTTCCTAACTAGAGGTGTTGAGCACCGGGAACTTTTGAAACCATTAAATAGTTAATTTTGATTAGTGATTCGACGATTATCGTAAGTCAATCAGGTTATGACTTGGTCTTCGTCAGTATAAGATTTCCTTTGAGACGATAATCTCGATCAAGTGGGTGTTGGTATCTTTCGTGACCAGAGAGATCAGGGTCAGTTTGGAAGACGTATCAATGTTGTGATATGCGAGTGCTAGAGGAGTTCGATTGTCGACCAGTAGCGCAGAAATTTTCAGCTGGGAAAATGTTAATGCGGTTCAGCATTAATGAGGCTTGCAGAGAATTCAACGGGAGTCTGAGTGTGTCGGAGGATATTTCGACCAAACACTCGAGCAAGGGTTTCTTGTACGTTCTCGAGGTTTTACCCTAGATTTCGAGGACGAAATCTTCTAAGGGGGGGAGAATGTAGTGACCCGTATCCAGAATTAATGATTAATAAATAATTAATCGTGTAATCATGTTTAGATTAAGTGAAACATGATTAAGGAAATTCCAAATGGGTTAACGAAGTCCAGAAATGGATTCAGGACACTCGAAAATGGTCGGGAAGGTTCCGAGGGTTCGGATGGTTCAGAGGCTCCGAACCGGGTTAGGAGGCTCCGAACTGGATCGGAGGATCCGAACCAAAGATCGGAGGATCCGAACTCGGATCGGAGGCTCCGAATATAATTCATCATGGGTGACATCATTGATGGGACTACGGAGGATCCGAAGTCAGGATCGGAGGCTCCGAACATGAACGGAGGCTCCGAAGTCAGGAACGGGGGATCCGAACCAGTTCGGAGGATCCGAAGTCGAGTTCGGACGGCCCGAATTCTGTCTATAAATAGGGGGCCGAGATTTCATTTTCAAGTGCAACTTTCCCTCTTTTCTCTCTGATTCCTAAGCCTTCTAACTCAGATCTAGGGAGATCTAGGCATCCAATGAGGAATCCGGAAGTGGCATAGCGATCCAGGCATCGTAGCGGAGCTGTGGCCTAGTTTTGAGACAAATTGTCATCAGCGGGCTGACGATGGACGCAGGTATAGCTATGGTCTCCTTAAATTATTTAGGAGTATGTGATAGCTTAGTTAAGGCTTTTAGAGCTTAAATAATGATGCATGGATATTTGCAATGTAGAGTTGATGATAGGATGGGAACCTAGAGCGGGACTGCTAGGAAACTGCCTGTAGAAAGGTACATAAGTACAAACTGAGATAGCCAGCGGGTTTTTCATGCTTATATGTTGCATTTGTGTGTCATATTATTATACAGCATGTGCATATCATATTGTGCCTATCCATCTTGTGAGATGAGCCATGTAGGGCCGCTCAGCCCTGTCTGAACGGGTGATGTCTAGTGCCCAATGACTGACGGGTCATGGGTGATTAGCATCTGGGGACACAGTCCACGTCCTATAGGAATGAGCAGTGTCGACAGGGTTTGCTCCTCGGGTTGTACCACTCATGTCCTAGGCACCATTACTGAGCAGTTATATACAGTTATCCAGATATGGATACCCTATCATTTGCATGCATCATATTTTTATGTTTTACCCAGTGCTTTCGTATTGAGCTTAGAGCTCACGTCCAGTCTTTTCTGTGTATTTGGACACCCCATTCGACAGGGCAGGTGTAGGTGCATGATTGAGCACCCGGAGCTTGGAGTAGCCAGTAACCAGTGAAGACAGCAGGATTAGCTGTAGGTTTTGCCTTTAGGCTATTTATTCGATTTGGTTGTATAAATCGAATTGGTTTAACCGATTTTATTCTGCCGGTCTGTTTTTATTTAAGTCTTCCGCAGCGATTTATTTAATGCATGTTTAATTATGCTCTTAACTCTGATTAGATAGCGGATCCGGGTAGGGTCGCTACATTTATCGTCTGACTTTATCAGAGATACAGATTTTAGTTTCCGTTGACAGAATGGTCTTGGAAAGGATTCTTTGACAAGAGTACATTCTGGATGGAAAGTTTTCGCAGGTGGTACTGGGGGAGAACCAGGAGATTCGATCAGTATAGTATGGCCTTTATAGAGTTTTAGATAGTGATCGGGGGCATGATTAGCATGGTGATTTGGGTTTCTTATTAAGTGATTGTAAGACTTATTTGGGTGGTTTTCCCATGAGATTAGAGATATGATTTTGAGTTGTCAAGTGATTACAATTTTTCATCAGGACACAGTGATGATTGATAATGAGAGAATAAAGAACTTGTTGTTCTTATTCAAGTCCATATCGGTACTTAAGATGTTTATTCAGTATTTTACTGCATTCAGTACTTAAGATTGTTCGAGGATGAAATATCTTAAGTAGGGGGAGAATGTAGTAGCCCGGTTCCATTTTACAAGATTAGGTGATTTTAAACATGTTAGAAAATGACATATAATTTTAAAAGTGTCAAAACATGTTTAAGGAGTCCTTATTTGGTTAAAATAAGTGGAAAATCAGATCCGAAACGTCCAAAAATGGTATGGTAGGTCCCGGGTGTCCAAAACCAGTTCGGAAGCACCCGAAAACAGTTCGGAAGAAGCGGTTCGATCGGAGCTTCCGAACCAGTTCGGAGCTTCCGATCAGTTCAGAGCTTCCAATCCCCGTTCGGTGCTTTCGATCCCTGTCCAGTGCCAAGTGTCTTCGAGGATTGAACACGTAGCTGCAGGTGGAGATCGGAGCTTCCGATCCTACAATCGAAGCTTCCGATCGTGGCCTATTTCCGAGGGCCACAATTTCACACCAATTCCTATATTTCTCTCTCGGTTTCAGCCTAGTTTTAGGAGTTTAGGAGTGATTCCATTCTTCCTAGGCTTGGTTCGGAGGTTGGCGAGGCGCTCCAGGGTTGCTGCGGAGTGGTGCCCAAGTTCTGGGACAATCGTCATCAGTGGGCTGACGACGGACGCAGGCTTGGACTTTTGAGCTGGTATAGCTTGCCTAGTAGAACTAAGGTACATAAGTACAGACTGAGATAGCCAGCTGAATATACATGTTTATGTGTTGCATAATTATGTGTTGCATTATTATCTGTCATAATATGCATGATTTACTGTTCATGATTTGTATGCGGCATTTGCATACCATGTTGAGCCTGTTATCCTTTTGAGATAACCAGTTGTTCTAGGGTCGCTCAGCCCTAGGGTTGTTGTTATTATACGATTGGGTACCGTGTGACACCCACTGGACCGACGGGGCAGCATGTACGGTTTTTACCCAGGACGGTGATAGTCCAAGATCGGGTTCAGTATGTGTGGCACCCACTGGATCTTCGAAGCAGCGTGCGCATACTGGAGGCGCCTATGAACTGAGCGTGATTTTCCAGATATGATCCCAGTTACCCAGATCATTCATAGTTCATGTTGCATGCATCATATAGACCTGTATATTCAATACTTTACGTACTGGGCGTTAGCGCTCACGTCCCTGCTTTTATCTCGGACACCCCATTCGACGGGGCAGGTTTTGCAGGTGGACCAGGAGCGAGATCAGTAGTTGATCGGTGACCAGGGCTTGGTAGCAAGGGTCATCAGAGGATTTCTAGATTAAGATTTTATTCGGTATATATCCGATTTGGTTGTATCAAGATTTATTTATCTTGGAATTGTTTATCTTTAAAATTTTCCGCTGTTATTTCTCTGATTATGTTTAATTAAGTTAATGAATGTTTAAGTTCTGATTAGTAGGTGATCACGGCGCGGGTCACTACAGCTCAGTTCAATGGCTCCATAGGAATGCACTTTCACCACGGTGAACGGACCAGACCATCTTGATTTTAACTTACCTGGAAATAATATGAGACGAGAATTAAACAATAATACATGCTGTCCAGGCTCGAATTCTCTCTTCAGTAATACTTTGTCATGCCACTTTTTGGTCTGTTCTTTGTAGAGCTTGACATTTTCGTATGAATGATTATGAAACTCCTCGATCTCGTGTAACTGCAACAATCGCTCTTCGCCGGCAGCTTTCAGATCAAAATTCAGTTTTTTCACTGCCCAATACGCTCGATGCTCCAACTCTACTGGCAGATGACATACCTTACCAAAGACCAACCTATATGGCGACATGCCAATAGGAGTTTTGAACGCGGTCCGGTATGCCCATAGTGCATCATCCAACTTGATTGCCCAATCCTTCCGGTTCGTATTGACAGTCTTTTCCAGAATTTGCTTAATTTCCCGGTTGGATATTTCAGCTTGCCCTTTGTTTGAGGATTGTATGCACATGCCACTTTATGCATAACACCATATTTTGTCAGTAATGAATTAAATATTTTATTGCAAAAATGCGTACCTTCATCACTGATTATGGCCCTTGGGGTTCCAAACCTTGTGAAAATATTTTTCTGCACAAACTTAACCACTACACGAGCATCATTAGTGGGGGTGGCGATTGCTTCCACCCATTTCGAAACATAATCAACAACCAATAAAATATAAGAGTGACCAAAGGAGGGGGGAAACGGTCCCATAAAATCAATACCCCACACATCGAATAATTCAACTTCTAAAATATTTGTGAGAGGTAATTCATGATGCCTAGATATATTTCACATCCTTTGACATCTATCACATGATTTTACCAAGGTATAATTGTCTTTGAATAAATTTGGCCAATAAAAACCAGACTAAAGTACCTTGGCGGCTGTCCGTGTGGCTCCAAAGTGACCACCATACGGTGCAGAATGACATTGTTCCAAAATTTCTTTTGCTTCAGCTTCATCTACACATCTCCTTATCACTTGGTCCGAATACTTCTTGTACACAAACGGATCATCCCACATATAAAACTTGACATAATGGAAAAATTTCTTCCTTTGGTGATGATTAAGATCTGGAGGCAAAACACCACAAGAAAGAAAATTAACAAAATCAGCAAACCAAGGAAGTTTAGAAGTTACCTCAAAAAGATGTTCATCAGAAAATTGCTCCTTGATGAGTTCATATTCAGATTTTCCTTCCAACTCCAAGCGAGACAGATGATCCGCCACTACATTCTCACTCTCTTTCTTGTCTCTAATTTCAATATCAAACTCTTGTAGTAAGAGTATCCACCGAATCAATCTTGGCTTGGCATATTTTTTGGCAAAAAGATAACGAATAGCTACATGATCCGAAAGAGTGGGTTCCCGGTTAGCCAACTTGTGGCTAAGGGCTTTTATGACTCTATGTATAAACAATCTTTGTTTAATATAATTTACATTCATTAATGGCATTTTCTTTGTCTTTCTTCATATTGTTATATTGTGATATACTATTGTTGTTTTGATAAAGACCTTGAATATACTATAGTGTAAGTAAGATGAGATAGTGAATAAAGAGAGATCACTATTATGAAACACATCTTATAGTCACTGTATATTCTAAACAGTTCCTAGTCAATTAAGCCGTCCGCTAATAAGGATAAGGATCGCTCGAGATTGAGACTAGCATTTGTGATGCCAAGTACCACGTTTCATTGGTAATGGACATGGAGATGTTCAAAGCATGCAAATGGATATTCATATGATGAATGATCGAACTACCCTATTCGGACTTTTCAAGTGGTTATTATTATTTGAGTGGATAAGTCCGCGGTTTTGGTTGTACACCATTAGTCCTTACTACTTAAAACATCATTGAGACTCTATATGCTAGTACTGTACTTTGACTCGTTTACCGACTCTATTGGGGTCATCAGGTGTCGGGATTGGGTACAGTTACGACAAATATAGGAGTCGATGCTTTGTTGTCAAGGATTCACCACATACTTGCGAGTGTGGATATCCTATGCAATCTGAGGAGATATTAGTATGACGAATCTCTGGCCAGAGTACATGATGTGTTTTAGGTTACTCGGTTTTCCTAGTAACACATGCGATGTCACTATTTGATCTCCAAGATGTAATGCATAGTTATCGAATCTCGAACGACTCTCGATGCACCAATGGTTGTTGATTCGATCGGGATATATGGATGAAGGGACCGTACTGTACGCTAACCAAAATCTACTGGTTCTTGCAGGCACTATCAGTGATACCTAGGAAATCATGGGGCGATGTTGCTAGGCGCTCTTACCATGATTCGATGGGTAAGTCGGAAATTGTTGTTCCGAGTCACAAGGAGTTGTGAGCCCACGGCTAGCTGTATCCCTGAACCATTGAGGGTCACACAAGTAATGGATTACTAAACCCCGTTGAGATAGTTAAATTTAAAGAGTTAAATTTAATGAAAGAGAAGTTGGACTTCTTAATTAAAGGGAGTGGAATTTCCTAAAATGACATAGGGATGGGCATTTTTGAAAATCACTGAATTCGGATTCAGAAAAATTATCTTGACTTTAAAAGATGCAGAAATGGTTTCTGTGCACATTGGTAAAATCAGTTTATCAATCGGAGTCACGATGAATTTTATATTAATTTCTATAATAACAGGCTTGGCTTGTTGGGCTTAAGTTATGGATTGTGGGCCCTAAGGAGTTAGAGTCTTAATACAATTATAATTTAATCTAGTCTAAAAATTATCTATAAATACATGTGTAGTGTTCGAAAATCATAAGCTTTTCAGTCTTGCAATTTTCGAATTACACACATATATTTTCAAGAGGAATTTTCGAAAATCCTCTGCTCCTTTTTGAGATAATTCAGTCTGTAATTTTTATGAAAAATTACATTATGAATTGACAGATCAAATCTGTTTATTCTCTTCGATAAACATCTGATTGATTTCTAGTGCAATCAATCAGAGGGTTTTAGTTTTCTATTCGTGGACTTAATTCCGGAGAATGATCGTGATAGTCATCGGTTCCCGGGATTTACAAGAAGAGCAGATTAAATTCTGTTGGAGTCCATAATCAAGCCTTTGCTTGAATAGGTAAAATATTTAACTGGGTTTATTATTTTACTTGCAAAAATTTTAATCGTTAGGATTTGATACCCAAGATATGGAATCGTTCCATATCGCAAAATGAAAATTTTAAACTTCCGCTGCTCCGGGATCACATCCGTGTGATCAGAGAACGCGTGTTCCAACAGTGGTATCAGAGCAAGGTTGTTCTTTGATCAAACGATTAAAATTAATCAATTGTACAAAATTTTTAGCCTCGAATTTTTGGAAAATCAGAAACAAAAATTTTATTAAATATTGGGACTGCCGGCCGCCCGCTGGGCAGCGGTGCGCGCAGCGGGGCTGTGCGTGGCTGCCTACTCGGTGGGCTGGGGCAATTGTTGCCCCAGCCCGCCTGCGCAGGGCAGCAGGTGCGCGCACGCACAGCAGGGCTGTGCGTGGCCCAGCCCAGCCGCCAGCCCGCCTGCGCAGGGCAGCAGGGGCGCGCATGCACAGCCCTGCTGTGCGCGGCGCCCCAGAGCTGGGCTGGTCTGGGCGATGGCCCAGCCCAGCGGACAGGCTGCCCGGGAACGTCCCGGGCAGCCACGAAAAAATGGCCCAGCCCAGCGGACAGGCTGCCCGGGAACGTCCTGGGCAGCCACGAAAAAAAAATATTTTTAAAATTTTTGAAATTATGAATTTCGGCCCGATAATGGTTATTGGGCCCGGTTTATGGACCGATCAAAAATTTTTTTGATTGGTCCACGAGGCATCGGGTCAAATTGTTTGAGTCCAAAATTTTTAAAATTGATTTTTGGATAAATTTGAATTTTTGGAAAATTTATAAATTTTATCCGTTAAATTAGATTTTATAAAATTAATTATTTTGGTACAATTGATGATAAGATATGATCTTATGAAAGGATTAGATAAAATTTGATTTTATCTTTTTAATTATGATGTCATTGCATGTTATCCAATTATTTAATTATTGAATTAATTATTGGATAAAAGGATGATCGATTGCCATGACCAAGTTTGTAGGTGTATGTTAGGTTGTTTACATTTGGTTTTATTGTTGTTGGGTTTTATTAATGGGCTTTGTTTATAGCACAATTTGAATTGTCATTTGTAATAAAAAATGGGCCTGGTTTATGGCCCGTTCCCACCCTTAAATATGTATCCCCTACTTGTCATCGAAATTTATTGTAAATTTATTAGACTAGTGGAAGATAAAGATTTGAAGACAATGGTAGGCCCAGCAGACAATAAAGACCGAAAAAATGTAAATTGAAAGCTCAATGTAATAGGATTGCATTGCATACCTGCATATCACCTAGGATTGGACTTAGACTCGTGATTGGAAACCACGGGTCGATTAGTAATTGGGGTCGATCATCCTTTAAATAATATATGATATTATTGATGTATGCATTTTTAGACTAAATTGTATGAATCCCGCAAGCATACAAATATTTCTTGATAAGACAATTTTCAAAATTAAAAATCCCTCATTTTAAATATGATTTAAAATTGATATCAAGATAAACAAAAGGGAATTTAAATATTGTTTAAATGTTCCTACCTTCCATCAACGATCAATATATGAGATGCTACCCGCGGGCACGGTCCGGCTCATATTATTGGGGGGGCCCGTTCGTCGAAAAGCTATACATTGGATCAACACATGTTGTAAGTTGGGTGGAACTCCCATGGGATTGGCTCATATTATTGGGGATCCACATGGCGACCGTCCATCACAACTTAATATTGATGGGTCATCTTGACATGTCACATTAAACGGCGTCATATTATTGGGCCCTTATTGGACATGAGGTAAAAACATGGGGGTTGCTTTGGAAGCAATTGGGCTCTACCTTTTGAAAATTATGGTTGGCTGATATTATTCGGGACTATATTTTGTCAATTGGACTCCATGTTCCCACTAAGGAAACCAGTTTCCCGTTTTCACTAGAGGGTAGTGAAATCGTTAAAATAGTGGGAGTGAAATTCATAAAATAAATTTCGCCATATTTTATGTCTTAGTAAATTAATTAAGCAATCATCGATTATTGTCTATTTCATCTCAGTATATCATTATGATGAATCTTCGTAATCCACATGTTTTAATTCTCGAACAAAACAAACTTTCTGGCGCAAACTATACGGAATGGTTCCATAAGTTAAGATTGTCCTGAGCTCGAAAAAGATTTTCTAAGTGTTAGAAAAGGATCATCCGAAAATAACCCCGGCTGATGTAACTTCGGAAAGGTTGGCCGAACTAGAGAAATGGTAGGACCATGATCTCAAGGCCAAATGTTACATGCAAAGATGGACAAGTCTAAATAAGTTTGCCATCACTGCAAGAAACCCGGTGATTGGAAGCACAACTGCAAAGAATATATATATATATCGAGTAGTTACGAACTGCTAAGGATATATTTTATAATGAAATAAATGTTTCACTTAATACTACTTCTTGGGTATTGGATACCAGATGTAGATCTCACATTTGCAATGAGTTGCGGATGATGACAAGTAGTAATAGGCTAAGGATGGGTGAGACCCAGTTAAGGCTCGGGAATGGTTCCAGAGTTGAATCCAAAAGCTATGGGATACATTTGTTTAATTTTGCAAAAACAATTTTAAGCTATATTTTGAGAGAGATGTTTTTATTTGTACCAAGATTTCATTAAAACATTATTTCTTTTTCTATTCTTGATAGAGAAGATATTTCTTAAAAATTTGCGAATGAGATTTGCAATATTTACAAGAATGAATGTTTGATTTGAAATGGACAATTTAAAAACGATCTATATAACTTAAAATTAAAAGACGTTCCAATTAATTATGTTGATAAACCGGTAACAACAAATAAAAGGAAAAACGATAGTCAAAACCCGGCAAACCTTTGGCATGCTAGGCTAGGTCATATTTTCTCAAGGAGGATGAACAAGCTAGTGGGAGAGGGCATGTTTGATATGTCTGATATTAACTCTCTACCTACTTGTGAGTCCTGCCTAAAAGGAAAAATGACTAAATTTCCTTTCAAAGGGAAGCCTGAGCGTAGTCAAAATCTGTTGGATTTTATCCATACAGATGTTTGTGGACCATTTAGTATCGGTACTAAATTTGGTCACACATACTTAATTACCTTTACTGATGATTATTCTAGGTATGGGTATTTATATTTAATAAAATATAAGTCTGAATCATTTGAAAAGTTCAAAGAATTCAAGGCTGAAGTAGAAAATAAACAAGGTAGAAATATTAAAGCACTTCGATCGGATCGAGGTGGAGAATACTTAAGTACCGAGTTTTTGAGCTATCTAAAAGAGAATGGGATTCTCTCTCAGTGGACTCCTCCTATGACACCTCAGCTGAATGGTGTCTCGGAGCGTCGCAATCGAACTTTATTGGACATGGTTCGATCTATGATGAGCTTCACTGAGCTCCCACCTTCGTTTTGGGGCTATGCGCTTGAAACGGCGGTATTGTTGTTGAACAATGTCCACACTAAAGCAGTAAATAAAACTCCATACGAGTTATGGAATGGCAAAGCTCCTAAGTATTCGTACTTAAGGATTTGGAGATGTTCTGCTTACGTAAAGCAGACAGTGGGAGATAAGTTGGATAGTCGATCCACCTTATGTTATTTTGTAGGATATCCGAAGAATTCAATCGGATATTATTTCTATCATCCTAATGAAACAAAAGTGTTTGTTTCAAGGAATGTCACCTTCATGGAGAAGGAGTTTTTATTAGATAAGAAAGGCAAGATGATGGAACTCGAAGAAATTCAAGAAGAACCCGAGATACAAAATAATGATCACACACCTCAAGAACCTTCAGTAGACACGCAAACACCTAGGAGATCCGAGAGGACTTCTAGACCTCCTATTTGATATGGTCTTCTTCTTGAAGGGGATCAAAGTGAACCCGACATTGGATGTGATCCAAGAAACTTCAAGGAAGCAATTTCTGATGCGGATTCGAATTTATGGCTTGATGCTATGCAGTTGGAAATAGACTCGATGCATACAAACCAAGTTTGGTCTTTAGTAAATGTAGTACCCCGTAACCGAAATTGGTAATTAAGAGATTAATTATGTTAATTAAACCAATTTGGTATCTGAAGGATCGGAAGCTCCGAAGGTGAGATCGGAAGCTCCAATCAGGATCGGAAGCTACGATGCAGGATCGGAAGCTCCGATCGATATTACGTCATGCATGACATGTGGCAGGATCGAAAACTCCGATCGGGATCGGAAGCTCCGATCGCCCTATCCGAAGTCAACCAGTGAGATTTTGACATGTGGCAGATAAGGATGTTCGGAAGCTCCGATGGCAGGATCGGACGTTCCGATCAAGGATCGGAAGTTCCGATCGAGGATCGGAGGTTCCGATCGATGCCTATAAATATAAGGTCTGAGGCATTCATTTCTTGCCAATTCCGAATTCTCTCCTTCGCCCTCGTGGTCCTATTTAAGGGCTTTGGATACTCTTATTTTAGAGTTGGAGTATGGTATTTGTTTTAGAATAGTCAGACAGTGTCTGACATAGTAGCGGAGCAGTGCTCATGTTGTAGAGCCATGTTCGAGGCTGTGGATTCGCAGCAGGGGAGTGCCCTAGTTGCGGGATAGTCGCCATCAGTGGGCTGACGACGGACGCAGGTATAGCTATGGTCTCCTTAAATTATTTAGGAGTAAGTAATAGCTTAGTTAAGGCTTTTAGCGCTTATTGAATATTGCATGGGTATTTGCATTGTAAACTTGATGATAGGCTTGAAACCTAGAGTGGGACTACTAGGACTGCCTTAGAAAGGTACGTAAGTACTGACTGAGATTTCCAGCAGATATGCATGCTTATATGTTGCATTTATGTGTTTGCATGTTATTATTGTTATGCGGCATATGCATATTATCTTGTGCCTGTACATCTGTATATCTTTCGAGATAAGCCAGTTAGGGTTGCTCAGCCCTGTTAGGACGTTTGATATCGAGTACCCTTAGGTACTGATACCTCGAGGACTCCGCATTCCGCGTCCGGGATTCGGGAATGAGTGGTCGCACATAGTGGTTAGCTACCCCGATGTGACGAGCTTATATCCCAGGCGCCAGTTTGAGCAGTTTGTATACAGTTATCCCAGATATGGATACCCGGTCATTTGCATGCATCATATTTGTATGTTTATCCGTGCTTTCGTATTGAGCTTAGAGCTCACGTCCAGTATTTTCTGTGTATCTGGATACCCTATTCGATGGGGCAGGTATAGGTGCAGGATTGAGCACCAGGAGCCTGGAGTAGCCAGTGATCTTGAAGACAGCAGGATTAGCTGTAGGTTTTATTTAAAGTAATTCGATTGGGTTGTATTAATCGAGTTTGATTAGCCGGTTGTATTCTGCCGGTCTACTTGTATTTAGTCTTCCGCAGCAATTTGATTTAATGCATGCTTAATTATGCTCTTAACTCTGATTAGGTAGTGGATCCGGGTCGGGTCGCTACATTTATGGTATCAGAGCACTGCATGCAAGGGACTTAGGAAATTGATAATAAGACTTCTTGATTATCCTTGTAGGATTGATTAAGGCTAGCGAAAGAAAATTTGGTTCTTCATTGCCAAGGTTTGCGGCAGAAGTTTTTACTATAAGGAATGCAACAGTGATGAGAACACCAGTAGTAGCATATCGATAAATAGACTGACTGCTGTGGAAGTTTCATCATTCGATGCATTGGGATGTTGATCGAAGAACATATGGATTCCAGCCAGGGAAGATTGGAAGAGAAGATCGGTTATATCGCGTCAGATACCTCTGAGGGCTTTTTGGAACGAATGGTGTTTAGTAATCCATTTGGTTCCAGTCCTTGAAGATTCTCCACTCGTAGTTGGAGAGATTGTCAGATAGACCTTCACCAGAGAATGCCTCGAGTGCCTAAAGCATGACAGGTTTCGAGAGTGAGGTCTTTAACCTCGTGCAGAACATGGTTTTGCCGGTATGCTTGAATCGATGCTTTTGGTAGGCATACGGAAAACTTCATGTTCAAAAGCATGATTTAGATACAAGAAGAACGCTGATGGTAGATCGTGAGCAGAAGAAGTTGACTGACATGCACTGACGCAGAGCATAGCTGGTTAGCTAACACGTGCCATTTCTCCGAAGTTCTTCGCTGGAGGACAGGTAGAGAGACTTGGACGGAAGTATGCTTGTATCGATGCATGTGTCGATTGGAAGCTTCATGCTCAAGGAGTGAAGACAAGTTCGACGATTTTAAATACTGTATTGATGTATTTGTAAACAGTATTTCAGTTGTAATGAATCATCAGGATTTGGTTGTATCAGTTCAAGTTATTGGATGTACATTTTGTTGTATTTTGAATACTGTATGTATTACATGGGATTGTAATAAAGGAAATTGTACATAACTTGAAGTAATGATACATGTTTTACTTATTCAAAGATTCGTGTTTGATTACAAGTAATTTTACTAAGTTTGGCTTGGAATTAGTTGACTAATCAACTAGGATAGCTCATGGATTTTGAGTAAGTCAACGGTGACGGATTGACTTGGGGTTAGTCTAGGTGTCTTTCTAGGACTGACCTAATTAGTCGTTTGACTGAGTTAGTGTCATTGATGAGGTAATTCATCTGGGAGCATGGAAATATCGATCTTGTTTGGAAATTTTGAGTTTTTGTTTTAAGTTGTTTCCTTAGGACAGTAGTATGATTGACCTGCATAGGTTGAGACTTCGTGATGATGGGATTTCATCGGGATACCAAGTTGGGTATATGCCGAGAGTTGTGGACTAGGACCATGACTAGACATGATGGAGCGCGACCCTATGCCAGTGTTACTCTGAGAGTCTTTCGTACTTCGGAGAATGCCTGGAAGTCTTCGTGCTTCAGGATTTGGCGGTGGGAAGGCTACTTAGTCTAGAGTTTTGGTAACAGTCACGATGGGGTATAACATTGGATTGGATACCTGGTTAGGTGTCAGCGGTTTAGATATCGTCTGACTGTCGTCAGAGATATTGGTTTGTAGTTTTGTCACAAGGACCAGTCTTGGAGGGATTTTCCTTGACGAGTACGTACTCTGAACAGATAGTTTTAGTCTATTGAATACTGCTAGACTAGTGGATCTAGTCGGGGTTTGGATGCTTTTGTGATAGGGGTTATCCAGGAGTTTTGGTTTGTGAAATTCCTGAAACATTTGACTCGGAGATGAGTAGTTTTCAGCATTAATGGTTTCCTTCAGTGATAGATTATATCCGATGCTAAGGATTGTACATGACTATTTGAGGCGTGAGGATAGCGTGATTTATGCCAGTGTACACTTGGTGGTGATTTCAGGTGGGACACCGCGGCAAGTAACCTCAGTCTCGATTTGTTGCAGTCTTAGCAAGAGATATAGTTATCAGGAGCAAGTTTAGCGACAGTTAGTAGTGAGTCAGTATCGATGCGAGATTGGTACTGGTGACTACTAATAGCTATTGTCTGATTTTGTCGGAGATAGGTGAGTTGAATCAGCTGTGATTCTTTTGATTCCAAGTATTTGGGATATGCGGACGTATGGCCGTGAGATCATGATTATTGATCGAGCCATGTGAGATTTCAAAGGACCAAGACCTGGCGGATGGTTGCCATATTTTGGTTGGTACTGACAAGTTGTGTGATAGTCACAACTTATTGACGAGGTCGATTGGTTGAGCAGATCAGTAATTAAGATATCATGAACCGAGAGATACTTAGGACGATACTATAAGCCGTCGTGCTTATGAGTTTGGATCCTTTAATTAAATGTCTCGGAACAGTAAGAGAATTATTTGCATTCAGGATTCTCGGATGGTTGAGATTTTCGGAGTGCAGTCGTTTGATAGATCACGGGAGGTGATTGCATGTTTTGACTTTGGTAAGTCATGGCTAGTTCGATAACTCGGGTAAAGTTATCAATGGTAAGAGAAGACATAATTGATCTGAACATTGCTTGGTATTAGCAATGGTTGACCCAGTTTTGGAAATAGAATTGTTCCATGCTATTGGATTACAGTTTTGGGAACTGTTAGCTGAATACTTGTTTAGGCATTTCCAGCAGTTTTCTCGGAGGATTTTCGTTAAATTATGATTCGATGAGTGTTGCGGAATTCAATGAGCATTAGCAGGCCGATATCAGTTGTTTGTTCGTGGGATGGTACGACAGCTGAGACTGTGTTCAGAGTCTAGTGAGATTGTTGTCGGTGATTTCCCAGTACGTTCTGATGTGCTATGCCATTGAGGTGTTGGGATCGACCGAGATCGATCGGGTAAATTCGTTGGGTTACCGCATGTGTCGTGTATTGCGCGAAGGGTGGAGGTGAACTAGTTTTGTTCATCTTGGTAGCAAGTCAAGTGTGACTTGGGATTGTTATCTATGGTTGGATAACCAGTGTTCCGAATTCAATTGATATCTCGAGTGACGAGATAGTGGTGATCTTTAATCTAGACTATTAAGGGTGTAGATGTTGCGGTCCCATCTGTGTGTTCAGCATTATAGCGGTGATATTATTTGAGAATATTAGTCAGCATCGAAGAAAATAAGTACGGAATGTAAGTCTGTTGATGCTAGGAACTTTCGGGATTGGTTGTTATCCGTGGTAGGACTTCAAGTGGGAATCGATTGGTTAACACTTGCGGTTACCTCTGGGATTCGATGTCAGTGTTAGACCAGTGGAGATACAGGTTGGTTGTATCTGGATTTCCCGTTAGTACGAACTGATTCTAGCAAGAGGGATAGTCGGTATCAAGTGGTATACTTGACGAGGAACTATCACTGCTAAGGTTCGCAGGAACAGTGGGTATTCGAAGAGCAGTCGAGAGCACTCTATTGATCGTAGGGCTTGGTTATACATCCAGAAGATCGTTCTACTTCATGGATGCCGGTGGGCATTGTCAGCGATCGAGACCCAGGTTTACTTCCATATTCTGGGGTAGTGTCCAGCGTGCTACGAGCACTGCTTTCAGTTTAAATACTGAATATCATCCAGAGACAGATGGTCAGATGGAGAGCGCTATCCATACCTTGGAGGACATGTTTTGGGCATGTACTATGGATTTTTGGTTCAGTTTAACCAGATCAGTTGTCATTGATTAAGTTCGCGTACAACAATAGGTACCATCGTAGCATTGGGAGGACACCTGTTGAGGCGTTGTACGGGCGACTTGTCATAATCCATTCTTCTAGAAAGAAGTGGGGGAGACAGTATTTCTGAGAATGTCACTTTTTCGTAAGATTCTCATATTTATTCATAAAGGCAAGTTGTCTCCCAGGTTTATCGGTCCGTTTGAGATCTTGGAGAACATTGGCGATTTCGCTTATCTACTAGCTTTGCCACCGCATCTTTCCAGTATTCACGACGTGTTCCACGTATCACCGTTGCGATGGTATGTGGCGGATGAGTCTCATATTCTGCAACGATCTGAGGTTCAAGTGAGCAAGGATTTGACCTATGCTGAGAAACCTATTCGTATCCTGGATTATAAGGATAAGGTTTTGCGGAACAAAGTCATTCCTCTGGTTTTAGTCCAGTGGCAGCGCCGAGACACTAAGGAAGCTACTTGGGAGCTTGAAGAAATGATGCGTGAAGACCATCCTGAGCTGTATTCGGTTGTAACGTTTGATTTGAATAAGGAATGTTTCTGTATCTTGTATTGCATTCGGTACTTAAGATCTATTTTCGAGGATGAAATATCTTAAGTGGGGGAGAATGTAGTACCCCGTAACCGAAATTGGTAATTAAGAGATTAATTATGTTAATTAAACCAATTTGGTATCTGAAGGATCGGAAGCTCCGAAGGTGAGATCGGAAGCTCCGATCGATATTACGTCATGCATGACGTGTGGCACTATCGGAAACTCCGATCGGGATCAGAAGCTCCGATCACCCTATCCGAAGTCAACCAGTGAGATTTTGACATGTGGCAGATAAGGATGTTCGGAAGCTCCGATGGCAGGATCGGACGTTCCGATCAAGGATCGGAAGTTCCGATCGAGGATCGGAGGTTCCGATCGATGCCTATAAATATAAGGTCTGAGGCATTCATTTCTTGCCAATTCCGAATTCTCTCCTTCTCCCTCGTGGTCCTATTTAAGGGCTTTGGGTACTCTTATTTTAGAGTTGGAGTAGGGTATTTGTTTTAGTATAGTCAGACAGTGTCTGACATAGTAGCGGAGCAGTGCTCATGTTGTAGAGCCGTGTTCGAGGCTGTGGATTCGCAGCAGGGGAGTGCCCTAGTTGCGGGATAGTCGCCATCAGTGGGCTGACGACGGACGCAGGTATAGCTATGGTCTTCTTAAATTATTTAGGAGTAAGCAATAGCTTAGTTAAGGCTTTTAGCGCTTATTGAATGATGCATGGGTATTTGCATTGTAGACTTGATGATAGGCTTGGAACCTAGAGTGGGACTACTAGGACTGCCTTAGAAAGGTACGTAAGTACTGACTGAGATTGCCAGCGGATATGCATGCTTATATGTTGCATTTATGTGTTTGCATGTTATTATTGTATGCGGCATGTGCATATCATCTTGTGCCTGTACATCTGTATATCTTTCGAGATAAGCCAGTTAGGGTTGCTCAGCCCTGTTAGGACGTTTGATATCGAGTACCCTTAGGTACTGATACCTCGAGGACTCCGCGGTCCGCGTCCGGGATTCGAGAATGAGTGGTCGCACACAGTGGTTAGCTACCCCGATGTGACGAGCTTATATCCCAGGCGCCAGTTTGAGCAGTTTGTATACAGTTATCCCAGATATGGATACCCGGTCATTTGCATGCATCATATTTGTATGTTTATCCGTGCTTTCGTATTGAGCTTAGAGCTCACGTCCAGTATTTTCTGTGTATCTGGATACCCTATTCGATGGGGTCGGTATAGGTGCAGGATTGAGCAACAGGAGCCTGGAGTAGCCAGTGATCTTGAAGACAGCAGGATTAGCTGTAGGTTTTATTTAAAGTAATTCGATTGGGTTGTATTAATCGAGTTTGATTAGCCGGTTGTATTCTGCCGGTCTACTTGTATTTAGTCTTCCGCAGCAATTTGATTTAATGCATGCTTAATTATGCTCTTAACTCTGATTAGGTAGTGGATCCGGGTCAGGTCGCTACAGTAGATCCTCCCGATGGAATTTTTCCAATAGGGTGTAAATGGATCTACAAGAGAAAACTTGGGCCTGAATACAAGGTACTAACCTAAAAGGCACGATTGGTAGCAAAAGGTTATACTCAAAGACAAGGAGTTGACTATGATGAAACCTTTTCACCAGTCACAATGTTCAAGTCCATAAGAATCCTTATTGCCATAACAGCATGGTATGACTATGAGATATGGCAAATGGATGTGAAGACTGCATTTCTTAATGGAAACATTAAGGAAGAAATCTATATGATACAGCCCGAGGGATTCACATCCATGGGAAGCGAGCATAAGGTATGCAAGCTTCAGAGATCAATTTATGGTCTCAAACAAGCATCAAAAAGTTGGAACCAAAAATTTGATGAAACAATAAAGGACTTTGGTTTCATCAAAAACCCGGAGAAACCGTGCGTGTACAAGAAAGTAGTTAAGGATGCGGTGACGTTCTTAGTGCTTTATGTTGATGACATCCTACTCATTGGGAATGACGTAGGGATGTTGCAGTCAACAAAGATATGGTTATCAGGTAGATTCTCGATGAAGGATTTGGGTGAGGCCTCCTGTATTCTAGGGATACAGATCTATAGAGATAGATATAAGAGAATGATAGGACTCACTCAAGCAACCTACATCGACACCATATTGAAAAGGTTTTCTATGGATGAGTCCAAGAGAGGACATCTACCTATGTGTCATGGAGTTTCTCTATCCAAGTCTATGTGTCCCAAGACTGACGAAGAGATAGAGAAAATGACACACATATCATATGCGTCAGCCATAGGTAGTATGATGTATGGGATGATATCTACCAGACCGGATGTAGCCTTTGCTCTGAGTGTCATGAGCAGATATCAGGCCAACCCTGGTCAAATGCATTGGAAAACCGTGAAGGATATTCTTAAGTACTTGATAAGGACTAAGAATATATTCATGGTTTATGGAGGAAGAGAATTGAAATTGGAAGGCTATACCGACTCTAGCTTCCAAAGCGACGTGGATGACTCGAAGTCAACCTCTAGATTTGTATTCATGCTCAATGGCGGTGCTGTCTCTTGGAAGAGTTCCAAGCAGGACACCACAGCGGATTCCACCACTGAGGCAGAATACATTGCAGCATCAGCTGCTGCTAAAGAGGCCGTTTGGATGAGAAATTTTGTCCAAGAGTTGAGCGTAATTCCTGAAGCTGTTGGTCCAGTTCCGGTGTACTGTGACAACACTGGTGCCGTTGCTCAGGCAAAGGAACCAAGGTCTCATCAAAGATCCAAACACGTACTAAGGAAATACCACATCATCCGGGAGATTGTGGAAAGAGGAGACATCACTGTCGAGAGAGTGGCCTCTACAGACAATATCGCTGATCCACTTACTAAGCCATTGTCAGGACCATTGTTTGACAAACATCGCGAAGCAATGGGATTACGTAGTATGACTAGTTGGCTTTAGGGCAAGTGGGAGATTGAAAGAGTGGGTGCCCGGTTAGCCAACTTGTGGCTAAGGGCTTTTATGACTCTATGTATAAACAATCTTTGTTTAATATAATTTACATTCATTAATGGCATTTTTTTTGTCTTTCTTCATATTGTTATATTGTGATATACTATTGTTGTTTTGATAAATACCTTGAATATACTATAGTGTAAGTAAGATGAGATAGTGAATAAAGAGATATCACTATTATGAAACACATCTTATAGTCACTGTATATTCTAAACAGTTCCTAGTCAATTGAGCCGTCCGCTAATAAGGATAAGGATCGCTCGAGATTGAGACTAGCATTTGTGATGCCAAGTACCACGTTTCATTGGTAATGGACATGGAGATGTTCAAAGCATGCAAATGGATATTCATATGATGAATGATCAAACTACCCTATTCGGACTTTCCAAGTGGTTATTATTATTTGAGTGGATAAGTCCGCGGTTTTGGTTGTACACCATTAGTCCTTACTACTTGAAACATCATTGAGACTCTATATGCTAGTACTGTACTTTGACTCGTTTACCGACTCTATTGGGGTCATCAGGTGTCGAGATTGGGTAAAGTTACGATACATATAGGAGTCGATGCTTTGTTGTCAAGGATTCACCACATACTTGAGAGTGTGGATATCCTATGAGATCTGAGGAGATATTAGTATGACGAATCTCTTGCCAGAGTACATGATGTGTTTTAGGTTACTCGGTTTTCCTAGTAACACATGCGATGTCACTATTTGATCTCCAAGATGTAATGCATAGTTATCGAATCTCGAACGACTCTCGATGCACCAATGGTTGTTGATTCGATCGGGATATATGGATGAAGGGACCGTACTGTACGCTAACCAAAATCTACTGGTTCTTGCAGGCACTATCAGTGATACCTAGGGAATCATGGGGCGATGTTGCTAGGCGCTCTTACCATGATTCGATGGGTAAGTCGGAAATTGTTGTTCCGAGTCACAAGGAGTTGTGAGCCCAAGGCTAGCTGTATCCCTGAACCATTGAGGGTCACACAAGTAATGGATTACTAAACCCCGTTGAGATAGTTAAATTTAAAGAGTTAGATTTAATGAAAGAGAAGTTAAACTTCTTAATTAAAGGGAGTGAAATTTTCTAAAATGACATAGGGATGGGCATTTTTGGAAATCACTGAATTCGGATTCAGAAAAATTATCTTGACTTTAAAAGATGCAGAAATGGTTTCTGTGCACATTGGTAAAATCAGTTTATCAATCGGAGTCATGATGAATTTTATATTAATTTTTATAATAACAGGCTTGGCTTGTTGGGCTTAAGTTATGGATTGTGGGCCCTAAGGAGTTAGAGTCCTAATACAATTATAACTTAATCTAGTCTAGAAATTATCTGTAAATACATGTGTAGTGTTCGAAAATCATAAGCTTTTCAGTCTTGCAATTTTCGAATTACACACATATATTTTCAAGAGGAATTTTCGAAAATCCTCTGCTCTTTTTTGAGATAATTCAGTCTGTAATTTTTGTGAAAAATTACATTTTGAATTGACAGATCAAATCTGTTTATTCTCTTCGATAAACATCTGATTGATTTCTAGTGCAATCAATCAGAGGGTTTTAGTTTTCTATTCGTGGACTTAATTCCGGAGGTTGATCGTGATAGTCATCGGTTCCCGGGATTTATAAGAAGAGCAGATTAAATTCTGTTGGAGTCCATAATCAAGCCTTTGCTTGAATAGGTAAAATATTTAACTGTGTTTATTATTTTACTTGCAACAATTTTAATCGTTAGGATTTGATACCCAAGATATGAAATCGTTCCATATCGCAAAATGAAAATTTTAAACTTCCGCTGCTCCGGGTATCACATCCGTCTGATCAGAGAACGCGTGTTCCAACATGATCAGTGTAAACAATTACTTTAGAGCCAATGAGATAGGACCTGAATTTGTTGAAGGAGAAAACCACAGCCAACATCTCTTTTTCCGTAGTAGTGTAATTCTGTTGTGCTCCATCAAGAGTGCGACTGGCGTAGTAAATCTCCCGAAACATCTTATCTTTTCTTTGTCCCAAAACTTCTCCTACAGCATAATCGCTGGCATCACACATTACTTCAAACGGCTCCTTCCAGTCAGGCACAATCATAATATGCGCAAAAATTAATGCCTCCTTGATTTTCGTGAACGCCTGCAAACACGCATTATCAAAAATAAATAATGTATTTTTTTCTAATAAATTACATAAAGGCTTAGTAATTTTAGAAAAATCTCTAATAAAGCGACGATAGAACCCGGCGTGTCCCAAGAAACTTCTAATGGCTTTCACATTATTTGGCGGTGGAAGCTTTTCAATCGCAACCACTTTTGCTCGATCCACCTCAAGCCCATTAGATGACACCTTATGCCCAAGTACGATGCCTTCTTGCACCATGAAATGACATTTTTTCCAGTTAAGCACTAGATTTTTCTCTTGGCAACGCTGCAAAACAAGGGTCAAATTGTGCAAACAATGATCAAAAGAAGACCCAAAGACAGAAAAATCATCCATAAAAATTTCCATAACTTCTTCCACCATGTCAGAAAAAATTGCCATCATGCACAGCTGAAAAGTAGCGGTGCATTACACAAACTAAATGGCATTCTCCTAAAAGCATAAGTACCATAGGGACATGTGAAAGTTGTTTTCTCTTGATCCTCTGGCGCTATAGCAATTTGATTGTAGCCAGAATAGCCATCTAAAAAACAGTAATGTTTATAACCTGCCAACCTGTCAAGCATCTGATCAATAAAAGGAAGAGGAAAATGATCTTTTCTAGTAGCCTTATTCAACCTTCTATAATCAATGCAAACTCTCCAACCAGTAACAGTACGAGTCGAAATCAACTCGTTTTTCTCATTTTTTACCACAGTCATACCTCCTTTTTTCGGCACAACCTGTACTGGCGACACCCAAGAACTGTCAGATATAGCATAAATAATGCCAGCATTCAATAATTTCAAAACCTTAGCTTTTACTACTTCTTTCATCGCAGGATTTAATCTCCTTTGATGATCAACATAAGGACTATACGACTCCTCCATTAAAATTTTATGCATGCAAATATTGGGACTAATTCCCTTGATATCAGAAATAGATCAACCCAAAGCAGATTTAAATTTTCTCAAAACTCTTAATAATTTTTCCTTTTCATCATGAGTAAGAGAGGATGAAATAATTACCAGGTTAGTCGAATTTTCTCCCAAAAATGCATAACATAAATGACCAGGCAGTTCTTTCAATTCAGAAGTAGAAACTAGTACCTCTTTGCTGGCTTCCTCGGGCAATGCTTCAATTTTGTCTTTGCCATCTTTTTCCTTTGGCAAAGTTTCAAGAGCAAGAATTTGCTCTCTAAGTTCCCAATCATCACCATCCACTTGATTTATGGAATTAATCAAGTACCTAGCCAATGTGTCCTCCAACTCCATTCCTGCACAAAAATTATTTTCATGAGAATCAGATGAATCAATGTGATTACAAGAATGTACCTCATCTTGGTATTTCATGATTTTATAGATATTGAAGGTGACAGCTTCATCACCAACTCGTAGAGTTAGTTCACCCTCCTACACATCAATTAACGCTCTGTCAGTCGCCAAGAATGGTCTCCCCAAAATTAGAGGGACATCTTGATCTTCTTCCATATCAAGCACTACAAAGTCAGCAGAAAAAATAAACTTATCTACTTTTACCAAGATGTCTTCCACAACTCCTCGAGGATATGTCAAAGAACGATCATCCAACTGCAGAGTAATCGTGGTTGGTTTCACCTCGCCAAGCTCCAAAGACCTGAAAATAGACAAAGGCATTAAATTAATACTTGCACCTAAATCACATAATGCCCTATTAACAGTCGCACCACCAATAATACAAGGAATAGTAAAACTCCCTGGATCTTTCAATTTCTGTGGTAGCTTCTTTTGCAGGATGGCGCTGCACTCCTCTGTCAATTTCACTGTTTCGAACTCTTCAAGCTTTTTCTTCCTCGCCATGACATCCTTCATGAATTTAGCATAATGCGGCATCTGCTCCAAAGCATCAGCGAATGGAATATTTATATGAATTTTCTTGAAGATGTCAAGAAACTTAGAAAATTTTTCATCCAACGCTTTTTTCTTGAACCGCTGAGGATATGGCAGAACAGATTTTGGCACAGGCGGTTTCTCAGGCACAACTGCAGACTTGCTGGAATTTTTGCTATCAGAATTTTCGGACTCCACCACAATCTCTTCAACTTCCTCATCATCCACTGCCTTCAGCTTATCTGTTCCAAGTTCCTTGCCACTTCTAAGAATAACAGCCTTGCATTGCTCTCTAGGATTAACCTCAGTGTTGCTAGGAAACACACCTCTCTGCTGATTATTCAATGCATTCGCCAGTTGACCAATTTGTGTTTCAAGATTTTTCATAGAAGCGCTCACATTGGTCAAGTGCGTCTCCATACTGTCAAGCCTATTTTCATTCCTCTTAAATCTTGTGGATGATTCTGCAATAAAATTACTCGCCAAATCTTCCAACGATGCTTTACCCTCACCATTCTGAGTATTGAACCCCGGTGGAGGAATCAACGCATTCTTATTGTTTGCATAGGAAAAATTCTCATGATTACGCAAACTAGGATGATACTGATTGGGTACAGGATTACCTCGATAATTGTTGTAATTCTTGTTGTTCACATATTGCGCTTGCTCCACACTCTCAAATCCATCAGCAGAATTTACTGTAGTCACCAGTGATGCTGTCTCAGTAGAACTTTGATTCCCTTTGGTCAGTGCAGCCAACTGTGTAGAAATAGTAGCCATCTGAGCAGTCAAAGCAATGAATGCATCAACCTCGTGAATTCCAGCAGGCTTTCTTATTGCAGATCTCTCACTCGGCCACTGATAACTGTTAACAGTCATTTGCTCAAGCATCTCATAAGCCTGTTCAGGAAATTTAGAAAATATTGAACCTCCAGCTGCAGCATCCACAGAAATACGAGTTGGCCCATTCAAACCATTGTAGAATAATTCGATCTGTTCCCAATCTGGAAAATTATGGTTTGGACACTTCCTAAGCAACTCCTTGTACCACTCTCAGGTTTCATACAATTGCTCAAAATCCTGCTGTTTGAATGTAGTGATCTCTATTTTTAACTGAGCCGACTTAGCAAGTGGGAAATACTTAGCCAGAAATTTGGAAGCCATATCATCTCATGTAGTGATACTCCCAAGAGGTAGTGATTGCAAGCAACTACGAGCATTGTCCCTAAGAGAGAACGGGAACAATCGTAGTTTGATGGTGTCCTCAGTAACACCATGAATCTTTACTGTGTCAGCAATCTCCAGAAAAGTACGCAGGTGCAAATTTGGATCTTTAGTAGCTGCACCCCTAAACTGATTTTGCTGCACCATATTAATCAGAGCTGGCTTCAACTCAAAATTATTTGTTGTGATATTCTGCCTAGCTATCCCAGAATAATGAGTATTGATCACCGGTTTAAAGTGATCTCTGATCGGCACCGGAGCATTATTGACAGCTCTTTCCCTTTCTTCAGCCATTTGTTGCAACTCTTCTCTTCTAGCTTTTCTCAAAGCTTTAGCAGTTTTTTTAATTTCCGGATCAAAGAGCATTGAGTCGTAACTTTGGCTTTTTCGCATAAACTGCATAGACAGGAAAGATTTAAAATTAGAACCAACAAAATAAAATAAAATGCTCTAAATCAAAATTAAGACTAATTAGCACAATTTAATATAAATCAAATAAAATTCATTCCCCGGCAACGGCGCCAAAAACTTGTTGCGTGTTTTTCGCTCGTAAGCGCATCATGTCAAGTTATAATATAGGAATTTAAGTCCAGATCGATCCCACGGAGAATGAATAAATAATATTATATCAAATATTTGCAACTAATAAAATCCTAATCCTATGTTCAGCTACGAAAATGGTTTGATTTTTTTATGAAACTAAAATTTGCAAGAAATAAAATTAAATAACCACGAGTTCACGAGATGAAAATTCAATAAGCGATGAATGCTAGAGGTTCGACTTCACTTGACTGTCCACCACAATTTATTTCTAATGATTGTTCAATTATCAATTCCTCTAGTTTATTAGCCAAGAATCTCTATTATTTTCTACTACCTCTCTCGAGTGTCAAGCAGAAATTTGTATTCAATAACAAACTCAATATCTTTATCAAAGTTCAATTATTAAATCCGGTAAATAGCACAAGAATTCTTCTAATGACTTCTATGGAGTTATATGTCTCTCGAACAATATAAACACCAAAGATGTATTTTCCTATGTCGTATTCAAAATCTCCTCTCTCGAGTGATAGATTCTAAATAAAATATCATTCAATCTATGGTCAGTCAATTGAAAGCATTAAAATCAGGAAAACACAAATAAACTGTGCGAAGAATTCAAATATATAAATCAAAATATCTCAATCATGGTTTTCAGTCAAGATCCGTCTACCTCTAGACTAAGAAATTAGTTCATAATAATTTTAAACATCAAACAAAATATGTTTTTCCAACAATCCATAGACTAAGAAACTATCTCAAACACTACCTAAGCGCCACAAGATGTGAATTGCTTCTGCATTATGTTGTTACTGGCATTATCCAAAAGTTTTCTAGAATGCAAAATTCTAGCAGTATGAGTACCAGGGAGAGTCCTTAATTAGGACTGAAGAGTATAATATGACAGGCTATTGCTGGGTGCAGAATTGTCTTTGATGTAACCGATGCAACCACAACTATTTCCTCTTCTCTTTTTAAAACTCATGAAGAGGAGGAAGTGGACTTCGTGTGCCAAGTGAAACTGAAGATTGGTGATTATCTGTTCAAGTGCGTGAAAAGGCTTTTTCAGCTTCTCCAACTCGAATTTGATGGAGATGGTTTACTGATGCAAAGAGATCTTCTCAGCAGAGTAACAAGGTGGAGAAACCAAGGGAAATAATTCTTTCAAAATAACAAGGATCTGAATTTTTTGTGTAATTCTTTGAATGTATAAAAACACTTGCTATCTTCTAAACGTATTTTATGCATTTGGGAGGTGCATATAGCGTGATTAATTTCTGCTAGTTATATATGGCAACGAGACATGTTTGATTTCAATATTGCCCGTGTAGAAGTCTCAAAGACAAACCAGATTCGATGCGAGGGCATGACACTCCAGTCTTGATGCAAAAGTACGTTAAATTTTATTTATAATTTTATTTAATTTAATTTCAGTGAATTGCTTATGGGATATCTTAAATATCAACATATTCAGTTTCAAAATATATATATATATATATATATATATATATATATCAACATATTCTTATTTCATTTAGGAAAAAAAAAAAAGGCGGTAATTGTGAAAGGCATGCATGAAATCAAATGAAATGGGTGATTGGGAGGGACAATTGTGTCATTCTACACGAGCATGTCCTGTAGCCGGAATGGTGTGGCCCTTGAGATTTTGAAGCAGCAACGAGAAAAGTACCTTCATTTGGACATATATTACACTGCCAGCCAAGATGATAATATTTTGCCCAATTCTCAGAAGTGATCCTTGACCTACATACGTAGTCCATCTCCTGCTCATATAAATAAATAAATTTATTGTAATTAATTTATCATATGGAATATGGATGCCCAGAAATTATATCCTCAAAAAACATATAATTGAAATGTGAATTTATTGCATGATAGGATATTTTTGTTACTGGATAAAATAATCAAGAATGGAAGTCAATTTTAGTTAGAAAAAAAATCTAGAAATTAAATGGTCACGTTGGTTTTCACAGAATGCCCAACATAACATATCAATGGCAGTCATGCATTATTACTTTTGTTTTTCGCTTTGTCATAGCTAGGGCAGGAAAAGTCAAAAATTTATTACTCTCACTTTTAAAAAAAAATATTATTTATTACGGATCTCCTACGTACAAGTCTTATACTATACGTATTTAATTATTACAAAAAAGCATATTTTTTTTAATTTTAATTTCTAAAATCAAATAGTTACCAACACATGCTTTTTTCAAAAAAAAAATTGCTAATATTAGTATGTTATAATAGTTAGATATATATAAGAAATAATATGTAGACCAATTAATTAATTATTAGTGAAGAAAAACTAAAGCCGATTGAATTTATTATTTCTAGCTATAATTTTCATATGAATCAATGTGGGGAAAGGCGTTGATGCCTTGTGCCTGTCAAAGACATTCAATGCCTTTTGTCATCAAGAATGGAGTCATGCAATGCAATAAAGTATGGCCACACAAACACAAACACACTTGCACAAATAAATTTTTGTATTAAGTATAAGTTTGTTGAAAAATTTGCATGCTTTAATTTATGGGTGATTGAAATAATCAATTTACTAACCATTCCCTTTTTTTTTTTAACTCACCAAGATCCATTCATATTAGAAATTACTAATATTATATGAGCTAGATATATTCCCAAAAAATGCATTTGTATATATATAGCCAAGCTCGTCAATATGTATATGTTTGGTTGTAATATTCTTTACATACGGAGGTATATTAATTGAAATATCACCTCTCCATTAATTATATATTGATATGATAATATGTTTCAACTTTTATTTAGGATAAGAATAAATCCTTCTGCAAACATGCATGTTGTACCTTTTAGTACATGGTATGATGCTTGTTATAAACTTATATATACATGAATTAATGAAACACAACTTGTGTTTGATTTTCTGCAGGTTCATTTGGCACTTTTATATTAATATTAATATTATTTGCGGCTATACTAACATATATATTAATAATAATATTATTATTATTTGTTAAAGAGATAGGGTTCTTTAATTCAAATGGTCGTGTGGTAGTATTCTACTCCTTCCTTCTGTATATTTTTGTCTTGTTTTACGTAATAATTTGTTTGGTTGTCATCAAGTCACGCCAATCTTTAATCCTCTCCATGTGTTTCTTCTTCCTTATTCCTTTTAAAGAGCTGTAAAATCTCGATTCATCACTCCCTTTTTAGTCACCATTTAAGTTTTTAAGCAAGAAACTAAACTGCACGCGCCGCCTTTTTTGTCATTTCTCCGGACATTGTTTCTGCTCCAATAATGAACTTAAACATATCTCCTTCACCTTTCACTTTAGAGCAGCAGATCAATGAAGATATTGATCAAAACCCTTTTTCATGTCAGTTTTTATTCAATTCGATGCAAAATCACACTGCAGGATACTGTGATCACCAGTTATACAAGCTCCAGCATCATCGTGAACAGGTGCGCGTTGCGTCATGTTTACCATTTCTCAGTTTTTTCTTTATTAAATTTTGTGAAATTTTATTGACGAAAAACTGATAAATGTTTTTTAAAAGTTCTCCCAAACATTACCTAAATATGCTAAGATTCTTTTTTTTTTTTAGCAAGATTTGTAAGTTTTTAGTACTACTATATATATATATATATATATATATATATATTTTATAATTAATAATGGTTCTTGCAAATTAATTTGAACTGATTATATATCAGGAAGATAACTTTGGTTTTGACGTTGGATCATCATCGTACAACATCAAGAATAAGGCTGAAGCTGCTGGGATAAAACTAACTCTAGATGAAAGCCATGCCAATGCCATGAAGGAGGCTAACTACATTAATCCTGTGCAGTGGCCGGTGCCTTCCAAGATTAGTCTGAAGAAGACGAAGAACTCGAACCCGAATCGCGTCACCTTAAAAATAAACAGCAGCAGCTTATCCAACATGATCAAAGACTCGTGGGAAACGGAATCAAGTAGCAGCATTTCATACAGTAATCCCATCAGGGTTTGTTCTGATTGCAACACAACAAAGACTCCTCTTTGGAGAAGTGGTCCTAAAGGCCCCAAGGTATATACATAAATCTTTTCTATGTTTATGCTCCATCACTTTAAAGCTTAATTTTCCTCTTTTTATGTTTTCCGTACAATTTATTTATCTCGACACTCTTAGGTAGTGTTTGGGACAGCTTTTAATTAAGAAGCAGTACTTCTCAACTTTTCGTTAACAAAATTTCACAAAATTTCAAATTTTTGTGATGAAAAAGCTGAGAAGTGCTTTTCAGAAGCTCGCCCAAACATTGCCTTAGGAAAATATTACATTGTGTTTTTAGCTAGGAATTAGACATGATCATCCATTAATTAACTTTGGTGTTTTTCAGTCACTTTGTAATGCCTGCGGAATCAGGCAGAGGAAGGCGAGGAGGGCCGCCTTGGCTGCCGCCTCAGCGGCGGCTAACGGCGTGGCGGTGGTGTCGACTGAGGAGCCACCATCATTTAAAGCGATGAAGCTGAAAAACAAAGAGAAGATAAGTAAAAAAGGGAATGCTTCAAGCTTCAAGAAACGCTGCAAAATGGCTGCAGCTACTGCCGCTGGATCAATATCTTCTTCTAGGGGAGATATAAGGAAGAAGCTTGATCTTGAGGATTTCTTGATAGATTTGAGCAAGAATCTGGCATTTCGATTCCGGGTTTTTCCACAAGACGAGAAGGATGCCGCCATCTTGCTTATGGCTCTATCTTCCGGGCTTGTTCAAGGTTGAGTTAATGGATCAAAATTGGATTAATTATAATTTTCTTGGATTAAGTAAATTGTCATGAGTCTTTCAGTGATCCATCAATTAGTTTTTAGGAGATTAATTAATATCTAGTGTTGATGTGTTGTTTTGGTTAGGATTATATAGTGAGTACGTGGGGAAACTAAATCAAAATTGAGTGGCGATTGAATATGATCTTTGTAAACCTTTGGATGGATTTGTACGAGTAGATAACCTAATTATATGGATCACTTGTTCAAATTTCATCCATTGTGGCTTTAAATTCATATCCAGTTCATGATAAAAGTAGTACTTGTAGTGTGTGCATTAATTTTGTAATTGCTGTATAATTCCGTTGTCCCAAAACTTTGGGACCCAAGATTCACATGCACACCATGGCGAATTACTTTGAAATGCACTTGTATAAAATCAAAATAATATCAAATGACAATGCATCCATATATATCCAACCAGATATGAGAGTCAAAATAATCCAATCCAACATCTAAGTATCATCACAATTGCAGTTTTGAAAACTACGAATATATGATATTGGTTTTATATGTTTGTTGCTTTGCTATTTTAGTTTCTTATATTGTTCGATTTTTTATTAATCTAGTCATATATCATTCAATTTTTGGAAATTTTAGATCAACGCCATGTCGGAGGCACGTGCGTAGGTGACGACATATGTGCCACATCTATCTTACGTTGAAAAAAAAAAAAGAGACTAAAATGGCAAAAAAAAAAACGACAAAGATAAAAGGATTAATGAGAATTAAATTTAATAATATAATGATTAAAATCACAGGAGAACAAATATAAGACTGATATCGCATTGTTCCTAAAAGAAAAATGCAAGGGCTAAAGGGAAAATTTTTATGAAATTAAAATCGAATTTAATTAGTACCTATTACTTTCTATAACTTATTTGGTATAATTATCTTATGGTTTTATTTTTATGTATTACACACTTGCATGATGGAAATTTGTGTTCTTACTCGAATGTTTTCGTTATGTATGACATCTTTTATTTATATTTGTTTGCTAAATAAACTTCATATATATATATATATATATATATATATATATATATATATATATATATATTTACAAAAAAAAACGTGTAAATCTTTACTGAAAATGTTCAGGGCCAACGTTGGGCCTGCTAAAGACTGGACTCAACCGGCAAAGTGATAATGAGCTGCTCTCAATCACGCTGAAAAGCGTAAACATTGTAATTTTTCGGTCCACTATGCCCATGAACAGCTGAAAAGCGTAAACATTGTAATTTGTCGGCCCACTAGGCCCATGCTTTTCTTTGATTTTATCCGTTACCTTTTCCGTTTGAGCAAAGAGACTAAAATTTATTGATTATCATTTCATCATTTCATTAAAAAAATATTTATTTATGTCATGATTCCTATATATTACAACTTCACAATGTACATAATATTTATCATTGTTTTCTCTACTAAATTAAATTGGTATTATGATATACTTTAATCATCAATACATGAATCATGTGATGAGTAGTATCAATACATGCATATTTGTTATAACTTGATGATTGTTCAAGTCTCTATATATAACTTCCAAAATTTAATCCAGTCGACGTAATACATCTTAACAATAAAAAACGTATTGAATAATATTATTAATGTATCATGGAGCTAAAAATAAATCTAAAAAAATTTAGGCAGTTTTTGACCAATAAAAATAAGTGATTAAAATTTTTTGTAACAAATTTGTAAATCAATACGATTTTGTATTCTCTGTTGGCGACAGAGGCATATATATGTATTTATTAGATTAGATAATTATCAGAATAATAAAAAGTATATTTGAATTTGTTTTTAGTATGCCTAGAACGATCGATACCAAGCAGACACGTTTCATTTCTGCTATTTTTAATTCAATGCTAAAGTCTAAAGATAGAAAGTAGATGAACATGTGTTGTGTAATCTACATTGAAAACTTTGATTAATTAGCCTTTCATATATTGTGTATTCTCCTTGTGCATATTTTCTAAGACTCCCCCTTCCCCTTGGAAGCGTTTGCCAAAATGTCTACTGCATATGGCACAATCTCAACAACACCATCCACAGGTCTTTCCCATGACAGGCAAAATATGATCAGATCCGGGGTCGGAATCCGACGCCCCTGGAAACAAATGGCATCCTTTTCGATCCCTGAAAGCTTCAATGTCGCCCTCCAACGTCTCAAAACGAACGCGTCCTATTTCCAGGTGAATTACGTGATCGTGATCCTTTTCGCGGTTTTCCTGAGCCTATTGTGGCACCCTGTCTCCCTCCTCGTGTTCATCTTTGCCATAGGAGCGTGGCTCTTTCTGTATCTCCTTCGAGATGAGCCTGTTGTGGTCTTTGGGTACGGAGTGGATGAGCGTGTGATTTTGGTGCTTCTGTCCATTTCTACGTTGGTTTTGTTGCTGCTGACGCATGCAACCGTGTCCTTCGCGGGGGTGGCGGTGGGGTTGGTGGTGGTGGTGCTCCATGGAGCGTTCAGGAGGACGAATGATTTGTTTTCGGACGAGGAGCAGGGTGTCAGGGGTGATCATGTGAGCGTGGATTTAAAAGAGACGGCTTCTGCTTCTTTTTCTTCACCGTTTTAGAATCAAAAAGTATTTATGGGATTGTACGTGTCGACAAACTGTATATAATTGAGAAAAATACATCTATACAGATTCTTGTATCTATATTTCTTGAACGCAATTGCTCACATGCTGATATTGTTGGCCACCATTCGTCATCTCATGTATGTGTCGCCTTCCAGCATTCGAAGAACCTATAGTTTCAAATGAAGCCCAATAAAACTCACGAAATTCGAAGCCTTTAAGTCGAGCTTTTGTAGCATAAAGCAGTTTAGTGTTCTTTTTTATTTTTTGGCATGAGAAGTTCAGTATTCTTGGTTTTCCTCTAAATTAGTCACTTTTACCTGAGACATTCGAGGCCTTGACTCAGGGTCGCGTTGTATGCACAAGGAAGCAGCACGTATCATGCCCTGAACCTCAGTTTCTAAATAGCAGCCACTCAAACGTGGATCCACGAGTTTCGAAAAGGCGTTCTCTTCGAGCAGAGGACGTGCCTGCTCCATCCAGAGATAAAACACACAAGATAAACAAGGCATCAACGTGCTTCAATTTTGGATGAAATAATAATAGTAATACAACTTTTAAGGGCGATACCTACCCATTCTGTGAGGCATTGCTCGCCTTTGGGACGATGTATATCCACAGCTTTTCTTCCAGTGACGAGCTCTACCAGCACCACACCAAAGGAATATACATCAGCTTTCTCAGAGACTTGACCTGTTTGAGCATATTCTGGAGCCAAGTGCCCAAACGTTCCAATTATTCTCGTTTCCACTCCCGATTCTCCATCTGGTTGCAATCTTGCTAGCCCAAAGTCTCCAACCTTTATCATGAAAGTCAATAATTGAACACAGCAATGGTTCAGATTCAAGTGTTGTTAGAAATTGACTTGGACCTAACTCACCTCAAAAGCTAGCTCAAGAGGTGAGGGTTGTCCTTGTCTATATTAAGGGCTCTCAGAAACTCTACCCTACCGATGTGGGACAATATTTCAACATGTGTTTAAAAGACGCGACTACAACGTACCAGCGGCTCAAAATCGTGTGTGAGCAGAATGTTGTTTGGTCGCATGTCACGATGGACAATACAGCCAACTCTGCACTCCTCGTGGAGATATCTCAACCCTCGAGCAGCTCCAATAGCGATCTTTTGGCGTGCAGGCCAATCCAAGGGATCATAGCTATGGCCTGCAATTTTAAAGCTGAAACTGTTCACTTCAAAAGAAAAGCTTGCATTTATGATAAATTTTGATTAAATTAGAACAGTAGAAACATGAAGACAAGAACACTTGTGAATTTAATCAAGACACAATGAGTTATGTTCCTGAGAGAAAACCAACCAAAAAGACTAATTCATAACCAAAAAATTGAAGGTGCATGGTATTTCAAGTACCATAAAGATGAGAGTCCAAAGAACTATTGCAAATGAACTCATAAACTAACAACCGTCTTCTGTTCTCCACGCAGTATCCAATCAGCATCACAACATTTCGATGCTGTGCGCAGCTCAGTACCTGAACTTCTGAGCAAAATTCACGATCACCCTGCGTACTAGCCAATTTATGTTGCTTCACAGCTATGACCAGACCATCAGGTAACACTCCACGGTGTACAGAACCGTATCCCCCCTCAGCCAAAAAGTTATCCTTCGAAAATTCACCAGTAGCTTGTTCAAGCTCAGCATATGAGAACAATCTTGGCGGATTCCCAAATGATGGTGTTTTATGCTGACATACCGTGCATAGAGGAGGAGGGTCGTAGGGTGCATTTTTATTTTGTAACATAATCTCTCTCACATTCTTGCGAAAATTTTGATTCCTCACACTTTGTGCTGTACTGCGTGGTCCTTGTATACTTTCATTTAATTGCTTTGAAGATTCATCTGCAGAACTCAGATCTTCCATCCATTGCTGGGAACTCATACTCGTCGAAAGAGAGCTTGGATTCTCACTAGCTGACTCCGAGTCAGATTCTTCAAAGTCATGATGCCCCCCTAATGATGATGGTAAAATTTCCTTCACCTGTAAATCCCAATTAATTTCAGAAAAGCTTGAACTGGAAGATATCCTGTCATCTGTCGTCTTCAATGATGAATGCTCAGGGCTGCTTGTTGGAGTCACATTTAGCACCTTCGTAGTGTTGAATTCATCCCCGAGATATTTTATGGAAGATGCTGAGTCTGGAAGTGTATGAATTTCCTTCTCATTTGGTTCCATCAAATTCAATCGAAGAACCTGTGCCTCAGAGTTTTTCACAACCACAAGATTGCAGTCAAGCTGCTCCATGCAAAAGGTTGCTTCCTTTTTCATTCTCCTGTTAATAACAACAAAAAATAAAAAAGGTACTGAGCAAAATTCTTGCTGATTTCTGCATGCTGGATCAAAACATTCAATGCAAAAGATACCATGTTTATTAACTATTACTTTTCCAATACAACCCATTTTGTTTGAGTTCTTTTGGCTTCAGATGCGACTACTCCATCTTTAGACTCGTAGACCATTTTCATCTTCACTCTCACCTATGCCAAAAAAATCATTGTCATCACCAAACTTGTTACGAACTAGAACTAGACCAGAGGATAAAGAAACACAGGACAAGGAACGCCAGGTAATTATAGAACCTTCTCTGGATCATAAATGTCATGGAGTTGACTCATCATCTGGTTGCATAAATCAGTAATATGATCTTTCTGATCTAAAAGTGTTCCCGACATTGATCTCCAGCTACCAGCTGAGCAATCAGTACCAATTTTTGGAAAGCCCCATAGCTTTTTACCTAAGAAAGAAAGCACAGTGGTTAAGATATACGAGTAAAAAGTTTGTTTTTGAACCTCATGTGATATGAAGCTTCAGGATATGATGACCACATGTATATAGAATTTCTATATGCGTGGATCCAGTGAAACACAAGTTTCCAAATTAATTCACTGTAGCCTTAAAAAACAATAAGATAATATCGGGACCATTGATAACACTTTTCTCAACGTCTCTCACATTCATAAATATACCTCCCTGGATGATGCTGTGAACACAAGACACCGAGAAAGAGAGCTTCAATAGGATTCAATGAATGAGCATTGCAAAACTTTTTATACTTGCTAGAAACAAGAAGTCAAGAACCAATGAAAGAATAAAATAGCATTATGTTGTGCTGTTTAATTTCTTGGACTAACTTCAACACAAATCTGAGCTGATGAAATGAGGAAATCCAAGTAAGTCACAAAAAACAAACCTAACGCCAGATGAACTAATAGTGTAGAAGAAATCACTTGAGGACATGAGCATCCTATTATATGCAAAAGGAGCATGATTTAAAACTATTAGGTTTTGATATCCATTTTCGAGAATAGACAAATTGCACATAAATGGCCTATAATTATATGTAAACCACTACATGAAGAGAAGGCACAATAATGATTTTACTTGAGCTATGAGTTGGAATAACCACCAGCAGCCTAACACAGTCCCCTGGCTTGACCACATTAGTTAGAGCCCACTTCAAAGTAGTTCTTGAAATTTCTTTAGAAGACTTCACAGCAACAACAACGACAATCTTCTCCACATCCAATCCGCTGCTTCCAAAATCCCCAATCTTTTGCCTCAAACTCATCTCTTATCAGCACAACAGAAACTAAACCCTCATCAAGAAATTGCTTCAAGTAATCAAAATCCTAAAACCCTCTTCACCCAACTTCAATTTCCTCGCTCAAAAACAGTTCAAAATCTTGGTATTCAAAAGGGTCTCTCCTTTAGTGTGTCGTTTATCACCACATTGTTCCTGAACAAACCAATAAGCATAAAGTTTTCATCTTTTCATCATTCCACGCAATGAATGGATACAAGCTCCCGAAAAAAGTGGCCCGGAAACTAACTAACAAGAATCATCAACGCTGCTAAAAACCGAAAGTCATTTTTGTGAGACGCGCAGTTCATGTGAGAAGTGTGATTAAAAAACCGAAAAGCGACAAAAAGGGATGCTATCATTTCACGCGAAGCCTGCACATTTGTTTCGGTTGGCTTGTTCTTACTTGGGTGGCATAATTTTCCACAATTAATCAGTTGCATGGAAGACAATTGAGAAAATGCCACAAAAATATACTCCCCCTTTTTGATTTTGGAAGCTTGATGGATTGATTTGGAGATAGCGAAAGTGAAGCAACGTCAGCGGAGCCCACAACACACATGAAAACAAACAGATTAGGTAATAATTGAGCATTTCTCTCTTTCCTTTATCACAATTTATGATGGGATCGCCATGCTCATTATAATATCATTTTCCTAAACTTTATAGGCCTAAATTTTAATCGGTGAATTATATTTGAGACATTGATCTAAATATACTAGAGAGGTAGTTTATAATATATATGAAAAAAATACTTTCTCATTAGTCGAATTATATCCGGTAGGAGATTTATTTCACAAATTTGACCACGAGACGATTGACATGAGTTTTTGTTTATATTATAATGAGACCAATAATAGTTATAATTCAACCCTATCACCTTAATCACAAAAATTCAATAGAGACGATCTCACGAATCAATTTCATGAGTCTGATTAAAAATATTATTTTTTATTCTAAATATGATTATGATAGACATGTTACGAAATATCGTCTTCCAAGAAACCTATACAATAATAATAATATATATTAGTAACCGAGGCACATGCGTTACATGCGTATAACGAAATATATGAATGTTAAATGTATATAATTTTTATTGTAAAAATACGTGATTGAGTCATGTATATTTTACAAATTGAATATATTATTTGTAGTGCAATAATAAGTGTATTAAATGTCTATGTTCTTGTTTGAGTGTTGGTGTTTTATCAAGCAAGTAATGTGCAAATATAAAAACGACAAAAAGACGTATAGTGGTTCGGATCAATGCGATCCTATATTCACTTGATCCAAGTAGATTCATTCATCATCACCAAGAAGAATTGTACAAAGTAACTCCATCATAATTCCACAAAATATAGAATTTTTTTCAAGACTGATAGTTATACTTCAAGTATTAGTTCTTGATAACTGAAGTCATTTCTTTGTATGTGTCTGCTCTGAAATTTTTTTATTGAGTATTAGTGCAGTCCAAAAATAAATTTATTATCCATAGATGGAGTGAGAAGCATCTTCAATATCTTGAAGTTTGATGGAAAAGTGTATCCGACAATATCTACCCAGCACCTGGAGTAGGGATTAAACTGCTCAAATTAAGTTCAAGCACCTTTGATCTCCTAATGTGGTTACATGAATCCAACTTCAGTGTGAGAAACAGATTTAAAAAAACGATTGAACTGAACAGAATTATTTAAAATAAACTTTTTTTTAAATAAACTATAAAATCCGACATAAATCACGCTCAAACATAACTTGGCATTGAGAAATATAGAATGTATTTTCTAAACATTGTGAAGAGAAATAAAACAGATAAGAAAAATGTGTAAAATTTAATGCATTGTTGCTGTTAATAAGAAATATTGAAAAAACATCTAGAAGAGAGTTGTATTAATATCCCAACAAAGCTAACATAAGGTCGTGGGTAAACCGATATTGATAATTTATAATATGCTTAAATCAATTTTGAAACTTAAAAATTAATGAATAAAAGAAATCATCACAGGAGGAGATAGTATGTGTTACCTGAGATTACGAACAGGAATCGGAATAAATTTCACGCCAGAGCCGATGGTGGATGGACTGATTGTGCTTGTTCTTAAATCCTACGCACTAAAGTAAAGATTAGTAGAGATCTGTGGTTTTTAAAAAGAAGAGTAATTAATAAGATTAGAAGATATCTGTGTTTTTTTAAAGAGATGTGTCAATGAAAATAATTTGGCATAATTTCATGACAAAAAGAACACTAATTAATATGATATGCTGACTTTTTTGTTTTATACAGAAATATGTTCGAGTGTTTTAATTTCAATTGTGAGGAAAATTCAGTGGCATGTGAAATAAGAGAGTTAAATCAGAAAAATATCACTTACAAGGTTGCAATGAGAAGGAGGTAAGGTGGGAATTTAACTGGGTTTGGCAACAGAGAGAGGTTGAATTGCTACGATTCTCTGGAAGTTCTCTGTAACAATTTTTCGAGCAAGTGGCGTTATTAATCCAAAGAAATATTTGCTTCATGTGCAGAAACCGTGTACAAACGCAACTGAACTCAGAAAACACAGAGATAAGGAAAATAGTAATTGAACACAAAATCCTGAGATCAAACAACAAATATATACTCACAAAACAATACATTAAGTTGATGAATTGCGTGAGGATTTTTCGAAGCAGAAGAAGCAACAGCAAACATGTGTTGTAAATCTCATATATTTTGAAAGATAGTAGATTAAAAAAAATCTAATGCAAGTCAACCAAAAAGGGGATCGTTTCCTGGAAAACCGAAATCTTATGTAACACAAAGAAGATTTGGAATATGAAGATCAAAAAATTAGCATGTAAACTACAATTTTCAGGAACTTGAATATGAAAATTGTTGGTGGTAATCATAAACTATGAGCAATAGGAAAAGGCCAAAAATAATTTACGTTTTACTGACCTTCGAGAAATCCAAGCAACACATGGTATTTCAAATGAGTGATTATCGACATTTAAATATTTGAAAAACGTATCTAAGATTAATGCAAATAACAAAGAATTTTAAAAAAATATAATTTCTAACCTCAACATATAAACATATAGCTTTACAAAGTATATAAAGTTTTTACTGTTATTTTTTGTTTAATGGATTAATTTAAAATATCATAAAATAATAAAATATAAACCATAAAATTAGGAATTTAAACTGATGGTTGTATGATTAACATTGGCTTACCCAACACTGCCATGGATGAGAATCTTTGATTTTTCGATTTTATTTCTTCAAATCTGTTGAACACAAAACAAAAATATTCATAGGAGAATAAAGAACTGAAACAAAAATAAAATAAATAAACGAATAGATGATATGTATATTTAATAATGTAGCACCCGATTTTGTCCACCCAAAGTGTAAGATCCTTACATGAAATTGTCACACAAACATCAAAAGCATGATATTGTTGTCAATAAAACTAAGATTATACGATCCAAGCTTTTCAGTATGTGAGATTTGTAAACTGATGTGTTCTTCAACTTTGTTGTGATTCCATGAAAGATGACAAATGGTGGGTTTTGCCAACCATTCTCCTGTTCTCCAAGGCAATTCAAGCTTGGTTTGTTGAATTGGAATAGATAAAATCTAGAAGTCAAAGATTACCTGTTTTTAGTCTCGAACCTGATACCTTCTGGGCATAATCTATTTCGTGATGCAATGGGATAAACCCACCCATGAGAAGTTGTGTTGTTCTAGTTGCATATGTGCAGAAAACTAAAAGTCCCAATGTTTATATATATCCCATAGAAAGGTTGAGCAAAGTAGTTAGCCTTTTTCCCATATTGCAAAATAGTATGGTGTTTGATTGAGATTTCCACGAAAATACATGGGAAATTTTGACATTAATCGAATTTGCAATACTAAGGTCATTAAAAAAAAGGTCCGGGGGTTTTCTTATTTTATTACAATTGGGCTACTAATAAATCATTAATGAATATCGATGAAATTAAGGAATGAGAAATTGAACCTGAAGCTTTTTTCTCCTAAAGTACGCTCTTTGATTTCTCCAATAGAAAGATGCTTGAAGTAGTACGATTGTATGGGAAGTTCTCTCTGGCAATTTGTCGAGCAGGTGGCGTTCTTCATCCAAATAAATAATTGCTTCACGTGCAGAGGTTGTTTACAAACCTAAATGAAATCAAAAGGCACGGAGGGAATGAAAATTGAAACCAACACAATTATTGAGATCAAATAACAAACAAATACTTAGAAAAAAATACATGAAGTTGACGCCCGTGCGTGATGATCGGAACAGAAGCAGCAACAACAACCATGCCTGATTTTGTAGCGTTCTGTTTCAAAGAATATGCTTCTGTTTGAAATAATCGATTTTGTGGGCGATAAGAGATTTGCGGGTTGTTAGTTTTTGAGAAACTATTTTGTCGTATGAAAGAAGAACGTGGCTTCAATTAAAAGGAGAACGGGTGAAGGGGCATTTTTGGGTATAGTTAAAACAGACCAAAACACCATAGTTATTTTTATAAAGGGCTTAGACTTAATTAATAGTAAAAAATAGCTTTAGAAAAACATTTGAATATTAATACTAAAATATTATATATACTAGCACGCATCGCCGTGCATGTACAATATTTTTTTTTTATGTTTATTGATTTAATGTTATTTTTAGATATCAAATGATGAATTAAATATTCAAAAGTTTTAAGAGTGATAATTATCTAATCTAAAATTTTAAAAATACAAACAAAGATAACAAAATGTCATTTTGATAAATAAGATAAAATTAATGATTAAAAAAATAAGATATCATTTAAAATGACTAATTTGTCTAATAATTATGGTTTTGTTGGGAATTAAATTAATATATAATCGTAATTATATCTCAAACGTTAACTATTAATTGAAATTTAGTTAACTAAAGTTGTCTATTGCAATAATTAGGGGTGCAAACGAACCAAATCGAGCCGAATAATGGTAAAATTTTAAGGCTCGAATTCGGCTCGATAAGAGTATATTTGAGTTCGAGCTCGATTCGAAGTTCGATAATTTCAAATATTTTGGCTCGAGTTCGGCTCGAAATGAAGTTCGAGTTCGGTTCGAAATATTCGAACTTATCGTGAACTATTCGGATATTATGGTTCGAAAAGCTCGAAATGTAAATATATTATTATATAATTATATTATATTAATTAAATATTAAGGCTCGCGAACTATTCGCGAACTATTGAACAGAGTAATTTCGGCTCGAGCTCGGCTCGAAAAAAAGTTCGAACATGTTCGAATTCGACTCGAGTTCGATAAGCTCGAATACGAATCAAATATTTATCGAGCGGGCTCGTAAAGCTCACGAACAGGTTCGGTTCGTTTGCACCCCTAGCAATAATATAGTAAGATATATATATATATACATATATATATATTGTAAGATGTGTTTAATTAATAATTTATTAGTATCAAAATAATTGAAAAATTAGTTGGATCAGTGATAGCTCAGAGGCAGGGGTAAAGTGGTCCTCTCATCACACTTCATGGCACTTCACTTCGGAGTGCGGAGTGAGCTGCACAAGTAACGGCCCAAATTTGAATCACCGGATACGGTTGACTGGTTGACCGGTCAATGGGAACTCCGACCGCCACCTCCGCCGCCGGGGGGAGGCTGAAGAGAGAAGAATTCAGCTACATCAAACACGACTCAGCTTTCTCCCAGTGGAAGGTTAGCAACTCACTCGGAACATAGAATTGGAGTCTTATTTTTGGAAATCACAGGGTTAGCTCGTGCGAGGAGCTGAATTCTATTCTTAATTAAAGAAAACTGAATGTTAATTCCTTGCAATTGACAAGATTTCATATCCTTCTGAAGTTAATTTAAGACTCAAATGAGAGTTCTTCGGGATTCTGAAGTACAAAGTGTAGTTGAATGTTTCCTTAGCAAATTCTAACAAATCAAGATTCTAATTGTGTAGTTGAATATGAGAGTAAATAATGCTGGATTTTTTTTATTTATACGCGATATCTACTAGATTCTAATTGGAGCCTCTGATTGGAAAGACCATTCATTGGGAAAAGAAGGAGCAGAAAGGTACAGGACACATAACCTACCCAATTGCACTTCTTGCCCCGGAGTTTATGAACTCGGTGTAGGTATATCACGCCCACGACATGGGAGAGATGAGCGCAAACTTGACTCGAGTGCTGTGGTTCCTGTTTATCTTGGACAAGCTGACAATGTTCGGAATAGGCTTCAGCAGTATGGCCGCGAAGGTGCACATTTGGGGAATCGATGTTCAAATGGTGAGGCCGCCGGAATTGATCAAAGCATTTGTTCCGATAGAGACCCTGGTTTATTCACTGAGATATTCTCAAACGGCTTCCAGATTGTTTATAGATGGGCTCCGGTAAGTACTAATCTGTTAAATCCTTAGCATAAACGTCCATTTCACACATGTATCACCAATTTGTGTCTAAGGTGATCTCGCTCTTTTGGTTATTACCTAGTTCACTACTCTGTGTTATCATATTATCAGTTGTATGATCCTACTCTATGACACTCAAATATGCGTCTTGTACATTTTGACCCTTATCCCACACTGGCAGCCATTAATTTCATATTTTGTGCCTGTATTTCTTTCGAAAGATGAAAACTAAGAAGGATGCCGAGAAAACCGAAGCTCTGCTCCTTGAAAGATTTGACTATGCATGGAACAAAGGAAGCAATGGTGCACGTCGACCTGATGACGTGCTCAAAAAACTTGACCTCTACACAAGAGAATCTCTGTTTTCTCTTCTTTCCAAGAAGCTACGAGTTTTCAACCGCAAGAAAGTAGGGGTTGAAATCAAAACTTGTGAGCCATTTTTCTTGGACAACAAAGACGATTTATGCAATGATATGGATAACAATGGATTATTCTCTAGAATTTTTAAAATTAGGAGGTCCCAGCCAATACCAGTGTCATCTCCATGCAGTTCTAGCAATGTATGTGGCGTTGCTGTAGGCAATGGATCCATTTGTACCGAGCCAGCAGTTGAGGGAAGAAAACGATGTCCTGAGCACAAAGGCATGAAAGTTAATGGCTTTATTTCAAAGTTGAACATAGACAGGAAGGGTTCCTCCGATGGCTTTCACATTAACCATAACAACCATTTTGCTCCCACTTGTGGAGTTATCTTGGATGATGGGTCTCCTTGTAAGAGGTTGCCCGCCCACAGAAATAAAAGGTGTGTGGTGCATAAAGGAAGAAGAGTTTCTCCAGCAACACCTAAGTTTGTAGGAGAAGAAGTGGAACGAAATTCTTTATGGGGTGTTTGTGGAATAAACATCGAAGATGGAAAGATTTGTACGAGACAACCTGTTTCGGGAAGAAAAAGATGTAATTTACACAAAGGCATGAAGCATCATACAAGGTTACCTGCTGCCACCAAAACCGTATGAAGAAAAAGCAAGAACCTGCGAAGGAAGACACAAGTAAGAAGCTGTTATTACCCTATTTTCACAGAGAATACAACAATTGGTTGTTTAGAACATAAAAATTGAGTTCGATCAATTATTTTTTGTTTTGTTTGTTTTGTTTTGTTTTGGTTTTTTAACTAAGTTTGATTCATTCTTATGTATACGTGTGTGGGGGGAAAACAAGTGCTATGTCTTGTTTCTTTTATTTCTCGATGATTCTTTATGGCATGATTTGGGTCATGGACTTTGATTTAAATTGATATCGTGTTATTAAATGTTAAATCATTACTTAATTAATATATATGAATGCGACATGGTAAAAGTGGGGTAATCTAATCTAATTTATCGATAAAAGAAATTTAATTAAGTTATAAACATGTTTGAAGTACGTAGAACAATGAAAGAAGTTTAAAAAAAACACAAAAATGGTTAACGATGATGGGAACTATTATTATCGAGGTTGTAATACTTTTCTGCTTCTGGAATCATTATAATTTCATGTGCTACCACCCTCCTCCACCTTCTCTCTCAACCCTCAGTCAAACCGACTCCGATGGATGCAATGCCTGTGGAGGAATTCAGGGACATGTGCCCACCGCCGGGGTCGGAGGAGGCTTGGGTGTGGGTGCAGGTGTGGGTGTGGGTGTGGGTGGGGGTGGGGGTGGGGGTGGGGGTGGGGGTGTGGGCACAGATCAAAGCTGAGGCACGGAGTAATGCAGACGCCGAGCCGGCTCTGGCCAGCTACTTGTACTCCACCATCCTCGCTCACTCCTCCCTGGAGCGTTCTCTGTCTTTCCACTTGGGCAACATGCTCGGCTCAGCCACGCTGCCGTCTATGCTTCTCCATGATCTCTTCCTCGACATCTTTTCCACAGACGATGCACTACGCGCTGCCACAGTTGCCGACCTTCGTGCCAGCCGTTCTCGTGATCCTGCCTGCATTTCCTTCTCACACTGCCTTCTGAGTCACAAGGGCTTTCTGGCCTGTCAGGTCTTGGAAGTTTTACAAAATATTCCATAATATCATGCATGTGTTAATTTGAATTGTTGTTTACCTACTGCCTGTTCTTGCTACATGAAATAAACTGTGGAATGGACGTACAAAATAGGCCTAACAGTGCCTATTCTTGCTAAATGCAAGACACCTGAAGAAAAGTTTCTTGATTCAAGTGGATGGATAGAAGGGCTCTTCATATTTGTATTCGTAGGCTCACCGAGTTGCTCACAAGCTCTGGACACAATCTCGAAGGCCTTTAGCTCTTGCTCTCCAGTCTCGTGTTTCAGTTTTTGCCGTCGATATCCACCCGGCCGCGATAATGGGTCAAGGCCTTCTTTTTTTAACATGCAACCGGAGTTGTAGTAGGCGAGACTGCTGTCATTGGCAACAACTTCTCCATTCTTCACCACGTTACTTTAGGTGGTACCGAAAAATTCGGTGGGGATCATGCAACCGGAGTTGTAGTAGGCTGTCATTGGCAACAACGTCTCCATTCTCCACCACGTTACTTTAGGTGGTACCGAAAAAATTGGTGGGGATCGCCATCCCAAGATCGGTGATGGAGTTCTGTTTGGTGCCGGAGCAACGATATTGGGGGGTGTGAAAATCGGAGAGGGAGCCACAATCGAACCAGGTTCAGTGGTTCTGTTCGACGTGCCTCCAAGAACAACTGCGGTGGGGAATCCAGCAATCCAATAGAATGGTCGGATTATATAATATAAGATTGAGTGATCATATTGCTATGGATGTAATGGATATCATAGTATACGAAAGTTACATTACCTGAAATGGAACAGGAGAAAAATATCATGCATTCATACGCCACCATCTTTGGCTTGTATCTTGTATCTTACTATTGGGTGTTTTAATCATATTTCCTTATTGTAAGAATGGTACATAGTTTTCCATCAGATGACTTCAATTAAAATATTTTCATAGTACGTCTCGAGTTCATGCTCAAATCCCGTCGATTGTGTGCGGGCAATTTCATACTTTGGTGTTACAATTTGATGTAATTTAAAATTTGATGTACTTTTACTCAAAATAAATAAATAAATAAATCATTGCTTAGTAGGAGGAAAAAAAATAAGGGGAGAGAAATAATATATTTTTTTATTTGGAGTGAAAGACCTTTCTCGCATTTACTTTCTTTTCTTTCCATGAAAAGACTTCTAAACAAAACTTTTTCTTCATATATATATATTTTCTCTCCATTTTGATACTCCCAAATGAAGTACAAGTCTTGAGCAATAAAACATAATTCATAACAAGCATTTTTTGAATTCAAAATGAGTTCTTGCCCTGCCCAAACCCACATTTTCAGATAGTCCATTTGTTTTACTGAAACAAGCTCACACGATCACATATCAAAGTAGAACATGGTGAACAACATTCAAGCATCATGTTAGAGTAATTACATCTCAAGATTGCTCATCACTTCCCCTTGTGTTGTCTTTGATCCACTCGAGATACTCGAGGTCGCCACCAGTTATGGGCAATGCAATCACTTCAGGCACCCTATGCACCAAATTGATTTCAAAAAGAAAAAAGATAATAAAAATGTCAATAGATTATTTCCAACAAACAAAAATTTTTGAAGGGCTTTCAAAAAAAAAAAGTTATTTGAAGGGAAATGATAGCATAAAAACAAATTTTAGTAATAGTTACAACAGATTTTATCAACATGTGATGCCAAGGGAAATGAGGGTGGGTGCTTACTCGTATTCGTGATTTGCCTTCACATGCTCTGTTAAAGCTTGTAAAAGAGACTCCCTTGTCTTAATTATAAGCAACTCTTCAGAATCAGTTTGTATCTGCTCAACATACAAGCAAAACAAAATATAAATATCTGCAATTCAGTCACGCAACAAAGTGGTAGAGTACTGCTTTATGACGCTCCATCAAGATAAAATCTTACCTTTCCTTCCCACTCATAAGTTGACTCGACTCCTGAACAGAAATAAAAATATATTGTTTATTTTACAACCATTTAAATTACATCAAACAGTCGTATGTCAAAAAAGGTAGATTCCAAGCGTATGAGCTGAAAGCATAGAAGCTGAACATGTGAAGAAAATAAATTATAATGAACAAAATGAGTGATGTTGAACAACCATAAAAGCACTAACCTGGTACTCGACTTACGCATGCAGCAAGTCTTTCTTTGACTATGCTCTCTGCCAGTTTTTTTCCTGGACCAAGGGACAAGATAAGGAATGAGAATCAGACCTAACAAGGAATTGATACATGAAAATTAGCCTCATCTCAATACATAGAAGTATTAACTTCGGGTCATTCTTTTATTTTACGTCAACGCAGCCAACTAGTGAGAGGAGTTGGAATGGATCATTGTTAGTCTAGACTCTAGATAGCTGGTAAATTATTTACACATAGTGTCTCGAGAAGCTTTGATAGTAAAAATCGTATAATTGTAATTTTCTGTTTACAATAACTTTGTAGGCACAGAAGTTATCGTGTTTAAAATGAAAGAGAATACTTAGCTGAGAAAGACAATAATTTGAGATTTTTAATGTATTCCAGATTCCCCATTGGTGTCTCTAACTAATTTACTGGCACCTATATCTAATGCTCATTGATAGAAAATGGTTTAAAAACAATTCAAATACACAAAAAATCACCAAAGCACTTCACCAAATTATAGCAAGTCTATGAGTTTACTTCTTCATTAGTTTATTTCCACGGTCAAATATAACATGCCAAACTGCACGCAACATAAAACAGACTGTTTCTGTTCTTGGGTTGCAGGATATTTTTGAGAGAAGGCACATTTGGCCAACACAGTGCAGCTTCAATTGTTTGTTTCTAAATATAAGACAAACTGACCAGGAAATTAAATTGAAGAGCACACCCAACATCCACTGATTGGAATTTATGCTTCATAAAATAAATAGGAAATTTAAATAACCTGCTTCTTTGTTAGGAACAGTAACATAAACCACGATACTAGGGACAGTTGTGCTATTTGTCTCCATTCTGAAAGTATGGACTTTCCTGCTCTGTGATCGTGCACCAAGTTTTGATCTGTAAAAAAATTGAGTAAAATTTAGATGGCATATTCTCACTATCAAATCAGAAAATACCACAACAAACTTTTGCGAAAAAAAAAAAAAAAAATCAACATTCAAGTAAAGTTTACCGCAACAGAGGAACAAATGGAAGCGATTGAGCACTACCCATTTTGGAGAAGAGAGAAACAGAGCAAAAATTGGAAAGACCCAAACTAAGCACACAGAAAGCACCCACCAAAGGAAGGCAGCGACGGACCACTATTGAGGGGATAATGGACGAAAACCTTGATGCCATGAGATTTTGCAATTTGGTTTGGCTTTATGGGATTACTATTACCTGATACCAATCATGCATTACACAAATCAGACCCTCAAGAAAAGAAAGGAATAGCTAATATTTTAGGTAGTTTGTACTAATGGTCGAGTGAGATTCCAAAAGGCACCAGACAAATGCAATTCAATCCCACTTCTAAAATTAACAAAACCACAAACTAGTCAAGGCAACAGCTTAATCAAGACTGCATTATTCCTAATCAACAATAAATAAATCTTACGCCCCGATTTACCAGTGATTCTCCTAATCTAAAGCAAAGATGATTTGCACCGTTAGGGTAAGATATGAAAAAATTCATCCCAGAATCAAAATCTTGGTTTCATCCCAGTCCACACTCCATAAATCTATAAACTAACAAGTTTGCCCAATGAGTAACAAAATCTATAAAAAGCCTTCCAAAGACATTTATACAAATTCCCATGATTCCAAAAACTGTAATTTTTTCAAATTGGATTTTTAGCAGCTTACGGGAAGAGGAAGAAGAAGAAGAAGAATTTCACCTTATTGTTGCCGCAGCACTGGGAGCTCTGTTGCGTGGTGGTAAATGGTAATAGGTGATGCTTCATTAGATTTTCATATATTAATGAATATTAATATATAATTTCTAAATACATATTTTTTATAATTTATTTCACGATTCTTGTAAAAACGTTTTTTTTTTTTTTTTGAAGGCTTGTAAAAACGTTGTGGATATACGTTGGAACAACTCTTATAAGAATATTTTTGAATAATTCTTTCATAAGAAAGTATAATTTTCGTTTCACCCTTATTTTTTTATTTTTAAAATATCAAAAAACATTCTTCAATTATTCTTAAAAAAGAGTAACACTCATGTGAGACGGTCTCATCCGTGAGACGGGTCAATCCTACCCATATTTATAATAATAAGTAATACTTTTGACATAAAATATAATATTTTTTAATGGATAACTCATATAAAAGACCCGTCTAAAAAAAATTACCCTTGAGACCGTCTCATAGAAGTTTTTGTCCTTAAAAAATTATACTTAGATAACATTATTTTGAAAGAGTAATACCCTTATGAGACGGTCTCACAAATGAAACGGGTCAATTCTACCCATATTTATAATAATAAGTAATATTTTTGGCATAAAATATAATAATTTTTAATGGATAACCCTGTAGACAATTAAATTTGTCAACATTCAAATATGGCAAGTACGAAGTAATTAAATATCAATAAAACAATTAGCTATTTTTGGGAAGATTAAATTCCTAAAAATTAAATAGTTAATTAATTGATATTTTAATATATTTTGTGATCAAATCAAGATTGCATCTTGCACAAATTGGAAGATAATACTAATATTTTTAGTATTTGAGATCAAATCTTGCATCAAATAGAAGAAAATACTAATTTTTTTAGTATTTAAAATCAAATCTTGTGATTAATCGAAAGGAGAAATATTTTCAATCATAGTGTATTTCCTTAATCTTATGAAGTGGTTGAACACTGAAAAATATTCCTCATTGTCTCTTCAAGAAAGTGAATTATTTTCACTTCTTCAAATCACCAAGCCTTCAAATTATGCGCTTTCACCATCTTGAGTTGATTGGACCTGACCCACCTTTCGAAATCTCTCGAAGTATGTGATGTGCAGCCGCAAGATTGAGAAAAAAAAAATTTTAAATATATGTTTCATCAATGCTGGTGAATTCTTCGATACCTTGAATGACTTCATCATATAGATGTCTGACGATGGAGAGGCCCAACAAAGAATATGTAAATGGTTCACAATGTAAAAGTCAATAGTTTATTATTGAGTGGACACCATGTTTCTCAAAATGTTTTCATAATATTGGAATCTCGATCGAATGTGAATAATGAAGCATACACGGGGTCGTATATTTGAACTGCCTGAAGCCTATGATCACTCCGGTAAAGAATGCCTTCTGTACACTTCTAATATCATTTGATGTAATGAAATTCGCCAAATAATTGAAGTGTACTGTCTTGTATTGCCTTTTTTCAATGATCCGTCGCTTCAATAATGGATATGAATATAAGGAAGAAAAAAAAAATTCAACCAAAGAAGATGCATGAAGGGGAAATAAAAGTTTCTATCTTTCGCTTGATTGGTGAAGAAGAAAATATGGATGCAAAAAAATTTGGATGGAATTAAATTTGAATTGAGAATTCGTGAAACCTCAAAGAAATTGCAACAACTAAATTATCGTGACTTATTCACTCAAAAACAAATTATTTGTGAATAAGTCTCGAGGGGGCATTTGTAGACAATTAAATTTGTCAACCTTCAAATATGGCAAGTACGAAGTAATTAAATATCAATAAAACAATTAGCTATTTTTGGGAAGATTAAATTCCTAAAAAATAAATAGTTAATTAATTGATATTTTAATATATTTTGTTATCAAATCAAGATTGCATCTTGCACAAATTGGAAGATAATACTAATACTTTTAGTATTTGAGATCAAATCTTGCATCAAATAGAAGAAAATACTAATTTTTTTAGTATTTAAAATCAAATGTTGTGATTAATGGAAGATAATCACCAAATAAATCAGGAGGAGCCAATCAAATTGCGACACCTCATCAAATAAAAATGGTAGGAATCTGCATCCTTCAGCTATAAATAAGGGCAGATGACCAAGAAGAAAACACAACAAAGAAGACTGAAGCAAAGAAGTAAAAGAATTCAAGATTTTTCTCTCAAGTCACATTCAAGAAGCTTGCATTCTTCATCAAATAAATCAAATTCAAGAAGATTGTGTCCTTTATCAAATTCAAGAAGTTCATGTTCTTCAAAAAATAAATCAAATTTAAGAAGATCATGTTCTTAATTCAAGAAGATAGTGTTCTTCATCAAATTCAAGATAACAAATTTCAAGACGCGATTCAAGGAGTTCATCGCGTTCTTCCCAAATTTTGAAGTTTAATTCGATATCAAGGTGTTAACCCATCGAATTAATTTTATCAAGACATCAAATCAAATCTCAAGACATCAAATCTTCTTCTAGAAGATCAAATACTCAAGAAATTCAAATTCATCAAGAAATTGTCATTGAAGAGGAAAATCAAGGGATTATTTAGAGATTGCATCCACTAATCTTTATTTAATTTCTCAAATTCACTTTGTATCAATTTTCTATTTCTTAAATTTAAAGAAATAAAGAATTTTGCGCTACAAATTTTTGGCTTGTTATCTTGAATTTGATGAAGAACACTATCTTCTTGAATTTTATGAAGAACACGATCTTCTTGAATTTGATTTATTTGTTAAAGAACATGAACTTCTTGAATTTGATGAAGGACACAATCTTCTTGAATTTGATTTATTTGATGAAGAATGCGAGCTTCTTGAATTTGATGAAGAACACAATCTTCTTGAATTTGATTTATTTGTTGAAGAACACAAACTTCTTGAATTTGATGAAGAACACGATCTTCTTGAATTTGATTTGTTTGATGAAGAAGACGAACTTCTTGAATTTAATGAAGAGAACGATCTTCTTGAATTTGAATGAATTTAAGTATATTTGAAGAAGAACGCAATTAATCTCTTGAATCACGCCTTGATCTTCTCGAATTTGATGATTTTGAAGAAGAACGCCTTGAATTGCGCCTTGAACTTCTTGAATGTGACTTGAGAGAAAAATCTTGAATTCTTCTACTTCTTTGCTTCACTTCTTTGTTGTGTTTTCTTCTTGGTCATCTGCCCCCTATTTATAGCTGAAAAATGCAGATTCCTACCATTTTTATTTGAAGAGGTGTCGCAATTTGATTGGCTCCTCCTGATTTATTTGGTGATTATCTTCCATTAATCACAAGATTTAATTTTAAATACTAAAAAAATTAGTATTTTCTTCTATTTGATGCAAGATTTGATCTCAAATACTAAAATTATTAGTATTCTCTTTCAATTTGTGCAAGATGCAATCTTGATTTGATCACAAAATATATTAAAATATCAATTAATTAACTATTTATTATTTAGGAATTTAATCTTCCCAAAAATAGCTAATTATTTTATTGATATTTAATTACTTCGTACTTGCCATATTTGAAGGTTGACAAATTTAATTGTCTACAAACCCATATAAGAGACTCGTCTAAAACAAATGACCCTTGAGACCGTCTCATATGAGTTTTTGCCATTTTGAAAATATTTTTTAAAAGAGTAAAACTCACGGATTATATCGGATATATATATCTTACAAAATTGACATACGAGACCATCTGATATAATTTTTTTCAATAACTTTTTCAATTTTTTTTTTTATCTAAACACATAATTAAATTTCTTTCAAAAACTCAAATTTTTTTTAAAATATTTGTTCAAATAGAGTCTAAATCCTGATCTATACTTTTTTATTGTCCAAAGTATATTTCTTATAATAAGTCAGCCTGTTGAGTTTTTTTAACAATAACTCTCATGAACTTATTCTATATATAAAAAAAAAATTAATATAGTAAAACTGAAAAAATGCGTAGTAAAATCAAAATAGCAATTCAATCTCGACCATGCATCAATCATTCGTCGAAAAACGTATTACCCGCATGTAATAGGAAGTGAGCGAAGGCAATGAGAATAAGATTAAGGAGTGTACAATTTTTTATTTTTTTTATTTGATCCAAGAAATTGTGAAAAATTACAATTTTGAACTTCTATATTTTCATATTTCAATTTAGTCGTACATATACCAATTTTCCGTAATTTAATTATTTTTCATCGAAAATGCTAATATGACACTATGCATATCAACTCCACGTCAAAGCTGGACACCTCAGAAAAAAAACTCAAATTACCAAAAAAAAAAAAAAACAAAGATAACATTCTCAAACTGAAATTTGATAGCATAGATCATCGAAATCGCAAAAAGATAAAGTTATAAAATAAAATAAAAAAACAATTTTCCAAAGAAATTGCAACATTATTACTTATATTGTTATTACTAATAATAATATATATAATTTTGAAGGAAATTTGACCTACCACAATCAGGGTGAGTTTAAATACAGAAGTTAAACATAAATAAATAAATAAAACTAAAATACGTACAATAATGTCATAAAATCACATTACAATAATGTTTAGGTAAATTGGCTTCATTTCATTTCAAAATATGAAGTGAAAATTCAATCATCATCCACGCATACCAGTCAAAGTTCTAGATAGTTCAGTGCAATTGGTGGAATAAATAAATGAATTCAAACAAATATTGTTGGTTCAAACTTCTCTTCCAAAATTAAACGATCCTCTCTGCAAGGCAAAATTAAAATATCAGGCTCCCAAATTTCACATCACTTTCTTTATGTTTTTTTTTTTTTTTTGAGTACAAATTATATTGAATATCGAAATTACATCATATTATGACACTAAAGAGTGAAATTTGCCCGCACAACCGACGAGACTTGAGCATGGACTCGAGACGTGCTTGTCTCCAAAAGGTTGTAAAAAAAGAAAAGAAAAAGAGACTGTCCAATGCATGCTATGGAAGTACGAACAAATACATCTTTAAGTGTTCAAAGCGAAAATTACAACCCTTTAATTTCTTATTATTTCTGAATTGTGGAAGGGATTTGTTACAGTTGAGTCTTGAACCCGATATCTCGTTCCAAACGTTCGACTTGGTACCAGATGACTATAAATCATCGACCAAAATGGCAATCCTTTATCGCCAGGTGAACACAGGAATTTTGGGGAAGAAAACGAGGCTGAGAGAAAGACGATGACTCACAAAATTGGGGGGCAAAGTTTTCAACTCAGTTGTTGCTCACCTAGTTGTCGATGGTGGTTGCTCATGTGATCAAAACTCTCTCTCTCTATATATATATATATATATATATTTCTTCTTTATTCGAGGGGAATGTCCAAAACACGAACTTAAACTAAACCTACAAAATCCAAGTGCTAACAAATAAACAGATGAAAAGAATCACAGGCCCTATGGATTTTACCTTGGCTATATCTTGTGAGTGGTGTAACCCGTTTCTTCTGTTGTTAGGTTCTCACTCCAATTTCCAAATTCAGTTCCACCGAACATCACTTGCTTGATTCCGATGTAGCTGGAACATTCCAACACGAACAAGTAAGAGATGTACAGGAAACAAGAACTCAGATCTTAAAGTAATGATATATGCAAAATGATGGATTTAGGTTCTTACTCGGAGCTTATTTGTGTCAATGCATTTATCAAAATATCCAAGAGTAATGGTTCACTTGTACCGATATCCACCCTGTCGATGTACGACTCAATTCAAATATCTACAGACAAACCCAGCCCTCGAGCCTTAAGGAGCCAAAAATCTTACCAAATTCGAGCTAGGTTATCTTGAATTTCAAGGTCTCCTATGTTGTAAAATGTGGTTGGTGTAACATTAGCTCCTTGAATATGATCATAACTCGGTCTTTTCTCCATTGGAGATTGTGAAAGCTGTGAAAGATAAGAGTGACAAATTACGATGCATACGATAACGATCCTACCCTTGTCATCGTTCACATAGCTTTTTGCCAGTTTTCAGGACACCAGCTCGTGTAGCTCCATCGATTTCTCTAGTTTTCAAGCATATAAAGAAACATGTCTTTGAAGGAAGCTTACTTGCATATTCAGAGAATTGCATCCACCAAGACGTCCAATAATGTGCCATGAACGAATTGTCTGAATAAAATTTAGATGAACAATATTACTGAGGTTTAGGGGACAAATACAAAATAAATGGAACATAAGCACCAGGGTCACTTACGTCACGGATAAGAGAAATGTCTTTATCTAACAGGGTGTTGTAGAACTCCAACCATATATATGAATTTGAGAAATCAAACCTGGCCTTACAAACAATATGTCAGTCCAAATTTCACTTTTATGAGATTTTTTGAAAGTCTTAAACATCAAACCCAAGATTTGGCACAACTAGTATGTAATCCATGAAAGTAGATCTGTAAAAGTGAAGGAGAATGACAAAAATAATGGGAAAAACATTATGGACATTTATTAGATCAACATTCAGAGGCTACTTCTACAAAAAAAATGTTGGATGAAGCATCATACGGAACCCCTCGATGCTCAAGATTTTATAAATATGAGTGATTTTCGTCCAATTTAGCTTAATATTCACAGGGGAAATTGTAGACCCGTAGCAAAAGAAAGATACCGATTTACAATTAATTTGACCTCCAACGTCATTGTAATTGACGAAGTATTCACAATTACTGTTAAGAATCTTGTGCCTCAGGAATTATTATATGCACTCCACAGAAGCACAATACCTTTCGCAATGAGTTTCCCCCTAAAATTTAAATCATAATGCTCTCCGGGCATAAGTAGTTGTGGCATTCAATCTCCACATATTTTGAAATGTCTGATTATAATCTAATTTGTCTAACAGCAAGAACACAACTTTTTTACAGTCAAAAGTGAACTTCAACTTACCTGTTAAATTTCACTTGCAGGGGCTTAGCTGAACCAGTTTTTGAATGCAATATTTTGTTCTTCTTCCTTCTCAATCTCTCCTCCAACTGCCCAATCAGACAAAACAGTTAAGGAAATCCCACTGTTATCATAACCATCCAGAAACATACAGGGAAATAAACAAAAGAAACCAGGAAAAAGCAAACCAATTTGATAGGGACAAAGTAGAAGCTTACTTTAGACCTCGCTTTTTCCGGATCATCGAGATAAGAGCCAATAATCTCAGCAAACTCAGGATCTTTATCATAATCCTTTCCTTCATCTTCTCCACCACTAAATCCTCCTCTACTCCATGGAAACTCATCCTTATCCTCATTATCATCCACAGCTTCACCATCAAAACCATTCATTTCAATCTGGGTCAGCGATTTCTTGGCCCTTAATCTGGTGACATATGAGCACAATCTGGAAGCGCAGTGGTTATGAATCGGAAGACTAGAAGCCAGGAGCTTTATGCAGAAAATTGAAGGAGGTAATGTTTGTAGAGAGGGTGAGCAGGACTGGAGGATAAACATTGAGTTCAAAGCAAGTTTGGAACAGCAGACTGAATGGAAATGCACCTGCAAGCAGAGAAAGTGCAGAAAACAGAAACTTAATTCTGTTTCAGTTTATTCGAGAAAGGGTAAAATCAAGAGCCATGGGCGGAGGCGGCAGAGAAAGGGGAGGCAGCGCCGCCGGTGGAGGAGGACGAAGAGCCGCCGGTGGGGTTTTGGCCGCGAAACACTGTGAAGATACTTTCAGAATTGAAGGAGCAAACTTTGGGCCCAACAAAATCGTTATTATTATTTTAAATTATTAAACTAATTTACCACATTAACCGAATATAAAATTTTAGATTAAAAAAAAAATTATGTAGTAATTCAAGATATTTTGGGTTTTTTTAATCTATATATGGTATTTTTTTTAAAAAAAACTCTAATTTAGAGGCGTCTGACTGATTTAAAAGAGCTTATAATCTAATGGTAAAAAAAAAGCTTATAATATTTTATTTTAAAAATAAAATTTTAAAGTGTTTGCAAGAACTTGTTTTTAACAACTTAAATATGTTGTCGTGGTTGGATCTTATTGTCAAAATTATCAAAAAAAATATAATACTATGAAAATAATATAAATAATTATATATATATATAATAGTTTTAGAATTTTGTCATAAATTTTAAACATATATTAAAAAATAAAACTATTTTATATTTTAATTTTAAAAAAATTGATAAATTATGTAAAATGATGGGTAAGGCGCATGGTGGGTATTTAATAAAATATATAAGATAATATAAAAAAGCAAAATATATAAAAAAATCTTTTCTAAAAAAGTAAGATATTTTAAAAATAACTTATTTTGACAGTTTATAAGCTGTTTGTAAAATATTTTACCAAGATTCGAAGAGTTATCAACTTCAAAACATCTTATAAACTTAACCAAACATCTTTTTTTGCCTTATGATAAATTTTATAAGAAACAGTTTTATTGGATTAGACAAGAAAAAAACATTAATTTTTTATGTAAAATATTACCTTTTGTTTGAAGTAGATCAATTGACTCACGTATGTAGATTTTGTATGATACTCTCACAATAACGTATAAGGTTGCTAATTGTCAAAAGTTTTTATAATACATTATATATATCCTTCTTATTAATTAAGATTAAACTCGTAAAAAATTAATTTTGTATGCCAATGAAATTTTTAAAAATTCCAAAATTTCCTCTCATATTGTTTTTTTAAAACGTGTTATATTATAAATTAAATCAAATATTTCTTTATTTCTTTCAATTTTCAATTCAAATTAAATATTCACCACCACATAACACCTGATAAAAATAAAAAAAATTTATGCTACACATGCACACAATTATAAAAGTCACACATTACTTGAAATTACAAAGTTATTCTCAATTTACGAGAAATTTTAAAATTACAATAGTATTCCAAACATGTAACAATGATTATTGTATAGTTATATATATATATATATATATAAATTTTCAGCTGACCAACCAATCAGGCCCAATGCATGATTGATTGGCATGATAGGTGGACAACATAGTAAAACTATATATATATATATATATATAATTTTTATAAAAACAACTATTTTTTTAGAACTCTTATCTTTCGACATCCGGGTTCATTGTTAATTTGACATGTAATTCGACTGTTGGTAACATCCTTTACAACTAAGTCAGTAAGGGCATGTTCAAGGGGCGAGGACATCTCACGAGGAAAGCTCCTCGTGCGATGATGCAGGCAAATCCCGCGCGGAGACCTTCCGCGCGATGACCGGCCTGCAATCTTGTTTCTTTTTTATTTATTTATTTTTTATTTTGTTTTTTAAATCCAATTGTCAGATTAATCTGAACTATTGGAGATCCAACGGTTCAGATTAATCTGACCCTTTAAAATATAAAAAAATAATTTTAAAATTATAAAATTAATGATAAAAAAATTAATTTGATTTGAAAAATAATTTATTTTGTCATTGGTAATTTGTTTTAATTATTTGTAATTTTAAATTTTTTTAATTTCGTGTATTTTTTATTTTTTTGTAATATTAAAATTTTTATTATGTGTAATTTTAATTTTTTAATTGTACAAATTTATTTTGTGTTTCAATAAAAATATATTTAATAGAATAAAAAATTAATATTTTAACATACTCTCTACAACATCATCTCACCCTCGTAGAACCAAGCAATGAAGTCTTCATCGCTGACATCATCATGCAATAAAGTTATCAACTTCATCTCACCAACATCATCTCACCATTGAACGTGATCTAAAAATGATAATTTTTAAGTTCTTCAAAACAAATTGTTTATTATTATTTTTAATTCAATAATATATTATATATCCATATTTTCTTCGAAAAAAAAAATTATATATCCATATTAGTGCACATAAAACCTTTTCCATTACCCGAAGAAGCATATTTACGCAGACATGAATCTTTAGGGGAAAATTGGAATAGATAACAGAAATTGGAACGACATGGATTTGTTGCCGGGAGACTCGCCGCAGATCAGGGCCAAGAAGACACCGCGCTTCCGCTCCTTGAAGCTCCTTAATGTCAACTATGATGACTTGCTGCCGGAGAGTCCGTACGGCGCTGACTATGGCCGCCTCGCCAATGGCCTCACTTACTATGTCCGCTCCAATTCCAAGCCAAAAATGCGCGCAGCTCTTGCACTTGCCGTCAAGGTTGGGTACGTATTCGTTTCTATCTTTTTGCAAAAAACAAAAAAAATTGAAATGGAAGTAAAGGCTTTGTTTGCTCGTTCAATCATTTTCGTTTTTTTTTTTTGGGTTTCCCTTGGAATATGATTCGGTTATTGGCTAAATTGTGACTAGAACTATTGGATGAAAAAGTAGTAGTCTTTTTTTCTTTCATGTATTTAAAGGAGTCGTGAAGTTTCTCACAATTTCATGGGCTCATGGCCAATATGAAAAAGTATCTCATGTCCTGAAACTTCCTTTTCAAATGTTGGTTTTGCCATATTAATGTTCTTCGTTAAAAGACCCTAGACCCTTACTTTATGAGTGATTTCATTTTTCTCGGGCATCAATGGAACTCTTTTCAACTCAAATTTGAGTTCTTTTTTATCCTTGTAAAAACGTTTGTCAGTTACATTGGCATTCTTGACCAATCAGTTTCTTAATTAATCGGCTGTCTACTAAGCACATCTTTTGACTCATGGCAGTTCAGTTTTGGAAGAGGAGGAAGAGCGTGGAGTCGCTCATATAGTCGAGCATTTAGCTTTCAGTGCAACTACAAAATATACCAATCATGATATTGTTAAATTTCTTGAGAGTATTGGCGCAGAATTTGGTGCCTGTCAGAACGCTGTAACTTCAGTTGATGAAACTGTTTACGAGTTATTTGTTCCTGTTGACAAGCCTGAACTATTATCTCAAGCTATTTCAATTTTGGGGGAGTTCAGTTCTGAGGTACAAGACTTGTTTCATTTATTTACTTTGTGGTATACTGTGTTTACAATTTTTTCAAACACCGTCACATGTTTTGTAGCACAGGTTCGTGTATCAGCTAGTGACTTGGAAAAAGAAAGGGGAGCTGTGATGGAAGAGTATCGAGGAAGCCGAAATGCTAATGGAAGGATGCAAGACGCGCATTGGGTTCTCATGATGGAGGGCTCAAAAGTAAAGACTTCTCTTTGTCTGGATTTATCATAACATGGACGTAGGCCATTAGTTCCTGAATCATTCATTAATCCTTCTTTATGGGGAGCATAATATCCTTGTCTGTTAGCAGTATGCAGAGCGTTTACCAATTGGACTAGAAAAGGTGATTCGCACAGTTTCCCCTGAGATTGTGAAGAAGTTCTATAAGAAGTGGTACCAAATACAGGATATGGCTGTGATTGCTGTAGGAGATTTTCCTGATACACGGGTTAGATGTTTCTTAAAAGTGCATTATTTTTTGGAAAATTACCTTTGCAATCATGTTAATTGCCTGCTTTGCTACTTCTCCATGGTAGATAGTTGTTGACTTGATAAAGACTCACTTTGAAGGCAAAATTCCAGTTGTTGGTCCTACAGTCATGCCACGCTTTACAGTACCTTCACATGAGTTGCCACGCTTTTCAATCTTTGTGGAATCTGAAGCAGCTGGGGTCAGAATATGGATTCTTCATCTACTTCTACAGTTTTCGATTCCACTGCCTTTTGTAGGTGACATATATATATTTAGCCTGATGTTGTATTCATAATTGTGACAGTCGGCAGTGATGATCAGTTGCAAGGTTCCGGTCGCTGAGCTAAAAACCGTTAAGGACTATCGGAATTTACTATCTGAATCCATGTTTTTTCATGCTCTGAACCAAAGGTTCTTTAAATTATCTCGTAAGAAAGATCCACCATACTTTTCATGTTCAGCTGCTGCAGATGTTCTGGTTCGTCCAACAAAGGCCTATATAATGACTTCATCCTGTAAACAAAATGGGACTCTTGAAGCATTGGAATCAATGCTGACAGAGGTTTGTCTGTTATCCCATTGTACTAGCAATTTAGTTGTGCAGATCACTCATGCTTCTATTTTAGGTTGCGAGGGTTCGAACACATGGATTTTCTGAACGTGAAATATCTTTTGCCCGTGCTCTGTTACTATCAGAGATTGAATCTGCGTATCTAGAGCGAGATCAAATGCAATCCACCAATTTACGAGATGAATATATGCAGGTGAGTGATGTTCTCTGACTCATCATCACTCCCACTTTTTAGGTTGTGCATAATCAAAAGTTTCATTTTGAGTAAAACTCTTACGTCATGTCAACCTTCCTATTTTGTTTGCAGCATTTTCTTCGAAATGAACCTGTTGTCGGGATTGAGCATGAGGCTCAACTTCACAAATCTCTTTTACCCTGTAAGCATTTCGCAACTCTCTTCTTTTTGTCTTGTTAATAGCGTAATGTTGCAATATTGACTTGTTTTATTACGTGATGGTAGATGTATCGGCTTCTGAGGTATCCAAATATGCAGAGAATTTCCGTACATCGTGTGGCTGTGTCATAAAAACAATTGAGCCTCAATCAACTGCTACAGTGGATGATTTGGGAGCTGTTGTTTCTCGGGTCAATTCTTTTGAGGAAGGCCAAAGCATTTCTCTTTGGGACGAAGAACACATCCCAGAGGAAATTGTTGGGGTAAAGCCAACTTCAGGGTAAGTTTAAAACACCTTAATAGCTAAGCAGGATATTCCTAGAGCTTGTAGTCCAAGTCAAGTAGCTCCTTCTACTGATTCATCATTGGTTCTGATACCCCTGCTCATCTCTTATAGGAGAAATTGCTCTCATGAGTTCATCGTACATTTAGATGCAGCTACTTGGCAATTTCACAGTTACACAATTGTTTGATTTTAGATTTTTACTTTTTCCCAGTCATGTGGCACATCAGTTTGAATATCCTGGCATCGGCGCAACTGAGTTTATCCTTTCTAACGGAATGCGTATTTGCTATAAATGCACGAACTTCCTTGATGACGAGGTACCGTTACTCTTTTGCTTGACTTGTGTTTCAAGCTGCATAAATAATAGAATGCAATTAGCTATTTGAGCCTGTGCGTTGTAGATGTAAGTCTTCATAATTGAATTGTTTGTCTTTTATCATGTTTGTTTCTCTCTTCATATCTTCCAACTATTTAAACTTTAACAGACACATATCTAAATGATGCAAGATTGAACTTTGGGAGTTATTATACTTGAAACACTCTGTAGGCCATAACAGGGAAACAAAATAAATATTTACATTGGAGCTAAAAGTGATACATTATTTTTTATGTTGGAAAATATGCTGCTCTAAAATGTTTGCATTTAACTACTTTTCAATAGGTTCTATTCACAGGTTTCTCATATGGGGGTCTATCTGAACTCCAAGAACGTGAATATTTCTCATGTTCAATGGGTCCAACTATTGCTGGAGAAATTGGTGTTTTTGGATATAGACCTCCAATGCTTATTGATATGCTTGCTGGTAAAAGAGCTGAAGTCGGCACCAAACTGGGAGCATATATGCGAAGTTTTTCTGGTGATTGCTCGCCTTCAGACTTGGAAACTGCACTTCAGGTGTGTCTGTTGAATGAGATGCCTATCAGACAATCTTTTTTCTTCCTTTTTGTTTCAGCAGTCCATGACTCTTTTTTTTTTTATGTGGATGTTCTTTCGGGAGATTTTGTCTTTTTACTTTTAGATTAATCAGTGTTAGATTAATAAAGTTATCGTATCATTGTTAGCATTTTATAGTCTTTCAATATGACATGTCATGGAAAAGTAAAATATTACTCTTACATTTAATGAAATCATATTTGTTCTCGTATTTTCTCTCATCACATTGCAAATTGTATTTTCTGTTGATTGTTTTTGTTTTGTTTTGTTTTAAAAAACAATTGATTTTTGTTTTGAAACTTGGCAGTAGTGAAAACTCAAATTGCTGAAAAATTCTCATTATTTTTCTTTTTTTTCCATTGTGTATTTGCTCAACATATCTAGTTCCTACATCGTGTTTGCTGAAGTTGCTGGCCATATAGAAAAAGCGACGAGCAATTATTTTTTCACCACTTCTGTGAGGCGAAAAAGTTGTTCATATCCTTGCAGTATTTTTAAGTGCCTTGCTCTGCTTGCTTAGGGCTTTTTTCATTTTACACTTGGCTTCCTTTCATTGGCCTTTTGTTTCGCTCAAGTAGTTTTATTTACTGCTGGTTCTTCATGTGTAAGTAATGTCCAGATAATATTCATCAGTGTAAATGTTACTAATTTTCTCTCTTCCAGTTGGTCTATCAACTCTTCATGACTGACCTAGAACCCAGTGAAGAAGATGTGAAAATAGTTATGCAAATGGCGGAAGAATCTGTACGTGCTCAAGAGAGAGATCCTTTTAATGCATTTGCAAATCGCGTGAGGGAGCTAAACTATGGAAGTTCATATTTTTTCAGAGTAAGCTAGCTAAAGTTATTAGGTTTTTAAATTGTCCAGTATTTTCTTGAGTATTACATACTAGTTGATGTTTCCTTGCAGCCAATTAAAATTGGTGACCTTCAAAAAGTTGATCCATTCAAATCGTGTGAATATTTTAGCAACTGTTTTAAGGATCCATCGACCTTTACAGTTGTCCTTGTTGGAAACATTGACCCTGCAATTGCTTGCCCTCTGATTTTGGAGTATTTGGTCAGTGCTAGAGGTCCCTCTTAGCCTATTTTTGGTGATATGGATATCTTGCCTTACAGGCCTTTGCCCTTTTGCACAGGGTGGGATCCCTAGACCTCCTGAGCCTATTTTGGATTTCAAACGTGATGAGCTCCAAGGCTTACCATTTACTTTACCCTCAACTGTAATTAGGTAGATATAATACATCTTCGTGCTATGAATAATTTCTACAATAAGTAATATCGATGGGATTTTGGTTGTGAAGTGGGAACTAACCATTTTGCATTTATCCTCATCTTTATTTTCCTTCAAATTGGTATTGCATCTATAATATTCGGTGTTACCTGCAGAGAAGTAGTTCATAGTCCCATGGTGGAAGCCCAGTGCTCTGTCCAGCTGTGCTTTCCCATTGAGCTCAATGATGATAACATGGTAATGATGTAACTTTACAATGCCATTTTGATCTATCCAGGAATTGAGACTTATTTTATTTTTCCTGACGTATGTATCATGTTTACTTCTGCATATACCACAGATGGAGGATGTTCATTTGGTTGGATTCATGAGCAAGCTTCTGGAAACAAAAATAGTACAAGTCCTTCGGTTTAAGCTTGGGCAGGTCTTATTGTCTTTATTCTTCTCTGAGTTCACTTTATTCAATGCGGGTATGTCATGATGCCAATATTTCAATAAAATAATGTACGTCTCAGATTTACTCTGCTGGAGTTTCTGTCTTCCTTGGTGGTAACAAACCTTCAAGAGTTGGTAACATTCGTGGCGACATAAGTGTTAATTTTTCTTGTGATCCTGACATTTCTTCAACACTGGTGAGCTGCTTCAACTTTAATGATTTGTCTCCAATTAAGCTGATATCTGAAATCGCAATTCAATACATAGGTCAATCTTGCCTTGGATGAAATTTTGCAACTTCAAGAAAAGGGACCTTCCATTGATGATGTGTTGAGTATCCTCGAAATTGAACAAAGGGCCCATGAAAATGGATTACAGGTATTTGTTTTCTACAGTTATTACTTGGATTATGCTTGTATTCCATATGGTTGCTTGCTTGAATGACAATGAAAATATCTAAGTTTTATGAATTTCCCATGCCATAGTTTACACAAATTCTTGTTCTTGTAGGAGAACTATTATTGGTTGGAGAGGATTCTTCGCAGCTATCAGTCAAGGGTTTATTCTGGCGATGTCGGTGCTTCCTTTAAGGTTAAATGCACTGTTCTATTTTATCTTTCTTTGGAAGCTGCTATTTCAAGTTCTTGGTATCTGGCAACTCAACCGTTCTATTTGATTTTACCATAAAAAAACTCGACAGTTCAGTTGAGAGAATTGTGCCAACATAGTCGCAGACTAAATGCTTTTGGAGGCCATCCATTGGTAGTAGACGACCATCTGCTAGAGTTTCAAAGTTCCTCTTAGAAAGAAATTTATGAACAGTTGCATGCGATGTCTCCAATCGTGTTGTAAAATGAACACATGAATAAAGTTTAAACTAAGTGTGTGCTGTTTCCTTCTTCCCATGATTGCCATTTGATAGAATGATACTTTCTTCTAAAAAATTAATCTCGGAAGTTTTTTTTTTTGGGTTAATCTTACTTGCAGCTTCAAGATGAGGGTCGTACCAGAGTAAGAAACACCTTGAGTCCTTTGACAGTCCAATCAGCATTGCAAAGGATTATACCTTTTCCTTGTACCAAGCAGTATACGGTAGTAATTCTAATGCCTCAGATATCTCGAGTCCAGAGGATAAAATCATTCATCCGTTCTGTCCCATCTCATTATTGTAGGGATGCTAAGGTCAGTGCTGTTATTATATTAATCTTTTTTCTTCCCCTTTGAAAACAGTTAGTATACCATTCTTCAATCCAACAGGTTCTGATGTTCCATTTATTCCATATAGATACAGATTTATACTAAAGTTAGTCTTCGTCTAACAGATTCTGAAGTTAGATTTATTCCACTCGTTTGTAAACCGTTCATATTGATTCCACTTATTCCTCGTTAATTTGCACATTTCTTTCAACCTCGTTTTATATGCTGCAGGTTTTAGCTGGCATTGCTGGTGTGGCAATTTTGGCTCTTAGTTTATGGAGACACTCGCGACGAGCTCTGAAATCCTAATCCACAGTGATGCAACAACCACCAGGACTTGATGACATACGGAAGGATTGGTTTCTAACATACAGAAACCGAGTTGATTTGGAAATTTTGTGTGAAAGGCGAAAATAATTCTCATCAATGTGGATTTTTTACCTGAACAAACACGAATTGTTCAAATTCTGCAAATGGTTGCTTACAGGCATAATTCAACCAGAGAACCCCAAGACTCTGTAGCGGTGAAATCAGAAGTGCTGCTAGCCTGCTATTCAGCGACTCTCTTTGTTGCCTCCATGTTACTCGAGAGGTATTGTGATACCCATGGTTATGTCTTCAACATCAGTGCTCTCATACATGGTAGACTCGCCCAACACGTTCTTTATAACATTAATACTTGTCTTGTGCATTGGATTTATATATTATTACCTTGATAGTGTATTTCATTTGAATTTTAAAATAATCTATATTCATGCATTTGCCACAAAGAGAAGTAGACAAATGGTTATGCTTCAGGAGCATAATGTTCGAGTAATTTGTGAGTTCACTGGATGAGGATAAGCTTCAATCACTAAATATTTCAGAAGTAAAGACATCATGCTGAAATAAAACCTCTATATCCTATAGAGTCTGAATCTGACGCCAAGAATACAAACCAATATTTTACAGTCCTAAGGAAGATCTAAGCGTATATACATGAGATGTATTGCAATTGAAACAGAAGAAATGACTTTAACCGAGTTACTGACAATCACAACTGATGTACGTGTTCTCAATAAGCCTTGTAAGCATACATATATCCACGAAGTTTTCTAATTTCTTCGGATGACTGGTTGAGTAAATGATCCACATAAAGGCATAGTCCAGTTCCACTACAATTTGGGAAAGCATTTGTGCAGTGTTAATAAACTATCATGTCAGACATCGAAGTTGCAAGTTCAAAACCCGCTTTATTCTGGAGTTACATTAAAAAAAAACATTGAAAGCAAGGTGCAGGGTTTACCTCAGTGGCCCTAGAGGAAGCCATATTACATCCCACCGAAACTTTGTCAATCTGCAGTACAAGTTAAATTTATATTCATTTCTAAAAATTGATTCAGTTATTGTCACAACAGCAAATGCAGTCTGAAGTTGGTGACTGCAGTTTTGCATCCAATTCAAACATTGGTAGTCACAATCATGTCGCAAATCCTTGTATTTAAAACCAATACGACACTGTAATTTACTCAATTTTCATTGAAGATCAAAATGTCGACCATAAGAAAACCAAGGAACTTTTTATATGAGAAAAGAACTGGAAACTCTGGAAATAAGTGGTGATTCCAACATTTAAAAGCTACCTCAGCATGTGGTGCAACCAAAAGATCGCCAACATCGTCCCAGGTAATAAAGAGTACCGCAGCCACAGATGATGGTGTTTTGAGTTGTGTAATAAGCCAGTGATGAGCATCAGGAACACTATAACAGCTGCTAAATCTATGGCACAATTAACAGTGTCATTATTGTGATAGTTAACACACTCTAAAAAAGGTAAAATCCACCAAACAAGAATAAGACAAACCAGATGCATCAATTTTGTTTAATAGGTCTATTGCAGATTGTGACAGGATATAGAATAGCGGTAAGGTTGCTCCATTTTATCATAGATGTTCAAATTGACAAGAAGGTATTTAAATTTAGTCTATAGGAATGATGACTGTGATCTCATGAAGTAAGGCTATGTCGAAGGGGAAAATGGTCCCATACAGTGGCATCTATCTAATTTACTCTGATGGATTGTCAAAGTTGATCTCAAATGGAATCAAGATGAAAAATCTTGATTTACGGCTTCCTAAATGCATACAAACTTCTTCATAGAAAGGAAAGCTTGAAGAACTAATTAAGTAGTAGGCATGCTGCAATGTCGACGTAATATAAACCACTCCTTGCACAAGAAGAAAATAAAATTTTACTTCAAGCAGAACACTTTGACATTGTTTTCAGAGTAGAATGCATTTCAAAGCACTATAGCATTGTTGCGCAGAGACAATACTATTTGATATTCAGGTAAATTTCTATAAAATTGTGAGTTGTGCCTGCCTAACTGACTTATACTAGGGAAAATTCATCTCATCTTTCCATGCCTCCTAAGGGCAGTACAAAACCAAAAAACTAGAGCATTCTATTAGGAGGATTGTAGAGCTCTCGGAGAATAAATGCCCAAACATAGCACAACAGCTCATTAGTGTACATAATGAGATGATTATCTTGCTTCACACATCCATCTGCCTGTGAAACCAAGAGAGAGAAGCAAACCTGCAGCCACTATGCTCCACGCATCAACCTCATACATGAAGTAAGCATGAAAACGCTGCATGTGAGATAAAAATGACAAACATCAACATGAGAATCGGTATCATAGGCATAGATGCCAGTACATTTTCCGATTGTTTGCTTCAATCTTTTCCTATAGTATGGAATCAGAAATCCAAAAACAGATTTGTACGTCTCCATAAAGTTAATCCTAATCAATACAATATCCAACTGTGGATGACGAAAACGAACTTCTTCCCTTTTTGTGTGAGATAATGCAAACCGAGACCTTTGCATTCTTTAAACAGGGTTATTACTTATTCGGTAATTTGAAAATTAATTCAGTTGATCATTCCCCAGACTCCTAAAAAGACAACTAATAGATACTGATGTTTGATATTCAAAGAGAAATATAAAATTAAAAAATGAGAAGGTTCAAAACAAAATATAGAAAGAGTAAAAGCAAATCCAGTCTATACTATTTGATCTTGTACCTTCAATTTTATCAGAACAGTAACTGGGATAATTAAAAACAATTTTGATTGTACTTTCTGTTATGTTTTCAGGCATTGATATGAACAGAATCTGTGGAGATAGGGAGATGCTAGAAAATTGTTGTGAAGGACCGACTCTTTTGCTATTGCCGAATTCATTGCTATTATCAATTCCTTAGTAGCATAAAATGCAGATAGAGCAACAAAGAAGATTCAAATATTACGCGTGCCACTCTCAAGATACATAAACCAGGCTTGTGATATCAGAATAGAAACGTTTTTACAATTTCAAATCCTTGAGATACCAATTACCACACACTATGTGAATAGTGAACAGGTTCATGTGCACATTAACAGCAAAACACCTATAAAACGGATATTTATAATTGTGCTCCACAGTCATGAGTGGGGAGAGAAAATACCAGTTCCCAGGGAGAATAAGTCTGTTGATAGATTGAGAACACGAGGAAAGACAAATAACACAAGATCACACCACCGAACACACCCTGGGACGCATAAGCAACCTCGATTAAAAATCAAGAAGAAATTCGAACTAATCCAACCTCATCAACAAAATCAATACAATAAACAACACACTACACAAATAGAATACAGCAAAATGAATGTGATGCGCATTCATCATAGTCCATACCCTCCATATAAAAGATTGATAAGCTTGACTCTTCTCAAATGATCGAACCAATTCTTCTTGCTCTGAATACATTCATGTGCATACAGAATTTAAGTAAGAGCGCAGTGAAACGATTCGACTAAAAGCTAAAAACTCAACCTTCCAAACAAAACTGAAATTCATGACAAAAAAAAAATGGTAAGACGAGCAAAATCAGAGACCTTGGGAGTCGATGGGGCGAGAATCGTCGCGTGTGGGGAGGGAGTAATCATTGCCGCCAAAATTCTCGTCATGGGAACGAACTTTCCTCCATTTCCTCGAGAGCGTCTGCATCATTTGAAAGCAAGGAGAAAAAGGCAGCTTCTTGAAAATTGCTTTGGGAAAGAATTTACTATTCAGTATTTTTTCAGAAATTTAAAAATAAGATTTCCACTTTTTTTTTTTTAAATAATGATTTTCCACCTTTTGTTTCTACTTGAATTTTTATTTTAAAGAACCAACATCACGAGCTAAGCTACTTATGACTAAATATATACTCCTTATTTTGTGTGACATTTTTATTTTCTTCTTCTTATTATTGATATTTCATAAATATAACTTAGATTTTATTGTCAAATCGAGAACATGATCGTATTTGGATGGAATGATTCAGATTTGAGAAAATATTTAATTGAAAATTTTGAAATATTGATTGTATATTGAGATTGATTTGGAAAAAAAAAGAAGAAGAGAAAATTATAGTCAATTGACTCATTTGTGCGTATTGTTTTCAAGAATCTATATATATAAATAGATTTTAAAAATTAAATCTATATATAATCCCTCTTGAATCTTGATCATGGTTTTGTTTAGTAATATCATTATACATAAATAAAAACTATTTTTTTGCCCTGCTATAAATCATTGGTGGAGTAAGCCTGATTTTGTCTCTCGGTTCAAAGTTGCTAAGAGGGCCAGTATCATGGAGCTTTGTTTGTGGACGCAAACACAACTGTCCAAGACAAAGTTTGAGGAATTTGTGATTCTAGCATGGGCTGTTTAAAAAAAAAAAAACAGAATTTTTTACATGGCGACAGATCGAAATCTCTGATGGCGCAGATTACTTGGAGCTCGGCTTTTCTTACTAATTTTCAGGAGACAAAGAAGATGGAAAAAATTCCTGGTGTGAGCGTTAAGGAAAGTGGGGAAACAGTGTGGAAGCCGCCGGATATTAACTGACTTAAGCTCAATGTTGATGCATCCTTTAATACCAATCTCAATAAGTTTAGCGTGGGTGGAGTGGTGAGAGATAATCAGGGTCGATTGCTGTTAGCTTTCGGAACACAGATTAATCAACCGCTATCGGTGGTCCATGGTAAGTTGTTGGCTATTCGAAAAGGGGTCAAACTGATTTATGAGAAGAGTTTCAGAGATGTACATGTATTAACCGATTCTTTCTTGGTGGTGCAAGCAGTCACGGCTGATCAGGAGAATCTTGGACATGAAGGATTGTGCGCAAAAGACATCAAGCGAAAATTGAAGAAACCGGTGGTTTCGAATTTTTTCCATGTTTCTAGATCGGCTAATAGAGTAGCTCATAATATTGCTTGTTTTGCTTCTTCCACCCCTCACTTGTAATAGACGATTATCATCAATAAATTTACAAGTTTTTCAGTCAAAAAAAATAAAAACAAAAACTATTGTTCAATAAATTTACAAATTTTTCAGTCAAAAAAAAAATAAATTAAAAACTATTGTTTAAAAATATCATCTTGCATAAATGACTATTATTTCTAAAACTAAAAAATCTTACGAAAAAAATGAGTAAATTTTATGAAATGAATTTTGGATATATGCTCATTAAAAAATATTACTTTTACTGTTAATTGACCCGTGATTCAGAAATTAATCACGGTTCAAGTGAAAACCCGGCCCATTTAAACACTTGATGAAATATTATATTACCGTGAGCAAACACAGAAAGAACTTGTGGATACAAAGTACAATACGGGAAATACACAGAAACCCTAGTCCTCCTGCGTCATTTGCTGCCGGCGGCCGAAAGCCTCTCGAAGCTTTCAGGGAGTTCCGAAGAACTTGATCATGGGTAATTCGTTTAGAAGCTGAGCTCGGGAAGTAATTGTGATTTGAGATACGTTTATCTCTATAATTGACGATTGATTGTAATCTAATTATGGAAATGTACAGGTAAGGTCCACGGATCGCTGGCGCGTGCCGGAAAGGTGAGAGGACAGACGCCAAAGGTGGCGAAGCAGGACAAGAAGAAGAAGCCCCGCGGCCGTGCTCACAAGCGTATGCAATACAATCGCCGTTTCGTCACTGCCGGTACCCTTAAATTTTGTGCATTTATTTTGTCTTGTTCTATTTTTGCTGAAAGAATACTAGTCTAGTGTTGGAGCCTACATTAGTGAATGCAGGATCAGTTGCTTACTTTTTACATGACATTATTGTTCTTTGGGAATAAAATACTTATGTGCATTTTAGAATGTTAATGCTCAGGCAAGGAAATGACAAAAGATTTAATTTTTTTTTAATTCAAGTTCCCCTTAATCATTCGAGTCACTAGTTGGGTAAAAAAATCTTAAGTCTAAAGCACATTTTGCCTTTTGGGTTGCAAATTGCAAATGCTTTGTTTCATTTGAGGTTTTGAGTATATTAGGTTGGTTTGGATTGATGATTTGATTTAGATGGACATATTTTGATTTGAGAAAGTGCTTCAAACTTGGATTTTAAATGGTGCATATCGGATTTACTAGTATTAACGAAATCGTATAGGTTGTTAGGGAGTAAATTTAATCGCGTGTCTCAGTTATTTTTCCATGGAGTTTAAATTTCTAGAAGTATAGTCGTTTGAAATCCACTCATTAATCCTTTGATCAGATTTAAATTCACTAAGCCAAACTCAATCATAAGTTAATTTCATCCAAACCAGCCAAAATGTAATTTCAATTTCCTCGGTCAAAACACAAGTTTAGGTAATGTTATCAGTTAACCATGTCCGTAATGCATCTTTGGAGTATATAATTAAATATTTGTTGATAAATTTTGTTTCTTTTCGGAAAAACCATGTTCAACATTAGCGTGGTCCCGTCTAGATGAAATATTGAGTAAAATTCTTGTTATATGGGATTTGATTGTTTTTATTTCGATTTCTTGCAGTTGTTGGCTTTGGCAAGAAGAGGGGACCAAATTCATCCGAGAAGTAGAGTCTCAAATGTTATTCTTTTACCCTTAGGTGAACAAATTATTGGATTGTTGCAAGATTCATGTGTTCTGGCACTTTCTTCTGAATACACACTCACATTCCAAGTAGCGATGACGTTTGTGTTTGAGGCTATTCACACGCCAAAGTGTGTGATCTGGTATTACTGATTTTCTAGTGTGTTTTCTTCTTGGTATTTATGCCTTTTAACTTCTTTTTGCCCACTCTTGATGGATTTCTTTGGCCGGCTGGTGTCGCAGTTATGTATTTTACTTTCTTGGGACCAAATGATGAATCAGTAATGAAATTGATTGATATCCAGAAATTGTGTTTTATGAAATTAAATCAGTATTAAGCAGAAAAGTCACATCAGATTTGGGAGTTGATTTGCTTAACAGCAATTTGTTAGAAAATATGGTTATTTATGTAATGAAAAGAGAAACTTAAATTAATTCAATTTATTATTTTTTGTGAACTTGAATTATTGAATGGTATTTCCCCTGGGCCCTGCCTGAAACATCCTAGACTTATAAATTTCTAAATGCGGAAAATTTAAAAATTTTTCTTTTTCTTTTAATTTTAAAATAAATACTAAGTAAAATATTTATATATATATATATATACATATATGCCCATAAATATATGTACAACCATAAAAGAGATTTAAAATTTAATAAATAATTATGCAACATAAAAATAATTACTAAAACGTCTGAATCATGCAATACTTAAAATAATTCAAAACAATTTAATCAACAGTGCATACACTAAAAAGTTGCATAAAAATAATACTTAAATCTCAACACTGGAATAAAATCTTCAAATAAAATAGTGTTTAAAATATTCATGCATAGAACACTAGCACGATGCAGACTACGGTCACGGGGCCACTGCAGCTCCGCTCATACGTCCTCACCACTGGTAGGGGTAACATGCTCCTCTACGTACTCACCTGCACCATATCAGTGTAGTGAGCCTAGAGGCCCAACATGCATACTAACAAGGGTTTAAAATAATTTAATACACTTTCATACATAATACTTAACCTATAAATGCATGAGCATGCCTCAAAAATAATAACATAAATGTTGCTTAAAGAAATCACTGAATTATACATAACATACATAATATCATACATACTTGAGTTGTTGAGCACTTATTTTCTTAACATCGAATGGTCCTATCCGTAAGTGTGACCCATACTTATAGTGCGACTGATCAGTCTAAGAAACCATCGTACGAGGCTGGTGGCGAACCACCCATACATAAATGGCAGAAACTGCCCATACATAAATGGCCACACTACTTCAATTTCCACCTAAAATATTTTATTTGCTCAACCATAGAACTTCAATCATAGCATAAAAATTGATTTCATGAATGCATGTACTTTAAATAAATTGTGTGTCCTTCATTTATATTTAATTTATTTTCTAATATCATATAAATATTCAAATAACTTTTCATGCATAAAATAATTAAATATAAACTCAGGACACATGAAATTTCTCATGGTTTGATTCAACTGCTGGCCCTAGACATACAAGCCCATTAACTTAAGACTTGGCCCATTAGTGTACTTAAGCCCATTAACAACTTTTCTAGGCCCAATAAATCAACCAAAGCCCATTAAGACTAATTTAGGCCCAATAACACTGTCCCTGGCCCAATGGGCCCAAAAGCCCAATAACAGGCCCAATAACTTTCATGGGCTCCCAAGCCCATAAAAATTTCTGGCCAACTTAAAAATTTAAATAAAAATTAATAAAAGCCCAAAAATAATTAAATTAACCCAAAATAATTTAATGGAGCCCAAATAAATTAAATGGTACTAATTAAATTTTTGGGAATTTAATTAGCCCATTTAACTCCTAATTAACTTAAAAACTTAAAAATAAAAATACCCGAGCCCAATTAAAATAACCCGGACCCGGACCCGGACCCAACTAACTTAACCCATATTATTTTAGACCCGACCCGGACCACATGACCCGACCCGGATCCACCAACAACCCAAAAACCCAAAACCCTATTCTTCCCTCTTCCCCCTTGCCGCGGCCGCACGAGCAGCAGGCCTTCACGGCCTGCTGCAGCCCAGCTCCGACCACCGTGGCCGGAGCCCCGCCGGCAGGACCTCCCCAGGGTCCTGCCGGTTCGAACCATGCCCTGGCCCGAACCCCATGCTGCCTCCTTCCCCAACACCGAACCCTCTTCCAAGACAACCCTAACCTGCGCGCCCATGGCTTCCCTTCTGAAACTCGATCGGCCGTGACTCCTAGCCCCAACCCAGCCAAAGCCGACCCATCTAGACACTCTAGGGACCCCGTAGGACCTAGCCAGCAGCCCCCTTCAAGCCATGGATAGTAAAAACGTGAGCATGAACATCACAAAGCCAAAACCGAGTGCATAAGAGAAAGAATTTGAAAACTTGCTGTCAAAAATGATAGATCTCGATGCTACACACCCACACACATACATACACTGATATAGGATTGAAAAGAGAAGAAAATCATGCCTTTCACCGTAGACGAAGAGAAAAACCAAAAGCGAGACGATTTCGGGACGACGGGGCGACGACGATGAACTTTGGACCTTCAAGACCGAGACTATGGAGTTTTCTTGGGGATGACTGGCCGAAGAAGATGAATATTGAATGGGGTTGGCGGCTGAGCTTAGGGAAATCGTGGGTTTGGGTAGCTTAGGGTTAGTCTAGGTTTTTAGTTTTAAATAAAAAATAGGTTTTAGGATAATGAAATAATAATTAAAAGTTTTAAATATAAAACATAAAATTTTAAAACTCTAAATAAAAGTTACAATCTGATAATTTAAATTAAAAAATACAAAAATCCCGAAATTACAAATTTAGGGAATTTTAAAAATACTAAAAAGTCAATATTTTGGCTTATTTTGAATAAAAATGGACTCCTAAAATTATATAAAATTAAATACTTAAATTTTTGAGATAATAAAACTCAAAATAATATTTTAGGGCTCTAAAAAGGCTCATAAAATAATTTGGGTGGAAAGTTGTCATCTCGTCCGTCCACGGTCCCGTCTACGCGATCAAAACAATTAATTAAAATACTAAAAATCATAAAAATCACTAATTATGGGTTAAATGCTTAAAAATAAATTAAATCATGCACAAATAATTCACATAATTATTTAACCCATAAATCTAAAATTTAAATAATTAAATATCCTAATTATGCATGCGGATTTACGTATTTAAAAAAATACCGGGTGTTACAATTCTCCCCCCCTTAAATTGAATTTCGTCCTCGAAATTAAAGTACTTACCCGAACAACTCCGGGTAGCGAGTCCTCATGTCTGCCTCGGTCTCCCAAGTAGCTTCCTCCTCCGAGTGATTCAGCCACTGGACTCTGACCATCGGTATGACCCGCGTCCTAAGCCTCCGCTCCTCCCTTGCCAAGATCCGTACTGGTCTCTCCTCATACACTAGATCTGGTGGCAACTGTAAGGGCTCGAAATCCAACACATGCGACGGGTTGGAGACATATCTCCGAAGCATGGATACATGGAAAACGTTGTGCACTGCCGCTAGCCCTGGAGGTAGAGCTAAACGGTAGGCCAACGTGCCAACTCTCTCCAAGATCTCGAATGACCCTATATACCTCGGATTAAGCTTGCCTCTCCGGCCAAAACGCACTACTCCCTTCATAGGTGACACCTTCAGGAATACGTGATCACCTACGGCGAACTCCAAATCTCGTCTTCTGGCATCTGCATAACTCTTCTGCCGACTCTGAGCAGTCCTCATCCGATCCCGAATCTGAGTCACAATGTCAGCTGTCTGCTGCACAATCTCAGGACCCAGCAAAATCCGCTCACCAACCTCATCCCAATGCACAGGAGATCTACATCTCCTCCCATACAATGCTGCATAAGGAGCCATACCTATAGACGACTGAAAACTGTTGTTATAGGTAAACTCCACCAATGGCAGTCTAGTCTCCCAAGAGCCCTGAAAATCGATGACACAAGCTCTCAGAAGATCCTCGAGAACCTGAATCACCCTCTCAGACTGACCATCTGTCTGGGGATGAAATGCTGTACTGAACAAAAGCCTCGTCCCCAAAGCTGTGTGCAGACTCTTCCAAAACGCAGATGTGAATCTCGGATCTCTGTCTGACACAATAGACACTGGTATGCCATGCAGTCTAACAATCTCTCTGATGTAAAGCTCTGCATACTGTGTCAAAGTATAAGTAGTCTTCACCGGCAAGAAATGAGCTGACTTGGTGAGTCTATCCACAATCACCCAAATCGCTGTGCAACCTCTGGCACTCCTCGGTAAGCCAACCACAAAGTCCATCGTAATATTCTCCCATTTCCATTCCGGAATGGGAAGAGGTCTAAGAAGTCCTGCTGGACGCTGATGCTCTGCCTTGACTTGCTGGCAAGTCAAGCACTCTGACACCACTCTCCCGATGTCACTCTTCATCCCGGGCCACCAATACAATAACTGTAAGTCTCGGTACATCTTCGTACTTCCGGGGTGAATGGAGTACGGAGATGCATGAGCCTCTGCTAGAATCTCGGCTCTCAACTGATCAACGTTCGGTACCCACATCCTGCCGCGGTACTGAACGATCCCATCCACAACTGAATACAAAAGGTCACCCTTGGCCTCATCTCTCTGTCTCCATCGCTGTAGCTCCTCATCAGTAGGCTGTCCGTCTCTGATCCGATCTCGAAGAATCGGCTGCACTGTCAATACTGACAACCTCGGAGCCTGACCACTCGAATACACCTCCAAATCAAATCTCTGAATTTCACTCTGCAGTGGTAACTGTACTGTCAAACTGGGTAATACGGAGGACTTCCGACTCAAAGCGTCGGCCACTACATTAGCCTTACCCGGATGGTAGCTAATGTCACAATCATAATCCTTAACAAGCTCAAGCCATCTGCGCTGCCTCATGTTCAACTCCTTCTGGGTGAAGAAGTACTTGATGCTCTTGTGATCGGTGAAAATCTTGCACTTCTCGCCGTAAAGATAGTGCCTCCAGATTTTCAACGCAAATACCACTGCTGCAAGCTCCAAATCATGCGTCGGATAGTTCTGCTCATGAATCTTCAACTGTCGCGACGCATATGCGATAACTCTGCCACTCTGCATAAGTACTGCGCCCAAACCAAGCTTGGACGCATCGGTGTACACCACTAACTCCTCATGTGGCACTGTCATAGCTAACACAGGTGCTGAAGTAAGTGCATCCTTCAGTTGATCAAAGCTCCTCTGACAATCTGGACTCCAAATATACTTCGCGTTCTTCTTGGTTAAGGAAGTCAAGGGTACTGCAATAGAGGAAAAACCCTTGATGAACTTCCTATAGTATCCTGCTAAACCCAAGAAGCTGCGAATCTTCGAAGCATTCTTTGGAATCCCCCAATCCCTCACTGCCTGCACCTTGGACTGATCCACTGCAATCCCATCCCTAGAAATAATGTGGCCTAGAAACGCCACCTGCTCCAACCAAAACTCACACTTACTGAACTTTGCAAACAGTCGATGCTCCCTCAAAGTCTGCAAGGCTGTATGCAAATGTTGTATATGCTCCTCAATGCTCCTCGAGTAGATCAATATGTCATCAATGAATACAATGACAAACTGATCTAGATACGGCTGGAAGACACGATGCATGAGATCCATAAAAACTGCTGGAGCATTGGTCAACCCAAAGGGCATCACCAAGAACTCATAGTGTCCATATCGTGTCCTAAAGGCAGTCTTAGACACGTCTGAATCTCTGACTCTCAGCTGATGGTAACCAGATCGCAGATCGATCTTGGAGAATACCGAAGCTCCCTGCAACTGATCGAATAAATCCTCTATCCTCGGTAGTGGATACTTATTCTTCACTGTGACTCTGTTGAGCTCTCGGTAGTCGATGCACAATCTCATGCTACCGTCATTCTTCTTTACAAACAACACTGGAGCTCCCCATGGAGAAAAGCTAGGACGAACAAAGCCCTTCTCCAACAGCTTCTGAATCTGCTCCTTCAACTCTCTCATCTCTGTAGGAGCAAGTCGATACGGTGCCTTAGAGATAGACATAGTATCTGGCAACAACTCAATACTGAACTCCACCTCTCTCACTGGTGGAACTCCTGCAACATCGTCAGGAAAAACATCTGGATAGTCACGTACCACCTCTATATCTGATAAAGATCTGCTAGAAACGTCTGAGGTAGTGACCACACTAGCAAGAAAGCCCGGACATCCATGGCGCAATAATTTCCTCGCACGAACAAGTGATATCATCTGAGGAATACTGCTAGACTGAGATGCAAAGAAAGTAAACATCTCACCTCCTGCTGGCTTCACTGACACTGTCCTACGTCGGAAATCAATCGAAGCTCCATTAACTGATAGCCAGTCCATACCCAAAATCAAGTCAAACCCAGTCAATGGAAGAACCACTAGATCTGCTCGAATGGAGTGTCCTTGCAACTCCAATTCCAGATCCCTGATGACACTAGTGGTAGTGATAGTCTGTCCGGATGGCATGGTAACATCGTAACCACAGTCGACAACCTCCGGTGTAATGCCTATCCGTTTGATAAAATCTCGGGAGATAAACGAATGCGTGGCTCCTGAATCTAGCAACGCAAACGTGGAGTTGCCTCCAACTAGAATTCTCCCTGCACGCAGAAGATTCCCAAAAATTCATACCACTACGCTCCCAAGGTTAAAACACTACAATCCTTAATTCTAATCACAAAGAAACAAAATTCTTATTCTAGCATGCTGATAGTTAAACTCAAGTAACAGGCATTCAGATATAATCGCAATAAACAAAAGCAAAGAATTGAAAAAGTTCTAGGGGTTAGGTATACCGGTGATCAAGGAGGTATCTGGGTCTTCCTCCTCTGCCTGCATCACATATACTCGCCCACTGACGTTCTGCCTCTGCGGGCAGTTGGCAATCTGATGCCCCGGCTCTTTGCAACGATAGCAGACTCCTGCTCCCATAAGACACTGCCCGGAATGCATCTTCTGACACTTCGGACATACTGGATATCTCCCTGGAGTAGGGGCCCCGCCCCTAGTCTGCTGCTGTGGCTTCCCCTGAGGCCTCTGCTGATTCGGGCCCTTAGATGACCCTGTAAACTGTTTCTTCGCAGGAGACTGCGAAGATGGTCGCTGATACCCCGTCTGCTGAAACTGCCTCTTACCCTGCTGCTCTCTCTGGATCTCTCTCCGACCCTCCTCGGAACGCAAGGCCCTACTGACTGCAGACTCATAAGTAAGTACGTCTGCCATGCGAACATCATGCTTGATATCCGCCTTCAAACCTTCCACAAACTGCCTCAACTTCTCTGGTGGACTATCAGAAATCATAGGCACAAAGCGACAGCCCCTCTCGAACTGTCTCACATACTCGACCACTGTCTTGTCCCCCTGACGGAGACTCATAAACTCCCGGATCATGCGACTGCGCACATCCTCAGTGAAGTACTTGGCGTAGAAGATACGCCTGAACTCGGTCCACGTCAGTGTAGGTAGATGGACTCCTCTAACTGCACCCTCCCACCAAAGGGCTGCATCTCCTCTCATCATGTACGTCGCACAGCTCACTCTGTCGGTGTCTGTGATCCCCATATAATCAAAGATGGACTCAAGAGAGCGAATCCATCCCTCAGCCACCAAAGGATCGGTGGTACCAACAAACTCCTTGGGCCCCTTCTTCTGGAACCTCTCAGCAACGTCCTCCTCATGGGACAGTCTGGGACGTGCAGCCTGCTGCTCCAACAGAGCAGTAATACCCGCCATCATATTAGCATTGGCCTGCTCCAATGCTGATAAAGGATTCTGCGGAGGTGGCGGTGGAGGCGGAGGTCCCCCACGTCGGTTCACTGGTCTGGGAGGCATTCTGCACCACCACATATTACTTTACGTAAATCGCCATGCATAACTAAGTGGTTTAAAAGTAATGCTAACTTAAATTCAAAGAATTAAATCATGCTATAAACACTTAAAACTTACAGACCGATAGCGTGGATTTCTGAGCTAGCATAGCAGTAATGACCCCTCCAAGGACCGTGCTCTGATACCAACTGAAACATCCAAACTTATAAATTTCTAAAATGCGGAAAATTTAAAAATTTTTCTTTTTCTTTTAATTTTAAAATAAATACTAAGTAAAATATTTATATATATATATACATATATGCCCATACATATATGTACAACCATAAAAGAGATTTAAAATTTAATAAATAATTATGCAACATAAAAATAATTACTAAAACGTCTGAATCATGCAATACTTAAAATAATTCAAAACAATTTAATCAACAGTGCATACACTAAAAAGTTGCATAAAAATAATACTTAAATCTCAACACTGGAATAAAATCTTCAAATAAAATAGTGTTTAAAATATTCATGCATAGAACACTAGCACGATGCAGACTACGGTCACGGGGCCACTGCAGCTCCGCTCATACGTCCTCACCACCGGTAGGGGTAACCTGCTCCTCTACGTACTCACCTGCACCATATCAGTGTAGTGAGCCTAGAGGCCCAACATGCATACTAACAAGGGTTTAAAATAATTTAATACACTTTCATACATAATACTTAACCTATAAATGCATGAGCATGCCTCAAAAATAATAACATAAATGTTGCTTAAAGAAATCACTGAATTATACATAACATACATAATATCATACATACTTGAGTTGTTGAGCACTTATTTTCTTAACATCGAATGGTCCTATCCGTAAGTGTGACCCATACTTATAGTGCGACTGATCAGTCTAAGAAACCATCGTACGAGGCTGGTGGCGAACCACCCATACATAAATGGCAGAAACTGCCCATACATAAATGGCCACACTACTTCAATTTCCACCTAAAATATTTTATTTGCTCAACCATAGAACTTCAATCATAGCATAAAAATTGATTTCATGAATGCATGTACTTTAAATAAATTGTGTGTCCTTCATTTATATTTAATTTATTTTCTAATATCATATAAATATTCAAATAACTTTTCATGCATAAAATAATTAAATATAAACTCAGGACACATGAAATTTCTCATGGTTTGATTCAACTGCTGGCCCTAGACATACAAGCCCATTAACTTAAGACTTGGCCCATTAGTGTACTTAAGCCCATTAACAACTTTTCTAGGCCCAATAAATCAACCAAAGCCCATTAAGACTAATTTAGGCCCAATAACACTGTCCCTGGCCCAATGGGCCCAAAAGCCCAATAACAGGCCCAATAACTTTCATGGGCTCCCAAGCCCATAAAAATTTCTGGCCAACTTAAAAATTTAAATAAAAATTAATAAAAGCCCAAAAATAATTAAATTAACCCAAAATAATTTAATGGAGCCCAAATAAATTAAATGGTACTAATTAAATTTTTGGGAATTTAATTAGCCCATTTAACTCCTAATTAACTTAAAAACTTAAAAATAAAAATACCGAGCCCAATTAAAATAACCCGGACCCGGACCCGGACCCAACTAACTTAACCCATATTATTTTAGACCCGACCCGGACCACATGACCCGACCCGGATCCACCAACAACCCAAAAACCCAAAACCCTATTCTTCCCTCTTCCCCCTTGCCGCGGCCGCACGAGCAGCAGGCCTTCACGGCCTGCTGCAGCCCAGCTCCGACCACCGTGGCCGGAGCCCCGCCGGCAGGACCTCCCCAGGGTCCTGCCGGTTCGAACCATGCCCTGGCCCGAACCCCATGCTGCCTCCTTCCCCAACACCGAACCCTCTTCCAAGACAACCCTAACCTGCGCGCCCATGGCTTCCCTTCTGAAACTCGATCGGCCGTGACTCCTAGCCCCAACCCAGCCAAAGCCGACCCATCTAGACACTCTAGGGACCCCGTAGGACCTAGCCAGCAGCCCCCTTCAAGCCATGGATAGTAAAAACGTGAGCATGAACATCACAAAGCCAAAACCGAGTGCATAAGAGAAAGAATTTGAAAACTTGCTGTCAAAAATGATAGATCTCGATGCTACACACCCACACACATACATACACTGATATAGGATTGAAAAGAGAAGAAAATCATGCCTTTCACCGTAGACGAAGAGAAAAACCGAAAGCGAGACGATTCCGGGACGACGGGGCGACGACGATGAACTTTGGACCTTCAAGACCGAGACTATGGAGTTTTCTTGGGGATGACTGGCCGAAGAAGATGAATATTGAATGGGGTTGGCGGCTGAGCTTAGGGAAATCGTGGGTTTGGGTAGCTTAGGGTTAGTCTAGGTTTTTAGTTTTAAATAAAAAATAGGTTTTAGGATAATGAAATAATAATTAAAAGTTTTAAATATAAAACATAAAATTTTAAAACTCTAAATAAAAGTTACAATCTGATAATTTAAATTAAAAAAATACAAAAATTCCGAAATTACAAATTTAGGGAATTTTAAAAATACTAAAAATTCAATATTTTGGCTTATTTTGAATAAAAATGGACTCCTAAAATTATATAAAATTAAATACTTAAATTTTTGAGATAATAAAACTCAAAATAATATTTTAGGGCTCTAAAAAGGCTCATAAAATAATTTGGGTGGAAAGTTGTCATCTCGTCCGTCCACGGTCCCGTCTACGCGATCAAAACAATTAATTAAAATACTAAAAATCATAAAAATTACTAATTATGGGTTAAATGCTTAAAAATAAATTAAATCATGCACAAATAATTCACATAATTATTTAACCCATAAATCTAAAATTTAAATAATTAAATATCCTAATTATGCATGCGGATTTACGTATTTAAAAAAATACCGGGTGTTACACTGCCTCTCTTGAAAACACGATCAATAATCTGTTTTTTCAAATTTCGAAAGCTGAATGATATCGAGTTGTATGTTCAAGGTGTAAAAGTTATAAAACAATTGCTAAAAATGGATTAGTTAAAATATCGAACCGTTTGATGATACGATTTGGCAAATGAAGCCAGTATTCGCCTATGAGAGGTCTCTCATGAGGTGTGTGACAATATATCCGAGATACAGTCTCACTGATAGAGACAAGTTCGTCATGCTCATATCTACAATAACTAAAACAACTACTTCTTGGTTTAAAAAAATAATGCATTTCATGGGTCATTTTATGGGTTGAGTCGTCGTGTGTTTGCTCATTTGGAAATGTTCATTCGATCAATTCCGTTCTAGAAAGATTGTTGACAAAGTGAAAAACTGGACAAACGTAAGACATTACGTAATTATTCTAGAAGCAGCAATATCTCTTTTCAAATAAAGTAACATCAATATTTATGCATTTTGTTCTAAGTATATCTTCCAAGTATTATTTTTTTTTATTTTTTTATTTTAAAGAGATGTAGTTTTATACACAACCAAGTTTTTGGGCCCATACTGATGATTTGAGAGTCCTTTATTCAAAGTCAATCTTTTAAATTTAATAATAATAATAATAATAGTGGTCTTCCGTTCAACAAAGGCAACCGAATTTCTTAGGTTTGAACACAATCTACTTTCTTCATTAGTTTAATGTGCCGCACGGCTGGAAATTTCCGGTGTTGTTTTGTGAATATCGTTGGCCAGCAAATTCCACCAAGGGAGGCAGCAAAGGGTTTAAAAAAATATTTCGTTTTATTTATGATGTTTTTTGAAAATTTACTAAGGATTTTTGGAAATTGTACAATATCAATAATCAATAACAAAATTGTTGCAATTTTAAAATTAATTCACGTAAAAAAATGTGCAAAATGGTATTTCCTTGATTTTAATCATATTTGAAATTAATCAAAATTTTGATTAGATTGACAAGAACTAGACACTAACTAATATGGCGCTGATTGTTGGTTAACATCACATCGTGTATTCAATCGAAGGATATTGAAATATTGTTAAATATATGATTTGCTTTGTTATGATTAATGTGATTCATATTAATTAATTGAAATGTCAAAAAAAGGGTAAACAAAATTCTTCCTCTGCCCACCTATAAATTAAAATCCGAAAAGAGAGTAAAGACTTCACGTAAATCACTTCTAGTAATGCTTGCTAACCTTTTAGAGAGTACCACGAATTTTCTTTGTTTTGTTTTTTCCTTTTAAAAAAATACAAATTTTTATTGGAGTTAAAAATATATTGTTTAAATTGCTTTTGTAAATAGAAAGATACCTGTGTGTTTAGATTTAATATTTGATCATTAAAAGGTTTTAAAAAGGTTATAATAAATTATAAACATCGGACTATAATATAAATATAAATATAAATATATATAAATATACATATATATATATATATATATATATATATATATTGATGTCATAATATCAAGTTTGATTTCGATACTTGGTTAGTATAACAAAATATCTCCCAACTAAAAAAAAAATTGGGTTTTTTAAAAAAATCCTCGCCTTTCTAAAATGGTTTTATATATTATTAACAAAACCAAGTCTCGGGTGAAATGATCTCACAAAGTTATATTCATGAGATGTGTTAACCTAATTCATACTTTGAATAAAAAATAATATTTTTAGAATATGAACTATGAAGTAATACTTTTTCACGAGATCAATCGAATATAAGATCCGTCTCATGAAATTGATTTACGAAGTGACTTTCTAATGAGTTTTTGTGCATTAACAAATCAGTAAAATATGAATAAAACTTTCTAGAATGAAAATGGATCTTTATGTAATCTATCTAAATCTAGACAGTAATGACAAGGTTGTTTGAACTTTCAGACAAGGCTTTCCAAGTCAACGACTAATATCCTTTAATTTTTCCCAACTTCCATTCCCGCAATACTATAACTTCCATCTTCATCTTTCTCCCTCACAAGACTCATCAACTCACTGTAAATTCACCTCCAAAAATGACCAAATCAACCCTGAAACCATCCCATATCCACCTCCTCTCTGCTCTCATCTTCCTCCTCTTTGCTCTGCCCTTTCATGGAATAGCCCAAAATTCTGTTCCAAATCAAGAACTCGACACATTGCTTCAACTGAAACAAAACTGGTCCAATCCCACTTCCCTCGGTCACTGGACACCCTCATCGGACCACTGCACCTGGTCTGAAATCACTTGCACCAATGGCTCAGTCACGGGACTCGAGATCACGAATCGAACTATTGCCGGAACAATCCCTGCATTCATATGCGACCTTAGTAATCTCAAACATCTTGAGCTTCAACTCAACTCTTTCTCTGGTTATTTCCCTGTTGTTCTTTACGGTTGTTCCAATCTCGAGTATTTAGACCTCTCTAACAACTCGTTCTTTGGAGCAATACCGGATGATATCAACCGGCTCTCGCCTCGGCTTCTGTATTTAGACTTGGGAAACAACCATTTCAGTGGTTATATCCCTTCGGCCATCGGGAGCCTCACAAGTCTTACAACTCTTCATCTCTATGGAAACCTGTTAAATGGTTCTTTGCCACAAGATATTGGCGACCTGTCGAATCTTGAAGAGCTTGACTTGAGTCTTAATGGGTTTTTACCACAAACAATCCCGTCAAGTTTCACTCTGTTAAAGAAACTGAAGAATTTCTACATGACAGGAACAAATTTGATCGGAGAAATCCCTCAAAGTATTGGGAGCATGCCAGCTCTGGTGTTTCTTGACTTATCTGATAATGGCTTGAATGGCAGCATACCAGATGGTCTCTTTCTTCTCGAGAACTTAAAAAACTTGTTTCTTTTCAAAAATGGATTGTCTGGTTCCATTCCTCGGAGGATTGAATGTTTGGGGATGCAGGTTCTTGATCTTTCCAGTAATAACTTGACAGGGACAATACCGGATGATTTTGGAAAGTTAACTAACCTTACTGGTTTGGCTTTGTATTACAATCAATTATCTGGTGTAATACCTCCAAGTATTGGTAGATTGCCCAAGCTTATGGATTTCAATCTGTTCAGCAATAATCTATCAGGCGAATTGCCTCCAGATTTTGGCCGATACTCGGAGCTTAGAAAATTTCAAGTATTTGAAAACCACTTCGTCGGTAAATTGCCGGAATATCTTTGTGCTAATAAAGCACTTCAAGGGGTGGTTGCCTTTCAGAATAACTTATCCGGTGAATTACCTGTGTCTCTGGGTGATTGCAACAGTTTGATAGCTGTTGGCTTGCATGAAAACAGTCTCTCTGGTGAAATCCCAGATGGGTTATGGACATCAGTGGTTTTGTCATTGTTGACGCTAAATGACAATAACTTCACTGGCCAGCTCCCAACTAAAATCAGCCCTCAATTATCGTTGCTCGATCTGGAGAACAATCAGTTTCAGGGTCCAATTCCAGCTGAAATATCTTCTTGGGAGAATTTGAGGGTGTTTAAAGCCAGTAACAATTTATTGACTGGTGTGATTCCTCAAGAATTGACTGGCCTTCAGTCGCTCGCGACTCTTTCGTTGGATGGAAATGAGCTTTCTGGTTATCTTCCATCAAATATAATCTCATGGAAGTCTCTCACACTCCTGAATCTCAGCGGAAACCAGCTCTCTGGTGAAATCCCTGAATCACTTGGTCTTTTGCCACAATTGGTGGACTTGGACTTGTCAAGAAACAAGTTTTCGGGGAAAATTCCAACTGAAATTGGACGTTTGAAGTTCACTTCACTCAACTTCTCCTCCAATCAACTCTACGGGGAAATTCCATCTGAGCTTGAAAATGCAGCTTTTGACAGAAGTTTCTTGAACAATACCGGACTTTGCGCAAATAGCCCTTCACTAGGCATCAGTCAATGTGATACTCAGACCAAAAAGTCGAAAAAAGTTTCATCTCATTTTGTTGCTGCAGTCTCGAGTGTAGCAGCACTTGCTTTCCTAGTGGCTATCTTGTACGCTTTCTTTTTGTTCAGAAGCTACAAAAAGAGAAAGCATATATCGGACTCGACTTGGAAACTCACTTCATTCCAGAGGTTAAGCTTCACAGAAAGAAACATATTATCTAGTTTGACAGATAACAATCTAATTGGTAGTGGAGGGTCCGGGAAAGTCTATCGTGTTCCCATCCGTCAATCAGGTGAGTTTGTTGCGGTTAAGAAGATTTGGGACACAACGAAATTGGATCAGAAGCTCGAAAAAGAATTCTTAGCAGAAGTTGATACACTTGGCTCGATTAGACACTCCAACATAGTGAAACTACTCTGCTGCATCTCGAGTGAGGAATCAAAACTTCTCGTTTACGAGTACATGGAAAATTGTAGCCTGGATAGGTGGCTTCATGGAAAAAAGAGACGATATTCTTTCTCAGGTTCAGTTCATCATGTGGTATTGGACTGGCCTAAGAGGCTACAGATTGCCATTGGAGCTGCTCAAGGTCTATTCTACATGCACCACGCGTGTTCACCGCCTATCATCCATCGAGATGTGAAATCAAGTAACATCTTACTAGATTCAGAATTCAATGCAAAGATTGCAGATTTTGGCCTAGCAAGAACGTTGATAAAGAATTCTGAGCCGAACACCATGTCGGCCTTAGCTGGCTCCATTGGATACATCGCTCCAGGTACTCATTTTCTTCCACTTTCTTGAAATTCTTTTCCTAAAATTTCCTTCTAAAAAATCAGTTGTTCTCAATAAATTTCAGAGTATGCTCAAACGAGAAGAGTGAATGAAAAGATCGACGTATTCAGCTTTGGAGTCATCCTACTTGAGCTGGTAACAGGGAAGGAAGCTCATAATGGAGACGAGACCTCGTCTCTAGTTGAATGGACTTGGCGTCACATTCAAGAAGGTAAAAATTTAGCCGATACAATGGATGAGGATATAAAAGAGGCTCAGTACATGGATGAAATCACCTGTGTACTTAAAATGGGGATCATCTGTACTGGTAGTGTTCCCTCGAACAGGCCGAATATGAGGGATGTTTTGCAAATCTTGCTCCGGTGCAGCCAGAGGAGTCCAGCCGGAGAGACGAAAAACATAAAAGAATACGATATTGCTCCACTTCTCCAGAACAGAAAGCCAGAGAGGTCACTCGAACATAATGACTCTTTGTTTGCATCAATAGTTTGAGGATCCAAGAACTCAGGAAAGTGAGCAACGCGATTTGATCGGCGGACTCACAGGATTTTAGACAGTTCTGACTCGAGTGAGGGCTCTACGTATTAGAGCCATTAGAATTCTTGAAATGAATGCAATAATGCACGGCATATTGCTTTCAACCTTAGCTCCACTGTTTCGTTCTCTAGTGGTAGTGCATTGGTAGATTACAGCTCATCATAGCAATGAAATTAGAGGGTAGTATGTATGTACATGCTCGCTGGCTCGCAAGCAATTGTGGGACTTTTACAGACTTCCAAAACTATTTTTATTTGAATAATGTATGGGAACTGATGTAGCAACATATGGAATATACTGATGGGATAGCTACATTAATGTTTCTTCATGTGTACACAAATTGGTTGGTTCAAAAGAAATAGTTTTGCTTGATTCCTACACGAACCATATGCAATACGATTTCCTCGATCCTGTCTTTAGGCAATTACTGTGAACAACTGATGTGTGTTTTTGCTAAGGACATCATATGAATAAGAAACAATTCATTTCTAAGATGTAGAAACTGTAATCCACATGATCTATAAATCTGGAAAAAAAAAATTATACAACCTGTGAATCCAATCTCCTATCAAACAAGAACAACAATTGAGCATACATCGAGCACCGAGTATCTTAGTTTAGGACATCATCTCGATATCTATCTCCTTTCATTTCTCAAGTAGTCCATCCTAATTCCCCACAACTGCTCCCCTACTACTTTCATATCCGGACGATCAGCTCGTGTGGGTGCTGCACAATCAATGGCCAAGTTGAACATTCTCGCCAGTATTTCATTATCTACAGCTTCATTCATCAAAGGGTCTAACAAATCCATGAATCGTCCTTCGTTGTATTTCTTGAAAGCCTACATAACATGCATTCCATGTCATGAGTTCAGCAAACAAAATCCAAGCTGTTAAGGTGAAAAACCATCCAAAACATTTTGCACTAAACAAATTAATGTTGCAGGCAAACAATTTTGAATCGCTTAAAAATTTTAACTTCAAGATCTTATTATCAAACCAAATCAAAGAGGCGAGTCAGAGCTATTCCACTTTGGCTAGTTTTTCAGAGGTTCTTAAGCATAGGAGATATTGTAAGAATTTAGACCACATTGTTGAGGAGTTTAGACTTCAAATATTTACGGGCGTCCAAAAGGACAAAAAAACAAGAAAATTGTGTTTTGCACAGTGAGTAAGGCAAATAACCTAGTCAGGTACAGAGAGAAGCTTACCCATCTAATTGTCACCCTCTCCTCAGGTGGTCTCTTCAAGTCCACAGGTCGACGACCAGTTAAAATTTCTAACAATAATATCCCAAATGAGTATACATCGCTTTTGGTTGTAAGTTGATTTGTTCTCATATATTCAGGATCAAGGTAACCAACAGTTCCTTTTACTTTGGTTGATACATACGATTTGTCCGAGTCTTCTCCCAGTCTGGCAAATCCAAAATCTGCAACCTTGGCTCTCACACTCTCAGTCAACAGAATATTTGAGGACTTCACATCTCTGTGGATGATTTGTTTCTCTACATCAGAGTAAACAATAATTAACCAGATAAAATGTTTTTTTTTCATTCTTTTTTCAAATATATATAAAGAGGTGCCAAAACAAACACACCATGTAGAAGTAGTTTTATTTTATTTTATTTTGAGAATATGTAGAAATAGTTGTTACCAGAATACAAATGGAGATAGGTCAGGCCGTGAGCAACATCAATCGAAATTTCAAGCCGCTGATTAAAATCCAATATCTTCCCTCCTTTAAGACCTACAAAGTAAATATTAGCACAAAAACTGCATTATATTTTGTAACAATAAAAGGAATATTGGCGACATTGTAGGATCTATTAAGCTTTACCATCAAGATGTTCTCTAAGTGTACCATTTGGCACATATTCTGTGATAATCAATCGTTCATTCCCCTTTTCAACATAGCCAAGTAGCTTGACTAGATTCCGATGATCAATTTTTGCCAAAAGCTCAATTTCACTCCTAAACTCACTCTGTAGAGCTTCAACCTGTTGCTTCATTTGTTTTCACACCAAAAAGAGAAAAAAATATCAGATAGAATATCATAGCGAAGAAACATTTGAATATTTGATTGACAAAATTTATTTATATAGCCAATTATTCATCAATAGACATACAAGATGGGGCCAAAAGTTACTTTGAACATCATCCATGGGAAAGTCAGCATCAACTGAAAACAGGTAGCATTTGAAATAATAGCAAAAGGTTGTCCAGCCCGTCCAAATAAATCTAACTAATGATCTACACATGTAGGGAATGGGGATAGAATTCTGGACCAATAAATTCACATAGGAGAAAATCTGTAAATTTCTGGGGTTTTTTTTTTTCCTAAACCCTGGTCAACCATATTTTTCCTCCAAAAGACCTCCCACGTGCATTTGAAGTAATTTTTTTTAAAAAAATGGTTGGCCGGGTCCATTTTCCCAATTTTCCCTTCAATTTCCATAATACCCTCTTCTTCACCACCCACATTGAGATCATGCCTTTCTGCAGTGACCGTTATGATTATTTACTGTAGCAAAAACATGATTCAAGTAGATGGCTCAAACATTAGGTTACTATAGAAATAGGTAAATCTGTACCTTTCTTGCTCGTTTGATGGCAACTACCTCACCATTTGGTAGCTCAGCCTTGTAGACTGTTCCAAACCCTCCTTCACCTATCCTCAAAGATCGTGAGAAATTATTTGTTGCCCTGGCAACTTGGCTCATATTTAGATGGACGGATCCAAGCCTATTAAGTTTTGGTGACATGGAAAATCTTGAAGGACTGGGCGGCACTCTTAATGGACTGGGTGGTACTCTCAGTGGACTGCCCGGAAACTTTTCAAACATGGGATTCATTTCTAAAGACGAAACTGAATCAACTGCAGGGATAGAGAAAACCATGTAACTATCACCTCCCGCACAGTGAGATAAAGGCATGGAAAAATTGTTAGTTCACCAAAAGTGCTGTGCATCTGAGTACATGCACAAACACACAGACAAACGAAATTTTATGGACGCTTATATACGTGAAATGCCACATGGACAATTCGTTGATGCCGCGCAGGCAGCTCTAAAAAATTCCCAAACGAGTAAAAAAGACTTCCAATACTAATATGATTGTCCAATCCAAAGTTAACCAGTTTGACTATCTTTCAACTGGATTTATGAAGGCAAGATGATTCAATTTACGATAACTCAATGTAAACATTGGAAAATTAAAAAACCGATTCAACTCACTTGAATTAGGCTCCTTTGAGAGCACGCTGTGCCCGGTTTCCCTTTTCCTTGCTTGGAAGCATGGGCAAACTAAGGCACAACTTAAAACAAAGAAAACTGGCACCGCCATGGCTAGCATTTTGGGATTCAATAGAGAAATATCGGTGTGGTTATCTATACCACGCTGAGATGCTTTATTGTTATCATGCTCACCACTTTCTTCACTAACCACAGTTTTTAAAAATTTTCTTCCCACGTGAGAATGCAACTTTTCTGCAATACAATAGACATAAGCCCTGCCTTACAACAGCACTAGTTTTATAAAATCTAAGAAAATAGATTATGATGGTAAATAAAATTGACTAACGAAAAGAAAAGGAGAAAATTGTAAGATGGGGCATACCAACTGCAAAATCCAATCCACAATACTGTTTTCCAATGTTTCTTGTAAAGAAGCAATGTCTCATATAATCGTCTTCCAGAGCATCACAGAATACATATCTGGCCACCAATTTCCCATCTACAAAAAACAATTCATGGCCAGGATCACCCGAGTGCCTAACATGGAATTTTCCACATGCCTTCCGCTGCTTCGAAAACTCCGAAGCAGATATTATGGGGGATTTTAGCAGCACAAGTAGGCTTAAAAAAGTTAATAAAATTTTCAGCGAAGAGTAACATAAAGATTCCATCTTTCAAACACAACGATAGCAGATGCATCCTCGGCTATGAATCTCCAAAAGTAAGCAGGACATTAGACAAGATGCAGTTGGGCAATCGAAAGATATGCGGCGGTGGGATTGCACATGCTGGACCCTAATTTTACAGCAATCAAGCCAGATTCAAGAACAATCTCAAAATGTAACTATCATTTCGACTTCAAAATCTCCACAAACTAATCCCAGACTGATGAAGGGAAAGATCAAATCGGCACCTCGAATTTCCGAATCACTTCCAATTTTCTTACAATATACTTGAAGCAAAAGTGTGATTGCTCAATACGAGGAACTAAAATCTTCTCCCTTGACTTCAAGTTTCCCTTCACACAAACAAACCAAAAAGGTTGACAGGGGTCAAGCAGCTGCGACAAAAGGAAACATTTGAACCTCAGAAACGAAAATTCACAATAAATTTCTGGAAACTCATGAAAAAAGCCAGACCAAAACAGATGGTATCTCGATCAGACTTTTAATTGATCATCCAGGAACTATGAAGATCCTGCCACACGCTTTGACTGACCAAGACCATACTAAAGGCCAACCCCCCAAATCACAACACGCACTCTAAACTTCAGATATCACAAACCCACCAAAGGCTAATAAAAAAAATACTAGAACCCAACGAAGACACTTCAAGATACGCTGGCATCTTAACTACAAATATGTAACCAAGAATAAATACCAACATATATCAATCAGGGAAATTAATACAGGTCATCAATTATGTAAGTCAAAAATCAAATCAAACCTGAGTAAAGGTGGCTGCTGATAGCTAGACAAGAAAAAAAATACAAATACACACATGTATGTGGGTTTTCTTGGCTTGTGGAACGTGTATTTTAGTGCATAATTTGAATGATTGCAGTGATAATGTCGAAGAAGCATCAAAGGAAAGTTCGAAGAGACCGGCTTCAGATTAAAGAATCTTACAAAATTTGTGGGCTCCGTTTGTGGGAACACATTTTGGTTTCGCTTTTTCAATTTCATCTTCTTGGTTCTTTATATTCAACGCACGCCAGCGCTTACTGGGGTCCACGTTAATAGAACATAGAAATTACTTCCCCACATATATAGTCGTAGTTCATTTTAGCTGTATTTTGGTAGTGTTGGTAAAATATGATTATGAATTTTTTTTTTCATAATTTGTATTAAAAAAAATTTTGTAATCATTTATTTTTAAAATATGATTATGAATTTTTTTTTTCATAATTTGTATAAAAAAAATTTCGTAATTATTTATTTTTAAAAGTTATAAACAATCATCGTTTTAATCGTATTAAAGTGTTTTGAAATATTACGTCGTACATACCTGCAAACGCAAATTCGTATAAAACCGTTTCAAATATTATCGACCATAAATTTTGTATTTAAATTGTTCACAAGTTAAAATTGTACTAACATATACATACCATAAAAAGAACACTTTCTGTGAATAAAAATCCATTCTTTTTTCTTTTCAAGGAGTGAAAATTCGTTCTTTCGTTTTAAAAAGCACACTTTCTGTGACTAAAAATTCATTCTTTTTTTCCTTTTAAGGAATGAAAATTCGTTGTTTCGTTTTTTAAGATGATGATTTGCGATCCTTGATCGTATCCATTTCCAAAGAAATTCGTTTGTTGCTGTGGAGTGTCCCAAGTTTGCAGGCTACTTCATCACAGCCAAAATGAATACGCTGAAGCCTTGGCAATTGCAACCCCTCTCCAACGTTGGAACCCGTTTTCCATCCCAGCGGCTTATGAATGACGCTATCTCCACCAAATTCTGCCGTTCTGCAACGGTTCGGATATTTTCTCAAACACCTCAATCGGTTCCTACAGTTACTATTCCCTACACGGAACTAAAGGTCTTTGTTTTTTCAAATTTCACGTTTTCCGTTTGGTTTTTGGGTGAGTATCGGTGCGCTGAGGATGCTTGTTTTTTGTTGGTTTTTTCATGATTATAGGATCAGAGTGCCGATTTATCAGGGAAAATAGAGCAGGGATTCGGGCCTAATGGCCTGGGTATTCTATCTATATCAGAGGTATGGAATGAATGCATCCTTGCTAGCGAGTTTTAATTTATATTCTGATGACTTAACCCTCTACCTTGTTAGCATATCTTGCACATATATTGTTTATTTGTTTCTAATTATACAGATTAGATTTGTGATTTATTTCCTTGTATTTTGTATCTAAGATTAAGTAGTTATTTGTGCTTATTTTGCACTATGTAAAGGATTGTAAATCTGTATTTATAACTTCAAGCGTGATAATAAAATTATTCATTCACCACAAAGTTTTTCATGGTATCAAAGCCTCAAGGCTAATCGCCATGGCCAATTTTTTTTTTTTTTCTTCTTCTTCCTCACGCTACAACCATGGCCTCCAATGAATCCACCCAAACTCCTCCCCCGCCTCCTCCAACTAACGACAAGTCTCCTCCCCTCGTCTCTTTTAATATTGCTGCCCAAGTTCCCCTCAAACTCACATCCACAAATTACTCCGCTTGGCGTCTACAATTTCATACCCTACTAATTGGTTATGACCTCCTTGGTTTCATTGACGGCATGAAGCCATGTCCATCCCCAACCATCACCAGCGGCGCTGCCATAATTCCCAATCCAGATTACTCTCTTTGGATTCGTCAGGATCAGCTCCTGCTTAACGCCATTATTGGTGCTCTCTCTCCCACCATTATACCCTTCATTGCTTCTGCAAGCACGTCCCGTGACGCTTGGCTTATTCTCGATAAAACTTATGCTGCCCCGAGTCGAGGTCGCATCATGCAACTCAAATCCCACCTCTCCAATCCAATCAAAGGTTCTAAATCTATCACGGAGTATCTGCAAGGTATCAAAACTCATGTCGATGCCCTTGCGCTTATGAATGTTCCGGTTGATACTGAAAATCTTACACTCAAAATTCTTCATGGACTCGAGTACTCGACGACAGCTACAAGGAACTTTCTCATGCAATTCAAGCCCGTGATACTCCATTCACTTTCGATGAATTACATGAGAAATTACTCACTTTTGAAGCCCAACTCATGATCCGCAACCACAGTCCGAGCAGCCCCGCCACAGCGCTTGCCACTTCACGCTCCGCAAAGGTTGCACCACCTGGCTCCGCTTCGGGTTTCTCTTGTCCGTCTGGCTCGTATCGCCCTCGTGACCAGCGATCACCAGGCACTTGGAACCATCGCCCAGCCGCGCCTGTTGCTCCTAAGCCATACTTAGGACGCTGTCAATTATGCGGTGTTCAAGGTCACTCCGCCAAGCGCTGTCCGGATTTTCAATATCTCCCCTGGACTCCGCAACCACCAGCAGCGGCCTTCCCTCGTCCGTCCACTGGGCCGCAGGCTCATACTGCCTCACATCCCATTGCTACTCCTGCTTCTTCGGAATGGATCCTCGACTCTGGTGCTTCTCACCATGTGACTACTGATCTAGCAAATTTGTCCCTCCACTCTCCGTACAGTGGCTCTGATTTCATTGTCATTGGCAATGGCTCTGGTTTGTTTATTTCACACATTGGCTCTCTTCGTTTGCCTACTTCGTCCATTGAGTTCTTACTCACAGATGTTCTTTGTGTTCCTTCTATGGCTAAAAACTTAATTTCTGTTGCACAGTTATGTCTTAACCACAATGTTTCTGTTTCTTTTCTTCCCTCTTGCTTCCAGGTGAAGGATCTCAGTACGGGCGATCTGCTCCTCACGGGACCATGTAAGAATGACATCTATTTTTGGCCTTCCTCTCCAACTGATGCATCCTCCTTACGCGCCTTCTCTTCATCCTTAGAGTCGGTGCCCCTGTGGCACTCCCGCCTAGGTCACCCCTCCCCCATTATTATCAGTCATTTAGTGTCCTCTAGGGTTTTATCACTGTCTCCCAGTCCACTTTCTAATTTTCATTGTAATTCCTGCAACATTAATAAAATTCATAAATTGCCTTTTTCTGACTCTACTCTACTTTCCGCTGCTCCTCTTGAATTAATTTTCTCTGATGTTTGGACCTCTCCGGTTGTTTCTACGGATGGATATAAGTACTATGTTATTTTTGTAGATCACTTTACAAAATACATTTGGCTTTATCCCCTCCGGCGCAAATCGGATGTCTTATCTGTTTTCCAAAGCTACGAGTCTCTCATTGAAACTAAACTTAATCGTAAAATCATAACCATCTACACTGACAATGGTGGTGAATTTCTGGGTCTCAAGTCGTTCTTGGCGACTCATGGAATTTCTCACCTCACCACACCCCCTCATACTCCAGAACACAATGGTTATTCCGAACGTCGTCATCGTCACATCGTCGAAACCGGTCTCACCCTCCTCCATCAAGCCTCCATTCCCCTTACTCTTTGGCCTTTTGCCTTCGCCACTGCAACTTACCTTATCAACCATATGCCTAAGAAAAATCTATCCATGATGTCTTCCTTCACAAAACTATTTAATCAACCCCCTAATCTTCTTAAGCTACGTGTGTTTGGTTGTCTCTGCTACCTCTGGCTTCGCCCCTGTACCACTCATAAACTAGACCCAAAATCCCAAACCTGCATCTTCCTTGGGTATTCTCTTACTCAGAGTGCTTACATATGTCTTGACTCCTCTTCTCATAAATTGTTCATTTCCCGTCATGTCCGCTTCTTCGAACACATTTTCCCTTACCCTCATCATGATAACCCGTGTCCTACCTCCCCCGTCACTTCCACTGCGCCTTCTGTCTTCATCGTCCCGCCACATGTAGATGCCTCCTCTCATATTGTCTATGGGTGATGATCAACAGCTCGCTCGCCCTGCTCCTTTACCACCTAACACCGGCAATTCTCCACCCACGCAGCCTACCCACCCTATGACCACCCGCGCTAAAAACAGAATTTTCAAACCCAATCCCAAATACTCCTTCCATGTCTCTCCCTTGTCTCTTGACTGTGAGCCCACATGTGTAACTGCCGTTATTCGGGACCCCCGTTGGCGCTCCGCGATGTCGGATGAATTTGATGCTCTCTTGCGTAATGGCACATGGGACCTTGTCCCCCCTCATCACACTCAGAATCTTGTTGGTTGTAAATGGGTCTTTCGCATTAAACGCAAGTCCGATGGCTCGGTAGATCGGTTCAAAGCCCGTTTGGTTGCCAAAGGTTTTCATCAGCGTCCTGGTCTTGATTATCATGATACCTTCAGCCCTGTGGTCAAACCTGCCACTGTCCGTGTAATCTTAAGCCTGGCCGTTCACTACGGGTGGTCGTTACGTCAACTAGATGTCAACAATGCCTTTCTTCAGGGTACTCTTGACGAGGAAGTTTTTATGGCACAACCTCCTGGCTTTGTAGACTCCAATTTCCCAGATCATGTCTGTAAGCTTCATAAAGCTATTTACGGTCTCAAACAGGCGCCACGTGCCTGGTATCAGGAATTGCGTCGTTATTTACTCACCCTTGGTTTCTTAACTCTAAGTCTGATGCTTCTCTATTTATTCTTCGCAGTCAGGGCCACATTGTGTATTTTTTGGTGTATGTTGATGATTTAATAATTACAGGTGATGATGTTCCGTTTCTCAATTCTATTATTGCAAAACTGACTTCTAGGTTCTCCATCAAAGACTTGGGTACTCTGTCCTACTTTCTTGGAGTTGAAGTCCTTCCTGCGTTCGGTGGTCTTCTTTTGTCTCAGAAAAGATATATTCTTGATATTCTGGCTCGTTTCAATATGCAACATTCTAAGCCAGTTCAGACACCTCTTGCCACCAGCACACAACTTTCCCTTCATGATGGTGCTCCACTTGCTGACGCTACAAGTTATAGACAGGTTGTTGGGAGTCTTCAATACTTGCTTCTTACTCGGCCCGATATTGCATTTGCTGCCAACAGACTATCTCAGTTTATGCATGTTCCTTCTGAACACCACTGGGGTGCTGTCAAACGGTTGCTTAGTTATCTCAATGGTTCTCTTCATTATAGTCTTCAGATTCGGCCGCATGCCTCTCTCTCGCTACATGGTTACACTGACTCTGATTGGGCTGGTAATCCGGATGACCGATGCTCCACGGCTGCTTATGTTATTTTTCTCGGTCCCAATCCTATCTCTTGGAGTTCGAAGAAGCAACGCTCGGTTTCTCGCTCATCCACTGAGGCGGAATACCGTGCTCTTGCTTCGGGGGCTGCGGAACTCTCTTGGATTCGTTCTTTGCTTTTTGAGCTCGGGGTTACTGTTCCGGATGTTCCTACACTTTACAGTGACAACATTGGTGCCACCTATTTGTGTGCAAATCCAGTCTTTCATTCTCGTATGAAGCACATTGCTCTGGACTATCACTTTGTTCGTGAGCTTGTTCAAACTTCGAAGTTGCGCGTCTCACATGTTTCCTCGGATGATCAACTTGCCGATGCTCTTACAAAGCCATTGTCTAGTGCTCGCCTTCGTTCCTTAACTTCCAAGATTGGTGTTTCTTCTGAACCTCCATCTTGAGGGGGCCTGTTAGCATATCTTGCACATATATTGTTTATTTGTTTCTAATTATACAGATTAGATTTGTGATTTATTTCCTTGTATTTTGTATCTAAGATTAGGTAGTTATTTGTGCTTATTTTGCACTATCTAAGGATTGTAAATCTGTATTTATACCTTCAAGCGTGATAATAAAATTATTCATTCACCACAAAGTTCTTCATACCTTTGCTGGTGGTTTTGAGAGATTATCATTGTTCCACAAGTTTTATGCACTGTCTTGAGATCAGACTTGTTTTTAATGCGAATTTAAGGTAATGTGTTTTCTAAATGCCTCCAAGTTCCGTTTCTCTGTAGGTTCCAGGGTATACTTCACTGCGCCGAAATCTTTTACAACTTGCTCCAAGGTATCAACTTATTGAGTTACTTGTACTCTATATGTCTGTTACAGGAATTGGCAACGACGAGATAAACTTAAAATTTGCAACTTTTTGTGCACTTGGGATATGAAGAAAATTTACTTGAATGTTTTATTTTCCTAAACAGACTAGCAAACCTTCCAGACGAGGTAAAAAACAAATTAGAAGACCCTTATAGCAGGTATCGCCAATCATTTCTTGATTGATCTTCCTTGTACACCTTTTACTGGTTGTTTCTCCTATTTTGTACGTTGCTTAATTTCAGTCCTCACTGCTGTAAAACTGTAAAAGTTGGATTTCATATATGGTGCAATTCATTTGACTCCAACTGCCAATAAATTTTTTTCTTGGAAGATCTGCCAATATATTGATTAGCCTAAAGTTTGTTGAGTACATGTAGGTACAACATCGGATGGAGTCATGGCAAGGAGCAGCTTGAATCTGGGAAACCCGGTAATATAATGATCCTTTATCAGTAAATTACAGGAACTAAGCTTTCTTTAAGCATACCTTATGGATGCATGTGGTGTTTTTGGCGTATATATGAGATAATAGTTGGATGTATGGACTTCGGTAAGTTTATCATTAAATTACAATAAAATAATTCTGCTGCGGATTTTTCATGATCAATATGATCAATTTCTATTATGTTACTTTTAATTGTTCATTCTTTACCCTGAGGAACTTGGTTTGCTGCAGATATGATGAAAGGCTCCTACTATGCTAATCCAATACTTGATGTACCTACAACTGTGCTATCACATGTTGAACGGTATTGGAAGAAGCTACCCCTTTTATGAGTAATAATAATATGCATCATTTCTAATTACATCGGGTGATTGATAGCTTAACTGATTGGATGATTTTTCTAAACCCGCCTCTCTTTCTCAGGTTTTTTGTGAATTTGATGTTCGCTTTTCTCTTATTTACTTGTTCCCGAACCTCCGAATTATAAAATCTTGGTGTGCCTATTTTGATTTGAAGTGCTATAATGATTCATTTGTACGCATCATAATTTTGTAACTTTATCATTGAATGAGTTATGGAAATATTTATTAGGCATTAACACATTTATTTGTTAATTTGCATAATGTCGTGGTCATATGACGGTAAAGTGTGGTTGAGTCTACTGCAAAAATGATATTTTCAAATTTACTCAGTACACATACAATAAAAATGCCAATTTTATAATGAGGAATATGTTTGTTGATTATCTTATCTGCTGGATAGTTCTCTGAAACTTACTATTCTGGGAGGAGTGGTATGTCATCTAGTTAAGCTTAAGCTGTGGTTCACGTTTCATTTATTGAATTCATGTGCGTTATTATATCGAACTAGCATTCCTATCCATTTAATGTGGGTCTTCTTGTTTGTAGGTATCCCTCGTACTGTGGGCCAAATATTTGGCCTCGTGATGCTGTGCCAGAACTTGAATTCGGTATGAGTGCTAGCTGGTTTTTTATAAGTCTGAGCAGTGTTCATTGATTTTCTATCACAGTTAACCCACCTAGATTTATTGGATTTCTCCTTAACCCTTGACTTATCACTGATTTTCAGAACCTCGTTGGTGGAGCTTAGTTTTGGTAGTTGATCCGAAATCCAAGTGATTACAAAATATGTCAGGCTCTATGATAATAGTCTATGGGGCAAATTTCAATAATTTGTTTTATGATGGAACTTTTAGTTTGTGTCTTGCTATGAGATATCTCTTAGGTTCTTCCTCTCTTAATGCAATTCCTTCACTCTTCATGTGGGCTATATCAGTTCTTATATATATTTATTAATTTATGTAGCATTTAAAGCTCTCGGAAAGTTGATTCTGGACGTCGGATTCCTGTTGGCCTATCATTGTGATCGGTATGGTAAGAAATTTGTGGGACTTTATTTTTCTTCTACTAGTCTAAAAGGAACTTCAATTGCCATCAAAAAAATTTTGAGCCATTTTTCCTGCTTTTTGTTGGTTTAGTTTAATTTTTAGTCATTGATGTGTTACTTCTTCAATTTACTGATTTATTTGAAGGGCGTCCTGCTGTGATTAACCACAGATCCACAAATTTGGAAAATTTATCGATGTTCTGCATCTTAAGTCTTCTTGTAATATCAGAACTTGTCCTGCTGAGAATTTTGAAACGGATTAAACATGCAAAAAATGATGAGCTCTGAATTTTGAAGTGTGTATGCTTTGTGGCTGAGTTGGTTGGGCATTTGCTGCTCAGAACTCAGAAGGCACTGGTTTGCACCTCATGTTTGCTGTTTCAATATTGAATAGTCTCATCTAATGAGTTGGTTCTTGAATTGTACTTGTGCAGCATCAAATGGTTTCAAAGTGCATGAGAATGAAGGTCTACTACAAATACTTCGTCGATCTCGATGTCATAAAGGTCGTCTCCTTTATTATTTTCCTTCTCCTCAGAGGTACTTTGGATTCCCTTTAACTTTTATCAGCACCATTTAGAGAGGTATGGTTTGTTCGCGAAAATTTTATGGCTATTTCTGAGTAAGTAAAAATGGTGCGCTTTTACATTTCTGGATCTCTTCTGCCACGAAATTGAGGCTCAGATTTTTTGTTGCCCTGTTATTATTCAAGGCTCTTGTAGTATTTAAAGATGCCCCACCCAAGGCATTCCTAGACAGTGGTGGGGATTGAGTTGTTTCTTCAAATAATTGCACAAATTGTGGGTATTCCAGATTGATCAGGTCTAGAAGCCCAGCTTACAAGTATAGGGGGTTATTATTTTTCGTCATAGGTGGTTATGTCTTCAAAAATTGGTACAGATGATGTGAACATCATGCATTAGGTGCAAATACGTGACGCCTTAATATGCCCGAAGAGCTTATGGAAGACTGCTCGCAAGAATTTGATAGGTTCATAGATCATGATGTTGAGGGTGACAATAAGTATATCGGACATTGTTAAGTCTTCTTTAGACCGTGGAGTTCAAGGATGAGCCTCTTTTTTAGCAACATTGAGATATTTGTTTTGCCCATTAAGGCATATTAGCATTGCTATTATTCCTGGTGAGCAATACGTAATAGGGGCAGTTGTGGTACCTCCAAGAGGGAGTGATTTAGATAGTAGTTGGCGGAGGGATGTCTTTCCCAGTTTTGTTTTAGGAATATTTGTCATCTCGTGTGTCATCATGCCCTGGTCCTTGGCCCGTGCATGCGTGACTGCAAAATGGGCCTCTATGTTCTTGAACCAATTCCGGCCGACTTCTAGGTGGGGTCTCCTTTGAACGTTGGAGTTCAGTTCTTTCGGAAGGATTCGTAATGATACTTGATCCCATTTAGTGCGGGTGGGGGGGTTGGCTGATTAAAATTAGGGTAAGTTTAAACACACAGATTTGATGGCTATAGCAAATATGGTGGCAACCCGCACCGAATTGGATCGAGTATCATTCTCAATCCCTCCGAAAGAACCGGCTCCAACGTTAAAAGGAGACCCGGACCCAATTGGTCAGAACTGGCTAAAAAATACACAGGACCATTCTGCTGCCGCACGGGCCCGGGCCTGGGACATGACATTGTGTCTTCAACTGCCTACAACATACTTTGACAATAAATAAAGGGAATAAAATGGGACAAGGAACAAAACATGACAATAAGGCTTTATATATTAAGAAATATGATCTTAAAATTTTTCCTTGAATTGGGCAATCAACCTATAAGAATTTTGACGTGACACAACTGTTTTATAATTAGCCCCAAAAGTTTTGGGCCAAAACCTGTAGCTCTTTAACAAGAAATGAAATCTCCCTTGTCCATAGCACAATATAGAACTCTAAAATACAATTAAAAAAATCATGACAACTCTTCACTTAGTCCTATTCCTGCCCTAACTTGGCTTTCTAAACCCATATGGATGCATTGGACTCACAACACTATCCCTACTTAGTTCTTGTTACAAATTTCCTTTCTTCTGATATGGAATCGATGTCAATTCCATTTAAACCTAGCCATATTTTACTGCTGAGAAGTAAAAGCTAATATATTACTTATTTAATCCAATGCATGGGTGCTAGTATATATGCTTCTTTTGTCCATGCATCGATGCCTTTGTTTTGAATTCACAAATATATTTGGTTCTCTGAAGTCGAATCATATGAGGCATGCATATTTAGAGTTCTTGTTATGCAGCTTATGTTCAATGACCAAAATCTACTATAGGTTGAAGGACATAAAAAAACTGAAACAGTATAACAATGGAAAATAGAAGTTGAAATTTATATGAGGCACTTGCATTATCTTTAGTTTTTCTAAATGGACTAATTCACGGAGGGAAAACCACTTTTGAGCCTCGAAGGATGAGAATCATTGGTTGTTGATCCTCGAGAGAACATTGATTATCTGTTTGAGTCAAAGGAGTTATTTTTGTCAGGAAATGTTGTATTTGCATGCTCTGGAGTGGTCTGTTTTTAGAAGTTCCATTTGGAACAGTTGACTGTTTTTGAATTATTTTCTTTGCAGCAGCTCCATAGAAGATGGAGACTCAATGTCATCATGGTGTGGATGGCATACTGATCATGGTTCTCTCACAGGTGAGCAGATTGTTTCGATTTGATTCATTTTTGAATAAAAAATCACAAATCCGATTACGTATATTAGATAGTTTATGTGCTTGGTATGTTCAAAACAATAAAAGAGTTGCATAATGAAAGATATATGGGGACTGTGGTCTCCACCATCCTCGGGATTTTATTTGACATAAGTTTTTTATGTCTAGCTAGTATTAATTACATTTACATATGATTATGCACGTGACGGAATCTGAAGGATGACTTTACTTCTCATCACTTTGATTACATCACTGTTCCTTTGCAGTGCTTGCATAAAGAAATAAAGAAACTGTGACACGCTTTTATCTCCTTTTCAATAATTTTAGGTTTATAATAAGTAATGGTTTGTATGACAATAAATTCGTATTTTTAGACATCACTTGGTTTGTGGGATGTGATAATAGAAATACGTATGATATGAGGATAGTAAATCGATGGATATGGAAAATAAAGGACTGAAGATATGCAACCTCAATACTTGCAGATTTCGATTGAAATGCTGAATGAACAAAGATGTGAAAACAATTAATGTTTTATCATTCGCACCGAATGGTGTCTCAAATGAGAATATTTGGAGGTACACACAAATGTGTTACAAGTAATTAATCAGGAAAAACTCTGCGGATGTTAATATAGTTTTTCGAGGATAACAAGAGAAGCTATTATATGATGATCCCCAACTATGATGCAGCTCAGTGTGTCCCTGATGGGGCTCTGGAGATTATTTTAGCAATTTCAGCATAAATTTACTAAACAGTGTTACCAAATGAGTAAAGTTCTCTTTATGTGTATTGAGTATTTTGGGGACACAATCAAAAGTTCAAAACTATCATTATCGATCGTAATCCAGAAACAAGCAGGTGATTTTTTTCCCTATAACCGCTTTAAAATCTGAAGGTGGATGAATGTTGAACTTCAATAGTTCTGTCTCCAAGGATGTGTTATAAGTAATCAGAATCTGGTATTCATAAAAATATTATGAGAATACAGTGATCATGATTTATGGCGACTTAGGTGGTCCTCTGCCAACAAAGAAATTAGGGAAATCTTGGTTAAAATTCAGCAGGTCTTTCTCAGCTTTTCTAGATATACCGGATCTCATAGTAATGAATAATTATCCTGAACATTTCTGTATTTCTTTTCTTTTTCTTAAATTGTGTCTCATTGCTGCCTTAATCATATATGTAGGTCTTACATGTGGAATGTTTATGCGAGATGCTTTAGAATTGCCCAGCACTGACAGTGCAGCTGGCCTTTATGTGAAAACACGGTCAGGTCAAATGATCAAAGTAATGTATCCTCCTGCTCATAGTTAGAGTAGTGCCAAATATTTTTTGATATCAACACTAAATAGCTAAAGTGTGTTACCTTGTTTTTAATAGGAGATAGGTTGAATTGTTCTCCAAGTTAAATTAAATTAAATTAGAGATGGTATGAAACAATTAACATGGTGACAACTTGAAGTATTGTGGTTTGGGCCATCATATTCAAGATTTTATGTAATCTGGTTTGGGCCAAAACAATTTGAATTTTATTTACGATGAAACCTGGTCTCTATTGGTAGACTATAAGTATTTTTTCAGTTTCTTTTTCATTTGTATAGTTATTTTATTTCAGCACATGTAAGAGCAGAACTTGACCATTATGTTTTCTAATCCTAATTTGGACAGAAGTTAATGTGCATTGCAAATTCTGATGAAAAGTTGCATATGCAAAATGTTCGTCCAGAAAATGGAGGTTAAAATTTTTGTCATAACTCATAAGTAAGCTCTGTTGATCTGATAAGTAAAGATATTAGAAAAGTTTGATAATTTCGGCCAGAAAAAAAGGAGGGATCATTAGGGCAGAATTATACACTTTTCAAGGCGTGCTACAAATGCCATCAAAATTAAGAAATTCAAACACATCACTGCAGCTGTGCCTCCATTTTTTTCATTCTCTTTCCCCTCCACTATTCTTTCAAGATTATCATAATTCAACTTTCATCACACTGCAATCGATTTAGCATATATATTTTTTTATCGGAATTTAGCATATTCAATATTACTGTAATACTGTTTTATGGATTGTGATTGAAAATTCCTTGTCGAACTGATGTTTTAAATAATATTTATGAGATTAGTCAAATTAAAAGAAATTTAGAATGAAGAAATAAATTTTTTTAGTTGAGGGTTAAAACTTAGAAAATTGTCAATCAGTTTGTATATTCTTGCAAATTCTGCTGGTCTTATTTTATTTCAGTATGCTGTCATGTTAGATTCCCTTTCGCTGTAAAATGACATTAGTTTCATATATTGTTTTTAGTTTTTAGCTGTTAGAAATTTCCCCGTACTCTTAATGCTTTAGGTGGTGTATGGAGAAGATGAAATAGCATATCAAATAGGTGAAACAACAGAGATATTGTCGAGAGGTCGGCTTTGTGCAACACCTCATTGTGTTCGGGTAACTTGCCTTTTTGATTTCGCTATTTTTGGGAATATTATGGATGTTGTGTAGATAATGTAGATAGGTTTTTGTACCCTCTTGTTTTTTTCACGTGTTTCCTGAATAGGAACATGTTTTCTTTACTTGTCCACATTTGTACGACTGGATTTACAGGCAATTTGACTCGCCTTTTGTCTTTCTAGAATGGTTACAGTTCAATGCTATCAATGAAAGGTGCCCAATATAACATTTATTCTTTTATAGTTGATATACCTTGCTCCAAGCAAGTTAGGGAGTTCTCCCAGTTCCACCATTGAGCCACCCTATGTCAGAATATAAAATTTTTATGATACCAAACTGGTGGTCTCTAACGTAAATTCTTCCGCTGTGGAAATTATTTCAGAGTTCAGCTAGACTTATGCATTACAATTTACATACTGCCATTTTAGTATTAATGCCAGATTCTGAAGGTCTTTTATTTATCCATTTTCTTGTGTAGTTACATCTAAGTTATTTATTCTTCTAGGCACCGAAAGGGGAGGCAGCAACTGGTGTTGAGCGTTCTACATTCGCTTTATTTATGCAACCTAACTGGTATAAATGCTACTGTTAAATCTCATCTGGTCTTTTGTTCAGAATAAATTATTTTCCTATATTTGCTCATTTCTTTGGATCTAGCAATATCATCTTAGATTAAAGTACTGGCATCATGAATGGTGTGTCATATTGTGCGTGCGCTACCTGATAATATTTTATACTAAAATTTGATTCTTATATTGACTTAGCATGCTGATTAATTACATAGAAATGTGAATACATTAATGGAATGGGGAATTGTCAGGCAATTCAAAGTGACGACACAACCTGGCACCTAAATCTTGTGAAACCTACACTGTAGACTACAGGAATTTATCTCCGTTGAAACAGGAAAAACCCATTGTAATACAATTCGACTTGAACCTATCTTGATATATTTTGGACTTCGTTTTGTATATGTAACAGTTGAGCCCTTTTTAGTTTTATTGGTGTTTCTGAGAGAGTCTTTGATCCGTGTTTTCATCATGTTAGGGATGAAAAGCTTAGATTCCCCAAAGAAGTGAATATTCATGAGGTCAGTCTTTTGCTTACCTTTTTTATACCACCATTCGATAAAACTTGTAATGCTGCACTTCTTGTTTCACAAGGTGCACTGAAATTCAATTCCAATCCTCCATCTCCCATTTTATTCTATAAAACACTCACCTTACATAAGCATTCAATATTTGTATAAAAATTCTGTACAAATATACACTATCTATAAGCATTTCTTGCAATGGTAGGAGGGTAAAAATGTTCGAAAAACTTTGTTGTACTCCAAACTTAAGTTAAAGTTTAATGGAAGATATATAAATCAGAGAAATCCAAGAAAAATAGTGACATTTACATTTCCCTTTTATTCATAGTTTTTTCTGGTGTTTTTTTTCTCAGTTTATGGTGCCTGATGAGTCTATTTCATTTGGAGATTATACCGAAAAACTGCTGGACAAGTATTATGACCTTAAATAGGCAGTAGATGGTTCCTTTTGTATATCAATCGTCATACACCTCTCTTCTGTTTTTTTGTTAATATTTTCTGTGCTAGAATGTGAATATATTCAAATTGGTTTAGCATTTTGAGATTATTGGATTACATAAATTGGGGCTGGGGCATTTTAGATTAGGAGCTTAGGGTCATATATTCACTAGTATTCTCATTTTGGTTATAAATTCTATTCAGATTACGATTTCAGCATGTTACTCGAAACTTGATGGATTTTTTTTAGCTCTGCTAAACTGCTGCAGTCTTGTTGTATTGTATCCCACTTTTTTTTTTTTTAATTATTTATAGCAGTTTGGAACTTTATATATATATATATATATATATATACCATGCCACCAATGATGTGACACTATTCTATTGGACCTACAATTTATCATAATTAAAAAAACTTTTAACTTTATTTATTTTATTTTGTTTTTTTTTTGGTTTTTTGGTCGAATATGTGAATTCGTTTTATTGTATAACGATCCATAATTCATAAATCATTCAACTTCATATAATCATCCTTGTTTGGTTTTTTAAAAAAAAATCATTGATTGATTACATACATCGTATGTGTTACGGTAGTTAGTTATTATTAAATTTTTTGACCAAAATTATTATTTACCACCCTTTTCTTGTACCCCGATATCCCTATTATTATTACTTCCAAAATATTCCTGTATGTTAGTTATACATTGACCTACAAGCTCCGTTGCGAAAAATCAAATTTGTTTCACCCAACAATTATTGCCACGATTTGATATTGTTTAAGCGATTTTATTCTCCTGAAAATAAATCTGAATATCAATTTTATTAAAAGATTCTCCCAAACTTTTTCCCCAAAGTTCTTGTTAACAACTTTCCAAAGAACAAAAAGAAAATTATTTTTTATATTTTTTTATTTTTGAAATAAGAAAATCTGAACAAATACATCTTGTCTTCCATCAACTTATCCTTCCCACAGGCTCCTAAATTCCTAATGAGCCAGCCATATACAGATATAACAACTCAAAGAATGAAACTTCTGCATGCTTTCAAACGCACTTACAAACTGAATATACAAACTGAATGAATATCATCTCGTTTTAAGAATGAGAGATCGCTTCGATCCCTTCCCGACAAGTAAATGAACATCCAATTAAGATCGAATTTCTGACTCCAGTTGTTCTTTTTGCATTTCTTGGAAGGGTTGGACTGCGAGTCCCCGTTATCGATCGTCCTTCAACGTGCATAACCATCCTACACAAAGCTTTGACAACTCTAACATACTACTTTGCATAAACTCATGAACCCATAATTCATCACCGGAGCTTTGTACTGTTGTTTCTGTGATAGCAATGGTTTTTGAACTTTGAACCCGCAATTGTTCGATACCAAGACGGACTTAACAGAGGTACTCAGGTGTCCAGAAGAAGAGTCTGACCTTTTTAGTACCATCTGGTTCTTTGAGGTGACAGCAACTGGATCACCAGACATGGGTAAAACTCTCAGTAAGGAACCATTATGCTTTTCTTTGGGATGAAATTTTTCCATGTAACTGTCTTCTTGAATCTCACACTCGACTGAATCTGCTGCAACGATCGAAGAATCTTCCGAACATTTTACGATCCTCTCAGCTTCGCTGAGAAAACCAATGGCTTGCCATGCATCAGCAACAAGCTGTATCGTTTTCTTCTGAGGAGGAAGGCCATCCCTTCTCATAGTTTCAAGAAACTCCTCTGCTTTACATGGCTGTTTGGCCTCCCCATATCCCCAAATTAAAGTCTCGAAAGTTTTTAAATTTGGTGACACATCCGTTTCCCGCATCTTCTCATATATTTTAAGAGCACGGTCCATTTTTCCAGCACTACACCATCCACTGATGATGGTAGTGAAGATAACAACATTAGGATGAACATCTGATTTGGCCATGAGTTCCAAAAGTTCCTCGGCTTTATTGGGTTCTCCAGCACGAACATGGCCTTTTGCAAGAATGCTGAATGCGTGGATGTCGGGTTTTATCCCAGCCTTTACCATATCATCAAATATTTCTTTGCACCGGTCCATAAGTCCAGCGGAACTCCAGGCATTCATGATGGTGCTGAATGTTATCACATCAGGTTTTATCCCGAACTCTTCCATCATTGTAAGTGCCTGCACGAATCGTAATGTTTAAAAATGAAACTATGCTGCACAAAATTACAAACAAGGAGAAATTTTCCACAAAATGAGAATTCAATCAAGTGATGATAAAAAATAAAAAAAGGCTTACCTCGTGTACTCCATCAGTATCATTATTGTCCAAATATCCTTTGATAAGCGAGTTGAAAACAATAAGGTTCGGATGCATACCAAGATTCTTCATCCTATAAACGAATGCCATTGCATCTGCGAGGTTTCCTTCATTACAATAACCGTTCACAATAATACCACACGTACGCTCATTTGGCTGCACCTTGGAAATTTGCATCTGAAATATCATAGCTTCGGCTTTGCTGGTTTCCCCTTTCTCAGCATAAGCCTTTGCGATCGTGTTATACGTCACAGTATCAGGTTTCACACCACTAGAAATCATCTCATTGACTATTTTCCATGCTTGTTCAATGTTTCCCTTGTTACACCAAGCTCGGACAAGTATATTGTACGTCCTATCGTTTGGTTTCACAGCGTCTTCCTTCAACATTAGCTCCAATAGTTTCAAAGATTCCTCAGGCTTACCAATGATTCCAAAACCTTTAATTAAGGTATTATAAGTGCTGGTGGTCGGCTTACACCCTTTCTCTCTCATTTTATGGAATATTTTCATTGCTTCCTTAATATTCCCAGACTCAGAGAATGCATTTATCACTGCATTGAAGAATATAGAGTCAGGTTTAAGGCCACTTTGTTCCACTTTAGATAGAAGAGAAGGAATGGACTTGAAACGTTTCTGGACAGTCTGTGCGGTTAAGACGGTAGTGTACGTAAGAAGAGATGGCCTGTGGCCTTCTTCTGTTAAAGCCTTAAAAACTGAATGCACTTCACGTGGCTTCCCCCTTTCGATCAAAATATTCATCAATTTGGTTCTAGATCGAACTGTTTGGCAGAAATCATTGCCCAAGCAAATGGGGCAAGAGGGTACAGTGCTAGAAGTCACAGTGGCTGACAAAGAAGGTAATTTCTTCTCTTTTGTGAGCGCGTCCTGTACGATGAACCACATACTGATACAGTGATCAAGGCTCATAAAATTTTGAAACCAATATGTCGATGGAGTTTACCACAAAAGAGCCTTAAAATAGGTGAACCACCCTTTGAATGTAAAACTGAATTCAGATAATGACAAGTACATTGAATAAGAAATAAAATCAGCCGACGGTGTATGTGGTACTACTAGTATTCACAGTACAAGGAAAAGTTTTTCATTCCTAAAGAACGGGATACAACATCTCGAAACCGAAGACAAAAAATACAAGAAACAGTAAAATTTTAGTAACCGACTAATACAATTACTAGTTTCCGTGTAGTGTGAAGCATGTATTGGTATAATTTCCTTCTTGTTCCAGATAATCTAGCCCCTACAACTCTATAAAAACACTAGGCAATTAACAATACATGAAAACAGATATTTTTATAACACAAGCCTTTCAGGACAAACTATGATTGCATAAAAGATGTCCTGGCACCGTGGAACATTACTAATAATTTTTCTAATTTCATGCTCTTGCTGGTGACAAAATATAATCTTGATGGCACAATCACATAACTGAAGTAAATAAAACACCGAGTGACCTCAATATGTTTGTATGTTTTAAATAAACTCGGCATATTATCAGCAATACCATCGTTGTTGAAGCTTGAACTCTAGAATAGCTATTCGGTGCTCCACGGGGCTGTTTTACCACATTATTGTATTGGGTTCTTTAAGGGTTATAGTCCTCCATAGTTTCCAGAGTCTGGAAATATAGTCGAACCTTCTGTGATATCTTTTAGTTCGGCATAATTATAGTCCCCACAAATTTAAGTCCCAGAATTTTACTAGGACCAGCTCCTCATAGACAGTGGCCTCACATTGAGATATCCTACAAGCATAACAAGAAAGTTTTCTCAGCAGATAATTTCTACCATAAGAACCAACAGTTTCAGGAACGAAACTACGAAGGAACTAAACTGATTCAATAGGGTGGTGACAATTTGTTTCCTTGGTCATTAGATGATACTCCAATGATACAAAATGCATATCAAGCAAAAACATTTAACAACAATAACTAGAGCCCACAAAAATGACCAATGATGAAATCTTCATTCAAACTTTAAAGAAAAACGAAACAATCAAAAAATATTCCCACAAAACTGGCTTATTCGTCAAGTGTACATCCAGAGAAGTGCTCTGGTTATATTCCCACGTTTGATTTCCGATTCGAAAATGCCTCAGCTTAACAATTCACGGCAGACCAAGCAACTAAAGAGTAAGTTACATATATATAATATCTTTGAGCCCGGTCCATATATTGTAAAATATAACACCAAATAACATAGAAGAGTTCAAAAAAAGCAAGTACTCAAATCACAAGAAAGCACTGCTGTGTGCCATGAGCAAATTTAACTTCACCCACTCGCAAAACACCAAGAAATTCAATTTCAGCTCAATCCCATATTACAAGCTGGATTCTTTTTAAGATCAGCAATGGTGTGGGTACAGATTTTATCCCGCATTCACTTGCAGTGTACAAAGAAAAAATGAAAAAAGACCAAAGAAAAATGCAAGGAAGATGAGGGAAGTTACCTTCGAACAAGAGAAGTAGAGGAATTTTGCAGGAATTGAATATGGCGATTTAGTATATGATATTCAAAAGTGGCGATGCATCCGTTGGACCAATCTTATCTAAGAGTCTTGAGGATGCAAGAGAACGTCAGGGAATCAGCAAATATTTTTGGTACAGTGACAATTTTTGTGGAACCACTGACTGCCACGTCACACGCTGACACATTTAATTTCGGATATTTTTTTTTATGATTTACGATATACAGTATACCAGTGATTCACTGAATTTATTCTCATATATTGTACAAATACTTATATTTTTTAGAAAACTGTATTTTCACTTGATTTTTTTTAAATGTATTTTTTGTTTTGTAATTTTGTCACTTATCGAGTTTGATTTTTTATATTATCAAATTTTGATTTTAATTTATTTTTGGTTATTTGTCATTTTTCATTAAAAATATTAACGTGATATTATGCACATCGACAATATATGAGTACTGCATTGATTTTATGTCAGCATCAAATCGAAAAAAAAAAGATTAAAATTATAAAAAAATAAAATAAAAATAGCATACTAAAACTAAAACCCATTTAATAACCTAGAGTAACAAGATCACAAAGCAACAAAATATACAAGATCAAAAAACAATTTTCCAATTTTTTTAACAAACAAAAATTCAAAATAATCTTTACACTCCAATATTATATAACGACACGAACTCACTGTTCTATGGTTTTAATACACGTCGACTCAATTCGTATTCATATATAAAAAAATGATGACTTAAAAATAATATATATTTTTTCAAATATCAAATCAAATAAAAGATATCGTTTCTTATGAGTTTGTTTATAATTATAATGTTTCTTTCTTGACCTAATTACAAATGATCATATTATCAAATCCCATTGAATTGGAAACTTTTGGTATAAATAAAATATAAGCAAGCAGGCTCAATCTGAAACCCCATTCGTCTCCGTCGGCACATGAGGGGTTTCTGCCGCCATGATCCGCCTTCCCCACTCCCACTCCTCCGTCTCCATTCTCTCTTTCATCTGCCTCCTCCTCTCCATCTCTACGTACCACTTCCTCTACTCCGGCACCACCCAGACTCTGCATAAACCCCGTGCCGATAATCACATTATCCGATTCATTCAGTACAAGAAAGCTCATGAATTCAGGGAATATCTTGAGCGCAATGTCAAATTGAAAGGATGGGAGTGGGTTGAGAGGAACAACCCCGCCATGCAGTTTCCGACTGATTTTGCGCTAGTGGCAATCCAGCAAGGTTTTATTGACTTGCTGACAGGGGAGTTTAGGAAATTGGGGCTGGTCAAGGATGTTAATTTGGATTTAAGCTTCCAACGAGATGTTCTTTCCGAGAAAAACGGGACCTTTGCGGATGGAAAGAAGAGACCCGGCAAGATTTTCACCGCTATGTCGTTTGAGGATGACTTAGCAAACGGCAGTCGGGTCGAACTCAGCGCGGGGAGGAATCTGTTGATGCAGGTGACCTTTTGATACGTTTTTGCCTTTGGTTGTTAATCTATGTACCGATATGTCTTCATTACACCCATAGGGAAAACGGTGGAGAACACCTGAAAGGATAGCGATTTATTAATCATGGAAATAATGCTCTGATAGGAATTGAAACCAAAAAGAAAAGATAAGAAAAAGGAAATAATGCCCTTATTACTTCTAACACCCACACAAATGGTAAATCATGCATAAGGAGCTTTGTTGTTTTTTCGCTTTTAAGCAAATCTACTGGAGATACTCATGTATGATTGAAAGAAAAGAAGACTTGATTCTACATAATTTGCGCCTTGCATGTCTTTTGAGTTCATTATCCTGGCTGAACTTGGGAAGGGGTAATTGCTCTACATGGGTTGGACCTCGACATGTCTATGATTATTGCAGAGTCCTGCAAATAATTGAAGAAGCTCGCTTCTAATTTTCCGCATCGTCTTGGCAGATTCACCATGATTGGTACTGAATTTAGTATCAATTTTGTTTGTAAAGGCCTATGCCAAGTCTTTCAAGTGTTCATGGCTTGTCAAACGTGTCAAATGTTAGTAGGAGATTAGTAAAGTGATGTAAGTAGGTGCCAACATATTACAGAGATTTGTGTATGCCAGTGAAGAACATAGCTTCTACCCGTAGTACAGTAAAGACAAATCAATATCTATGATTCTATTCTCAAATAAATTATTAGCATATTGAACGCTTAAGAGATAGTTAAATGAAAATACCCAGTCATTCATTCCTCTTTTTAACTGGTAGGAATTGGTATTTCATGCATCTTCTCTTAATGTTTCATAGGGTACTATTGGCATGCCTTAGGTAGGATGAGGATGTTTTTCTTTACCTTTATGATTTGTATAGTTCTTGTAGGACAGCATATTTGTTTTCTGTAGCTTGTATTCCACTTCAGAAAGTTTCTGAACTGTTGCTTATGGTATGTTTTGCCTGCTTCCCTAGCGGTCTGTATAACATGTGAATACTTTAGACCTCTATTTGATAAATCGATATGAAATGGACACATCAACACGAGTTTCCCTTTTTCACTTCCATTTCCCTGACTAAACATATCTTCAGCTGTCACGATTTGCATTGTTGCAGAAATCTCAAGTTACATCCCTGTTTGGAGCAGATACCCTCTGGTCAAAGGGGTACACTGGCTCTAAAGTGAAAATGGCAATATTTGATACTGGGATTCGTGCTGATCACCCACATTTCCGCAATATAAAGGTATCTGTTTGCATTTTCATGCCATGACTTCTTTTATTCTTATTTTTCTTATCATTTTAATTGTTTATAATGACTCACCATATTCAGGAACGCACCAATTGGACCAGTGAGGATACTCTTAATGATAATCTTGGACATGGGACATTTGTGGCTGGCGTTATTGCTAGCCAAGATGAAGAGTGCCTTGGTTTTGCACCAGACACTGAGATCTACGCTTTTCGGGTGTTCACTGATGCACAGGTACAAGAAACTGTATGCTAGAAAGACCTGTTTTCAATATTTGTTACATGAACATAATAAAAGGTGTGCTCAAATATATTTGAAGTCTTGTTGGCCTTTGTTTAATTTCATTGCTACGGTTGAAATCATTTCCAAAAGAAACATACTTCTGACTGAATTCACCCCATAAATTAACTGAGCATGTTCTGATTAAAGCGAGCACAGATTACGATCTTACATAAAAATGATCACATAAAAACAGAATGGAGCTCATTCTCTATTTCATTTTGAAGCTTGCATGATACTTTCTTCTGCATATGTTTCCATTTCTTATTATTACTTGGAAACATGCTAAGAAGTTTATGAGAAACTTTTTCAGCTCATTGCAGGTCTCATACACATCATGGTTCCTTGATGCATTCAATTATGCTATTGCACGAAAGATGGATGTGCTGAATTTGAGCATCGGTGGACCTGATTATCTCGATCTCCCGTTTATTGAGAAGGTTTAACTGCGTTGACCTTTGGTTTTGCTGTATTCCTGACTGGTGTCTATGATGATGATATTCAGAATTTTGTGCGTCTTCAATTTGTGTACTTTCCTTGGAATTTTTTTAACTAGTCAACAATGTTTCCTCTGGTTTTCTGCTATTTGTTCAAGAGATATTGGTAAAAACTGAACAACGTTATGGTCTGGCTCTGGTCTTCTGGAATTGTTTCATTAAAACATGTTTTTGTCATACCATGTATTTGGATTTCTCTTGCAATGTAGACCATTTGTGGATTTTCACTTCATATTAGGACATTGAGTTTTTTTCTCTCTTCCCAATCCATTTATGGGTTTAGCAAACTGCACTCTATGCTTGTTTTAAAGATATATTATCTGAATTCAGTTGCATGATTAATTTGAGATAGAATTATGTGGCAATGAATAAATATTTTATGCACGGGGAAGAATGTGCAATGCATGTATTGTAACCATAAATACATAGAGAATACATGCGTACTTACAGATAGAAGTGTTAAGTGCACTACTTGTACTTTCAAGTAGAACAATTGTGAACGTTTTTTAAGGAAACACCTGGGTTGTTGATTGGTAGATGTTCTTTGGTGAGGAAGAATTTACATATTGTGTACTGCATGCACAAAATATATTTGTATGGAGAATGTGTTTACACACAAAGATAAACAGACTGGGAGATTATTTCTTTTTCGCTGAAGAACAAGTTTATTGACAGCACGTAAAAAATGAGATTATTCTTTTTCGTGGAAACAAGCTTTCTTGATTTAAAAACTTTGCATGTGATTCTCTACATTAAGAATGAAATATCATCCAACATCTGAATTTCTGGCTATTCTGCTGAGTAAATTTCTTTTTGGTTCTTTTTCTTGTTTTTACTAGGTTTGGGAAATTACAGCTAATAATATTATCATGGTATCAGCCATTGGAAACGATGGACCACTTTATGGAACATTGAACAATCCTGCTGATCAAAGTGATGTTATTGGTGTTGGTGGCATTGATTACAATGATCACATAGCATCATTTTCTTCACGTGGCATGAGTACTTGGGAGATTCCTCATGGGTACTTTATCTTCATTTCTTCTGGATTTTTCTATGCTCCTGAATTTCGTACTCTTTTTTAATATTTCGTTCTTTAATTGATAAGGTATTTTGTGAGACATGCATTTTCTTAGGATGTGTATCAAATGTGTAGATGTGAATGTTGACACACTTTCATTTTCTTTTAAAGTTGATGTTTATTATTTGTTATCCAGAAAAGGAAAAATTCGAGCATGGTGAAAAGTTTTTACCCTAGATGTTGTGAAGATGAGATCTTTGTGGTTGATTTGGGAAAGGATGATACTAATGCCATACACCACTAGTCAAGTTTTTTTGTTTCATCAGCCTTATTGAGTCCTTGTTGCCCCATTTTAGTAAAGCTTTTACTCATCTCAAAGAGAAACTATTGTAAACTCGTACACATGGAAAACCACCCCACAACGGTGTTCAGAATGACATCTGTTTTTAGATTGTCTCTTCCATTTTTTATGTGTCCTTTCAAATGATATAGAGGCTTCATGTATTGTGGAGCATGAGAAGTTGGGGGAGGGAGGGATGACAGGAGAGGCTAGTATGTGAATACAAAGCGAAATTGCCGTAATAGCTCGTCGTAATCATTGTGGTTGAGAATCTACCAAATATTGAGCAATTTAATGCATGTGACTTACTCTGGTGAGTGGATCATGGATTTGTGATGATGATGAAACCTTCATTTTAACAGGTATGGTCGCATTAAGCCTGATATTGTTGCTTATGGACGAGAGATAATGGGATCCAAAATTAGTAGAGGTTGTAAAAGCTTATCTGGAACCAGTGTGGCAAGTCCTGTGGTTGCTGGTATAGTGTGCCTTCTTGTTAGTGTCATTCCTGACGAGAAGAGAAAGGAGATCATAAACCCAGCCAGTATGAAACAAGCTCTGGTTGAAGGTGCTTCAAAGCTCTTAGGTCCAAACATGTATGAGCAGGGGGCAGGCAGGGTTGATCTGTAAGTAAATTTGAATAACAATTATAGCATAAGATTTGAACTTCAAAATCTTAATGCTGATTCTGAATTATGTCAGGCTGGAATCATATGAAATTTTAAAGAATTATGAACCTCGGGCAAGCATATTTCCCGATGTCCTCAACAACATGGATTGCCCATATTCTTGGCCTTTCTGCCGTCAACCCCTGTATGCAGGGGCCATGCCTGTCATATTTAATTCCACAATTTTGAATGGAATGGGCGTGATTGGTTATGTTGAAAGTCCTCCATCTTGGCATCCTACAAATGAGGAAGGCAATCTTCTCAGCATTCACTTCACCCATTCTGATGTTATTTGGCCATGGACTGGTTATCTGGCACTTCACGTGCAAATCAAAGACGAAGGGGCACATTTTTCTGGGCAAATTGAAGGAAATGTAACTGTTGATATCTACAGCCCACCTGCTCAAGGAGAGAAAAACCCTCGAAGAAGTACCTGTGTACTCCAATTGAAGCTAAAAGTTATTCCTACTCCTCCAAGATCAGTAAGGATCTTATGGGATCAATTTCATAGTATCAAGTACCCTCCTGGATATATCCCAAGGGATTCCTTGGATGTTAGGAACGACATCCTCGACTGGCATGGAGACCACCTGCATACAAATTTCCACATCATGTTTAACATGCTGAGGGATGCAGGATATTATGTGGAAACTCTTGGTTCACCCTTTACTTGTTTTGATGCTCATCAATATGGAACACTTTTGCTGGTTGATCTTGAGGATGAATACTTTCCTGAAGAACTGAAAAAATTGAGAGATGATGTCGTTAATGATGGACTGGGTATTGCAGTGTTTGCTGATTGGTACAATGTGGATTCTATGATGAAAATGAAGTTTTTTGATGACAACACAAGAAGCTGGTGGACTCCAGTTACAGGAGGTGCAAATGTACCTGCATTGAATGATCTCTTGGCGCCATTTGGTATTGCTTTTGGCGATAAGATTCTGAATGGTGATTTTATGATTAATGCGGAGCAAAGTCGATACGCATCTGGAACTGATATCGCGAAGTTTCCTGGAGGAGGATACTTGCACAGCTTCCCTTTCCTGGATAGCTCAGAGAGTGGTGCCACCCAGAATTTTCTTTTGTCTGGTATGAGTAAGGTGAGTTGTGTGGTTTGTTCTTGATCTCTCTTAAATTGTCTTCTTGTCTTTGAAATGGTCACGAAACCTGGATGGCTGGTTACTAAGATTTAAGATGAATTATACCCATCAATCTGTCCCAAATTTAATTGAACTGTGTATTGATCGAGTGTCCTTCCCATACACATCTGACGTGATGATAAATGTTTGACTAGATTACCATAAGCCTGAACATTGTGTAAACCGCTCACTACCTGTTGCTTTTCTTTCACATGATTTTTTGAGTTTTCTCTCGCTAAAGTTTTGTTGGTGAATCAGTATATCTCTAGACTGGCCTTCCTTCCAGTGAATATCTTAGTATGTTGGTTCTTTTCTTTGTAAGATCCATGGCATAATTTGAAATTCCTTTGCAATTTGAATGTTATGAGTAACACCTGCAAAAAATGCAATGCTTCATAGTTCTGTTCTTAATTATGAGTTCTCATCAACGCAGGCAGATTCCCCTATTCTTGGTCTCTTAGAGGTTGCTGGAGGACGAATTGCAGTCTATGGAGATTCAAATTGTTTGGACAGCAGCCATATGGTGACAAATTGTTATTGGCTCCTGAAAAAAATACTAGATTTTACTGCCAAGAATATAAAAGATCCAATTCTCTTCTCAGATTCGAGTAAACAAGATAAACCACTATACTTCAATGACAATCAATTACCCTCCCGTAGAACTGATGTAAATTTCTCAACATACTCTAGGGTTGTTGGAAAAGAGTTGATATGCGGTAGTGACTCAAGATTTGAGGTAAGGGGAACGAAGGGTTATGCTTTGCATGTCAGGGGACGAAATCGTAGATTGCCTGGCTATGGTGGCATTGATTTCGGCGGAGGTTTTAATTTTACTCGCGAGGTTCCAATTTTTAGCAACTCTAAGTCAACTGAGAAGGATGATGATGATCCTTCAGGAAACCGATACCTGCAGTATTTTTATAGAAATGATGTAAGAACCATACTTTTGGCACAACCCTTCTATTTTTAGTTGTTTATCATGATCAGTAATCGGTGCTGCACTGACTGAAGGACACTATTAATTTAACTTTGTTTGCAGCTGGATTTACCTGAATTAGTTGCCAGTCACTGGCTTATCCCTGTTGTTGTCGCTGTTGCTGGTGAGTGAGCATCATTGGCCGATTTCCCATGTTGATGGACGGTTTGTTGGGCCATTCCTGTGGTTGAACTTTTATTCTACTGTTTTGCAGGGTTTGTACTACTCTACAGTTTTCGGAAAATCAGGCAGAAAGGCCGGAGGAGGAGAAAAGGATCAGGTTCTTCTCGTTTTACTACCCCTTAGGTTTCAACACAGAATTAGAGAGAGAGGACATTCTACAAGTGAAGACACAAGTTTTTCCTCGTGTAACCATGACAAGTCAAGATTCTTGGTTAGCTCCATCACCGGAATCAGTTTGTATCGATTGTCATATATTTTACCAAGGGCCCCTCGTTTGGTATGAAATTTTGTATAACGAAAGTATTTGATTTTGAACCATTAGTGCACATAAGCAGGACTGTTTTTCGTGTATTTGGATTCACAGGACTGAGCCTATGGTAGCGACGAGAAATCTTTTCAAATTTTCTTTATAGGAAATATTTCTGAAAAATGGTTCATTTTTGTTGGGAGATGAAACTCAGGTCTTTCAGCAATTGCAGCTTAGGTTCATCGTGGTCTCCAAGCTTACCGTTGCTACGCGCCGCTCGCACGGAGTAGTTATGTGTACTGACAACGTTGGTATGGCAAAAAATTTGAAAAGAAAAAGCTCCCAACCATGTGCATCAATCATCATCATTTAATATATATATATATATATATATTTCCTTTTATCCTCAACTAATACAAGCACATGCATTTATAAAGTAACTTGCTTGCATGTGCAAAATGATTCATTTATGGGACTGGATGTCCTCCAATAAGGCCATTTTTTTTTAATTCTTGACATTGGTTGGAGTAAACGAGGATTTCAAATTTTGCACATTATTTTTTTAAAAAAATTTGCAATTCACGTGGATTAATCCTATTGGGTCCAACGGGGAAAAAGTCATACCCGATCCCAAGGAGAAAATTAAAGCAAAAGCCAAAAGGTCCACATTCCTAATCCTATGTCCTCACATAAATGATAAAACCCAAAAAGATTCCATTCCAATTGTTTTCGTAGTTTGGACTCTTTGACGTCAAAATCAAATTTTTTCAAAGGAAGTGCTACTCGAACGGCTTAATTATTTACATATACAACTCGACATAGCCCAAGACTGATCACAAGTATTGCAAGAATCAAAGTGTACATTTATAAATACATACGTTACAATAAAATTTAATGGTGTCAAAATAAAGAATAGAGAAAAAAGAAAAAGAAAATAAATAAAAGAAACCAACAAGGTAAGCAACTAACTCATAAGCAAACACGCCATATCTTTCAAGCTGCCGGAACAATCCATTGATGTTAAAGAAGTTACAGGTTTGAGTTCTATACCCAGAGAATTAGCTGGCATCAGTCGTCAATGGCCTCGAGTATCCTTTTTCATCTTTCCCATTTCCATTTCTCTAGTTTCTTGGCCTTCACCACTCGAGCCAGACGGATATAATCCATATTCACTGGTTGGGTTGCTATACTGGTCGCTGCTCCCATATTCTCCGCTTGCCAGTGCCATTTTCTTGAATTTTTTCATGTCGTCGAGGTATTGTGCGGTGTCATAATCTGAACTTCCATGAGATCCATATGCTGAGCTGTGTCCGGGTCTGATTCCTTCGTTCAGATCAGACAGGGAAACATCTCCTTCCAACGCCCTTACGACCTGCTCAGATTCATAGTTTTGTTTCGCTATCAATCAGAACATAGTTCGTTTCTAACAGTTTAAATAAGTGGCGAAAAAACCAGTTGCTGTCATGAACACCAAATTCATGGAAGTGTTAAACCTGAATGATTTGAAGGACTTCCATCTTTAAAGGAAATCTATTTACCTGGCTCATTCTTGGCCGACGTTTTGCTGAATGGCGCACACAAGCAGCAGCACAGGCTACAACGCGAGCCATCTCATTTTGATGGTAATCAATTTGCAACCGTGGATCAACAAGAGCATCAAAGTTTCCATCATCAAGAGCTCGAGTGAGCAATGGCCTAGCCTATTATCACAAATAATTTTATATACATTAATAATTGTGAATACACAACTGCCAGTGTTTCAAAATTATCATCAAACAAAGATGAGAGAGTAAAAGATAAAGAGCCCATCACAGTTTAGGCGACCACTCACCCAGTCTACCAAACTATCATCCATAAAAGATTGACTCGTGTCAACGGGTCGGCGTCCGGTTATCAACTCCAGAAGCATGACTCCGAAGGAGAATACATCAGACTTTTCAGTGAGCTTTCCAGAGGAAGCATATTCTGGAGCTAAATATCTAGATCACGGTGGAATTATAAGAGCAATGGGCATTAGAACCAGAATTTTAGAAACAGTAATAAGCTTCAGACAAGGCAAGTTAATGTTTTCCTGATTTGGAACGTGGACACATCATAGTCGACCCCGACTAGATTGGAATCGTAAAGCAATAAGCAAGCGAAAGAAGTTGGTCATACCCAAAAGTACCCATCACTCGCGTTGACACATGAGTATTGGCATCAGAGGAAAACTTAGCAAGGCCAAAATCCGCAACCTGAGAAATGCAGTGGTTAGCTAAGAAATTTATTTCGTTTGCAATAGGATAAATCTCACACTATTCAATTTAAGCTCAAAGTAAGGCTTTTGAAATGTTCTATTTTTAACCCCTCCTAGAAAAAGTGGGAATCGAGTTAGGAACCATAGGACAAGATCATTCTTAGAATACAATCATGAAACTCAAATACAATACCTTTGCTTCAAAGTTAAAATCCAAAAGAATATTAGAAGCTTTGATGTCCCTATGTATGATTTTTGGATGACCTGATTCAAAAAATACATCATTTCAACAATAAACTCATTTTGACCAAAGAAAAACATGTTTCCCATTTTACATATGTTGAATGATCTGTAGAAATTCATGAAACAATTAAACAAAAACTCACAATCCTCGTGCAGATACGAAAGTCCTTTCGCAGCCCCTAGAGCAATCTTCAATCTCATGGGCCAATCCATTGTCGGTCTCCCCTTTCCTGAAATACATAGATTAGCAAGTTTTATGGTGGCATGACTATTGTTTATCATAATTATTAAATTTTGAAGGAGAAACATTAATATCAAAGCTTTGAAGAGTACTTCACTGATTTTGTTCTCCCTATTCCACCAGCACAATTTTTGTTCTTCAGCTAATATAACTCGAAAAGAAGATTTCAAGCTTGAAAACTAACCATGCAAGTGAAATTCCAAAGTGTCATTCGGAACAAACTCATAGACGAGCATTCTCTGCGACCCAGTGATGCAGTATCCAACCAATGAAACAAGATGCTTATGATGCACTCTGCTGATGATCTCAACTTCGGCCCGGAATTCACGCTCCCCTTGTCCGCTTCCAGCCTTTAGCTGCTTCACCGCTACCTCTTTTCCATTCGGAAGGACTCCCCTGTGCACGTAGCCGAAGCCACCTTGTCCTAGAAGATTGGCTGTCGAGAATCCATCAGTTGCCATGGACAATTCTTCATAAGTAAATGTACTTTTCGAAATACCCAAAGCAATTCCGGGTGAAGGAGGCGGAAGAGGAGTTTCGGGGACCGAATAATTGGAACCAGAGCCTCCAGTGCTGCTCACGGGTGGAGGAGGAGGGGGTGGTCGAGGTGAAGGGGCACGTGCTGGTGAGTGCGGCGGTCTCGATGCACCAGCCGGCGGCGGGGAAGGTTTAGGAGGGATTTGGACGGCATGATCAACAGGTGGGGGTACATTATACTGATAATTCTGTACCGGATTACCGTAAGGGTCAGCTGGGAAACAACCAAGAGATTCAGAGTGAGCCACAAACATTCTATATCAACACGATGATGATGAACAAATCATAAAGTTGAGATCTTGATGAGTTCTAGGAATCAAGTGTACAGGTTCCGACCATATATGATTAATTACAGATAATAAAGCAACAAGCAATTACCTTTAGTGCCAAGTGGTTGCGGCGGAGGTACATAGTAACTATGAGGCGATCTCTTCTTCTTCTTCTTGCAACATAAAAACAGTACACTCAACACAGCAAGTATCACAACACCTCCTACAGCTATCCCCACAACAAGCCCCGTCGATATCCCCCCACCAGACGACGAAGTAGAGGGCGGCGGAGATCTCGGTGTGCCACCGGATGGAGCAGGGGGAGACCCTCTACTTGGAGGAGAATCCCTACCAGACGGCGCCGGAGGAGACGGCGGAGACCCAGATACAGAAGTAGTAGGAGCTGGGATTGAAGGCAATGGTGGCGACGGAGAGGACGCCGGCGGAGGAGAGCCGGATGGGGTTGGCGGGGGAGAAGAGACGGGTTCGGGAGGAGAAGGTGAAGGTGGGGAGGCGGCCGGTGGAGTGGTGGCGTTAGCAGGCGGCGAGGTGGGAGCGGGTGACGCTCCCGGCGGCACTGAAGACATTTACAAGAAGTTTGAAATCCTAAATACCAAATGTTATCATTAAAGAAATCAAATAAAAAGAAGGTAATATAAAATCTTGAGTTGAATGCGGGAGAAAATTTTCATTTTCTTTAGTTGAAGCTTTTAGTACAGTTTGAGTTCTGAACGGAGGAAGAAGAAGAAGGTGGCGTGTCTGTATCTGTGTCGGATTGCATATAAAATCCATCTCTCTCTCACTCTCTCTCGGGCGCGTGGATTACACTTTTCCATTTATTTATTTTTATAATATAATAATAATAGAAAAAAGAATAATGATCTCTACTTTTGTAAGCAGTGGTCTTGTCTTTGAATAATAATCCGCAAATTTCGGTGGACCGTTTGGTGGACGACCTACGTCAATGTTGTTCCCGCGAATTGATTCGCCACCATCTCTATTTTCGATTTAAATATATTTAATAGCGTTTGAGTCGGTAAAATAGATGAATATTTGATTAATTATCGTGGTTCAATTTTTTTACTAATATTTTTTTGAACGAATTTATCTCCAATGTAATTTATTTGACTGATCTAGTTTGCAAAGTACTATGTTGGCCAAGAGAGTTTAAGTCAATGTGTGTACCGCAAAGACAACTACATCATGTAATAAAAAAATGTAAACATACAACATAATCGTATAATATATTTCAGAATAAATGGAAGTTCGATAAGAAGTGATGATTATATTGGAATCTACGAAAACAATTTCAAGAATAAAATTATATATCCGTACATTACATTCTCTGGGTCAAGTGATAAAAATACAATGGGGTAAAAATAGACCGAATCGCCAAAATTTTGTTCTGGGGGCTCAGAAGAATGCAGAATAGCAAGCTGGGGTATATAAAACATTGCCTCTATCACTTCATTCATATTTGGAAATCGATCAAACATTTCCCAATTTTCTCTGCAGCCTCAAGCTGTGGGATGATCGAGTGATGATTAAACGTTGCAGACGACAATACTATGGTTTTGATATTTGACGATAATTCTTGAAGTTGTTCTTTGATGTGCTCATGGCTGCCACCTTGATTTTTCGCCTGGCCTCCTACTCTTGCTTCTCCCTTTTTCTTGCGAGAAAGGCGCGATCCTTTTGAGACACCAAGTTTGGATGGAGTTTCTCGAGCTGCATCAAATGTCACAATTTGTTACTTTCCAAATAACTCAAATCTATTAAACGGTAAATGTTGTCAATCTATACAATATGAAACAGAAAAAGAGCCAGAACATAAACCAAATGGTCACATGATGTTAGCCATTTGTTTCTGTTTAGACATTGTAGCAGCTGGGAAATTATCCACAACAGAGTCTAAATAGTTTTTCATATAAAGTTAAACAAGAACAAATTTAATTCAAGTACACCTCCATATCACCCAAGTAAACTAAGGTGGTCATGAATCCAACATATTATTGTTAGATGTAATGATCACTTTATTGATTGTATTCCACGATAGAGTTATTCAACTTTCTTGGTTTCTATTCAGATATATTGAAAATCTTGATGTGGATCTTAAGGTCCTATAGTTCTACCATTTACAGGCAAAACGATCAAAAAAAAATCTCCATAAGTCCTACAGGTCAAGAATACATCGAGTTTTCAATCCATTTGACTATTTGAGAATACTGATGATTCATTTGTGACAAGTTTGAACCAATATGATGTAGTTCGTAACCCGTTTTACAAATAAATAGAATAACTTGGGCTACCGACTTCTTTTTACAAGGAATTGGCAGCTTGATGCCCTCTCCCACGATTTGTTTGATTAGTTTTATCTGTCTGCCCTTTTGCGATGGAAACACAATATGGATCTATATAAGGTCTTTAAATCCCAATGGAGCTTATATACAATTCAATCTTGATTCAAACAAACACGGTCCTAAACTCCACCATAAAGCGTATTTCAGTTGTTTCGGTTTAGAGAGGACAATCTTAATTTTGTATCCAGCTATGATGTAAAATCACGAAAAAGAAAAAAACGGAAAAGCAATCCCTTATTCAGCTATTATCAATCTTCTATCTCCATTTACCTTCAAGTAAATCTTCAAAATCTAGCTGTGCCGAGCTCAAGTCTGCACGTGTACAACATAACCATAATCTTTGGTCCTCTTGTTCCACTTCTGATACAATGGGAATATGCCAGTGGCCCTTCTCTGACTCCTGTCAATTGAATACATCACTAGGAATGGGCATTAGCATAATTCCTTAAGGGCTTAAACCAATTATGAGAATGCATCAAGACAACTAAGACTAAAATATCTGGTTTGGTCTCTTGTATGTCTGAAGAACCACGCTCACACGCAAACTCATGTTGATAGAGTCTCTGGAGTTTAACAAACTTTATAACACAATACGAGTTTCTCTGTTAGTTCTTATGTGTTGCGTATTTTCCACTTTTTTCGATCGAAGAAGATTTTAGGTATAGTTATTATCTTTTTTTTGAGAAAGGTATAGCTGTTATCTTACTATTGCTTTTGATCGCTTTTTTAGTCTCATATCATTGTTCCTAGCACAAGTCAGAGAAAAACATCATTCTGCTACCCTCATATCAGATTACAGTTTGGTATATCAACTTGTAGACCATAAATATTCCTGCAAATTAAGTTAAGAAAGACTGACCTGTATTACTACTGAACAAGGAGGTGGCATGTGAAATATGGGACCTGTTTCATCAAAGCTGAAGCGAATCTTCAGGGGAAAAAAATAAGGTAATCTCAATTAAATATTATAATAATGGAAAATAAAAGAGTATTATTGTAGTTTTCAAGTTTCTCACAGGATCAACAAGCAAAAAGAGATCAGCTTATTATAAACCATGTATTGCAGCCATTGAAAATTTTTAACTGACTGATACGTTAGATTGCCCTTGTACTACATGTCATCTCTGAAAAGTGGACTCTAGATACAATTATTAAACATCATATATGTATTCCCATTCTTTGTTTGGTTTGAAACTAATATGAATAGGTAGAATCAATATATGGAGGGATATGATGATCAGTAGCACACCATCTCATCTCAAGTAACAAAAGTACAAAAGAAGCTTACATCATCTGAACTAATTTTCGGTAGTTATATACTTTAAGTTTCCAGATGCATTGGATACCAGGAAAAATACCAATTGATAGGCTTCCACCATTTACGCGCAATAGCTCACCTGATGCCTTTCTTTCCATTTAGGAAAAATATCATTGCCCAGTAGTTGGAACAGGTGATCTCTCATCTCGTCATTAGTGACAAGATAGCATTTGAACTTTATAGCTGCATACAACCAATACCTGAAATAAAGATCAATTTGTAGGGCGACAATATAACCAATCATCATGAGGAATGAATCACATTTTATAATCGGTGAAGACTATGATGAGCAGTTCATACCAATCATCATTTGATCCAGTCGGAGTAGCAAAGAGAGCATCAGCGTTTTTCCACTTCTCAATGAAACTTCTATTGACAGGTTCGTCCATCTTATCCCCAGCAGTACGCCGATTATGCAGTATAATCAGTGGCCATTTTCTAGAAGGCAGCATTTGGCGAATTCCATTTGCAACAGCATTGACCTACGGAATGCATGGCCAGCCACCACAATTTGTTTACCAGATAAAAACTAAAAAACAGAGGGTTACAAATTTTTATATTTCAGCAGCACTTGCCTTTGATGGTTTAAATCTTTTCTGGCTGTAGAGGCCAACATTCGCACCATCCACCACGGCTTCAAAAGGTCCATAGTAGTCGAGCCAATTCTGCAAGAAGGTGCAGCTTTCACTTTGTTAGACCTTCGAATTACTCCATTTGGAGAGAGAAAAAAATAAATGGACTTGCATACTTGAAATTTCTGAAAACTTGAATTTTTCTCTCTTTGCAAGGCTATGGATGCCACTGACTTTGCGAAATTTTCAGTTTCTTCTGGATCAAGGTCAATAGTTACTAGCTTTTCACCACAGCATTTGCATAAGCCATCAGAGCCAACAGAAGACCGGCAGACAGTCCATTTTCCTTTACCCAACCAGCCTTTTCCATGCCATCCTCCTCCTACATTTTCAATTGCTCGAACAATCAATTCTCGGTCCCATTTTCTTTTACCAACTTTCGAAGCTACCTTACTCTTAAACCATGTCTCAATCAAATTTGCAGTAGCTGGTGAAACTTGCCTCGCACTTGTTCTAAGTTTATGCAACACGTAATATACTTTGTCACTCTTTCCAGCTTCTATACTTACCTTTAGAAGTGCTTCCAGTTCAGGCTCCTCAGGATGGACACTATGCTCCAACATGTGTTTTTCAACCATAAACGCTTTCTCTGCATCTCCATTATTGCAGAAAATAGTAAGAGCAGGGCCGTAGGATCGTAATTTAGGATTTAAACCATATTGCTTCATTTGCTTAACCATATCAAAGGCCCTGTCCCCATCACCAAAAGCCATAGCCATTCTGGCCACAGATGTGAATATGGCTTCATTCATGGGAACTTTTTCAACACACATCTGGTTATATATTTCAAATCCTTTCTGGAGGGCAATTCTTTTTAAATCTTCACTTACTTGAACTCCGTGACAGTCACTTCTGTCATGTTTAATCTTCATAGAATCAGCAATCCTCCTCATTGATTGAACCAATGCATCTAAAGTTTCATCGTAGATCTCCGCGGATCCATGCAAAAAACTTCTTGAATCAGCTTCCCCTTGAAAATTAGAATTTGAATGTCCAATTACTAGCTCAGGTGTAGAACCATCCGAAGTGAACTTATCTCTGTTCAATTGTTCAATAGGAGGACTCCCTGCCTCATCTTGTTCACACAAACCATTTCCTGCATAACTCCCTTTTCTCAATCCACCAGATACATTCAATGGTTCAGAATCTATAACCGAATTTTCCGTTGTTCCGTTAACGTGACTTAAACTCCTCCCTCCGCTCCCGCTTTTCGCTGGCTGAACCAGACCAGTGGCGGCAGAAGAACAAAGATACAACAGAACAGCATAATGATACTGCCCCATCTTAACCCCTTCCGTCCTAGCCAAATCATATAATCTAATGGCACCCAAGAAATCACCCCTCTTAGAGCACATATCCAATCCAACTCTCAGAGTAGCTTCCACAGGTTTCTTAGTCGCCTTCTCCTCATTTCTCACTTTCAACCGACTTTTCAGGAATCTTTTATCCATAACATCCTTAGTACCCTCTTGAAAAACGCTAATCTTCTCGTTTACATTTACCACATTTCTATCCTTAAACCTCGTGGAAGATAATCCAGAAACCACCTCTTTCTTCCTGTTAGAACTCGATGCATTCTCTTTAAGCCTGTCCCTGGGTACCATTCTTCTCCCAGCAGGCTTCTCACCACTAAAAAGCCTTCTCTCATTAAATTTACTACCATAATTCTTATCAACCGAAGTAAAAGAAGAAAACCCAGAAGTAAAATCATCGTCAGAGCAAGAATTAACGCTGTTTTTTGAGAGCCCACCCCCAGTGTCTTCAGACAACCTGGTTTCCAAGTGAGCGGCAACTTGTGCCTTAACTTGAAGTGGCGCAAACCCCGGGTCTGGAGGGTCCGCGGAGGGTGGAAAGCCGAGAGAATGAAGATTAGATGAGTACTTACAGTGACAGAAGTAGGAGAGATGGAGCTGAGTTTGTTGTGGCAGCGGCTTGAAGGCGAAGGAAGCCATCCCAGCAATATCAATATGTGAATGTGGCCATTGGAAAACCTCTCTATCAATGTTGGGGAAGACACCAATTTAGATAAGATTCAAATTTAGGATTTTATTTTAGTACAAAGCTGTCAATTCATGAATAAAGAGTTGCAGGCTTGCAGCCTCCAATTTTATATTTGGTCTATGTAAATAAATCGCAAATACGATCCAAGCAATAAAAGCTCGAGTTTCTTTTGGTTGATCTAGTGGTTAATGAGACATATCATAAGTTTAAAATCTTTATTTAAAAATAATGGAAAATATTACATGTATATAAAAGTTTACACATTGGATTACACATTTTAAATAAAATTACAAAATTATCCTCTCACTTTACTTGAAAAAATTCTTTCCAAAATACATCAAGGATATTTATGTAATGTCAAGTGTAACGTGTAACTCAACGTGTAACCTTCCGTGTACATGTAGCATCACCCAAAAATAATTAATACGACGACATAATTTATGACTTCACATTCAAATACATGATTACATCATTCAAATACAATGGAAATGGAAATGCAAAAATAAGTTAAATAACAATTTGAATGAAAACACGATAAAAGATTAACAAATTAGATAATTAATAATCTCGTAAATTAGATCCGGATCCTCTGATATCAACCAATATTTTTCAAACATGTAATTATCTTGTTCTCAGTGTCTTTTCATTTCTTCTTTGCATAGTTTTTATAACTCGTTCATAACAAACTATTTCACGCAGTTTCGTTTTCTTTTGCTCATGGTTTCTAATCTTATTATTTTATCATTTTGTAACGTTAGCAACTTAATATCATAATTTTGTTAGAATTTAGTCGATCTTTTGTTCTAAAACATTCATAAAATCGCGATGTCCTTGTATTTATATTGTGTTATTTAATTAAATTTTATGTATTCAAATTATTTATCAAGTTTAGTTATATGTGTATTAATTCGTATAATATTAAGTTTAATTGTATAATATAATAACTAAATTAAATTTTAAATATCATTATAATTACTTATGTTAATATTATAATATTGGTTATATAATATATATATATATATATATATATATATATATGAACATTAGTCATAATTATATTATTACATTTATAAATACTAGTAAACAGCACGTGCGATGCACGTGGTGACACTATTTATTATTTTTTTATAATTATATTTAGTGGGATTTTCAGGTCTCATAATAAAAATCAAATAAATTTGAATTATTAATTATGAAATCAACTCAAATATTATAATGATAATTTTTTTCACTTTGTGTCATGTTAATGGTGAAATTATATTTTCAGTCCTGTAAATTGAATATTTTTCATTTTTAGTCACGTCACGATACATTTTCATTTTAGTTATGTTACTCGTATATTGTTTTATTTTGATCATCATTTAACTCACATGCTTTTTTTTTATTATTTTTGGTTTTGTTACCATAATCTATCATGTTTCTCTATCATAAAAAAGATCAAAAATTAAAATAAATACAAGTTAAATGATCAAAATAAAAATAATATACAAATAAAATGTCAAAAATGAAAATGTATCGTAATATGATTAAAAATAAAAAGCATTCAAGTTAGATAATACTTCATCATCCCAATTATATAGATCATGTTTTTTTGTTTGTTTTTGTCTCAAATTTATAGGCATATATATATATATATATATATATATATATACATATATATATATATATACATATATAGTTATGTTATGATGCCCACCTCCCGTGTCCACCTCCATGCCCACCTATGAGGTGGCAATCATCCAATGGATGAGATGAATCATAAACAAATGGTTTATCCAATGGATGAGTGCCACCTCATAGGTGGACATGATGGTGGGCAGCATAACAAAACTGTATATATATATATATATATATATATATATATATATATATATATATATATATATATATATATATATATATCATTTTAGTAATATTTTTTTACACTCAGCTTATATTAAATATTAACTATATTTTGAAACTTGTGCATTGATTTTTTGAATACATTCTAAGGTATAAATTAATAGAAAGTTTACAAAATTTGTTTTCTCGATTATTTTAATATGTGTTAAAAAGAACTACACTATATAATCATAATGATAAAACTTTACTCTTTTATTCACACTTTTAGATAGTATAATAATATAATATAAATATATTTAAATTATACTCCTACATTAATTTAGTAAATATATACTTTTAACTCTAAATTTTAATATTATTACACTAAATTTTTAGTTATAGTTTTGTTCTGTTCAATATTTTTATTCTTATATTTTTTTAATTCTAATTTTTTATATTAATGTCGTAAGTTTTAGTTTTTTCTTTTTTTTTTCAAGATTTTCAAATTCCTTCATTTCTCATATTCTGAATTGAGATGCAATGTGGTTTGTTTTTTATTCACACATTATTAAACAATAGTTACTACAGAGTCACCGACTTTCGTTATAGTAACTCTTTTAATAAACACATTTGATGTATTAAAACCAAACTCTACAAAATTGACTCACATAGTAAGTGGTATATATTTATATAAGAAGGTTATTTACAAAACCCAAAGAAACCTCAAGTATCAATGAACTTATGAAAATTATAAATCTGACACAGTCACAACAATATAAATATGAATTCTCCTTATAAACTTTGCGAATAAATCCATTCAAGATACATTAATGATTATTGTATGTTTTAATTTTTCGGCCACATTCAGTTACAAACAGTGTTCTAAAAAGCTTGATTAAACCTCGTTTAATCTCGCTGAAACTTGAAACTTCACCAAAACGCTTCACTTCGGCCAAAAGCGGTAAAAAAAACAATCAGACATAAGTTGACCATGTCAAGAGTCGTTAAATACGCTTAAATGTGACTTTTCTAAAAAACAAAATTGATTAATAAGATAAAAATAGATCATAAATTAGCGATTTTATTAGTGAGAGATTGTTAGCAATGTTAAAAATGTACAATATTGTATGGTTAAGTGTAGAGATTATGTGAATGCAATACATATTGAGAGATTTTACATCTAATATTTTAAATTAGACCAATTAATTTAGTTTATGTTCGATGACACACGTGATATAAAATGAATGATGAAATAAATTGAATTAAAATCTCACAAAGAATTAATGTATTACACTTGAACTTATTATATTTATTCATTATTTAATCAGTTAATTTGTTTTAGATGACTAAAATTATAGTTTAAATTAAAGACATTTTTTACGATTAATCGTATGCTTAAGCTTGTAGTAATCACGTTTAAGCTTAAAAATCTTGAAGCTTGGCTCCCACGCTTCGACACGCTTCACGTTTTTTAGAACCTTGGTTACAAATACTCAATCGATATAATTTATATTGTTCAAATTTATGTATAATTATTTTTTTCTATCATACTATCTACATTATTCTAGTATTAGAAGTTAATACAAAATTGTTAATTAACAATTTTAAAATTTTATTTTTTTATTCATATTTTTAGATAAGTAATAATATATAATAGATAAGTTAATTATTTTTTTCCTATACATGTTCATATAAAATACATTGATACTTTTTCACACTAAAAATATACAAATGAAAAAAAAGATAAAAATGTTTAAAAGTAAGTCATATATCGAAATTTTTTTACATTAAAATTTTGTTTTTTATTTACACTAAATATATATAAATTAAAAATTAAAAAGATAAAATGTTAAAAAGAAGTTATCGAAATTTTTTTTCATTAAAATTTTATTTTTTTATTCACACTTTTAGATAATAGATAATGGATAAGTTAATTCTTTTATTCTCATAGATGCTCATATAAAATACATTGATATCTAATTATTACATTAAAAATATATAAATTAAAAATTAAAAAGATAAAATATTTTAAAGTAATTCATAGAAATCTTTTTTATTGATTTCTTTTATTAATTATCATCAAATGAAAAATGAAAGACTAAATAAAGTCAAGTGGTCAACCTACCCACTAATTGCAATTAATTAAGTTATAGTCATAAATGTATATAACATAAATGTATTATATTTAATAGATAGAATATATATTTATTTTATACCCTAGTTAAAATGAGACTATTTACTTTTATACTTTTAGATAAGTATAGATATATCCCTATATATATTTATGTAACCTAGCTACATAAAATGTGGAATAGAAGAACAAAGTTGTCAATTCACAATTGTAAAACTTTTTTTTTTTATTCACATTTTTTCACACTTTTAGATTAGATAGGTAAATATAGATATAGATTTAGATATATCAAATAAATGATAAAAAAATAGTGTATGTAAGATAAAATTTTTAAAAAAAACGATACTTATTTAATTTGATAAGAGATTTGAAAAATGAGTTGTAGATGGCCAGATGTTGTATTTGATGCAAAAACTAAACTATTTTAGTGTAATTTATAAGTTGGAGATGGTAAGAATGAATCTAAGAATAAATATTTTTCAATATATATGAGAGGTTTATATTTAATTTTTTTCAATGGACTCCACATTTAATTATAAATATCAATCTTTATATCCTACATTTTACCCTAATGTATCGTGTTCGTTCTCAATTTAACTCTTTAAAATATTTATTGAAATTTGAGTCCTGTCAAATTGAGAACAAGAATGGATTAAAGAACCATCCGGAATTCACAAATTTTAATGCGAGAACATATTTTATATATCTATTTTATTATATTAAGTGTGAGACTACACTAAGTTGGTATATTGGTGTGGCTTTTTTGTTTTTATTTTTATTTTTACAATGATTTAATTTTTTTTATTTTCTACAATTATTTAATAAAAAACGGACTATACATAATACATGAACGCAAAACATGTACATAATATGTGTACATAAAAATGCACTGTATAAGCATGCAACACGTGCAATTCTGTACTAGTATATATAATAGAATATGATAAATGACTTGATAAATGAGAAATTAGACTAGATTTGGTGCGTGTATAATTTCTGGTAACTATGGTCAAGTTGTACCACACAACACACTCTCTCCCACAAAAACTTTCAATATATATATGGATGGATGGAGCAATTAGTTCGCCAATGTAAAGCTAAGCTCATGTGATTTTTAAGTTTTTTTTTTTAAAAAAAATGATTATTGTGATTTGGCTACTGAAATCTTTGTTGTTCATTATTTTTCATTTCATATGATATTTGTTACAATCACAATTATGATAATAAGTATTACTATTTATATTATAATTTCTTTCCCTGCTAGTGAACTATTATATTATAAATTGACCAACTATATAAAAGTGTATCAATTATATTTCATCAAACTTTCCACTAGGGTGGTTCGGTACGGTATACCGAATACCGCATACCGTACCGGAAATTTTCATACCGAAATTTTCGATACCGATACCGTACCGAAAATTTCGGTATACATGTCGGTATACCGAAATTTTCGGTATGACATAAATCCATACCGATGCCGTACCGAATATCGAATTTTGGTACGGTATCGGTATGATACCGTGTATACCGATTTTTATACTATTTTTTTTAAAAAAAATATCGATATACACGGTATCATACCGACTTTTTTCCGGTATACCGAAATACCAAAAATTCGAAAATCGTATACCGATACCGATACCGATACCGAAAATTTATACCGTACCGAAATTTAAGGTATACCGAAATTTTCGATATTTTCGATTTTTTTTGGGTACGATAAAACCGGTATAACGACATTTCGATATTTTTTGACAGTCCTACTTTCCACCACACACACCAACTCCGTAAATTATGAGACAAATCGTGCGTGAAACAGGTCCAGCAGATTTGGAGCACGGCATTGACTTTTATAAATTCGCCTTACATATACATGGATTGGCTGGGAATTCATAATGCAACTTATATATATATATATATATATATATAGTGTGTGTCTTATAAATTATTTGATTCAATGTATTATTCTTTATATTATCTACCCAATCAAACAAAATAAAATAAAATTTGAAAAAAACTATAAACCAAAAATTAAAGTTTTATTTCACTAATGAAGAGATATATTTGTTACAATTTCGTCTCGAACTCGATATTTTGTCAGTTGTGGTTACTCGATACAAATGTATGGTACTGATATTTGTATGTTTGTGTAGTGTTTAATATACTTGACATGAGATCTCAATTTCCATACGTGCATGCATTTAGGATAGGATTTATAATTACAATATCATCATCATAAATACGTAGGATCTTTAATTCTTTCTTTGTTTGATTTTTTTTCTTATACAAGATGGAATATAAGTATATATATCACATATCTCTAATTATACGAATTGAGCGTGTGTTTGTGGGGAGAAATATAATATTTCTTAATTAATATGGTTCAAATTCACGATTGAGTACTGTTAGATCGAAGTTCGAGCGATCGAATTAGTTATAAATATTTTTTTAATTAAAAAAATCAATTATTAAACCACTTGAGCTCCAGTTAATTATTAGAAATTCTCCATATGATCTTATTTTAATTTAAAAAAATGTGGTGGGATGGTAGGTGCGAAGATCGCAATTCACGACATTAATTTTTTATTAAGGATGGCGTTGAATAATTAATTAGATATTAAAATATTTATGTTTTAATCTCAAAAGTGAAGTGATGAGCTGGTAAATATCGCCACTACATATTTTTTTAAACAAGCCTATATTTAGACAGAAATCTTCCCTCCAGGAAAAGAGATATGTATTATTTAATTATTATATATTTAAGATGTTTGTCGTAATATTAATCCTCGATCAAATTACAATGTTTGATACTAAAAAGCCTGAGATTTCTTTCCTAAAATGTGATTTTAAAATATGATGCATATTAATTTGATATATAGTAAAATCTTGAAAAGCATGAGCATAAGATTTCATTTTCCCGAATTCTCGTACATCGAGAATTGAACTTTTAAAATATTCATGCCTCAACTTTTTAGCATCATAAAAGATTACTTTGACCTTCGTCACGCCATTATTATTTGTACATAAATGTTTGATATAATATAAATCTAAAAAAGTTATAATCTGTTTCGAATCACAATTTTACGTTACACATGCATGTTACCTTAACCTTAGTACATATTTATTTAAAAATTCAAAAGCATTTGTTTAAAAAAAAAACAATAATAAAGAGTAAAGAATTTTTTTATAAAAAAAATGAGAAAGAAAGAAAGAAAAGAAAACCGACATATATTTTATATGTTAATGATCATAAAGAGACAATGACTGTACTCAAAATGGAATTATGAAATAGCAAATGAAAGAATAAAATAATAGCATAGATTTCATCCAAAGCATAAATGTAAACGAAATGAATCACATAAAATCTAGACACAATCTCCAGATCCAGCAATGCAATTAATTATCACTTAGTGCAGAGTTTTTGACAGCTTAAAAGTCCCTCTGGTTGGGATCGATATTACTCAAATTATATCAAATGTATCTCTCCGAATCCATAATTTTTTCAAGAAAATAAAATGGGAAGCAACTATTTTGGATCGGATGCAAATGGTAGATGTGTAGCAGCAGGAATGTCTTCTTTTTCGTCGTCGCGAAAAGGGAAAAAACACGGTTCCGAAAAGCCTAAGCAGCCACAGAGAGGACTTGGAGTTGCTCAGCTTGAGAAGATTAGGTTACATGGCCAGATGGAATGCAATTATCTTCCTACATTTCACAACCCTTTTGCCCAGAATTTCATTCAGGTATATATATATATAAAGAATTCGACGTTTTTTCGACGATTTCGACCATGGAAATTAAGTTATTTGTTGTGATCGACTGTGTAGGAGGACATGGGATTGCAAACTTCATCTTCTTCGCCTTCTTATGGCTTTCCGGGATCTTACCGAGCAATGGTACTATTGAAGATTTTTCTCGTATAGTATTATATATAAATAAAAAGAATACTATATTATATAGTTTTCTATAAAATTGCTACATGAACATATATACATATATGATTAGTTATTAACAGCAACTGGGATTTTCTTCATGACTTCATAAAATTAACTCGTAACCCTAGATTATTTTCTGTGTCATAGGCTCTTAGCCACGCACGCGACGCGACTCGCGAGCTCTCCAAGTTGATGTTTTTGCTTTGATAATCTCTTGATTCGATCCTATATATGATTAAACCCTTTAATTTATTTAGATGGGATTGCAAGATTTTGAAGGGGCAAATACCACATATGGGGAATCCCAACACAACAATGTTGCAAGGTTTGTGCAAGAATCTTTCACCAAATTTTTCATTCCCAATGAATCATTAAAACTACTACATATATTATATATATAGGACATCCAATTTTTCTCATTATAGGATCATACAAACGTTGTGAAAATATATATCATGATATGATATTCTTCTGGCCTTAAACAGAACATGGCAACCAGAAGGCTTAGAAAACCATCATTTTGGCCTGCCAAATAGCATGACTAGATCTTTTTTCGACCCCGGAGTCGAGGTACATACATACATAAATATAAGTTCACATTCTACTTGTGGTTATAATTAACCTAGCTAGTATTCACTATTGTTTTATGCTGCCATGGATTGCGTAGGGATCGACGTTTAGCAGAAAGAAGAAGGAAGTCGGGACCGATTTGTTTGCAGCTTATACTAACCGAAATTCTGATCATCAATCTTCTAATTCTCAAGATATAGATCTGGAGCTTAGGCTTTGATGATCACCTTGATATATATACGTGTAATCTTAATTTATGCAATTTATTTATTATTTTTTTTAAAAAAATTGTGGGTGAATGAATGTTCTTGCTGGTTTCCTACTGATCATGCATTTGTAAATTGGACATAATTAAAAACATACATATTACCAGGTGAATGGAATTTTCCACCAATGATCAAGAACAAATTAAGCATTGCTTGTGCGTGCCTCCAACTTTAATTAATTTGAAATGACTGTACTTATGAGGAGTGTGAAAAGAAAAAGAAAAAGAAATCGATTTTTTTATTATATATTTGATTAATTATATTTATATGTTATCCGATCCAGCATTCAGCTTTTAGTATCCTTTAAAATATACACAAAAGATTTTATTACAGCTGGAGAAGTTAATTATTTATACTTAACCAAATTGGTAAAGGCATTAATGATACATATATAAAATAATTAAACCTGGTTAATTATATATTTACGTTAAATTTAGATTCATGTTTGTTTTATATATATATATATATATACATCTCTTTGTTGGATGAATTTTATGCCAATTTTTCTAATTCGTGTATGCGTATATTATATGTTTGTATGTTACCAAAGCTAGAATAATTATTTTTTAAAAAATAAATTAGATTACCATATTTTGACTACATACTTGGAAAGTAAAACGAATTTAAATTGTGGATCATGGAATCTGATCAGTTCATATTAGCTATTAGCATAAGATTAATTGGTACTCTAATATTTAACCAAGAGTTCAAAACTAAATTGATCGTGTGACGTCCATATAAATTCAAGACTCTCGGATAAAGTGTGAGAGTATTGCTCTTATGTTAGCATCTCATGAACCGTAAGTACTAATTGCATTGAAAATTTTTTGGACATATCTATGCATGGTCTCATGTTTACATTATAAGTTCTTCTACGTCGATCTTTCTATGTCACGCCCCGATCCCGGGGTCGGGTGACATCGTCATTGCTTTCAAATAAAATTCGAAAACAACCAGGCTCTTAATACAGTATATGCAAACCAGTATTTTCTCATAAATAAAAGCTTCAAAAAAATTGTCTTTACAACTCGTTAACCCAAAAACTAATACATAATTGTGGAAGTGACTAAAAAACTTAAATATCAAAATATTAAATGCAACAATCCCAAAAGAAATAACAAAATTAAATCCTAAAGTTCTTTCTTTCACCAACCCCAAAACTGGTCTTGTTCTCGATCCTCTAATTCTTCTTCTGTATCATTTGGGAGGGAAAAGGTAAGGTGTGGGGACCTCGGGTTGCTAATCTCATTTTAGGGCAACTAATGATTAATTAAACAATTAATCAAATAAAAAAAGAATAATTAATACAAGAGCAGAATTTTTTTTTTTTTAAAAGACCCGAGCCTCGCTCGATCGGACAAAATCACCCGATCGAGCGAGCAAGAAAAACAAACTCTCGGGTTCCATTTTTTCAAGGTCGCGCTCGATCGGGAATTTTCATCCGATCGAGCGGACAACATAAACATGCTCTCGGGTTTGCAAATGGACAGGCCGCGCTCGATCGCACACAATCACCCGATCGAGCGCATCACATTTCCAGAAAACTTGCAGAAATCATTTTGCTGTCAAGACCCTGGAGCAAGTCATGAATCTTCAATACAAATCGATCATAAGCATGTTATAATTTCTAAGAACATGCATATATACATATAGCCAAGCTCAAGCATCAAATCTTATGATTATTACATCAAATAGATAGCATAGAGGCATGAAACAATAAGCTACATTAAATCTTCAAAAGTGAGCTTCTAAATCTCAAGTTTCATATCAAAATCGATTCTATCAAACTACCATTCTTTCTCTTAAAACCCGAGTCCAAACTTGCTAAGTTTCGCTCCCGAGCTATCAATGTCGTCTCAACAAAGCTCCTGCCCCACCTGTTGCAATGCACACATACAAAACAAAGCAACAGCCGGATAAACTCCGGTGAGAAATCATTCTCAGTATAATCGACATATAAATGCGTTAAATAAATTCATATCAACTCTAAACATATCAACTCAAGAATAGAGTAAAAATAACGCATATATCGACTCAAACTTCAAATCAAGATTCAATTTATATAGCGCGCTTATCTCAAGAATTGATTCTTATCACTTCGTTTCCATCAAGATTCGTATCCGATCTTGACATGGATATCCATCTATCGTAGCCATTCCGGGCTAGAAAATAAGGCTAACCGCAAACTTGGCATAGAATCAATTCAATATACAATCATATCGACTCAAAATCAAAGATCCACTATCTGCTATGGATCGACAATATCAAACATAAATCAAAACATAAACAAGTATGTGATTTTTGCGGGCCAACTCAAGATTAGTCGTTCTTGAGTTTCAAAATCCCTACTTCGCGATGTCGTCATTATACCTTTCATTCTCGAGTTGATGATGTTCCACATCTGGATAGGAAGTACCACAACTCCTATATGAATTTGATCATTCAAATAACATTCGATCTTCAAGATAGAACAAATTCATCTATCATCATTTCTTCTTCAGTTTAAAGTCTACTTCTCGAGCTCGTCAATGGCTAAACAACTCTAAAATACATATTCAGATCAACATAGATAAGCTATCAACTCCAATTCATATCATTCAACTCAATACGATAGCAAAACAACCTCAATTCGCAAGTCAAACGGCATAACGGCCAAAACTCGATAACCGATACGATATCGAAATAAATATTCATTTCATATCTAGCATAACCATAAAAAACCAGCCCTTAATCCACATATCATCCGTTTAATAGATTCTATACAAGCTGAAATCATACTTAAGAACAATCAATATTAATCCTTCAAGCCGGTTTCGAAGATACAACGTATAAATATCCAAATACATGCTCAACAACTCAACAACTGATCTCTGTCCATTTCGATTTCACAAAGATAACAAAACAGCATAAAAACTTACTCGAGATCAAAGCCCTTGTTGCAAGGATTCCAGAACACTTTTCGGAATCGAAATCGGACAATCGGATCACAAGTTATCGACGTTTGAAAAATCCAATTACAAAGAAAATAAAGAGGATCTCGGCTCTGCTTCAGGATTTCCGACTTCAATATATAACATACACGTATTCAGTCTGACTAATATAACTTAAAGTTGGATATGTATTCAAGTAATTGCAATTTAGTCTCTCAAGTCTTCATTAATTGCAATTCAGTCCTCGGCCCTCGTTTTAATTCAATTTCAATCCAAAATAATTTAAGAATATTAGAATTAAAATCGAAACTCTAAATATTCCCAAATTAAATATACTCGGATTAAAATAAATTAAATTCGGATTAATCAAATAATCCCGGCCGTTTGCACTTTAGCCCTTCAAACTTTGATATTTGCAAATTAGTCTCTGATCGGGTTTCATCTCCAAAATTCATCTTCTTTAATTCCCGAAACATGGAATTTAATCTTAAATCCCATAAATATTCAAATCGAATATTTATTCTTTTAATTTAAGAATTCTCGGAATTTAATTCTCAAAATCCATAAATTATCAAATTAAATATTTTCGGCTCGGAAATTAAATCTATCATTTCCATAAATGCTCAAATCAATATTAGCCCATAATATGGAATTTAATTCTCAAATCACATAATTAATAATTTCATATTTTCGGGCCTTACAATTCCTCCCCTCTAAGAAATGATTTCGTCCTCGAAATCGTATTCATCATAAATATCAAATCTAATAGACTGAATGATTATCTGAAGTGATTCTCACTTCAATCATCCACTCTGCATTTCATATCTCACTTCATCTTTCAATCTCTTGTCAGATTATTACTTCAAATCTGCTTCTATTCTCTTGTAATAAGTATCTATTCAGTTGTACTTTAAGTCATTGAAACGACTTTGTTCTGAGCTGTTTCTTTCTTCAATCAAGGATTTGTCGAATAATCGACTTAACTCAGAATCTCGTCAATATCTATCTTATCTGAATAAAGTACATACGAAGAATCTACTGATACTTCTTTCACTTAGATACTGTACTTATCCAGCTGAAAAGAATACATTCGTTCAATGAAATCATCAATTCTGTCTGACATTCCATTCAGTGAAATTCATCCTTTGGGATGACTTGATTCTTTCTCTATATCATTCTATACAGAGTATAGAAATAAATCAAGTCTACACTGTTATTCAGTTCATCGCTTCAAGATTAGTATTCAACTTCATATTCTGAATCTGTAAATTAAACTCTGCCCTTTCTCTATTCTGAATTGAATGATGTTTCAAGAATAACTTTTGCACTTAACTAATCAATTTCAGCTTCAAAAGTTATATCTATCATTCAATTACTAATTCTGATTCATCTTCTTTGCTTTCATTCCATACAGATTCATATTCATCATCCTTGTGTTCCTCAAATCAAATCTGATCTGCTGTCAACAAACCATGTCTGATCTGATATCATATACTTCAGTAGTTTCATTCCAATACAAAGAAATCTGATTTTATTTCCTCATATCATCATAACATTATCTCAAAATCGATTCATTAGCTGTTACAGGAATTATAATCATCAAGTGGCAACACATCAAGTCAAATAATACCGAATCAGGTATTAAAATTCTGAGAATATTCTCAACATCTGGAAAATCAACTCAGATAATCCATTCATCGAAGAATGGTATAATGCAATCACATATATCCAATTCTCAGAACATCAGTCAATCAATCGATTCCACATTCTATCGAATAATTCTAAAGTCTTAATCATGACAATAGATTGTAATCATCATGTAATTCATCATATCTCTATCTTCTTCACAGATCTGAATCGATAGCTGTTATTCACATCTCATACAGTGTATTTCACAAATCTGATTAGTCTATTCGGATTATTTTGTAATCAGAGTTTATGCTGTATTCACAGATTTCAAAGTATTCAGAGCTGTTGATAATCGGTATCATGTCAGATATCGTTTATTCTCAAAATTCGATTCATCTGCTCTGACTATTCTTCCAATTCAAGGATAACATGTTGTACCTTTACCTCAAAAAGTACTCAAAGTCTTCGAATCATCTGTATTACAATGTAATAGTAAACCCAATGTTTCAATCAGAAACATTATTTCTTGGCTTACTATTCGTCTTGCAACGAATCTAATCACAATTCAGTGATTTGATCACACAGACAGATTATCGTATACAGTATTTCAAATCAATATGTTTTTAACTACCACCTGTTTACATCATATAAACGGTTTCATCTTGGTAGTTTCACAAATTACTCTTTCAAATCATGATTTCATTTCAATTTCTGGAGTTTCTGAACTATCACTGAACTAATCTGGTCAATGATTTGCAACTTCATCAGAAACTCTTTGTACGTTTAACTTCGAAAACATACTAATTCAGTTCCATCTAGTTGCTCTATATTCTGATAAAACAATTATTGGATGAATCCCAAATTCATTGTTGTGCATTTTCTTCAAAATCTGATATTTATTTTCGGAAATATCAATCACAATCAGATAATCAATCATAATAGAATTCATTCATTCTGATATGAGGCTTCAATTCATATCTCTATATGGCATTCTGTACTGAATTCTCATCGCTTCAGTTTACTTTCTGTGTTTCTTTCATCTTCTAAATAGTTCTGGATTGCTTTCAATCAAAAATCATTCTGATTGGTCATATATTCCTCTGAATATTCAAACCAAAATACACAAAATCTGAAATCAATTGATCGAATGCATGTTTCGTTCTTCATTTCTATTTCTCAATTGAATTCTAATAACTTGATCTCATCTCAATGTGCTTTAATCCTTCAAAATCTATTCTCAATTAATTTGGATTACAGCAATTCGGACTGTTTTAGTATCTATCTCGATACTCAAGCACATAAATTCAAAAGATCAATCAATCACGCATTCATCTCTTCTCTTCGTTCTATTTCCCAAATCTCAATTGGAAATTCTATCAGTTACGAGTCATAAATATTATAATATACTGAATGTATACATCAACCAATCAGTAACTCTTGAAATTCATAATCAGGAAAACTCACTTAAGTCAAGGTCATCCATAGAACAATAATATGAATGACAATATTCTAAGTGAAAACAACTCACTAGCATCTCAACTCAAGACAAGTAGATCAAATCAGACTCTATAAAAGAATAAGAGTCAATCAAAATCGATTGAGGTCGGTACCAAAACCTCGAAATCAATATCAAGAATTTCAAAAATCATGATTTATGATGTAATAACTTCAGTAAAATCAAATAAAGACTCATCTGTAACTGATTTTCATATCATCATCATTCATAAACTCATCAATTCTCTGATAAATTCCAGTTCACAACTTAACTAAAGTCAAGAATCTTACTGAAATATATCTGCCATCTCTACTCATCGGCATATCTTCCAATTCTGGTTTAGATCATGAACATATCTAGTGCATTGAATATACTTATTTCAGAATATTTCTGTAATCAAACATCATATATCGAACCGAAATCACGGAATTTTAATTCAAGATTCTATATCATCATATTCAATTGCACATTATGTTCTTACTGATCTAATTTAATCGCTTCTTATCATCAATTCTTCTACTCATCTGTATTCAATTATTGCATCATCATCTATCATGCAATATAAACAGATATTTCAATACGAACAAAATCATCTTCTGTTTCAGTTCATCGAAACAATAGTTCCATTCTTCAGTTCAATTCAAACAGTCTCCTTTCTGATACAGAGGTAATCATATAATAAGCTTTCAGTTATTATGAATCTATTGCACCAATAATAGACAGATCAAAACAAAATAAATCTGTTACCTGAAATTTCATTCTCAGGTGCAATTTTATTCTGATTCTCTGTATACTTCTGGAATAGAAATTGTAGCTAAATATGTGTTTTTCTCACACACCGTAGCATCTTTACAATTTCAGTCCTTTTGCTTCATCATTCAGCTTCAGTTCTATTAAACAAGACTATGTCTTTCATAACATGTTTCAATCGTCAACATTTATTCAGACATATTCTTCGAATTCAAGCCATAACTAAACAACTCAATCTTGAGCTTCTGATCATTTACAATTCAAAGAATTATAATAGGCTTGAAATCTAACAAGACATTCTTCAATACTCAAAATATTCAGCTTCTAAAAGGTTTTTTTTTTCCTTCTCATCATTTCTATCTGTTGTGGCAAAGAAACATTAATAAAACTCTGTCCCAAGAACTTATCAACAAATAAATATACCTCTATTTTGTCAGAATTTCTTCGTCAAAATCTATCAGTTGGTTGCTAGGTCTTGAAGTTGGTTGACAGTCAATCTGATACATCATTCATCGGTATCTTCCAGATATCTGAACATCAGTTCTTCAGAACAACTTCTATCTGCAATATATCTATTCATTCGCTGATATTCTGTTTTGTTCAATCAGAGATATTTCATTCAGCTGAGCAATAATACAGTTCTGTTCAATCTGACCATACCATTCTGTTCAGTCTGACCATACAACTCTGTCAGTCTGGGATGCATACATCACCCAAAAAACAATATTCTCTTCGATTCTGGGTGCTTACATCACCCGGGGAAATTCTTATAATAACATCGATAAGAATTTGAAAATTTACAAATCAGTAAATTAATAAATTCAATTTCAAAGGTAGATCAAGAGTACATGCAATTTATTAAATCATCGAATCAAATACTGCATAATCATGCAATACTATAAATGCATATGACTCACTCTACCCCGCTCAGCTTCTATCTCAGTCCAGAAACTACGCTCTGATACCACCTGTTGTGGGGACCTCAGGTTGCTAATCTTGTTTTAGGGCAACTAATGATTAATTAAACAATTAATCAAATAAGAAAAGAATAATTAATCCAAGATCAGAATTTTTTTTTTTTTTTAAAGACCCGAGCCTCGCTCGATCGGACAAAATCACCCGATCGAGCGAGCAAGAAAAACAAACTCTCGGGTTCCATTTTTTCAAGGCCGCGCTCGATCGGGAATTTTCATCCGATCGAGCGGACAACATAAACATGCTCTCGGGTTTGCAAATGGACAGGCCGCGCTTGATCGCACACAATCACCCGATCGAGCGCATCACATTTCCAGAAAACTTGCAGAAATCATTTTGCTGTCAAGACCCTGGAGCAAGTCATGAATCTTCAATACAAATTGATCATAAGCATGTTATAATTTCTAAGAACATGCATATATACATATAGCCAAGCTCAAGCATCAAATCTTATGATTATTACATCAAATAGATAGCATAGAGGCATGAAACAATAAGCTACACTAAATCTTCAAAAGTGAGCTTCTAAATCTCAAGTTTCATATCAAAATCGATTCTATCAAACTACCATTCTTTCTCTTAAAATTCGAGTCCACACTTGCTAAGTCTCGCTCCCGAGCTATCAATTTCGTCTCAACAAAGCTCCTGCCCCACCTGTTGCAATGCACACATACAAAACAAAGCAACAGCCGGATAAACTCCGGTGAGAAATCATTCTCAGTATAATCGACATATAAATGCGTTAAATAAATTCATATCAACTCTAAACATATCAACTCAAGAATAGAGTAAAAATAACGCATATATCGACTAAAACTTCAAATCAAGACTCAATTTATATAGCGTGCTTATATCAAGAATTGATTCTTATCACTTCGTTGCCATCAAGATTCGTATCCGATCTTGACATGGATATCCATCTATCGTAGCCATTCCGGGCTAGAAAATAAGGTTAACCGCAACCTTGGCATAGAATCAATTCAATATACAATCATATCGACTCAAAATCAAAGATCCACTATCTGCGATGGATCGACAACATCAAACATAAATCAAAACATAAACAAGTATGTGGTTTTTGCGGGCCAACTCAAGATTAGTCGTTCTTGAGTTTCAAAGTCCCTACTTAGCAATGTCGCCATTATACCTTTCATTCTCGAGTTGATGATGTTCCACATCTGGATAGGAAGTACCAGAACTCCTATATGAATCTGATCATTCAAATAACATTCGATCTTCAAGATAAAACAACTTCATCTATCATCATTTCTTCTTCAGTTTAAAGTCTACTTCTCGAGCTTGTCAATGGCTAAACAACTCTGAAATACATATTCAGATCAACATAGATAAGCTATCAACTCCAATTCATATCATTCAACTCAATACGATAGCAAAACAACCTCAATTCGCAAGTTAAACAACTCTGAAATACATATTCAGATCAACATAGATAAGCTATCAACTCCAATTCATATCATTCAACTCAATACGATAGCAAAACAACCTCAATTCGCAAGTTAAACGGCATAACGGCCAAAAATCGATAACCGATACGATATCGAAATAAATATTCATTTCATATCTAGCATAACCATCAAAAACCAGCCCTCAATCCACATATCATCAGTTTAATTGATTCTATACAAGCTGAAATCATACTTAAGAACAATCAATATTAATCCTTCAAGCCGGTTTCGAAGATACAACATATAAATATCCAAATACATGCTCAACAACTCAACAACTGATCTCTGTCCATTTCGATTTCACAAAGATAACAAAACAGCATAAAAACTTACTCGAGATCAAAGCCCGTGTTGCAAGGATTCCAGAACACTTTTCGGAATCGAAATCGGACAATCGGATCACAAGTTATCGACGTTTGAAAAATCCAATTTCAAAGAAAATAAAGAGGATCTCGGCTCTGCTTCAGGATTTCCGACTTCAATATATAACATACACGTATTCAGTCTGACTAATATAACTTAAAGTTGGATATGTATTCAAATAATTGCAATTTAGTCCCTCAAGTCTTCATTAATTGCAATTCAGTCCTCGGCCTTCGTTTTAATTCAATTTCAATCCAAAATAATTTAAGAATATTAGAATTAAAATCAAAACTCTAAATATTCCCAAATTAAATATACTCGGATTAAAATAAATTAAATTCGGATTAATCAAATAATCCTGGCCGTTTGCACTTTAGCCCTTCAAACTTCGATATTTGCAAATCAGTCTCTGATCGGGTTTCATCTCCAAAATTCATCTTTTTTAATTCCCGAAACATGGAATTTAATCTTAAATCCCATAAATATTCAAATCTAATATTTATTCTTTTAATTTAAGAATTCTCGGAATTTAATTCTCAAAATCCATAAATTATCAAATTAAATATTTTCGGCTAGGAAATTAAATCTATCATTTTCATAAATGCTCAAATCAATATTAGCCCATAATATGGAATTTAATTCTCAAATCCCATAATTAATAATTTCATATTTTCGGGCCTTACATAAGGGGTGAGTGTTTTGGAAAACACTCAGCAAGTGGGGGCCGATCGATCATACCAAAAATACATATATATAGATATATTCATTTGAGAAAACTCATACTTGGATTTCAAGCATGTCATATTTCAAAACATATCATCTCATAACATGTCTCATCATAACATAACATAAACATCATCATCATAACAAAATCAACATAATTTACATATTTTGGCCAGACACTGAAATTCTTCTCATTAATCGTGGCTAACTGATCAGTCCCCTATATGTAATCCCTCTAAGGGGTGAGGTCATTTGTCGGTTATTCTTAACCACTGCATCAGGGCCATAACATAGCATAGTTCGGAAATTCTCTTTTCACTCTTAATTTGAGTCATAACAGTGCCAAAACATATTTATAACAAATCTTATCAAGAATAAGAATTACATAGCAAAATTCGAAAGAATATCATGAACGATCGAAATTTTAAATCATACATAATATTTTAAAACATAAGCCCTCTTACAGAATTTTTGCGAGTATCAAATACTTGAATAGGCGAAGCTTGAACCAAAAACTTTGGAATCACAACTCGAAAATTCAGCCTACTGAATTTTCGAAATTCTGGCAGCCTTCTTGATTAAATTCCCTAAGCATTTTCTTCCTTAGTTCTTGGTCCTAACCTTCGAATTTATAAGAGAAATGTTGGTAGAAAAATTAGCCTATTTGCTGGAAATAGACCAAAGAAAGTGGACAAAATTCCAAGTGTACCTCAATCTCGAATTTAAGGCAGACTAGTGGACAACTCTTGAGACTATTCTTCCCAAACTCTTTGGCCAAAGTCCACGTGCACAAGAAGAGAATTGGACAGATTTTTGGACTCCAAGTGGCAGCCAAATTCTCAAAATTATGGAGGAAAATTGGCAGCCTTGGGGTTCGAACTAAGAGAGGAATTGTAATTGGATTTTGAGAGGTATTGTGCATTTATATAGGCGAGGTTGGACAAGATTTTGGGCTGACATGGGGCGATTTGTTGCACTGATTAAGAGAATAAAATCAGCCTTGATTTCGAAAATTGAGGAAGGAAATCTGACAATACACTAACTTGATTTAATTGCTGAAATAAGTTGGTTGTATCCAAAAAGCTCAATCTCAAAGAAAATGAAAGATTACCTCTTCCAAGTTTGGGAGATCATTCCTAAATTGAAAAAAAATGGAGACCAGTTCCGGGTTTTCACATCCTTCCCTCCTTATGAGAAGTTTCGTCCTCGAAACTTGTATTAACTTAGTTGTCTAATATGCCTAATAATTTTCAAACTTAAATCTAAAAAAATCATAACTTATGTAACGCCCCGTTTTTATCTTAATTGAACTTATTTGAGATAATCAGTGATTTCGGAATTTAAGAGCCGACTTTTTATTGATCAGGGTCTATTTTGTAAATTTCGAAATTTTCAGGGACTAAAACGCAAAGATGGATTTTGTTATAACCTAGAAACTTAACTAAGTCTTCTTCATTTCCTCCCTTCCTTCGCCAAGTCGCCTATCTCCATTGAAGGCGAGAGAAAAGCTTCCAAGCTTTTGTGATTTCGATTTTAACTCGATCCGTCCGTTGGAATTTGATCTGAAGTAGATATCTGCGATCCCAGCATCGAGTGCTCCGTTTGGAAGTAAGTTTCTCTAATTTCTACGAGGTTTGAATTTTTGGATGTCTTTAGAATTTATTGATATTTGGAGAGGATGTTCTTGAGGTTGCTGTGATAGTATATCTAAGACGGTTCGGAGATATATCGACGATCGAATTTGATATGATTTTTATTATGATTTTCGAAACTTAGATTTTTGAGATGTGTTGGGTTTGACTTGAAAATGATGTTAGATGATTGGTTTGAGTATTTGGAATTGATATTCTGCTGTCTGCAATTTCGGTTTGATCAGTTTATAGCCGTTATGCCCTCAGTTTGAGTTTCGGGATATCGTTTCTATTGATTTGATTTTACCGAGTTTGATGAGGTTTTGCTATCGATATTGATCTTGTGACTTGTTATGTTAGATTGATTCGAAGTCCTTGGAGTTTCGAGATTGCAGCTTCGATCAGTTTGGAAGATTGAGCCGGTATAGTATCGACTTCTTACTTATCGATCGTAGAACTTGAATAGATATTGAATTGAGATTTGTTGTTTTACAGATTGAAGATTGTGAATGACAAGAAGGTATAAGACGACTTTGGAATGAAATAGGACGATTAACTTGAATCCAGATTGATTCGAGTGTCCTAGAAGAAATCACATATTGCATGTTTATATGCTTATTTGAACCTATGATTGAATTGATAATTGAATGCATGAGATTTCATATGCATTCATTTTGAGCCGATTGATTATTCATTTTGAATTAGACGATCTGGAGATTATAGTTGAGTGGCCTTGGTAGGCGATTTACTACAAGTGTCGATTAACTCACTGTAATGCCCTAGAGTTTAGAGGATTAAAATATACCTCATCCACCTCAAAAGGGGAGTTCGGTGTGATTGTCGGATATTTTAACCTCGGGATCCCAAAACGAAGAAAGAAAGAAGAATTTCTTTTGATTATCTGAGTCTGATAATCCAGAAGTTTTAAAGTCATACATATCATTTTAATTCCGCAATTGAATGAATTACTTGAGATATATGTGGAATTTGATTATATATCATGTTTTGATATATTATGTGATATTGTATGCTAGTCTCTTTTACTGGGAATATTATTCTCACCGGATTATCCGGCTGTTGTCTTTGTTTGTATGTGTACTTGGCAACAGAGGGGGCAGGACCGAGTCAGAGGTAGCATGGCTAGATGGTTGAGAGGATAGAGTGAGGCTTGGATGTTAGGAGTCGTTTATGTATTCGAACTCCTTTTTGTATTGAATAAGTCCGAACTAGATGGATTATTATGCATGTTTTTTTGTGAGGATTGTATAACTCTAGACCTAATCCTTTGTATCTTGTTGATTGGGATTTTATGTTATTATTGTATGGTTTGAGTTGAGTTGGAATTGGAGAAGAAAAATCAAAAATTTCTGGTACAGAGCATCTCGCTCGATCGGCTGAATCTTACCGATCGAGCGAGCACCCCTGTACCGAGTCAGAGAGCTGGACATTTATTGTCCGCTCGATCGGTAAGATTTCATCGATCGAGCGGGCGCCCTGATTTTTGGGCAGTGGCTTTAGAATTCTTTGGCCTCTCGATCGGTAAGATCTTACCGATCGAGCGGGCACTATTCTTTTAATAAAAAAAAATATTTTGATGTCTTAATCCTTATTGTTTAATTGTGTTGATCAATTGCTTTACTCTAAGATTATGATTAGAATCGAGGCCTCACAACTTAATTTAGAAATTCAAATGTCAAAAATCTAACTTGTCAAACTTAAATAAAAAATAATAATAATTTGTCAAACTTATATCCCAAAAATCAATCTAAATAAAACCAATAAGTTACTACCAAAATCCATCAATCTTAAATCCAAAATAAATCAATATCAAATTTTATATTTCCTATTCAACATAAATAATAATCTTAATTAGTTCTTCCCCATTCTAAATACTAACCCCAAGCGGTTCTTTCTCATTCTAAATCCTAGTTTCCAATCAAGATCATATATTCTAAATTCTAATCTCCCATCAAGATCATGAACCTGGTTTTGCTCTGATACCATTTCTGTCACGCCCCGATCCCGGGGTCGGGTGACATCGCCATTGCTTTCAAATAAAATTCGAAAACAACCAGGCTCTTAATACAGTATATGCAAACCAGTATTTTCTCATAAATAAAAGCTCCAAAAAAATTGTCTTTACAACTCGTTAACCCAAAAACTAATACATAATTGCGGAAGCGACTAAAAGACTTAAATATCAAAATATTAAATGCAACAATCCCAAAAGAAATAACAAAATTAAATCCTAAAGTTCTTTCTTTCACCAACCCCAAAACTGGTCTTGTTCTCGATCCTCTAATTCCTCTTCTGTATCATCTGGGAGGAAAAAGGTAAGGGGTGAGTGTTTTGGAAAACACTTAGCAAGTGGGGGCCGATCGATCATACTAAAAATACATATATATATATATAGATATATTCATTTGCGAAAACTCATACTTGGATTTCAAGCATGTCATATTTCAAAACATATCATCTCATAACATGTCTCATCATAACATAACATAAACATCATCATCATAACAAAATCAACATGATTTACATATTTTGGCCAGACACTGAAATTTTTCTTATTAATCGTGGCTAACTGATCAGTCCCCTATATGTATTCCCTCTAAGGGGTGAGGTCATTTGTCGGTTATTCTTACCCACCGCATCAGGGCCATTACATAGCATAGTTCGGAAATTCCCTTTCCACTCTTAATTTGAGTCATAACAGTGCCAAAACATACTTATAACAAATCTTATCTAGAATAAGAATTACATAGAAAAATTCGAAAGAATATCATGAACGATCGAAATTTTAAATCATACATAATATTTTAAAGCATAAGCCCACTTACAAAATTCTTGCGAGTATCAAATACTTGAATAGGCGAAGCTTGAACCAAAAACTTTGGAAGCACAACTCGAAAATTCAGCCTACTGAATTTTTGAAATTCTGGCAGCCTTCTTGATTAAATTCCCTAAGCATTTTCTTCCTTAGTTCTTGGTCCTAACCTTCGAATTTATAAGAGAAATGTTGGTAGAAGAATTAGCCTATTTGCTGGAAATAGACCAAAGAAAGTGGACAAAATTCCAAGTGTACCTCAATCTCGAATTTAAGGCAGACTAGTGGACAACTCTTGAGCCTATTCTTTCCAAACTCTTTGGCCAAAGTCCACGTGCACAAGAAGAGAATTGGACAGATTTTTGGACTCCAAGTGGCAGCCAAATTCTCAAAATTATGGAGGAAAATTGGCAGCCTTGGGGTTCGAACTAAGAGAGGAATTGTAATTGGATTTTGAGAGGTCTTGTGCATTTATATAGGCGAGGTTGGACAAGATTTTGGGCTGACATGGGGCGATTTGTTGCACTGATTAAGAGAATAAAATCAGCCTTGATTTCGAAAATTGAGGAAGAAAATCTGACAATACACTAACTTGATTTAATTGCTGAAATAAGTTGGTTTGTATCCAAAAAGCTCAATCTCAAAGAAAAGGAAAGATTACCTCTTCCAAGTTTGGGAGATCATTCCTAAATTGAAAAAACTTGGAGGCCAAGTTCCGGGTTTTCACATCCTTCCCTCCTTATGAGAAGTTTCGTCCTCGAAACTTGTATTAACTTAGTTGTCTAATATGCCTAATAATTTTCAAACTTAAATCTAAAAAAAATCATAACTTATGTAATGCCCCGTTTTTATCTTAATTGAACTTATTTGAGATAATCAGTAATTTTGGAATTTAAGAGCCGACTTTTTATTGATCAGGGTCTATTTTGCAAATTTTGGAATTTTTAGGGACTAAAACGCAAAGATGGATTTTGTTATAACTTAAAAACTTGACTAAGGCTTCTTCATTTCCTCCCTTCCTTCTCCAAGTCGCCTATCTCCATTGAAGGCGAGAGAAAAGCTTCCAAGCTTTTGTGATTTTGATTTTAACTCGATCCGTCCGTTGGAATTTGATCTGAAGTAGATATCTGCGATCACAGCATCGAGTGCTCCGTTTGGAAGTAAGTTTCTCTTATTTTTACGAGGTTTTAATTTTTGGATGTCTTTAGAATTGATTGATATTAGGAGAGGATGTTCTTGAGGTTGCTGTGATAGTATATCTAAGACGGTTCGGAGATATATTGACGATCGGATTTGATATGATTTTTCTTATGATTTTCGAAACTTGGATTTTTGAGATGTGTTGGGTTTGACTTGGAAATGATGTTAGATGATTGGTTTGAGTATTTGGAATTGATATTCTGCTGTCTGCAATTTCGGTTTGATCAGTTTATAGCCGTTATGCCGTCAGTTTGAGTTTCGGGATATCGTTTCTATTGATTTGATTTTACCGAGTTTGATGAGGTTTTGCTATCGATATTGATCTTGTGACTTGTTATGTTAGATTGATTCGAAGTCCTTGGAGTTGCGAGATTGCAGCTTCGATCAGTTTGGAAGATTGAGCCGGTATAGTATCGACTTCTTACTTATCGATCGTAGAACTTGAATAGATATTGAATTGAGATTTGTTGTTTTACAGATTGAAGATTGTGAACGACAAGAAGGTATAAGACGACTTTGGAATGAAATAGGACGATTAACTTGAATTCGGATTGATTCGAGTGTCCTATAAGAAATCATATATTGCATGTTTATATGCTTATTTGAACCTATGATTGAATTGATAATTGAATGCATGAGATTTCATATGCATTCATTTTGAGCCGATTGATTATTCATTTTGAATTAGACGATCTGGAGATTATAGTTGAGTGGCCTTGGTAGGTGATTTACTACAAGTGTCGATTAACTCAATGTAATGCCCTAGAGTCTAGAGGATTAAAATATACCTCATCCACCTCGAAAGGGGAGTTCGGTGTGATTGTCTGATATTTTAACCTCGGGATCCCAAACCGAAGAAAGAAAGAAGAATTCCTTTTGATTATCTGAGTCTGGTAATCCAGAAGTTTTAAAGTCATGCATATCATTTTAATTCCGCAGTTGAATGAATTACTTGAGGTATATGTGGAATTTGATTATATATCATGTTTTGATATATTATGTGATATTGTATGCTAGTCTCTTTTACTGGGAATATTATTCTCACCGGATTATCCGGCTGTTGTCTTTGTTTGTATGTGTACTTAGCAACAGGAGGGGCAGGATTGAGTCAGAGGCAGCATGGCTAGATGGTTGAGAGGATAGAGTGAGGCTTGGATGTTAGGAGTCGTTTATGAATTCGAACTCCTTTTTGTATTGAATAAGTCCGAACTAGATTGATTATTATGCATGTTATTTTGTGAGGATTGTATAACTCTAGACCTAATCCTTTGTATCTTGTTGATTGGGATTTTATGTTATTATTGTATGGTTTGAGTTGAGTTGGAATTGGAGAAAAAAAACCAAAATTTTCTGGTACAGAGCATCTCGCTCGATCGGCTGAATCTTACCGATCGAGCGAGCACCCCTGTACCGAGTCAGAGAGCTGGACATTTATTGTCCGCTCGATCGGTAAGATTTCACCGATCGAGCGGGCGTCCTGATTTCTGGGCAGTGGCTTTAGAATTCTTTGGCCGCTCGATCGGTAAGATCTTACAGATCGAGCGGGCACTATTCTTTTAATAAAAAAAAAATATTTTGATGTCTTAATCCTTATTGTTTAATTATGTTGATTAATTGCTTTACTTCAAATTATGATTAGAATCGAGGCCTCACAACTTAATTTAGAAATTCAAATGTCAAAAATCTAACTTGTCAAACTTAAATAAAAAAAATAATAATAATTTGTTAAACTTATATCCCAAAAATCAATCTAACTAAAACCAATAAGTTACTACCAAAATCCATCAATCTTAAATCCAAAATAAATCAATATCAAATTTTATATTTCCTATTCAACATAAATAATAATCTTAATTAGTTCTTCCCCATTCTAAATACTAACCCCAAGCGGTTCTTTCTCATTCTAAATCCTAGTTTCCAATCAAGATCATATATTCTAAATTCTAATCTCCCATCAAGATCATGAACCTGGTTTTGCTCTGATACCATTTCTGTCACGCCCCGATCCCGGGGTCGGGTGACATCGCCATTGCTTTCAAATAAAATTCGAAAACAACAAGGCTCTTAATACAGTATATGCAAACCATTCTTTTCTCATAAATAAAAGCTCCAAAAAAATTGTCTTTACAACTCGTTAACCCAAAAACTAATACATAATTGCGGAAGCGACTAAAAGACTTAAATATCAAAATATTAAATGCAACAATCCCAAAAGAAATAACAAAATTAAATCCTAAAGTTCTTTCTTTCACCAACCCCAAAACTGGTCTTGTTCTCGATCCTCTAATTCCTCTTCTGTATCATCTGGGAGGAAAAAGGTAAGGGGTGAGTGTTTTGGAAAACACTTAGCAAGTGGGGGCCGATCGATCATACTAAAAATACATATATATATATATAGATATATTCATTTGCGAAAACTCATACTTGGATTTCAAGCATGTCATATTTCAAAACATATCATCTCATAACATGTCTCATCATAACATAACATAAACATCATCATCATAACAAAATCAACATGATTTACATATTTTGGCCAGACACTGAAATTCTTCTCATTAATCGTGGCTAACTGATCAGTCCCCTATATGTAATCCCTTTAAGAGGTGAGGTCATTTGTCGGTTATTCTTACCCACCGCATCAGGGCCATAACATAGCATAGTTAAAAAATTCCCTTTCCACTCTTAATTTGAGTCATAACAGTGTCAAGACATACTTATAATAAATCTTATCAAGAATAAGAATTACATAGCAAAATTCGAAAGAATATCATGAACGATCGAAATTTTAAATCATAAATAATATTTTAGAACATAAGCCCACTTACAGAATTCTTGCGAGTATCAAATACTTGAATAGGCGAATCTTGAACCAAAAACTTTGGAAGCACAACTCGAAAATTCAGCCTACTGAATTTTTGAAATTCTGGCAGCCTTTTTGATTAAATTCCCTAGGCATTTTCTTCCTTAGTTCTTGGTCCTAAACTTCGAATTTATAAGAGAAATTTTGGTAGAAGAATTAGCCTATTTGCTGGAAATAGACCAAAGAAAGTGGACAAAATTCCAAGTGTACCTCAATCTCGAATTTAAGGCAGACTAGTGGACAACTCTTGAGACTATTCTTCCCAAACTCTTTGGCCAAAGTCCACGTGCACAAGAAGAGAATTGGACAGATTTTTGGACTCCAAGTGGCAGCCAAATTCTTGAAATTATGGAGGAAAATTGACAGCCTTGGGGTTCGAACTAAGAGAGGAATTGTAATAGGATTTTGAGAGGTATTGTGCATTTATATAGGCGAGGTTGGACAAGATTTTGGGCTGACATGGGGCGATTTATTGCACTGATTAAGAGAATAAAATCAGCCTTGATTTCGAAAATTGAGGAAGGAAATCTGACAATACACTAACTTGATTTAATTGCTGAAATAAGTTGGTTTGTATCCAAAAAGCTCAATCTCAAAGAAAAGGAAAGATTACCTCTTCCAAGTTTGGGAGATCATTCCTAAATTGAAAAAACTTGGAGGCCAAGTTCCGGGTTTTCACATCCTTCTCTCCTTATGAGAAGTTTCGTCCTCGAAACTTGTATTAACTTAGTTGTCTAATATGCCTAATAATTTTCAAACTTAAATCTAAAAAAAATCATAACTTAATTTAGAAATTCAAATGTCAAAAATCTAACTTGTCAAACTTAAAAAAAAAAAAATAATAATTTGTCAAACCTATATCACAAAAATCAATCTAACTAAAACCAATAAGTTACTACCAAAATCCATCAATCTTAAATCCAAAATAAATCAATATCAAATTTTATATTTCCTATTCAACATAAATAATAATCTTAATTAGTTCTTCCCCATTCTAAATACTAACCCCAAGCGGTTCTTTCTCATTCTAAATCCTAGTTTCCAATCAAGATCATATATTCTAAATTCTAATCTTCCATCAAGATCATGAACCTGATTTTGCTTTGATACAATTTCTGTCACGCCCCGATCCCGGGGTCGGGTGACATCGCCATTGCTTTCAAATAAAATTCGAAAACAACCAGGCTCTTAATACAGTATATGCAAAACAGTCTTTTCTCATAAATAAAAGCTCCAAAAAAATTGTCTTTACAACTTGTTAACCCAAAAACTAATACATAATTGCGGAAGCGACTAAAAGACTTAAATATCAAAATATTAAATGCAACAATCCCAAAAAGAATAACAAAATTAAATCCTAAAGTTCTTTCTTTCACCAACCCCAAAAATGGTCTTGTTCTGGATCCTCTAATTTTTCTTCTGTATCATCTGGGAGGGAAAAGGTAAGGGGTGAGTGTTTTGGAAAACACTCAGCAAGTGGGGGCTGATCGATCATACCAAAAATACATATATATAGATATATTCATTTGAGAAAACTCATACTTGGATTTCAAGCATGTCATATTTCAAAACATATCATCTCATAACATGTCTCATCATAACATAACATAAACATCATCATCATAACAAAATCAACATGATTTACATATTTTGGCCAGACACTGAAATTTTTCTCATTAATCGTGGTTAACTGATCAGTCCTCTATATGTAATCCCTCTAAGAGGTGAGGTCATTTGTCGGTTATTCTTACCCACCGCATCAGGGCCATAACATAGCATAGTTCGAAAATTCCCTTTTCACTCTTAATTTGAGTCATAACAGTGCCAAAACATACTTATAATAAATCTTATCAAGAATAAGAATTACATAGCAAAATTCGAAAGAATATCATGAACGATCGAAATTTTAAATCATACATAATATTTTAAAACATAAGCCCACTTACAGAATTCTTGCGAGTATCAAATACTTGAATAGGCGAAGCTTGAACCAAAAACTTTGGAAGCACAACTCAAAAATTCAGCCTACTGAATTTTCGAAATTCTGGCAGCCTTCTTGATTAAATTCCCTAAGCATTTTCTTCCTTAGTTCTTGGTCCTAACCTTCGAATTTATAAGAAAAATATTGGTAGAAGAATTAGCCTATTTGCTGGAAATAGACCAAAGAAAGTGGACAAAATTCCAAGTGTACCTCAATCTCGAATTTAAGGCAGACTAGTGGACAACTCTTGAGACTATTCGTTCCAAACTCTTTGGCCAAAGTCCACGTGCACAAGAAGAGAATTGGACAGATTTTTGGACTCCAAGTGGCAGCCAAATTCTCAAAATTATGGAGGAGAATTGGCAGGCTTGGGGTTCGAACTAAGAGAGGAATTGTAATAGGATTTTGAGAGGTCTTGTGCATTTATATATAGGTTGGACAAGATTTTGGGCTGACAAGGGGCGATTTATTGCACTGATTAAAAGAATAAAAATCAGCCTTGATTTCGAAAATTTAGGAAGGAAATCTGACAATACACTAAATTGATTTAATTGCTGAAATAAGTTGGTTTGTATCCAAAAAGCTCAATCTCAAAGAAAAGGAAAGATTACCTCTTCCAAGTTTGGGAGATCATTCCTAAATTGAAAAAACTTGGAGGTCATGTTCCGGGTTTTCACATCCTTCCCTCCTTATGAGAAGTTTCGTCCTCGAAACTTGTATTAACTTAGTTGTCTAATATTCCTAATAATTTTCAAACTTAAATCTAAAAAAAATCATAACTTAATTTAGAAATTCAAATGTCAAAAATCTAACTTGTCAAACTTAAATAAAAAAATAATAATAATTTATCAAACTTATATCCCAAAAATTAATCTAACTAAAACCAATAAGTTACTACCAAAATCCATCAATCTTAAATCCAAAATAAATCAATATCAAATTTTATATTTCCTATTCAACATAAATAATACACTTAATTAGTTCTTTCCCATTCTAAATACTAACCCCAAGCGGTTCTTTCTCATTCTAAATCCTAGTTTCCAATCAAGATCATATATTCTAAATTCTAATCTCCTATCAAGATCATGAACTTGGTTTTGCTCTGATACCATTTCTGTCACGCCCCGATCCCAGGGTCGGGTGACATTGCCATTGCTTTCAAATAAAATTCGAAAACAACCAGGCTCTTAATACAGTATATGCAAACCAGTCTTTTCTCATAAATAAAAGCTCCAAAAAAATTGTCTTTACAACTCGTTAACCCAAAAACTAATACATAATTGCGGAAGAGACTAAAAGACTTAAATATCAAAATATTAAATGCAACAATCCCAAAAGAATAACAAAATTAAATCCTAAATTTCTTTCTTTCACCAACCCCAAAACTGGTCTTGTTCTCGATCCTCTAATTCTTCTTCTTTTATCATCTGGGAGGGAAAAGGTAAGGGGTGAGTGTTTTGGGAAACACTCAGCAAGTAGGGGCCGATCGATCATACCAAAAATACATATATATAGATATATTCATTTGAGAAAACTCATACTTGGATTTCAAGCATGTCATATTTCAAAACATATCATCTCATAACATGTCTCATCATAACATAACATAAACATCATCATCATAACAAAATCAACATGATTTACATATTTTGGCCAGACACTGAAATTTTTCTCATTAATCGTGGCTAACTGATCAGTCCCCTATATGTAATCCCTCTAAGGGATGAGGTCATTTGTCGGTTATTCTTACCCATCGCATCAGGGCCATAACATAGCATAGTTCGAAAATTCCCTTTCCACTCTTAATTTGAGTCATAACAGTGCCAAAACATACTTATAACAAATCTTATCAAGAATAAGAATTACATAGAAAAATTCAAAAGAATATCATGAACGATCGAAATTTTAAATCATACATAATATTTTAAAACATAAGCCCACTTACAGAATTCTTGCGAGTATCAAATACTTGAATAGGCGAAGCTTGAACCAAAAACTTTGGAAGCACAACTCGAAAATTCAGCCTACTGAATTTTCGAAATTCTGGCAGCCTTTTTGATTAAATTCCCTAAGCATTTTCTTTCTTAGTTCTTGGTCCTAACCTTCGAATTTATAAGAGAAATGTTGGTAGAAGAATTAGCCTATTTGCTGGAAATAGACCAAAGAAAGTGGACAAAATTCCAAGTGTACCTCAATCTCGAATTTAAGGCAGGCTAGTGGACAACTCTTGAGACTATTCTTCCCAAACTCTTTGGCCAAAGTCCACGTGCACAAAAAGAGAATTGGACAGATTTTTGGACTCCAAGTGGCAGCCAAATTCTCAAAATTATGGAGGAGAATTGGCAGCCTTGGGGTTTGAACTAAGAGAGGAATTGTAATAGGATTTTGAGAGGTCTTGTGCATTTAAATAGGCAAGGTTGGACAAGATTTTGGGCTGACATGGGGCGATTTGTTGCACTGATTAAGAGAATAAAATCAGCCTTGATTTCGAAAATTGAGAAAGAAAATCTGACAATACACTAACTTGATTTAATTGCTGAAATAAGTTGGTTTGTATCCAAAAAGCTCAATCTCAAAGAAAAGGAAAGATTACCTCTTCCAAGTTTGGGAGATCATTCCTAAATTGAAAAAAACTTGGAGGCCAAGTTCCGGGTTTTCACATCCTGTGTCATTTACATGCATGATATTATATGTTTGCCGTCCAAATTATTTATTTTGCTCTTAATTTTTGAATGCGTCGATTATATATATATATATAATTCGACAATTTACCTACTAAATAAAACGTTTACAATTAGTGATTTGTTGAAAATATATTATATTATATTAGAATTGTTGAAAATTGAGTTGTATTATTTTGAAAATTAGTGTGTGATGATGTTGATGATGATGATTTAATTTTTGGACTAATCTCCCATTGAGATCTATAAATAGGTCTCTCCATTTGTGTAGAAAAACACAATTTGAGAGAATAAATTTAAAGTGTGGAGTTTGAGAATATTTTGAGTTTTTGAGTTTAATAAATTTTACTTTCACAACACGTTATGAGCACGATCGCTCGAAGGTTCTCTATAATTTTCGACGCTCCAAAATACAAGAAAAAGTAAAAAATATTCAACAAGTAAGAATTTTTATTTTACTGTTTATATATTTTTATTGTGTATATATTAATATATAATATCATGTTATGAATTTTTTAAAAAACTTGTTATAAATCCTGGGAGGATGTTAAGACGACATCCCACACTCCCGGTAAGGGATACGACAAGTATAAAAGCCTCTAAGGTTTTTAAACATTATAATCATATTTGTATAATGTCATGTTATTATATAAAAGGTTGTCTATGACACCTATCTTATAATAATGTGGTATGATATACTATACCTGACTTTATACTAACTATATTGGTATAATTTCATAATATTATATAAAAGGCTGTCTACGACACCGATCTTATAATAATGTGATATGATATACATAATTATTTAATTATGATTATCATTATATGCATTGTATCATTATCACAAATTTTTATTCAACACATACTCGATTATTCTTTACCCCCAACGGTCACAAACGGCTAGTTTTTGGCCTATGAATATTTTCACTCAAACTCATTTTCAATCACACCAAAATTCATTCTTCATCTCAAAACATTTTCTCCTCGGTTTTTTTTCGAAAAAGAAGAAGATGGAGTTTTTGGCTTTTCTAAGGATATTTTTCATAATGATTATGATCATCATGCTCACGAGTTTTGTACTCACCAGCGATTTTTCACCACATGCTTTTTCTCTATTTGTACACTTACTTGTACACATCGTTTATCCATTATTTTGTATTGTCATATTAATGGAAATTAACTAATAAAATACATTGTTATTTTTCTAGTACCACCATGTCAAACTTGGCAAAGCTTGAATTCGTTGCACTCGATATCACTGGAAAAAATTATATGACATGGACTCTTGATGTTGAGATGCATCTTGAGTCATTGGGTCTAAGTGAAAGCATTAAAGAAAATAATATATTAACCTCACAAGATAAAGCAAAAACTATGATTTTCTTGCGCCGACATCTTGATAAAGGGTTGAAATGTGAGTATCTCACAGAAAAAGACCCAATGACTTTATGGAAAGGGCTGAAAGAAAGATTTGAGCATATAAGGGAAGTGATACTTTCGACCGCCCGTGATGAATGGAATACGTTAAGATTTCAAGACTTTAAAAAAGTCAGTGATTATAATTCTGCGATGTATCGAATAGTCTCGCAATTAAAATTCTGTGGACTTGAAGTCACAGAGATGGAAATGCTTGAGAAAACATTTTCCACTTTTCACGCATCGAATATAACTCTACAACAACAGTATAGAGTGCGTGGATTTTTGAGATATTCCGAACTAATCGCATGTCTTCTTGTGGCGGAAAAGAACAACGAATTGTTAGTAAGAAATCATCAATCCCGACCCACTGGATCAACGACATTTCCTGAAGCAAATGTCGTAATGAAAAATGAAAACCAAAATCAAAGGAATAGAACAAATTTTGGTCGTGGACGAGGTCGAGGACGTGGGCGTGGACGTGGACGTAGAAATGACCGTGGTCGTGGACGCAGTCGTGGATATGAAAATAATCGAGATAGTTATTTCAGTAACTCATCTCAAAAGAGCGTCACGCACCACCCACTAAAAAGGCAGCATGAAAACATGAGTGAAAATGAAAATCACTCAAAAAAAACCGAGAGTGTTTGTTATAGATGTGGCACTCCGGGACATTGGTCATGAACTTGTCGAGCCCCCGAGTACCTTTGTAAGCTCTATAAAGAATCGATAAAGGGGAAAGGAAAAGAGACCAATTTTGTTGAAAATAGTGACCATTTAATTGGTTCAACTAGTTTCAGTGCTGCAGATTTTTTGAATGATTTTGAAAACATTGATTAAAAGATTGGTGGGACTAGATTGTAACAAATTTGTATTTTTCATGCATTTTTGTATTATAAAGCATGTTATATTTTACATTTGTATTGTACTTAATTTTTCTTTATTACATTTTTGTGAAGTTTGATATGGAAAATGCTATGAGCAAACATGGAAATAATATCATGAAAATTTGCATACCGGATAGTGGTACAACGCACACTATTCTGCGAGATGAAAGATATTTCTTGGAACTAAAACCAACAAAAACAATGGTGAATACAATATCAGGTCCTGTAGACTTGATTGAAGGTTTTGGTAAAGCGAAATTTTTGTTACCTAATGGTACAAAATTTTTGATAAATGATGCTTTATATTCACCACGATCGAAAAAAAATTTGTTGAGTTTTAATGACATATATTCTCATGGGTATGATACTGAGACAATGACTGATGGAAATCAGAAATATATGTGTCTTACCACATATAAGTCAGGAAAGAAATTTGTAGTTGAGAAACTACCAATGCTCCCTACTGGATTGCATTATACACATATAAGTCCAATTAAATCAAATATGGTGATGGATAATTCATCAATATTAACAAATTGACATGATCGATTGGAACATCCTGGTTCAACAATGATGCAAAGAATTATTGAAAATACACATGGTCATCCACTGAAAGACCAGAAGATCTTTCAGAATAATAAGTTTCAATGTAAAGCATGTTCACTTGGAAAACTTATTATAAGACCATCACCAGCTAAAATCCAAACTGAATCACCCATATTTCTTGAACGTATTCAGGGTGATATTTGTGGGCCAATTCATCCACCATGTGGACCATTTCGATACTTTATGGTATTGATCGATGCCTCTAGCAGATGGTCACATGTATGCTTATTGTCAACTCGGAATGTGGCATTTGCAAGATTGATGGCTCAAATAATAAAATTGCAAAATCAATTTCCCGATTATACAATCAATAAAATAAGACTTGATAATGTTGGAGAATTTACATCCCAGACTTTCAATGATTATTGTATGTCAATGGGAATCACTGTTGAACATCCTGTAGCTCATGTTCATACGCAAAATGGATTAGCTGAATCATTGATTAAACGTCTACAACTGATTGCTAGACCAATGATTATGAAAACAAAACTCCCTATTTCTATATGGGGACATGCAATTTTACATGCTGCGGCATTAATTCGCATCAGACCAAGTGCATATCATAAATTCTCCCCATTGCAACTTGCATTTGGTAAAGAACCAAATATCTCTCATCTAAGAATTTTTGGATGTATGGTGTAAATGCCTATTGCACCACCTCAACGATCAAAAATGGGTCCTCAAAGAAAAATCGATATTTATATCGGTTATGATAGTCCATCAATCATTCGATATCTTGAGCCTCAGACAGGCGATGTGTTTACAGCACGCTTTGTTGATTGTCATTTTAATGAAGAAATATTCTCAGTGTTAGGGGGAGAAAAGAAACACATCGAAAAAGAAATCACATGGTATGCACCATCATTGTTACATTTGGATCCAAGGACCAAACAATGTGAAAAAAATGTACAGCAAATTGTACATTTGCAAAGAATAGCAAATCAAATTCCAGATGCATTTGCAGACACAAAAGGGGTGACAAAATCATATATACATATTGTAAATGCCCCAACTCGAATTGAAATTCCAAAGAAACAGATTGAAGACACTCATGATGTCATTAAACGCCTGAAGCGTGGAAGGCCAGTCGATTCCAAGGATAAAAATCCTCGGAAAAGAAAAGGCATAGAGAAGCACGATGATCATAAAATAGAAAATGGTGTTCCAAAAGAAACACCTGATGATGAAAATGTTCTGTCAGAACCACAAACTGACGAGAATCGTGAAATCTCTATCAATTATATTAATACTGGAAAAATATGGAACCGAAAAGACATAGAAGATATTGATGAGATATTTTCTTATAATGTGGCTTGTGACATCATAAATAAAAATGAGGATCATGAACCAAAATCTTTTGGTGAATGTAAAACTCGTCATGATTGGGCCAAATAGAAAGATGCCATCCAGGTTAAATTGGATTCCCTGAATAAACGTAATGTTTTTGGACCTATAGTCCTCACACCTGAAGGTGTAAAACCTGTTGGATACAAATGGGTTTTTATTCGAAAGCGAAATGAGAAAAATGAAATAGTCAGATATAAAGCTAGACTTATTGCACAAGGTTTTTCTCAAAGGCCTGGAATTGATTATGAAGAAATGTATTCTCCTGTTATCGATGCAATTACGTTTCGATATTTGATTAGTTTGGCAGTGTCTGAAAATTTGGAAATGTGTCTTATGGATGTTGTTACAGCTTACTTATACGGATCACTTTATAGTGATATATACATGAAAATCCCTGAAGGATTTAAGATGCCTGAAGCACAAAGTTCAAAACCCAGAGAATTTTATTCTGTAAAATTGCAAAGATCATTATATGGGTTGAAGCAATCAGGCCAAATGTGGTATAATCGGCTAAGTGATCACTTGATGAAAAAGGGATATGTAAATGATCCAATATGCCCTTGTGTTTTCATCAAGAAAACAACATCCGGATGTGTAATTATTGCTGTATATGTTGATGATTTAAACATCATTGGAACGAATAAAGAAATTCAAGAAGTTATGATGTACTTGAAAGAAGAATTTGAAATCAAGGATCTTGAAAAAACCAAGTACTGTCTGGGTTTGCAAATCGAACAAAAAGAATGTGGAATTTTTGTTCACCAGGCAAATTATACAGAAAAGATCCTTAAACATTTTAATATGGATAAATCAAATCCATTAAGTACTCCAATGGCTGTAAGATCATTAAACATAGAAAAGGATCCATTCCGTCCATGTGAGGATGATGAAGTTATTCTTGGTCTAGAAGTACCATATCTAAGTGCCATTGGTGCCCTTATGTATCTTGCAAATTGCACTAGACCTGATATATCTTTTGCTGTAAATTTATTGGCAAGATTCAGTTCATATCCAACAAAGAGGCACTGGAACGGAATTAAACATATATTCCGTTATCTACGAGGAACGACAGATTTGGGACTTTTGTACTCAAAAGATACCAATCAAAGTATCATTGGTTATGCTGATGCTGGATATTTATCTGATCCACATAAGGCACGTTCCCAAACCGGATATGTATTTACTCGTGGAGGCACCGCAATTTCTTGGCGTTCACAGAAACAAACACTCGTAACAACTTCATCAAATCACGCCGAGATTATTGCATTACATGAAGCAAGTCGTGAATGTGTGTGGTTAAAATCAATGACACAACATATCCAAACTTCTTGTGGATTATCAGTAGACAAGAAGCCTGTGACGTTGTATGAAGACAATGCTGCATGTATTTCTCAAATGAAAGAAGGATACATCAAAAGTGACAGAACCAAACATATCCCCCCAAAGTTCTTTGCCTACACTCAAGAGCTTGAGAAGAATAAAGATATTGATATCTGTTACATTCAATCAAGTGAGAACTCATCAGATCTCTTCACAAAGGCACTTCCCACGATGCGCAATCTACGGAATATGTGAAGAATCACTCATATTAACATGAGGGGGATTTTACGTGGCTGCACTCTTTTTTCCTTGCTATGGTTTTTATCCCACTGGATTTTTTCTAGTAAGGTTTTTAACGAGGCAGCATAAAACACATAATAAAGACAATCATCATATGACGATCATCATCACATGGGGGAGTGTTGAAAATATATTATATTATATTAGAATTGTTGAAAATTGAGTTGTATTATTTTGAAAATTAGTGTGTGATGATGTAGATGATGATGATTTAATTTTTGGACTAATCTCTCATTGAGATCTATAAATAGGTCTCTCCATTTGTGTAGAAAAACACAATTTGAGAGAATAAATTTAAAGTGTGGAGTTTGAGAATATTTTGAGTTTTTGAGTTTAATAAATTTTACTTTTCACAACATATTTAATTTATAAATGATAGTTGATCACATACGTACGTTTCAACTGCACTAAGTGGTCAAGTACATTGTATATATACGTTTTTGTTTAGTAGGTATTTTGTCAAACAAGCTAATTAAGATATATTATAGAGTCTGATTCAAAAGCCTCTATGGACTCAATTCAATCTTAAGAGTTGTGATGTTTCAGAATTTGGTTATATTATTTCCAGTTGTCGTTTTTTTCGTATGAACAATAAAACCTTTAAAGTTGAATTTGTTAGGAGGCAAGCGAATAAAGCAACTCATTCTTTGGTGGATCCGAACAGCTATTCATTAAGCTTACGTTAGCACTTGGTTTACTATATCAGAGCCCATTACTGATATGATGATTGCGGATTGTCTCATTCTTTATGTTTAATAATAAAATTGAATGTTTTGATTTTTTTAAAAAAAACTTTCTTTGAGGAAACATACAATATATTTACATACATGATACATATAACATATTTGAATATTTACATTTTTTGTTCAATGCATATTTGCAGTGTTTAGTCTTAGAACTATATGATGAAATAGGTGGACCCTTGGGCTAAGGTTAGGCTTAGTTATGGGGCGCTCGTGCTCGGACTTTTTGTTTGTTATGTCACTGGTGAAAATGGATGGGCCCAGTAGGCTCTAAGCCCATTTTATATTATTAGTCCAAGAAATCCGAGCTATTTTTTTTTACCCCCGGTTAGAATCCAAATAACCGCTCGGTCAAATTTTAGTTCGGTTTGGATATTCTCTCCCTACCATATGTTTTAAATATTTACTAGCATAAGCGCACATACGCGTTGCGTGTGTATAAAATCATATAAAATATTTAATATTGTATGTTCTGTATAAATATTATTTTTTCGATAATATTTGATTTTTTTCATTTATAAAATAATATAAAAATAAATTTAAAATTTATTTATCAATTTATCTTATCTATAATGTTTAATTGAGAAAAATATGAAAATTTGAAATATCGAAATTTCAAAAAAATAAAATAAAAGTAAAAGTGTAATATTTATATCACATAAGGACAATTTCGACAAATAAAAATATGGTGTCTAAGGGGATGATCATCCCACTCGATATATCAGTCCATGATAGGGTCTAGACATCTCATAGGTTTATTTATACTATTTTTTAAACATATAATGCTATATTTAGAAAAATTATCATAATATTTTTAAAATAACTTATTCAAATATTTTTGTGACATTTTTTTTTGTTTTAAATGATATTACTTCAACTTGTTTTTTTTTCCTTTGATATGTATCCCCACTCCCAATTTGTTTCGACTTCTCTTTTAAGAAATAATTATTGTTATGTTTGGACTTTCTTATCACCATTTTTTTATTTTTCCTGGTCACATAACTTATTTCTATTCCTTTGTTTTGTTTTTCTTTTGCCACCAGATTATTAATTCTATCCAAACATACGGCATAACTTTTTTTGTTGGATGGATCTTACATATTCCGATGTGATTTCCAATCAACATATTATATATATATATAGAGAGAGAGACTCAAACGATACACTGTCACATGTTATATACTATAATTTATTTTGCAATTGATTTTCTATTTCATTAATCCCACTGTCTTTCGTAATTGATTAACTGAATCCAATGAAATCTTGGTCCCAATTATCTAATAACCACAGCATAAATGATATTAATTCTTACATTTAATAAATATAGATATTGTCGAGATGTGTGTAGTTTCTTGGTTTGAGCATAATTATAAATAATAAATGTGGGAACTATTTCCGATATACATTATATAACTTTCTCAAAAGTAATTTCAATTAGTATTATTTTAGCACCGTTTCGGTACAGCAAATTTGTGTGGGTATTAATGGCTATTAAAAACTTTTGAATTGGTTGAAAATTTGTATGGTTATTATTAATGGCTGTTAAAAAAACTTTTTAAATGAATGAGCTGTGGCTTGGCTTGCCAGTTGGTCCGTAATTAATAGGTATCAAAACACGTTATTTCAATCACACCTCTTGGCTCTCATTAATTTATGAGGAATATTGGTCAATTTATATAACCTTTTTTCAAAAAATTAAATAAATAAATAATTTCAAGTCCGCGGCAATAAATAAATAGATATTGCACTTGTTCAAATTGGTGAAATATATAAGCTCTTCATAAATAGTCCGGAGTTTTATTTCCTTGTCATTTTTGGACAAGCAAGTTTGTTGCATAGTGTTGTAGTTGTTCATTGTAGTTTACCTGGCTAGCATAATTTGCAAACTATTGTCAAATTTTTTGTGAGACATTTTTTAATATTCCGAAATTATCCGTTATTTTTTTGTTTTTTGTTTTTTGTGTTATATTTTTTAACTTGAGTAATACTACAGGTATTAAAAAAATTCTCTCGCCATGAAAAAAATTCAATTAAAAAAAATTTACTTAACAAATCTCATACTACATTGAATACAAAATAGGTGTGATAATAGCAAAATAATACGATACAATTGTTTTAAATACCATTGTACAATATATTGATTTTATTTTTAGCATTGTTATTTTAATTTTTATTTACTTTTTTCCTTTTTTTAAAAAAAAACTTTAAACTTTAATTTTTTTGTTGAATATTAATTCGTTCATTGTGCCACTATCCATAAATCATTCAACTTCATGTAATTGTTCTTCTTTGTTAAATCATTCATCTTCTAATTTTGTATATATCCATCCCATGTGTCATGGTTCCTAGCTAGTATATATTAATATAACACAAGCCGAGTTCAGAATGTGTTGCTTTAAGTTTGGCCAGATTACATGTGGCTTTAAAGAAAGAATAGTGCCCATAAATCATAATCATGCTAATTTTTTTTAAATTTATTTGCAAGTCTATGATGTGACCGAATATATGTCATAAATCTCTGACTTGTCGATGTCCACTAGTTTTCAACATGTTAAAACCTTAAAACGCCAAATCAAACATCAATATTATATTTAAAATCTAGCTTAAGTCCATGTTCGATGCACTCATGCACATATTTTTATTTTAAATTCAAATAATCAAATTGAACATTTTGTAACTTTATTCGAGAGTAAAGTCGCAGACTTATAACCCCCTAAAATCTTCTCTCCCCTTATTCTAAACCAATAGTCTCATCAATCTCTAACAAGTTGTGAGTTTATACAACTTGTAAGATAGTACCTCAATCGGTATATTTATTTATCCATATTTTAAGAAATGATTAATATATATTTTTTTTTTTATTTTTATGAAATGGAAACCCGTAGTCGCTATTTTTTAGTGTGCACTGACTAAACCCTCAAACCAACGCATCAACTTGCAACCTAAGCTAATCAAATAAACCGTATCAGACAAGTCCTATGTAACAAGCTAATTCAAAAAAATGTTAACAGTTGGTCAAAATTCATTCACTATAACTTAAACACTTCTTGAGGACAACTATTAACATAGTACTCTAGATAACACTGATGTTTGAAAAATATTGGTCACTTTATAAAGATTTGAGCTCGATCAAAAAAGGAAAGATTTAAATTTTTAAAAAATAAAAAAGAATGTGATAATGGACGCATTTCACCGCAATCATCGGTTCCAAGAGTTGACAAATCGGAGTTTGCATAGGTCGCATGCACGTCTTTTCATCTAATGAACATTCCACCTGTGTTGCCATTTTTACAGATGGCGAGTCTCCAATCTTTTTCAATTTATAACTGGCAGACACCTTCACACGCCTTCGTTACGCGCTCATTTATTGTGGTCCAACAAATCTCTTTTATTTTCAAATTCATGCACAATATATATATATACTATATAAATCCATGTTAATAAATGTTTATGTATATATTATTTTTTTGCCAGAGAAATTACACATTAACGTTAGTTATGCAAAACAAACAACATTCATCTGAGTGAGGTGTTATTGATAAGGTCACAGGTCATTATAATCTCCGCTCCACCAAAAAACTTCCCATTTCGAGAACGCGACGAAATCTTGGCTGAGAGAAAATAAAGAAATAAAGAAAGACTCTCTCGTTTTCTGAAGAAAAAAAATGGCGAAATCTGCTGTTGTTTTGCGCTTACCCTTTCTCGTTTTGTTATCGATAATGTCGATATATTTAAGTTCGGTGGAGGGGAAATTCAAAAACACCATGTTCTGTAACTGGGGGGCTCCCCATTATGCTTTAAAGGGGAATGGGGACGATGTTACTCTAGTCCTGGATCAAGAATCTGGTGTGTATATACAAGTTTTTTTTTCTTTTTTTTTGCTTCTGTGCTAGCTAGCTAGCTTCAAGTTTGTAAAATCTTGGGTTGTTTTCAGGTTCTGGAATCGAATCGAATAGAACATTTCTGTTCGGAACTTTTGAGATGCAGATCAAATTGGTGCCCGGAAACTCAGCCGGAACCGTCACGGCTTACTATGTAAGTGCCTGAATCTCGGACTTTCTAGAGTTTTGGGAAAGTGAGTGATTTTTCTGATATACTATGGTTTTGTATTTCTTGGTGTGCAGTTGTCTTCCATTGGTGACAAACACGATGAAATAGACTTCGAATTTCTTGGAAATGTATCGGGACAGCCCTACACCATCCACACCAACATATTCTCTCAAGGATGCGGCGGCAGAGAGCAGCAGTTTCATCCCTGGTTCGACCCAACTGCAGACTTCCACAACTACACCATACATTGGAGCCCAACTCAAGTAATGTAAGATTCATTAATTCATACATTCATTTTCTTGTCTTGTTTCTGTTTGTTATTATGTCCTAGCTAGATTAGTTGATTAGTCAAAAAAGGTTCGATTTTTACAACCAATAATGATTACACGTGAAATTTTACAATTATTTTCAAGATACAGAGAACTCCTGAACTCCTGTCAATGTCATCCTATGCCCCATCTGCACATTCATATATAATCTATATATATTATTCAACACTGGCCAAACTTTCTTGTTTCAGATGGTATGTCGACAGAGTCCCAATAAGGGTCTACAACAACTATCTGAAAGATGGAATCCCATACCCAAATCTTCAAGAAATGAGGGTGTACTCCAGTCTTTGGAACGCCGATAGTTGGGCCACACGAGGGGGGCTCGACAAAATCGATTGGCGAAAAGCCCCCTTCGCAGCGGAACTGCGGAATTTCAGAGCAAATGAGTACAGCTACGATGAGAGGCCACCCCCGAGTATGGATATCATCGAGTATGACTCGATGATTTACCGGTCGGAGCTGGATGAAGATGAAAAAGCAGCAATGAAAGAGCTGAGGAAAAACCATATGACATATGACTACTGCAAAGATGTGAAACGATACCGTGGACTGTTTCCTGGTGACTGCTTTATGCCACAACATTGATATGTATTACAATCCGAGTCCATATTTGCTAAAATTCTTGGGAAGGCTGCAAACAAAGGCATATGGTTCATGTTTCTTGGGCACCATAGTTTATTAGTTTGCCATTGTTTGTTTAGCCATTGTTATTGTTGGGATTCATTAATTCATATATAGTTGAAACATCCTCATCCCCAAACACGTCTCCGTTATCGGGCAGGATTTTTTTGGTTGTATATATAGATATATTGCTGGTTTCATTGAAATGCCACTTGATTCTATATATTTTCTAGTTTTGTACTATTTTGTGAGGAGATTTAGCTGTGGACAGCTGTTTGTTTGTCTAGTTGGTGGGCAAATACAGTGGGTGGGATGGATGAAACCGTAGACTGGTTCTTCCACTTTAATGCACTTAAATGATGAATTCTATTTCTTTTATACGAATTGTCTTGTAATTTGTATGGTCATACTAGACCGGTCCAGTCTATTTTCCGGTTTCTATGGGGAAAATTGGCTTTTTTGTTTACCCCCTTGATTTTCTTGTTATTGCATATCGGGTCGGATCGGAGGCGAGATCGAGTGGGATTATATGTACCATTGTAATGCGTTGGAAATGTTAAAGGTTTAAATTGTTTACATGAATGATTAAAAAAGTTGTTGATTTTAAATTAAGAGAGACAAGACCACAACCATATAGCATTTATATATGCGGTTGGCAACATGGTACTGATCAACATCCCACGTACTGCATGTGCCGCCCAATTGCAAAATTTGGCCTACCTTAATTTAAATGGCATGTATAGTAATAGTAGTAGCACTCATTGTACAATAATAATAAATTCCATCAATAATTAATGCCACAACCCAAGTTGTTTGTAGACCCGTCAAAACGGATCGACGGGAAGATGTGTGATGACTCATAGTCTAATGAGACGAGTCGGTCCGCGCGTTATTTAGAAGGATAGAAAAAATTTCAATTTAACTTGTTTATTTATCGGTAGACTATAGAGGAGTAAAATATGTGAATAATGCTAGAGTTACAATCAATATATCGTATAACGATATTTACAACAATGATGTCGTGATATTTTGCTATTATCTCGTTAGATTTTGATATAATATCGTGAGATTTTGCATTTCATGTATCGTAAAATTCGATAAATTAAAATTTTGTATTGAATTTTTTGTGGTGTAAAAATTATTGTACAAATTTGGTTGTACATGTAGCATTGCTAAAAAAATATGCAAGACTCATCAACTCGACAATGGTCTACTCAAAAAATATAGGGTTAAGGTTGAAGTTTTTTTGTTCGAGTCAGATCTAGTTAGACCCGAAAGTTAACCTAAAAAATTTAATCGGGTTCGGATTGAGTCTCGGGTTGACCCGGTATGACCCAAAATTTTCTTAAAATTATTTTTATATATATTTAATAAGGATTGTAGAGCCGTCAAAACGGATCGGGTCCATCAGACCAACCCGCCCCCGCCATGAAAAATTGGCGGGTTGGGTGGGGGTTTTACTGGCCCTTTTGGAGGCGGGCCTAAACGGGCCAACCCAAACGGGCCGCGGTTGAGGCGGGGCGGGATGGGGCGGGCCGGCCCGCCTGTTTTATTAAAAAATAAAATTTTTAAATTTTTTTTAATTATGGGTATAAAAACACTTATTTTTAGATAATGTGATTTTAAAATTTTAAAACTAGTATTTAATATATTTTTAATATCTTACATTATTATTTTTTTATGGTAACATATTTATTTATATTATTCAAATTATTTGGGAATGTGACTTTTTATCCAAAATATAAAGGTTAACATCAAAATTTTATATGATTTATTTGATTTGTTTGATTGTGACATTTATTATTTGTTATTATGTAACATTGTTGATATATATTTTTCAATCTCAAATATTAATTTTGTTTTCTTTTTAAAATTTTGGCGAGTTGGCTCGCCTAGCCCGCAACCTACGGCGGGGGGGGGGGGGGGGGCTGGTGTGTTATTGGTTGGGGTTTTTATGGCCCGCCTTGCCGCGGGCATGGTGGGCCGGGTCGGGCCGGCCCGTCTGACAGCTCTAAAGGATTGATTACATTTTTATATATTTTATTTTTTTAAAATACTTATTGTATATCGTGTAATAGATTATTATCATTTAATATTTATTTTGTAAAATTTTATTTTTAAAATTAATTAATTATATTTTATAAGTATATTTAAAAATTTCTAGTTATATATATATATATGTGAAATTTTGCCATTATGTGTTTAAATTAAACTATTATTATTATTATTATTATTATTATTATTATTATTATTATTATTATTATTATTATTATTATTATTATTATTATTATTATTATTATTATGTGTTTTGAATTTTTATTTAATTATTTAGTTAAAAAAACTTAAAAACTAAAATTAAATCGGGTTGATTTGGATTGATCGGGTTAGGGTTAATCATTTTTGGATTGGGGTTGGGCTCGAGTTGAGAATTTATTGTATGATGCATTGCATCAAACCGATTCGAACACACATATTTCATTCGGATTGACACCCCTATTTTTCGGTGCGCTTGAAGTGTGCCAATCAGGCGGATCTAAATTTTTTTCAGTTATATTAAGTGGGCCGAGATATGTTGGAATGCAATTCGCCACAACCTATCATTTGGTGGAGTCGAGATGAGAAATTATCAATCCATCATGTCTATTTTGGCATGGTTTAGAGGATGATCAGCGCGACGAGGCCAACCCATTGACATCTCTCATTGTTTTTTTGTAATCAATTATGCTTATAATTGTAACCAATAAAATAATTTTGACAAATAAAATGTGTATACATGCATTGGAATATATATAACAAAAATATTGGACTTTAAAACAATTTAAGTAAATGGTAAAATTGAGTTTTTAACTTGATCATGTACCAAATAAATCATTTTTAATATTTCATGTACTAATTTGACATTTTATCAATAGTTCGTCTACCAAAATTAATTTTACTCTTTTATCCTATATGTTTTTTTGTAAAATAAAATAATAATAATAATAATAATAATAATAATAATAATAATAATAATAATAATAATAATAATAATAATAATAATAATAATAATAATAATAATAATAATGATGATGATGATGATGATGATGTAGTCTTGTGATGTTAAATTATTGGATAATGGTAAAGATACAACAAATATCGTGTACACCGATATTTACAACAATTATATCGTGAGATTTGCTATTTTATCATGAGATTTTGTATTCAATTTATCGTGAGATTTTGATATATATCATTTTTACATTGTGTTGTAAGATTTGTTGTACAAAATTTGTTGTACATGTAGCATTGCTCTAAATTATTAGAGGTAAAATATAAATACATTTATTTCAAGGGCAAATTATTTTTAAATCCCCAAACCCAAACATTTCTTTCTCTTAACTCTCTACACTCAAATTTTTTTGTTTCAAGTCCCTAGTGGTCCCCAAATTTGTCTTAACAAAGTATTTAGCAATTAATCCTTTGTACGTGGCATTGTTTTACCTATCGAACCAGTTCAGGCAAAGTAGAACTATCGGTTACGCAAGGTTTCCAGCCGATATACTCTGGATTAGGGTCCAACATGCTTCCGTAAGATGAATTAAATTCAAAAACCTCTTTGACCAAAGTGTCGTCGGGTCATACCTGCCGAGTTTTACGAAGTGCTCCTCACACTCCAACCACGCAGTCGCAACAGATGGTTTCTGCACAAGCTCCTTCAACGACACCCATCACAGCCTTAATTCGTTTTCTACCTTAAGGCGTATGGTATATGAATTTAATTATAAAATATGAGCATGAAAGAACAAGAGACTTTAGAAAAATTATTCAGACATAATATTATTACATAAATCAACTCCTTTGAAGAGGAGAAGACAACTTGTTTAGCTACTCATAGTAGCTTTGTTCTTGAAATACATAAAAGAAAACTTATTACAAACTTAGAAAGAGAAATATTATAACAATTTATTTGTAAGAAAACTGAAGGGAATGATCGACGTCTTCAACTTTCTTGAACGCTTGTATTTATAGCTGAGGTTCACTCATTTCACCGAGAAACTACAGGAAATATTACAGCTGTTTGTCTTGTCCTTCTATGCCATTATTAATGGCACCTATAGCTAGTGGATGAATCACCCGTTATTCACCTTGTCCTGTCATGCCATTATTGATGGCATCGTTTGTTGGTGGAGGAGTCACATGTCATCCTTTTTCTTTTGGCTCTATCCTCCTCACATGCCTTCTTTATTCTTGTCGGGGCATATTCTGCTTTTGCAGTGGTCCCCTGAAAAAACGCATCTTTGGTGGTCCCTGTCCACCTTTGCTTGTCTCGAAAAAATCTTTTCGATCCATTCGGGGTCTGAATGTTTTTCCGAACTCTGGCTCCTTCTGATCAGGACATTCTGGGCAGATAACCTCTGACCATCTTCCTATGTGAGCCATGTTACAAAATTTTTGGCGAGTTTCTTTACTCCCCGGCAGCTTGTTGTTCCACAAAAAGTTTCTCTTCTTTTCGAAGAGTTCTTCCGCGAAAGCCGTAGTTTTTCCTGTCATTGTGTTTAACGGGAACGATCCATTCACATAATTCTGGTGGAATTTGAACGGAAATTTGACTTTTTCCATCTCGGTAAGACATACCCAAATACCCCATGCCCTTCTGGTTGAGATTTCATTTTCTCCAAAAGTGGATACCAAGGGTATCTATTCAGTTTTAGGATCCTTGATAAATTTATGGCTCGTCATATCAAGTCTCCTTAGCTTGATGAAATGAAAGGGTTCGTGTGATCCTTTCCCTGTTGGTTCTGGAGCTGCACTGAAAAAATATAATTCTAGCACATCTCATCTGGACAAATGATCATTATTTGCCCATGTTTCTTGAACTGCTTCCTGGATCCATTTTGGTAACTGTGATATCTCCGGAAAGCTTGGAGACGTTGTATAAACTGAGGCCAAAGCCCCAAATTCATACCAGAGCTTTACATCCTTAGGATTGACATTGTTTTTTAGCCAAACCCTTGGATATATTCCTGCAACATCAACCCTGCAAGTGTTCGGATTGATTTCACTCCTTGTCTTCAATTTCTCCCACTTATGTTGATAAGACTGGAATGGAGAAATAATAGCTGGATTAGTATCAATCTTAGATTTACCCTTGTCAGTGTTGGGCCTAAGATCGATCTCTTCCTCTTTTACACCAGAGGCGGAGGGTTGACTTGATGAGTATTTCTCATCAATTGTTGCTTCATCCAATTCATCAAAAGCTGATGATAGATTAGCACTTGTTTCTTGGGTTTTGGAATCCTCAACCTTTTGTTCTACACCCAGTGGCTGTATTTTTTCTTCTTGTAAAACCAATGGTTTTAACATTTCCTGTTTATGAGAAACCAATGGTTTCTCTATAGCCTTAACAATTAGCCCTTGAATAGCAGCTCATAGTTAAGTTTGAGCTTGCATACATCCAGTAATACGATTGGATATTTTGATCCGATCAGCTTGCTGTAACCTGCCAGCCATTTCAGCATTAATGACTAACTGGTTGAACTCGGTTTAAAGCAACCCAAGGTGTTCCCTGAGATGCCTCTGCATTTTCATGATGGAATCCACGTCACTGCCTTCCATCTCTTGTTAAGAAATCTGCAAGAATATTTTCATGAGATTTAATAATAACAATATCAAAAATATAATTTTGACATAATGCTTGCCATCTTAATAACCTAGCTTTCTCGGGTTTGGATTCAATCTTATTTCTTAAAAAAGCTTTTACCTGAGTATTATCAACCTTTAGCGTGAATTTTTTAGCAAGTAAAAATAATGGCCATTTTTCAAAAGCCCTTTTAACTGCATAAAATTCCTTTTCGTTGATATGTCATCTGATGGCCTCAGATTCTGAAAAAAGACTGCTACAGTATCTGCATTGTAGTAGCCCGTACCCTAATTGAGTAATTAAAGAATTAATGCTAATTAAATAAATTGGGTATCGGACGGATCGGAAGCTCCGATGAGCGATCGGAGGCACCGATGATATTACGTCATCCATGACGTGTGGTTGGATCGGAAGCTCCGATCAGGATCGGAAGCTCCAATCACCCCTATCCGAAGTCAACAAGTGATATTTTGACACGTGGTAGATCAGGATCTTCGGAAGCTCCGATGGCAGGATCGGACGTTCCGATCGAGGTTTGGAAGTTCCGATCGAGGATCGGAGGTTCCTGAAAGAGTGGGTGCCCAGTGAGCCAACTTGTGGCTATGGGCTTTGATGACTCTTTGTACAAACGATCTTTTGTTTAATGTAATTTACACTTTTATTAATGGCAATGACTTTATCTTTCTTCATATTGTTATATTATGATATACTATTGTTGTTTTGATAAAGACCTTGAATATACTATAGTGTATGTAAGATGTGGTAGAACATGGGGATGTCTATCATGAAATACATCTTATAGTCACTGTATATTCTAAACTGTTCCTAGTCGATTGAGCCGTCCGAGAATAAGGATAAGGATCGCTCGAGTTTGAGACTAGCATTTGCGATGCGGAGTACCACGTTTCATTGGTAGGGAACATGGAGATGTTCGAAGCATGCAAATGGATATTCATAGGATGAATAATCGAACTACCCTATCCGGACTTTCCAAGTGGTTATCACTTATCGAGTGGATAAAGTCCGCGGTTTTGGTTGTACACCATTAGTCCTTACTACTTGAAACATCATGGAGACTCTATATTCTAGTACTGTGCTTTGACTCGTTTACCGACTCTATGGGGGTCATCAGGTGTCGGGATTGGGTACAGTTACAACACATATAGGAGTCGATGCATTGTTGTCAAGGATTCACCACATACTTGCGAGTGTGGATATCCTATGCGATCTGAGGAGATATTAGTGTGACGAATCTCTGGCCAGAGTACTTGATGTGATTTAAGAAATGGTTTCTTAGTAGCACATGCGATGTCACTAATTTGATCTTCAAGATGTATTGCATAGTTATCGAATCTTGAGCGACTCTCGATATACCAATGGTTGTTGATTCGATCGGGATATATGGATGAAGGGACCGTACTGTACGCTAACCAAAATCTACTGGTTCTTGTAGACACTATCAGTGATACCTAGGGAATCATGGGGGGATGTTGCTAGGCGCTTTACCATGATTCGTTGGGCAAGTCGGAAATCGTTGTTCCGAGTCACAAGAAGTTGTGAGCCCACGGCTAGCTGTATCCCTGAACCATTGAGGGTCACACAGTGTAATGGAGTTTTAATCCCCGTTGAGATAGTTAAATTTAAAGAGTTAAATTTAATGAATAAAGAAGTTGGACTTCTTAAATAAGAGTAAGGGAGTAGGATTTCCTAAAATGACATAGGGATGTACATTTTTGGAAACCACTGAATTCGAATTCAGAAAAATTTATCTTGACTTTAAAATGTGCAGAAATGGTTTCTGTGCACATTGGTGAAATCGGTTCATCAATCGGAGTCACGATGAATTTTATATTAATTTCTGAACGTGCGGGCTTTGCTTGTCGGGCCTCAACTTATGACTAATGGGCCCTAAGCTGTTAGTGGCCTGCATTATAAATAAGTTATTGCAGTACAGAAATTACACACAACTGGTCATAATTTTGAGAGCAAAATTTCGAAAACCCTAGCCTCCTCTCTCTCAAATTCGGCCGCCCCCTCCCTTATCTGCGTGAGAAATTCCGGTCTGTGATTTTGAATTGCAGTCTGGAATAGCGAATCAAATTCGTTTATTCTCTTCGTAGAAAACTTCTGATAGATTTTCTAGTGCAATCTATCAGAGGGATTAAACCTCTATTCGTGGACCTGATTGAAGGAGTTCATCGGTTCCAGGGAGAGACAACAAGAGCAGAGAAATCTGTTGGAGTCCAATAATCTCGATTCGAGATTGAAGGTAAAATTTAATAATTGTTATTTAAATTTTACACACACTTATAATTTAATCGTTGAACGGTTGATACCCACACTATGGAATTGTTCCATAATAAAATTTTTAAACTTCCGCTGCACCGGGTATCAATCGTGATTGATCTGAACGCCAGTTTTCCAACAGTGGTATCAGAGCCAGGTTGCTCAGATCAAACGATTAAATTAATCGATTGTACAAAAATTTTTGAGTCTCGGTTTTTGAAACAAAATAAATATTTTTAAATAAAAAAAAATTTTTCGGGGCAAAACCCGGGCAGCGATTGGATCGCTGCCCGGTGGGGCAGCAATTGTTGCTGCCCCGGGCGGCGCACGGCGCCGCCCACGGCGACGCATGGCGTTGCCCAGGGGCGGCGCTCAGCGCCGCCAGGGCAGCGCTCGGCGCTGCCCAGGGCGGCGCCTGAACTGTTGCTGCCCTAAAGGGGCAGCCGGGCTGCCCCGGCCCGCGCCCACGGGTGCGGGCCGGCCCGGGAGTGTCCCGGGCGGCCCGCGGGAAAAATTAAATTTTTATTTAAAATTAATTTTAATGTGTTAAAATTTTATTTTTGGTCCGGTCAAAAATTGTTTTTGATTGGTTCACGAGATTTCGGATCGAATTGTTCGAGTCCGTAAACTTTAAAATTGATTTTTGGATAAATTTGAATTTTTGGAAAATTTTAATATTTTATCCTTAAATTGAATTTTGAAATCAATTAATTTTGGTACAATTGATGATAAGATTTGATCTTATGAATATATTGAGTAAAATATGATTTTATCCATAAAATTGGATTTTGTAGATAAAATATGATTTTATTTGATAAAGAGATAAACTATGATTTTATATGTAAAATGAGATTTTATATATAAAATATGATTTTATCCTGTTTAAATTTGAATTGCCACTGCATGTTATCCAATAAATTAATTTTGAATTAAATGTTATTGGATAAGGATGATCGATTGCCATGACCAATTTTGTAGGTGTATGTTAGGAATTTACATTTGTTTTATTGTTGTTGGTTTTATTAATGGGTCTGGTTTATGGCCCAATATGAATGTCATATGTAATAAAAGTGGGCTTGGTTTATGGCCCGTTCCCACCCCTAAAATGTATCCCCTACTTGTCATTGCTATTTATTGTAAATACATTAGATTTAGTGGGAGATCAAGATTTGAAGATGGTGGGCCCAGCAGACAATAAAGACGAAGAAATGTAAATTCGAAGCTAATGTAATAGGATTGCATTGCATACTGCATATTACCTAGGATTGGACTAAGACTCGTGATTGGCAACCACGAGTCAATTAGAAATGGAATCGATCATCCTATATATAATATATGATATTATGATTGTATGCATGTTTTAGACATAATTGCGTGAATCCGGCAAGCATGCAATAATTTGAAATTGATGAGACAAATTTTTATAATTAAAAATCCCTCATTTTAAATATGATTTAAAATTGATATCAAGATAAATAAAGGAAATTTAAATTTGTTTAAATATTCCTACCTTCCATCAACGGTCAATGTATGAGATGCTACCCGCGGATACGGTCCGGCTCATATTATTGGGGGGGCCCGTTCGTCGGAAAGCTGTACATTGGATCGACAAATGTTGTAAGTTGGGTGGAACTCCCATGGGATCGGCTCATATTATTGGGGGATCCACATGGCGACCGTCCATCACAACTTAATATTGATGGGTCATCTTGACATGTCACTTTAAACGGCGTCATATTATTGGGCCCTTATTGGACATGAGGTAAACACATGGGGGTTGCTTTGGAAGCAATTGGGCTCTACCTTTTGAGAATTATGGTTGGCTGATATTATTCGGGACCATAAGTTTGTCAATTGGACTCCATGTTCTCACTAAGGAAAAAGTTTCCCGTTTTCACTAGAGGGTAGTGAAATCGTTAAAATAGTGGGAGTGAGATTCATAAAATTAAATTCGCCTATTTTATGTCTTAGTAAATTGCTTAAACAATCATTGATATATGTCTGTTTTTCTTTTCAGTATTTCATACAATGAATTCGCGTAATCCATTATTCTCGATCCTCGAACAAAACAAGTTGACTGGCGCAAACTATACGGAATGGTTCCGGAAGTTGAAGATTGTCTTGACTTCGGAGAAGATGCTCTACGTGTTAGAGAAATCACCTCCGAAGGAAGCACCAGCTGACGTAAGTCCGGAGGAATTGGCCAAACTTGATGCATGGTGGGACCATGACATCAAGACCAAATGCTATATGCAAGCCTCGATGTCTGATGAACTCCAGAGGCGATTTGAGGACACCGTGAATGCTGCTGACATTCACGCTCAACTCAAGGAACTTTTTGGGGCTCAATCGAGGGCTGAAAGGTTCGCTACTGTTAAGGAGCTGATGACGTGTCGCATGCGTGAAGGGACTTCGGTCCGTGATCATGGGGTACGAGTGATTTGGCTCATACAAAAGTTAGCGACCCTTGATTTGGTGTTGGAGCATGAACTCAACGTGGATTTACTGCTTCTGTCTCTTCCTTCTTCGTTTGACGGATTTGTGGTAAATTTTAATATGAACAAGATAGAGGCCACCCTTGAAGAGATGGTCAATATGCTTGTGACATATGAATCCACACTAAAGAAGGATAAACCAGCTTTCTTGGTGGGCTCCTCATCTTCTGCTAAGAAGGGGCCAAGTACGAAGGGTAAGAAACGTTCTGCCCCACCCAAGAAAGTCGAACCCGAGAAGAAGCACAAGACAAAGGCTTCAAACAATGGAAAATCCAAGGATGTTTGCCATTACTGCAAGAAGCCCGGTCATTGGAAGCGCAACTGCAAGGAATATCTAGAGCAGTTGGGAACTGCAAAGGGTATGTTCTATATTGAAATAAACATTTCACTTAATACTACTTCTTGGGTATTGGATACCGGATGTGGATCTCACATTTGCAATGATTTGCAGGTGATGACAAGAAGTCGCAGGCTTAGAATGGGTGAGACCCAGCTGAGGCTCGGGAATGGTTCCAGAGTTGAAGCTACAGCCATTGGAGATGTTTGTTTAATTTTGCAGAACGGTTTTAAGTTATTTTTAAGAGATGTTTTATTTGTTCCGGATTTAATTAAAAACATTATTTCTGTTTCTATGCTAGATAGAGATGGTTATTCTTGCAATTTTGTGAATGGGATTTGCAATATTTACAAGAATGAATGTTTGATTGGAAATGGACAACTTGAAAACGATCTATACAACTTAAAACTAAAAGACGTTCCAATAAATTATATTGATAAACCGGCGACAACAAACAAAAGGAAAATCGATAGTCAAAATCTGGCAAACCTTTGGCACGCTAGACTAGGTCATATTTCCTCAAGGAGGATGAACAAGCTAGTGGGAGAGGGCATGTTTGATATGTCTGATATTAACTCTCTACCTACTTGTGAATCCTGCCTAAAAGGGAAAATGACTAAATCTCCTTTTAAGGGGAAACCTGAGCGTAGTCAAAATCTGTTGGATTTGATCCATACAGATGTTTGTGGTCCATTTAGAGTTGGGACTCAACATGGCCACACCTACTTCATTACCTTTACTGATGATTATTCAAGGTATGGGTATTTATATTTGATGAAATATAAGTCTGAAGCATTTGAAAAGTTCAAAGAATTCAAGGCTGAAGTAGAAAACAAGCTAGGTAAAAGTATTAAAGCACTTCGATCGGATCGAGGTGGAGAATACTTGAGTACCGAGTTTTTGGACTATCTGAAAGAGAATGGGATTCTCTCTCAGTGGACTCCTCCTATGACACCACAGCTGAATGGTATATCGGAGCATCGTAATCGAACTTTGTTGGACATGGTTCGATCCATGATGAGCTTCACTGAGCTTCCACCTTCGTTTTGGGGCTATGCACTTGAAACGGCGGTATTGTTGTTGAACAACGTCCACACTAAAGCAGTGGACAAAACACCATACGAGTTATGGAATGGCAAAGCTCCTAAGTATTCGTACTTGAGGATTTGGGGATGTCCTGCTTACGTGAAGCGGACAGTGGGAGATAAGTTGGATAGTCGATCCAGCTTATGTTATTTTGTAGGGTATCCGAAGAATTCAATCGGATATTATTTCTATTATCCTGCTGAAACAAAGGTGTTTGTTTCTAGGAATGCCACCTTCTTGGAGAAGGAGTTCTTATTGGATAAGAAAGGCGAGATGATGGAACTCGAAGAAGTTCGAGAAGAACCCGAAATACAAAATAACGATCCTACGCCTCAGGAACCATTACCGGACACGCCTGAACCTAGAAGATCCGAGATGACTTCTAGACCTCCTGTTCGATATGGTCTTCTTCTTGAAGGGGATCAAGATGAACCCGACATTGGATGTGATCCAAGAAACTTCAAGGAAGCAATTTCTGATGCGGATTCAAATTTATGGCTTGAAGCTATGCAGTCTGAATTGGATTCAATGCATACAAACCAAGTTTGGTCTTTAGTAGATCCTCCTGATGGAATTGTTCCAATAGGGTGTAAATGGATCTACAAGAGAAAGCTTGGGCCTGATGGTAAGGTATTGACCTACAAGGCGCGATTGGTGGCGAAAGGTTACACTCAAAGACAAGGAGTTGACTATGATGAAACCTTTTCACCAGTTGCAATGTTCAAGTCCATAAGAATCCTTATTGCCATAGCTGCATGGTATGACTATGAGATATGGCAAATGGATGTGAAGACTGCCTTTTTTAATGGAGACATTAAGGAAGAAATCTATATGAAGCAGCCAGAGGGGTTCACATCCATGGGAAGCGAGCATAAGGTATGCAAGCTTCAGAGATCAATTTATGGTCTAAAACAAGCATCAAGAAGTTGGAACCAGAAATTTGATGAAACAATAAAAGATTTTGGTTTCATCAAGAACCCGGAGGAACCGTGCGTGTACAAGAAAGTAGTTAAGGATGCTGTGACATTCTTAGTACTTTATGTTGATGACATCCTACTCATTGGGAATGATGTAGGGATGTTGCAGTCAACAAAGATATGGTTATCAGGTAGATTCTCGATGAAGGATTTGGGTGAGGCATCCTACATTCTTGGGATACAGATCTATAGAGATAGATCTAAGAGAATGATAGGACTCACTCAATCAACCTACATCGACACCATATTGAAACGGTTTTCAATGGATGGGTCCAAGAGAGGACATCTACCCATGTGTCATGGAGTTTCTTTATCCAAGTCTATGTGTCCCAAGACTGATGCAGAGATAGAGAATATGACACATGTACCATATGCGTCAGCTATAGGTAGTATCATGTATGGGATGATATCTACCAGACCGGATGTAGCATTTGCTCTGAGTGTCACGAGCAGATATCAGGCTAATCCTGGTCAAATGCATTGGAAAGCCGTGAAGGACATTCTTAAGTACTTGCGAAGGACTAAGAATATGTTCATGGTATATGGAGGACGAGATCTGAAATTGGAAGGCTATACCGACTCTAGCTTCCAAAGTGACGTGGATGACTCGAAGTCAACATCTGGATTTGTGTTCATGCTCAATGGCGGTGCTGTCTCTTGGAAGAGTTCCAAGCAGGACACCACAGCGGATTCCACCACTGAGGCTGAATACATTGCAGCATCAGCTGCTGCTAAAGAGGCCGTTTGGATGAGGAAGTTCGTCCAAGAGTTGGGCGTCATTCCTGAATTTGTTGGTCCAGTCCCGGTGTACTGTGACAACACGGGTGCCGTTGCTCAAGCAAAGGAACCAAGGTCTCATCAAAGATCCAAACACGTACTGAGGAAATACCACATCATCCGGGAGATTGTGGAAAGAGGAGACATCACTGTCGAACGAGTGGCCTCTGCAGACAATATCGCTGATCCGCTTATTAAGCCCTTGCCAGGACCATTGTTTGACAAACATCGCGAAGCAATGGGTCTACGTAGTATGACTAGTTGGCTATAGGGCAAGTGGGAGATTGAAAGAGTGGGTGCCCAGTGAGCCAACTTGTGGCTATGGGCTTTGATGACTCTTTGTACAAACGATCTTTTGTTTAATGTAATTTACACTTTTATTAATGTCAATGACTTTATCTTTCTTCATATTGTTATATTATGATATACTATTGTTGTTTTGATAAAGACCTTGAATATACTATAGTGTATGTAAGATGTGGTAGAACATGGGGATGTCTATCATGAAATACATCTTATAGTCACTGTATATTCTAAACTGTTCCTAGTCGATTGAGCCGTCCGAGAATAAGGATAAGGATCGCTCGAGTTTGAGACTAGCATTTGCGATGCGGAGTACCACGTTTCATTGGTAGGGAACATGGAGATGTTCGAAGCATGCAAATGGATATTCATAGGATGAATAATCGAACTACCCTATCCGGACTTTCCAAGTGGTTATCACTTATCGAGTGGATAAAGTCCGCGGTTTTGGTTGTACACCATTAGTCCTTACTACTTGAAACATCATGGAGACTCTATATTCTAGTACTGTGCTTTGACTCGTTTACCGACTCTATGGGGGTCATCAGGTGTCGGGATTGGGTACAGTTACAACACATATAGGAGTCGATGCATTGTTGTCAAGGATTCACCACATACTTGCGAGTGTGGATATCCTATGCGATCTGAGGAGATATTAGTGTGACGAATCTCTGGCCAGAGTACTTGATGTGATTTAAGAAATGGTTTCTTAGTAGCACATGCGATGTCACTAATTTGATCTTCAAGATGTATTGCATAGTTATCGAATCTTGAGCGACTCTCGATATACCAATGGTTGTTGATTCGATCGGGATATATGGATGAAGGGACCGTACTGTACGCTAACCAAAATCTACTGGTTCTTGTAGGCACTATCAGTGATACCTAGGGAATCATGGGGCGATGTTGCTAGGCGCTTTACCATGATTCGTTGGGCAAGTCAGAAATCGTTGTTCCGAGTCACAAGGAGTTGTGAGCCCACGGCTAGCTGTATCCCTGAACCATTGAGGGTCACACAGTGTAATGGAGTTTTAATCCCCGTTGAGATAGTTAAATTTAAAGAGTTAAATTTAATGAATAAAGAAGTTGGACTTCTTAAATAAGAGTAAGGGAGTAGGATTTCCTAAAATGACATAGGGATGTACATTTTTGGAAACCACTGAATTCGGATTCAGGAAAATTTATCTTGACTTTAAAATGTGCAGAAATGGTTTCTGTGCACATTGGTGAAATCGGTTCATCAATCGGAGTCACGATGAATTTTATATTAATTTCTGAACGTGCGGGCTTTGCTTGTCAGGCCTCAACTTATGACTAATGGGCCCTAAGCTGTTAGTGGCCTGCATTATAAATAAGTTATTGCAGTACAGAAATTACACACAACTGGTCATAATTTTGAGAGCAAAATTTCGAAAACCCTAGCCTCCTCTCTCTCAAATTCGGCCGCCCCCTCCCTTCTCTGCGTGAGAAATTCCGGTCTGTGATTTTGAATTGCAGTCTGGAATAGCGAATCAAATTCGTTTATTCTCTTCGTAGAAAACTTCTGATAGATTTTCTAGTGCAATCTATCAGAGGGATTAAACCTCTATTCGTGGACCTGATTGAAGGAGTTCATCGGTTCCAGGGAGAGACAACAAGAGCAGAGAAATCTGTTGGAGTCCAATAATCTCGATTCGAGATTGAAGGTAAAATTTAATAATTGTTATTTAAATTTTACACACACTTATAATTTAATCGTTGAACGGTTGATACCCACACTATGGAATTGTTCCATAATAAAATTTTTAAACTTCCGCTGCACCGGGTATCAATCGTGATTGATCTGAACGCCAGTTTTCCAACAGTGGTATCAGAGCCAGGTTGCTCAGATCAAACGATTAAATTAATCGATTGTACAAAAATTTTTGAGTCTCGGTTTTTGAAACAAAATAAATATTTTTAAATAAAAAAAAAATTTTCGGGGCAAAACCGGGCAGCGATTGGATCGCTGCCCGGTGGGGCAGCAATTGTTGCTGCCCCGGGCGGCGCACGGCGCCGCCCACGGCGACGCACGGCGCCGCCCACGGCGACGCACGGCGCCGCCCACGGCGACGCACGGCGCCGCCCACGGCGACGCACGGCGTCGCCCAGGGGCGGCGCACGGCGCCGCCCATGGGCGACGCCTGAACTGTTGCTGCCCTAAAGGGGCAGCCGGGCTGCCCCGGCCCGCGCCCACGGGTGCGGGCCGGCCCGGGAGTGTCCCGGGCGGCCCGCGGGAAAAATTAAATTTTTATTTAAAATTAATTTTAATGTGTTAAAATTTTATTTTTGGTCCGGTCAAAAATTGTTTTTGATTTGTTCACGAGATTTCGGATCGAATTGTTCGAGTCCGTAAACTTTAAAATTGATTTTTGGATAAATTTGAATTTTTGGAAAATTTTAATATTTTATCCTTAAATTGAATTTTGAAATCAATTAATTTTGGTACAATTGATGATAAGATTTGATCTTATGAATATATTGAGTAAAATATGATTTTATCCATAAAATTGGATTTTGTAGATAAAATATGATTTTATTTGATAAAGAGATAAAATATGATTTTATATGTAAAATGAGATTTTATATATAAAATATGATTTTATCCTGTTTAAATTTGAATTGCCACTGCATGTTATCCAATAAATTAATTTTGAATTAAATGTTATTGGATAAGGATGATCGATTGCCATGACCAATTTTGTAGGTGTATGTTAGGAATTTACATTTGTTTTATTGTTGTTGGTTTTATTAATGGGCCTGGTTTATGGCCCAATATGAATGTCATATGTAATAAAAGTGGGCTTGGTTTATGGCCCGTTCCCACCCCTAAAATGTATCCCCTACTTGTCATTGCTATTTATTGTAAATACATTAGATTTAGTGGGAGATCAAGATTTGAAGATGGTGGGCCCAGCATACAATAAAGACGAAGAAATGTAAATTCGAAGCTAATGTAATAGGATTGCATTGCATACTGCATATTACCTAGGATTGGACTAAGACTCGTGATTGGCAACCACGAGTCAATTAGAAATGGAATCGATCATCCTATATATAATATATGATATTATGATTGTATGCATGTTTTAGACATAATTGCGTGAATCCGGCAAGCATGCAATAATTTGAAATTGATGAGACAAATTTTTATAATTAAAAATCCCTCATTTTAAATATGATTTAAAATTGATATCAAGATAAATAAAGGAAATTTAAATTTGTTTAAATATTCCTACCTTCCATCAACGGTCAATGTATGAGATGCTACCCGCGGATACGGTCCGGCTCATATTATTGGGGGGCCCGTTCGTCGGAAAGCTGTACATTGGATCGACAAATGTTGTAAGTTGGGTGGAACTCCCATGGGATCGGCTCATATTATTGGGGGATCCACATGGCGACCGTCCATCACAACTTAATATTGATGGGTCATCTTGACATGTCACTTTAAACGGCGTCATATTATTGGGCCCTTATTGGACATGAGGTAAACACATGGGGGTTGCTTTGGAAGCAATTGGGCTCTACCTTTTGAGAATTATGGTTGGCTGATATTATTCGGGACCATAAGTTTGTCAATTGGACTCCATGTTCTCACTAAGGAAAAAGTTTCCCGTTTTCACTAGAGGGTAGTGAAATCGTTAAAATAGTGGGAGTGAGATTCATAAAATTAAATTCGCCTATTTTATGTCTTAGTAAATTGCTTAAACAATCATTGATATATGTCTGTTTTTCTTTTCAGTATTTCATACAATGAATTCGCGTAATCCATTATTCTCGATCCTCGAACAAAACAAGTTGACTGGCGCAAACTATACGGAATGGTTCCGGAAGTTGAAGATTGTCTTGACTTCGGAGAAGATGCTCTACGTGTTAGAGAAATCACCTCCGAAGGAAGCACCAGCTGACGTAAGTCCGGAGGAATTGGCCAAACTTGATGCATGGTGGGACCATGACATCAAGACCAAATGCTATATGCAAGCCTCGATGTCTGATGAACTCCAGAGGAGATTTGAGGACACCGTGAATGCTGCTGACATTCACGCTCAACTCAAGGAACTTTTTGGGGCTCAATCGAGGGCTGAAAGGTTCGCTACTGTTAAGGAGCTGATGACGTGTCGCATGCGTGAAGGGACTTCGGTCCGTGATCATGGGGTACGAGTGATTTGGCTCATACAAAAGTTAGCGACCCTTGATTTGGTGTTGGAGCATGAACTCAACGTGGATTTACTGCTTCTGTCTCTTCCTTCTTCGTTTGACGGATTTGTGGTAAATTTTAATATGAACAAGATAGAGGCCACCCTTGAAGAGATGGTCAATATGCTTGTGACATATGAATCCACACTAAAGAAGGATAAACCAGCTTTCTTGGTGGGCTCCTCATCTTCTGCTAAGAAGGGGCCAAGTACGAAGGGTAAGAAACGTTCTGCCCCACCCAAGAAAGTCGAACCCGAGAAGAAGCACAAGACAAAGGCTTCAAACAATGGAAAATCCAAGGATGTTTGCCATTACTGCAAGAAGCCCGGTCATTGGAAGCGCAACTGCAAGGAATATCTAGAGCAGTTGGGAACTGCAAAGGGTATGTTCTATATTGAAATAAACATTTCACTTAATACTACTTCTTGGGTATTGGATACCGGATGTGGATCTCACATTTGCAATGATTTGCAGGTGATGACAAGAAGTCGCAGGCTTAGAATGGGTGAGACCCAGCTGAGGCTCGGGAATGGTTCCAGAGTTGAAGCTACAGCCATTGGAGATGTTTGTTTAATTTTGCAGAACGGTTTTAAGTTATTTTTAAGAGATGTTTTATTTGTTCCGGATTTAATTAAAAACATTATTTCTGTTTCTATGCTAGATAGAGATGGTTATTTTTGCAATTTTGTGAATGGGATTTGCAATATTTACAAGAATGAATGTTTGATTGGAAATGGACAACTTGAAAACGATCTATACAACTTAAAACTAAAAGACGTTCCAATAAATTATATTGATAAACCGGCGACAACAAACAAAAGGAAAATCGATAGTCAAAATCTGGCAAACCTTTGGCACGCTAGACTAGGTCATATTTCCTCAAGGAGGATGAACAAGCTAGTGGGAGAGGGCATGTTTGATATGTCTGATATTAACTCTCTACCTACTTGTGAATCCTGCCTAAAAGGGAAAATGACTAAATCTCCTTTTAAGGGGAAACCTGAGCGTAGTCAAAATCTGTTGGATTTGATCCATACAGATGTTTGTGGTCCATTTAGAGTTGGGACTCAACATGGCCACACCTACTTCATTACCTTTACTGATGATTATTCAAGGTATGGGTATTTATATTTGATGAAATATAAGTCTGAAGCATTTGAAAAGTTCAAAGAATTCAAGGCTGAAGTAGAAAACAAGCTAGGTAAAAGTATTAAAGCACTTCGATCGGATCGAGGTGGAGAATACTTGAGTACCGAGTTTTTGGACTATCTGAAAGAGAATGGGATTCTCTCTCAGTGGACTCCTCCTATGACACCACAGCTGAATGGTATATCGGAGCGTCGTAATCGAACTTTGTTGGACATGGTTCGATCCATGATGAGCTTCACTGAGCTTCCACCTTCGTTTTGGGGCTATGCACTTGAAACGGCGGTATTGTTGTTGAACAACGTCCACACTAAAGCAGTGGACAAAACACCATACGAGTTATGGAATGGCAAAGCTCCTAAGTATTCGTACTTGAGGATTTGGGGATGTCCTGCTTACGTGAAGCGGACAGTGGGAGATAAGTTGGATAGTCGATCCAGCTTATGTTATTTTGTAGGGTATCCGAAGAATTCAATCGGATATTATTTCTATTATCCTGCTGAAACAAAGGTGTTTGTTTCTAGGAATGCCACCTTCTTGGAGAAGGAGTTCTTATTGGATAAGAAAGGCGAGATGATGGAACTCGAAGAAGTTCGAGAAGAACCCGAAATACAAAATAACGATCCTACGCCTCAGGAACCATTACCGGACACGCCTGAACCTAGAAGATCCGAGAGGACTTCTAGACCTCCTGTTCGATATGGTCTTCTTCTTGAAGGGGATCAAGATGAACCCGACATTGGATGTGATCCAAGAAACTTCAAGGAAGCAATTTCTGATGCGGATTCAAATTTATGGCTTGAAGCTATGCAGTCTGAATTGGATTCAATGCATACAAACCAAGTTTGGTCTTTAGTAGATCCTCCTGATGGAATTGTTCCAATAGGGTGTAAATGGATCTACAAGAGAAAGCTTGGGCCTGATGGTAAGGTATTGACCTACAAGGCGCGATTGGTGGCGAAAGGTTACACTCAAAGACAAGGAGTTGACTATGATGAAACCTTTTCACCAGTTGCAATGTTCAAGTCCATAAGAATCCTTATTGCCATAGCTGCATGGTATGACTATGAGATATGGCAAATGGATGTGAAGACTGCCTTTTTTAATGAAGACATTAAGGAAGAAATCTATATGAAGCAGCCAGAGGGGTTCACATCCATGGGAAGCGAGCATAAGGTATGCAAGCTTCAGAGATCAATTTATGGTCTAAAACAAGCATCAAGAAGTTGGAACCAGAAATTTGATGAAACAATAAAAGATTTTGGTTTCATCAAGAACCCGGAGGAACCGTGCGTGTACAAGAAAGTAGTTAAGGATGCTGTGACATTCTTAGTACTTTATGTTGATGACATCCTACTCATTGGGAATGATGTAGGGATGTTGCAGTCAACAAAGATATGGTTATCAGGTAGATTCTCGATGAAGGATTTGGGTGAGGCATCCTACATTCTTGGGATACAGATCTATAGAGATAGATCTAAGAGAATGATAGGACTCACTCAATCAACCTACATCGACACCATATTGAAACGGTTTTCAATGGATGGGTCCAAGAGAGGACATCTACCCATGTGTCATGGAGTTTCTTTATCCAAGTCTATGTGTCCCAAGACTGATGCAGAGATAGAGAATATGACACATGTACCATATGCGTCAGCTATAGGTAGTATCATGTATGGGATGATATCTACCAGACCGGATGTAGCATTTGCTCTGAGTGTCACGAGCAGATATCAGGCTAATCCTGGTCAAATGCATTGGAAAGCCGTGAAGGACATTCTTAAGTACTTGCGAAGGACTAAGAATATGTTCATGGTATATGGAGGACGAGATCTGAAATTGGAAGGCTATACCGACTCTAGCTTCCAAAGTGACGTGGATGACTCGAAGTCAACCTCTGGATTTGTGTTCATGCTCAATGGCGGTGCTGTCTCTTGGAAGAGTTCCAAGCAGGACACCACAGCGGATTCCACCACTGAGGCTGAATACATTGCAGCATCAGCTGCTGCTAAAGAGGCCATTTGGATGAGGAAGTTCGTCCAAGAGTTGGGCGTCATTCCTGAATTTGTTGGTCCAGTCCCGGTTACTGTGACAACACGGGTGCCGTTGCTCAAGCAAAGCAAAGGAACCAAGGTCTCATCAAAGATCCAAACACGTACTGAGGAAATACCATATCATCCGGGAGATTGTGGAAAGAGGAGACATCACTGTCGAACGAGTGGCCTCTGCAGACAATATCGCTGATCCGCTTACTAAGCCCTTGCCAGGACCATTGTTTGACAAACATCGCGAAGCAATGGGTCTACGTAGTATGACTAGTTGGCTATAGGGCAAGTGGGAGATTGAAAGAGCGGGTGCCCAGTGAGCCAACTTGTGGCTATGGGCTTTGATGACTCTTTGTACAAACGATCTTTTGTTTAATGTAATTTACACTTTTATTAATGTCAATGACTTTATCTTTCTTCATATTGTTATATTATGATATACTATTGTTGTTTTGATAAAGACCTTGAATATACTATAGTGTATGTAAGATGTGGTAGAACATGGGGATGTCTATCATGAAATACATCTTATAGTCACTGTATATTCTAAACTGTTCCTAGTCGATTGAGCCGTCCGAGAATAAGGATAAGGATCGCTCGAGTTTGAGACTAGCATTTGCGATGCGGAGTACCACGTTTCATTGGTAGGGAACATGGAGATGTTCGAAGCATGCAAATGGATATTCATAGGATGAATAATCGAACTACCCTATCCGGACTTTCCAAGTGGTTATCACTTATCGAGTGGATAAAGTCCGCGGTTTTGGTTGTACACCATTAGTCCTTACTACTTGAAACATCATGGAGACTCTATATTCTAGTACTGTGCTTTGACTCGTTTACCGACTCTATGGGGGTCATCAGGTGTCGGGATTGGGTACAGTTACAACACATATAGGAGTCGATGCATTGTTGTCAAGGATTCACCATATACTTGCGAGTGTGGATATCCTATGCGATCTGAGGAGATATTAGTGTGACGAATCTCTGGCCAGAGTACTTGATGTGATTTAAGAAATGGTTTCTTAGTAGCACATGCGATGTCACTAATTTGATCTTCAAGATGTATTGCATAGTTATCGAATCTTGAGCGACTCTCGATATACCAATGGTTGTTGATTCGATCGGGATATATGGATGAAGGGACCGTACTGTACGCTAACCAAAATCTACTGGTTCTTGTAGGCACTATCAGTGATACCTAGGGAATCATGGGGCGATGTTGCTAGGCGCTTTACCATGATTCGTTGGGCAAGTCAGAAATCGTTGTTCCGAGTCACAAGGAGTTGTGAGCCCACGGCTAGCTGTATCCCTGAACCATTGAGGGTCACACAGTGTAATGGAGTTTTAATCCCCGTTGAGATAGTTAAATTTAAAGAGTTAAATTTAATGAATAAAGAAGTTGGACTTCTTAAATAAGAGTAAGGGAGTAGGATTTCCTAAAATGACATAGGGATGTACATTTTTGGAAACCACTGAATTCGGATTCAGGAAAATTTATCTTGACTTTAAAATGTGCAGAAATGGTTTCTGTGCACATTGGTGAAATCGGTTCATCAATCGGAGTCACGATGAATTTTATATTAATTTCTGAACGTGCGGGCTTTGCTTGTCGGGCCTCAACTTATGACTAATGGGCCCTAAGCTGTTAGTGGCCTGCATTATAAATAAGTTATTGCAGTACAGAAATTACACACAACTGGTCATAATTTTGAGAGCAAAATTTCGAAAACCCTAGCCTCCTCTCTCTCAAATTCGGCCGCCCCCTCCCTTCTCTGCGTGAGAAATTCCGGTCTGTGATTTTGAATTGCAGTCTGGAATAGCGAATCAAATTCGTTTATTCTCTTCGTAGAAAACTTCTGATAGATTTTCTAGTGCAATCTATCAGAGGGATTAAACCTCTATTCGTGGACCTGATTGAAGGAGTTCATCGGTTCCAGGGAGAGACAACAAGAGCAGAGAAATCTGTTGGAGTCCAATAATCTCGATTCGAGATTGAAGGTAAAATTTAATAATTGTTATTTAAATTTTACACACACTTATAATTTAATCGTTGAACGGTTGATACCCACACTATGGAATTGTTCCATAATAAAATTTTTAAACTTCCGCTGCACCGGGTATCAATCGTGATTGATCTGAACGCCAGTTTTCCAACAGTGGTATCAGAGCCAGGTTGCTCAGATCAAACGATTAAATTAATCGATTGTACAAAAATTTTTGAGTCTCGGTTTTTGAAACAAAATAAATATTTTTAAATAAAAAAAAATTTTTCGGGGCAAAACCGGGCAGCGATTGGATCGCTGCCCGGTGGGGCAGCAATTATTGCTGCCCCGGGCGGCGCACGGCGCCGCCCAAAGGGGGCGCACGGCGCCGCCCATGGGCGACGCACGGCCCCGCCCATGGGCGACGCACGGCACCGCCCAGGGCGGCGCCTGAACTGTTGCTGCCCTAAAGGGGCAGCCGGGCTGCCCCGGCCCGCGCCCACGGGTGCGGGCCGGTCCGGGAGTGTCCCGGGCGGCCCGCGGGAAAAATTAAATTTTTATTTAAAATTAATTTAAATGTGTTAAAATTTTATTTTTGGTCCGGTCAAAAATTGTTTTTGATTGGTTCACGAGATTTCGGATCGAATTGTTCGAGTCCGTAAACTTTAAAATTGATTTTTGGATAAATTTGAATTTTTGGAAAATTTTAATATTTTATCCTTAAATTGAATTTTGAAATCAATTAATTTTGGTACAATTGATGATAAGATTTGATCTTATGAATATATTGAGTAAAATATGATTTTATCCATAAAATTGGATTTTGTAGATAAAATATGATTTTATTTGATAAAGAGATAAAATATGATTTTATATGTAAAATGAGATTTTATATATAAAATATGATTTTATCCTGTTTAAATTTGAATTGCCACTGCATGTTATCCAATAAATTAATTTTGAATTAAATGTTATTGGATAAGGATGATCGATTGCCATGACCAATTTTGTAGGTGTATGTTAGGAATTTACATTTGTTTTATTGTTGTTGGTTTTATTAATGGGTCTGGTTTATGGCCCAATATGAATGTCATATGTAATAAAAGTGGGCTTGGTTTATGGCCCGTTCCCACCCCTAAAATGTATCCCCTACTTTTCATTGCTATTTATTGTAAATACATTAGATTTAGTGGGAGATCAAGATTTGAAGATGGTGGGCCCAGCAGACAATAAAGACGAAGAAATGTAAATTCGAAGCTAATGTAATAGGATTGCATTGCATACTGCATATTACCTAGGATTGGACTAAGACTCGTGATTGGCAACCACGAGTCAATTAGAAATGGAATCGATCATCCTATATATAATATATGATATTATGATTGTATGCATGTTTTAGACATAATTGCGTGAATCCGGCAAGCATGCAATAATTTGAAATTGATGAGACAAATTTTTATAATTAAAAATCCCTCATTTTAAATATGATTTAAAATTGATATCAAGATAAATAAAGGAAATTTAAATTTGTTTAAATATTCCTACCTTCCATCAACGGTCAATGTATGAGATGCTACCCGCGGATACGGTCCGGCTCATATTATTGGGGGGGCCCGTTCGTCGGAAAGCTGTACATTGGATCGACAAATGTTGTAAGTTGGGTGGAACTCCCATGGGATCGGCTCATATTATTGGGGGATCCACATGGCGACCGTCCATCACAACTTAATATTGATGGGTCATCTTGACATGTCACTTTAAACGGCGTCATATTATTGGGCCCTTATTGGACATGAGGTAAACACATGGGGGTTGCTTTGGAAGCAATTGGGCTCTACCTTTTGAGAATTATGGTTGGCTGATATTATTCGGGACCATAAGTTTGTCAATTGGACTCCATGTTCTCACTAAGGAAAAAGTTTCCCGTTTTCACTAGAGGGTAGTGAAATCGTTAAAATAGTGGGAGTGAGATTCATAAAATTAAATTCGCCTATTTTATGTCTTAGTAAATTGCTTAAACAATCATTGATATATGTCTGTTTTTCTTTTCAGTATTTCATACAATGAATTCGCGTAATCCATTATTCTCGATCCTCGAACAAAACAAGTTGACTGGCGCAAACTATACGGAATGGTTCCGGAAGTTGAAGATTGTCTTGACTTCGGAGAAGATGCTCTACGTGTTAGAGAAATCACCTCCGAAGGAAGCACCAGCTGACGTAAGTCCGGAGGAATTGGCCAAACTTGATGCATGGTGGGACCATGACATCAAGACCAAATGCTATATGCAAGCCTCGATGTCTGATGAACTCCAGAGGAGATTTGAGGACACCGTGAATGCTGCTGACATTCACGCTCAACTCAAGGAACTTTTTGGGGCTCAATCGAGGGCTGAAAGGTTCGCTACTGTTAAGGAGCTGATGACGTGTCGCATGCGTGAAGGGACTTCGGTCCGTGATCATGGGGTACGAGTGATTTGGCTCATACAAAAGTTAGCGACCCTTGATTTGGTGTTGGAGCATGAACTCAACGTGGATTTACTGCTTCTGTCTCTTCCTTCTTCGTTTGACGGATTTGTGGTAAATTTTAATATGAACAAGATAGAGGCCACCCTTGAAGAGATGGTCAATATGCTTGTGACATATGAATCCACACTAAAGAAGGATAAACCAGCTTTCTTGGTGGGCTCCTCATCTTCTGCTAAGAAGGGGCCAAGTACGAAGGGTAAGAAACGTTCTGCCCCACCCAAGAAAGTCGAACCCGAGAAGAAGCACAAGACAAAGGCTTCAAACAATGGAAAATCCAAGGATGTTTGCCATTACTGCAAGAAGCCCGGTCATTGGAAGCGCAACTGCAAGGAATATCTAGAGCAGTTGGGAACTGCAAAGGGTATGTTCTATATTGAAATAAACATTTCACTTAATACTACTTCTTGGGTATTGGATACCGGATGTGGATCTCACATTTGCAATGATTTGCAGGTGATGACAAGAAGTCGCAGGCTTAGAATGGGTGAGACCCAGCTGAGGCTCGGGAATGGTTCCAGAGTTGAAGCTACAGCCATTGGAGATGTTTGTTTAATTTTGCAGAACGGTTTTAAGTTATTTTTAAGAGATGTTTTATTTGTTCCGGATTTAATTAAAAACATTATTTCTGTTTCTATGCTAGATAGAGATGGTTATTCTTGCAATTTTGTGAATGGGATTTGCAATATTTACAAGAATGAATGTTTGATTGGAAATGGACAACTTGAAAACGATCTATACAACTTAAAACTAAAAGACGTTCCAATAAATTATATTGATAAACCGGCGACAACAAACAAAAGGAAAATCGATAGTCAAAATCTGGCAAACCTTTGGCACGCTAGACTAGGTCATATTTCCTCAAGGAGGATGAACAAGCTAGTGGGAGAGGGCATGTTTGATATGTCTGATATTAACTCTCTACCTACTTGTGAATCCTGCCTAAAAGGGAAAATGACTAAATCTCCTTTTAAGGGGAAACCTGAGCGTAGTCAAAATCTGTTGGATTTGATCCATACAGATGTTTGTGGTCCATTTAGAGTTGGGACTCAACATGGCCACACCTACTTCATTACCTTTACTGATGATTATTCAAGGTATGGGTATTTATATTTGATGAAATATAAGTCTGAAGCATTTGAAAAGTTCAAAGAATTCAAGGCTGAAGTAGAAAACAAGCTAGGTAAAAGTATTAAAGCACTTCGATCGGATCGAGGTGGAGAATACTTGAGTATCGAGTTTTTGGACTATCTGAAAGAGAATGGGATTCTCTCTCAGTGGACTCCTCCTATGACACCACAGCTGAATGGTATATCGGAGCGTCGTAATCGAACTTTGTTGGACATGGTTCGATCCATGATGAGCTTCACTGAGCTTCCACCTTCGTTTTGGGGCTATGCACTTGAAACGGCGGTATTGTTGTTGAACAACGTCCACACTAAAGCAGTGGACAAAACACCATACGAGTTATGGAATGGCAAAGCTCCTAAGTATTCGTACTTGAGGATTTGGGGATGTCCTGCTTACGTGAAGCGGACAGTGGGAGATAAGTTGGATAGTCGATCCAGCTTATGTTATTTTGTAGGGTATCCGAAGAATTCAATCGGATATTATTTCTATTATCCTGCTGAAACAAAGGTGTTTGTTTCTAGGAATGCCACCTTCTTGGAGAAGGAGTTCTTATTGGATAAGAAAGGCGAGATGATGGAACTCGAAGAAGTTCGAGAAGAACCCGAAATACAAAATAACGATCCTACGCCTCAGGAACCATTACCGGACACGCCTGAACCTAGAAGATCCGAGAGGACTTCTAGACCTCCTGTTCGATATGGTCTTCTTCTTGAAGGGGATCAAGATGAACCCGACATTGGATGTGATCCAAGAAACTTCAAGGAAGCAATTTCTGATGCGGATTCAAATTTATGGCTTGAAGCTATGCAGTCTGAATTGGATTCAATGCATACAAACCAAGTTTGGTCTTTAGTAGATCCTCCTGATGGAATTGTTCCAATAGGGTGTAAATGGATCTACAAGAGAAAGCTTGGGCCTGATGGTAAGGTATTGACCTACAAGGCGCGATTGGTGGCGAAAGGTTACACTCAAAGACAAGGAGTTGACTATGATGAAACCTTTTCACCAGTTGCAATGTTCAAGTCCATAAGAATCCTTATTGCCATAGCTGCATGGTATGACTATGAGATATGGCAAATGGATGTGAAGACTGCCTTTTTTAATGGAGACATTAAGGAAGAAATCTATATGAAGCAGCCAGAGGGGTTCACATCCATGGGAAGCGAGCATAAGGTATGCAAGCTTCAGAGATCAATTTATGGTCTAAAACAAGCATCAAGAAGTTGGAACCAGAAATTTGATGAAACAATAAAAGATTTTGGTTTCATCAAGAACCCGGAGGAACCGTGCGTGTACAAGAAAGTAGTTAAGGATGCTGTGACATTCTTAGTACTTTATGTTGATGACATCCTACTCATTGGGAATGATGTAGGGATGTTGCAGTCAACAAAGATATGGTTATCAGGTAGATTCTCGATGAAGGATTTGGGTGAGGCATCCTACATTCTTGGGATACAGATCTATAGAGATAGATCTAAGAGAATGATAGGACTCACTCAATCAACCTACATCGACACCATATTGAAACGGTTTTCAATGGATGGGTCCAAGAGAGGACATCTACCCATGTGTCATGGAGTTTCTTTATCCAAGTCTATGTGTCCCAAGACTGATGCAGAAATAGAGAATATGACACATGTACCATATGCGTCAGCTATAGGTAGTATCATGTATGGGATGATATCTACCAGACCGGATGTAGCATTTGCTCTGAGTGTCACGAGCAGATATCAGGCTAATCCTGGTCAAATGCATTGGAAAGCCGTGAAGGACATTCTTAAGTACTTGCGAAGGACTAAGAATATGTTCATGGTATATGGAGGACGAGATCTGAAATTGGAAGGCTATACCGACTCTAGCTTCCAAAGTGACGTGGATGACTCGAAGTCAACCTCTGGATTTGTGTTCATGCTCAATGGCGGTGCTGTCTCTTGGAAGAGTTCCAAGCAGGACACCACAGCGGATTCCACCACTGAGGCTGAATACATTGCAGCATCAGCTGCTGCTAAAGAGGCCGTTTGGATGAGGAAGTTCGTCCAAGAGTTGGGCGTCATTCCAGAATTTGTTGGTCCAGTTCCGGTGTACTGTGACAACACGGGTGCCGTTGCTCAAGCAAAGGAACCAAGGTCTCATCAAAGATCCAAACACGTACTGAGGAAATACCACATCATCCGGGAGATTGTGGAAAGAGGAGACATCACTGTCGAACGAGTGGCCTCTGCAGACAATATCGCTGATCCGCTTACTAAGCCCTTGCCAGGACCATTGTTTGACAAACATCGCGAAGCAATGGGTCTACGTAGTATGACTAGTTGGCTATAGGGCAAGTGGGAGATTGAAAGAGTGGGTGCCCAGTGAGCCAACTTGTGGCTATGGGCTTTGATGACTCTTTGTACAAACGATCTTTTGTTTAATGTAATTTACACTTTTATTAATGGCAATGACTTTATCTTTCTTCATATTGTTATATTATGATATACTATTGTTGTTTTGATAAAGACCTTGAATATACTATAGTGTATGTAAGATGTGGTAGAACATGGGGATGTCTATCATGAAATACATCTTATAGTCACTGTATATTCTAAACTGTTCCTAGTCGATTGAGCCGTCCGAAAATAAGGATAAGGATCGCTCGAGTTTGAGACTAGCATTTGCGATGCGGAGTACCACGTTTCATTGGTAGGGAACATGGAGATGTTCGAAGCATGCAAATGGATATTCATAGGATGAATAATCGAACTACCCTATCCGGACTTTCCAAGTGGTTATCACTTATCGAGTGGATAAAGTCCGCGGTTTTGGTTGTACACCATTAGTCCTTACTACTTGAAACATCATGGAGACTCTATATGCTAGTACTGTGCTTTGACTCGTTTACCGACTCTATGGGGGTCATCAGGTGTCGGGATTGGGTACAGTTACAACACATATAGGAGTCGATGCATTGTTGTCAAGGATTCACCACATACTTGCGAGTGTGGATATCCTATGCGATCTGAGAAGATATTAGTGTGACGAATCTCTGGCCAGAGTACTTGATATGATTTAAGAAATGGTTTCTTAGTAGCACATGCGATGTCACTAATTTGATCTTCAAGATGTATTGCATAGTTATCGAATCTTGAGCGACTCTCGATATACCAATGGTTGTTGATTCGATCGGGATATATGGATGAAGGGACCGTACTGTACGCTAACCAAAATCTACTGGTTCTTGTAGGCACTATCAGTGATACCTAGGGAATCATGGGGCGATGTTGCTAGGCGCTTTACCATGATTCGTTGGGCAAGTCGGAAATCGTTGTTCCGAGTCACAAGGAGTTGTGAGCCCACGGCTAGCTGTATCCCTGAACCATTGAGGGTCACACAGTGTAATGGAGTTTTAATCCCCGTTGAGATTGTTAAATTTAAAGAGTTAAATTTAATGAATAAAGAAGTTGGACTTCTTAAATAAGAGTAAGGGAGTAGGATTTCCTAAAATGACATAGGGATGTACATTTTTGGAAACCACTGAATTCGGATTCAGGAAAATTTATCTTGACTTTAAAATGTGCAGAAATGGTTTATGTGCACATTGGTGAAATCGGTTCATCAATCGGAGTCACGATGAATTTTATATTAATTTCTGAACGTGCGGGCTTTGCTTGTCGGGCCTCAACTTATGACTAATGGGCCCTAAGCTGTTAGTGGCCTGCATTATAAATAAGTTATTGCAGTACAGAAATTACACACAACTGGTCATAATTTTGAGAGCAAAATTTCGAAAACCCTAGCCTCCTCTCTCTCAAATTCGGCCGCCCCCTCCCTTCTCTGCGTGAGAAATTCCGGTCTGTGATTTTGAATTGCAGTCTGGAATAGCGAATCAAATTCGTTTATTCTCTTCGTAGAAAACTTCTGATAGATTTTCTAGTGCAATCTATCAGAGGGATTAAACCTCTATTCGTGGACCTGATTGAAGGAGTTCATCGGTTCCAGGGAGAGACAACAAGAGCAGAGAAATCTGTTGGAGTCCAATAATCTCGATTCGATATTGAAGGTAAAATTTAATAATTGTTATTTAAATTTTACACACACTTATAATTTAATCGTTGAACGGTTGATACCCACACTATGGAATTGTTCCATAATAAAATTTTTAAACTTCCGCTGCACCGGGTATCAATCGTGATTGATCTGAACGCCAGTTTTCCAACAGTTCCGATAGTTGTCTATAAATAGAAGGCCAAGAATTCACTTTCAATTGCCAATTTCGGATCTCCTCTCTACTCTAGTCGTATTCGAGTTATTCTAGCCTTCCTAGGCTTGACCCGGGAGTCGTCGAGGCGTTCGGAAGTCATAGCAGAGTTGTGCCCAAGTTCTGGTGGCATCGACATCAAAGGGCTAACGACGGACGATGGTTTAGCTTTTGCTTCCTATAAATATTTAGGAGTATGCAATAACTTAGTTAAGGGTTTTAGAGCACTATATTGATAGTAGTATCATTTGGCAGTGTAGAGCAGACTATAGGCGTGGACCTAGAGTTGGTAGAGCTTGCACTGATTTGAGGTACGAAAGTACTGTTCGAGATATCCTGACTGAGTATGCATGTATTATGTGACTGCATGATTTATATGCCATGATTTATGCTGCATTCATTTGCATATTAAGCTATCTCCTTCGAGATGTCTATTAGTAGGGTTGTACCCTATCCTGTTAGTGGATGGACTTCCATGGCTTTGGGTCCAGTAAATCCACTGGTATTATGGTATGGGAGCCACCTCCTGAAGCGACGGCACAGCGTGCTACATACCAGAGCCTGGTCTGTTTCTGTTATCTGATATTTGACCTCGAGTTATAGGGAGTTCACTTTGCATGCATGTATTTTCATACTCTCGTACTGAACGTTTTATGCTCATGTCTCGTACTCTGTGTTTCTGGACACCCTATTCCATGGGGCAGGTTTGCGATTGGATGAGGCGGGTGGATCCAAGAGGGGCTAGGCAGTGGTTGGCCATCTGGAGCTTTGCCTAGGTTTTATTCTGTTGTTATTGGATTGATACATGTTTTCGATTTGGTTGTATTATATTTGGGTATTTACAGATTCCTTGCCTTGGGATTGTTTAATATTTTCTGGTTTCCGCAGTTGAATTCTGATTACTGTTTTGATTAAGTTAATTGCATGCCTAAGTTCTGTTTAGTAGATGATTCGGGTAAGGGTCACTACATGCATGATATTTCTCCATCCGGGGTGATCTTGGTAAGGACTGCAGCCCATCATTCGTCACTGGCATCCGTGAATAATACCAGATCATTTTCATCCACGGGTATAGCCATTTTTGGGAGATTCTTACATATCTCCTTTAATTGGTTTACCCCTTTAGTATGGTCATCGGTCCATATAAACCTGACATCCTTTTTTAACAAAGGACTGAACATCTTTCTGTACATTACTAGGTTGTTTATGAACATCCTTGCAAAATTAACTACTCCTAGAAAACTCTGGAGTTGTTTTACATCTTTGAGTTTGTCTGAAAAATTCTTTACCTTTTCCACAATATGGGGTTGTAGAATTATTTCAGTTCCATCAATCTCAATACCAAGGAATTCAATTTTCCTTGTTGCTATGACTGCTTTCTTTTCAGATAAAACCAGTCCTTCTTGTTTACAAATTTTAGAGAAAATCTCTAAGTGTTTAACATGTTCGTCTATGTTTTTTGATGCTATAATAATATCATCAATATAAACAAACATAAAGTTGAAATAATCTTTAAAAAGATTATCCATCTTTCTTTGAAATATTTGGGGTGCATTTGCCAATCTCATAGGCATAACTTCCCAAATATAGTGTCCTTGTGGAGTAGAGAAGGCTGTGAATTTCTTACTGCCTTCTTCCATTCGGATCTGGTAAAATCCAGACTTACAATCAAATTTTGAGAACACTCTAACATTTCGTACACAGCTAATTAGGTGTTCTCTACTAGGTATGAAGTACCCATAAAACTCCAGTATTTTATTAATACCTTGGTAGTTAATAACTAACCTGGGTTTCTCTCTTTTTATTTCACCATGATTTCTGACCAGAAAACCTGGGCTGCTATATGGTGAAACACCTTCTCTGATTAGACCAAGGTCCAAATGTTCCTTGATATGTTGGAAAACGGTGTTCAGATCAATCAGAATTGATACCCGGTGCAGCGGAAGTTTTAAAATTTTATATGAAACGATTCCATATCATGGGTATCGAAACTTTACGATTAAATTGTGCGTGTAAAAATTAAATAAAAATTAAATTTTTACCTTGAATCTCGAAACGAGATTATGGACACCAACAGATAACTCTGCTCTTGTTGTATATCCCAGAAACTGATGGACGAACAATTCTTCAATCAGGCCCACGAACAGAATTCGAATCCCTCTGATAGATTGCACTAAAAAATCTATCAGAAGTTTCTACGAAGAGAATTAACGAATTTGATCCGTTAAACCAGACTGCAAATTAGAAATTTACAGACTGGATTTCAGAGAGAAAAACACAGAGAGGGGGGCGGCCACTCTAGGTCTCAAAACCCTAGTGTTCGAAAATTATGAGACTTGTTTTTAATTTCTGCACTACAATAACTTATTTATAATGTGGGCTGCTAACAGCTTAGGGCCCATTAGTCATAAGTTAAAGCCTGACAAGCAAATCCTGCATGTTCAGAAATTAATATAAAATTCATCGTGACTCAGATTGATAAACCAATTTCACCAATGTGCACAGAAACCATTTCTGCATCTTTTAAAGTCAAGATAAATTTTCTGAATTCGAATTCAGTGATTTCCAAAAATGCCCATCCCTATGTCATTTTAGAAAATCTTACTCTTCTACTCTGATATAAGAAGTCCTACTTCTTTGTTCATTAAATTTAACTCTTTAAATTTAACTATCTCAACGGGAATTAGAAATCCATTACTTGTGTGACCCTCAATGGTTCAGGGATACAGCTAGCCGTGGGCTCACAACTCCTTGCGACTCGGAACAACAATTTCCGACTTGCCCATCGAATCATGGTAAGAGCGCCTAGCAACATCGCCCCATGATTCCCTAGGTATCATTGATAGTGCCTGCAAGAACCAATAGATTTTGGTTAGCGTACAGTACGGTCCCTTCATCCATATATCCCGATCGAATCAACAACTATTGGTAAATCGAGAGTCGTTCGAGATTCGATAACTATGCAATGCATCTTGAAGATCAAATAGTGAATAGGATATCCTATACTCGCAAGTATGTGGTGAATCCTTGACAACAAAGCATCGACTCCTATATGTGTCGTAACTGTATCCAATCCCGACACCTGATGACCCCAATAGAGTCGGTAAACGAGTCAAAGTACAGTACTAGCATATAGAGTCTCAATGATGTTTCAAGTAGTAAGGACTAATGGTGTACAACCAAAACCGCGGACTTTATCCACTCGATAAGTGATAACTACTTGGAAAGTCCGGATAGGGTAGTTCGATCATTCATCGTATGAATATCCATTTGCATGCTTTGAACATCTCTATGTTCCATACCAATTAAACGTGGTACTCGGCATCGCAAATGCTAGTCTCAATCTTGAGCGATCCTTATCCTTATTAACGGATGGCTCAATCGACTAGGAACTGTTTAGAATATACAGTGACTATAAGATGTGTTTCATGATAGCCATTCACATGTGCTACCACATCTTACATACACTATAGTATATTCAAGGTCTTCATCTAAACATCTTATAGTATGTCACAACATAATAATATGATAAAAGATAAAGTAAATGCCATTATAAAAGTGTAAATTATATTAAACAAAATATTGTTTATACATAGAGTCATAAAAGCCCTTAGCCACAAGTTGGCTCACCGGGCATCCACTCTTTCATGATAATCATTCTCATATCCCTTTGATATGTTATGTTCATCGGGATAGGCTTATATCTGACGAATTCATACTCTTTGTCTTCCTTTAGAGTAAGGCTGGCTTTGAGTTTATTTCTATCCCACCATGCCAAAGGATGCTCATTATAACTTTCTTTGAGCCTCTTTTTGATGTCTTTAAGGGATACCTTATTTTCTAACTCTATATCTCTGTGATTTAGAGTTACCTTGAGAAACTCCATATCCTCTGTTTGGAGTTCTTTTTCTGTTGTTATTTTCAACATGGTTTCTCCAAACCTTCTTGGATCTTTCATTTTTGGGTGAAAAATTTGTCCTTTATCACCACGCTGGCTGCAAAATATTATCGGCAATTGTCGATAAAAAGCAACCTTGAGTCTTTGAACGATAATTTTATGATCACAAATTGTAGTGAACATAAGTCTTCTTGACTCATTGTCTTGTGTGTACTTCTTAAATATTTGTAAGAAGTTATTTCCTAACAGGATATCAGCTCCTGTATCATGGAAATAGATTGGTGGTGTCTTTACCTTGTACCAAGGTGTTTGACCTGCTCCTCCCACAAGGATTTTTGCTTGTTTTATTCCTTTGCAAAGAATTAAAATTCTTCGAGAGAAATCTTGTCCAGCAATTTTTGGCAAGTCCTCTTCACATTCTTCAGAAAAGACTCCTCTTTTTGCTGTACAAATTTCTGCTCCCGAGTCAATATAAGCTGCAAAGTATTCAGCCTTATATTGTTCGTATAACATCCCAATTGGAATGTAGATGGAGAAAAGACTTGTTGTCATTTTACTTAAGGGATTACTAAATGGTCCTGCCATTTTTAGTAAACTGCATTGTAACTCAGTAATCCAATTAAGACTATTTAGCCTTAATACTTCTAAGGCCTCAGTAGGTAGAGTATTGTAACTCTTTTCTACTTCTTCAATGCATTCTAGTAAATCATGCTCATTATTTACTAAACTCAAAAGTTGCTTCTTTCTCTGTCTGTGAACAGAGTTCTCGAATTTGATTAAGGGATTGTCCCTTATCCAATTTTCTTGGTTTTCCATCTCTTAGAATTCTTATTGAATCCTCCAAGTCTTTTTTTTTTTGCCATGAACTCTATTCCCTTTTCAAGGCGTTTCTATGGTTTATGATCCTCCAGGAACTCAAGACCAAGAATGAGCTGATCCACTTCTTTTCCTGGAATTCCCCAGATTTGAACTTCCAATTCTCCAATATTTATCACTCCTTGGTAAGTTCCTTTTTCCTATTGTTCTAAATAGTAAATCGAGTTACAAGGGAACTAGTTCCCATGACTTGTAATTTCGAATACTATTTTCACTTCTTTCCATCTTTCTGGAGATCTAAGTTTTCCAATTATAGAAAACTCTTTTTTTCTGGTGGAATTTCTTGAATAGGAGATTTGTCCCATCTCCTACTTGTCATTCGGTTTCCTTGGAAAGATAACCTTTGAGGTTCTATTTTAAGGTCTCTATATAGAACTGGTCTGTCTTGAATTTGGATGTCTGTTTCTTGAATTAAAGGAAACTCGATTCTTTCTGGATATATTGCTTGAGCAACTTTCCCAAAGATCTCTGGAATTTCAATGAACTCATTTTTAATAAATAATTCAGAATGATGAGTATTAAAAAGAGCATATGTAATAGAATATGGTCTATTACCTTCCTTCATTAGTCCTTTTTCCTTGAAGTTTTGATGTAACGTCAAGGCTCGACTAAAGTCCCTGTCAGCTAAATTGTAGGCTATTATTGGATAAATAACTCCTACAATTTTTTCCGCACAAAGATTTCTTAAAATAGTACCCAGTACAGCATCTTGAATATTCCCCATTCTTTTATCACATACTACGATATCTATGGGTGAATCTATTCCTTCCTTAAAATTTGCCTTAATCATTATTTGGATTGCTCCAATATGAATCCAAGACATCGTTCTTGCTACCTCACTTTTCAGCTTTTGCAATTCCTCTCTTATTTTTTCAAAAGGAATTAACTGCATCTCTATTTGATTACTTGTTAACTCCATAGGGATTGTCATTTTCCTTCTGGATACTTTGTAAATCAAATGATGTCTTCTTTGTCTAAGCCCTAGGTTGCCTAAGACTCTTTCTACTTGTCCTGCCGAAAATCCTTGGTACTTCTGTAACGTTGGATTTTCTCTCATAATCCTTTGGACCATATTATGAGATATAGTTGTTTGACTAAAGAACCCAGCCAAACTCTCATTTGTTTCATGTCGAAACACTTTTTCATTATTCTGATTCTGATTCTGATTCATCATCAGATTCTTCTTGGCTAAACAACATCTCTTCTTCGTATATGATTTCATCTGAGGGGATATGCTCAAATTGATATACTTGGACTAGATCTTGAAAGAAGACCTTATCATCCATATCCGGCGTTGCTTCAAAGAGTTTAACTCCTTTTTTCTCGTTTTCTGGACAGTTTGTAGATATATGTCCTCTAGCTCCACATGTCCAGCAGTTGCAATCTTTGAAACTCTCGCTTGCTCTTGTATGAGTTCTTCTGAAAGTTCTTCTAGATGGTGTTCTTCCCCTGCTTTGTGATAAGCCTGTTGCTGGGGATGTTCTTGTAGGTCCACTTCTTCTACCCGATTTATAGGATTTGGCCTTTTGTTTGGACCAAAATGTTCTTGGTTTCCAAGAACTTTTCATTCTTTTATTATAGGGATTATTTCTGAATTTCTTCCTTTTAAATCCCTGTGATCTGTTTCCAATGATCATTGGAAGATCATTTTCTTTACAACATAAAGGTGTACGTTTATCTATACCCCTTATTTTCTTGTAGTTCTTTTGTAATGCTGCCATGTGGCACCATTCTGCCAGTTTTTCTTTCAAAAAGGAGGCGCGTCTTGCTAATGTATCAAGATTACCTGGAACGTATTCTTTAATCAGCATTTCTCTCCAGGGACTTGGCATTTTTGCGAAAAATAGCTTAATAGCTACATTTTCTTCGACTCCCGAATTCCATCTGTATTTAGTGAATAACATAATGTGTTCATCAACTAAACAGATATCATGTAACTCGAAGCTATACAGAGCTTGAGTATATCTTCTCTTTTTCTCTGTATCTTGATTATTGAAATAGTCAACCCCTATGAATTGTGCTTTAAATAGGGTGGTCATTCTTCCTCCAATCTCGCTGAGGGATTCTCCAGCTAAGATTGATTCTTTAGTTTCTGGCATAGTCATCTCCCAAGCGATCTTAACAGATCCCATTAGACTCATTTCTAGAAGTTTAATGAATCCTTCTTTATTGAGATCTAATGTTCCTGCTGTTATTCTCATGGCTGATGTCCAATCATCTATAAGATCTTCTCTGTTTTTGAAATCCAGAACATCAAGGTTTAACATAACCCCATAAGGATGTATCGGGTCTAAAACAGTTTTTTCATAAGGAGTTTGATGTAGTGGTATCTTACTCCTTCTTGATCTGGTTCCTGCTGGATGTGAATTTTCTCCAACATAAAACTCACTATGTGGTTCTTCTGTTTTAACCACATATCTTGGGGGATTTCCTATGGGTTGTTCACCCTCATGGAAATTCATTTTTAGATCTACTACTTTGAGATTTGCAAAAGAATCCGCAAGGTCTTGTAGATCCTCGAGATTTAATCTTTTTAAAGTAGTCATCAGATAGTGTTTTTCTCTGATACTGCTTTTATAAGATTAATCATCATTTCATCATCAGTTAAAGGTTTTTGAACCATTTTGGTTTTACCTTTCTGATGTAACAAAGGTTCGGTACCAAACGAGAGTGGTAACCTTCCTCCTGTATTTCCTTTTCTAGAACCAGAAGTTTGTTTTAGATTTGTGATTTTAGTTTGAAGATCCTTTAGAGTTACTAGAATTTCTTCTTGTTTATTAAGGATTCCTTCAATCTGACGAGGTATTTCATTGTTGTGAAAATTCCTCGCAAGCGTACGAGTGTCAAGTTTTAATATAGTGATAAAATCAGATATCGATCCCACAGGGAGTAAAATGAAAATATTCAGTGCTTGTAATTAAAATAGTCCAAACTTTATCTAGAAAATCAAACTTTGAGAATTTTGCAGAAAAATAAAAATAATCAGTGAAGTTTTGATAGCACGCAAACAACTTTCAGGAATAATCAATCAAAGAATAATGGTCTAGAGGTTTAGATTTCACCTGGTTTCAACAACAGTCAATCCTAATTAATTAATCTTCATGAATTTCAATCAATTAATAGCCAAGAACACTTACGTTTATTATTTTCCTCTCCCAAGCAACAAATAATTTTTATCAACTACAATTAAATTCCAATATCCCTATTAAGAATTTATCGCAGTGATCTATCACAAAACAATGTTCTCTTTAAAAGCTCTGTTAAAATCATACGCTCTCCCGAGTTGTATAAATAATTAACAGTGTAGTTTCTAATGTCCTATTCAAAATCCCCTCTCCCGAGCAATGATTTCAAATAAATATAACAAATCAATTATTGATCAAATAATTGAAAAGACAATCAATTCTAGAAAAAACAATTAATCTAGAAGAAACTCAATTCAATAAAATCAAAAATTCATGAAAGTGTCTACACCAGGTTCCATCTGACCTCTAGACTATAAAAATTTAGTTCATAATAAAACTCTGAATAAAACAAATCATGTTCAGAAAATTCAACATAAATTCAGAATTAAATAAAAAGATAAGAAACAAATCCGTCGTCGATGTCGTGTCTGGTCGATCAAACTCCGTCTTTGTTCTTCAGATAAGCTCCAGATTTCTTCCCAGAAATCTTCACAATCACGATCAATCTCTGATGTGCGAGTAAAATATTGTGGCGGCTCTCTCTTTCCAATTTGTTTGGCATAAATCTTTTTATATCGCTCAGCTAAAGCCCACAAAAAGCCCAAGAATTTATTTCCCGATATAATAAAATTTCCAAATCACAGCGACGGGGCGGGCGATCCAAGTTAAGGCGCGGGTGCGCATAGGCTTCGATCTCAAGTTTCTCGCCTTCAAAGAATGTTGCGCGATAGCTCGTCAGTTCCCTTCTTTAGCGCTAAAGATATGCGCTATCTTAAGTCCCAACAAAGAAAAGCCCACTAACTCTTTCAATTCTTGTCTGTACGTTCTTTCTCTATTTCTTCTTTATTTTCTTTTCTCAATTTTTTTCCTTTAATTTTCTCTTCTAAATTCTCATTTTTCTTCACTTTTCCAAATAAAATCAATAAGTCTCTGCAAGCACAAAAACAACACAACACAGCATAAATCTGCTCGAAACAAGCAATTAACAATTAAAATCATATATAAATTAAGTGTATAAAATACACTTATCAAATACCCCCAAACTTAGACTTTTGCTAGTCCCGAGCAAAACAATTAACTTCCAAAAACTCATTCTATAAACCAACAAGAATAGTCAAGAAATAATATGGAGCACTGGCTTCGACAATAATTTCAAAGAATTTTCAAATCCAATCATATCACACCCAACTAACACTTGAAAGTTTCAATCATAACAAAATAACCGCATAAACTCACAATCTCCGCAACTCAAGTTCAAAACACCCTTCTCCAAATTCAATTCAAATATTCATAGATCATGAGGACTTTTCAGAGATAGCATAGGATCAAATTTAGGATATTAATAAAAAACACTCACAATCAGGTAAATGCAAAGAATAATAGTGTGTGCGTGTTTCGATCAAAATTCATAATCATTAAAATTATCAATCAACAGTCCATAGGCTAAATTCTCGCAACTCTTCTCCACTAGTATATTGGGCAACTGAGACTCGGTCAATATGACTTATTTGCTTATAATGTAAGGCCTGGCTCATGGCTACAAACGAAGGATAAGAATTCAAATAATAAGGAGTAATTTATATTCATGTTTAAACTCTAATTTCAACTCCTTTTTCATTCACAAATTCACACTATTTTCAATTCACTTAACTGATTCAACTTTTTCTCACAACTTCTTTCACAACTTTTTTTCATTTCTTTCACAACTTTTTCAACCACATTTTTCAACTCTTTCTACTACCTCTTTTCATCTTTTCAATTCATCCACCACACCATTCCATTTTTCACAAATATTAACTAGGGTCATATAACAATTTAGCATTCAAATTACTCCCTTAAAGGTAGGAAATAATATATAAGCTATTCAGGTAGTCAATGTAGGACCTTGAAATAATGACGAATGGGGGTTTAATCACACGTTTACACGCATGCCATTCGATTTTCAATTAGGCTCAAACAAGGTACTAGGGATACAATATATAAGTAGGTAGCTTGAAAGGCTCAAACGATTCAGAAAAATTGCCTAAATCATTCCTAATCTCAGTATTGCCCGTATTTCGCCTCGAAGAGTGTTTGAACTAGTTCTAGACAAGTCTCAATCCACAATTAATTCATACAAATATCAATCAGTGCAGAAAAGAATAATCATCAGCAGTTAAAGATGATTTTCAACAAAAATTTCAGAATTTTTGTACCTCAAAGTACTAATATACGTGTAGGCTCAAATAGGCAACTAAGGATAAAATTATTTCAATGAAAATTAGGCCCAAAAATTCAAACAATGCCTCAATCATCTCTATGTTTGTATGTCTCAAAAATCAGATTCAAATATTAATCACAGAGTATATAGGAAATTGTTCATTCACTTGGTTCCATTTTCTCAAAAATATTTGTCAGATAGGCAGAAAATCATGGATTTTAGTTATAGCACAAAAACTTTTTTCATCAGCCATGCATCCAATTCTTTCTCGAATTCTTTTCAACTCAACTCAACACTACTAAACTCAACAAAAATTTTATCTATGAAGCACACTATAAAACTCAACTAATCAACTAAATCACAAAATGATTCATCCCCCCAAACTTAATATAATCATTGTCCCTAATGATTAAAAACAATAAAAGAACAAGGAACACATACCTTCGACACCGAGCATCAGTACTCGGTGTTATCAAAATTTCCATGAAAAAATAATTCGCAATCGCAACCATGGTGAAAATAGTTGAGATGCACCATATGAACATCCAAAAGATCCTGAAAATTAATACATGCACACAATTAAGTCACAAAAATAAAACCAACGCAAAAAAGATACAACTCTTAATGTATGGGAAATAAGAGAGTGTGCTCGATGTCAAGCCCAAGAGGAGATTTGATGGCCCATAAAGCATGGAAAGCTACTCTGTGCGTGTTGCTGCAGGTTGCTTGTTATCGCATAAAGGAGCAGCTGGTGATGTAAAAGCTTGTTTGCGCCTGGTCTGCAACTAATAAGGGAAATTGCGAAGCTTGCTGCGCTGTTGAGAATTGTTGGCGCAAGAGATTGGTGGAGCTGCGCGATCGCGCAAGAGGTTGTGCAGATTAGGTGCTGGTTTGCGCAGAGGGCTGGGGAAGCTGGGATGCGCGTTTGTTCTTGAAGGCAGCGTACTTGGAGGTGGTTGGCGCAAGCAATAAATGCTGTTAGTCTGCGCGTTAGCGCATGGTTGAAGTACAGATGGGAGAGGCTTGTTAGCGCGAAGATAGGCGCAGTTGGGGAAAGCTTGGACGCGTTTTAGCGCAGATGGAGAGCAGATGAGGGATGGGGAAGCGCGTTAGCTCGTGGTGGAGCGCTGATGGATGAGGCGTTAGCGCTTAGGTAGGCGCTAATGAGGAGAGAATTGGTGCATGGTTATGGTGCGCGATAGCGCAAAGAGTAGCGCAGATGAGCAACACGTTAGCGCATTGTTTAGCGATGTTGTTGCAAAGGTGAAACGAAGGGGAGGCGGGGGCGCTCGACAGGAGTGGCGCGGGCGCTCCTATTGCTCTGGTTTAAGATTTTTGGAGCCTGAAAAAAAATGAAAAATAAGAAAAATTAAGGTCAAAACTTTAAAATAAAAAATACTTAAACAATTAAATAACAAAAATTAAATAACCTGAAAATAAAAGAAAATAAAATAAAATAAAAATGCTTGGGTTGCCTCCCAAGTAGCGCTTGGTTTAAATTTGTTGGAAAACGCGGCTCTCTGATCAATCACGATTGATACCCGGTGCAGCGGAAGTTTAAAAATTTTTATCATGGAACAATTCCATGGTGTGGGTATCAACCATTCAACGATTAAATTATTGTGTGTGTAAAATTCAAATAACAATTAATTAAATTTTACCTCCAATCTCGAAGCGAGATTAATGGACACCACACAGATTTCTCTGCGCTTCTTGTATCTCCCAGGAACTGATGAACTCCTTCAATCAGGTCCACGAATGGGGTTTTAAATCCCTCTGATAGATTGCACTAGAAAATCTATCAGAAGTTTTTCTGCGAAGAGATTAAACGAATCTGATTCGTTATTCCTGACTGCAATTAAAAATCACAGACCGGAATTTCTCGGACAGAGGGGGAGGGTTCGGCCGATTTCTTTTGAGAGGAGGCTAGGGTTTCGAAAATCCTGTCTCAAAAATTATGACCTGTTGTGTGTAATTTCTGTACTGAAATAACTTATTTATAATGCAGGCCACTAACACCTTAGGGCCCATTAGTCATAAGCTAGGGCCCGACAAGCAAAGCCCGCACGTTCAGAAATTAATATAAAATTCATCGTGACTCCGATCGATGAACCAATTTCACCAATGTGCACAGAAACCATTTCTGCACATTTTAAAGTCAAAATAAATTTTCCTGAATCCGAATTCAGTGGTTTCCAAAAATGTCCATCCCTATGTCATTTTAGGAAATCCTACTCCCTTACTCTTATTTAAGAAGTCCAACTCCTTAGTTCATTAAATTTAACTCTTTAAATTTAACTATCTCAACGGGGATTAAAACTCCATTACACTGTGTGACCCTCAATGGTTCAGGGATACAGCTAGCCGTGGGCTCACAACTCCTTGTGACTCGGAACAACACTTTCCGACTTGCCCAACGAATCAAGGTAAAGCGCCTAGCAACATCGCCCCATGATTCCCTAGGTATCACTGATAGTGCCTACAAGAACCAGTAGATTTTGGTTAGCGTACAGTACGGTCCCTTCATCCATATATCCCGATCGAATCAACAACCATTGGTATATCGAGAGTCGCTCAAGATTCGATAACTATGCAATACATCTTGAAGATCAAATTAGTGACATCGCATGTGCTACTAAGAAACCATTTCTTAAATCACATCAAGTACTCTGGCCAGAGATTTGTCACACTAATATCTCCTCAGATCGCATAGGATATCCACACTCGCAAGTATGTGGTGAATCCTTGACAACAATGCATTGACTCCTATATGTGTCGTAACTGTACCCAATCTCGACACCTGATGACCCCCATAGAGTCGGTAAATGAGTCAAAGCACAGCACTAGCATATAGAGTCTCCATGATGTTTCAAGTCGTAAGGACTAATGGTGTACAACCAAAACCGCGGACTTTATCCACTCGATAAGTGATAACCACTTGGAAAGTCCGGATAGGGTAGTTCGATTATTCATCCTATGAATATCCATTTGCATGCTTCGAACATCTCCATGTTCCCTACCAATGAAACGTGGTACTCCGCATCGCAAATGCTAGTCTCAAACTCGAGCGATCCTTATCCTTATTATCGGACGGCTCAATCGACTAGGAACGGTTTTTAGAATATACAGTGACTATAAGATGTATTTCATGATAGACATCTCCATGTTCTACCACATCTTACATACACTATAGTATATTCAAGGTTTTTATCAAAACAACAATAGTATATCACAATATAACAATATGAAGTAATATAAAGTCATTGCCATAAAAGTGTAAATAATATTAAACAAAAGATTGTTTATACAAAGAGTCATCAAAGCCCATAGCCACACAGTTGGCTCACTGGGCACCCACTCTTACAATCTCCCACTTGCCCTATAGCCAACTAGTCATACTACGTAGACCCATTGCTTCGCGATGTTTGTCAAACAATGGTCCTGGCAAGGGCTTAGTAAGCGGATCAGCGATATTGTCTGCAGAGGCCACTCGTTCGACAATGATGTCTCCTCTTTCCACAATCTCCCGGATTATGTGGTATTTCCTCAGTACGTGTTTGGATCTTTGATGAGACCTTGGTTCCTTTGCTTGAGCAACGGCACCCGTGTTGTCACAGTACACCGGGACTGGACCAACAAATTCAGGAATGACGCCCAACTCTTGGACGAACTTCCTCATCCAAACGGCCTCTTTAGCAGCAGCTGATGCTGCAATGTATTCAGCCTCAGTGGTGGAATCCGCTGTGGTGTCCTGCTTGGAACTCTTCCAAGAGACAGCACCGCCATTGAGCATGAACACAAATCCAGAGGTTGACTTCGAGTCATCCACATCACTTTGGAAGCTAGAGTCGGTATAGCCTTCCAATTTGAGTTCTCGTCCTCCATAAACCATGAACATATTCTTAGTCCTTCGCAAGTACTTAAGAATGTCCTTCACGGCTTTCCAATGCATTTGACCAGGATTAGACTGATATCTGCTCGTGACACTCAGAGCAAATGCTACATCCGGTCTGGTAGATATCATCCCATACATGATACTACCTATAGCTGACGCATATGGTACATGTGTCATATTCTCTATCTCTTCATCAGTCTTGGGACACATAGACTTGGATACAGAAACTCCATGACACATGGGTAGATGTCCTCTTTTGGACCCATCCATTGAAAACCGTTTCAATATGGTATCGATGTAGGTTGATTGAGTGAGTCCTATCATTCTCTTAGACCTATCTCTATAGATCTGTATCCCAAGAATGTAGGATGCCTCTCCCAAATCCTTCATCGAAAATCTACCTGATAACCATATCTTTGTTGACTGCAACATCCCTACATCATTCTCAATGAGTAGGATGTCATCAACATAAAGTACTAAGAATGTCACCGCATCCTTAACTACTTTCTTGTACACGCAAGGTTCCTCCGGGTTCTTGATGAAACCAAAATCTTTTATTGTTTCATCAAATTTCTGGTTCCAACTTCTTGATGCTTGTTTTAGACCATAAATTGATCTCTGAAGCTTGCATACCTTATGCTCGCTTCCCATGGATGTGTACCCCTCAGGCTGCTTCATATAGATTTCCTCCTTAATGTCTCCATTAAGAAAAGCAGTCTTCACATCCATTTGCCATATCTCATAGTCATACCATGCAGCTATGGCAATTAGGATTCTTATGGACTTGAACATTGCAACTGGTGAAAAGGTTTCGTCATAGTCAACTCCTTGCCTTTGAGTATAACCTTTAGCCACCAATCGCGCCTTGTAGGTCAATACCTTACCATCAGGCCCAAGCTTTCTTTTGTAGATCCATTTACACCCTATCGGAACAATTCCATCGGGAGGATCTACTAAAGACCAAACTTGGTTTGTATGCATCGAATCCAATTCTGACTGCATAGCTTCAAGCCATAAATTCGAATCCGCATCAGAAATTGCTTCCTTGAAGTTTCTTGGATCACATCCAATGTCGGGTTCATCTTGATCCCCTTCAAGAAGAAGACCATATCGAACTGGAGGTCTAGAAGTCCTTTCGGATCTTCTAGGTGCAGGCGTGTCCAGCAATGGTTCCTGAGGTGTAGGATCGTTATTTTGTATTTCGGGTTCTTCTCGAACTTCTTCGAGTTCCATCATCTCGCCTTTCTTATCCAATAAGAATTCCTTCTCCAAGAAGGTGGCATTCCTAGAAACAAACACCTTTGTTTCAGCAGGATAATAGAAATAATATCCGATTGAATTCTTCGGATACCCTACAAAATAACATAAGCTGGATCGACTATCCAACTTATCTCCCACTGTCCGCTTCACGTAAGCAGGACATCCCCAAATCCTCAAGTACGAATACTTAGGAGCTTTGCCATTCCATAACTCGTATGGTGTTTTTTCCACTGCTTTAGTGTGGACGTTGTTCAACAACAATACCGCCGTTTCAAGCGCATAGCCCCAAAACGAAGGTGGAAGCTCAGTGAAGCTCATCATAGATCGAACCATGTCCAACAAAGTTCTATTACGACGCTCCGATACACCATTAAGCTGTGGTGTCATAGGAGGAGTCCACTGAGAGAGAATCCCATTCTCTTTCAGATAGTCCAAAAAACTCGGTACTCAAGTATTCTCCACCTCGATCCGATCGAAGTGCTTTAATACTTTTACCTAGCTTGTTTTCTACTTCAGCCTTGAATTCTTTGAACTTTTCAAATGCTTCAGACTTATATTTCATTAAATATAAATACCCATACCTTGAATAATCATCAGTAAAGGTAATGAAGTAGGTGTGGCCATGTTGAGTCCCTACTCTAAATGGACCACAAACATCTGTATGGATCAAATCCAACAGATTCTGACTACGCTCAGGTTTCCCCTTAAAAGGAGATTTAGTCATTTTTCCTTTTAGGCAGGATTCACAAGTAGGTAGAGAATTAATATCAGACATATCAAACATGCCCTCTCCCACTAGCTTGTTCATCCTCCTTGAGGAAATATGACCTAGCCTAGCATGCCAAAGGTTTGCCGGGTTTTGACTATCGATTTTCCTTTTGTTTGTTGTCGCCGGTTTATCAACATAATTCACTGGAACGTCTTTTAGTTTTAAGTTGTATAGATCGTTTTCAAGTTGTCCATTTCCAATTAAACATTCATTCTTGTAAATATTGCAAATCCCATTCACAAAATTGCAAGAATAACCATCTCTATCAAGCATAGAAATAGAAATAATGTTTTTAATTAAATCTGGCACAAATAAAACATCTCTTAACAATAATTTAAAACCGTTCTGCAAAGTCAAACAAACATCTCCAATGGCCGTAGCTTCAACTCTGGAACCATTCCCGAGCCTCAGCTGGGTCTCACCCATTCTAAGCCTGCGACTTCTTGTCATCACCTGCAAATCATTGCAAATGTGAGATCCACATCCGGTATCCAATACCCAAGAAGTTGTATTAAGTGACATGTTTATTTCAATATAGAACATACCCTTTGCAGTTCCCAACTGCTCAAGATATTCCTTGCAGTTGCGCTTCCAATGACCCGGCTTCTTGCAGTAATGGCAAACATCCTTGGATTTTCCATTGTTTGAAGCCTTTGTCTTTTGCTTCTTCTCGGGCTCAACTTTCTTGGGTGGGGTAGAACGTTTCTTGCCCTTCATACTTGGCCCCTTCTTCGCAGAAGATGAGGAGCCCACCAAGAAAGCTGGCTTATCCTTCTTAAGTGTGGATTCATATGTAACGAGCATATTGACCATCTCTTCAAGGGTGGCCTCTATCTTGTTCATATTAAAATTTATTACAAATCCATCAAATGAAGAAGGAAGAGACAGAATCAATAAATCCACATTGAGTTCATGCTCCAACACCAAATCTAGGGTCGCCAACTTCTGTATGAGCCAAATCACTCGTACCCCATGATCACGGACCGAAGTCCCTTCACGCATGCGGCACGTCATCAACTCCTTAACAGTAGCGAACCTTTCAGCCCTCGACTGAGCCCCAAAAAGTTCCTTGAGTTGCGTGTGAATGTCAGCAGCATTCACCGTGTCCTCAAATCGCCTCTGGAGTTCATCAGACATCGAGGCTTGCATATAGCATTTGGTCTTGATGTCATGGTCACACCATGTATCAAGTTTGGCCAATTCCTCCGGACTTATGTCAGTTGGTGCTTCCTTCGGAGGTGCTTTCTCTAACACGTAGAGCATTTTCTCCGAAGTTAAGACAATCTTCAACTTTCGGAACCATTCCGTATAGTTGGCGCCAGTCAACTTGTTTTGTTCGAGGATCGAGAATAATGGATTTCGCGAATTCATTGTATGAAATACTGAAAAGAAAAACAGACATATATCAATGATTGTTTAACAATTTACTAAGACATAAAATAGGCGAATTTAATTTTATGAATCTCACTCCCACTATTTTAACGATTTCACCACCCTCTAGTGAAAACGGGAAACTTTTTCCTTAGTGAGAACATGGAGTCCAATTGACAAACTTATGGTCCCGAATAATATCAGCCAACCATAATTCTCAAAAGGTAGAGCCCAATTGCTTCCAAAGCAACCCCCATGTGTTTACCTCATGTCCAATAAGGGCCCAATAATATGACGCCGTTTAAAGTGACATGTCAAGATGACCCATCAATATTAAGTTGTGATGGACGGTCGCCATGTGGATCCCCCAATAATATGAGCCGATCCCATGGGAGTTCCACCCAACTTACAACATTTGTCGATCCAATGTACAGCTTTCCGACGGACGGGCCCCCCCAATAATATGAGCCGGACCGTATCCGCGGGTAGCGTCACATACATTGACCGTTGATGGAAGGTGGGAACATTTAAACAAATTTAAATTTCCTTTATTTATCTTGATATAAATTTTAAATCATATTTAAAATGAGGGATTTTTAATTATAAAAATATTTGTCTCATCATATTCATTTTATTGCATGCTTGTCGGATTCACGCAATTTATGTCTAAACATGCATACAATCATAATATCAAATATTATATAGGATGATCGATTCCATTTCTAATTGACCCGTGGTTGCCAATCACGGGTCTTAGTCCAATTCTAGGTAATATGCAGTATGCAATGCAATCCTATTACATGTGCTTCCAATTTACATTTCTTCAGTCTTTATTGTCTGCTGGGCCCACCGTCTTCAAATCTTGATCTCCCACTAAATCTAATGTATTTACAATAAATAACAATGACAAGTAGGGATACATTTTTAGGGGTGGGAACGGGCTATAAACCAAGCCCACTTTTATTACATATGACATTCATATCGGGCCATAAACCAGACCCATTAATAAAACCAACAACAATAAAAACAAAATGTAAATTCCTAACATACACCTACAAAATTGGTCATGGCAATCGATCATCCTTATCCAATAACATTTAATTCAAAATTAATTTATTGGATAACATGCAGTGGCAATTCAAATTTAAACAAGATAAAATCATATTTTATATATAAAATCTCATTTCACATATAAAATCATATTTTATCTCTATATCAAATAAAATCATATTTTATCTATAAAATCCAATTTTACAAATAAAATCATATTTTACTCAATATATCATAAGATCATATCTTATCATCAATTGTACCAAAATAATTGATTTCAAAATTCAATTTACGGATAAAACATTAAAATTTTCCAAAAATTCAAATTTATCCAAAATCAATTTTAAAATTTACGGACTCGAACAATTCGATCCGAAATCTCGTGAACCAATCAAAAACAATTTTTTGACCGGACCAAAAATAAAATTTTAACATATTAAAATTAATTTTTAATAAAAATATAATTTTTCCCGCGGGCCGCCCGGGACACTCCCGGGCCGGCCCGCACCCGGGGCGCGGGCCGGGGGCAGCCCGGCTGCCCCCTTAGGGCAGCAACAATTGCTGCCCTGGCAGCGCCTGGCGCCGCCGCTGGGTGGCGCCGTGCGCCGCCCTGGGCGGCGACGGTCGCCGTCCTGGGCGGCGCCATGCGCCCCCTTTGGGCGGCGCCGTGCGCCGCCCGGGGCAGCAACAATTGCTGCCCCACCGGGCAGCGATCCAATCGCTGCCCGGGTTTTGCCCCGGAAAAAAAAATTTTTATTTAAAAATATTTATTTTGTTTTCAAAAAACCGAGATTCAAAAATTTTGTACAATCGATTAATTTAATCGTTTGATCTGAGCAACCTGGCTCTGATACCACTGTTGGAAAACGCGGCTCTCTGATCAATCACGATTGATACCCGGTGCAGCGGAAGTTTAAAATTTTTTTATCATGGAACAATTCCATGGTGTGGGTATCAACCATTCAACGATTAAATTATTGTGTGTGTAAAATTCAAATAACAATTAATTAAATTTTACCTCCAATCTCGAAGCGAGATTAATGGACACCACACAGATTTCTCTGCGCTTCTTGTATCTCCCAGGAACTGATGAACTCCTTCAATCAGGTCCACGAATGGGGTTTTAAATCCCTCTGATAGATTGCACTAGAAAATCTATCAGAAGTTTTTCTGCGAAGAGATTAAACGAATCTGATTCGTTATTCCTGACTGCAATTAAAAATCACAGACCGGAATTTCTCGGACAGAGGGGGAGGGTTCGGCCGATTTCTTTTGAGAGGAGGCTAGGGTTTCGAAAATCCTGTCTCAAAAATTATGACCTGTTGTGTGTAATTTCTGTACTGAAATAACTTATTTATAATGCAGGCCACTAACACCTTAGGGCCCATTAGTCATAAGCTAGGGCCCGACAAGCAAAGCCCGCACGTTCAGAAATTAATATAAAATTCATCGTGACTCCGATCGATGAACCAATTTCACCAATGTGCACAGAAACCATTTCTGCACATTTTAAAGTCAAAATAAATTTTCCTGAATCCGAATTCAGTGGTTTCCAAAAATGTCCATCCCTATGTCATTTTAGGAAATCCTACTCCCTTACTCTTATTTAAGAAGTCCAACTCCTTAGTTCATTAAATTTAACTCTTTAAATTTAACTATCTCAACGGGGATTAAAACTCCATTACACTGTGTGACCCTCAATGGTTCAGGGATACAGCTAGCCGTGGGCTCACAACTCCTTGTGACTCGGAACAACACTTTCCGACTTGCCCAACGAATCAAGGTAAAGCGCCTAGCAACATCGCCCCATGATTCCCTAGGTATCACTGATAGTGCCTACAAGAACCAGTAGATTTTGGTTAGCGTACAGTACGGTCCCTTCATCCATATATCCCGATCGAATCAACAACCATTGGTATATCGAGAGTCGCTCAAGATTCGATAACTATGCAATACATCTTGAAGATCAAATTAGTGACATCGCATGTGCTACTAAGAAACCATTTCTTAAATCACATCAAGTACTCTGGCCAGAGATTTGTCACACTAATATCTCCTCAGATCGCATAGGATATCCACACTCGCAAGTATGTGGTGAATCCTTGACAACAATGCATTGACTCCTATATGTGTCGTAACTGTACCCAATCTCGACACCTGATGACCCCCATAGAGTCGGTAAACGAGTCAAAGCACAGCACTAGCATATAGAGTCTCCATGATGTTTCAAGTCGTAAGGACTAATGGTGTACAACCAAAACCGCAGACTTTATCCACTCGATAAGTGATAACCACTTGGAAAGTCCGGATAGGGTAGTTCGATTATTCATCCTATGAATATCCATTTGCATGCTTCGAACATCTCCATGTTCCCTACCAATGAAACGTGGTACTCCGCATCGCAAATGCTAGTCTCAAACTCGAGCGATCCTTATCCTTATTATCGGACGGCTCAATCGACTAGGAACGGTTTTTAGAATATACAGTGACTATAAGATGTATTTCATGATAGACATCTCCATGTTCTACCACATCTTACATACACTATAGTATATTCAAGGTCTTTATCAAAACAACAATAGTATATCACAATATAACAATATGAAGTAATATAAAGTCATTGCCATAAAAGTGTAAATAATATTAAACAAAAGATTGTTTATACAAAGAGTCATCAAAGCCCATAGCCACACAGTTGGCTCACTGGGCACCCACTCTTACAAAAGTCATCAGCCCGACTTTTACCGATGTTAGATCTTCCCTTTCTCTTTTACTCGCCAAGCATCAATCAAAATTGGCGCTTTGAGATCGTCCCATAAACTGCAATTAAAATTAAGAAGAAATTATTTACTAACTTAAAAATAAAATAAAAAAAACTCTAAATTAAAATCTAGACTAATTGGTAACAAGACTAAACAAAATCAAAATTTTTTCCCGGCAACGGCGCCAAAAACTTGTTGTGAAAATTTCTCGCAAGCGTACGAGTGTCAAGTTTTAATATAGTGATTAAATCAGATATCGATCCCTCAGGGAGTAAAATAAAAATATTTAGTGCTTGTAATTGAAATAGTCTAAACTTTATCTAAAAAATCAATAATCAAGAAATTTGCAATAAAAATAAATAATCAGTGAAGTTTTGATAGCACGCACACAACTTTCAGGAAAAATCAATCAGAGAAAATTGGTCTAGAGGTATAGATTTCACCTGGTTTCAACAACAGTTAATCCTAAATAATTAATCTTCATGAATTTCAGTCGATTAATAGCCAAGAACACTTAAGTTTATTATTTCCCTCTCCCGAGCAACAAATAATGTTTATCAACTACATTTCAATTTCAATATTCCTATTAAGAATTTATCGCAGTGATCTATCACAAAACAATGTTCTTTTTAAAAGCTCTGTTAAAATCATACACTCTCCCGAGCTGTATAAATAATTAACAGTGTAGTTTCTACTGTCCTATTCAAAATCCCCTCTCCCGAGCAATGATTTCAAATAAATATAACAAATCAATTATTGATCAGATAATTGAAAAGACAATCAATTCTAGAAAAAACAATTAATCTAGAAGAAACTCAATTCAATAAAATCAAAAATTCATGAAAGCGTCTACACCAGGTTCCATCTGACCTCTAGACTCTAAAAATTTAGTTCATAACTGAATTCTGAATAAAACAATAATTCAAAAATTCAAGCATCTTCAGAATAAAATAAAAGATAAGAGAAACAAATCCGTCGTCGACGCCGTATCCGGGCGATCGAACTTCGTCTTCGTTCTTCAAGTTAAAGCACAAAATCCTCCAGAAATCTTCACACGATCAAACCCTGATATTCTGTAATTGTGATTGTGGCGGCTCTTTCTTTCAATTTTTCTGGCAGAAATCTTTTTATATCGCTCAGCAAAAGCCCACAAAAAGCCCAAGAAAATTATTTTCCGATATAATAAAATTTCCAAATCACAGCGACGGGGCGGGCGCTTAAAAATCCAGGCGGGCGCGCATAGGCTTCGATCTCAAGTTTCTCGCCTTCAAAGAATGTTGCGCGATAGCTCTTCAGTTCCTTTCTTTAGCGCTAAAGATATGCGCTATCTTAAGGCCCAACAAAGAAAAGCCCACTAACTCTTTCAATTCTTGTCTGTACGTTCTTTCTCTATTTCTCCTTTATTTTCTTTTCTCAATTCTTTTCCTTTAATTTTCTCTTCTAAATTCTCATTTTTATTCACTTTTCCAAATAAAATCAATAAGTCTCTGCAAGCACAAAAACAACACAACACAGCATAAATTTGCTCGAAACAAACAATTAATAATTAAAATCATATATAAATTAAGTGTATAAAATACACTTATCAAATACCTCCAAACTTAGATTTTTGCTAGTCCCGAACAAAACAATTCAAAACAATAACTTCCAAAAACTCAATCTATCTAAAACTAACAACCAAAAATAATAGTCAAGAAATATTATGGAGCAACGGCCTCTGCAATGATTTAAAAGAATTTTCAAATCCAATCTCATCCAACCTACTAACACTTGAAAGTTTCAATCATAATAAAATAACTGCATAAACTCACAATTCCGCAACTCAAGTTCAAAACACCATTCTTAAAATTCAATTCAAACATTCATAGATCATGAGGACTTTTTCAAGAAGGCATAGGATCAAATAAAGGATATACAATCAAAAACACTCACAAATAGGTAAATGCAAAGAATAATAGTGTGTGTGTTTCGATCAAAATTCATATTCATTAAAAGTATCAATCAACAGTCCATAGGCTAAATTCTCGCAACTCTTCTCCACTAGTATATTGGGCAACTGAGACTCGGTCAATAGGACTTATTCAGCTTATAATGTAAGGCCTGACTCATGGCTACAAACGAAGGATACAAATTCAAATAAGGAGTAATTCATATTTATCAAACTCTAATTACGACTCCTTTTCTTTCACAACTTCACACTTTTTCTCTTCAATTCACTTCATTAATTTTTTTCTCAACTTCATCTTCTTTCACAACTCTTTTCAACTTTCATCATTTTTTTTTCTACTACCTCTTTTCATCTTTTCAATTCATCCACCACACCATTCCATATTCACAAATAAAAACTAGGAGCATACAATATTTTAGCATTCAAATTACTCCCTTAAAGATAGGAATTAGTGTTTAGGCTAATTAGGTAGTCAATGTAGGACCTTGAAATAATGACGAATGGGGATTTATCACACGTTTACACGCATGCCATTCGATTTTCAAATAAAGCTCAAACAAGGTACTAGGGATAAAATAAATAATTAGGTAGCTTGAAAGGCTCAAACGAATTCAGAAAAATCGCCTAAATCATCCCTAATCTCAGTTTTGCCCGTATTTTGCCTCGAGGGGTGTCCGAACTAGTTCTAGACAAGTCTCAATCCACAATTAATTCATACAAATATCGATCAGTGCAGAAAATATAATCATCAGCAGTAAACGATGATTTTCCAACAAATTTCAGATTTCTCATACCTCAAAGTACTAATATACGTGTAAGCTCAAATCGGCAACTAAGGATAAATTTGTTCAATGAAAATTAAGCCCAAAATTTCAAACAATGTCTCAATCATCTCTATGTCTGTATGTTTCACAACTCAGATTCAAGTATTAATCACAGAGTATATAGGAAATTGTTCATCCAATTGGTTTCATTTTCTCAAAAATATTTTTCAGATAGGTGGACAATCATGAATTTCAGTTATAACACAAAACAAAAATTTTTCAGCCATGCATCCATTTCTTTCTCGACTCAATTCAACTCAACTAATCAACAACAACTAAACTCAACAAAAAATTTAATCTATGAAGCACACAATAAAATTCAACTACTCAACTAAATCATTGCACAAAATGATTCATCCCCCCAAACTTAATATAATCATTGTCCCTAATGATTAAAATCAATAAAAAGAATAAGGGACTCATACCTTCGACACCGAGCATCAGTACTCGGTGTTATCAAAATTTCCATGAAAAAATAATTCGCAACCGCAACCATGGTGAAAATAGTTGAGATGCACCACATGAACATCCAAAAGATCCTGAAAATTAATACATGCACACCATTAAGTCACAAAAATAAAACCAACGCAAACAAGATACAACTCTTAATGTATGGGAAATAAGAGAGTGTGCTCGATGTCAAGCCCAAGAGGAGATTCAATGGCCCATGAAAGTGAAGCCATTGGAGCATTAATGAGACGCCCTTCCTTAGTGCGATTGTGCATGCATGTTGCTCGGTCCATGGCTGCGTAGTATTAGTTTGTACTCTGCTGGGAAATTTGCTTGAACAAGGAAGTGATTGCTCGTAAAGAGGCATCACAATCGCATGTACGGAGCAACTAGGAAAGCATGGAAAGCTACTCTGTGTGTGTTGCTGCAGGTTGCTTGTTATCGCATAAAGGAGCAGCTGGTGATGTAAAAGCTTGTTCGCGCCTGGTCTGCAACTAATAAGGGAAATTGCGAAGCTTGCTGCGCTATTGAGAATTGTTGGCGCAAGAGATTGGTGGAGTTGCGCGATCGCGCAAGAGGTTGTGCAGATTAGGTGCTGGTTTGCGCAGCGGGCTGGGGAAGCTGGGATGCGCATTTGCTCTTGAAGGCAGCGCACTTGGAGGTTGTTGGCGCAAGCAATAAGCGCTGTTAGTCTGCGCGTTAGCGCATGGTTGAAGTGCAGATGGGAGAGGCTTGTTAGCGCAAAGATAGGCGCAGTTGGGGAAAGCTTGGACACGTGTTAGCGCAGATGGAGAGCAGATGAGGGATGGGGAAGCGCGTTAGCTCGTGGTGGAGCGCTGATGGATGAGGCGTTAGCACTTAGGTAGGCGCTAATGAGGAGAGAATTGGCGCATGGTTATGGTGCGCGATAGCGCAAAGAGTAGCGCATATGAGAAACGCATTAGCGCATGGTTTAGCGATGTTGTTGCAAAGGTGAAACGAAGGGAAGGCGCGGGCGCGGGCGCTCGACAAGAGTGGCGCGGGCGCGCCTATTGCTCTGGTTTAAGATTTTTGGAGCCTGAAAAAAAATGAAAAATAAGAAAAATTAAGGTCAAAACTTTAAAATAAAAAAAACTTAAACAATTAAATAACAAAAATTAAATAACCTGAAAATAAAAAAAAATAAAATAAAATAAAATAAAAATTCTTGGGTTGCCTCCCAAGTAGCGCTTGGTTTAAAGTCATCAGCCCGACTTTCACCGGTGTTAGATCTTCCCTTTCTCTTTTACTCGCCAAGCATCAATCAAAATTGGCGCTTTGAGATCGTCCCATAAACTGCAATTAAAATTAAAAAGAAATTAATTAGTAACTTAAAAATAAAATAAAATAACTCTAAATTAAAATCTAGACTAATTGGTAACAAGACTAAACAAAATCAAAATTTCTCTCCGGCAACGGCGCCAAAAACTTGTTGTGAAAATTCCTCGCAAGCGTATGAGTGTCAAGTTTTAATATAGTGATTAAATCAGATATCGATCCCTCAGGGAGTAAAATAAAAATATTTAGTGCTTGTAATTAAAATAGTCCAAACTTTATCTAGAAAATCAATATTTGAGAATTTTGCAGAAAAAATAAATAATCAAGATGATTTTAGATAGCACGCACACAACTTTCAGATAATATCAATCAGAGAATAATGGTCTAGAGGTATAGATTTCACCTGGTTTCAACAACAGTCAATCCTAAATAATTAATCTTCATGAATTTCAGTCAATTAATAACCAAAAACATTTAAGTTTATTATTTCCCTCTCCCGAGCAACAAATAATATTTATCAACTACAATTCAATTCCAATATTTCTATTAAGAATTTATCGCAGTGATCTATCACAAAACAATGTTCTTTTTAAAAGCTCTGTTAAAATCATACACTCTCCCGAGCTGTATAAATAATTAACAATGTAGTTTCTAATGTCCTATTCAAAATCCCCTCTCCCGAGCAATGATTTTAAATAAATATAACAAATCAATTATTGATCAGATAATTAAAAAGACAATCAATTCTAAAAAGAACAATTAATCTAGAAGAAACTCAATTCAATAAAATCAAAAATTCATGAAAGCGTCTACACCAGGTTCCATCTGACCTCTAGACTCTAAAAATTTAGTTTATAATAAAATTATGAATAAACCAAAACATGTTCAAAAATCCAAACATAAATTCAGAATTAAATAAATAAAGATAAAAGAAACAAATCCGTCGTCGACGCCGTGTCCGGTTGATCAAACTCCGTCTTTGTTCTTCAGATAAGCTCCAGATTTCTCTCCCAAAATCTTACGTTCTCTGATCTGTAGTGTGTATGGCGGCTCCTCCTTTTCAAGTCAGATGAAAAATTCCCTTTTATATCGCTCAAGAAAAAGCCCACTCAAAAGCCCAATAGAATAATTGGCCGAAATAATAAAACTTTCCAAACAGCAACGGGGCGGGCGCGCTAGGAACGGCGCGGGCGTCCCGTCATCTCGACTTAAATCTCACGGAAACAAAGCAGTAGCGCGTTAGCACATCTTGGAGCGCTAACAACAAGCGCTGATCATGAAGCCCAATTTAAAAGCCCATTCTATTCCTTCTTGTCTCTGATCGTTTCTTTTCCTTTTACTTCTTTTCTCTTTATTTTATTTTATTTTCTTCTCTTCTTTTTCCTCCCTTTTTCACATAAAATCAATAATTCCCTACACTCACAAAAACAACAAAACACTCACATAAATCTGCTCGAAACAAACAATTAATAATTAAAATCATATATAAATTAAGTGTATAAAATACACTTATCAAATAAAACTCTGAATAAAACAAATCATGTTCAGAAAATTCAACATAAATTCAGAATTAAATAAAAGGATAAGAAACAAATCCGTCGTTGATGTCGTGTCTGGTCGATCAAACTCCATCTTTGTTCTTCGGATAAGCTCCAGATTTCTTCCCAGAAATCTTCACAATCACGATCAATCTCTGATGTGCGAGTAAAATATTGTGGCGGCTCTCTCTTTCCAATTTGTCTGGCAGAAATTTTTTTATATCGCTCAGCAAAAGCCCACAAAAAGCCCAAGAATTTATTTCCCGATATAATAAAATTTCCAAATCACAGCGACGGGGCGGGCGCTCCAAGTGAAGGCGCGGGCGCGCATAGGCTTCGATCTCAAGTTTCTCGCCTTCAAAGAATGTTGCGTGATAGCTAGCTAAAGATATGCGCTATCTTAAGGCCCAACAAAGAAAAGCTCACTAACTCTTTCAATTCTTGTCTGTACGTTCTTTCTCTATTTCTTCTTTATTTTCTTTTCTCAATTCTTTTCCTTTAATTTTCTCTTCTAAATTCTCATTTTTCTTCACTTTTTCAAATAAAATCAATAAGTCTCTGCAAGCACAAAAACAACACAACACAGCATAAATCTGCTCGAAACAAGCAATTAACAATTAAAATCATATATAAATTAAGTGTATAAAATATACTTATCATTCATACAGCTGATTGCTGTAATATTGTACCGTCTTTTGAATTTCTCTAAGATCTCCGGAGAGTTTAGATGAATCTGGGGTAATTTCTAAAATTTGAGAATTAGAAATCATCTTTCTTTATCCCTTCAAAATTGAGAGCATTAATCACAACCTGTTGTAAGTAATCTATTGTGAATAGATTAACTTGTTCATAGGATTTCATATGAATAAAATCCTCTTGATTCAAACATTCGTTTGAAATCATCTTTTATAAAAATCTTCTCCTCAACAAAGAAAAGTATGAATTAACGAATAATATAAAGTGTGAATAATTAAACTAAGACTCTGATACCATTTTTGCGGATAATTCAAGTACCATAATTGAGCACAAACATTGCATAAATGAAGTACATAAATGCATAAATTGGATACAAGAATTAAACATTGGATTTGGCCAAATTTGGTGGTCCTAGGGAGTTTTAAGAAAGAATTTTTATTATAAGAATTTATAAAAAAGCTAATTTTGGATTTAGGGATTTATTCACAATTCACTCTTATTTCAATTAAGTTAACCGGTGTGCAAAAGTCTACGTACCATGCATTAATGTAGCTAAATTGTGCGAATGTGACAGGCATCCACGTTTTAATTGGTCACGTAATCATCAGGTAGATTTTGTTAGTGTAATCTTATCATATATAAAAGATTTTCTCGATTTTATTTTGATAAAATAAAGCTCTAATCGTAATATTATATGCATGGTTGACGTTAATTTGTTTAGATTAAAAGGTAAAGGCTTCGTTCTCACCTCCAAAACCATACCAATGGAGAATTGAACGTGCGACGATATATGAAAACCAAACATATATTAGTTTGTAAGTCTAAAAATATTTTTAAAGAATAATTGTACAAACACATACTTCCATTTGATGACTCACAATTGAGAAAGCCTAAATTTTGTCAAAACAACATTTAAAACATTTTAATAAAAAAAATTAATAAAAATGTTTTATTATACTTAATTAATACTTGTCCCAAACAGACTCTACATGTAATTGCAAATTAAATTCGTTCAAATATCGAAATCTTCTTTATGTATTGTAATTTCCTTTTCGTTTTCGTGCCCAATTAAGTATCAATTAATATTGGATGCCACTGTCGAAAATCTTGAATCATGTAATATTGGATGCCACTGTCCCCAATGCTGTCACGCTCGATCTTCCACCTGAAGGTGCTAAAAATGTGTATTTGTGGAAACGATCATTATCCAAATCATTTAGTGAAACAAACAAGAAACATCCAAAAAAAATTAAAATAATGAGAATCATGGCATATATAAAGAAGAGATGGCATGCATATATTAATTCATTGAATTTAATAATTAGTTGAATATATATATCAATATATATCTAAATTAATTATAACAATGGGGTTCCCTGGCAAGCTAATTGCTCAAGTGGCATTTAAGGCTGGAGGAGATGTGTTTCATCAGATTCTTCGCAACAACCCATCCCATTTAGTCACTACTTCGCCTACCAAATTTCAGGGCTGTGAACTTCAACAAGGCACTTTGGGAGTTAATGGCTCTGTTCTCTTCTGGAACTACACTCTTGGTACGTACATATATATGGATCAACATTATTATTAATATATATTGTTACATGTACGTGTAACCGCGCGTGTGTATAACCTCGATCGATTAATATTGTGTTTGCGTGTATATTTGTGATCGATATGTAGAGGGGAAAGAGGAAACTTGTAAGCAAATCATCCAAAACATAGACGAGGAGAAGAAGCAGATAACTTTCAAGTTCATCGAAGGAGATCTAATTCAGTTGTACAAGAACTTGACCATAACCTTTCACGTCGAGACCAAGGACGGGGTCGATTTTGTTACATGGACTGCGGAATACGAAATTATCGATGATGCTACTCGGCATCCCTTCTACGTCTTGAATTTCTGCGTCGAATTTACAAGCGAACTCGAGCATCATATATTCGGCAAGTGAATTGGATCGATGAGCGTCACGTGCACCTCTCACGCTCTTTAAATTTGTTTTCTATGAACATGAAATAAAAGAATAATATATATATATATATATATATGTTTACATATATATATATGTGTGTGTGTGTGTGATTCTATGAATAAATGTAGTCGTGCATGGGGACTTCTGTGATCTACTGGTAACGGCATGTTTGGTTAAATTTATGCAAGTGTGTTATATATATGCGTATGCGTTTGAATTCGGAGCTACTTTCCTTTTGATTATGGTATTGAAATTAATTTCAAATTCTATATAAGTTTTGAGTTAAACTTAATCCTTTAATTAATTTATTATGTATTTATGTATAATCATAAAATATTTAAAGTTTCTCGCGCGGCTTGTTGATTTGAATATTGACTTGTATAAATAAATATTATAATAAAGCAAAATTTCAAGAACGATATTGAATCTTCTCCCAAAAAAAAAAAAAAAAAACGATGAATCCAAAAATATAATAGAAATATATTAAAGAAATAAAAATATGTGGTCCTAAGTGTCCATACGTTATCTTAAACCTAGTTGCGCCTTATATATGGAATGAAGTTAATGACACATCAATTTCCAATCTTTTACATTCAAATATTTTGTCTTCACCTCAAATCGTCACTATTTTTCTACACCATTTTCTGGATAAAATTTTCAATTTTTCATGGCTACGTATGCAATAAAAAAATTTTCTTGTTTAATTTTCTTAAAAATTTGCATTAATTATTAATATATATATATATATATGTGTGTGCGCGCGCGCGCGCGCAAGTACATACATGCATGGGAGCATATTGGTGTAAGAAATCTGAGAATCGGTGACAATTTAACCCGAATTCATTGCACAAAACATGTGACGAGATTCATAAAGTCAAGATAGATGAATCGCAAATACGACATCATGTTTTGAGTCAAATATTTTTTAATGCAATCGAGTCGAGTTGTATTGAGTCAAATATTTTTCGAAATTGACTGGATCGACGAAAGGATGAGTACGTAGTGCCAAGCTCGAATTCGATTAAGAAGTGCTTTTCTATCTCGTGATTAAGAATTATAATTTTTATTTCAAGAAACAATGTTATAGCTAGCATGTAACATACAACAAAATCGAACTACTTTTTTTTTCCTAACCCCGTTACAACAAACGGCTTAAAAAAAAACATACAACAAAATCAAATGTAAAAAAACAAATATAAATGAAAAAATAATTTCTCAAATTGAATTACAAAATTCAAGCTAGCATAACATACATTTGAAATACTCGAACTCAAACTCAAATTTCTTCAATGTCATACCGATTAAAAGTATTACCACCTTGACATATATTGATCAGATTTCTTTAGATTCACTTATTATTATTATTATTATTATTATTATTATTATTATTATTATTATTATTATTATTATTATTATTATTATTATTATTATTATTTTAAAAGAAATATTTTGATTTATTTTTATGTACACAATTATATTTATTAGCTGAAATGTGACGTCACCCATCTTTATAAAATTTCATGGCTTTAAACTTAATTCTCTCTACTACATATACAAAAATCTTGGCTGATCAATGCAGGCACATAGTTCGGTATTTGCATATGCATGAATATATTTCTTTATTCACGTTATATATATATTATATATCTTTGATTGAAAAGTTGATATATAGCAGTAGCACCCACTTCCAAAATAATATATGTATATATATATGTTACGTATGATCAATATGAAAATTATATTTATATTATACATTCAAAAATGTTGTTATCTGCTTTTGTCAGTGGAGGTGAATTATTACATACTAAATATATATAGTTTTCAGTGAGCAAATCTTAAAAACTGCCGCCAATTAATCCCGCAGTTATTTGTATCCAATGTCAAATTATCAAAAGCTATTAATTAAAGGGAAATATATAATAAGATTATTTTTATAACCTAAACTAATTTATTCAAATATAATTAATGAAGTAATAATGATTTACAATATTCATATGTTTGTAGACCCTTGCAAGTGTGGGGCGCCCTTTGTTTCTGTATTTGCAAGCCAATTCACTGTTTTTCTGGCGATTGGAAGCCAAAGCCTTCTCATTCTTTCCTCCTTTGCATCATTACTCTCCCATTGATGATCTCTAACATTGAACTCAACACATGATCTTGGATGAACTATTATCTCAGACATCGATCTCTTGTTGTTTGTGTTCAAAATCGCTTTCGAATCCAAACCCGAATCTGAGGTTGAATATTGATCCCTATGATCAAGCTCTTATTGAGTATTTGTTATCCGAACATGAATATCGTTGAATCTTGATCTTGTTACATCATGAATCATCTCCGAATTCAGAGACATGATGTCGGAAGAGCTGATGTTGCTCCAACGATTCTTGATCAGTACATGAGCAGCTGCATCATGATGATCATAGACAACATTAATCTTGTGGTTGAATCTGTGGAGAGCAGTAGTGATAATCATTTTCTTGCTTTGATATTCCTCCAAATTATCTTGGGATATTATAATAACATGATCCTCCTTCTTGTTCTTGCCTTTTTCAAAGCTACTTCTTGAAGAAGATCCACAGTGATCATATTCTTCCTCTCTTTGAACATAAACCTCTACACTACTACTGCAAGATTCTTCTGATTCGGTTTGATCCCACAGAAATCGATAACTGTTGGAATAAGCCATTTGTGAAAGGTCATTCATCCCAACTTTTTGCCTGCAAAGAGGGCAGCTCGAATGTTTTTCGAGCCAAAGATCAATACAATCGACGTGAAACGCATGCTTGCACTTAGGCAGCAGCCTTAGTATGTCGATATCGTCGAATTTCGAGAGACAAACGGCGCATTCAAGGCCTTGTCTCGAGCCCTTTAGCATAGAGAACCTAAAGAAAGGTAGAGACTCGATCACTGCCTTCTCTATCCCCTTCCCTGAAGAAGCAGCTGCATGAGATTGATCATGAGGCCTCGATGGAATCAGCCAATCTCGAGTTTGTGATTCGGAGTTTCCGGGGGACTGCCGGTAACAGAATTTGGCATAGAGAAGAAGGACAAAAGTTAAGGTGAAAACAACTGTAAGCATGCCAATTACAACTGCTAGGCTTGGTTGAAAGTTGGTGACAGAATCTTGTGAGGTGTATGAGTTTTCTTGATTTGGTGAAGTAGTGATGGTGTTTTGGGCTTGAAGATTGATGAAGAAAATGAAATGGGAAAGGAGAATGGATGTAGTTTTCAGGTTCAATTGTTGTTTCATGGTGAAACTAAAGGAATTAAACAAAAGAGTACTACTGAGATTTTGGGACAAGTTGGAATATAATGGCATGCACCAATGAATACTTATCTTGTTTGTGAAGGAGGGCCATAGGTATTAATTAATTGGAGTTTTTTGTTTTTTTGTTTTTTTGACATTGCATGGTTGATTTTCATGGGGATGCATGATTATTTTTATAATATGGTATTCTCCATTATTGAAGAGTATATGATGCAAATTTGTCAGCTTATTTTTTGTTTCTTTCTTCGATGTTTTGTTCTTTTGTTTTCAGAATTTGAGCCATTCATACTCTTTTTGTATAGATTTGAGGGTGTCATGGATGTTGTCTCTCTTCCTATTTTTTTTAAATGAATATTATATTTCATGTTAATGATATGTAAAAATTCAACTTTTTTAAACACACAAAATTTCAGTTTGTTATACTTAAATGTTTTGTATGCATGGATCAACAAATTTTATAGCTACGATTATCATCTGATCTGCATAAAATTAAAGTGATTTATCGAGCCGAGTTTTTCATTATTTAAGTAACTTTTTTAAGTCAGAAATAGAGAAGGCAAAATTAACAGATAAAGATTTTTAATACAGAGAACCGAAAAAAAAAAACAACTAAAAATAATATTTTCTCGTCTCTGAGACTTATGGATAAGTTTTAAAGTAACATATTAATTTTTGAAACTATTCTTTAAACATAAAATAATATACGACCGGCTCAGTGTCATTTCAATGACTAATCAAGTTATTATTATTATTATTTTTTACCAATACTAATCGAGTTATTTATAAAGTAGTAGTTGTATCATACGTAAAGATGTATATTCGAAGCATAATTGGAGCTCGATATCAATAAAATTGATAAATCGGCACAATATGGTGTAGGCGTTGCCTAAAATTTTCTTACTCACACCCGTCACCCGCCCCATATCTTTTTAATTAAAGAATTTTATATAATAGTATTAATAATAGTAACAATAATAATACATTCTTCATTTCCAAGGGAAAGCTTATTTCTTGAAGGTTGACCCAACCAAATTTCATGTCTAGACATTTTTTGTCCCAAGAATAAGTGACAATTTTTCTTTGGAGAATTTAGTATATAATTTCTGAATTCACGCATAGCTTGCCGTGGATTGGTCGAATTGGAGCAAGAATTAATTCAGTGAAAATTGATGTTGTGTGGATCGCCAATTTTTTTGTTGACGTATTAAAGTTTCGTAAATGGAACAAGTATAAAATAATTTTATTAATTATTCAAATTATTTTTTTACTTGATCTTCTGGAAAATTAAATTTCAAAAGAAAGTTAATTTAACATTAGACATTTACAAAATGATAAGGATGAATAGAACGCCGTATGTGTTTTAATTAATTAAGCGTCGGTGGGATAGGGAACAAAGAAATCAATATTTTAATTTTTCAGTTATCCTTAGAGTTGTGATATTCAGGATATTCATCAATCTTTTTAAAAATATTTTTGGACATTTATTTTTAGATTTAAAAGTTATGTCAAAGATTAATCTTCACTTACTCTTAAGGGCGTATTTGCTATCACTATAAAAAAGTTATTTTTGGATTTTGACTTTTAAAAAAAATCATTTTTTGTGTTTTTTAACTCAGATTATGTATTAGTTTTCACTTAACTTAATTGAAATTCAAAAAGTTAAACATATGGTGATTTTGATTCTTCAAAAACGATTTTAATAAAAAAATTACAAATAATAATAAATACTAAAATAACTAGAATCACTTATTTACCATCCACTTCTGACTTTAACTTTTCACTTTTGTTTACAAACACTACCAATTTCTTATTTCTTTTAACTTTTTGATTAATTTATAAATTTAATTACTTTTAAAAAACATATTTTTTTCGAACACTCCTCAGAATCAACAATTGACTGGCACACACAATCCGGCATGCTTAGCTCAATATGGACATGACCCAACACATATAAATATGTAGTTTTGTAACGCATGCTTGATTGCATAAATAATGTCGCATGAGACGCGTGTGGGAATGTTTACCATACTTTCATGTTTCAATAATATTCTCAAATATATGTTTTTAATAATTACGAAGGATCAATTTGGTCATTCATAATAAACGTTTATTAAAGTAGATCATCTTGCTTAATGAGTGTTTTTTGGACATGAACCTTAACCTCAAAATACAAGGGAAAGTGTAAGTTAAGATGTCTTAATTTCAACATTAAGTATAATTAACCAGCTTATTAATATTAATGTTAGAATCGTAAAAATTGAGTTGGGCCCGAAAGTTTGAAATCAAAACCACGATGTAATTAACATTCAACCCGTTAAAGTGTTGGCTAGATGTTGATTTTGACCCAAACCGGCAAACAAACCTGAACCCACTTGAGTTTGATCCTATTGTGATCCAAACATAAGGCGACATCATGTTGAAAAATTGGAGGTAATATTCATCCGTAGAGGGATGAAATGGACAAGAGGGGATTCAGGCACTTTGGAAGCAATAGACAAAGAAGGTTTTTGTTTCAAAAATATCATCTACTAAAATTGCTTGTATATCTCTATCAAAGATGATATGAAAACATCTAACTTGAAAAGGCGAGGGCTGTCGGATTCATAACTTGTGTAGTTTGCAAGTCAAAAATTGTTTTAACCACTCTCCCATCAACTGTATCTAACTCAACAGCAAACAAGAACAGAAGACATGGCGATGTCTTGGTTTCTCGATGCTTTTTTCTCATCCAACCGCGTATCATTCAAGTAAAAAGGTGCGATGGTACAGATGGATCTTCATAAATAGTATGCCAAGTGAAGCTAATGCCAGGGATTTTTCTTGGCACCACTTCTTTTTGAGCTAACTTTCAGCTGCGATTAGAAATAAGGAAACGATGAAATTCAAGATAAACGTTGGCATGAATAGTTGGATAAAATACTAATAGATTGTACTAACCCCCTTAGATTTCTTGGTCTTCCCACGAATTCTATTCCTTGGAGATTTTAATTTGTATATCCGGACCATCCAATGGTGAGTGGTGAACACCTAGAGCAAAATAATAACATGGATGAAGCATGCAAAACGAGACAACTGCCTAGATCATATCATAAACGGAGCACATTTTCATGAAATGGGATAAATTATGCATAAAAAGTTCCTTGGTGATGTCATGCTTGATAGGGTAGTATAACTTTGGTCGCTAAATAATTTCATTAACAGAGCATTGATGTGTGGCACACAATGTGCTCAGAAAGCAAGGAACAATCACATTGTGCCTTGTTGGGTTCAATTGGTAAAATAAAATAAGTTGTGAACTGGCCAGCTGTTACACTTGAACAAGTTCGGTAGCAGGGTGTATACTTTCTCAAAATCCATGAACGGGTCCAGGGAATCTCGGGATTGTATATATTTGTCAAAAATATGCAGCAGGTATTACATATCTATGCACTCCAAGAGTACATCTGTGGCTGGCTATCTTCAGGATCTCGAGGCTGACAGTATTGTTAAGAAGTTGGACGGCTGATGAATAGCTTTCAGAGGTAGGGTGATCTCGAGGAGGGGCCTCAAACAAAAACCACATCGAAAACAGGTGTTTAAATGTTAACCTATGTCCATAGCAGGGTTTTCTCGTCAAACTATTCAAAAACCAGACAAAAATCAAAAGCGTTAATTCTATTTTTAAACCTTCATACTTTTCCCACCTTCATTTTGTGGAACTTAAAAGGATACTATGCACCTAGTCCTCCATATCTCTAACTACTCATCCAAGTACTTGGAAGTTGGAACCCTAAAAATATATATGTATGCTTTGACTGGAATTTCCCGAAGGCAAGATCCAGATATAGTTGAACATGCAGCCACAGAATGATGAGTTGCATACAATTAAGAGTTCACAGCCTCAGAATTACCTCTTCAAAGTGGGTGAGTTTGAAATATTTTTTCCCAATTTCAGTATGCCTCACCCTGTCATAGCCCTTACCATCTGTCTCTACAAACCTACAAGATGAAACAAGGTAGACAATAAATATGTGGTAAAGATGAATAAAAAAATCACATAAATTTCAAATAAAACTGCACCTGTAATATGAAAGTTTGTACATGAGACAGTTTAGCATGGTTGGAGTGGCTTGAGAATCTATCCGGTACTGACCATCTCTCTGTCAGAGACATGGTAGAATGGATTAAACAGATTTCAAATATCACGCAATCAAGAGAGGTACTCAGAGCCTCAGATATCATTAATGAACAAAAAAGGCAGCAGCTGATGAATTGCACATTTATTTTTGTTGAAACTCAATGATTCATCGAAATAGTTACTGACAATTCTTGATTACAGGTTGGAGTCTTTAGCGTTTGTGAATAAGATTGCCATGTTAAATGAAGAAAGTAGTATGTTTTTAAATGGTATCAGAGTCATATATTGGATGCTCACCCCTCCATCTCCCGCCACTATCTTTGAAATTTGGCTTTTGTGCTCCTCTCATCTCCCACTGTTCTTCATATTCACTTTGGCTATGCAATTAAGTAATATATACCATTTCTCTCGTTCTTTTCCAACTTGTCCATCTATATTATTTCATTGCACCACCTACGAAGTTCCAAACTTGACAGTCATGTCATCTTCTACCCCATTTCTTTTATTTCATCATGAAAGCTCAAATGATTTTCAGGAAATAAAACAGTTTTCACTAAAATAGTGCTGACAATTAATCCAGCCAAAATGATGGTTGGTTGATGGTTTGGGAGGGAGAGGAGATTGAATAGCCTGGACCTAAATGGATCTTCAACACAGTTTTGCATAGACTGAACTCGTATAACAATCAAATATCTTGCAAATGCGTCCACTCAAGGGATAGAGAAAAAAATACAAAACAAACATATTACTGTCATCAAAAGGCTAGATATTGCAGTAAATGTGGTAATAAATTTGATTGTTGTGCCAGACTTCAAATATAATGCACAATATGCTTCTGCCATCAATTATGTAATAGTTAACAGAAATCATCATTTCATAGGCATTTCAACTTTTAACTTCTTACCAAATAATCAGGTTCCTTTATGTGAGGAAATACACCTCCTCCTATTCGAACCATCCACAAGAACTTATTGATGTCATCACTTGGGTACCCAACAAGGCCTAAAATGAAAAGGCGGCTATCATCAAAATACCTATCCAGCCAAATAAAAGTTTAAAACAAAATAGTAACGAGAAACTAACCTCCAAAAACGACAAGAACATATTTTACATCCAATGAGTTGAAAATTTCCCATGCCGCCTTTTCAGGAGAGGACATGGCAGTACCAACAGTTGCAATATGCGTGTTGTTCCATGTATTATTGTCAACAATAACAGTACGGTTAGCCATAGCAGTAGTTTGGTAACCATAATCCCACCAAGATGCAACCTGGAATAAATAGACGGCATCAGGAAATAGCAGAAAGTAGAATTGAACATGGACTCTACAAAAGTTGCAATTTGAAGATTATCCAGTGATCTCATGATGAAACAAATGGATTAATTTAATATGTCGAAACCGGGCCATAAGAAAAGAGAGGGATCTATTAAGCTCATTATTCACGATCATAAATTTTTGTAACTTGAGTATGCAGGAATACACGCAACATTGAGCAACTACAACATGGCATAAAGCCAAAATTTAAATTAATGCTCAGCTGCAAGGTCAGCACCAATTGACACTCTAGTACGGATGATGCAAGTATAACAAGCATATACAAGTAATGGCCTAAATGAACAGAAAACTTTAGAAATAAGTGTTGGATGCAGAAAAAAATGCCAACTTACTTTATCATCCACCTCAGTGTTATGGCGCAACCAACCATACGCCTCTCTAAAGTCATCAAAGACATGAAGGCCATCATGAGAACGAGAGGTCAGAACAATGGAGGGCGCCGAATATGCCTCAGCCGCAGCCCAGACAGAATGGACCTAAAACAGGAATTCCCTTCCATTAGTCAAGGCAATGGCGGTAGTACAGGGAACTGTGCGGCTGGTACTAGCGCCAATGCACAGTTTCCAGGATCTGAGTGAGTATAATTTTAAGGCTGAGGAGAATCAGATTGAGGATTACTCCTACCACATTCATGAATTAAAGCAAATGTAAAATTCAATCGGAAAAGTAATTGCACTCTTACAAATATCAACATAGAGGAAATTAAAATAAAAGCTCCTACAACAGAATTGTACATAGTTTTAAGCCCTGAATTCTTAAGATTTTATTTTTCATCTATGAGTAACATAAGTATCTTACTAACCCAAGATGCATTAATATAACGTTATTAATTTTTTAAAACTTTTGAAAATGTTAGTGCTGAACTAAGGTGAATGATTTTATTTTGAAAACCAAAGCTGAGATAAGTGTCAAACAAAAGATTACAAGCTTCAGTTATGGCAATCTTAAACGCATTCCATTGTGTAACAATTAAAAACCAAATGTCATATCACTCAGATCAACACTAGATTATAGCTTTTCCAAAGAACGGGCAGGATCTCGAGATTATGAACCCAGTCCTACCTATTCCAAGGTTTGTGATTGCACTACACTAGATTAAAAATTTCCTTCATTTTGCACAAAAATGAAGAAAAACCCGTAAAGTCAAAATGTAAGGCCTAGGCATATTTAAAAACCATCTTGATTTGAAAATATTGTTTTATTGAAATCTGATATTTTCAATCTAAATGTAAAATCACGATACACTCATCATTTCCAAATATTTTTACAATGCATCAAATGAATCATACCGATGATGACATTTTTCAAAACTTACCATTTGAAACTTCCAACTTTTTTGGCTATTAGCGAGTAGCAAATTTTTTGTAAGCATAACAGAGAACTTTACTCATCATATAAGTAGTATCGATTCTTATGTAAACAAATGAAGATCTGGCAAAAAGAATCCCTAACCCATGAATGATAATCGTAAATGGAAGAACAAGACATGCTAGTCCTTCAAAGTTAATGTTAAAAGGTTGATGTAACATGATCTTTAATCAAAGATTACATACCACATAAAAAGCACCCAGCAAGACAAGTAAGAAAATAGCAATCAGAGAAGCTTCGAGTGGTAAAACCAGAAGCCTCTGTTCAATCCGGGATATGACAGAAGCCTTCTCCGTGTCTTTTGTTTTCTTCTTGTTCTTTCTTGAAGATTTTTCCTTTGATGAATCTTCACTTTTCTCCATCTTCACTTCATCAGTTTGTGAATTATTAGTAGTATCCCCTGCCTTGTGCAGATCATAAGAATTTAATCCCCTGGTAGTTTAAGTAAATAGTTAATAGATTTGATATAGGTTGCATAGCTTGCATACATTGAGCTGGGGGTTTTCTGGTTTGTCATGGAACTGAAATTTAATGGATCGAGTGAGAACATCAAAAGCCTCTGAAAGAGCAATTCCAGAAAGTATACAAGCTGCCGGAGCTAGCACAAGCATTAAGCGCACCTAGCATATCAGTAATAGAAAGTCATACACTCGGGAAAAAGAAAAGCAAAAATATGATGTCAGTGAGTTTCAAGTATCCGTACCATGACACCAGAAAAATATACTGATGTAACTATATAAAGAATTGCGAAAGAGCTAGCGTCAGAGAGTGGTGAAAAGCAAGCCTGTGAATTACAATATAGAAAGGCTAGAGTTAATACAGTAGATGCAACAATAAATAAATAGGGCAAAGTGCAAACCCAAAATATAAGCTTCGTCAGATACCAATAAAATATTGATCACTCACAATAATGCCAGCCGGGACCAAAAACGCCAAAACGTTGATATCCATAAAGTAGGACGGCCATGTAGGAGGTTGATGCTCGCTAACACTGGCTATAATTGGTATGTACTTGCTTGCATATGTTCTAACCCAGTTCGAAACAAAGGTGGAGAAATCCATGTAAGAATATTATGATACAAACAATCACAAATAGAACAAGAGAAGAATTAATGTCAACGTACTAATAATAAGATTCCACGTAAATGAAAAGGCAATTATACATTCGACTAACAAATCTGTAGAACATTAAATTATCTTGAGGAACTTACGGATCCAGAAGGCTCAAACTTCTTCCGCTCCAACCTTTTGTAGGGCTGGAAGCTACTAATGCTATTAGTACAGCTAAAACAGCAACACAGACGATCCTGAATATAAGACATAAAGATTGTCGTGAACAATTTCTTCTCAATTCTGCCCATCAAAATGGCTTAATTATTTCAAACAAACTAAAATGAAATTAGATGAGGAAAACAACATCACATTGATACAAAAGACTTGCTACGGCATGCTACAAAGATAAGTACTTACAACAGAAAACCGTGTAACCACGTGTAGCTTAGCATTCTTCATTGTCATAGTTTCATAGAAGACCATGCAATAATAAATCAAAAGATTCAAACAAAAAATTAGCAAGAGAGAAACTTACAGGCCCACGGATACGACTAGAGTAACAGCTACTTTGAACATTTGGGGAGTGAGGATTCCTTTGATGTAGTACACAAGAGCTACGACATGTATTATTATGAAAACCTGCACATAATATTCAGAAAGACAAGTTATCTCATCTCAATAAATAAATGATCTAACATGAAAATGCGGTAGCTCAAGATACGTAAAATTAATTAACCAGAATGAGAAATGGAGCAACAATGACTATATGGAACATGTTTGCATAAGTATCTAAGTATTTTTCCCATGATATCATCTTATTTTGACTCTCACAATAAGAACTCCATTTATAAAATATATGCACCCTTTATTTGTCTCACAACTTCGTCATGTACATTCAATGGTGATAAACTTGGAACAGCATTTAAAAAAAAATATCCAGCTATATCAAAATAGATATACCATGTGGACTATTTACCTACAGATTACAAAAATTTCTTGCGAGTCCTATGCATGTTTCGCACATGCACTTTGTGTTTATAATATAATATAATTCAATTATGTTAATGGGGTAAATTTACCACAAAATGTAACCTAGAAAGAAAACGAATCAGGCTGCATTGTTAAAATCTAAAGGCACCACGAAGGAAGTAAAATATATAAATTTCATGCTAAACTACTCGTCATTTTGCACTGTAATCATTCATCTCTGTAGTAATACATTGGGAAAAATAAAATGGTAGTCAACTTACTAAAAATGATGCAAAATGCTCTGATGTCATGACAGCATTAAAACCTACAACGGGCACCAAAGATGCCAATAATGTCCCTAAGACGACCTGCATTTGTGAAATTGAGGTATCAGACGACAGTATTTGATCAGCCAAAGCACACTGAAATGTAAGAGATTCCATGGGTAACCAAAAAACTTTATCCACTGTAACTCTCCACGGTAATAGTTAAAGACAGATGCTGAGGAGATACAAAAATATAAACTTAAGTTTTAGCAACTAGATAAGGGGAAGATATTGGTCGGTAATTTAAGAACATATAATCAGTAGTCACCCCTACAAACTTTTTAGCACCAACTCATGCCACCTATCGCAAAACCAATTTTGAGAATTTGTTCCCAGGAACTCTTAATGAGCTCCTATAATGTTTTCTGAGAGTAATTAAAAAAGAACAAAAATAGTCAGAAACTACAGTTCATGATCACCTAGTAATCGATATAAAACAGCAAATGATCTCTTTTTTTTCTGATAGTTGATGACTCTATGCCACGATGATATTGTTTTCGTTAGGAATACAAAATTAAGTGAAATAGGCAATACCATATAGGCATATATACACCACCATACCACCAAGAATGACTGTAGCAGTACAACTAAATGGTCTAATATTTACTCCCTTCGAATTCCAAAGAGAGTATGGGGACTATTTTGGTGAATTATAACGCTTGCATTAAGTGAAAGGTTCACTTGTTATAGCTTCGTGGAAATCATCCATAGCTCAAACATTTGATACTTTTTATATACGTTCGACAACAATTATAGTGATAGAATAAAAAAAAAGGGCACAATAGGAACGATATCACCGAAGAAAGATCATTTCTGCATGACAACAGGACCATTGATATTTTGAATATCATTGAAAATCATGAACCTTCTACCCACTTCAAAAGACATTTCCAATGTTGCATATTATTTTTTTGGTACAAATATCAAGTTTCAAGCTTATCTCAGTAGGCACCTCAGATAAGTAAGATCATGTGAGACATTAGCAAGTAGGCAGTAGGCACGGCACACAAGGAAGAAATAGATTCTCTTCAAATTTAATGATGATATAAACAAAGGGTAGGAATAGTGTTCCATGGAAAAGATAGAAGAATTTCTCACTGTACGGATCAGCTTTGTGGTTGATATTTATGTTGAGAGTTATATATTTGACATTTTGTAAAAAATTGATAGCAGTGAACAAGCTCATAATCATTTTAAATTCCTGTTTGATACTTTAATTCTAACAAGCAACAAACATCAGCAAGCTGAAGCAAACAAGTTAAAGTCGAACATTACAGGAAGACACTCACAAGTGGGCCATACACAATGTAGAGGCGTGAAGAAGAGCGGCCAGTAACAACACACAGAAGCACGTGCATTGGAATAAGATTTATAATAAACCAATAAAATTGCTGCAGTGAACAAGCTTATGACCATTTTAAATTCTTGCTTAATTCTAACAATCAACAAACATTGTTGTGCTGAGCAAAACTACAAGTTCAAGTTGAACATTATGGGAAGATACTCACAAGTGGGGCATAGGCAATGTAGAGGCGTGAAGAGTAGCGACCAGTAACAATGCACAGAAGCACATGCATTGGAATAAGATTAATAATAAACGTATACCCTCCCCAAGAGCAAACCTGATACAGTTAAAAGAGTAACCAATTGCATCGAGCATGTGAACAAAACAAATGCATTAGTTAATATGAAAAGAGTACAGTAGACCAGCAGTAGGTAAGTTTACCATGTAAAAGTACGCCATTGCATTTAGAGTAGCATAAAAAAGAGATCCTGTGTTCAGTGTCTGCAGTAGATCGGTTAGAAGGTTAATGAATGGCTATATTTCAGTTCCAGACTGAAGAAATCCATGAAAAATATGGATCAAAGGGAGCATATGTTTCAAAGTTCGGCTAGTTCAGTGTTAATTGGAGGACGTTTATTTAAAAGGTCAAATTGTTCAGTTGATTCAAATATAATAGCACAAAATAAAACTGATGAAGCAGTGATAAAATTGATGAGTCACCTTTAAATAGAGATAAAAAGTGAAGATCAAAGCAAATATAGCTACAGCTTCGTTGTCATAGCTTCCAGCCACAGAACGAGATATATATGATGGAACCTGCACAATCAAATCCATAAAAACCAAAACAATGTACAGGGACAAGCTCACACAAGATTAGAGCATCCGTGTGCAATAAAGAATCAACTAGTTAAACAATAAACACGTAAATTTTCGACCAAAAAAGTAATGGAATCTGATTAGTTGTTTTCTGTCATGGATGAATCAATAATCTTTTCACTATAAATGCGAAGGAAAAAGAAATTACATAAGATTATTGTTATTTAAGGCAATAACGAGTGACAACAAGACAAAACTCAAAAGGCAGAAAAGAAAAATGCAAGATTGTGCTTCCGAATTGCGGAAAAGAAAAATGCAAGATGCTGCCTCAGGTTTCAAAATGCCAACAGCAGAACAAAGTTATACAAGAAAAATTACCATGGCCAAAAGAGCTGCAGCAGTCAATCCAGCTCCAACACCTTTGACTTCCTATATCAAATGCAATAACTTATAAAAATAACGCACAGGCCAATTCTGCAAGGCTTGTAAAGTTGTAATATGATGAAAATATATCAAAGGATGATCAGCAGAACCTTTGTCAAAAGGTACGCAGCCCAAGAAGCAAAAGCTGAAAAAATAGGTGCAGTGAACACACAGACAGTCTCCACAGACAAAGGGATATTCAATGAGTTCAATATCCTGCCAAAAATTACCAAAGGCACATCAATCATGGCTGAAACAACACATAAAACAGAAAAGGGGAGGATTATTGATTCTAACCTTGGTCAACATTGTAAACAGCAAATACTAATTAAGTTATTGAGACTGGTTTAATTTATTGTAAACAATAATGGTGTGTGCTACATACTTCCATAATGTACCAGCAGTCAACGTAAGGCCAGGGTAGACAGTACCTCCAATCACCCGCCCTAGAGGATACCTTTGAGACAGTAAATAATAAACTCACTTAATAAACTAAAAAGAGAACAACAATGCAATCACAATCATTTTTCGTAGTTTATTTTCCATGAGATAGCAGGAATTACCATGTCCGGTCATCAAACCAATTCCAAAAGTCATATACTCCAGTTTTTGTAAGATACTGCAGTCAGAACTCATGTCAAATTCCATGATGGAGCTTTGAAGTATTCAAGTACAATAAAACACACAGATGGAGTGATATTCAAATGCAAGCAAACAGAGCAAGTGTAAACCAATAAAAATAAAGTTACTAATTTTTAAATGTAACAAATAACCATAATCTACAGGCTTCGTCTCTTGGGATTGCTACATTTCATTCTATGCACAATAAAAGGAACAGGGGTCAAGAAAAGGCTGACCGAACATTTTAAAGAGGTCGATTTTCAAAAATTAAAAATTGCTCCTACTTATGCATTACTAACATATCAGTGTCAGAGGTGGCCAAGATTTTGACTAATCCTTGCACATTTAAAAATGACAAAAGAAAACACTGATGTTCTATCCCAGTGTTTCAAAGCATTACCTGCATCCTCCATAGACTAATCCATTTGTACTGTACAAGGTTAATATCGTCCTAGAACAGGTCAGATATGAATCCAACAATAAATTTAGTCTGTGCATTTTTCTCTGAGTTGTATTCACTAATTTTCACAAGTTGCCTATCTGAATTAATGCTTAGAATCCCACTATCAAATTTGTGTATTTCAGTTATTTTGGGATTGCAACATCAATACTCAATTACTGAACTTGCAATTGCCTTCTAGTTGACAACTTTATAAAATTAGATAGATCTGTGAAGATGCAGTCTTTACAAATATTGCATATGTGTACCAATTCAGTTCTTTAAAGATTGCAGTCGCATTTACTGAACTCAAAACTGAACCTGCAATTGCTTACTTCTTGACAACTCCATTATCAAATTTGATTGGTGAAGATACCGTTATTGCAAATATTATGCACCAAAGACCAAGGATCAATATTCTTCAAAATGGGAATTGCCTTAGGTCTTAGACTCTTAAACATGGCACCCTTATCATCTTATCAAATGTACAGATGCAAATCAAACTAGTCAGATTCAACAAAATGCATTCCAGCAGTCAGTTGATGACTCGGTTCTTCACATTATGCAATCTTAAATAAATAAATAAATAAATAAATAAAATTCACTCTTTGCGTTGAATGATGCAAAAGCTATCTAATAAACATACAGCATACATAATCTAGAGTGATTTCTGCATTTTGAAAAACTTAAACAGACAAACCTGAGTGACTCTGTAGTTGAAATAAGGATCAAATTCATGAATCACACTCTCGTACTTAATCACCTGTAGATAAAAATGATAACCAAATAAGCAAAAATCTAAAATCGTCACTCCAGAGACGCCAAGTGCCACAGCAAACTCCCATTCGAAAATTCAAAGGACCATATAAATGAATTGATAAAAATAAACAAAACCGATAGCAGGCAGAGGTTTAGGGAGATTTTTACAGAAAATAGACGGATCGAGAAAGCTAGAACGCCGATGAGCAACAGAATAAAGATCGACAACACATTCCCGAACGCGTAACGTAAGGTCGACGTTGGCGGGGTCTCCGGCGCCGCCATGACGGCAGAATTCGAGATCCTCGATTAGTGTAAGAGAAATGCGCACAAACGAACGGCGAAGACTTGGGGAGTCAGTGTGGGCCGATGGAAGGGAGGTTTTGTAGAACATCACTGGGCTTTTCTATTACAAGACATTTATATTGTATCAGATTTTATGACGGAAAAGACTAATATAGCCTTCTGAAGTCAACAGAAAAGAAATGTGATTGGATAATCCACGTGGATAGCACTGTTGGCATGTCCTCATTGGTGGATGATACCACGGAGTTTGGATTTTTTTATTTTTACCTGTCCTTTTTCGTTTATATTCTAATCTAATTAATTTCCTTTGTTTGCTAAATTAAATTAAAATTTTAAAAATAGTCTAATTGAATATGGGTACTCCTAAACAACACAAAACCCTATATGTATTTTTTTATAAAAAAATTTGGGATAAAATAAATCAGTTCTTTTTTATATTTGGAATTTTACTTCATATTTGAACTCGATATCTTCTCTTAAACTAATATTTCGCTGCACGCATTGACTATTTTGCTCAATAATTTTGGTTTTATTAAAAATTAATTTAGGAGATAATAGTAATTTCAAATCAAGTTTTACCAATTAATTGAAAGTTTGTTAATTAGAAAATCTCTACTTTAATAAGATAGCAAGATATGAAATTGTAAATGTCATTCAGCCAAAAAAAACATTTGGTAATATACGTGTGATGAGCTATTGATATATTGTACAAGTCTATATCAAAAATGATTATCCACACATTTTGTAAAATTATTATGTTAAAAATAGTTTTGTCCAATCAAAATTATACATAACTCACTCAAAAATAAAAATAAAAAAAATAAAAATAAAAACTCAATCGAGGTAAGTAGGTTACCTTTTCAGAATTTTCATATATCATAAATAATAAATATATATATAGTCGAAGGTATAGCCCTACGCAATATTAAATTTTTCGAAATTCTATTTTTTTATATAAAAAAGGTTAATACGAAAATATATCTTGCATTCTTTAAAGTACTATTCGGTTGTATACTAATTTGAAAGAAAAGGATATATCCAATTTTTACTAGGTAAACTCGATAATGAGACTATGAGAGTGTGTAATTAATCTTGACAACACCGATATAAGTACGTACACAGAACACATGTGATACATGTGAATAAAAATATTTATTATTCAGAATTAAAGATTATTTTTATAAACTTGAAATTAATTATTTTTGTTTAAATATTAGGATAGTGTGATAGTGATAATTAGGATATATATATATGGTGGAAAGAAAATTTGTGAAGTTTTTGAATGTATAATTTGCTTTTTTGGACCTTCCATATTAAATATATATTATTAAAAGAATGATATAGGATAAATTTAGAAATATATTAAAATGATGAAATATAGTTTTCTATCGGATTTATTTATTATAATAATAAAATAATATTATATATAGTAAAATAGTAAAGATATTAGATATATATCTTTAAATAATATAATTGTACAAAGTCTTGATTGACGTATTCAAAAACAAAATTAATAATTGAACAAAATCTGAATTCATTCTTTTGTTTTCGTGAATATATAAACGTAACTGTCTAAAAGACTTTTTCCATTTGAATCCACGGAGCTTTTTTAATTTGTTAAAAACAAATAGATATTCCCAAGATTAATTAGTTGTTTTAAACAACTTCATTATTTTCAAAGCTGAGAGATTCTTGTTTCAAAAAAAAAAAAAAAAACTGAGAGGTTTTTTTTTCCCAAACACAAAAGGTCAAAAGCAGCTAACAATAGCTAAGTTAAAGAGACTCAGAGAATGAGTTCAAAAATCAGAACAAACCCCAATCCAATAGTTTATATATCATTTACATATATATATATATATAATTAAGGAGAAAAAAATATACAGAGAAACATCTAGCTAGTGATCTATAAATTATAATCATTTACAATATTATATTGTATTATATAAAATTCTAAAAACTAATTCTCCATAACTTATAAATATTAACACGATATAATTAAATAGTTTGTATAGGATCTTATTTTATATTTTGTGGCCACATATAGGGAATCAGAGGCAACTAGCTAGCTTTGGCTTTCCAATTGCATATAGAAACGTTTAATGAAATCCTCGGCGTCCTTGTCCACTTGATCATGATCTTCTCCCGCATCTTTTACCGAGTACGGGGAGTCGGTTACCCTAAGTTGCCTGACCTCCGGGCTATGTCCGAACCCCGGTAGCCTCAGCAATGGAGACGCTCGCCCCATGAAACCATTAATGTAAATTTGTTCGATGTGGCGGCCGTGGTTGTATTTGAGGTGGAGGACGTGTTTGTTGCCGCGGTTTCTCGGTTTAGAGATGTGGTAGAAGGAGGGGGGATATGCGGGGCTGTTGCTGCAGCTGAACTCGTAGTCTCCGGGGGACACAAAGGACAGATGCACCTGATCATCGGATCGACACATGAGATTCGAGTAGCGGTACTTTTGTAGCACCTTGCCTATGGCCGTGCTCGCTAGTTTCCCTCTCTTTAAGAGCGAGTTGAGGCGGGGCATTATTTTGATCTTCATGGATACGGCTTCCCTCATGATCATGTATATATATATATAGATTACTGAAATTTTTCCACGGGTTTAATTTAATTTTCAAAAGAGAGACTTGTGTTTTTGGTTTTTGGTGGGAAGAATATAGGGGGGAAGAGGGTATATATAGTTTGGCGAATTAAGAGACGTGTGATATTATATATATTATGGACATATAAAAAAAAATGAAGAATTTACTACGAATATTCATCACCAAGTAATTATATTTTTGCAAAGGCTACAGGTATTAGTTGTTGGGATCAAGTATCAACATCTAGCAAAAACCTTGCTAGGAAGAGACATACAATCAATGATCAGAGGAAGTTTCCGTGTAATTAATTGGCGTATGCAGTTAGTGGGTACGTAGCTTTCAAGGGCCAAAGGGTGTCAATTATTCTTCTTTTTTATTTGGATGAATAACATGTTAACTTCATTGGAAGTTTCTGGTCAAAGTTGCTTTGAATTTCCTCTCAAATTAATGGGATTAAATTAGTTTACAAATACTGTTAAGTATCATCTGAGGTAGAAGATAACACGCTGATTGGTTGATATTTTTATTTAATTTGCACAATGTTTAACTCAATTTTTTTAAAAAATTATTGTCATGTATAATTATCTTATATAAATATATCATCTTTATATTATTCATTTAACATCATCTCATTTATAAATCAAGCGATACTTAACCGTCGATGTCACACGTTACAATAAATTCGAATTCGTACACATATTTGGAAGTGTTCGACACGTCAAATTAAGATGTCTTTTTTTATATATAGTAGAGTAATCTAAGGAATATCCCACAGACCCCCACACCAACACATTTTGTGTAAATTTCACTTGATCTTCTTAAATCTTAATTACCTCTCTTGCATGCACACACTATATATACTACATGGAGTAAACATTTGATTTCCTTGTGCAGAGAGGGACGGACCCAAAAAATTTGGTCAGGGGTGCGCAATTACAGGCGGAGCTATGTGTTGTTCCGACTGGATGGTCGGTTGGGGGACCTTTTTTTTTTATTTTTTATACGTTAAATTTAGTCAACTTTGTCAATATTCCTGTGAACAATTTTTAAAATAAAAAGATAAAAGCTCAACACATAAAAAAAATAGAGAGCTTAGAAAAGTTTAGTTTGGATAGAGATAAAAATTTGGCTCCGTTAATTGGATACAATTCATAAAACAATCATGAATGTGCATTTTATATTAACTAAAGGACAGCTAAAAAATTAAAGCATTATAATCAATTCATAATAATTCATTATACAATTATTTGGTAAGTTATTAAACATATTTTTTTTGAAATATAATATATCAATATTATTTAAAATTAACATCTACCATATTTTATTTTATTAAAAAATTAATATAAATATACACTAATAATTTTTTAAAAAATTTGAGGGGGGGGCCATGCCCCCTGGACCCTGCATGGGTCCGCCCCTGTCCTTGTGGTATTCATTGCACTGATTCTTTAAAAAAAAAATATTCAAACAATAAAGTAATAATCAAACATTATGCATAAATTATATAAACTAACAATTGAGGCACACTCAATGTGTGTGTGACGCAATATATAAATATTATTTATGTATATATAGGTATGATCAGAGCAGTTCTCTCCTCATAATTGAAAAAAAAGGAAGTGGATTGAAAAGAGGCGGAAAAATAAAAAAATAAAAAATATATAAATTGAAAATAATAGAAAGAATATGGTGAGTGGAGGAGTATTTTTGGATTAAGAAAATTCAGACCAAAACACCAAAAAAAATTTTATAAGGCTCTCAACTTTAATAAAATAGTAAAGAAGTAAATATAGTAAATATATATATATTATCTATACCTATATATATCTAGATGGGAGCCTTATACTATTTTTTGTGTGTCAAATCATATCAAAATTTTTCTCATTTCATCCTTAAATTTAAAAAATATCTTTTTTAGTTTATATATCAATTACTAATGTATCCTCATTTTTTCCTAACATCATTATTTTATTTTCTCTTTATCATATTTTTCAAAGTCTATTATTCGTTTTAATTAAATTATTCAAACACATTTTTACAAATTCTCTTTAGTTTTTAAAAACTCACATGTTTTTCTCTATTATATTTTTTTAACGTTTTTTCTCAAATAATTGAATTATCAAGCACTTAAAAATTACGATCCACGGTTGTGTATATAACAAAATTTGATCAGCTTGTTGTATTTAAAAGTTGGAAAATATATAGAATGCATTAATTTGAACATGAATATATAATTTATATATCCCTTTGAGCGACTCAATTATATACTAATCAGCCGCCATTGAACGTTTAAATGGGCATGAAATTTTCAGTGAAGTTGACTGCCAAAAAAATTAATTTTTTTTCCTTATAGTAAACAACTTATAGTAATTTCAACAATTCTTCTTTCGTAATCACTACTTAATTATCATTATCATTTCGGGGAATTCGTTGGGTTTATTTTCTTTGTACATATATGGCGTACGATATACTATCTTCCATAAATTAGATTAACGACTAAACAAATAGAAATTTTAGAAAATCATAAATAGTAACAACTAAAGAGGAGTCGGTATTGTTTTGAAATTTTATTTGTACATAATGAATTAAAATTAAGCAATGAAAAGATTTGAAAAAGGCAATAAATGAAAAAATGAAAAATATTTATAAAAAAATATAAGTTGCGCAGGAGCGCTAAATATCACGCCTTTGCTTTGGTCCTACCGCTTGGGTATTTGCCCAGGCGAGTAGGGGGCGCCTAGGGTGGTTCTGCGCCTGTACTTCTGCCTGAACGTTTTTTCATTTAAAAATGTTTTTTTTTCGAATTGTTGTATGTTATTTCATTCTTTGGGTGGTTATGATCAGTTTTTTGGATTAAAATATGTACCACAAGGTGAAACAACACAACTTTACATGAAAACAACTTTAAATATCGGATTAAAGGTCATTAATTCATGCAATTCAATATTGTTTGAAAAAAACATCTGCACTAATATTCTTCAACTTTTCTGAAAACAGAGGTTCATATCATTTTTTGTTATTGAACTTATGATTTATTGTGCTATTATCACAAGTTTGTTGTTTTGTTTTGGGAGAAGTTTGTCAATTTTCGTCAGCACCAAAAGCGGGACAAAAGGCTTATTAAGGACATCGTGTTCAACACGAGCTTCAACAATGTTCATTTTGTTTCTATTTTCTCTGTCATCTTCAAAACAGTTCCAATACCATACATCTACATAAATTTACATCCATGCGTATTTCAAAAAAAAAAAAGGAGAGATTGATGCCCAGAAATAATTTACTAAACTGTATTTTTGTTATGTGTTTCACAACTACATAATTCCTTTGTCACAAAACTCATGTGATTGGTCTCAATGTTTAATCGATCAATTTTGTGAAGAGATTTTCAACTCCTCGCCGAGTCCGACTTATGAAAGTATTATTTTTTATATTAAAAAAAAATTCCCAAATATATATCGAATTCATGATTGATATACATTACTAGATCTAGGGGCGGAGCCATGATCACGCAAGAGGGGGGCCAACAAAGAAGAAACTGAAAGCGTAAACACAGACGTATAGATTTTTGAATTTTTTTTTTTTAAAAAAAGAGATATTATTAGAAATGAAAAAAGAAAAACAAGAGAGGAGGACTAAGCCCAAACCACTCTCAAGTTCTAAACAATTAAATAAGTTTCAAATGAGTTCTGATATAAGAAAGTTGTCGAACATGATCAAAATGCTCAAATTGGATTTTTAATTGCAGCATCTCATGTTCTGCAAAGTTTTTTGGATAAAACTTAGTAGATAAAACGAGATTCATTGCATTCAATTTTCTGCTAGTTTATTTAACACTATCTACTATATCTTTATCAATTAAATTACATTATGATTCATGAATATAGTAAAAAATACATTGCTATCCACAAATATTTTCGACCAATTATTCAACAGGTAAAAATAGTCAAACAAAAATAATCAAAGACGCAAAAATTAACAATGCTAATTTCATTTTTTACAATAAATTTTAGTATTTCTAACATTGATATCAAATGTGTTGTCCCATGATTAAATGAAACAAAGATTTAAAACAAGAAAAAAATAAAAAGAAGAATTAAGAAATATATGCTCTCAAGAAACCAAAACCTAATTTTTTGAAAAAAAATGACTTAAAAAAAATGATATGAAGAAAAAAAATAAACAAAAAAACCTGAAATCATTTACGAAATGCCCTTAAATTTTTTTTTTTTTGTTTAAGGCAAAATGACCTTAAATCTTAATTGGGTGTTGCGTGTCACTGTAGTAACCCAGATTTTATTTTAAGATAATAATATGTTAAACATGATTAAGGGTTAGTAATTAACTGATTCCGAAGTTTAATTTGGGCTTTTGATTTTGGGCCGGATCGAAAGTTTCGAACCCAGATCGGAAGCTCCGATCCTAGCCACTTCGGAACCTCATCGGAAGCACAGAGATCGGAAGCTCCGATCCTGGAACGGAAGTTCCGATCTCCAGCTGCCAGCAATGCTCGATGACTCAGCCGCGAGTTTTGACAAGTGTTGAATGTAGAGCAGATCGGAAGCTCCGATCACCTGATCGGAAGTTCATATCCCGACGTGTCACACATGCACGCAGTGAGCTGGATCGTAAGCTCCGATCCTGGAATCGGAAGTTCTGATCCTGGCCGGGAATTTTGCCTATAAATAGGGCTTCTCAGATTCATTTCTAAATACGAATTCCCGAGTTTTTTTCTTCAGTTATATAGTGTGAGATATACACTTGAGGGCCCTATCGGTTATAATAGAGGTTTTGGAATAACCAAGGTGTGGTTATAGTCATCCGGGACTAGCGACTCCAAAGGGCTAACTACGGACGAAGGTATGGTCCGGGAATCTATTTAAGTTTTGGGAGTACTTATTAGCTTAGTTAAGGCTTATAAAATTTATGTAGTGATACGGTGAACTTTTGAATATAGGCTTGGAACCTAGGATCCTACTTTATTTGAACTAGCCTAGAGGTACGTACACATTGACTGAGATTGCCAGCGAGTATATATGTTTATATGTTGCATTTATTTGGCATTATTATATGGCATGATATATGATTTACCGCTTTCTATATTCATATGTCATGTGCATATACACGTTGAGCCTATACCTTGTTATACCTGACTATAGAGCCGCTCAGCTCTATATTCGATAGTCTGTCACTGAGAGTACCGCGACGGCGGGGGCATTTATGTCCGTCTACTCTGGTGTACTGGATGAGTGTGGTTGCACCCAGAGGTTGATCCGTGCGGTGGCAGCACTCATGTGGCGCCGGTACTGAGCATGATTTTCGGATGACCCGTTACCAGTCATCATGTTCCATGCATCATTTATTTACGTGTACTCATGTTTATGTACTGGGCATTAGCGCTCACGTCCTAGTTGTTATCTTGGACACCCTATTCCATGGGGCAGGTCGCAGGATGGACGGAGCTGGTAGTTCAAGGCAGGACTAGGGAGCAGGAGCCTTGAGGATTTTATTATACAGCAGAATTCGATATAGCCGTATAAAGTTTACTGTTTAAGTTTTCGATTTGGTTGTATCACTAAAAATTTAAGTTTGGAGTTTATTACTAAGCTGATATGTATTTTATGTTTTTGTTTTCGCATGTTTTACTCTGTTAAGTTATTTTGCTGTATTAAGTTTAATGCATGTTATTAGTTGTCAGTTAGTAGGTGATACCATGCAAGGTCACTATATTTTTGGTATCAGAGCATGCTTAGATTTTGGGATTAGTACTTGGGATTTAGTTTAGTCTTGAGTAATTCTTGCGCATTGGGATTTTAATGTGCAATTCTTTTCATGATATGGCTGACGAGAGTCACGGTAGTGTTGGCCAGGAAGGTGGTCATCATCATCGTTGCCATCATCATCAGGATGATCGACATCGTCCTCATGAGGGTAGACGTCGCTACTCTATCAATAAGTTCATGCAAGTAGGACCAAAACCCTTGGTGGGAGGCGAGAATCCTGAACAGGCGAGGAGTTGGATGTCTAAACTCGAGAGTACTTTTCGTGCTTTCGATTGTACTGAGGATCAGAAATTGGAAGTTCTAGAATTTGTTCTAGAGGATCGAGTACGTTTTTGGTGGGATGCCAAAGCTGCTCAGGCACGTACTGAGAGAGGACAGGTGACTTGGGGGGATTTCTGTCGGGAGTTCCAGAAATTGTATTTTCCTCCGGCTGTTCGCCAAGCACGATCTATGGAGTTGCTTACTCTGAGGCAAGGATCAATGACTATTGATCAATATCAGCAACGATTTCTTGATTTGCTACCTTTAAGTCTTCATATTAACGAGAGTGATGCATCGAAGTATGATATCTTTCTACAAGGTTTGAACCAAGATATCTACTCTCAGGTTGTCGTCTGTGATGACCCGGTATCTTTTGAGACTTTGGTAAACCGTTGCCGTCTTGTGGAGACTAGCAACAGGCGGGCACAGTTGATAATGCCAGCACAGCCTAGTGGATCTTTTGAGCCTCGAGCTCAATCTGTTGTGCAATCTAGACCTACGTCTTCTTCTACTCCTACTACTTCATCTGGATCTCGTGGTTCACGAGATATGTTTCGTTTTGGGAAGAAGAAGAAGGAGGAGGAGTTTTGTAGTCATTGTGGAGGGAAGCATCCTGCAGCTTCATGTCGGAGAGCTACTAGTGCTTGTTATATTTGCGGTCAGCAGGGACATCTACGGAGAGATTGTCCTCAGCGCATGGGTTTTGCTAGTGGATCGGGATCACAGGTTGGATCTCAGGCTTCTATTGTTCCACATCAGCAGCCAGCACCACAGAGTTCTTCTGGTTATCGTCTCCAGACTCAAGGGAAGGTGTTTGCTCTGACTCAGGAGCAGGCTACAGAGAGAAGCGATCGCATGTTGGCAGGTACCTTCCTGTTATGTGGTATTCCTGCACTTGTATTAATTGATACTGGAGCATCGCATTCCTTTATTTCTAGTCGCTTTGTTAAAAGACATAGATTACCTTATGTATCATTAGATATGGATTTAGTTGTATCTACTCCATTGGAGCAAGAGATAGTAACTAAGCGTCTAGTGATGGGTTGCCTTCTGGAGTTTGAGGGTAATGTGTTAGCAGCTAATTTGATGATATTAGCGATGGCAGATTTTGACTGTATCTTGGGAATAGATATGCTGACTTTGTATCACGCTACTGTGGATTGTTATCAGCGTCTGGTACAGTTTCATCCGGTTGAGGGTGATAGCTGGTATTTTTATGGTGAGGGTGCGTGACCTCCCGATGCCACTTGTTTCGGCTCTGAAGGCATGTCATGTCTTGGAGTCAGGTGGGGAGGGCTACCTCATCTATGCAGTTGATATTTCCACGAGTAGTACGGGTATTGATCAGTTACCGGTTGTCAGCGAGTTTCCTGATGTATTCCCTGATGAGATTCCTGGTTTTCTGCCGGTGCGAGAGGTTGAATTTGGTATTGATTTAGTACCAGGAACTACGCCTATATCCCGAGCACCTTATCGTCTGGCACCTTCAGAGATGAGGGAATTGAAACAGCAATTACAGGATTTGCTTGATAAGGGATATATTCGTCCGAGTGTTTCTCCGTGGGGAGCACCTGTTTTATTTGTCAAAAGGAAAGATGGATCGATACGATTATGTATTGATTACAGGCAGTTGAATCGTGTCACCATCAAGAATAAGTATCCTTTGCCGCAGATTAATGATATGTTCGATAAATTATAGGGTACTTCTGTTTACTCGAAGATAGATCTGAGATCTGGATACCATCAGATGCGGGTACGAGACTCAGATATATCTACGACTGCTTTCAGGACCAGATACGGGCATTATGAATTTCTGGTGATGCCATTTGGTTTGACGAATGCACCGGCAGTCTTTATGAATCTGATGAATCAGATATTTCGAGAGTATCTGGATAGATTTGTCATCGTCTTCATTGATGATATTCTTGTCTATTCTCATGACAAGGATGAGCATGCACAGCATCTAAGGATTGTTTTACAGACGTTACGAGATAAGCAGTTGTATGCGAAATTGAGCAAGTGTGAATTCTGGCTTGATCGGGTAGTGTTTCTCGGTCATGTGATTTCTAATTAAGGGATATATGTTGATCGTAGTAAGATAGAGGCAGTGCTGAACTGGTCTCGTCCGACGACGGTTGCTGAGATTCGTAGTTTCTTGGGTTTAGCTGGATATTATCGTCGGTTCATCAAGAATTTTTTACAGTTGGCCAGACCTTTGACTCAGCTTACTCGAAAAGATGTTTCCTTCATATGGTCCTCGTAATGTGAGGAGTCATTTCACGAGCTGCGTAGACATCTTAATACTGCACCAGTGCTAGCTCTACCTTCTGGATCAGGAGGTTATGTTGTCTATACTGATGCCTCTGGTCAGGGGTTAGGATGTGTTCTGACACAGCATGGACATGTTATTGCCTATGCTTCTCGACAGTTGAAGACGCATGAGAGTAATTATCCAGTACATGATCTCGAATTAGCCACCATTGTATTTGCACTCAAGATTTGGAGGCATTATCTTTATGGCGAGAAATTTGAGATATTTACGGATCATAAGAGTTTGAAGTATTTATTCACTTAGGCAGAGTTGAATATGCGACAGAGACGCTGGATGGATCTTCTGAAGGATTATGATTGTGAAATTAAATATCATCCAGGTTCTGTTAATCTTACTGCTGATGCCTTGAGTCGGCAGGTGAGACTTTCTGCACTACAGACTAGTGAAATATCTCATATGATTCAAGAGTGCTGTTCATTGAGTTTTACGCTCAAGCACAAGAAAGGGAGAAATGGAATTCAGTTGTATACTGTTTTGTCTGAGCCAGCATTGTATTCTCGGATCAGAGATTCTTAGATATCTGATGTTAAGACTCAGCGTTTGGCACGTCTAGCCAATGGAGTTAATACATCTGGATTCCATTTTCAGGCAGATGGTTTATTGTGCTTACCTAATCGAGTGGTTGTACCTAATGTTGCGGAGCTCAGGAATGATATTCTTTCTCAAGCTCATAGGAGTCGATTATCAGTCCATCCTGGAAGCATGAAAATGTATAAGGACTTGCGAACTAGATTCTGGTGGAAAGGGATGAAGCGAAGTGTGTATCAATTTGTTTCAAGATGTTTGGTTTGTCAACAGGTCAAGGCTGAACACCGACGACCAAGTGGATTACTACAGAATCTTGAGATTCCCGAATGGAAGTGGGAGCACGTAACTATGGATTTTGTTACCCACTTACCTATGACTTCACGTCAGTGTGATGCTATCTGGGTCGTTGTTGACCGTTTGACAAAATCAGCACACTTTATTCCTTATAACCGGGAGTATTCTTATGATCGCATGACACGTTTATACATCCAGGAGATAGTGCAATTACATGGGATTCCAGTGAGCATAGTCAGTGATAGAGACCCGCGATTTACCTCACGTTTTTGGGGTAGTTTTCAGGAGGCGTTGGGTACCACTCTGAGTTTGAGCACTGCATATCATCCGGAGACTGACAGGCAGTCAGAACGGACGATTCGTACGCTGGAGGATATGTTACGTTCTTCTGTCATGGATTTTGGCTTATCTTGGCAGGATCAGTTACCTTTGATCGAATTTTCCTACAATAACAGTTATCATCGTAGTATTGATATGGCACCTTTCGAGGCATTGTACGGTCGACGGTGTCGTACTCCGTTATTCTGGGATGAAGTCGGGGAACGACAAGTCGAGGATCCTGAATTGGTGCAGCAGATTGTAGACAAGGTAGATTTGATCAAGCATAGGATCAAAGTTGCTCAAGATAGACAAGCCAGTTATGCTAATATTCATCGCAGGCCACTTCAGTTTGAGCCTGGTGAATATGTGTTTCTCCGAGTATCACCTTTCAGGAAGGTGATGAGATTCGGCGTGAAAGGCAAGTTGTCTCCTCGTTTTATTGGACCTTTCCAGATACTGGAAAAGATCGGAGATGTTGCATATCGTTTGGCTTTACCGCCAAATCTTTCCAGTATACATAATGTGTTTCATGTGTCGTTACTTCGACAGTATATAGCTGATGAATCTCATGTGATTCAGTCTACTGATATTCAGCTAGAGCCAGATCTGTTTTTTGTTGAACGACCAATCCGTATCCTAGACAGGAAGGAGAAAGCTCTTCGGAACAAGACTATACCACTTGTGATGGTACAGTGGCAGTGCCGAGGCATTGAAGAAGCAACTTGGGAAACTGAAAGTCGTATGCAAGCGGAATATCCTGAGTTGTTTGCTTTGTACTTTTGATTTACCATGTAAGCTGTAATTACAGTTGTTGTAATAAAATATGGTTTGAAGATTGTTATCTTGATTTGTCTTTAGATGTTATTTCGCGGACGAAATATCTAAAGATGGGGAAAATGTAGTAACCCAGATTCCATTTTAAGATAATAATATGTTAAACATGATTAAGGGTTAGTAATTAACTGATTTCGGAGTTTAATTTGGGCTTTTGATTTTGGGCCGGATCGAAAGTTCCGAACCCAGATCGGAAGCTCCGATCCTAGCCACTTCGGAACCTCATCGGAATAACAGAGATCGGAAGCTCCGATCCTGGAACGGAAGTTTCGATCTCCAACTGCCAGCAATGCTCGATGACTCAGCCGCGAGTTTTGACAAGTGTTGAACGTAGAGCAGATCGGAAGCTCCGATCGCCCGATCGGAAGTTCCGATCCCGACGTGTCATACATGCACGCAGTGAGATGGATCGGAAGCTCCGATCCTGGAATCGGAAGTTCCGATCTTGGCCGGGAATTTTGCCTATAAATAGGGCTTCTTAAATTCATTTCTAAATACGAATTCCCGAGTTTCTTTCTTCAGTTATATAGTGTGAGATATACACTTGAGGGCCCTATCGGTTATAATAGAGGTTTTGGAATAACCAAGGTGTGGTTATAGTCATCCGGGACTAGCGACTCCAAAGGGCTAACTACGAACGAAGGTATGGTCCGGGAATTTATTTAAGTTTTGGGAGTACTTATTAGCTTAGTTAAGGCTTATAGAATTTATGTAGTGATACGGTGAACTTTTGAATATAGGCTTGGAACCTAGGATCCTACTTTACTTGAACTAGCCTAGAGGTACGTACACATTGACTGAGATTGCCAGTGAGTATACATGTTTATATGTTGCATTTATTTGGCATTATTATATGGCATGATATATGATTTACCGCTTTCTATATTCATATGTCATGTGCATATACACGTACGGACTATAGAGTCGCTCAACTCTATATTCGATAGTCTGTCACTGAGAGTACCGCGACGGCGCGGGCATTTATGTCTGTCTACTCTGGTGTACTGGACGAGTGTGGTTGCACCCAGAGGTTGATCCGTGCGGTGGCAGCACTCATGTGGCGCCGGTACTGAGCATGATTTTTGGATGACCCGTTACCAGTCATCATGTTGCATGCATCATATATTTACGTGTACTCATGTTTATGTACTGGACATTAGCGCTCACGTCCTAGTTGTTATCTTGGACACCCTATTCCATGGGGCAGGTCGCAGGATGGACGGAGCTGGTAGTTCAAGGCAGGACTAGGGAGTAGGAGCCTTGAGGATTTTATTATACAGCAGAATTCGATATAGCCGTATAAAGTTTACTGTTTAAGTTTTCGATTTGGTTGTATAACTACAAATTTAAGCCTGGAGTTTATTACTAAGCTGATATGTATTTTATGGTTTTGTTTCCGCATGTTTTACTCTGTTAAGTTATTTTGTTGTATTAAGTTTAATGCATGCTATTAGTTGCCAGTTAGTAGGTGATACCATGCAGGTTCACTACAGTCACTGTGTTGGTCGGCCACTCGGAAGAGTTTAAGAGAAAAAATGAATCAAATATCCTATAAAAAAAGAGAGTTTAATCGTCACTTAAAATAAATTATCTTATTTTATTTGAGAAGTCAATGTATTATATATTTAAAAAATGGGGAACGATCCATTAAAGATTATTAAAAAAATACCAAACAAAAATAGACTCAAAAGAGAATTACTCTTTTAAAAAAATCAAAAATTAAAAAAAAAACTAAGATGTTCAAAACATGTTTAATAAGTTAATACGTGAAAAAATATTTATAATTTTTATTAAAATTTATATTATTTGAAGTGAATGTATGGTTTTCCTGTATGTACTGTGTGTGTTGTTTATCGAAAAAAAAATACAAAACTTAATGCATTCCGTCATTCGTTCTCCATCATTAATTTTTATGCATGTTTAGTTTGAATATTTTATATATTCTAAATTTATGCTAAGAATTATGAAAAATAATTAAATAAAATGTGTCAATTTTTAGAATATTATGTTGTCCTAAATTATAAAATTCATATATCATTTCGCGGTGAATATTCAGTAAACTAGAGATTTCAATGTCATCAACTGGTATGGATATATATTTTAATTTTGTTTATATTATTTCATGAATTATGTTAATATATTTTGTTTGAATACTTCATTAATTTTAACATTTTTTCAAAAAATTTAATGATTTTTTATTATTGAAGTTCTAATTATTTCTAAATATATATTCTCTCTGTACCATTTAATTTGCAGATTAATGGGATATATGTGATCCAATATTAAAATATGATTTTTTGTGGTGCAATGTTCTGATATGAAGAATTATGTCAAATTTATAAATCTTGAGTATTATATTTTTTTGTATGCATATATGATTAATTTGTTATATGGATAAATCGAATGATTGATAAGAACAAATATTTTTGTAAAAAACATATGATCTTACAATAATTTTTTTGGTTCATTTAATTTACTTCCATATGAAGGTGCATCTTTGTTTAACAATATATTTCTGACACAAAAATGAAATTCCAAATCGGATATCTACTCTCAAGTATATCTTTAAATCTATATTTATATTATAATCAATTCTATTTATGAATTATGTGATTCTAATTTTGATATGTTATAGTCATATATAGGGGTGCAAACGAACTGAACCTGTTCGTGAGCTTTACGAGCCCGCTCGATAAATATTTGATTCGTATTCGAGCTTATCAAACTCGAGCCGAAATTATCTGTTCGATAGTTCGCGAACCTTAATATTTAATTAATATAATATAATTATATAATAAATATATATATATTTCGAACTTTTTTCGAACATTTCGAGCTTTTAGAACTATAATATCCGAATAGTTCACGAATAGGTTCGAATATTTCGAGTCGAACTCGAACTCGAACTTCATTTCGAGCCGAGCTCGAGCCAAAATATTTGAAATTATCGAACTTCGAATCGAGCTCGAACTCGAATATACTCTTATCGAGCCGAATTCGAGCCTTAAAATTTTACCATTATTCGGCTCGATTCGGTTCGTTTGCACCCCTAGTCATATCAACCAAAAAAACTTCATCGACTGACGTATTTAATAATTTTTGTACGTTAAAGTTAATAAATTATTATATTTTTTTATATGATTTGTTATCTTTATTTGAACGTTATTTCAAATATCGTAATTATTTTTTACATAATAATTACGTTAAAATTTAAATATATTATTATTTTATATCAAAAAATTTATATAATTATTCAGACGTTCATATTTCACTCTTTTCTAGAGAAAAAATAGTCCGACTCTTAATTTGGTTTTAAGAATTAAGACCGTTGGTTTTAATAATGAGTGATTGTCCTTCACCGAACTCTCCATCCTGAGAACGGACGGTTTATAATAATAACTCATCACGACACACGCGATTCGTGTTCCATAAATATATAATTTGGTAAAGACTCAAACTTGATAAAAGTGCATGCCAGCAGAGGAAATTTGAATTTGACAGAGAAAAAAATGAAAGAGATGGAAGGAGGCCAGAGGGAAAATCGATGAGAAAGTGGGAGGAAATGGGACATGGAGTGAGTTTTTTGTCAGTTAGTATGGGGTGTGGGGTATAAATGAGAAAATTTAAAAAAATTATCATTACACCAAAAATAGTTTTTATAAGCCACACACACTTAATAATATAGTAAGATAGTAAGATTAATTAGTAAAAGAATACTATGTGCATCACACAAGTGATAGGCTAGTTGAAGTTGTTATGTACAACTTTAAAAATATTTTAAATTTTAATGGTAATTTTATTTTTTCTATTCTTTTGTTCGCAATTTATTTTGCATCCAACCCGCGTTTGATTATTTCTTTTATTATTATTTTTTGACTGGACGTTTGATTACTTCAAAAACAATAAAAATATCTCAATTATTTTTTTAAAAAAATTATACTTGTACAACAATTTCTTAAAAAGATTCATAAAATTTTCAAAAATCTTGTCCAAATATATAGTTTATTTCTTTCACTTATAAAATGCTAAAAATATTTTTAAAATACTTATCAAAACAAAACAAATAATGGGCATTGACAATTTTTCGAGAGGTAACTGATGAATCTTCTTCCGCATATTTGTTTATGATATTTATTCGCGTTCAGAAACATGATTCTGAAAAAAAAAAATCTAACATCATTGCCTTATAATAAACATTAACTTCCCCATCTGAAAAAACCAGCACCAATATTTTTTTATTCACACTACCAAATCCATCAAGTCATATTTATGTAAATTCTTCTTCATTTACCTTCGTTTATCGATTAATTCCCATGTATTTGACAGTTGCATGTATGTTGGTCGTTCCCTCAATTAATTAGGAAATGTTTGTAATCACAAAAAATCACTTTTGTGTAGTATTTTTTAAACCCAAATTATGTGTTAGTTTATGTTTAACTTAATTGGAATCCAAAAGCTAGTCATATGATTATTATAGTTCTTCAAAAGTGATTCTGATACCCCGGGAAATTATTTTAACCCGGACCCGTTCATTATGGGTTGGCCCAATTATTGGATTATTATTATATATACGAGGTCCAACCCAGTTTCCTACCTATTAGGGCGTATCAAGACCTGGGCTGCTGTTAATGGGCCGACCTACCCGAGTTGGGGCCCAGTGGGCTTGGTATATTTTCTAGTTCAAGTAAGACTCAAATACATTGAAGATAAGCTTGGTCATTGCACAAATATGAATGAGATAGGGATAAACTCAAGGACGGACCAATGAATGAAGAGTCCTACTTCAGGACATGTTATAGTTCGACTAGGTAACTTACTCTATTTTCCCCTATAAATACAGGTACTGTTATGATTTCATTATTCATTACTCACTTTTACATTCACGCACTCATATATCTCAGTTTTCGCATTAATCATACTCTCTGCCTTCAAGCCACTGACTTAGGCATCGGAGGGGTCACGCCGAAAATACCTTCGGCGCCCCTTGACCTAGCTATTGCTCGTGCAGATCTACGTGGAGCCCGACCCGACCTGCTTCATAAAGGAGTTGGAGGATCCATTCTACCAGACCGAACTCGAGGTAAAATTTCGACATCATCAATTGGCGCCGTCTGTGGAAATTTGAAGAAAAAGAGTTTCGATGGCTAATCAGAATGGAAATCACCCAAATTTAGAGGAGTTAGTAGCTCAGGCTGTTCAGAGGGCTTTGGCGGAAAGGGGTGAGGCCAATCCTCCGCACCCCGATCATAATGCCCACCTCGAGGAGATCAAAAAGTTAAAGGAGGAGATGGAGCAGCTAAGGAAGAAGCAGGCCGGGTACCTAGCTACCACAACCAGAAACATTCTTTTTACTCAGGAGATATTGGACGCTGATCTCCCCAAACAATTCAAATTGCCTCACGTCGGGGAGTATGATGGTAAAAGAGATCCTGAAGACCATTTAGCACGCTTTGAGAATGCAGCTCTGTTGCATAAATACTTTGACCAGATTAAGTGCAGGTCTTTCCTTACAACTCTCATAGGACCAGCCCAGCAATGGTTCAATATGCTACGCCCCGGGGAGATCAAGGAATTCAAGGATTTTAGCAAATCCTTTTTGCATCACTTTGCTAGTAGCAAAAAGCATCCTACCACTACTTTCAGTCTCTTTGCAATCAAGCAACGAGAACATGAAAATTTGAGAACATATATCCGCAGGTTTAGTGTCTTGGCTCTCGAGGTACCCATGGCTACCCCAGACCTGCTCATCAATGCCTTCATGCAAGGGCTGGATACAAAAGATTTTCTCAAATCTCTAATAAAGAGGTCGCCGGAGACATACGAGGAATTACTCATCCGATCTGAGAAATATGTCAACATGAAAGAAATACAGGTCTCGCGAGCAGCTGTGAAGAGGGAATGGCCAAAAAGTCCAAAGAACAATAGGGTTTCGAGCAGTAATTCCGGGATGGGACAGCCATTCCGACCCGCACTATTAGGAAAATTCACCTCTTTCACTCCTTTGCGCATGAACAATGTCCGAGCTCTTCAAATTTGTGACGATCGAAAACTCACGCAAAGGCCTCCATGGACTGAGAAGGGACCTCGGAATAGGGAATCGGATAAATATTATCACTTTCATAATGAGTATGGGCACACTAAGGAGAACTATCGTCAATTAGATCAAGAGATTGAAAGTATAATACAGCAACACTCGGAATTAAAAAATATATTGACCCGTCAAGAGGGATATCGCCCGAACAGGGGACAGGGAGGAAGGTCAAGACAAAGAGCCAAGACTATTCCTCCCCACAAAGACTTCAATCATCCAAGTCAAGACCAGCCCAGGGATGACCGAGGTCATCAAAGATCGGCCCCTCCTGCTCGAGGAATTATCAATATGATTTTTGGAGGCCCTACAGATGGAGATTCTAATCGAGCTAGGAAAACTAGCAGCCAAAAATTAATAAATATGGAGATTGACAATCAGACTGTCAACACTGGCCCGACCCTCTCTTTTGGGCCGAAAGATTTAAAAGGGGTTTCTAGCAACCATAACGATGCACTGGTAATAAGGGCCATGGTTGCGAATTACGATGTGGCCCGAATATTTGTGGATTCAGGAAGTTCTGTCAATGTTCTATTCCAAGAAGCTATCGATCAAATGGACCTGGGGCAATACAAAATGGAGCCCATCGTTACATCACTCTTTGGTTTCACGGGTCATGCAATCCGGCCTGTTTGGTTAGTACATCTACCCCTAACTCTTGGGAAAGGCAACGGTCGCAAGACTAGGATTGTGAGCTTTATTATAGTAGACACTCCGTCTGCCTATAATTCCATACTGGGTAGACCTGCCATGACCACTTTCATGGTTGTTGCGTCAGCTCTACATCAGAAAATAAAGTTCCCAGTTGGTAATGAGATCGGTGAAGTACAAGGTGATCAAGTTATTGCTCGCAAATGCTATGTAGAGGAGGTCAGAATAGAACAAAAGGTGACCAGGACGGATAGAGTGGACAGACCTGGACTTTCTAGCATGGAAAAAGTCAACATAATAGAAGACACAACTGTCACCGCTGAAGAGGAGGTTGAGGAAATCATGATCTCCCCTCCTTCGGGGACGGTAAAAATTGCTAGCACCCTTGAAACACCGTTAAAGCAAACCTTATTGACATGCTTGAAAAAAAATAAAGATGTTTTTGCATGGTCAGTTTCAAACCTGGTAGGGGTTCATCGAGAAGTAGCAGAGCACAAGCTCAATGTGGTAAATGGTTGCCATCCTATCATTCAGAGGAAACGACACTTCGGCCCTGAGAAAGACGTAGTAATAAAGGAACAAGTAGACGAATTACTCAGAGTTGGACACATTGAGGAAATCTATTTCCCGACCTGGTTGTCCAATATAGTTCTGGTGCCAAAGTTCTCTGGTAAATGGCGCATGTGTGTGGATTTTCGGGATCTGAACAAGGCATGCCCAAAGGACTGTTATCCGTTACCCAAAATTGATCAACTTGTCGATTCCACAGTGGGGCACGAGCTGCTCAACTTCTTGGATGCCTATCAAGGATATCATCAAATCCCACTAGCTAAAGAGGACAAGAATAAAGTGAGTTTTGTGACGTCAACAGGAACATATTGTTACAGGGTCATGCCATTTGGCCTAAAAAATGCTGGGGCTACATACCAAAGGTTGATGGATAAAATATTCGAGCAACAAATCGGCAAAAATATCGAGGTCTATGTAGATGATATCCTGGTCAAGACCCGAACTACGGACCAGTTCATTACCAACCTAACTCAAACTTTTCAGACTTTGAAGCACTATCAGCTTAAGCTAAACCCTAGCAAGTGTACTTTTGGAGTCCGAGCTGGAAAGTTTCTTGGTGATATGGTTACGAGAAAGGGAATTGAAGCAAATCCGAAAAAGGTCCAAGCTATTATTTCTATGAGCTCGCCCAGAAATATACAGGAAGTACAAAGGTTAACAGGAAGAATCACAACATTAGCCCGGTTTATAAGCAGGTCCACAGATAAAAGTCTATCCTTCTTTAAAGTATTAAAAAAGAACAAAACTTTCGAATGGAATGAGGAAAGTGAGAAAGCCTTCCAGGATTTCAAAGCCTATTTAAAACAATTGTCTGTGCTGAATAAGCCCACTCAAGGAGAAGAACTGTTCTTATATTTGGCGGTCACACCTCGAGCAGCAAGTTCAGTCCTGGTTAGGAAAGAGGGAACAAATCATCAGCCTGTTTACTTTGTGAGTCATGATTTGAAGGGACCCGAGCTCAATTACTTAACTCAAGAAAAGCTTGCCTTAGCTCTGGTCATCACCGCAAGAAAATTACGTCCTTACTTCCTGTCACATCCCATCACCGTGCTCACCAATAGCGTTCTGGGAAAAATTGCAACTAATCCAGACGCATCGGGGAGACTTATCAGGTGGATTACAGAGTTGAGTGAGTACGACATCAAATTTGAGCCTCGGACAGCCATAAAAGCTCAAGCCCTAGCAGACTTCTTAGCAGAGACGGTTCAGTTAGAACAAGAGGAGCTTTGGAAGATCTTTGTAGACGGGTCATCATGTCAATCAGGGAGCGGAGCTGGAGTCGTGATTATCTCACCTTGGGGTGAAGAAACAAATATCTCAATTAGGTTGGACTTCAAAGCTTCTAACAACGAAGCAGAATATGAGGCATTATTACTTGGACTTAAGGCAGCACGAAATCTGGGTATTTCCCAGGCTACTCTATATTCCGATTCCCAATTAGCTATTCAGCAGAGCAATGGAAAGTTTGAGATCAAATATGATAAGATGAGGAAATATGCCAAGGCATTAGACAAAGCCAATGAAGGATTCACCGAACTGAACTTAGAGCTCATCCCCCGAGCTGAGAACATCAAGGCCGACTATTTGGCTCGCTTAGCCAGTGCCTTGAATAACCGACCTAATCCCATTGTTGCAGGTCGGGTGCTCGTATCTCAGCTGGAAACTCTTGATGATATGCTAACTCAAATACCAATAGGGGATTGGAGATATGATCTGCACAATATCTAACCGCGAAAGAATTACCAGTTGATAATAAAAAAGCTAAGGAGATAAAGCAAAGGGCAATTCGTTTTATCATGATAGATCAAATTCTGTTCAAACGATCCTTCTCTCAACCTCTGTTGAAGTGTTTAGGTCCCGACGAAGCAAATTATGTATTATGGGAAATTCATGAAGGGTCTTGCAGAAGTCATCTAGGTAGTCTTGCCCTGGCTCGGAAAGCCCTTCTTGCTGGTTTTTTTTGGCCTACTATGCGGAAAGATTCTTCAGATCTGGTTCATGCGTGTTATAATTGCTAGAGACATGCTAACTTACAGTGGAGACCTGCAGAATACATGAGGGCAGTGGTGGCCGCCTGTCCTTTTGATTAGTGGGGAGGAATGAACATTGTAGGACCATTCCCTGTTAGCACGGGGCAGAGAAAATTTTTGTTGGTCGCGGTCGACTATTTTTCTAAATGGGTGGAGGCCGAGCCCCTAGCTAAAATTACAAAAAATGAAGTGCTCAATTTTCTATGAAAAAATATAGTGTGCTGCTTCGGGATCCCTCGCAGGTTAGCATCAGACAATGGAAGACAGTTCTGTGGATCTAAAGTCCGAGCATGGTGTCAAGAAATGAAGATAGAACAGGTTTTCACCTCTGTAGCGTACCCGCAAGGGAATGGACAGGTCGAAGTTACTAACAGAACGATAGTCCAGGCTCTTAAGACACGACTGGATGCAGCCAAGGGCAAGTGGGCGGACGAACTCCCTTCCGTATTGTGGTCTTACCGAACTACAACTCGATCCGGTACGGGTGAAACTCCTTTCAATATGGTGTATGGGACTGAAGCTGTTCTCCCGGTAGAAATTGGACAGGAGAGTGTTAGGATAATGGCATATGGGGCAAACAATCAGGAACTGCGAGCAATGGATTTAGACTTACTGGAAGAGCACAGGTCCCGAGTTGCAATTAGGCTCGCAGCCTATCGCAAGCGAATGACCCAAGCCTACAACAAAAGAGTATACCCTAAGGTTTTCCATGAGGGAGACCTGGTTATGCAAAAGATACAACATCCAGGGGAAAGAGGAAAGCTAGAGGCCAAGTATGAAGGCCCATTCAAAGTGATAGGAAAAGCTGGAATAGCTGCATATTATTTGGATGATGCCATGCCCAAGAAAAAAAGGGTAAAAGACCATGGAATGCTCAGCACTTAAAAAAATACTATCCGTAGTAGCTCAGCTCGAGTCTCGTCATACTATCTTACAAAGATGGTTCTTAACCAGCCGTCTTTTTGCGTTACAGTCAGTCCTGTTTTGTTTCCATCAGGGCCAGTCCTGTTTTAGTGTCAATTTTGTTTTTTGAATGTTGCAAGAGTCAGTTCTGTTTTATGGAACACCCTGTGATTTTTGGTAACATCCTTTATTCAAAGCTCAGGCAGGTCTGGCACTCAAGGACCACATTAGTGGAACTCAAAGCCCAGGCAGGTCTGGCACACAAAGTCCACCTCAGTGGCCCACATCAGTGGAACTCAAAGCCCAGGCAGGTCTGGCACACAAAGTCCACCTCAGTGGTCCACATCAGTGGAACTCAAAGCCCAGGCAGGTCTGGCACTCAAGGACCACATTAGGGGAACTCAAAGCTCAGGCAGGTCTGGCACACAAAGTCCATCTCACTGGCCCACATCAGTGGAACTCAAAGCCCAGACCGGTCTGGAACTCAAGGACCACATTAGTGGAACTTAAAGCCCAGGCAGGTCTGGCACACAAAGTCCACCTCAGTGGCCCACATCAGTGGAACTCAAAGCCCAGGCAGGTCTGGCACTCAAGGACCACATTAGTGGAATTCAAAGCCCAGGCAGGTCTGGCACACATAGTCCACCGCAGTGGCCCACATCAGTGGAACTCAAAGCCCAGGCAGGTCTGGCACACAAAGTCCACCTCAGTGGCCCACATCAGTGGAACTCAAAGCCCAGGCAGGTCTAGCACTCAAGGACCACATTAGTGGAACTCAAAGCCCATACAGGTCTGGCACACAAACTCCACCGCAGTGGCCCACATCAGTGGAACTCAAAGCCTAGGCAGGCTTAGCACTCAAAAAATCACATTGATGGTACTTAAAAAGTTCAAGTTCGGATCGATATCAAAGACTGCAGTAAGGCTAGAATAGTTTTATTTTGGGACTCAATTGGAATTCAGCCAGTCCTGGTATATGTAGGTCGGGCCTTTAACGAGTTGCACTTAATAAATCCTTGATTAAACTTTTAGCCAGTCCGGGTACATGTAGGTCGGACTCTCAAATATTTAAATAGGTTCGATTCAATTAGTCCGGTAACATGTAGGTCGGGCTTTAATGACAACATTTATTGTTTATCCAGTCCGGGCACATGTAGTCCGGACTCTCAGTAATTTACTCGGTGAAATTTCGACTCAACTGGAATCCAGGCAGTCCGGGGATGTGTAGGTCGGGCCCTTGAATGATTTATACTTAATAAATTTGAGAGCTGGACTTGCATGCGCATTTATAACATTAAAACCATGTTAGAATATGAGAATTCTTAAAGAAAACCGAATTGGGAAAAAACATTCATGCACGAAGCAGTAAACAATGTAATAGACCGACTTGGGCAACAACCAAAATTATTGACCACGCAGGGTCTACCATTAAGATTATGTTTTTAAACAACACATACAACAGGAACAAAAATAATCAAGGAACGAAGGCATCTTGAGGCTTTGAACTCTGGTCGGGATCTGCTGGCTTCTCCGGCTCGGCCTCCTCCGAATCCTCATCAGGCATGTCATCGAGAGCCTTGGTATAGTCTAGGAAAAGGGCGGGGTGCTCGGCCTCTGAGTACCCATTAGCCCTGAACTGGGCTAAGCACCTCTTGAAACCCTCGTCAAATAAGGTGTCCGCCTTCTCGGCTACAGCATTAGCAAAATCGGCGGACTTCAAGAACTCTTTTTTCCCGACCTCCTTCGCAGCCTCAAGCTCTTTGGTCAGGGCCCGCGTTTTGCTCTCCAGCTCAATCTTTTCCACCTCTAGTTCAACAATTCTACTATTGGCAGTATCCAGATCGGTACGGCAAGACTCAACTTCAGCACTCATCCCAACCCGTTCTTCCTCATATTCCTTCTTCATCTCACGAGATTTCCGTGTGAGCTCAGAAATCCGAGCAACGAAGGCCTCCTGGTTCAGGTTGTGTTCCTCCCGGGCTTTAAAAGCTCAGCTGGTGATCTCCCCTCCCCAAGCTAGAGCCTGAGAAAATGTAAGGGGTAAATACCAGCTCGGTAAGTGACAGCTCAGTATACGAAGTAAGACTGAAAAATGCAACATACCTGCAGGGATGCCACAGCAAAGTTCTGTTCAGCTTCCAAGGCAGGCACCCCTTGAAGGATTTTTAAATCAGAACGGGAAATCAGGTTCTGCATTATGCCCAGGCAGCCTTGCGGGTTGGGCTTTGAGAAAAAATACATATCTAGGACCCCGGGCTGATCAGGCATTCCCTGAGGCTCAGTATCAGGTAGGGGTTGAACTCCACTATGGGTTCCTTGCCACGAGCTCGGGATGAGGAAACAGCGGGCGGTTGCTGAACTTCGAGAAGACCAGTGTTGTGTTGGTCCTTGGCTTTGGAGTTTTTCTTTTTGGATGGCTCAGCAGGAGGGGGCTCAGGATGAGCATCGGCCTCATCTTCTGTTTTCTTCCTTTTCAGATTCTTTAGAGCAGCTCGGAAATTAGCAGGCATGGCTGCAGATCTGATCCTGTCGTCTAAACCATATAAAAAGCGATAAGTAAAATACACGGGTTTAAGTTAGTCTACATAAGGGTAGCACGGGTACAGGGGTACTACCTACATCCCCTTCGATCTCCTCTCCCTTCCCACTGAAGCCGTAATGACAGAGCAGATCATCCTCAATCAGGCTTTCAATGTTAAAGGTTTGCGCGAACATTGTGTTGATAAAGTTTGTGAAATCATGAGTGGGTAGAGCTGGGGGTTCAGGGGTGGTGAAATTCATAGCCCAATTAGATCGACATTCCCAGGGCTGGTTGGGTTTAACATAAAAATACCTGTTTGTCCAACCCTTGTGAGAAGTAGGGTTACCCTTCAAAAAGGGATACTCGGGTCGCATGGAAATATAAAAATGCCCTGGGGCGGTTTTCTTAATCTGTAGGAAATAGATGAAATTTCCCAAGTCTAAGGGAATTCTAAAAAAACAGAATAGGACAGCTAATGATAGGATCGAACTAAAGGAGTTCGGGGATAGCTGACTTGGACAAATGCAGAAATATTGACAGAGTTGTGACACACAGCTCGGGAGTGGAAACCTCAAGCCCATTTTTACCTGATCTAAGCTAAAACTTAGAAAGTTGAAGGGAGGCTTGTGAGCTCGGTCTTTCCGACCTGGGATTAAAAGCTCATAGCCCGCAGGCATACCCGATCTCTCTCTAGTACTAGGACCCGAGTCAGGACTTAGGTGGGAGGCTAATATTTCAAACCATTGTTTACCCTTAGCAGTTAATCGAGCCTCATCCGACCTAAGTCTATGTAATCGTTTCAATTTTTCCTCTCGGGTTTCAAATAAATCCAGGTCTGAGCTTGGGTTATCAGAGTCAGAGGGATCGGGTTTGTTTTCAGGGGAACTGGGTGCTTCCATAAATTCTACTATTTCCTTAAGGGAAGTTTCATTTGGGGAAGACATTAAGCTAGCCTATGTGAAAGAGAGAAAACTTATAGGTGGAAGGGTTGCAGTGATGTAGCTCGGTACGAAAGCACACAGGTCGGGAGCAAGTAATTCAGGTCGGGCGAGCTCTCGATATTTTAACAGCGTAACAGTACAAGAGTGAGGTAAAAAATGAAATTTTTTACTGACCTATTTATAGAGGAGGTGAATTGATCTAGACCGTTGATTTTACTCTTGATCTGCGACTCGGGACGAGACGAATCAGGGTTTTCTAAGCTTCGGGAGATGAAGCGTCAGAGGGCATCTTGGCCGTTCATAAAAAGAACATCACGCGGATCCTGATCTGGACCGTTCAAAGAAACACATCCCTCATATTCAATGTTGGACTGTCTGACTGAAGTATGGGTGGTACGGGGTCCGGACTACCTTTCTTGGTCTAAATTCATTCTTCTTTTAGATCAGTTAGGGAGGTACTATTGATACCCCAGGAAATTATTTTAACCCGGACCCGTTCATTATGGGTTGGCCCAATTATTGGATTATTATTATATATACGAGGTTCAGCCCAGTTTTCTACCTGTTAGGGTGTATCAAGACCTGGGCTGCTGTTAATGGGCCGACCTACCCGAGTTGGGGCCCAGTGGGCTTGGTATGTTTTCTAGTTCAAGTAAGACTCAAATACATTGAAGATAAGCTTGGTCATTGCACAGATATGAATGAGATAGGAATAAACTCAAGGGCGGACCAATGAATGAAGAGTCCTACTTCAGGACATGTTATAGTTCAACTAGGTAACTTACTCTATTTTCCCCTATAAATACAGGTACTGTTATGATTTCATTATTCATTATTCATTACTCACTTTTACATTCATGCACTCATATATCTCAGTTTTCGCATTAATCATACTCTCTGTCTTCAAGCCACTGACTTAGGCATCGGAGGGGTCACGCCGAAAACACCTTCGGCGCCCCTTGACCTAGCTGCTGCTCGTGCAGATCTACGTGGAGCCCGACCCGACCTGCTTCATAAAGAAGTTGGAGGATCCATTCTACCAGGCCGAACCCGAGGTAAAATTTCGACATCATCAGATTCTAATAAAAGGGCATAGATCCTCTACAGTGGCTTAGTCACAGCACTGTATGCTGTGGTTTGAAAATGGTATCGTTTTGGTAAGTGTTGTAATTAGGCCACAATCAAATGGATGATTGAAATATTTTTTTAGTTTTAATAATGATCATGCTACATATTCGTATTTAAAAATATTTATCTTTTAATTATTTTTTTGTTTAGATTTAATTTTTTAAGTTAAGATATATAATTGAATTATTTAAAAAATATTTTTAGTATTTTATATATAAAAAAATTAAATTATACGTTTGGACATAATTTTTGTAAAATTAACATTTTAAAAAAAATGTTAGAATTGAAAAAACATATTACTTTTTAATTGTAAACATTTTTATAGAATAGTTCTAAACACATATTCATTCTTAAAAACAAGTTTACAATATTTTATAAAATAAATTAATTTTTTTATGAAAAAACATTTTATAAGTATTGTCACAAGTGACTCACAACAGAACCTTAATTTTTCTGTGTGGTTTTCTAATTTTTAATAGTAATATACTTTGCATGAATTAATTTATTATTTAAAAATAGTAAATAACTAGTATTTCTATTGACTTTGTTGAAATTAGTTAATTTAGTAAAAACTTAGAATAAAATTAGATAGGTGAACAATAAAAAAAATTTATCTTGTATATTGGAGGTTCTTATTAAAAAGAAAAAGAATGAAACACAAAATGAGAAACTTTTAAAAAATGCAAAAAAAAAAACTTGAAACAAAAGGGAACAAGGGATAAATGAACAAAAAAGCCTAACATTTACCAAAACGGTGCCGTTTTCAGGGCCATAGCATGCGGTGCTGTGATTTGGCCACCGTAGAGGATTTTGTTCCCTAATAAAAAGGGTTAAAATCACTCTAATCACAATATCACATAGTTATCAAATACTACCCAATTTTTTTTTTCACATTTATTTCCGAAAACTACCAATTTTTTATTTATTTTTTTTATAATCTATAAATTTAATCACTTTTACAAAAATATAATATTTTGCAAATACTCCCTTAAATCAAGCTACAAATTATCAATTACCGGATCTTATTTGAATTTTTCCGTATTTGCTGTTTATATATATTATAGTGTGCTTATATATCGTGTTGTACGTCGCATTTTGTTTAATTTTTTTAATTTTAGATACATCTATAGTTTCTATTAATTCTTCGGTAGAATATATGTTAGTCTTTCCATTTTACGTTGTGTGTTGTGTCCTTATGTATGATTTAACTCATCTTCTCTACCAAACTCAGCCTTACTGTATAATGTTTCGTATGCCATTGTATTATGTATCATATACTGTTTTGGACCTTAAAAATGATTGTGCTAGTTCTCCATGCATTCATCGGATTTTCTTTAGAGAATTGCATGTTTTTTAAACGTCTTAATTATTAATATTGTGAAATGTGCTTAACCAACACTATTAAATGAATTATCGAATTATTTTACATGTTAATATTAATTAGCATGACATGCATCATGTTTTGACCATTTGTTTTTCTTGTTGAATTATATATAGTTTTATATATCATAAAGGGTTGGATCTTATATTATATATTTAACATAAAAATTCACGAGTTTATAATTTATTCTTAAAAAAAAAATTGTCAGAATCGTGACTATTGTTCCACCTGACTTATATTACACATTTATATTTACATTATTTATTGAATACGAGAAGTTAAGAACACATTTTTTAACCCTAAACAAAAAGCGGCTGCGTCATTGATAATTTTCTCCTCAGTACTTATAACGCAAATGATGTTATAATTACCTAATTATTCATCTTCTGCACATCAAATAGCACATGAGTATGCGAGTATGATGTCCCGAATCAAAACTTGGCATGTGAGCTAACGGACAATTGTGCTAAGGAAGTTGTTTGCAAGAGGCTAAGATCGATTAATTCAAATGAACTACACTCATCTACCTCGTTAGAGAAGCCCAGAAGGTTATGGCATGCACTGGCGGAGCCTGCTTGTACACAGTGTGGGAAGCTGCCCACAATGTGCAAAAAATAAGTATATATATGTATGGGTTATATGTATGAGTTTCTTTCAAGTGCCCACCTATCATGCTCACTACCATGCCCACCATTAATGATGTGGCACTATTCTATTGGATGTGATAAAGATGTGGTCCAATAAAATAGTGTCACATCATTGGTGGGCATGATAAATGAGCACTTGAAAGAAACTCTATATGTATATACTGGTTATATATATATATATTGGTTATATATATATATATAAATAATTTTTAACCCAAAAAACTAGCAAAAAATAACCATTTTTTTTGTCTTTTTATAATTTTATATCTAAATTTTAGGCTTACATTTTTACCTACTATTATTTGACAGCTACAATATAAAACTTTTTGTCCAGTATTTTCTCTTATAGTCTAGAACTTTTTGTCCCGTTTTTTTTCTCACAAGTATCGTACACTTTGATTAACAATCATTTCAACTCATGTTACTTAATGTTTCATCATTCATAATATCTCTACAAAATACAGGATTTCACCAAATTTTAGGTTCAATTTTTTCCTTCAATGTTCTTCAATAATTCATTATATACATATATATAGTGCCTTTCTGAAGTTATACTTATTTTTAAAATGTAGAGTTTATATTTTCCATCCGAATTTATTTTGATTGTGGATTTTGAACGTATTGTTCATCATCATTTTTATGATGTTTTTCCGTCAATTAATAAGTGCTTCTTGTTGTGTGTAGCTTATGTTCGAATTTTAGAATACATTATTTCTAATTGTTGATTAATTGATATTTTTTCATGTACTAGTAAAAGTCACGTGCGTTGTACGTGGGAATACTTTTTATTATCGATAAATATTTTTAAATAAATGAGTTGAGATGAGAAGAGATAAACATGCAATTAGTTAATAATATTCATGATATTTTAGTAAATATTAAATTCAATGTAAGATGATATTTACAATATTTTTTATAAAATGAGTGTGAAGAATCTTTGTTTAGATTTTATATGTTACAAGTCTAATTGAATTTATAGACGTTATTGCAAATAATGGTAGTAACAAATACTATAATTTTGTATAAATTATACATTGAGAAAAATATATAATTTGATGTCATAATATATTTAATAAATAAAATTTAAGAAAAAAATATAACAAAAAATACATAGTGTTGAAAAATTATTTTACCACTACTGATTTTGAAATAATAATAATAATACAAATAATGCATTTTAAACTTTAAATTAAATTACTGCGTCTTTTCTTTCTTTACATAATCATTTTTTATTCTTTCACGATTTTTTCGTTTGTCATCCATTATGTATTCCTAAAAAAATAATGTTCTCACAATCTTCGATAATAATTTTTGAGATGTTTTCTCTATCAATTATTTTTATTTTTATATATTTATTCTTTGATTCTTTTGTTGGATCATGCTGAAATAATTTTTTGCTAGAGTATAAATAATTTCATTGTCTCCAACCTCCATTCTTGTATTATTATCTTCTATTACTTTGTAAGTCAATATCGTTGATAATCAATGTGTTATTGAACGGTTTTTTTATTTTTAATTTCATGCTAAGTTGTTCGAAATCTACTATTGCAATAATTTTTGTTGCTAAATTTTTGCTCGAATTTTGAATGCTTTTGATTAAAAATGTTAACATTTCGTCTTGTATTTCAACCGTCTTATCCATTTTGAGAATAAATGTATATTTTTTTATTTAATGTCTCTAAAATCTTGTAATATATTGAAGTGACGTTGTCCTATAAATAAAGAAGATTTTATTAATAATTTGTAATAATATACAGGACTGAGCATTTGCTGCTTTATCAAAAGCTATAACTGACGGTAATAGTGCAACTCAAATCTTTTAATTAAACCGCACAGCAGCCAAGCTTCATGGTTAGATTTTTTTACCCAGAAAGGACAATTATTGCACTCAATAATCTTCATTGCATTCCTTGTAATCAATGAGAATCGAACTCATGAACTTAGCTATGATACCAATTGTAGGATCGATCGTTTATCACTTTACCAAAAGCTTACAGTTTTAATGTTCATCACTTACAGTTATCGTTAATTCGTAATTTTATAGCTATATATATTAATAGTTTAAAATAATACATTATCCATAACTCATGTTAGCCTATAGATATAATGTTTAATATAGTTTTATTTTGGCACAATATTGATATTGATTCTTATGCAATTATTAACTCGAGTTTTCATCATTTGGTTGATTAATATTGAGCAAATATGACATGTTTGGTACCATGCATTTGTTTTATTTTCTTTCTTATGTATGTATGCTCTGAATCGATATGATTTATTATGTATTTGCTAATAAGTGAGATATATTAATCAAATTAAATAAAATATTTATTTTGTAATGTTCTAATTTATGTGTTAATCACTTGTTTTACGAGTATTGATTTATGTTTATATAATAATAATAATACTAATATATAATGCATTTTAAACCTTAATTCAAATTATTAATCTCTATATGTTGAATTTTTATCACTTTCACGATTTTTTTTCCATTTATCATGCATTATTTTTTCTCTATGAAAAATTCAATATTATTATCATCTTTATTAATAGCAATTTATATGGTGGGTCTAGCCAAACACGAAGATCCATCCGGACCTGTTTGTGAACACGTTTGGGAGAGTCTAAACTCGTCTCTCTGGGGCGGGTTTAATACAAAGCTAAGTTTAGACCCGGTCCATTATCATCCTTTTATTGAAGTGTTGTCGTTTTTTAAATAAAATATATTTTATAATAATTGGTAATGTATATACTATTTGAAAGAAAAACTATTACATGTTTAGTTATGGAATCAATATAATATTTAACATTCCAACTAATAAAAAAATTTCAATATTTTTGAACAATATATCCCTCGAGTTTCAATATTTTTATCATTATGATCATCATTATTTTATATCTAAATTAACAGTTTAGAATAAAAAATTATCAATAAATCATGTAAGCTTATAAATATAGTATTTAATGTAGTTTTATCTTGTCACAATGTTGATATTATAACATATGCAATTATTACATTTAGTGTTTTCTATTGTTTTCTTGATTAATCTTGAAAAATTATAGTTTGTTTCGTATCTTGAATTCGTCTTATTTTCTAACTCATGTATATATGATTTCAAACAATATTATTTATTCATTATTTGTTAATAAGTGAGATAAGTTAATTAAACTAAATATTTATTTTGTAATTTCTTATCTTTTGTGTTGATTATTTATTTTGTGATTATTGATTTTTGAATTTTTTCTCTCTCACTTTTTTTTTCATTTACCATACGTTTTTTATTTTTCTGTGAAAGAATCAATTCTTAACTCGAATTCTCATCATTTGGTTGATTAATATTGAGAAAATATGATATGTTTGGTACCATGCATTTGTTTTATTTTATTTTTTATGTATGTATGATCTGAATCGATATGATTTATTATGTATTTGCTAATAAGTGAGATATGTTAATCAAATAAAATAAAATATTTATTTTGTAATGTTTTAATTTATGTGTTAATTACTTGTTTTACGAGTATTGATTTATGTAATAATAATAATAATAATAATAATAATAATAATAATAACAACAACAACAATAACAACAACAACAACAACAACAACAACATATATATATAATGCATTATAAACCTTAATTTAAATTATTAATATATATTTTTTACTCTATATGTTGATTATTTTTTTTTTATATATTTACGATTTTTTTCTATTTATCATGCGTTAATTTTTTTCTATGAAAAAATCAATATTATTATCATCTTTATTAATAACAATTTCTATGGTGGGTCTGGCCAAACGCGAAGACTCACTCGAACCTATTTGTGAACACGTTTGGGAGAGTCTAAACTCGTATCTCCGGGGCAAGTTTAATACAAGGCTAATTTTAGACTCGATCCATTATCATCCTTTTATTGAAGTGTTGTCGTTCTTTAAATAAAGTATATTTTATAATAATTGATAATATATATACTATTTGAAAGAAAAACTATTACATGTTTAGTTATGGAATCAATATAAACTTTAACATTACAACTAATTAATAAAAAAAATTTACAATATTTTCGAACAATGTAACCCCCGAGTTTTAATATTTTCATCATTTATGGTCATCATTATTTTATATCTACATTAACAGTTTAGAATAAGACATTATTTATAACTCATGTAAGCTTATAAATATAGTCTTTAATGTAGTTTTTCCTTGTCACAATGTTGATATTTAAACCTATGCAATTATTACAGCCAGTGTTTTCTATTGTTTTCTTGATTATTCTTGAGCAATGATGGTCTGTTTTTTTAATCATGAATTTGTCTTATTTTCTAACTCATGTATGTATGCTTTCAAACAATATTATTTATTTTGTATAATTTTTAATTTCTTACCTTATGTGTTTATTATTTATATTGTGACTATTGATTTATGGAAAACAAATGTAATATAGATAATGCATTCTAAACATTAATTTAAATTATTACGCAATTATTTTTTCCTTTTATATTTTGAATTTTTTTCTTTTTTTTTTTTCATTTACCATCCGTTTTTTTTATTTTTCTATGAAAGAATCAATATACACATCATCTTAATGGAATTTTTGTGATGATGTCTTTCTCCATCAATTATTTACATTTTGCTATCGTTATTATTTTATTTTTTCGTTGAACATAATTTTTTTATTACTAAAAAGTTTTAGTTACAATAATAACAATAATTTCATCGTTTTCAACTACATTCTGGTATGTATCGTCTTTTATTACTTGTATGTCAATATCGTTAATGATTGATGTAATTGTTGGACATCCTCTTTTCTTTTTAATTTATTGTTTTCCAAAATATAATTATCTCCTTTTGCTTTTAATATTTTCGTTGCTGAAATTTTTTATTAAATTTTAAATGACATTAATTAAAAACGTTTACATTTCATCTTTTATTTCAACTTTTTTTTCTATTTTGAGAGTAAATGCATATTTTTATTTATTTTGGTATATTTAATATTCCTTCATTAATTGCAAGACTATCTCATAATTTTTTTTAATGGTTTTAGCTTTTATGAGGAGAAAAATTAGTTAAATTTTCAAATTTTATATATATCACACACACACACACACACACACACACATATATATATATATATATTAATAACTTTAAAATTTAATATTTTTTTATATTTAAATATGAAATCATGATATAATTATTTATTTCAACAAATCCTTAGACAAATTAAAATATATAATATTTTTAAAAAAATATGTTTATCCAGTCTACAAACAAATAAAAATCAAATATCTGATTTTTCAATCTTTTAGTATTTAATTAAGCTTTTTTTACAATTTTTTTAAAAATATTTTTCGAAATTTTTTTTCAATTTATCTACAAGAAAATAAAAAATAAAGTTTTTTGTATTTCAATTTTTTGAAAACTGAATCCTTATCTAATATGCAAACACTTTGAATTTTGACCTTATCTTAAAGAAAGTAGAAAATAAAGTATTTTGGTATTTTAATTTTTTTTGAAAACTGAATTCTTATCTAATATGCACACACTTTGTTAATTTTGACCTTATCATAATAATCAATTTTACATATAATATAAATATTGATTTACGTTTATGCCCTAACTAAAAAATTATTTTTACTTTTATAACCCTATATATTTTTATATGGTTTTGCTTATAGTATAAATAAAAGGACAAAGTTTTTATTTCACAATTGTAAAACTTTGACCTTTTATTCACACTTTTATATAGGTATAGATTAATTATAGTATATTATTGCATACACTGAACCGAGAGTCTGGCTCCGTCCCTGCTGACATGCAGCACCTCAACTATTTTGTTAATACAAGACTTGTATTACAACTCGACACTTTACACAATACGATCCTAACTAATCCGATATGCTTGAGTGCGTGCTTGTATTCCTCAACTCTTAATTTAATTATCGATGTAAGCTTGAATGTGTTTTGTGAGTTCTTCTTAGAGCCGAAAGCTTTTTCAAACTGTCTTTGATCTCTATTTATAAGAGGATTGTAACGGCTCTCTTTATTCAAATTGTAGCTGTTATCTTATCTTGTCTGTTACCTCGTACTTCTGATATGATGGCACACTTTTGTGCTCTGTAACTTTGCAGAGTTAGCTTGTATGGGAATTTTCCGCAAAGGTACACTGATATCTTTATTTTGACATGTCCAGTTGACATCGTCACTTGTTCAGTTTGGGTAGATCAGTCTTGCACTGTCTAGTCTAGGTAATTCAGTTTGGATTTGTTGAAGCAATTGGACTTTGAGTAGTTTTGCTCTTAGAGACTGATTCAGTTTAGCTCCCTAAAATGAATGTAGTGAACTCAGTTTGATTGACTCGACTGCTTGATTATTTCAGTTTGACTCTAGTCAAAGTCAACTCAGTTGTTGTCTTCAGTTTAGCTCTGAATCTTGTATAGTTTACGTCTTCGATTTAGATCTCGGACAAACTCGATTTACCTTGATATTTGGTCCAGATTGTTTTGTCAACACCGAAACTCTGCAATATTCCAATATAATTAATAGCAATGATTTAACATCAATCGAGCAAAAACATGAAACCAATTTATGTATAAAAAAAAGGATACAAATTCAAAACATAACTTTTGATGAAAAATAAAAAATCTCGAATCAAATTAATTAATACAGAAACTAAAACAACATATTTCTCAAGAAAATAAATACAAAAAACGAAATTTTAGCATATTTTCCAAGAAAATATTAATACAAAAAATGAAAGAAAATTGAATTTCAAAACACAAAAAATAAAATACATAACACATACAAATCTGAAGAAATAGATTAAGAGATTACGTAAAAAAAAAAAAAAAGAGAGAGATGTGTTAACAGTTTAGGTTTTTCCATTCTGTATAGTTTAACGAATAATTGGACGAGAGCACTTATTTACAATTATTTCTTTTATTAATAGTGTTACAGATGTCGTATGTTCGTGCATGTACGGCGTGGGACATTATTTTATTTTTTGTACTTGAAATGATTATTTTGAAGAAAAAAAATACACACATGGCTGGCGAAAAATATCAAAATGCAGTCATACTGCATATATTGTATCGAAAAAAAATCTTATATACCAAAATTTTTGTTATCGGTATAAGATTTGGAAAATTTTGGTATTTTCGGTATACCGAAATATCAAAAAATATAATAATAAAATATATTTTAATTATATACAACGATTTTTTCGATATCAAAATTTTCGATACGGTATGCGATATTCGTTGAAAATCCGATATACCGTACCGAACCACCCCTAAACACACAATGCTTGTATTATTATTGATAAAACCCAACAGAGTTAATTAAAAATCACAGATTATTTGGAATTGATCATAAAATAATGAATGTATACGATAAATATTGAATTTCAAATTATAATATCAATCAAATTCTTATATGTATTTTTGAGAAATACAATTATTTTTTCTAAAAGAGCTAATAATATTAGTCATGAATATTTTGAGTTGAGAAATGATAAACTTATTAGTTTTTTTTTTTGTTTTTTTTAGATTAAAACTACATTTGTGGCACGCTCATGTTTAAATTTAAAATTATTAATATGATACACACATAAGCAAACACATCACGATCAAACTCAAACGTTGAATTCATGCAAGTAATATTTTTAATGCAAAATTTAAGTATTTAAAATTGATTTTAGATACGTAGGATGGGAATCATAAAATAAATTAATATCACTAGATAAATTAAAAAAAAAAATCGATAACTAAAAGTGGTGTGATAATACTATTTGTGCGATTATCTCATCAACACCGTGAAAAATGCAAAGGTCGAGAAATTATTCACCTTTTTTCTCTATTTCAAATCTAGATTTAATTAAATAAATAAACTGTGTAATCCCGAGACGAACAATCATTGAAATTAATTAATACAGCTTAGCTAGCTCTACCTATAACACGAATCTGTTTAATTTGAGACACAATTATCTACGCCCCAGATGGAATTAAAGTCAATGCATACGCCACATAAACATTTTGGTCAAAAACATCGTTTAGTTTAAAGGTTTTAAAATAACACTCATTATTGCACACGATGTGCCCTTATGTGTAGAGATGTCAAACGGGTCAACTCATGGCGGAGCGAGCTGACACACTAAAAATCCACCTTTTGGCGGGTCGATGGCGGACCGACCCACCATTCTGGCGGGCTAAAAATCCTCAACTCAGCCCAACCCAAGGTGGGTTGCGGGTTAGGCGGGCCGACCCGCGGGTTGGCTCATGAAAAATATAAATAAATAAATAAAATATTATAATTAATTATAAATATCATTTCATAAATAAATATTAATAGAACATATTAATAAAAAATTTAATTATTGATTTTATGTATGTAAATTTTATATAAAGTAATTAATACAAAAAAATTCACAACTTTTATTAAAAAAATACATATATCACAATAATAATAAAAATAAATTATTAATTCTTCAGGCCCGCGGGCCAACCCGCGCGGGTCACGGGCCTAGGCGGGTTGGCCCATCTAGGCCCACTTTTTGTTGGATTGAAAAAATTCAACCCAACTCACTTAAAATGTGTGGCGGGCCGGGCCGACCCGACGGGCCTAACCCAAATTGACGGCTCTACTTATGTGTATACTATAAACTTATATAAAGTTTTATTTCTTTTTTCAATTTATGGATCTTATACCTACTTAAAATCTAATTATAGACAGTACAGTTTACATCTGTTCAAAGATTTCATCAGTAAACAAAATAACTGTGATATATCCAGATGCTTTGAGGTATCGAATCATCTTGAATTAGGGGTAATTTTTTGGTATATCGTATCAAATATATTGGTATGGAAATAATTCATACGGGTACCGATATCGAAATTTTAAAATTTTGGTATGAAAAAAATCCATACCGATACCATAAAGATACTAGAAAAAAATTCGATATGCCAAAAAAATGTTTATGTATTGAAAAAATTTCGATACAATATCCAAAAAATTGATTTTTTTGTTTGATATATCAGTATTATTTTGAATATTCGATCAAAAAAATTATAATATGTTACGTCAACCATTAATTGTCACTTATATCAAATATTTGCGACCGATGATAAGCCAACATAATTTGACGTCAAAAGCGTGGCTGCTGGGGTGAATTAGGCAACAAGCAACTAACACAACCAATAATTGTGGAAATTGGCGTCTGCTCTGAAATTTCATTGGTATTTTTGTCTCTTCCCAAATATTTAAAAAAAAATTATTAAAAAGGGGGTGGGATATTCTTCATATTCCCCCACGTAACAGTATCTGAATGCGATTTTGTTTTCGAATCAGCATCTCTCCCAGAAAATCTTGATGGATGGCATGAACTCTGAAGAACAAGAAGAAAAACTAGAAATCTATCACCGTTTGTGCAGAATCTTGGAAGCAATCAACAAGGTTACGCATGAGCTGGAAGCAGGCCAAGATTCGGCCGCCGATGAAGCCTTGATTGAGCTCCAATCGGCTTCAACTTCCATCATCTCCGGTGACCCAAATCTGTTTACCATATCTCAGCATCTCTCCCAGCTCACTGATTTAATTCAGGAGCACAACAGCTCCAAGCCTTCGAATCACGGTATCAGATCTTTCATAGCCAGTCGTCTCAGATCGCAAGGCTTTTCCAGACACTCGGCGGCCGTCAAATCGGAACTCGAGGCTTGTATTGATCGCGAAGTTGTTTCCAGCTTGAAGAAGACTCTGTCGGAGTTGCGTTCTTCGGAAGATGCTGATTCGTATATGTCTGTGATTGACGAAGACAAGTTGTGTGATAAAATTACTGTATTGGAAGAGAGGATATCTCGTGGGTTTGACATAAATTTGCAGGACTTGCTTTTGAGATCAGGGATTTTCTCGGAGCTGGTATGGGTGTTGTGCACTCCAAATTTCTCGAAGATGGTTCGCGAAAAGGCGGCGAGTTCCTTGCAAAGGCTGGTGCTTTTCAATAAAGATGTGTTCGTGGGATCGGTATTGGTGGGTGGGAGCGTGAAAGCTTTAGTTTCAATGGATTCTTTGTGTTCGTTACAAGTCCTTTCGTCGCTGATAAAGGCCATCAAAAGCCCTTTGGTGGATGAAATCGAGTCATGCGGCGGAATATTGAAGATTGTAAGCTACCTGTCATCTGAAGACATGGAAATGAGAATCATGGCTTTGGATTGCATAATGGAAATAGGTTATTTCGGTCGGAAGGAGGCGGTGGAAGTTATGTTGAAAGCAGGTCTGATAAAGAAGCTGGTGGAACTACAGCGGAGTGCTGTGACTGCCGATGGATTCGAGACGAAGTCGGAGAGGAGGCGACACCATAAGCCTCAGCATCAGCCATTTGTAAGCTGTGTGGCCCGATTTGCGGTGCAGTTGGAGGTGGGAGAGGGATTGAGGCAGAGGGAGAAACGGGCCTTCAAGCAGCAGATATTGGACAAAGTTAGGGAGTGTTGTGTTTCGGATGCCGAATCTGCCAACATTGTGGCTGAGGTTCTGTGGGGATCTACTCCTTGAGAATGTGCTAGTAGTAACTGGTGGCAATATGTTGTTTCTTGATTTGTTTCTTGTGAATATTTACTTTGATGGTGTGATAATAATGTAAAACATTTGTTGTAGAATGCTGTTTCCTTGTAAATGGAATTTGTTCAAATGATCATATGAAGTTGAAGCTGATATGGATGATTCAGGATCTGCCACTAGATTTCTTCTACATATATCATGCCATTGTATTCTGCCTTGTTGCTTAATCCTTCATTTCCAGTTAAGGTTCAGCTGCTGGAACAGGGGCAGCTTGTTCTGCCTCCGCCTCATCTAGTTCTTGATACAAACTTTATATCAAATGTGTTCTATTAAAAATAAATAAATTATAGAGATGGCTAACAGATATGTTTAGAATATTCCTTATAATTTTATTTACTTTCTCAAGAAATATTTTTTAGAATATTCTTTATGCTTTTATTTACAACAAATTTTTTATTCTATTTAATTTAAACTACAGAACTGTTAACATTTTGTTACATATATCTTTTTTCGAAGCCAATACATCACAGTTATTCTTATAAAATAAGTTACTTATAAAGTTATAATGCAAACTAATCATAATAGTTTATACTGATAACGTAGCCAAACTCCAACTCCGGCGCTATCTTGGCAGCGAACCGGAGAGGCCTCAGGCCACACAACTTGCAAATTTGCAAACAACCATAAACAAAATGAAAAACCACACCTTCAATTCAAATTCTCCTACAATATTAAATCAAGGCGTCATATATATAAAAAAGCAGGTAATGATCAAGCTTCATCGTCTTGTTTCTTGCAGCGGTGATGCTTCTTGCATGGAGGCGGCGGCGCCGCCGGAGGAGAGCCAACTCGTGCGGCGCAGAAGTTCTTTATCAACGTGAAAGGGAAGTCGGTGTTCAACTTGGAAGACAACTTGGGCAAGCAACTCCCATTGATCTGCAGAACCGCGTTGCAGCATTGAGGCCCGAGTAGTTTCGGCTGTAAGCTCACAAAGGATGAGATTATCTCCTTCAGGCACCCCGGCACGGCCAAGATTATGTCGAGGCATTCATGAATATGCGGCAGCGAAAGCGCGCCCCTAGCAGCCACGCCGACTAGGCCCTGCACCTCTCCGGCAGAGCCAGTAACCGCGACCGAGCCCTGCGCGCCTATGTCGCCGCCGGCTGAATCTGCATGGCTGGGAGCAGTCAAGAGGAGAGAAATCCCTGCAAAGATAACGAAGATGAAACAACGTTGTGTATACATTTTGCTTTTGATGATATATGAAACAAAAGATGAGATGCAAATGTGTGTGTAAAGATTTGCTATTTATAGGGGTTGGGGGGCATGGAAATGAATTAATTCCATATTTAATTGCTTTTGGAGCGTTATTTCTCTTGAATTTTATGTTGTATATTCAGAGTAAATCAATAAATTGAGTCAAAGGATAGAAATGAATGCTCCTTGAAAGGAGGATTTGTGTACGTTTAAGCTTTTGCATTGATGAAATTTGATTTATGGCGTGTATAATAAATTGGTGTTATATGTTTTTCAGGCACAGAATATATTGTTCTTGTTGGCTTGTTGCAATGTTAACCAAGTAATCTTTGCATGTTTTGTAAACAAAAACTGAAGGGTAAAATTAAAGAAAGCTGTAATATTGATATACATATATGATTCTATTGAATGGGAACATTTTTCTGTATTTCTACAATGAATCAGTCGATCTACATTATATACCCCCATACTAGACTACTTGTATTGGTGAGTATATTTAAATGGTATATAGACTCTCACCAAAATTAAGATAATAATTTTTTTTATAATAGCACTTGAAAGATCAAACACCAGGCCAAAAACTTCCTTCAGCTCCACAAGAGTGTTAAGCCTCAATGAACAAGTTAGCTAGAACATCTTGGAAGATCGAGTCTTTGAGCAATCCAACCAGCATGATATCAAACCAGCAAAGCCAGCCTCTCGTGGCTGGGAAATGTCGTTTTCTCGCCTCTCCAGCACCCTCAAAAACTCATCAGAGCTTAAGCTCCCATCGCGATTTGTGTCAAACATGAAAAATATCAGATTGACCACGTTTTCGGTGAGATTGATCCCACAAACCTTAAAGGAATTGCAACATTAATTTGTTAGTAACTCAAACACATATATATCGACAAGTGATCACTGCGTAGTATATTGAGGCATAAAGATTAAGAAATAATGGGGAGAGGGATGTGTTATAAGTGAAGTGTGTTACTTGATCAGCGGCCCTTTTAAAATCTTGCTTTGACAACAATCCATTCACTTTGCCATAACTGAAGAGGGCTATGGAGAATGGCTCCAATCTTTTCCGGAGCTCGGCGAATTTCTTGAATTCCTCAAATGTGATGCGCACATCTCTTAGAGATGTCTCATTGTTAAGTTCATCAACTCGATCCAGAAACTTGTTTACATATCTCATATCAGCAGAAGCAACCATAGATAAGGCAAAGTCTTTTGCACAGATAGTTCCTTGTGACTTAAAATCATAATGTGAAAACTCCAATCTCAGTATCTGTTCATGAATCACACAATTTGTCATAGAATGTGGTCTACTGAATTTCGAGAGCATGTATGAGCTAGTGTGAGCCGAAAACAACGTACTTCATCGTGCAATTTTCTGAAAAACTGAACAAATTTCTGGTGTTCAAGGCGCCCTTTACCATCTTTCCCAAAGAAGTACTCGAGGAGACCTCCATCCTCCACAGAACCAGAAACTTTTAGTCCAATCCTCATCCCATCTCTGTGGTTAGCCCCTTGTCTATTTTGAGTACGCATCAGGTTCATCACCTTTTGAAACTCTTGTTTGTCTATACCGCTGTGCAAAAGTTCCATTTTCGCACGATAAATTAAAATTAATCCTGCCTTTAGTATAAAACTTAAAGGATATTGCTTATACTTTAGATGAATAAAGATCATATCTTGCTCTGTAAAATCTAAAGCGAAAATGCAGTATCATACCCATCGTTATCAAGATCAAACATCCTAAACGCAACAGAGAAGCTCGACTCTGGGATGCTCAATAGTGTGACAAAAAATATATACCTGTCACAGCAAGAAGAGTTGAAGAGAGATCATATTTTGTCACATAACATTTTCTAGAGACAAATTTGATTGATATACTAACTCTGGAAATGAAATAAGCCCGTCATTGTTGGTATCAAATAACATAAAAAACTTGGAAGGAGCAAAGTGTAAATCGCTAGTCGTCCACTCCCCTGCGAGGTTTCCGACCCTGACACTATGTGCCTCAGATGGAGGGAATACAGGAACCACTGCTCTCATCAAATCTACTGGTGTCATATATATTTCTCCCGACGATGTTCGAAACGTTGCAAAGTACTCAAACACCTGAAATGAAATCCATAGATACATTCAGAAAAAGGTTGTTCTCCAAATATGTATCTTAATCCACTTCATATACACAACATACTAGTCGATATGTTATGTCATGCAAGTATTTCAGTGACTGCTCTTCCATTATCGGAGAGGAATTTAAGCATGCACTGCTGAATGAAATCACCTTTTCGGGAGGACTTCGTGTTCTTATGCGTTTCTCGTATTTGAAGAAAACTTTTCTCCTGTATGCATCTGAAAGATTGAACTATTTAGCTTAAGATTTATATATGCATGTCTCTGTTTTCACATATTGAATATTCAATTATAATTTTTCCCCACCAATAGAAAAGGACAGTGAAACAATATGATCTACAAACATATATCAGCTACCTTATAAATTTATTATACATGTCATATACATGATTCGCAAAAACGGTTGCGGAATGGGTGGAACGACCGTTTCGGAACGAGAAAGACAGTTGCCGCCACAAAGTTTCGGGTGAAAATAGTTGATTAATATAACGTTGTTCTTATTTAAAATATCGGCGATTTTACGGACGTCGCGGAACGGAACGGCAATTTCACGGATTTCACGGCAATCGCTGAACATTTTATGTAATTTTTTCAATTTCTTTGAATTAAAAATATTTCAAATTATATAATTATTTATATTTTTATTATTAAAATACTCTGCGACGATAACCGACCGTTCCATGAAATATCAATGGAACTGAAACCTCCGCGTGCGAACCATACCATGGTCATATTGATATACGTACCTTTGAATAAGAAGCCACCTAGTTTTTTTTCTTGCTCCCTCAAATTGGTTCCGGAATCTGCATAAGAAACCATGGAATCTGAACCAAAGATTGATGAAGAACAATAGAAAAGGCCGAGTCCCGATATTCCAACAACCACCGTCCCACAGCAAACTGATCTCAAAAGTGACCTGAAAAACGAAGATTCAAACTGATCATCACTACAAGAACAATTACTCCTCCCACCATTTCCCGAAGACGATTTCAAGATAATTGGATTGTTTGATTTTCTGGAAATTGTACGAGATTTCAGGCCTCGAGCTGCAAAAGATGGAGTCTGTGAAGTGGGTTTTCTCAATAGCGATGCCAAAGAATGCATGATTAATTAACTGTACATCAAAATTGGAAATTGACAATGGCGCGCGGTAGAAGAGATCGTTCGTAGCGGAGGTTTATGGTATGGATTCAGTATAGCGTAGAAGAAGGTGGGGGAATCAGCAATTTGACCGAGACTCGTTCGTGATTGAATCTCATGAATATTACAACGTAACAAATTACTAGAATACAGGTTTTAACTAGGATCTTGCATGCATGCAGTATTGATTGTAAATATATATCCGAACATCATGCTTTCACAATTTAATTTTTTTGTATGTACAATTTGCAAGATTATTTGTATTGAATGATGATATCCATATCCATATCCATATCTATATATATATATATATATATATATATATATATATATATATATATATATATATATATATATATATATATATATTGATCGATAGTTCTATGTAATATAATGTTGATTTGATATCGAAAAATAGCAATGGTTTAATATTAGAACGATTAGAGGTATTAAAATGGGTTAGACACGTTAAGTTGGTCCGTCTTTCCTTACAAAATAGATAGATTGGGTGAGTAATCTCAACCCATTAAATGAAGGGCTGGCTCGCCCCGCCTAATGGTGATTGTGACGGGTTGCAGGTTGGATTGTTAAAACTCGCTAAATTACATGTAAATTTCCTCGGGTTGGCCCGTCCCGGCCACCACCTAAAATAAGTTAGTTGAGTTGGGTTGGATTGATATTTTTCCAACCTAACTAAAAGGTGGGCCGCCCCACCCACTTAGCCTATTGGTGGTTTGTCGTGGATTGTGAGTCGGCTTTTCCTGTTAGCCCGTTTTGATATCTTTAAGAACGACAAGGGAACGAGTCTGCAGTGATGAATTTGGCCAAACCCCGGACCTACTAACTTCGTTGAGACCCACCTTGAGGCCCCGCGTGTCAATCCGACTTGTCCGATCTAGATTAGACCCACAACAAGTTGTGAAGTTTATTTAAAATTTTTTGGGAAAATTGTTCTTTTGGTCTTGTGTTTTGTCATTTTGCGATTTTGAAAAAATTCATCACGTGCTTCCATGCAGTGGTAATCATGTTGAGTACATTTTCTTATTTAAGTAGCATGTTAGTATTTGTACACTTTCATGTTGAAATTTGGAGCACCCAAATAGGGATGGCAATGGGTCGGGTCTAAATCCGACCCCGTATCAAACCTGCTCCGATGGGGCGGGTCTAAACCCGCCTAAACGGGTCCACAAGCGGGTTCGGGGTTTGGCGAAACTTGCCTCGGATCCGTCCCGCCAAAGTATATATACATGTATATATATTTAAAATATACATGCATGTATATATATTTAAAATATATATATAATATTAATAATAATAATTATATTTTTATAATAAATAATTAATATATATTTCATTATTTGAGTGTATAATATTATTAGATTGAAATAAATTTATTTTATTATGATAGGTTTATTATAAAAATTGTTAGAACCTAATGGGGGGGATTTAGGTTCTATTGACAACTTTAACAATTTAAAGCGATTAAATACGCATGCGGAAGACTTAAAGCAATTAATAATAAGTGCGGTAAATAAATACGTAATGTAAATAAAACAGTAAAAGGGATAAGAGATGTTTATGGAAGTTCGACGATAAATCGTCTACGTCTCCCCTTCTTGGTTAAGATCGATTAACCAAGGATCTACTAGCACTTCGAACGACTTGGCTTTGATGGCTCCAAGGATAGTCGTACAACTTCAACACGATCACCGCGCCGATACAACTCAACACTTGGCCTTAAGGGCTCCAAGGATAGCCACAATACTCGCAAAATACACTTGGCTTCACACACAAGTGTTTACAATAACCGAGCAACCAACTCACGAATGAACTTATACAAACAACCCTCGATTTTGAATATATATCACACAAATATTTCTTTTAAATCTTGTAGGAGAGGATCTTGCTTGCAAAGAGAGTTGAGAGTGAATTGGTGAGTTGAGAAGACTTCAAATGACATGTATTTATAGGTGCCAATCCGAACGGGTTTGGGTCGTCCGAACGGGCCTTCGGGTCGTCCGAACCTTGTCTGATTGAAATTTAAATTCTTACGGCTGGTGAACTGTTCGGGTGGTCCGAAGTCATCTTCGGGTCGTCCGAACGGCGGCATTAAATTCATTCCGGCAATTTTTCTTTCGACAAAATCTTCATGGTCGTAAAGGAGTTCGGGTTGTCCGAACCTGTCTTCGGGTCGTCCGAAGTAGTCATTTCGTGGCCTCCGAGAGTGCCTCCGATCTTTATTTAATTCCAGGAAATTCTTCGGGCCGTCCGAACTCACTTCGGATCGTCCGAAGTAGTCTTCGAAGTCTCCGAGCCTGTCCTCCGATCTTTATTAAATTTTGGAAAATCTTCGGATCGTCCGAACCTGGGCAAATTCGAACCCTTAATATTTTTATTTCCAATTTTTGATTATCGGTTCTTGCTTCCAATATTGTCTATACTCAAAAATATTATTACCTGCAAATTTCTCACTTTAAACTGTTAGTAACGATTAACCGAGTTTTGTAATCATCAAAACAATTTAATTATGAGAATTGTTAATGCATTAAAAACATTAATCTCATTACACGAGATTTGCATGCGTTTAAGGCGTAACAAAAATGTATCATTATAAAGTTTTTTGACTAATAATTATTAATTAATTACAAATTGATAAATTTTAACTTTTGAGAATATTTTTTGTTTTAAATATTATCAATATCCGATGAATTGAATCTAGTAGTTTAATTTTTTACTTGTTTGAATTGAGTTGCATGGATTTGGATACGCATAAAAAACCACAAAAGAAAGAGGGAGTTTTGTTTTATGGTTGTTCCATATACATCGGCTTTGGCTCGACTGAACGTTTTGACGAAACTTCAGTTAAGTTATGTTATATAAAAAACAGGATTCTTGCATTTTTTTTCTCTCCTCTCTCTCTCTCTCTCTCTCTCTCTCTATATATATATATATATATATATATATATATATATATTTGAAATTAAATTTAATGATTTTTATTAATTTTTAAACTTATAAAATTTTAAATTTAATAATTTTAAATTTATTTAATTTCTAACGGATCAAACAGGTCTAAACCGGATTGGACCAGCCGGGTTCGTGGGACGGAATGAGCGGGTCCAAAGAAAAGCGGGGCCGGTCTCGGATTTAGCCAGACCCCACTACAAGAAAATTGACTTTTCGCAGCGCAACATCAACATCGTAAAATAATAGTATGCCATTAATACTATTATTTACAGCTTGCCTCTGTATAAGCTGTTAAATTATAGTGTTTACAGCGCGCAGCACGCTGCGGATAATGGTGAAATAAAATTTAGTAACAATAGCGCGCAACACGCTATTGTTTGGATGTTAAGTTAGATTAATTATCGCGCGCAACACGCTGTGAAATAAAATTTAATTTCTACAGCATTTTATACGCCATTGTTGGGCTTTTTCCCATTCAATCGACAAAGCGCAAATTCCCAAATCTCATAAGCGCCAATTCCCAATTCCCAAATCTCATAATGATCTAGCGCGAAATATTTCTCCACGAAATCTGTCGCACGTAACTTCAGGGAAATCTTGAGAAATCTCTCACGCCGCATATCTTCAGAGCAATCTGCGACTAGTAGAGAAGAAATTAATCGAAAATTCATCCGCCTTTTGAGTAAGTCATCGTCTCGCATATAGCTTCTGATTTTCTCCAATTTTTCCTCTTATGATCGAAACCTCTCTATTCTCCCGAATTTTTGTTTTAATTTTGGTAACCCTATTGCTGCAGGCCAGCCTTCACCGATCGATTTTACTTCCTCAGAACGAAATCTCCCACGGAGAACACAGCGACGCAGGTCAGTTTTCTCTTCTTTTTTTTTTTTTGGTTATCAGTCTGAGAAGAATTCGTGGTGTTGAGAAATAATTTGTTGCAGATTTGTTTTGGTTATCGGTGTACCTTGTTAATCTCTCGGGCTTTGTTAATCTCTCGGGCATATGTATTTAGGTGATTGGTAATAATAGACTCTTGCTTCGAAATTGTTGGATCGGGTTTAGTTCCACATCTTTTATCAACAAGGTTACGAGTTATAATAACTAGATATACTCACATTTGTAATTGGTCAAATGTTCACCATATTATATATGAAATCTGATCAAAACTACTCTTGTTTGATTAGCAGAAAACAGTAGAAGTTTGAACAAATTATTGAGTGTGTGTGTAAGTGAAAATCAGCAGATTTGAACAGATTTGAATGGGAGATATGGATCAAAACAGATTTGAACATAGAGCCCCCATATGTTTCAAGATATAGCTGCTATTTTTGTTCCATGTTGTTACTAGATTTAGTATAAAATCATCATAGTAGCTGCTATATTTACCATTGAATTGCCTCTTTGGATAGACATCTTAATCTTGATCTGAACAATATTTTTTTTATCCACGAAGTAAAATAATTTAAGTTTTTGCTCTTTAGGGGTAGCTGCTATTCACAAATTGTAGCACGATTCGTGAGTGAGTAGTAGGACTTGGATCAATGTTTTGCGATGTACTAAGTAATTTAGTTGAAGTTTTTCAATTTAACTCAAAGAAATCAAAGAAACTTTTGAGACTTTTTTGTTATTATTATTGTACTTGACTTGCACTTGAGTCCTTGACAGTGTATGCATGTGTGGGTGCAACAGGAATAAACTCTAATCTATTTTAGAGTCTTGATCAATTTAATAATTGAACTTTTATGATTATTTTGTCTGGTTGAGTTCTCATGAAACGGGATCTATTGGATTTATCACTTAAAATAATTTGCTAATCTCATAGAATTTGTATAAATTATATTTATATGTGATTCTGTCTCGTCTAAGCCTGTGTCTTCGTGGATGTCATTGTGTTGAAACAGAAGCATGGTTATCTTTGCTTTATTTTTTGTGAAGAACTGATTTGAAGTGAATATGAAACTGTTATTTTGTCCATTTAGAAAAATTTTGTCCTAAATTAATTTTCATGACATTTGAAATCTGTCAACTTGTTTGGCCCTCAAATTGTTTGAGTTTTTATTGAACTTACAATCTTGCACTAGTTTGAAATCTGAACAAGTTTCTCAATTATATGAAAATCAATTTTAATTTGCTTCTCCCTTTTTTATTGACTTTTATTTTTTATGTATATTAAATAAATATAAAAATCTTATTTTATATTAAACATAAAATTTGGGGTGTATTGTTGTATACAAATCTTATTTTCAAATTATATAAGGAATCATGAACGCATATATTTGTACATTAAGGTTTTGTTGATTTATGAAATGGATAAGGAATGGATTCATCTACCTTCAAGGCTTGTACCCGAGTATGAAGAAGGGGTGCAAAAATTTATTGCACAAGCTAGGAACTATTCCAAAACAATGGAAGTAATTTTATGTCCTTGCAAGCGTTGCAAAAATAAGAAGTATATGAAATTTGACAATGTGTACGACCACTTAATTATTAAGGGGTTCGATCCTTTTTATACTGTTTGGGTTTTCCATGGTGAAATTTATAACTCAAAATCTCAAGGTGAAGGTAGTTCAGGAGGAGTTCGGATAGAGGATGAAAGTAGAGAGGCATATAACTTGTATAAGGATGTATTTGTGCCGGAAGAAGAGGATGGAAACACTATGCCTGAAACGAAAGATTATATGTTTGCTGATTTATTAGAAGATGCAGAAACTTCACTCTTTCCTGGTTGTACAACTTACACGAAGTTATCAGCAGTCGTCACATTATACAATTACAAGTCTACTAATGGTCACAGTGACAGTAGTTTCAATGAGCTCCTTAAGATCTTAGTTGACATGCTTCCAGAAAAAAACATACTCCCAGAAAATGTTTACTCAATGAGGAAGTTGTTGAAACCATTTGATTTAGGATATGAGAAGATACATGCTTGCCCAAAGGATTGTTGTCTATTTAGGAATGAGCTTAAAGATTTGGAATTGTGTCCGAAATGTGGTTCTTCAAGATGGAAAGTGGACAAAGTCACTGCCAAAGTTTGTAAAGGAGTTCTTGAAAAGGTACTACGGTATTTTTCCATAATACCAAGATTGCAAAGGATGTTCAGATCAAAAGAAAAAGCTGAAGAGTTGATCTGGCACTCGAACCACAAGAGTCAAGATCATATGATGCGTCATCCAGTTGATTCAGTAGCTTGGGATACAATAAATCATAAGTGGCCAGATTTTGCATCGGATCCTAGAAATCTCCGCCTTGGTCTTGCAACAGATGGATTCAACCCTTTTGTTGACCTTAGTTCCAGATATAGTTGTTGGCCTGTTATTTTGGTCAATTATAACCTTCCTCCATTGATGTGTATGGCGAAGGAAAACCTTATGCTGACATTATTGATTCCAGGTCCGAAGCAACCCAAAAATGATATAGATGTATACTTGAAACCTCTTGTGGATGATTTGAAAAAGTTGTGGGACACAGGTGTGGAGTCGTATGATGCATTTAACAAGTCAATGTTTAATATGAAGGCTATTTTGATGTGGACAATTAATGATTTTCCAGCTTATGGAAATCTAGCTGGATGTGCCACAAAAGGGAAACTTGGTTGCCCCATATGCGGAGAAAATGTATGTTCAATGTGGCTTAAGTATAGTAGAAAGTTTGCATACATGGGTCACAGAAGATTTCTTGCTCCTAATCATCCATTTCGTCAAAAAAAGAAGTGGTTTAATGGGAAAAAAGAGACGAAAGGAAAACCTAGACCTTTGAACGGCTTGGAAATTATGGATGAAATGAAAGACATTGAAAATGATTGGGGTAAAAAGAAAAATGGTGAGACTATCAATACTTTGAGGAAAAAAAGAAAGAAGCAAGATAGTTCAAAGAAGGAACAAAAGTCGGTTCAAAGGTGGAAGAAAAAATCAATCTTTTTCGAGTTGCCATATTGGAGTGTAAGTTATTTTGAAATTATTCGTTATTATTTTTATTCATAAATTGTTAGAAATATTCTCAACTAACACTATGAAATGTGTCCATGGTTACTTGTAGGGGCTTCTGCTACGTCATAACTTAGATGTGATGCATATTGAAAAGAATGTCTGCGAAAATATCATAGGCACATTGTTGAACCTGAAGAACAAATCCAAAGATGGTGTGAATGCTCGCAAAGATTTGATTCACTTAAACATTAGAAAAGAATTACACCCTCAACAAAAAGGAGAAAATAAGTATCACTTGCCTGCTGCACCATACACGTTGTCTAAAAAAGAAATGGATGTATTTTGTTCGAGATTGAAGAAAATAAAGTTACCTGATGACTATAGCTCAAATATTGGGAATTGTGTTTCTTTATAAGAGCATAAGCTTATTGGACTGAAATCTCATGATTGACATGTTCTAATGCAACAATTGCTATCAGTAGCATTGAGAAATCATCTACCGAAAGGTCCACGTAATGCTATATTTCTGCTGTGTGCATTTTACAATGAGTTGTGTCAAAGAGTTTTAGATAGAAACCGTTTAGAACAACTTGAGGAGAATATTGCTGAAATTTTATGCATGTTGGAGAGATATTTTCCACCCGCTTTTTTTACTATCTCTGTTCATTTGACAATTCATTTAGCCAGAGAGGCTCGCTTGTGTGGGCCAGTCCAATTCCGCTATATGTATCCATTTGAAAGGTAAGAAATATTCATTTATATTTTGAAAATTTTTATTTTATATTATAAATTATATTTAGATTTTGCTATCAACACTTATTTTACGTGAATTTTTCTTTGTCATCTAGATTCATGAAAACACTAAAAGGTTATGTGAAGAACCGAGCGAGGCCAGAAGGAGTGTTACCTCGCAGAGGAACGAATGATATTTTGTAGTGCTTATATAAAAAAGGCTGCTAACATTGGTGTTCATCCCAATCGGAATGATGATTTTGAAAATGGATTAGTTGAAGGTCGCCCAATTTCTCAAGGAAAAGAAAAGATTTTGGAAGATCACATATTGCAAGCCGCACATCGATACGTGTTGTTCAATACTGCAGAAGTTGAACCTTACTTACAGTGAGTGTAGTTAATTTCATACTATATCAGTCATGATCTTTTACATATCACGTATAGTATAAGATCTCATTTCAATGATTTTAAATAGGATGCACATTGAAGAGCTTAAACAAACAGATCATCGTCTATTAAGTAGTGAAGCATTGTTACAGAAGCAACATATGGAAACATTTGCTGAATGGTTATCAAAACATGTTTCTGTTAACTCTTCAGAGCGACTTCGATGGCTCGCACATGGTCCGAGAAAGAATGTTACATCTTATATGGGTTATGTTATAAATGGACAGCGGTTCCACACAATTGATGTTAAAAGGTCGACACAAGACAGCGGTGTTTCAATTGAAGCTGATACTGTTTGTCAATCTAGTTCTACTATTGATTCACAAATAGTAGGAAGACTATCATACTATGGGGTTATACGGGATATAGTTTTACTACACTACTACTCTTTCACAGTGCCTGTTTTTAGGTGTGATTGGGCCAATAATGAAACTGGTATCAAGATGGAGGATGGTTTTACATTGGTCAACCTACACCAAGGAATAAAATCTTTTGAAAGCGATCCTTTCATTTTAGCATCCCAAGCAAAGCAAGTATTCTATTCCCGGGATAGTGATGAATCAAATTGGTATGTGTTGCTAAAAGCGCCGCCTCGGGGTATTCATAACATGAATGTCGCTGAATAAGATGCCTATACGACATCAACACCTCTTGACGTGTCTCAAATTGAGATTAATGTTAATGAGAAAGAACCGTACACAAGGAATGAGTGTGAGGGAATTGATGTCACTGAGACATGACTGAATTTTTGGTTGTAGATTATTTAGTTATTTATTTCAATTGATAAATTTTCTTCTCAAGTCACACAAGTTCTCGTTTACTATTGCAATATATTTCTCTCCTTGTTTATTTTCTTGTTTATTTTCAGTGATGCATCATGTAAAATTACATGTTTGATCAGGTCATTACATATCATTCAAATGACGAGCAAAATGGGAAAAAAACGCAGCAATGCATATGTGGATGTGATTCAGGTGATATTGTATTCTATTTCAAATCTTGATTTATTTTAATAAAGTACACTAGGACATATAAGTTTCTGTTTTTGTTATTTTGCAGGAAAAAAATAACTCTAGCAATTCATCTAATTCATCACAAGATTTGCGTGGTAAAGAACCAGTTAATGACGGCAAAATGGATAAGAAAAAAGGACGGGGATCATCAAAGTTGAAATTGATTAGTGGGCAACAAAAGTGCAAAGAACTAGAGCGTAATGAGTTTGGACAACCAGTCGGAGATAATTAAATAATATTTGTATCTTTTCTAGGTTGCTTGGTGAAGGAATTTGTGACATATACATTAGATGGATAGAATGACGTAGACGAAGAAGTGAAGGATAAGATGTGGAGTTGTCTCCAGGTTAGTTATTCAATTTTTAACTTCCAATGCTATTGCAAAATGTGTCTTTATTTTCATATCTTGTAATGTATAGATGAATTATAAAGTTCAAGATTGGGAAAAGAAATCAGTGTTTCAAAGGTTATCCAAATTGTGGCGTGATAGAAAATCCAAACTTCAAATTCTTGTACGCCAAGCTAATTCAAGTCGAATGGCTTCACGGGATCTCAAACTTTTGAAACCCGAATTTATGGACCAAAATCAGTGGGAATTATTTGTAAAGAGGACATTTTCGCCTACCTTTCAAGTAAGTATTTTTTTTTGTTTTTATTGTTGTTTTATGGTTTGATTCTTTATTGATTGGAACTGAAAATTATTTTTTTGGTTTTATTTTTCTGGTTAGAACTTGAATATTTAATCATTATTGCTGTTTTTTGGTTTTAATTTTTTATTATTGTAGCTGGAAATGTTTTTTTGGTTTTTCAGCTTATGGTTAGATGGTGAATATTGGGTATTGGAACATAACTGTTGATTTATAGTTTGAACTGCACATTTTTGGATATGTTAATGATTTTTTTTGCTTTAGGAGCTGTAAATTATCTTATTTGGTTTTTGTTTTTGTGGTTTGAACATGGATCTTGAATAAGATATGCTGATTTTTTGTTAGAATTTTATATCATCTTGTTTTTGGTTTTATTTTTCTGGTTAGAACTTGAATATTGAATCATTATTGCTGTTTTTTGGTTTTATTTATTTATTATTGTAGCTGGAAATGTTTTTTTGGCTTTTCAGCTTATGGTTAGATGGTGAATATTGGGTATTGGAACATAGATGTTGATTTATAGTTTGAACTGCACATTTTTGGATATGTTTATGATTTTTTTTTCTTTAGGAGCTGTAAATTATCTTATTTGGTTTTTGTTTTTGTGGTTTGAACTTGGATCTTGAATAAGATATGATGATTTTCTGTTAGAATTTTATATCATCTTGTTTTTGGTTTTATTTTTCTGGTTAGAACTTGAATATTGAATCATTATTGCTATTTTTTGGTTTTATTTTTTTATTATTGTAGCTGGAAATATTTTTTTGGTTTTTCAGCTTATGGTTAGATGGTGAATATTGGGTATTGGTGTTGGAACACGCGTTCTCTGATCACACGGATGTGATACCTGGAGCAGCGAAAGTTTAAAAATTTTATTTTTCGATATGGAACGATTCCATATCGTGGGTATCAAATCCAATCGATTAAAATCTTGCAAGTAAAAATAAAAATCACAATTAAATATTTTTACCTCTTCAAGCTAAGGCTTGATTATGGACTCCAACAAATTTAATCTGCTCTTGTTGTAAATCCCGGGAACCGATGACTCGCTCGATCAATCTCCAGAATTAGGTCCACGAATAGAAAACAGAAACCCTCTGATTGATTGCACTAGAAATAATCAGATGTTTATCGTAGAGAATAAACAAATTTGATCTGTCAATTCAGAATGTAATTTTTTAGAAAAATCACAGACTGAATTTTCTCAAAAGGAACAAGAGGAATTTGAAATTCCCCTAAGAAAATATAGAGTGTGATTTTCAAAAATTTCTTGATAAAAAGTTATTATTTTCGAAACATACACACATATATATATATAATTTCTAGACTGGATTAAGTTATAATTGTATTAGGACACTAACTCCTTAGGGCCCACAATCCATAACTTAAGCCCTACAAGCCAAGCCCGTTATTATAGAAATTAATATAAAATTCATCATGACTTCGATTGATAAACCGATTTCACCAATGTGCACAGAAACCATTTCTGCACCTTTTAAAGTCAAGACAATTTTTCTGAATCCGAATTCAGTTATTTTCAAAAATGTCCATCCCTATGTCATTTTAGGAAATTTCACTCCCTTTAGTTAAGAAGTTCAACTTCTCTTTCATTAAATTTAACTCTTTAAATTTAACTATCTCAACGGGGTTTAGTAATTCATTACTTGTGTGACCCTCAATGGTTCAGGGATACAGCTAGCTGTGGGCTCACAACTCCCTGTGACTCGGAACAACGATTTTCGACTTGCCCAACGAATCATGGTAAGAGCATCTAGCAACATCGCCCCATGATTCCCTAGGTATCACGGATAGTGCCTGCAAGAACCAGTAAGTTTTGGTTAGCATACAGTACAGCCCCTTCATCCATATATCCCGATCGAATCAACAACCATTGGTACATCGAGAGTCGTTCGAGATTTGATAACTATGCAACGCATCTTGAAGATCAAATAGTGACATCGCATGTGCTACTAGGAAACCAAGTAACCTAAATCACATCGAGTACTCTGGCCAGAGATTTGTCACACTAATATCTCCTCAGATCGCATAGGATATCCACACTTGCAAGCGTGTGGTGAATCCTTGACAACAAAGCATCGACTCCTATATGTGTCGTAACTGTACCCAATCCCGACACCTGATGACCCCTTAGAGTCGGTAAACAAGTCAAAGTACAGTACTAGCATATAGAGTCTCAATGATGTTTCAAGTAGTAAGGACTAATGGTGTACAACCAAAACCGCGGACTTATCCACTCAAATAATAATAACCACTTGGAAAGTTCGAATAGGGTAGTTCGATCATTCATCATATGAATATCCATTTGCATGCTTTGAACATCTCCATGTTCATTACCAATGAAACGTGGTACTTGGCATCACAAATGCTAGTCTCAATCTCGAGCGATCTTTATCCTTATTAGCGGACGGCTCAATTGACTAGGAACTGTTTAGAATATACAGTGACTATAAGATGTGTTTCATAATAGTGATATCTCTTTATTCACTATCTCATCTTACTTACACTATAGTATATTCAAAGTCTTTATCAAAACAAAATAGTATATCACAATATAACAATATGAAGAAAGATAAAGAAAATGCCATTAATAAATGTAAATTATATTAAACAAAGATTGTTTATACATAGAGTCATAAAAGCCCTTAGCCACAAGTTGACTAACCGGGCACCCACTCTTTCAATCTCCCACTTGCCCTAAAGCCAACTAGTCATACTACGTAATCCCATTGCTTCGCGATGTTTGTCAAACAATGGTCCTGGCAAGGGCTTAGTAAGTGGATCAGCGATATTGTCTGTAGAGGTCACTATCTCGACAGTGATGTCTCCTCTTTCCAAAATCTCCCGGATGATGTGGTATTTTCTCAGTACGTGTTTGGATCTTTGTTGAGACCTTGGTTCCTTTGCATGAGCAACGGCACCAGTGTTGTCGCAGTACACTGGAACTGGACCAACAGCTTCAGGAATTACGCCCAACTCTTGGACGAAATTCCTCATCCAAACAGCCTCTTTAGCAGCAGCTGATGCTGCAATGTATTCTGCCTCAGTGGTGGAATCCGCTGTGGTGTCCTGCTTGGAACTCTTCCAAGAGACAGCACAGCGATTGAGCATGAATACAAATCCAGAGGTTGAATTCGAGTCATCTACGTCGCTTTGGAAGCTAGAGTCGGTATAGCCTTCCAATTTCAATTCGCTTCCTCCATAAACCATGAATATATTCTTAGTCCTTCTCAAGTACTTAAGAATATCCTTCACGGCTTTCCAATGCATTTGACTGGGGTTGGCCTGATATCTGCTCGTGACACTCAGAGCAAAGGCTACATCCGGTCTGGTAGATATCATCCCATGCATAATACTACCTATGGCTGACGCATATGGTATATGTGTCTTTTTCTCTATCTCTTCGTCAGTCTTGGGACACATAGACTTGGATAGAGAAACTCCATGACACATAGGTAGATGTTCTCTCTTGGACTCATCCATTGAAAACCTTTTCAATATAGTGTCGATGTAGGTTGCTTGAGTGAGTCCTATCATTCTCTTAGATCTATCTCTATAGATCTGTATCCCTAGAATATAGGAGGCCTCATCCAAATCCTTCATCGAGAATCTACCTGATAACCATATCTTTGTTGACTGCAACATCCCTACGTCATTCCCAATGAGTAGGATGTCATCAACATAAAGCACTAAGAACGTCACCGCATCCTTAACTACTTTCTTGTACACGCACGGTTTCTCCGGGTTTTTGATGAAACCAAAGTCCTTTATTGTTTCATCAAATTTCTGGTTCCAACTTATTGATGCTTGTTTGAGATCATAAATTGATCTCTGAAGCTTGCATACCTTATGCTCGCTTCCCATGGATGTGAATCCCCCGGGCTGCATCATATAGATTTCTTCCTTAATGTTTCTATTAAGAAATGCAGTCTTCACATCCATTTGCCATATCTCATAGTCATACCATACTGCTATGGCAATAAGGATTCTTATAGACTTGAACATTGCGACTGGTGAAAAGGTTTCATCATAGTCAACTCCTTGTCTTTGAGTATAACCTTTTGCTACCAATCGTGCCTTGTAGGTTAATACCTTACAATCTGGCCCAAGTTTTTTCTTGTAGATCCATTTACACCCTATTGGAACAATTCCATCGGGAGGTTCTACTAAAGACCAAACTTGGTTTGTATGCATCGAGTCTATTTTCGACTGCATAGCTTCAAGCCATAAATTCGAATTCGCATCAGAAATTGCTTCCTTGAAGTTTTTTGGATCACATCCAATGTCGGGTTCACTTTGATTCCCTTCAAGAAGAAGACCATATCTAATAGGAGGTCTAGAAGTCCTCTCGGATCTCCTAGGTGTAGGCGTGTCCACTGAAGGTTCTTGAGATGTGGGATCGTTATTTTGTATCTCGGGTACTTCTCGAATTTCTTCAAGTTTCATAATCTTGTCTTTCTTATCTAATAAGAACTCCTTCTCCATGAAGGTGGCATTCCTCGAAACAAACACTTTTGTTTCAGTAGGATGATAGAAATAATATCCGATTGAATTCTTCGAATATCCTACAAAATAACATAAGGTAGATCGACTATCTAACTTATCTCCTACTGTCTGCTTCACGTAAGCAGGACATCCCCAAATCCTCAAGTACGAATACTTAGGAGCTTTGCCATTCCATAACTCGTATGGAGTTTTATTCACTGCTTTGGTGTGAACATTGTTCAACAATAATACCGCCGTTTCAAGTGCATAGCCCCAAAACGAAGGAGGGAGCTCAGTGAAGCTCATCATAGATCAAACCATGTCCAACAAAGTTCGATTGCGACGCTCCGAGACACCATTCAGTTGAGGTGTCATAGGAGGAGTCCACTGAGAGAGAATCTCATTCTCTTTTAGATAGCTCAAAAACTCGGTACTTAAGTATTCTCCACCTCGATCCGATCGAAGTGCTCTAATACTTCTACCTAGTTTGTTTTCTACTTCAGCCTTGAATTCTTTGAACTTTTCAAATGATTCAGACTTATATTTCATTAAATATAAATACTCATACCTAGATTAATCATCAGTAAAGGTAATGAAGTAGGTGTGACCAAATTTAGTACCAATACTAAATGGGCCGCAAACATCCATATGGATCAAATCCAACAGATTTTGACTACGCTCAGGTTTCCCTTTGAAAGAAGATTTAGTCATATTTTCTTTTAGGCAGGACTCACAAGTAGGTAGAGAGTTAATATCAGACATATCAAACATGCCCTCTCCCACTATCTTGTTCATCCTCCTTGAGGAAATATGACCTAGCCTAGCATGCCAAAGGTTTGCCGGGTTTTGACTATCGATTTTCCTTTTGTTTGTTGTTACCGATTTATCAACATAATCAACTGGAACATCTTTTAATTTTAAGTTATATAGATCGTTTTTAAATTGTCCATTTTAAATTAAACATTCATTTTTGTAAATATTGCAAATCTCATTCGCAAATTTTCAAGAAATATCTTCTCTATTAAGAATAGAAAAAGAAATAATGTTTTAATGAAATCTTGGTACAAATAAAAACATCTCTCTCAAAATATAGCTTAAAATTGTTTTTGCAAAATTAAACAAATGTTTTCCATAGCTTTTGGATTCAACTCTGGAACCATTCCCGAGCCTTAACTGGGTCTCACCCATCCTAAGCTTACGACTTCTTGTCATCATCTGCAACTCATTGCAAATGTGAGATCTACAACTGGTATCCAATGCCCAAGAAATAATATTAAGTGAAACATTTATAAAATATATCATTTGTAGTTCGTAACTACTCGATATACATTCTTTGCAGTTGCGCTTCCAGTAACCGGATTTCTTGCAGTGATGGCAAACTTATTTAGACTTGTCCATCTTTGCATGTAACATTTGGCCTTGAGATCATGGTCCTACCATTTCTCTAGTTCGGCCAACCTTTCCGAAGTTACATCAGCCGGGGATATTTTTCGGAGGAGCCTTTTCTAACACTTAGAAAATCTTTTCCGAACTCAGGACAATCTTAACTTATGGAACCATTCCGTATAGTTTGCGCCAGAAATTTTGTTTTGTTCGAGAATTGAAACATGTGGATTACGAAGATTCATCATAATGATATACTTTCAGACAATAATCGATGATTGTTTAATTAATTTACTAAGACATAAAATATGGCAAAATTTATTTTATGAATTTCACTCCCACTATTTTAACGATTTCACTACCCTCTAGTGAAAACGGGAAACTGGTTTCCTTAGTGGGAACATTGAGTCCAATTGAAAAACTATAGTCCCGAATAATATCAGCCAACCATAATTTTCAAAAGGTAGAGCTCAATTGCTTCCAAAGCAACCCCCATGTTTTTACCTCATGTCCAATAAGGGTCCAATAATATGACGCCATTTAATGTGACATGTCAAGATGACCCATCAATATTAAGTTGTGATGGACGGTCGCCATGTGGATCCCCAATAATATGAGCCAATCCCATGGGAGTTCCACCCAACTTACAACATGTGTCGATCCAATGTACAGCTTTTCGACGAACGGGCCCTCTCAATAATATGAGCCGGACCGTGCTCGCGGGTAGCATCTCATACATTGATCGTTGATGGAAGGTAGGAATATTTAAACAATATTTAAATTCCCTTTTGTTTATCTTGATATCAATTTTAAATCATATTTAAAATGAGGGATTTTTAATTTTGAAAATTGTCTCATCATGCAATATTTGTATGCTTGCGGGATTCATACAATTTAGTCTAAACATGCATACAACAATAATATCATATATTATTTAAAAGATGATCGATCCCAATCACTAATCGACCCGTGGTTGCCAATCACGAATCTAAGTCCAATCCTAGGTGATATGCAGGTATGCAATGCAATCCTATTACATTGAGCTTCCAATTTACATTTCTTCGGTCTTTATTGTCTGCTGGGCCCACCATTGTCTTCAAATCTTTATCTCCCACTACGTCTAATAAATTTACAATAAATTTCGATGACAAGTAGGGGATACATATTTAAGGGTAAGAACGGGCCATAAACCAGACCCACTTTTTATTACAAATGACAATTCAAATTGGGCCATAAACCAAGCCCATTAATAAAACTCAACAACAATAAAACCAAATGTAAACAACCTAACATACATCTATAATATTGGTCATGACAATCGATCATCCTTTTATCCAATAATTAATTCAATAATTAAATAATTGGATAACATGCAATGACATCATAATTAAAAAGATAAAATCAAATTTTATCTTATCCTTTCATAAGATCATATCTTATCATCAATTGTATCAAAATAATTAATTTTTATAAAATCTAATTTAACGGATAAAATTTATAAATTTTCCAAAAATTCAAATTTATCCAAAAATCAATTTTAAAAATTTCGGACTCAAACAATTTGATCCGACGCCTCGCGGACCAATCAAAAACAATTTTCGATCGGACCAAAAACTAAAATTTCAAAAATTTAAAATTTTGGAAAAAATAAAAAATTTAATTTTCCGGGCTGCCCAGGACGTTCCCGGGCAGCCCCCACATGGGGTGTAGAGCAGCCCCTTGGCTGCCCTTGGCAGCGATCTCGCTGCCCTGGACAGCAACGATTGCTGCCCTTTGATCGCTGCCCCGTTGCCCTGTTCAAATTTAATTTTCGTTTAAAATTTTGTTTTGTTTTCCAAAAACCGAGGCTTAAAAATTTTATACAATCGATTAATTTTAATCGTTTGATCAAAGAACGACCTGGCTCTGATACCACTGTTGGAACACGCGTTCTTTGATCACACGGATGTGATACCCGGAGCAGCGAAAGTTTAAAAATTTTATTTTTCGATATGGAACGATTCCATATCGTGGGTATCAAATCCAATCGATTAAAATCTTGCAAGTAAAAATAAAAATCACAATTAAATATTTTTACCTCTTCAAGCTAAGGCTTGATTATGGACTCCAACAGATTAAATCTGCTTTTGTTGTAAATCCCAGGAACCGATGACTCGCTCGATCAATCTCCGGAATTAGGTCCACGAATAGAAAACAGAAACCCTCTGATTGATTGCACTAGAAATCAATCAAATGTTTATCGTAGAGAATAAACTGATTTGATCTGTCAATTCAGAATGTAATTTTTCAGAAAAATCACAGACTGAATTTTTTCAAAAGGGACAAGAGGAATTCGAAATTTCCCTAAGAAAATATAGATTGTGATTTTTGAAAATTTCTTGATAAAAAGTTATTATTTTCAAAACCTACACACATATATATATATAATTTCTAGACTGGATTAAGTTATAATTGTATTAAGACACTAACTCCTTAGGGCCCACAATCCATAACTTAAGCCCAACAAGCCAAGCCCGTTATTATAGAAATTAATATAAAATTCATCATGACTCCGATTGATAAACCAATTTCACCAATGTGCACAAAAATCATTTCTGCACCTTTTAAAGTCAAGATAATTTTTCTGAATCCGAATTCAGTGATTTTCAAAAATGTACATCCCTATGTCATTTTAAGAAATTCCACTCCCTTTAGTTAAGAAGTCCAACTTCTCTTTCATTAAATTTAACTCTTTAAATTTAACTATCTCAACGGGGTTTAGTAATCCATTACTTGTGTGACCCTCAATGGTTCAGGGATACAGCTAGCCGTGGGCTCACAACTCCTTGTGACTCGGAACAACGATTTCCGACTTGCCCAACGAATCATGGTAAGAGCGTCTAGCAATATCACCCCATGATTCCCTAGGTATCACTGATAGTGCCTGCAAAAACCAGTAAGTTTTGGTTAGCGTACAGTACAGTCCCTTCATCCATATATCCCGATCAAATCAACAACCATTGGTACATCGAGAGTCGTTCGAGATTCGATAACTATGCAACGCATCTTGAAGATCAAATAGTGACATCGCATGTGCTACTAGGAAACCAAGTAACCTAAATCACATCCAGTACTCTGGCCAGATATTTGTCACACTAATATCTCCTCAGATCGCATAGGATATCCACACTCGCAAGCGTGTGGTGAATCCTTGACAACAAAGCATCGACTCCTATATGTGTCGTAACTGTACCCAATCCCGACACATGATGACCCCTTAGAGTCGGTAAACGAGTCAAAGTACAGTACTAGCATATAGAGTCTCAATGATGTTTCAAGTAGTAAGGACTAATGGTGTACAACCAAAACTTTGGACTTATCCACTCAAATAATAATAACCACTTGGAAAGTTCGAATAGGGTAGTTCGATCATTCATCATATGAATATCCATTTGCATGCTTTGAATATTTCATGTTCATTACCAATGAAACGTGATACTTGGCATCACAAATGCTAGTCTCAATCTCGAGCGATCCTTATCCTTATTAGCGGACGACTCAATTGACTAGGAACTGTTTAGAATATACAGTGACTATAAGATGTGTTTCATAATAGTGATCTCTCTTTATTCACTATCTCATCTTACATACACTATAGTATATTCAAGGTCTTTATCAAAACAACAATAATATATCACAATATAACAATATGAAGAAAGATAAAAAAAATGCCATTAATAAATGTAAATTATATTAAACAAAGATTGTTTATACATAGAGTCATAAAAGCCTTTAGCCACAAGTTGGCTAACCGGGAACCCACTCTTTCAATTGGAACATAGATGTTGATTGAGCTGTAAATTATCTTATTTGGTTTTTGTTTTGGTGGTTTGAACTTGGATCTTGAATAAGATATGATGATTTCCTGTTACAATTTTATATCATCTTGTTTTTGGTTTTATTTTTCTGGTTAGAACTTGAATATTGGATGTTTAGCAGTTGTTTGTTACTATGGTCGTGCATGTTGTTATTTTTCTCTAAGTTATTTAATCATACGTAATGCAGATTTCATTTTATCAAACAAGCAATGACTTGGTTTTATATTTTAAATTGAAGTATATATATTCGTTGGTAATCCCTTTATTAATGTCTTCATTTGTTTGTTAAATCTCAGGAAAAGTGCGCCAAATATAGAACAATGAGGCTAAAGCAAGATCACACTCACACAATGAGCCGGAGAGGTTATGCTCGTTTGAGTCACATTATGGTAAATATTGTTATTAAATTGTAAGGCCCGAAAATATTAAATTATTAATTATGGAATTTGAGAATTAAATTCCATATTATGGGCTAATATTGATTTAAGAAGTTATGAAAATGATAGATTTAATTTCCGAGCCGAAAATATTTAATTGAGAATTTACGGATTTTGTGATTTAAATTCCAAGAATTTTTAAATGAAAAGAATAAATATTGAATATTTATGGAATTTAAGATTAAATTCCATATTTCGGGAATTAAAGAAGATTAATTTTGAAGATACAACCCGATCAGAGACTGATTTGAAAATATCGAAGTTTGAAGGGCTAAAATGCAAAAGACCGGGATTATTTAATTAATTCAAATTTATTTAATTTTAATCTGAGTATATTTAATTTGAGAATATTTAGAGTTTCAATTTTAATTCTAATATTCTTAAATTATTTTGGATTTAAATTGAATTAAAACGAAGGTCGAGGACTGAATTGCAATTAATGAAGACTTGAGGGACTAAATTGCAAATATGCAATACATATCCGATTTTAACTTGATTATTCAGCATGATACGTGTATTTACTTCAGAATTCAGAAGTGAAGAACAGGGGAGCCGAAGTCTTCCTTTTCTTTTGAATTATTGATTTTCAAAACGCCGTAACTTTTGATCCGATCGTCCGATTTCGATTTCGAAAGATGTTCTGGAATCCTTGCGATGAGAACTTCGACTTGATGTAAGTATTTTATTATCTTGGCATGTTTTGAATATCAAAATATGGCAGAGATCAGATTATGAATTTATGTTTGTGTTCTTGAGTTGTATGTCGTTCGATATCGAAGCCGGATTGAAAATGAATTAAGGAATGAACTTGTTATGCTGTTATGAGGATTAGAATGATGTATTAATGATTTTAAATGGACGTATGAATTGGATTGAAGTTAAATAAGTTAGATTCAAATTCGATATTTCGTCGGTTACCGATTTTTAATCGCTACGCCGTCGATTTGTGTTTTTGAACCGTTTTGATAGCCTATGACTGAGTTAAGACATTGTTTGAAATGTTATCGATGATATAGCATTTTTATTTCTCAGTTTTGGATGAGTTTCGAAGGCTAACGACTCACGACATCGAGTTGTACCGAATAAGAAGAAGTAAGGTTTGAAATGAATTTGATTGAAGATGTGTTGATGATTTTGACTCGATTCTGAAATGATTGAATAGAATGAATATTGATATGAATGTTTTGATGCTATGTTTCAGATTTGGAGCGTTCAAAACAGAAGAAATACGAAGGTATAATGACGACATCACGAGTCAGGGACTTTGAAACTCAAGAGCGACTATTCTTGAGTTATCCCGCCAAAATCACATACGTATTTATTGTTTTGATTTGATTTTGATGTTGTCGATCCATCCCAGGTAGTGGATCTTTGATTTGAGTCGATATGATTATGATACGAGACTATATTGAATTGATTCTATGCCAAGGTTGCGGTTAACCTTATTTTCTAGCCCAGAATGGCTACGTTAGATGAATATTCATGTCAAGATCGGATACGAATCTTGATGGCAATGAAGTTGAATGAATCAATTCTTGATCGATCGAAAGAAGCGTTATTTACTATATTTCTTGAGTCGAGTTAAATAGAGTCGATATGATTTATTTAACGCTTTTGATATGTTGCTTATACTGAGATGATTTCTCACCGGAGTTTATCCGGCTGTTGCTTTGTTTTGTATGTGTGCATTGCAACAGATGGGGCAGGATCTAGTCTGAGAGGACGTTGATAGCTCGGGAGCAAGATTTAGCAAGTGTGAACTCGGGTTTTAAGTTGAAAAACTTGACATGAAACTTATGTTTTAGAAGCTCACTTTTGAGACTTGGTGTAGCTTGTAGTTTCATGCCTTTTGAGCTATTTATTTGATGTAATAAATGCATGATTTGATGTTAGGAACTTGATATATGAATGCATGCATGTTCTTAGATTTTATAACATGTTTTAGACTTGAATTTGATAGCTTGGAATGGATGGAAAGGATCAAGAATGGCTGCTGAAAAACAGGGTGAAATTCTGCCCAGGAAGCGCCCGAGCTGCAGTTTTTAGCAGCCCGAGCGCGAGCCTTCTGTTTTAGGAAAAATCAGGGGCGCCCGGGCGGTAGTTTTTGACTGCCCGAGCCCACCCCCCTTTGAAAAAAAAAAATATTGATCCTTATTCTTTCCTTATTAGATTAATGATGCTTATTCATTAATTGCCCCTTAAGATTTGAGATTAGCAACCCGAGGCCCCACAATTGTTTTGTTATATTCTCTAATTTAACACATATATAATGATATATGCGTCCTTTGAATTTTTTTCCACTTATATTTTTTTATATCTCTGTATTTAAAAAAAAAAACAAGTCGCAGATACAAATATCACAAGATCGCAAGTTTGGATTGAAGGTCACAAGAAGAAAAATGGTGAACCTAGTACTCAAGCTGTTAGAGAAAAAATGGTAATATAATTAATTTTTTTTAGATAGTCATAATAAAAAATGACCAGCCTAATTTATTGGATTTTTATTTTCTTTATCTTTTTTATTTGCAGAAAGAAATAGAAGAATGTCCACCCGAATCTCAAAACACATATAACATGGCTGAAGATGCAATCAACCTTGTGTTTGGCAAGGAAGCTCGGGGTAGAGTTCGGGGAATGGGCTTTGGAGTCACACCATCAAAAGTTGGAGTTTCTGTGCAACAAAGTGGATCTGTTACACAACTACGACAAGAAATGCAAGAAATGAAGTCCATGTTTTTACAAGAAATGCAAGAAATGAGATCTATGGTTTTACAAAATCAGCAAGAACAGGTTAGTAATTATACATAATATCTCGATCAATTTTTTTATGTACACTTAAATTCTTGAAATATCATGACAACATTTCTTGACACTATTTGTTTCTAAAATTAGGTTGCCAGTGGTGGAATTGGTAGCGGTGTTGCAAATGGAGTTGGTAGTAGTAGTGATATCAATATTGGTACCAAAAAAAGTGGTGATTTTGGTAATGCTACAAAACATGTAGCTACTGTTCAGGTAACTATCTTCAAATTACGTTTATAAATCACAAAATTTTTATAAAAATATAAGTTGTATAATTATTAACTTTTTATTATTTATTTGCAGTCAAATTTGAAGAATGTCGTCATTCATGGAGATATCCGTGCTAATACTAGATGTAAGTTGCTTCATTATGCTGTTGATGGATTAGTTGTAGGAGAAGAACGCATTGCATCCATAGATCCTAACGCAAAAGTGCACCACGTTGTTCTTGGTGGATCTTTTTGGAAAGTGTGGGTTGATAAGATTTTGGTTGAGAAGGTGGACCACCTAATTCGGCCAAATAATGAAATGCGAGTTCTTGATGACGCACTAGGAAGCACTGTCGCATGGTTATCTAAATTTGTAGTTTTGTCTGAGTGATATAGATTCTAGTTATTCGTGTTTTTATCCATGTTTTGGGTAGTATGATAAAAAAAACTCGAGTATTAACTCTCCAAATCAATCAGACTTGAAATTATGTTTAGTTTCTTGTAAAGATTTGCTTCTTTCATTTTCATGAATGAAATAAAAGTTTTTGTTTAGTTATGGTTTTCATTTCTTCGTTCAGTTTAGTGATGTTTTTGTTACAATCCAATCATACGAGGCAATCTATGATAAAATAGTGAGTTGTTGACTTCTTTTTTTGCGGCGTGCGAATGAGTGTCGCTAATAAACTTTTAACGGCGTGTATTGTGATCTGTTGATGTGATATTTTCGCAGCGTGCAATACATGTTGTTGTTGTTATTTTCTGCAGCGTGCAATGTACGCTATTGATGTTATTTTCCGCAGCGGACACTTGTACGCTGCGGATATGTTGTTCCGCAGCGTGCATATGCACGCTACGGATATGGTTTTACGCAGCGCATAGTGCACGCTGCGGGAAGTAATATCCACAGCGAAAACTGCGCGCCGTTGATGAGATAATTTGCAGCGCGCATTGCGCGCTGTTGATAGCGCTTTCCGCGGCGTACAATGCACGCGGTCAATAGCTTCGAAATTTTAACAACATTGAATTGTACAGCATTCATTGCGAGCTACGGAAAGCCAATTTGCACGCCGCGAAAAGCTGTTTTTGTTATAGTGCCCGTTCAGACCCGCCCCTCGCCATCCCTGCACCCAATGTGTTTTCATCAATATTAAATCTAGCTTTAAACGAAAAAATGGAGAAAGTGGTGCTCCCTAGAATTGGTGTTGTAAATGACGGTGGCGGCCGTCAATGATAGCTTACCGTCTTGGCGGTTTAGGTGGTTGAATTTTTTAATATTATTATTTTTATATCTAATCATATATAATTATGCATGCAATTTGTACACAAATTAAATAATGTTTATGCATAAATAATTTTCAGACCATATATTAATATAATTCACAAGATACAAATAAAAGATTCATCACCATAATAATTAATACTAAAATCGTAAAATCCTAATGTAATAATAGTTCTAGTGATCAGGAGATGACATAATTATATTGGATTCATTTCCTAGAAGACTACTTGAGTTACAACTTATGAACAAAATATTTTATATTGTCAAAACTTATCATGATAATTGATATTAGTTATTTCAAATTTGTAAAAACGGCCACGGCTTAATGGTACCCATTCCTCATATAATTAATTGAGAATTAAATTGAAGTCATGAAATAATTAAAACTCAATTTTTTTTATATTGAAATGATGGCAATAAGTGATTTTCAGATCATTAAATAATTAATTAACTACTAGTATCCCTCCCGTTGGAAAATCACATATCGCAAATAATACGACTTATAATAAAATTATTAAAATTCCCCTCGAATGAAAAGGTCATCGATCGAGTGAAAAAAAACTTTATAATAATTAATGAATACTTGGGCTGCATTACTCGTAGTCAAAATTGGTGTCTAGTCAAACACTCAATCAATGATCGGGTTGTCCATTTCCTCAAGTGGTAAGAATTTTCTTGTAAAATTTGTTCTTAAACAAGCTTTTTAATTATGAACGATTCAATTACATATTATGATTGATCTTAATTATCAGGAAAAACTGCAATTAAAATTATGGACGATTCAATTACATATTTTGATTGATCTTAATTATCAGGAAAAACTGCAATTTTAGTCTGAAATGTTTTTCATTTTGCGATTTCGATCATCTATATTTTCATATTTCAGTTTTAATCCTGCATGTTCCGATGTTTGGCAATTTCAGTCATTTTTATTCGAAAAATGCTTACGTCACACTATACACGTAAGCTCCACATCAGCGCCACATCGAAAAAAGAACCAAATTTGCCAACGAAATAAATAAAAACAACGGACTAAAACAAAATTTTAAAAATATAGATATCAAAATCGCAAAGTGACAAACCTATCTAACGAAAGAAAAACAGTTTTCCCTTTTTTTTTATTATATGCATGCTTGAGAGTTGAGATTATATCATTCGGACAAAATTTGATTGGTAAACGTGCACGTACATATTTGAGAAAACTTTGGACTTGTTTTAATATCGTTTACCAATAAATTTTATCCAGATGGTCCTCTAATTCGACTTTTACTAAGTCCATTAATATATTATAAAGTATAAACCCCAAGTGAATACGTACGTACATATATAGCACTCCACTACATACACCTGCATCAGCAAGAAAATCAAGAATACGTATATATATATATATTCTGCAGATTTCCGCATACATAATCTGTGAATCTTTCTTAGTTAATTTACATCATATATACACACACACCTCGATTATAATGTCGAAAGACTCGAAACTAATCGTGCTCTTTCTCGCGTTCACTCTAGCGCTTACATCGGTGGAATGCAACTCCGAAGGTAAACTCATTATATATATCGCACGCAATTTTTATGTCATGCACGACGTGTTCTTGTCCGCGACAACTTAACTAATTTTCGGGTTTAATTTTCTGGTGGAAACGAGCAGGAGATGCTCTTAATGCGTGGAAATTGTCCCTTAGCGATCCAAACAACGTGCTGGAGAGCTGGGATCCAACGTTGGTCAATCCTTGTACATGGTTTCATATCACTTGCAATTCGCAAAATAGCGTCATAAGAGTGTGAGTTTATGATCGATCTATATATATATGGCACTACGTACTGCTTAATTATATATATGGTTTCGCCATTACGATTCAATCCAATCAAGATATATGATGCAAGTTTCTATAGAAATTAATTAAACTAGCTGATGAGTACTTGGACGTTGTTTAATGTCAAAGGGACCTTGGAAATGCTAACTTATCCGGACCTCTTGTGCCTCAGCTGGGCTTCTTGGCTAATCTTCAGTATCTGTAAGAATAATGTCCATCGATTAAATTTTTATATATTAATTAATTTATATATCGACTATAAAAGCATTTAGCCAGTATTTGGAACAGTTTCTATGTAGCACGTCTCATAGCTGAGAAGTGTTTCTTAGAAGATTTCTCAATCACTACCTTAATCAAATTGAACACAGAATTTATTAATTAATTAATGCTTTTAATTTGTGGTTATATTAGTGCTGATATATACGATGTTTTTAAATTGTCGCAGGGAGGTGTATGAAAACCAGATTACTGGAAGAATACCAAGTGAGCTAGGAAATTTGACTCACCTGGTTAGTTTGGACCTTTACGATAATAAACTAAGTGGTCTGATCCCAGCATCTCTAGCCAATTTGAGATACTTGAGATTCTTGTAAGTTGATTAATTAATTTTATAATTAGTACATGTATCAATTTAATTTTACCTCTCTATATATTGTGAATAATGATCAAGACGCATTCCAAGCTTTATTAATAAATCGAATTTGAATAATTATGTAATTAATGAAACGAAGAATTAGTCAATGGTTTTGTTCTAATTAATGACGACAGGAGACTAAACAACAATAAGTTGATTGGGAGCATCCCAGCTGGAGTTCTTCAGCTCATTCAATGGGGTAGCTTGCAGATTCTGTAAGTTTTAATATATATATATATATATATATATATATATATATATATATAATTACTAATTACTTTTTAACAGATAATTAAATTTACAATTAATTAATTTTTGCGCTGATTAATTAATCGATTCGATGTCATGCATGTAAATACACACACACACACACACACACACACACACACACACATATATATATATATATATATATATATATATATAACACAAATTGATTTCATAATTATTATTTATGATTATATATTTATTTATTTATTTTGTGATAATATTAATTATTATCTCAGGGATGTGTCGTACAATAACTTGGCTGGAAGAACCCACCCTACCAAGGCGAAAGGTATGTTGCAACTTTTAGTTTAAAATTTTGAGTTTACAGTACATTTTACTTAATAAATAAACGCGCACACGCATATGTATATAAGCATGTAGTGTCCCTCTCAAAAAAAAAAATGTATGTAGTGTCACTAATTATTCGGTGGTTAAATTAAATATATATAGGCTACGCTTGATAAGTGATGAGATTAATAATATGTGTATTATTTTTGAGAAAGTATAGGATAAGTTTTAAGCAAGGATAACATTACAAAATAGAAATTCCCGTTTGGCGACTAATATATTGTTCATGTTGTTTTTTTTGGACGCAGGTCTCGCAATTACATCTATAGTTCAAGATCCAAAAGCTTAAAGTGTAAACTTGCACTAGTGTGTCAAATTAAAGAACCGTGTCGCAATAAATTATCAAGTGTTCGATTATTGTGTGGTAAAATGCAATTAACATTGTGATCAAATTGAATGTTTCAAGGTACCGTATACATTAATAAACTCGATGATGCTACACTCGAAATCCATGGTTTGAAAATTAGCCTTTACGTTTGAGTGAATTTATACGAAGGATTTAATCAAAATCCATCAAATCTACGTCCAAATGAAAAGTAAAATTTAATTACTTCCAAATATATTCATGAGACCATCCTACACTTCTTATATATGTACACGCACACACAATATATACATATATATAAGTAATGCTAGATATATACCTCGGTGTACACCTTGGTTTACATCATTCCTTATTAATTATAAAAATTTTCTTGATCAATTAGATATTTATTTCTTATCATGGGTATTTTGCAATTAATGAGGGAAATTAGGAAAATTTTAAGTAAGGGTGTAAACCAAGGTGTACACTACAAGGTGTACATCTAGAATTTATATATATATATATATATATATATATATGACTTTTCAGCTGCCCAACAATATTTTTCCACCTCGTTTCCGACCACTAAAATTCGGTATCGGGTTTTAGTTTTTTTTTATTATTTTTCGCATAACTAAGACACGGTACCGGATTTTAGTGGTCGGGGACGAGTTAGACATCATTGGTTGGGCTGCTGAAAATTTATATATATATATATATATATATATATATATATATATATATATATATACGCGGTGTACACAAAATCTCTGCACACCAGTGTGCAGGGGATCGTTGTTATATATATATATTCAATAGGTGAACGTCATATCAACAGGTGCTCACTTAAGTGCTCACGATAGTTGTTGTTTTATATATATATACAATAGGTGAACGTCACATCAACAGGTGCTCACATAAGTACTGCTCACGATAGTTGTTCATCATATCAAAACTTTATATGTATATACACCTTGAGGTTGCGTATATAGTAATTACATGAGACAAATGCATTGCTTGTGTAAAGTTCTCCAAATACAAACATGATCAAAATTTCCCTACTTGTAAAAGTAAATGAAAAACAAAACATCATGGAAACAAGTACAAATGTACTCAAAGACTTGAAAAGTGAACTTCGAAACGAAAATTTCCAACAAATTCAAATTGATTGGAATGCTGCGTGACATCGGATAAGATCTAAAATTTGGACAAATTTTGATTGCAAAAATGTACACTATTTTTTTTCGTTGTTGTTGACTTTGTCCTTATTAGCAAGTTGAATCAAATATGTGGAATTATTTAACCTGGTCAGCCGCCCTTATCGTTTACCTATAAAACATAAATTGCATCCAGAAGGGTCCTCTAATTTAGCGTTGAATACGTACTAATGCATGCAAAAGTTCATATTTTTATAATTTTATAAATAAACCCAAATAAATGCGTACAATATAGTAAGCAAGCAAGAATATTAAGAATATTATGTAGTGAAACTGAACACAAAAATCAAGGTTTTGAAATAAATATTTGTGTAATTGGGATTTGATTAATTAGTACTTGTGTATTTTAATTGGAGCAGGGCGTTGTCTTCAAACAAAATTAGTTGAGAAATACCAAGTGTGCTAGGAAATTTGAGTCATGCACCTAGTAAGTTTGGACCTTTACGATAGATAATAAATTAACTGGACCTTTATACGTTGTATAATTACTAGGTAATTAAAACTTAATAAAGATGTTTTCTTCTTCTTTTATAATTTTTCAAGAATCAATACTGTATATTGTTTTCTATGACAAAAATGATATCCACTCATGACCATGCTTTTTCTTCCTCTTCTTTAAATTTTTGTTCCCTGAATATAATAATCAAATATACTTAGAAAAAAGTGCTGATCCACGACAAATACAATTTTTTTTCTCAATATTATTTTATTTAATAAACACACATGAATTACTAGTGACACTTTCTTCTAGCATTTGGCAAGAAGTTAAAGCTTAATTTTAAAGAAAATACAAATTTGAAGTTAGATAAAAAAAAATTTGTATTCGGTTGGAAATATATATAAAAAAGGAAAATAGAGTGTATATTTGCAGTGTGCCAAAGAACTAACTGCATTTTATCCACACAAAAAAAAAAAAAAAAAACCTAACGGCATGTGTCGAAATGAAATATCAATAATTGATCAACAAATAGTTCCTTAGAAGTTGTAAGCATAATAAAATATGCTCGATTATATTGTGCATTAATATTGTGATTTGTGGTTCTTACATTTTTCATGTATTGATTTTGGGATTCATTATCATGGTATATTCCGAATAAATGCAAGCATGCCTTTGCGAGTCGAAAACAAGAGAAGTGCTACCCAGCCTTTTTTTTTTTTTTTCTGCTTTTTTTTTAACGAATAACAAAGAAGTGCTTTCAAGAATATTTCGCAACCACTACCATATGCATGTAATGATAAACATTGTGAATGAATTGAATATTCCGTCGTTCAAATCATTATCCAAATCAAATATTTTCTTCCAAACACATGCAACTTACACTACAACAAATCTTGGTATCAACAACACTCAAAAGATAATGGTTTTTTTCAAAAAACTGTTGTCTTTTGACTTTTAACTACAGTTTTAGTAAAAACTGTTGTGGTTGGCTATATTTTAATGAAAAAAAACAACGGTCTATGTGCATTTTTTTTGAAGTCTACGACAACAAAATTTTAAAACCGTTGTCTTCTTATGTTGTCTTTTCTTTATTTAGTTTTTTTAAAAAATAATTATGCCAGATCATTAATTTTCTCAACCCCTTTTCCATCAATAAAAAATAAAAAAAATTTCTCAACACTTCTGTTCCTCCTCCTCGCGCTCTCCCGACTCTCTCAAAACCCAACCCTAGCCGCCGCCCACTTCTCACCGTCGATTTGCTGCCACCGGCATCGGAAATTTGTGTTTGGAGCTAGAATTCGATTAGAGATCATGTTGAGCTTCATTTTGATGTCAATATATAAAGGAATGGCGACATGAAGCTTCGAAGCCGTCACCCCTGTTCGACCATAGTTACCCGGTATTGAAACTTCATCCATTCATTTGAAATTCGATCTACAAGTTTGAGATCTTAAGTTGGCGTTAATGTAAACACTACAAGAAATTTTTTCTCATTCGGAGCTTTCTCGGCAGCGGGCTTCTTCTCTGCTAATTTTTTTTCTCTTTCTTGGCCGCCATTGCTATCTTACACTACCAGATATGGATTTTTGAATTTACTGAAAATGGATGGTGTTTTTTGTTTCCTTGTTTTCTTTGTTGCGAGAATGGTGAATCTAGTTCTTCGTGGTATTTAATTTAACTTGTAGTTCTCTTTTTTATGGGTTTTGCAGTGTTTCAAGCTTTGTAGCGACTGCTTATACAGCAAAGTTGTAAGGTAAAAGGGTACAATGTGTTACATTGTTTCAAATTGCGTACCACGCATTGCACTTTCCACACACAAATCGTGGTGCTGGTGAAGGATGAGGTCTTAACTGCACATCTGTGAAATCATTCCTCTCTGCTGCATCCGAGCAGAGCTCTCGTTTGTGTAGAAAGCTTTTACTGGAAGCTGGGATTCAGATGTTCTTGTCACAGGCCATGGTTTGAAGCTTTATAGACGTTGTGCGTGAAATTAAATGTGCTAGTTTTGAGTCATTTTTGTCTAAAGTAATCGATTCTTTTGGTACTAACTTATTTGATGCAACATAATTTTGGTTTTGGTGTGCAATGGTGTTCTATAAAAGCATTTCTCTATTATCCAGGCTGCGTTCACGAGCCGAAAGTACTTTTAGAAACTTGGCTGCTCTCTATATTTCTCTTGCAGTTGTGTTCATGTACAAAGTACAGAAGATGCGTAATAATTGATTTTATATGGTAAAATTGATGTGTTTATATGTTGTATAAACAATAGATTCAGCAGCCAGGTTTCAGCACTTATGTTCGCTGGCTTCAAATCCAAACCTCCTCTAATGTTGTAAGCATTCTGTCAGTAAGCAGTTATTTAATTTGTAGTTCCCAATTAGATCAGTGAACATGAGATGATCATTATACTGAGGGAGCTGAGATAATCAAGTTCCCAAATTGTATTCAATTTATTCTTTTGTACCTATTTTGATAATATCATTATGTGATGTAGCTATTTGTTGTACTATTAATAGATTTGATACGTTCACATAAAAGAGATTTTGCTTGATTTCTCTTCTTTGGTTTGCACTTGAAACACGTTTACCTCATTGATGGTAAGAGACTAAATTTTGGTATTAATTTCCTTTTTTTCCCCCTTCTCTGCTTGCCTTCCCCTTTCTTTCAGGTACAGGATTGAGCAGGAGCTGGGTACAGAATTAAAACAAATTCTCCTTTTATTGATCAAGTTGTCTACTGTCAGTGATACCTGAACCATATGGTGGTGAGTTACTCGAGCATTTTCTATTTAGATGATGTACCATTTCCTAGTGTGTCGAGGTGGTTCTATCAAGACTTATATGTCTCTCTCATTTAAATTTTCATGTATGTTCTTAGGATACCAAATAAATATTGGGGGTTTCCATGTTCTTGATTATGTTTTTGTGCCACTCAGTCAAGATGGAAACCTACGATGGTTCATTTGGTACCTGGAGGCTTGGATATCTGGATTGGCTTGGGTAATTGGGAGACTGCTTTATTTTTTGAAAGCACGATCAACCAAAAATCTGGGGTTTTCTCCATCATTGCATCTAATGTGTTCATTGTGTGCTGTACTGCTGTTCATGTTTTTTTTGGTAGTTTTTCTTTTATTTATGTCAAGCTGTTACATACACTTTGCTTGTATTCTCTTGCTATAATGTGTTTTGCTGATCATCAAAAAATTGAGTAGGTTTTTCTGACGTAGTTTTGAATTGTATCATTATTCAGCTAGTAACTAACAGTTGGAAGAATCTTGAACAGCTTAAGTGGGTTTCGTGTTTTTTCCTGTTTCCACTATAAGACTATTTCATTCCTAAATCTTTGGGCAATGGATGTAGCCAGTGTTTGGAAATGCATAAAATAAAATGATTATGGACAGTTCATAATCATTTTTGTTTCAGTATTTGCAAACACTATGTTGAACATGGAAACTAAATTTGATTCGAGTATGATCAATAATTTAAGAATGAATGCAGAAATCCTACCTCTGGCTCTGGGCTCAACTTATAGTGAATTTAGTCTCAGAAAATCGATTTTTGAGTGGCCCCTCGAGGAAATTTCACAGTATATGTTGGCTGTGAACTGATGTTTAATGTTGTTTATCAAGGATTTTTCCTCACATTCGTATACCGCTCATTTGTGGGCTTGAAGAGTCTAAATATTTTATTTTATTTTTCAAAGAATGTTTCTCCAAAATATTATTAATAGTATTATGTTTCAGAAGTCTTCCAAGCCATGACAAATATAATAACAATTTATTATTGTTATTAGCGAAAACCTAGCAATTATACACTAATATATATTATTATAAGATTGAGAAGTGGGTTTTATTTAACTTGAATATAAGATTGAGAAGTGGGTTCCATATGCTCGTTAATATTTATTTTTGTTGTCCATGGGCTTTATTTTACTTTAATGGTCAATGTTGTTGCTGATCGATATGCTAAGATTGAGAAGTGAGTTTTTTGTACTTGTTCACTTACATGTAATCTCAATTTATTTGCAACATGTGTGTTTTCTGTACATGGTTTTACTTGGTTTTAAAGAATCAAAATTGCCCTCAGATTTGCTAGTCTTCTCAAATTTTTACACGCTGGAAATCCAAATTTCAATCCCTTCATTGTTCACAATCTGGATGCTGCCCATATATTGCTTGTGGAGGTCTTTTAACTAATTTTCCAATTCTGGTATTATTGTATAAAGTTATTGTTTGTTGAAATTTATGAACTTATCATGCAGGACTATAACCCAAAATTCTTGGTATGATCACTGGTGGTGTGTCCAGCCCTTTTTGATACTTTCTTACCGATCGAAAAAATGTGTTTGCATCGTAGGTGAAGGGTTTTGTCACCAAAATGGAGGAGTACATGGGTGCCTGCGATTGCATTTTAACTAAGGTATAACAATCGAGACCGTAAATAAACTTCCCCTCCCCTGTATATCTCCATGGATAAGAAAAGGAGCATATTTATTGGAAACAATCGATGTTTGACTAATGAAAATTTGAATTATCATTACTTCAAATTCGCAGATTTTTTGGAAGGAGTCATTCTTCTATGGTCAGGCCAATCGGGATCATCTTGTCAAAATAGCAAGGGTATTAACAAATTAGAATAACAATTTCTTCTTACTTTTAATTAATATATTGGACTGATTTAAGAACACTCGTTCGTAAATGTCTGTGTGTTTTGATAAGAGTATATCTTACTAGCATTTTGTATAATTCATAGTGTGCCTCCTGCGTTACTTGTTCGGTTTCTTAGAGAGCACCGATCAGAATGGGCCGATCACGGTGTTTGATGTGTCCATTTGTTTTTTGCATTCTGTTAAGGGTCTAAATCAGTAGACAAAGTCTTTGAGTTGAGATGAGTAGCACTGATGGAGATACCACATATGCTAATTTTTTTAGTGGACAGTGAACTGAAAGGGAGTTTCGCTGACCTATCGATTCACGAATATGGAAGCATTGTGGTTAAGAAATTGATGGGTGCAAACAGAGGGAAACATGAACCTCGAATTATCAACGAGATAATCGGGAGTCCAAGGTTCTTGTATGTCGTAGTAAATCCTTGTGGATAATCTGTTCTTGAATGTTCCAAAAACTACTCTAAGGATGGTATAACAATACTCGTCTTTGTTTCTATGTTTATGGTCTAGCTAGCTCTAACTAAACAATCAATACAACTTTGTACAATCTTGTAGGGAAAACTTCTCAAGACTTTGAACGATCTGATCTGCCAACACTCCTAAGCCCCAACTGCTAGATAAGAATTGAAAGAGGGGTCATATCTTCTTGCCGAGAAATAATGCTTCCTTTCTATTTGGCTTCTGTCTTTGTTTCAATATATATTTCCTCTCTCAATTATTCAATATTTTCATGATTAGTTCATAGCTCTATTTTTTAGTATGCATTAAATTAAAATTCAAATTTTGAGTGATTTGTTATACTTAAAAATTATATATTAAATTTTATTTTTGAAATTTTAAATTTTGATTGATTTATAATATTAAAAATTTGTATATTAAATTTATTTTTTTTTTGTTTTTTATTTGACAAATGACAACGGATTTTCACCGTTGTCGTATGTATGTAAAACTGTTGTTGAAGATCCTGTTATTTAAAAGACAAGCCCAAAGACAACGGTTTTTCACTCAAGCGACAACGGTTAAAAACTGTTATCTTATGTCTCAAAAGACAACGGATGTAAACTGTTGCAGAACCGTTGTCTTATGCCTCCAAAGACAACGGATATAAACGGTTGCAAAACCGTTGTGGTATGCTACAAAAGACAACGGATATAAACTGTTGTCGTAGGGCATGCTTTTTACAACACCTACAATTACAACGGTTTTATTCCCCCCCTACGACAACGGATAAAATCCGTTGTCGTTTTGCGTTTTTCTTGTAGTGGTCACTGAATTAAGGTTTACACTTATTTGGATTTAGGGTATTTGATCAATCCAATGATTCTAAAAATTTGAAATAATATGGTTTTGTAAAAAATATGACTTAAAATCGAAGATGATAAACTTGAAATCCATGAAAATTAGTCAAACAAATTGAGTGGATTTGTATGAAAGATTTGAAACAAAACCTAAAGCTTAGACGAGGAGATTCAAATCTTGCAAGAAATATACACTGTATAGTATGAATCATAGTATACAATATTAAACGCAACACACGACTCTGTGCTCTAACTTTTACAATTCATAGAATGAAATACATGAATTTTTGTCTAAATGGAGGTTTATGCATATGCTTGTATGAAGATCGTTTCCTAGTGCTGCACATAAAATGCAGACATGAAAAATCTGCTAAACAAGTACCTATTTCTCAAAAAAAAAAACACTATGTATAGACGTATATGCGATCTTCCATAATCTTCAATATGACTGCTTCAAAATCTTATCACCAAAAAATGGAGTTCAGCATTTTCAGGCAGGTGTGGACCATACGGCATGTAAAAATCAGCTACATATCCAAAATCTTCAGAAAAACGGTATGGATGGAATATTGGGTACATGTCCTTCAATCTACTAAAATTCAAGTTCCACGCAGGAGAAAATCTATCCACTGTAATGAACCTAATCATATGTACTTGAAAAATCTCAAAACCATTATCATATATTTGGATCCAACCAATGCACTCAATCCACCACAAAGAGTTAATGCGGACATGTATAACAATGCAAGTTTTAGAAAAATCAACAATGCATGACAAACACATAATCTAGAAAACATAGCATGATATAGTGACGGTTCATTGGCCCAAATCTCACCAAATTAAAGAAGATGGCTATGTGTACGTTAGACCCATTCATTTGTCTTTTCAACCAATCATCAAGAACAACTACCCATATATATTACAGCCTAGAGAATACAAAACATCATCATTTTTTTGTATGTTGGGATTGGTGTCGGAAGTATGACTCAGAAGAGAAAAACAATAATTATGAACTAAATACCTATTGGACAGAAACCCACAACACATGAAATTAAAATAATGAAAAATATAACCGAAAAAAAATGTCACAAATCGATCCCCTCAATCTGAAATTTCTAATGTGCATGTTATGTCATTTTTTCATGTGAAGAGGACGGCTAATGAAGTGACGTACTCCTTACTCAGTCCTTAGCCAATTGCATTATTTTTATTGGGTATTGTATGAGAGTTTTACATCTAGACTGGATAATATTGTAACAAAAGACCTCTATTAACGAATTATATTCTTGGTCTTGTTATTTTCACATTTTTCATTTTTGATTTCGTTAAAAGTAAATTTGCATGTTTAGTCCTGTAACTTGCATTCTTTTTTATTTTTAGTCCTATTAAAAAATTCACATTTAGTTCGGTAATTTGCATTCTTTTTTTATTTTAAGTCCTGTTAACATTGAATTTATATTTTTAGTCTTGTAACTTTTTTTTTTCACATTTTTAATCATGCTAACACTAAATTTGCATTTTTTGTCCTGTAAATTCCATATATTTTAGTTTTATTTTTTAGTCGTATTAAAGGTGAATTTTCACTTTTAGATCATGTAATTTGTAATTTTTTTTATTTTTTATATTTAGTTTATGTCGAAAATTGATTATGTAACAGACATAGATGACTTAAACTTTAGTTAAAACAAAAAAAGACAATAAATCCAAATCCAAATCCAAGATAGATTTTTGGAAGACAACTTGTATACGTGTCGTTATTTTTTTATAATATCATTTGAAAGAAAATACAAACGAATTTTGGCAATAAAAATGATGTAAAAAATGAAAAAAAAATGCAATTTATGGAATTAAAAATGTAAATTCACCGTAATTAATTTGACCAAAAATAGAAAAAAAATGTAAGTTATGACACTAAAATACAAACGTATCGTTAATTAATATGATCAAAAGTGAAAAAACATGCAAGTTACAGGATTAAAACTGAAAATTCATCTTTAACATGACCAAAAATAAAAAAATAAAAATCATGTAAATTACAGGATTAAAAATATGAATTCAATGTTAATAAGATCAAAAATGAGAAAAAATGCAAATTACAAGACTAAAAATACAAATTTACTATTAACATGATAAAAAATAAAAAAAATATACAAATTACGAGATTAAAAATATAATTATCCTCATTTATTATGTTACACTTTTCTCGTTAAAAAAACAGCTAAATGCATGGTACGTACCCATTCCTAATATAAAAGTTTATAATAATTAATTAATGGGATATAATCGTGGTCAAACTCGGTGAGTGATGTTTGTTGATCTCCTACTTAAGAGTGATGTTTGAGAGTGATGTTTGTTGATCTCCTACTTAAGAGTGGTAACAATTTTCTTGTAAATTTTGTTCTTGAACAAGTTTTTAATAATGGACGATTCAATTATATATTTTGACTGATCTTTTTTATTAATATATATATGCATGCTTGAGGGTTCATGAGATTATATAATTCGGACAAAATTTGATTGGTAGACGTGCACGTGCATATTTGAGAAATAGGGAAAATTGTTTTTTTATCCGGTATGTTTGTCATTTTGCGATTTCAGTCTTTTATATTTTTAGATTTCAGTTTTAGTCCGCTATATTTATTTTTTTGGTAATTTTAGTCCTTTTTTCGATATGGCACCAATTTAGTGCTGATGTGGAGCTGACGTTTACAGTGTCACGCAAGTATTTTCGAATAAAATGGACCGAAATTACAAAAAATCAAAACATGCAAAACTAAAACTAAAATGTGAAAATATAAAGGACCAAAATCACAAAATGACAAACATACAATACTAAATTTGTCATATTCCCTGAAAAACAAGACTTTGGACTTGGTTTATTATCGTTTACCAATAAATTTTATCCAGATGGTCCTGATCTAATTTGACTTTTACTTTGACTAAGTCCATTAATATATTATAAACCCCAAGTGAATGCGTACATATATAGCACTCCACTACATATATACACCTGCATATATCAGCAAGAAACTCAAATATATATATATATATATAATGTCGAAACTAATCGTTCTCTTTCTCGCGTTCACTCTGGCGCTTACATCGGTGGAGTGCAACTCCGAAGGTACGTAAACTCATTACCGTATGTAATTTTATGCCATGCATGCACGACAACTTAATTAACTAATTTCCGGGTTTAATTTTATGGTGTGGAAACGAGCAGGAGATGCTCTTTATGCTTGGAAATCTCACCTTATCGATCCAAACAACGTACTGGAGCTGGGATCCAACGTTGATCAATCCTTGTACATGGTTTTATGTCACTTGCAATTGGGAAAATAGCGTCACAAGAGTGTGAGTTTACGATCCATCTTATAATAGTTTTTGGGAGAGCTTCTAATAATTAAGTATTTTTCAGTTTTTTTTTAACAAAATTTTGAAAAGAACCATAGTACTTACTGCTTATGGTGTCGCCATTACGATTCAATCCAATCAAGATATATTATGCAAATTTCTATAGGAAATTAACTAGCTAGCTAGCTAAATTAATTTAATTGCTGATGAGTTGGTTGTTTAATATGAAAGGGACCTTGGAAATGCAAACTTATCCGGAATTCTTGTGCCTCAGCTGGGGTTGTTGCCTAATCTTCAGTATCTGTAAGAATAATGTCGATGGATTAAAATTTTTGTACATTAATTATCGGCTACAAAAGCACTTGAACGTACAGAATTAATTAATTCTTTTAATTTGTGGTTATATTAATTAGTGCTGATACGATGTTTTAAAATTGTCGCAGTGAAGTGTATATAAACAAGATTAGTGGAAGAATACCAAGTGAGTTAGGCAATTTGACTCACCTGGTTAGTTTGGACCTTTACCATAATAAACTAAGTGGTCCGATCCCAGCATCTCTAGCCAATTTGAGATACTTGAGATTCTTGTAAGTTGATTAATTAATTATAATCAGTATCAATTTAATTTTATTACCTCTATATATATATATTGTGAATAATAATCAAGACGCCTTAATTCCAAGCCTTATAATTAATAAACAGAGTTTGATTCATTATGTCGTGAAAAGAAGAATTAGTCAATGGGTTTTGTTATAATTAATGACAGGAGACTAAATAACAATAAGTTGACTGGGAGCATCCCAGCTGGAGTTCTTCAGCTGATTCAATGGGGTAGCTTGCAGATTATGTAAGTTTAATTTTAATATATACTAATTACTCTTTAATTTACACTAAATAATTTACAATTATATTCATTAATTTTTTACCTCATTAAGTAATGTATTCGCTGTCATGCATATGTATATATATATATATCACAGATTGATTTCATAATTATTTTATTATTATACATTTACTTATTTATTTTGGGATAATATTATTATCTCAGGGATGTGGCTTACAATAAGTTGGCTGGAAGAACCCACACTACTAAGGCGAAAGGTATGTCTTGCAACTTCAGTTTTAAATTTTTGAGTTTACAGTACATTTTAATTAATAAATAAACGTGCACACATATATGTATATATGTACGCAGTGTCACTAATTATTCGGTTGCTAAGGAAATGTTTATAATTTTTAAAAATAAGTAATCGTGGATCTTTTTCTTAACAAATTGTAACACACGACCTAAATTAAATATACATACGTGTGTGTGTGCTAGTTGTCGGCATACACAATAAATGGTATTGTGTCTTATCGGTATACTGTATACACATTAAATGGTATTGTGTAATTTTTTATTTTTGGAAAACCGATCTTTGAATCTTATAAAACAGTTTTCCAACTAAATTCGTGGAGCGATAAGTTTTTTTCCTTTGTCGTTTTTCCCCCCTTCTTAATCGTCGTTAGTACTTAGTTTTCCTATCTTTATTATATATATATATATATATATATATATATATATATATATATATATATATATATATATATATATATATATATTTGCATTATAAAGTGCCACTAATTATTCCGTGGTTATCCACCAGCATTTGACAAGAAATTAGAGCTTAATTTTAAAGAAAATGAAATTTTAAATTTAGATAAAATATTTTATTGTATTTTGTTGGAAAAGTAAAAAGATAGGGAAAATAATTTTTTTGGTCCGTTAACTTGTCCATGTTTTGGTTTTGGTTCATTAACTTTTTCGACGTGGGTTTTGGTACATTAACTTTGCATTTTCAGTGTTTTTTGGTTCAACTGCATACGTGTTAATTTCTGATTGGTCCAAAATGATTACGTGGACCAATCAAAAGTTGACATGTATGCAGTTGGACCAAAAAAACAATTAAAATGCAAAGTTAATATACCAAAATCCACATCAAAAAAGTTATTGGACAAAAACTCAAATGGGGTAAAGTTACTAGACCAAAAAACTTATTTTTCCAAAAAGATATATAGGTGTATTTGAAAAGGCTTAACGTTACAAAATAGAAATTTCCGTTTGGTACTAAATATATATTGTTGATGTTGGTTTAATTTTTTGCACGCAGGTCTCGCAATTACATCTATAGTTCAAGATCCAAAAGCTTAAAGCGTAAATTTGCACTAGTGCGTCAAATTAAAGAACCGTGTCGCAATAAATTATCAAGTTTTCTTATTGTGTGGTAAAGTGCAATTAACATTGTGATCCAAATTGAATGTTTTTACACTCAAAATAAATATTTGTTTAATGTTTGAAGGTATATTATGATGTTAAAATCGAAATCCATGGTTTGAAAATTAACCTTTACACTGTGTTTGGAATCACGGAATTGCATTGGATTTGGTGGGATTTGGAATTGAAAATACCGTTTTAGTGTTTGGCAAAACGGAATTTCAAAAGGGGATTGGTATTTGATGGGATTTCATGGGATTTCATTTAACTAACTGAAATCCTTATAAAATTGGTCAGATTTCATGGGATTTCACGGGATTTGGGTTTATAAAAATAATAAAAATATTTTAATAATAAATATATATACTTTGGTTATAAATTTTAAGTTTTCTTCAAAAATTTTTTACAAAATATCATTTATATAAAATTTATACCATCAAATTCCAAAATATATTTTAATTTTTTTTCAAACACCAAAATGGAATTCAAATTCCATATATTTAAAATCCAATTCCAAATTCAATTTCAATTCCAAATTCAAATCCTATTTTTTAGGTATCCAAACACACTGTTACGATTTGAGTGAATTTATACGAAGGATTTGAAATCAAAATCCGTCAAATCTAATTCGTCCGAATGAAAAGTAAAATTTATCATAAAACTATTAATGATCAGACTATCCTACAATTCTTATATGTGTGCCGTTCATGCGTATATATATACAATAATAATCACCTGCACTCTAATGTGCAGGGTTTTTTGTGTGCGGCTACTAAAACCCGATACTGGATTTTAGTGTTTTTTTAAACTAAAACACGGTATCGGGTTTTAGTGATTGCACACGAAAAACCCTACACGCTAAAGTGAGGGTTATCAAAATTATATATATATATATATTATAAACTTCATCTTGCGAATATAATAATTACATGTATGAGACAAACGCAAAGCTTGTGTGAAGTTGAACTCCAAATATAAACTTGATCAAAATTTTCCTGCTCGTGAAAGTAAATGGAAAACAAAATCAATATCTGTAATTTGGACAAAATTTGATTGCAAAAATGTACATTTTTTTTTGTACATTGGCCTTAATTCTCTTAATTAGCAAGTTTGAATCAAATATGTGGAATTATTTAACCTGGTCAGCCGTCCTCATCGTTTACCTATAAATTCATCCAGAAGGGTCATCTAATTTGGCGTTGAATTACGTACTATTGCTCGCAAAAGTCCATTATTATAATTTTTATAAATACACCCAAATAAAACTATAAAAGCGTACAATATGGTTAAAACCAATGAGAGAATATAATCTTCGTATATCTTAAGAAATAAATACACGATATATATATAAATATATATATATATATATAAATATAAATTGCGAGAAAAGATAAGAGAAAACATAATATTGTTGTTCGATTATTGCACATATATATATATATATATATATATATAAAGCAAGAGCGAGCACCTAATGGTCTCTTGGTATGCTTACTTTAAATTTATTTTTAAAAAAAAACTGCAAAATTATCGAATTGAATTTTTTTTAAAAAAAAATCAAAAACTTGAAAAAACTAAATGGGAAAATTGCTTTTTTGGTCCTGTATGTTTGTCACTTTGCGATTTTGGTCCTTTATATTTTCAGATTGCAGTTTTAGTCCGCTATCTTTATTTTTTTGGCAATTTTAGTCCTTTTTCCGATGTGGCGCTGACGTGGCACCAATTCAATGCTGATGTGGAGCTGACGTGTACAGTGCCACGTCAGCATTTTCGAAGAAAAATGACCGAAATTGCCAAAAATCGAAACATACAGGACTAAAACTGAAATGTGAAAACATAAAGGACCAAAATCGCAAAGTGACAAACATACAGGACTAAATTTGCAATTTTCCCAAACTAAATTTATATTATATACACAAACATAATATTTGTATATAATATTATACACATAATGCATGTACGGTGTAGCTATTTTTTGAAAAGTCAACCTCTAGTAATTTATTAATCACTCAATAGGTCCCAAGTAAAGAGGAAAAGCTCCGGTCTCCCATAAAAACTGGGAAGATGAGAAAATAGAAAAATTAGCGATAAAATGAGTCACTCGATTTGCAAAGCGCCACACATTACTAATAAAAATGTTATTCTGGAAATCCTAAAGACATCTGATTACTGATATACATCATTTCATGTATTGATTTTGGGATCCATATTTGTCATAGTATATTCCGAAGAAATGTGAGCATGCTTTTGCGATCGAAGACCGGGGTATCATTAACCTCGATCAAGAAAATAAAGTTATGTTTGAATGATGAAATAGTGATTTTAAATATATTTAATTGTTTGAATGAATATATTATTTGCATATCAAATTCACTTCTTACTTATTTGTGTATATGTAATTATAAGTATGAATGAATTGATTATTCCTCCGTCATTCATATCATTGTATTATACAAATCAAATATTTTCTTCCAAACATACAACAATATTCTTTTCTTCCAAACACAACTTGCTGAATTAAGGTTGACGCATTTTTTTGGACTAAAAAGGAACACATGTTTCGGACGTGGGGAAGTCCTGATTGGCATTAGGCAATAACACCCATTGCTTTAATTTAGACCTAAGAACTTAATTAAATCACCCAAGAAGAATTGATTCTCAATTTGCGTTGACTAAATAATTCATAGCCCAAAGATTTACTTTGGCTTCCAAACTAAATAAAAATTTAGGGTTTCATTTGCATTATTTCTTTGAGATTCAAAGATATATAAAAGTGATGCACACAATGACACGACTATAATTACCCCAAGTCAAGCACGCTTATTTTTGGAGTTCTTATGTGATGAGCTTCCGAAAAGAAGATGCACCTTCTTGATATGAGTTGTACATATCAAATCTTTTGTACATCTCATTCCGGTGTGGGATCGGTTCATTCATGTCACCCGCCGCCCATTCTTTGGTGGGGTTTTCATCTTTTAGGTATTAACCACCCATATTACGGACCATGTACCGCCCTAGGAATTTTTGGCTCCGAGTGTCACATGCATGCCCACCAGCTTCCGCTTGGTTCGTCCCCGAACCACACCGTACTGGGAGAGGCCAGGCTCTGATACCATTTGTAACGCCCCACTGTATCAAGACGGGTATCAAAACGGGTCTTTTCAGCGTACTTATGTCTTCACTCACACGCACCCTGGAAAACTTCCCAGGGGGTCACCCATCCTATAATTACCCCAAGTCAAGCACGCTTAACTTTGGAATTCTTATGTGATGAGCTTCCGAAAAGAAAATGCACCTTCTTGATATGAGTTGTACATATCAAATCTTTTGTACCTCTCATTCCGGTGTGGGATCGGTTCATTCATGTCACCCGTCGCCCATTCTTTGGTGGGGTTTCCATCTTTTAGGTATTAACTACCCATATTGCGGACCATGTACCGTCCTAAAACTTTTTGGCTCCGAGTGTCACAACAAGCATCTTATTTAGCGCTGGAACCATGCTCAAAGACTTGAGAATAAAGGCATAGGTAAATGCATACATCTTCTTGGAGCCTCTCGAACCTACATCATTAAAATAAATCAAACTCTCATTTAAATAAAAAGATTAAAATAAATCAGGTTATGGTATATATGAATATGAATACATCCCATATTATAGTCCGAAATTCAAGGTCTAACATCGCAAAAAGAAATATTGTACTTCAAAATAAAAATTTCAGCAAGTATACATTATATCGTATTGATTTCTCTAATTAAAAATAAAAATTAATGGGATCCAAAGAATAAGAGGAAAACCGGGGGAAAAAAATAAAATAAAGGTAACATAGACCAAAATTTGTGGGATTTTCGTCAAGTTACCGAATCAAACAAACGGCCGAGATACAACTATAAAAGAAATATACTTCAATTACTATTTCTATAGTTGACCCATGACCCTCCTATCAATGGAGTTTTCTCTTTGATTGTGCAAGAGAAGAGATACAACGGGGTATTGGTCACCATTTTGCTGGAAATGGTATGGATAACGACATGGCTTTTGCAATTAGGAATTTAAAAAAAAAAAAAGAAAAAGAAAGGTTCACCCCAACGATGAGAAAGTCGAGAATAGAAACACTAACAAAAGACAATACAATGAATGAATTTCCCAAATTTTATCGAAACAAAGAAATGAAAATAACATTATGTTTAGGAAGACGAAGAGGCAACAAAAAACATGCACTTGTGAACAAAATTAAAGAAAATCAAGAGCCGTGTGAAAAAAATGAGATGTTAATTATTGATGGGGGAAAATTTTAATGTATTCAACGTAATCACCAACTAATTGGAACAAAAACAAATATATATTGTCGTTAAGGGGGTGTTCAAGTTGGTGAAGTAGATGAATTTTTGGTCATAGGTTAAGAGTTTGATTTCCCTGCCAACAACTTTTTGGACTAGCCTGTCACATAGAGTTTGCCTAGTATGGTTTATCTGACTAGCGTAGTTTGCAGGCTATTGCGTTAGTCCGAGGGTTTTAGTTTGCAGGATATTGCGTTAGTCCGAGGATTTATCCTGAGCGCACAGAAAAGTAGCGGCTGCGGGTTCTCACATTACAAAAAAAAAAAAAAACCAACATAAATTAATTCAATTCAATGGCAATATTGGAAAATCAAATATTATAAAGACACAAAAGTAATTGTGATCTTATTAATGCTTTTATAATATAGATAGAGTATATATAGATAGATAGATAGATTTAGGCACCGTTCTGTTCACAATATTATTAATATATGTATAACTTATCTCATCCTATCTCACGTTATTCTCATCATATTATTTATCCATATATTAACTATTTATTTACATCAATCAAATCATTGAATTTAAATTACTATATTATCCCTTATAAATAATATAATTTTTATTTTATTTATTATTAAAAGGACAAAATAATCATTTAACATTTTTATATAAAATTTAATCAATCAAATCAAATAAACTATAATTTATCAATCAAATCCAATACTATTTTAACTATCATTTCTTATTTATTTTTTATTACATTATACTACTTATCTATATATTACTTATATCATACTCAAACCAAACGATGCCTTAAGGTATTTCAATTCAATGATGAATTTAGTTTAAAGCTGAAAGCCTGAAACGATTCTAAAAATTTAAAATTTGAAATAATTTGGTTTTGTAAAAAATATAACTTAAAATTGAAGATGATAAACTTGATCCATGGTTTGAAAATTATTTAAACAATTTGAGTGGATTTGTATGAAAGATTTGAAATTAAACCTAAAGCTTAGACGAGGAGATTCATATCTTGCAAGAAATATACACTGTATAATATGAATCATAGTATACACTATTTAAACAACACACGACTCTGTAACCTTTACATGTCATAAAATGACATACATGAGTTTTTGTCTAAATGGAGGTTTATGTATATGCTTTTATGCAGACCATTTCCTAGTGCTGCACATAAAATACAGAGACATAAAAAAATCTGTTAAACAAGAACCTATTTAAGTATACATTGTGTCTATATAGACATGTATGCGATCTTACATAATCTTCAATGTGACTGCTTCAAAATCTTAACCATGAAAATATATTCCTGTATTGTGGAACTGAATGGCGTGAACATGTAGAAGACGCGTGATGAGCTCTGTGATCAATGTGCGATTATGCTCGGCAAAAGCCATTTGCCCTCATTCAGCTTCCCTTTGATTTCACTTTTCACAACATGAATTAACAGAACCATGGCTATGGATATTGAAATGATGAGCATTAAAAAAACACTGTTCCATCCACGAGTTGAGATATATCCGGCTAGAAGAGGTCCCAGAGCACCACCTACAGAGCCAGTGCCATCTATAATTGCTGTGACAGTGGCTAAAGCACGAGAATTCCCTTTAATTAAGCTCTGGGTACCAAGATCAGTAGCTACTGCTGTTGTTATTAGGGAGTATGGTCCGTTTACTAGTAAACCAGAAGTAAACATTAATATGGAGTTGGCGAAAATTGATATGCTTCCATAAAGACGGTAGAAAATAAGAGATGGAATAGAGAGAAATAAAAATACAACTGACGTAATTGCACGAGCCTCAATTAAGTCGGAGATCAAACCCGCGGAAATTCCCCCAAAGACTCCCCCGATATCAAAGACTGTGGAAAGAATTCCAGCAGTTTTATGAGATAGATGCACTCCATCAACAGCTGCAAGTTTCGAAGAACAGTGTAGAAGTTATAAGGTGCATACACCACTTATCACCAAAACCTGGCGTTCAGCATTTTCAGGCAGGTGTGGACCATAAGGCATATAAAAATCAGCTACATATCCAAAATCTTCAGAAAAATACTATGGATAGAACATACACAGGAGAAAATCAATCAACTGTAATGAACCTAGTAATGTGTTGAAACAGGTACTTTTGTCTAAAACAACCATCACACATCCTCTAGCTTCCCGATTGGAAGCATAATGCCAGAAGAAGACAAAACCTTTCAGACTTGCAGCCAATTGAAAATCCATATGAGCATCAAAATGCATCACTATAACAGTCTTACAAAGCAAGTTCATGTTTATCATGAAAATAAACATTCTATGAATTCGGCAGTCAAATGCAAAATCTTTGATCAAAACATAAGAAAGCAAGATTACCTGTGTTTCTTATGTAAAAGGGCAACCAATATAGAAATGTGTATGCAACAAGCTTGGAGAAGAACAAGCAGAATGCATATGACCCTACATGTGGCAACCTCCATGCCTCCAAGAAACTTATTGCAACTGAACCCTCGTCCTCAGAATCCCCTATTCCCTCATCGATCTCAACTTTCTGGGACTCAACCAAGGACATTCCTTCAACACTCATCTCGACATCCTCCCTCGATAAAATGAGCCCGAGATTTTCAGGACTGACAACAAGGAACAAATACACAAAAATCGCCACCAAGATAACAAAAATCCCTGGCAGAACGAAAGACCACCCCCATCCGTACCCCAAAACAGAGGAAGCCACTAGAGAACCGATAATGTTACCAACGGACATATGCGAATTCCACACCCCCATGATCAATCCTCTTTTTGCCTTACCAAACCAATTACCTACCACTGACACTACGCAAGGCCAACCGACCGACTGAAATAACCCACAAACAACCTGTATAAACAGAAATGCACCAAACGAATGCAAATGAATAAAGTAACCCAACCCAAAGAATATAACAAAAATGCCACTCCCCACCATCCCAACAGTCAAGAAAATTCTCAAGTCAATCGAATCACCGATATGCCCCGAAAAATACATGCCAATGGCATAAGCTAATAGGAACACGAGATCAAGCTCCCCAAGACGGTGCGGCCCACGCGGACCATCGAATGGCGCCCACCCAGTCTGATTACGAAGTGGGTCTCCGCCGAATTCGAGTGGGTCCTGGCCAGAATTGGACGCCGCGGTGGCATTAGCGGCCAGAGTTTCATGGGTAAGAACGGATTTAACAATGCTGGGGGGTTTACGGGAGGCATGGAAGGCGGCGTAGGCGGTGAAGGTGAGGAGGAGAACGAGAAATCGGTGGAATTGAAGGGTCTTTTGAGGAGGTGCGAGGCCGGGGAAATAGCTGAACCCCGGTGGTGGTTGTGGTGGTGGAGGTGGGGCTAGGGTTTTCAGGTGCATCATCGAATCAGAAATTAATTAATAATGCGTCGTCGTTTGGACAGGACAGGCATATGTGATGTGTCCAAAACGAAGATCTAGGAGAGGAGAAGTTTCGATCGGATCGGATCGCTTGTCATATGTTTAAAGAATGATTGGATAAGGTATATGGACGAATTGATAAGTGAAATGATTTAACTCGATTTATAATTGTAGTAAAAATAATTTTTGATAAAAACAATAATTTTTATAAGTTTGATGAAATCATATGTGAAATGATTTAACTCGATTTATAATTGTAGTAAAAATAAATATTTTTGATAAAAAACAATAATTTTTATGAGTTCGATGAAACCACATAATTGATACGTGAAATGATTTAATTCGATTTATAATTGTAGTAAAAATAAATATTTTTGATAAAAAACAATAATTTTTATGAGTTCGATGAAACCACATAATTGATACGTGAAATGATTTAACTCGATTTATAATTGTAGTTAAAATAAATATTTTTAATAAAAAAACAATAATTTTTATGAGTTCGATGAAACCATATATTCATTTTACGAAATTGAACAGTGTTTTTTGAGCATGTATTTAGAAATTAAATATTGAATTAATAATGATAACTATGTTAAATCTCAAAAAAATTATATTATTTTGGTGGTTGAATGAAAATTATACAATAAATTATATATCCAACCTATTAAAATCTAGACGCAAGAGATTTAAATTTAATATATTATTAATGAAAAATACACACGCTTCATTCGTGTATAAAATAGATATTTTTTCAATATAAAAAATGTAGTGAATGAGAGATTTTTAGTGATTTGTGAATATGAATGTTAATGATCGAATAATATATTTTGACATCTTCAAAAGTAATTTTTATAATAGACGCATCTTTCAAAATAGATATGGTATGCATAGTCGTCAGACCAAGTGGCATATTTTGAAAAATCAAAGCAATATGTTAGAGCACCCATAATGGGTGTTCATTGGGTGTTATTAACACCCTATGAACACCCATGTGGGTGTTCATAGCATTGTGGGTGGGTGTTATTAACACCCACCCACAATAAAAGAGAGATGGGCGTTCACAGTTGTGAACGCCCATCATATTATTTTTTTTTTTTTCAAGAAATGGGGCGTGCTTGCACGCCCCATCATTTTCTTTCTGGCGCGTGCAAGCACGCGCCAGAAAGAGAGTGGGCAGGTGCAGACGCGGGCCCCACGCGTCTGCACCTGCATTACTTTATTTTTTTTTATTTTTTTTTAATTTTTTTAATTTTTTTAATTTAAATAATAATAAATAACGGTAATATATTAAATTATTTGTCAGATTGTGTCAAACTAGTACATTTTTTAACGGAAACTTTTTTTTTGTTATTTAATTTATTTTTTTTTTAATATAAAAAAAATAAATAAATAAATAAATTATAACGGCCAGTTAACGGGTAGTTAGAATTTTTATTTTTTTATTTTTTTTAAATTTTTTTAATTTAAATAATAATAAATAACGGTAATATATTCAATTATTTGTCAGATTGTGTCAAACTAGTACATTTTATAACGGAAACTTTTTTTTTGTTATTTAATTTATTTTATTTTTAATATAAAAAAAATAAATAAATAAATAAATTATAACGGCTAGTTAACGGCTAGTTAGAATTTTCATTTTTTTATTTTTTTTTAATTTTTTTAATTTAAATAATAATAAATAACGGTAATATATTCAATTATTTGTCAGATTGTGTCAAACTAGTACATTTTTTAACGGAAACTTTTGTTTTGTTATTTAATTTTTTTTAAAATATAAAAAAAATAAATAAATAAATAAATTATAACGGCTAGTTAGAATTTTCATCTATAAATACCCTTCAATGCTAACACCAAAATTCATTCCACTTCCAACACTCTTCAATTCTACTTTCATTCTCTCCTATATCTTTCTTACTCTTTTCTGAAATATTATTTTCTATCCGAAATGGATGAAAATACGAGGGCATATCTTACATATTTGTTAAATTCTACACAAAACTCGCAAGAAAATGCATCTTCCCAAAATCCACAAATTCCACCAACTCATCAATATCCACATCCATTTCCAAATATGCAGTTTCCTCCACAAAACGTTCAAAATTTCCCAGGATTTGGAAATTTTATGAGCCATCCGAATTATACCTCCAGAGGTTCACCACAACCCCTTCCAGCCGAATATTGGCAAAACACGAGTCATCCACCATTCACGCCGCCAGTTCTTCAAGGCTTTGGTACCCCATACACAACTGGTACGCATTTTTCATCTTCGATGCCGACTGAACCTGCATCTCCGACTTTTGTCCCAGAGACTCAACTGTCCGATCGTGAATCCCCAATCGAGGTGGTGAATTTAGAAAAAACGATTCCGAATGCTGAGGGTACGAGAAAGCGTTCGACTTGGACAAAGGTTGAAGATGAGGTCTTGGCCAGAAGTTTTGTCACAATCAGTGATGATCCAATAATCGGCAATGACCAGAAGGCAGATGCATTTTGGGGACGTGTCGCAAGCTACTACAATGACAATCGTCCTGCAGGTTCAAACAGCAGAAAAGCTAATGTTATACGGTCACATTGGCACAACACAATCCAGAAGAAGGTAAATCTATTCAACGCAAATTACAATAGTATTTACAGTTTATATCGCAGTGGTCACAGTGATGAAGACATATTGAGGTTTGCGTATGAAAAATATCGCGAAGAACACAATGGTGTTGCGTTCAACCTCGAGCATGTGTGGAGAATTGTTAAAGATCGTCCAATGTTTACTCCACAATCCGATGATCACTTTGTGGCCACAAAGAAGACGAGGACCTCTGAGTCAGGAGCAAGCAACACATCTTCCAACCAAAATGTGAGCGTAGACATAGATGACGAAGATAATCGTCCAATGGGTAGGAAGGCTGCAAAAAGAAAGGGAAAAGACAAAGTCAAATCGACCATGGAGGATCTGACAGTAAACTATAACAGTATTTTTTCAAAGTTCAATGAGTACACAAACGTAAAGAAGTCTGAAGTCGATCTGAAACAAAAACAACTTGAAGTTGAGAAGATTAAGGCAAAAGCTTCCTTGTCCAATGCAGAAGCAAAGAATCGTCGATTGAGGTTGAAGGAGTACGAGATCTTGAACAAAGACACCTCGGAAATGACTACTGAGCAACTTATCATACATGAATGTTTGTGCAAGGATATCAGGTCCAGTTGGAATATATAACACGGTTTGCGCATTTCGATTGATTGTATTGTTTAATTATTGCATTTCGAAGTATTTGTATTGTTTAGTTATTGTATTTTCGAGTGATTGTAATGTAGTATTTCCGAGTGATTGTAATTTTTAATTATTGTGGTTTCGAGTGATTGTAATTTTTAATTACTGTGGTTCCAATTATCGTGATTTAAAATTTTTATCAACTTTGAAAACTAGTCATTACAAAGTAGTAATATCAAATGTCTAATTATCCAATAACTTGACTTATTAGATTACAAATAAAATCAACTTACAACTTATTTCAAAATAAACAAAATTATATTTTCAAAACATATTGATTTAATTAATAGATTTCAAAGATATATAAATATATGGTGCTAAGCAAATAATCTAATCTTTGAAGCAAAATGAGTTTGATAAAAGACACGGCTAAACAAAAAAGGAAAGAAAATATGGTGGAATTGGTATAATTATTAAAATTGTTGGATTGCTCAAGTTATGTGGATTCTCTAAGAATGCAAGCCACGTTAGGTATCTACTATAATAAATTTTTGAGACTTTTTTTATTAAAATAATATAAAAATAAAGAATATATATTAAAGTATACAATTTGAAAAAGTTGATGAATGTATTAAACTATTTTTGCAAAATAGTCGTTAGAAACTATCCGTTGCAAACTAGCCGTTAGAATCTAATCGTTGCAAAATAGCCGTTGGAAACTAGTCGTTGCAAGATATCCTTTATATATAGACACATTGTGCTAAGATATTTGCATTTCACTAAGATAAATTTCACAAACACATATACAACAATATATTTCCTCCGAAAATGTCTCATTCCACAGACAGCTCTAGGTCAAGTTCCAGTTCGACAAGCGAAGAAGAAGTACATGTTCAAATCGATGAGCAAGATGATGATCCGGTAGAAGATCTGATGTTAATGGTACTTCAACAACACCAACAAGTTATGGAAGCATATCAGAGGAGAGAAACACGCAGAAGAAGGAGGTTCATCCAAAGAAATCGTGAAGCCGGTCATGAGAGGCTCGTCAATGATTATTTCTCTACAAACCCGGTGTATCATGATGGAATATTTCGAAGACGGTTTCGAATGCGAAGAGAGTTATTCCTTTGCATAGTGACTGCCTTAGAGAATCATTCGACGTTTTTTCAACAAAGGGAAGATGCTGTGCAAAGAAAAGGGTTGTCACCACTACAAAAATGCACCGCTGCGATTCGTCAACTAGCTTACGGAGTCCCTGCAGATCATCTTGATGAGTACCTACGTATGGGTGAATCCACGGCAATCAGGTGTCTTTTCAAGTTTTGTGAATACTTGGTTGAAATATTTGGTGATAGGTACTTAAGAAGACCAAATGCTGATGATGTTCAACGTCTTCTTCAAATGCATGATGACAGACACGGCTTTCCTGGCATGTTGGGTAGCCTTGATTGTATGCATTGAAAATGGAAAAATTGTCCGGTTACTTGGAAAGGTCAATTTACAAGGGGACATGGGTCACCAACAATTGTGCTAGAGGCGGTCGCGTCTCATGACTTGTGGATTTGGCATGCCTTCTTTGGGGTCGCCGGTTCACGCAACGATATCAACGTGTTATATGAATCTTCAATCTTCAACAACGTCTTGCAAGGAAATGCACCGGAGGTTAATTTCACGGTGAACGGCACTACATATACGAAAGGTTATTATTTAACAGATGGAATATATCCCGAGTGGGCTACTTTCGTTAAGGCTTTTCCTTGCCCGGAGGATCCCAAGAGAAAGTTATTTAAGGAAAGACAGGAATCTGCAAGAAAAGATGTCGAGCGGGCATTTGGTGTGCTCCAATCTCGATGGGCGATTGTCAGAGGCCCAGCTCGCTATTGGTATAGGAAAAAATTAAAACAAATAATGTTAGCATGCATTATTTTGCATAACATGATTATTGAGGACGAAGGAGGTCACGTGATAGATTGGTACAACGATGAAGCGGATGAACTTGCACAACCTATCCTAGGATCCAACCGAGGCTTTCAGGATTATCTTCGGACAAATTCAGAACTACGTGACACTCAAGTTCATCACCAACTTCGCGCGGACTTAGTGGAGCATATCTGGGGGAATTGCAACAACATGAATCCGTGAATTAATATTGTATTTGTTATTTTTAATTTCTTTGAATTGTTATTTTTTAAAAGTTATTGTTGCATTTGAATTTAATAATTTCGTGTATTGAATAAATATATTAAAATGATTTTATTTATTTTTAAAATTAATTAAATTAAAACTTAAAATATAATATTATAAATATATTATAAAATGTAAAAAAAATGAATTTATTTAGTATAAAATAATTTTATAATGTTGAGTGGAATGTGGGACCCATAAATAATGAGTGTTAATGTTAATAGGATTGTGGGTGGAAAGAAGGATGTGTTATTAACAGTGGGACCCATGACTTTTGATGATGTGGAGAGTGTTATTGTGTTAATAACGAGATAGCATTGCGGATGCTCTTATAAAGTAAATATCTAACTCAATCATCAGCGTTCAAGAGATGTATTTAATCACTTTGCAAGCACTCCCTTAGTGATGAACACTTGGTCATAACTATCAAGTTCGATTTTCTTACCAACAGTTATTTAACTAGTTTATCGCATAAAACTTATCTGATACGATTTACTGATCAGCCTAATCTGCATACTATTGCGTACGATTGATTGATTGACTAACATACATATCTATTTACTAATAAAAATATTATTTTCCATCTCAAATATATTATCAAATTCAATAATAATTCTTTTTTAAAAAAAGCAATAATAATTAATGATAAATATAATACTATATTATTAATTAAATATTAAATTAAATAATCACCTAATTTTTTTTTGAAAAAGAACTTTTTTCTAGAGAAATCATTGTCTCCCTAATGACCTCTCACCTTTGAGGCGTGTCTTCTCGCGCAGGCCCTCCATTGTTGTGGTCACCTTCCTCACCAATACAATACAATACAATACAAGGAGATATGCGCTTATAAAATCACTTTAATTTAATAATAAAAAATTATATACAGTTGTTCTCTCTTGGTTGAGAGAAGAGGAGAATCTCAGATGGGGTTAGGCAACAGCGGAATGCGCTCCTGCCCGTCTCCTCGGCCAGCTCCGGCCAAATTCAGGCGACGTTCCCTCACCCGCGCCCTCTCTTCCCTCCTCATCTGCGGCGCCTCCGCTTCTCGCTCGCCGGACGAGGTATGTTGTGTATTCTTACGTTATATGCCTGATGTGTTTCAATTTTGTCTTGTGGTTGTGCCTGTGACCTTTTTTGCCTTCTTTAACCCCAAAACTATATGATTTTTGTGCCTCTTGATGTGCCCGATACGAATATTGTCTATTTTTTTTCGATTGATTTATGTGACATAACACAAGGAGATGTTTCGAGGAATATTTCCTGTGAGCTGAATTTTTCTCTTGGAATGTTTAGTTTGCTATTTTGTCTGTGGAGGAATTCGCTGTCAATAGGGAATGACCTAATTTCTCCAAGAGAATCAGACAATGACAAAGGCAGGGATGAGAGATTTATGATTTTTAACATGGATTTTTATTTTATAGAGTTATTAGTCTACCGTTGGCCGATATAATTTTAATGGCTCCTTAACCATTCTTTTGTAGTGATTGCGCGATATGGACTGTTCAACCGAACCTTGAATGTTTTTTCGCCTCTGACTTTTGATTATAGCTATTGTTCCGAGAGAAAATCTTTGGAGCTCTGCTTGGCTTTCAAATGATATCGTTTAGCATCTAGCTTATTCGTTTATATTATATAGAATAATGTAACAGGAGAATAACACTATTGTGGGGGAGAGCTTAAGTTTGTTTGTGATGTCACTGATGTTAACATAGTCAGATGATATGTACTATCCCAGCTTTCTTCTGCTATATACATTCAGGATGGGTTGATCTACATCTGTTTTATCTTGCTACTCATTGTTCATGCTTATCTAAGAGTCGTCATTTGTTTCTGTAGATGGAAGATCATCCAGCCGAATCTCTGGTGAATTTTTCTGGGCAAGGTGTTCAAGAAAAGTTCAGTACCCAAAATAAAGGTTTTAATATTTCCCGTGGCATTAGAACTTGTCTAATGAGTAGCAAAACTGAAAACAGGGTCTCATCAGTAAGCCGCATAGATGCTACTGATAATCCTACGCTTAGAGCGAATTCAAACAATGTTGATCGTCGTGATAAAGGGAAATACTTGTCTGAGAGTGGGGAATCAGTTCCATATGATCAACCCATCAGTAACTCTAGAGGTAATGAATCTGCAAGCACTTCCTATGTAGATAAACCCATCGGTAATTCTAGAGGTAATGAATCTGCAAGCACTTCCTATGTAGATCAACCACGTCCAAATTGTGATACTGAAAAAGAAATTGGCTCCACGGTTGCTGTCAAGGGAATAAATAGCAACATGAATGGAGATTCTTCTCAAGTCAGTGGAAGGCTCAGCTATTTGAGTAGTCTGCCTTCTCGTGGTCACGAAGAATTTATGTTGGATGAAGCGTCGGTTCAAAATAATGTCCATGAAACTGATTTTTCTAGTTCTGAGTTTGGTTCTTCTTCAGTTGTTTCTGATTCACCCATTGACTTCCAATTTCTGAGAAATAGTAATATAAACGAGAGAATACCTTCAGATTTAGGATTTCTAGTGTCAGAAAGAGAACAAAACCGGCAAGATGAGAGCCTTCTGCATGTTGACATTGTGAGTACATCCTCAAATATGTCATCTAGAAGTTCCGAGATAAGCAGTCAAGAAGCAAGAAGGAATAGTAGAAGATTATTTTGGGATGCTTTTTCTAGACGCAATTCTAGGTGAGATAGAGATTAAAGAGCCTTCCCTTTTTTCACCTAATTATTTTGATGGTATCACTTCTCATGTCAGATCGCTCCTTGATTTCAGTGGTGACTTCTTTAGTGACGAACTTGGAGGAGATTTCAGATCAAGCAGGAATACTACTAGGGGTGGTAGTGAGCAGCAATCACAATCAAGATCTGAGGTAGTATATTTTCCTTTCATTTATTGGAGGGATATCATCACAGTGACACAGTTGGAGAGAGTTTGTCAGTGCATTCTCTTCCTCAGCTTCACCAAAATAATACTCTGTCTTGTGTAAATGTTTCTTGCAATCAGGCCCTTCCTCTTTTTAATTTTCTTCACTCGCTACACCTCATAAACTTAGTGATAATTTGTTCTCTTGTTCTGCTTCATTCTCTTCTGTAGGTATGACAGTATGAGTCTGGTTTGATGTAATGTGTTACTGCTTTCTAACAGTGTCGAATTAGTCATTCTGCATATGGCCGGTTAATAAACTACTTATCTTATGCAGCTCTGGAGTGGTACTGTTGAGTCGATCAATCATAGAATGGCATTCTGTCCCAGAGGTATGCATGCTGATGGCTCATGCTCATGCCATTCAGGTTTTTCAGCTGAAGAATCTGGTTCTAGTGCTCGATCTGGTATTTCTCGAATTGTCATGTTGGCTGAAGCATTGTTTGAGGTATATCTCTGCATGCCGTCCCTTTATGTTAAACACGAATCAATTTTTTTCTTGCTATGCAGCTCTTACTTTATCTGTTTGTTTTCTATTACCTTCAACATGCAGGTCCTTGATCAAATACATCGACAGCCCATGTCTCTTTCCTTGTCCATGGTCTCACTTCCGGCTCCAGAATCTATCGTTGACTCTTTCCCTGTGAAGACTCAAGGAAAGTCAGTGAGATCTCAATCTGAAGATGATGTTACTCAGTATGTTTCTTCTTCCTTTTTTATGTACACAGTGTGAAAAATTAGATGATTTGGTGGTGGTGGTGAGTCTGGTGACTATTGTTCTTTTCCCTCTAAGGGGGTGGTCAAGATTTGTATTTGTGTGGATACCATGTGAAAACGACACAAAAGAATTCTAGGAGACTACTAACCAAAGGAAAAGTTAACTCAATTTATGCACCTAGTCCGTATCTCATGGAATGCCCACGAATTGTGGTTTGAAATTTGACCAACTAATACTAAAAGTTGCATATCCAAAAGTACGCTTGGGTTCCTTACCCAAAGCTTGCAGGATACTTGAATTTTCATACCACATTTGATTTGGGAAGTGCATCTCAGTCATCCATACTGTAAAATGCTAAAAATTCGTGGAAATAATTATTATTTTGTTTAATGTGTACTAATAAGTGATACCTGAGATGATCGGTGTCATCCATTCTCAAGTATTGAGTAATGTTGTTTGGCCTTCAGTTTAGCCTCTTTAAGATGAAAATATGCCAATGCAGGTGCTATATATGCCTTGCTGAGTACGAGGAGGGAGACAAAATACGTGTTCTTCCATGCCAACACGAGTATCACATATCATGTATAGATAAATGGCTTAAAGAGATTCATGGGTATGTGAGCATTGCTGCATTAATTTATCATGTCTCCAAGCTCATGTTTAATAACCATTTCGATTCTGATTCTCCAGTGTGTGTCCTCTCTGCCGAGGAGATGTTCGCGAGGGTTTCACAGAGATCTCCGTTTCCAACTAAGGCGAGGCTTTACTGCTTTTTCTCTGTTTTAATGAATGTAACGTACTTGCTTTATTCCCCATCTATGGAACCATTGGGAGGCTAAGTGACAAGGGCAGCAAGGAAAGAGAAGAAACGAGTTTTAACACTCGGAATATTTTTAGTATCAGTAAATGAGATGGCTTCCTATCCTTTTGCTTGAATCCTTGCTCATTTATGTTACATATACCTATGTATATTTTTAATTTTTTTTTTGGACATCAAAATTTATCGATCATAAAATCTTTGTGGTTATTAAATCGGGTAAAGGATTTTAAAGAATAGAAGTAAGTAAATGAAAAATAAAACCAGTATGTACCAGTACCACCCAAGGACGACATGAACTTCAATTTTGAAAACAAAAGCCATGTAACAATTTTGGAAATCGGTTATCACAATTATTTTTTAATCTAATTTAATAAATTTGGACCAATTCATTATTAATTAAAATATAAAAACATAACACAAGAGTAGTGTATTTGCACAATTTGTCACTGTAAAATAGTGTGGTATAGATAGAAAAACTTTAGTTGCAAGTTTGCAACTAGAATTTCGTTACCGAAAATCCACGCACGGATTTTATTTTCTTAAAAAATAACTGAAAATTATTATTATTTAGTTAAAGATACTTATTAGAGATATACTTGTATATACTATATTTTAAAGTATGAGGGTGTTATCATAATTATTTTTTATGTTATGATATCCATTTTCAAGTATACAGAATACCCATTCAAATATATATTATGTTATAAAATGTGAGGTGACCATTTGGAATACAGTGTCCAAAATTTGAAATTTCAAGATTATTGGTATACTCATAAAATTGAAAATTTTATTGTTTTCCTAAAAAATTGTATAATATTATTGAAGCGATGACGTGCTCATACACATTCACACATGCTTCCAAAATTCAGAGTATTATTTTCAGCTCATTAATTTGGAAGAAATGCGATTATGCATGCGAACCGCAAGCCATTGTTTTCAGGTGTGACAAGTGACCCGTCAACACTACCTTTTTACTCTTCCATTTATTTATTTATTTATTATTAATTTGAACATATATTTTAATCTCAATTTTCATATTTTAAAATCAACTTAAATATATTAAAATTATCAAACTTTAAGCTTTAGCCATAACCCATATCTCTAAATTTTTAAAATCTTCGGAAAATATAACTTAAGTATCATAATATACAAAAATTAAAGCTATTGAAATGCATATTAAGGGGAAAAGGAAAAGCATTATTTTTATAAGGTAAGTGGACCGGTTTCCCTACTTGTTATTTTGTCCCGCTTATATTTTCCCAGCCACGTCTAACTAAATGTCACGTCATATGCAGTAAAGAAATATTATATCGCAGACTAAGCCAGTGAAACAGACCCACGTCGGCTTTCAAAATAAGTTTGGCTCGTCGAATTAATATGTCTTATCAGATAAAATAATGAGTTAGATTGATAATTTTTCAATCCATTAAATGATAGATCGATCTGTTTCACCTAATGATGGATTGTTGTGGATAGGAGCAGGTTGCGGGTCGTCCCGTCCATAGTCACCAAATTACACGTAATTCTGTCGGATTGACTCGTTTTGTTATCTAAAATAGATTATTGAATTGGTCATTGGTGTTTTTGAACCCGCCTAGGGCCAGTCAACGCACCTAATGGTTGGTTGTGGACTGACCGATCCAGCTAATCCGTTTTGACATCTTTATTATAATCACGAATTAACTAATTTTAGTCAAATATGGAACATTGAATTTAATCACTAGATTTATGTGATCGACATGATTTGTAGTTTATCACGTTCAATTCCAAGAGTTTACCTGACATAAATTTGAATAATCGTGACGGTGATGGATGTAATGACACGGGAAAAAAGAATTTAAAAAGGAAAAAAAAAACAGATCCATAACAGAGATGACATAGGGTGTCGATTTGTCCAGTTTGCGCCCATAAAATGCAAATCCTACCAATAACAAAAAATCAAATCTAAAATAATTCTTTTTTCTAGCGAAATAAATTCGTACATGCACCCCTCCACGTGGCCATAACTCTTCACACACACGCACACACTATTTTGTTCAAAATTAATAATAAAAAAAACTTCAAACTTAATACCTAAGAAAATAAATAAATAAATAAATAAATAATGATAATATTTTTTTCCGAAATAAAGAAATATTTTCTTTCCTCTACTCACCAAAATCTAGGCATTGAGCGGCACCTCCCGAGGTTCAATTCCAGCTATCCTCCCTTCAGAAGATTATTTTCAGGAAAAATACAACTGTATACTGTCTATACAAAAAGACATTTGATTATATATACAGGGGAAACTGGTGGGTGTTAAGCTCACCGATGAAAATCTGGTGCTTCGGTGTTTTTTCCGTGTTTTGAATCCATGTGTTCTTGGTGGGTAAATTTTTTTTTTAAATTTTTTGGTATTGATTTTGTGTTGAGTCTATTTGTGTTTGTTTGTGGTTTTTCTTCTTATTGTGTTTTTGCCTCTTTGTTTCAGCTTAATGGGTGTAATATAAACTCTCAGACTGAATACGAGTACGAAAGATACCAACTTTCATATTGCTTTTGTAGATTTTGTACAAGATTCGATCTTTCTAGCGAGCTTGCTGGGAAATTCAATAGTACATAGATTAAATTATGGCCTTCGATCAGAACTCAATACCCAAATCTTTGCGCCCGCTAAATATAGTAAGAACTATGGCTGAGGACCCGCGAATTGCACCATCTGTGACTTCATCGGGGAAGCCTATAGAAGGGTTTTACTCAAACACATCTACCGATTTAGGGGGTAGCCCCGGATCCAATCCTGTTGTTTATTATCCTGCACCAGTCCCTGATGCTCAGTTTATAAATCTAGGTTTGAACAATGCGGTTCCTGGAGTAGCTAGGTGGGTTCAGAATGTCGTACCGCCGCCATTTCAACCAGGTGTTGTGGGTCCCACAGTTAATTCAACAATAGGGTACACTTGTGCCCCTCCCGTGGGAACACGGGGCGTGGGCTCTGATCATACTAGTGATGAGGGTGGTGATGATTCTGTCTCAGGGCGGAAGGTTAAGTTTTTATGCAGTTTTGGTGGGAAAATATTGCCTCGACCAAGTGATGGGGCGTTGAGATACGTTGGTGGACAAACTAGGATAATTAGTATGAGGAGAGGTGCAAGTTTTGGTGAATTAGTTCAGAAAATGATAGATATTTGTGGGCAGAATGTGGTGATCAAATATCAGTTGCCAGACGAGGAACTTGATGCGCTAGTGTCTGTTTCAGGTCCTGATGATCTTGAGAACATGATGGATGAATATGAGAAGTTAATTGAGAGGTCTTCAGATGGGTCTTCTAAGTTGAGAATCTTTTTGTTTTCACCTTCTGAGATTGAGAGTCCCGTCCCCGTACATATTGGGGATTTTCAGGATGGTGGACAGAAATATGTTGAGGCAGTGAATGGGATTATGGATGGACTTAGTGTTGCTGGTCAAATTGCTAGGAAGGAGAGCATTGAGAGTGCTGCTTCTGCTCAGAATTCAGATTTGAGTGTTACTGAGGGTGCTGAGAGCTCTAGCCCTGCTCAGGGAGAGGCTCATGGTCTGCCATTCAACTTTGGATTATCGCCCATGGGAAATCCTGTTGTGGCGCTGGAGACAAATTCTAGAATGACGTATGCAGATCCTAATCCGGCTCCACATCTCGATCCTTCTGCCGCTTCATTGAGCATTCCAATGGCTATAACTGGGCCCATGGATGCTTTAGGTCCATCTCCTGAACAAGAGGTTGAAAGACCTGTTCCTCTTACTGTCCCCCATTCAGTACAGGGAATGGCTTTTCCAGCTGCTCCTTACATGCAGACTTATGTTGATTCTCATCGGGAAACTCTAAACCCTGCTAGCTATCTGCAATATCCTTCTCAAATGGGGTTCCCTTCACAGATTTTGCAAGCAATGTCTCCTGTATACACCCAACAGCCCATCCCCTCTGTAGCTCTACCTCAACAGTATACACCTTCTATGCATATGACAATGAATTCTAGTGCTGTTCCTTCTCTGATTCAGCCGCGACAAGTTCGTGTGGAGCATTATCCTGCAGAACATGCGGTGGCTCACAGGGTTGTCCAACTTCCACCTGAACATGGGCATAACTTGCATCCTGCTCAGGCTCCGTCAGTATATAACTGGCATCAAATTTCACATCCTGAGCAAATAAACTTTTCAGAGGGTCCTCCGCAACCAGTTTTAGTTTCTGACGTAATTCCTAGATTTGAAGACTGTTATATGTGTCAAAAAGCTTTGCCACATGCTCATTCAGACACAATAGCTCAGGAGCATAAAGATTTTCCGTTAAGCACCTTGTCTGACTCAAGATCAGTATATCGTAGTCTGCACTTGGATGACCGTGGACGCGCAATAACTAGGCCTGCTGTAACTGGACCCCTTTCGGAAGGGTTCACAGAACAAGTAGCTACAGGGGCACTGCCAAGAGTTGCAGGTAATGAGGATCGTGATCGTGAAAGTGGATATGTCCAGACAGAGGGAAGTGGGGTTTCACGGAAGTTTGAGGAGCAGAATATGGAAGAGAAAACTAATCATCAGAAGCCTGAAATTCCTGAACATTCTAAGGTGACGTTTCCCCTAGGCATGATGGCGACTAATGTGGTTCAATCTCCATTCGGTATGCTTGTAACTAATGCTCCTCTACCAATGCAAGCAAATATTGTCCAGCCTCAACGCCAGGTTGTACAGGGAACGGCAGTTAGCATGCCTTTAAATAATGATTTTGTTCCCATTGGGTGCATGCCATTGCAGACTTCAGATGATGTCTTTGGTGTAGCCCCAGACCACTTTGCAAGTAAACTTGCAGGTGGAAATCCTAGAGATGATTCTCCTTCTTCGGCATTTGACCAGCTGAGACAAATTGATGGGAGATTGGAAAATCTCCATGTACGCCCATCCGAAATTTTAGTTGATAATGAGCAGGTCAAATCTGTTGCTGAGTCTAGAGAGAGAGACATACTCGAGTCACAACAGAGGGACGGTGGCATTCCATGGCTGCCATCAAGAATGCCTGGTGATAAAGAAACTTTTACAGTCGAGGGAAATAACACATCATCTATGTGTCCATCTTCTAGGGTTGGAGAAATCCCGGACAACTCAGGATCATTATTTAGCAACCAGGATCCCTGGAACTTAAGGCTTGATTCTCATTTCCCTCCTCCCAGGCCTATTAAAATTATTAGGGAGAATGCAGGGCCTGGCAATTTCTTGAATCCAGTGATAGAGACTCCAGTGGACAATGCAGCTTACCCACCCAGAGGAAATTTGAATCAAGATTTCAATCTGAATCATGTATTGTCCGATAAAGGTGACAAGCTATTCTATTGTTACATTTTGGTTTATATCGGTCCCTTGTGTGGTTGGTTACTCACGAGCTTATACTATTTTTGTTAAAGTTGATTCAGATGAATTGGTAAAGCAAGAACTTCAAGCTGTTGCTGAGGGTGTAGTTGCTTCTGTTCTTCACTCATCTGTCCCATCAAATCCGAACCTATCACCAAATGCTTGGACCGATTCTTCACCTATGACCCAGCAAAATGGTGAAGTTCAACCACCCTATGCAGAAATGCAGCACAGGGATAAATTTGAGGTTTGTGTTTGCCTCTTCTCTTTCTGGTATGAGCACCTGAATATGTAAATTATGTGCTTCCGGAATTACATGTTCCTACAATTTTATCTTTCAGGAAATCAAGGCCAAATCGCCCGAAAAGATAAACTTTGGGTTCCCTACATCTGATTGCAAGGGTCGGTTGCAGGTATCCTTCCGCCTTAAAAATGATATTCTTTTATGATCCTTAAATAGTGTAGGGGTCAAATTTTGCCACTTCATGCTGTGTTGTCTGTCTGACCTTTTCATCCTTTTCCTCCTTTCTTTGTGTCAGATTATTAAAAATAGTGACCTGGAAGAGCTAAGAGAATTGGGTTCTGGTACCTTTGGTACTGTTTACCATGGAAAGTGGAGAGGTACGGATGTTGCAATCAAACGCATCAATGATAGATGTTTTGCCGGGAAGCCTTCAGAACAAGAACGCATGGTCAGTGATCTTGTACATCACTGTGTTGATGACTTCGAACATCCAATGATTGCCTCCTTTTTTTATTCATTTTTTATTTTTTAAATGCTTTGATTTATGTTTCGTAAAATAATCAGAGAGATGACTTCTGGAATGAGGCAATCAAGCTGGCTGACTTGCACCATCCGAACGTGGTTGCGTTTTATGGGGTCGTGCTTGATGGTCCTGATGGTACAGTTGCGACTGTTACCGAATACATGGTGAATGGGTCATTGAGGAATGCCTTGCAGAAGAGTGAGAGGTAATAATTGATCAAATCACACTGTAGTACTTAATTACTAGACTAGGACCTGCGATATGCGTTTTTTCTTTGCAATTGACTGCCTGGACTTGGTATCCACCCGAATTCTGAATCTTCTGTAGTTCTTTTTTTTTATATATTTTATTTATTTATAAAAAAACCAAGTTATTGCTCTCTCAAATCTTGATGTTGAGGTGTATGCACATATCCTGTTATCTGCAATAACACTCACATGAACAACCAAAATGTTCCAACTTTGGGTGTGCTACCTGAGAAAAAACTAAGATATAACCCTTCTCGTATCCAGAATTCTCGATAAACGCAAGCGTCTTTTGATTTCCATGGATGTGGCCTTTGGGATGGAATACTTGCATGCAAAGAATATCGTACATTTTGACTTGAAAAGTGACAATTTATTGGTTAATCTCCGGGATCCACATCGCCCAATATGCAAGGTATGTACCTGAATTCGTCTTGCGTTTTTTAGTTGCTTACACGCGTTAAAAAAGTCCTTATTCTGCCCCATCTCAATTTTAACATTGTGATCTCTATGTCATAAATATTAACGTGATGAAAACTCGGTGGTTTGGTGTTGTGTATGCTAATTTGTATGCATACATCCGTGTGCATGTTAAATTTAATTGAAGCGTTATACATGCATGCAAGACTGCCATTAGCTTGTTATGATGTTTGGCCAAATGCTTGAGCACTTGTACAGTGAAATCAAGTGGGAACTTAGTAGATAGCTGCATATTCTGATTGAATCTTGGATTATGGAAGCTGTGCCATCGGGGAATCTGGTTCTGTTGATGTGCTTTCAAATTTAGCTCTGGGATTGATGGCCACAAAACAAATGATGATGATGATTATAATTCTTATTTTTATATTAACCGTTGTGGCATTGGCTTCCAAAAAATTTTCAGAATCATAACAACCCACTGCTACAATTACACGGATTGGAAAATTAAGGGCAATGAGCTAGATGGTTTCACTGCTATTCTGGACAACTTTGCACATTTCAAATTATAAAGTAGCCTTTTCTATTAGTTTATCAAGGCTCCAGACCAATCTGGTATTGCAATCAGCTTAGCTGAATGTTATTATTATTCTATGTCCAGCTTCTTGACATAGATATAGAGAATTGCATTTAACATAATTTCAGACGAGAAGGGGTAGACCTAGGAAAAGTTTAACTTTTCCCATGAGTGGAATCAGCAAGACGGAGGGGAAATCTTGTTGTGCACCAATGAAAACCATGTGACCATGCGTGAAACCTGAAGTTTCATTCTGGAAATTTTCATTATTGTGTGGTGGTTATTTAAAGCTCCTAGTTCAGCTACTTAGTTTGTTTAAACATGACTACTGGACAGTTTAGTTGTATTTTACACTTTATGTCGTTAGGCTCAAGAATCTTAGTTGTTCGTGAATGTAATGGTAGAGGGAGAGAGAGAGTTGGGGAGAGTGAGGGGGACTGGAAGTAGAAGAGAGAAAATATTAATTATATTGTTGTCAAAATCTGTTTGATGTGATCGAGTAGACAATGTATGGGCCTGTTAAATTATTTTTTTTTTAAAAAAGAAAGTAGATAAATGACTGCTAATGAAATGCATTAAATAAAACATTCCATGTAATCACGATCAAATCAAATTTAAAACTTCCCCTTCTGTTTCTGTATATGCCTGAGATGGGTTTATAGTGTCCTTAGTTTATGTTCCGCAGCACAATATTTGATAAATAAAAATGGAAGTGGTAGTCGTACAAATTTACTGGTGATATCTGCAAAAAAAAAATGAGTGGTGAGAAACTGGTTTAAAAGTAGTCCAAGTACATCGTTTGTACCCTGAAATTACCTTGAACATCATCTTTTATACATTATCTTTTATGAAATTACCTTAAATAAAAATGGAAGTGGTAGTTGTACAAATTTCACATGATGTCTGTGTTCTAGCCTTCATTTGTCTTGATCACTTGTAGGTTGGTGACCTGGGGCTGTCCAAGGTGAAATGTCAGACGCTAATATCAGGTGGCGTGAGGGGAACACTCCCATGGATGGCACCAGAACTTCTTAATGGCAGCAGTAGCCTTGTTTCTGAGAAGGTTTTTCTTTAATTCTTTTAAACTTCGAAGATCACTCTGCACTGAACTAACCTCCAACTTGGAACCAAATTTGTACTTTGATTCCACGAATGATAGATGTTTCCACATAAAATGTTAAGAGTATGTTAATGGGAAGAAAGGGAAAAGGGCAGTGCAAAAATGTAATTTCTGGATAATTAAATGCAAATATCAATATATTTTCAGTTGATAGGCCCTGCATCCGCATTCATCTTCGATATTTCTTTAAGTTGGATTCTGTTCTTATGGCTTCATTTGCAGGTTGATGTGTTTTCATTTGGAATTGTGATGTGGGAACTTCTAACTGGAGAAGAACCATACGCAGATTTGCACTATGGAGCCATCATCGGTATGACATTCATACATTTCTGATACGAACCTCTTGTAGGGAACAAATTCGGTTGCTTATATCCGTTCATGATATAATAGGTGGTATTGTGAGCAACACATTGCGTCCCCCCGTGCCCGAACCATGTGATCCAGATTGGAGAGATCTAATGGAGAGGTGCTGGTCATCTGAACCATCGGAGAGGCCAAATTTCACTGAGATTGCTAATGAATTGAGGGCCATTGCGTCTAAGCTCCCACCTAAGGGACAACAGCAAGTTTTGTCAACAAATTCTCATGTCAAAAGCTGATTCTAGGACGTATTGTCTGAATTTGTATTGCGGAAACTTGGCATGTAAGATGAATCCACACGTTTAGCTCCCAATACTGTTAGAAAAAGATTAGGAAGTTATAGATTCATATACTGATATTTGGATTTCAAAAATTTTCAACTATCCTAAAAGAAGGCTTTGATTTTCGGTTTGATTACCACAATAACCCGGTTGAAATCAAAAAATATATCGAATATAACTAATTTGATTTCGAACTCGATAACAGCTAATTCGAAATTCATCTTCGACTTGTTTGCATCCCTGCTTGTTTACATCCTACTCCGGACACAACAAATTGAATTGATATTGCTGATTTTTTTTTATTTTTTAAAAATATTTTTGAGCGTATTTAAGTATGAAACTTTTTCAAGTTCTTGGTTTAAATTTGATCTTGTTTTGTTGCGTTCGACCTTTGCATCAAGTGAGATCACGCGACTCTGAAGTAACACAATGATTTAAGTAAGCGCTGTGGTAGCATCTTTTTTCATGACATGAACACTTATCATCAGTTTGCCAAGATAACAAATTTGTCAGCATCTAAGGTTTTATACAAGTGAAAACAGTTGAGAGACAATTAGCTACTGTATATAGAACCCAATAAAGAGAATAAAAACAGCCGAATATCGCAACAATACAGGGAGTGACTTTGTAAAAGTTGCAGATTTCTTTATTTTTTTTCTTTTTTTTCTCTTTTCATTTTTTTGGGGGAACTTGTAACCTTGTGCTTGAGAGAAACATTTACAAAATTGCTACATAGAATCATGAAAAATTCAGGGTAGAGTTGGGGACAGGATAGGTTTTGCAACTAAAAGCTCACCACAGTCACTGATGTACAATGTCTTAAGAGGTCTGTTCCAGGTTGCGCGAGCGGTTTTAGCTCTTTCGTCCCCTATGAACTCCGCGAATTCGTTGTATTGGCGGATTCTTTCAGGTGGTTTATATGTCGGAATGGAAGCCACGGCTGTGACCACATCAAGCCCTGTAGAATACAGCCTCATATTTTAAGAGCATTCTTGTAACATATAAAGTATAAACAGAGTACAAACAGAAGTTTTGCTCTATGTTTTCAACGTATAAACTGTTTATCGGTAAACTAGTTACATGCATCATGATAGGGCTATCAACATACTGACTACCAAGAATTCACAAAAGATTTGATTTGAAACAGGCGCTTATATGCGCATCTCCATTTAAACTATTTGGCAGCGAAAATGTCAGCATTTACTCATCCTCAAGTTTAGTTCTCTGCTGGAAACACATGAGGGATGTATCAAGTATCCCAAGAGGCATGAATCTTGACTCGAGAACTCGCTGATGCGCGAATGAGAAATACACAAAACTTAAAACCATCCAGAACTCTAAAGAAATTATGCTTTCATCACAAATTTATGAGATGAGTTGATGTCAAAAAGTCCTGATATCACTCAGGATCAGAATTCATTTATTTTAGGGGCATGAAAAACAATCAGGAACATACCAAGAAAACCAAATTCGTCTGTATATAAAAATTTTAAGCCTACCACCACCTAAATTCCTGCTAACTTCATCTCTGCAAACAATTCGGTTCACCGGTTCAAACATATATCATGATTCATAACATCTTCTATCACACCATCTCACCAGTCACCTCTAAATTTTGTGACACAGATTCTTATGCATGTCAAAAGTATTACTTTTTATGAACTGACGCCACTCGTCTCAGGCTCAAGCTTAGTCTTAAGACAAATATTCATTTATTCAACATATAAAGATGAGATTTTTAGAAACTGGATTCAAAATTTGCAAATAAAGATTGAAAGCACCGGAAAATGAGCTAAATAACAAAAAAAATTAGAAGAAATAAAATCAACCCACCTTCAAGAACTGACCCAAAAACAATGTTGTTCTTATCAAGCCGAGGACACGGCCCAGGACCAGTAGTAATCAAGAATTCGACATTATGGTAATCGGTATTCAGCTTCACATCATCGTCATCATCATTCTCCGACAAGCACAATGACACCACACCAGGCCGCGAATGCTCCAACAGAAAAGCCTTGGAATCAACAGTCTCGGCATTTCTAACCAATCGAACAGGCGGCGTAACTTCCCCTTTATCCTTCCTCCCCTGCCGACCCGCCGCGAAGTATTCTCCGGGGAATATCTTGTGAATCAAAGTGCCCTTGTAGCTGGAGCCGCAGGAGCCGGTGCACATGGCTTTGAAATTGGAGACGGTGATTGGGAGGAGATTGCCGTAGAGTCCGAGGACGAGGCGGCCGACGGGCTCGGAATCGGTGCAGAGGGATAGGTCGTACTCGCCCAGCGTACGGCTCTGGAAGTAAGACGGGCAGAGGCTGAGGTCCAGGAAGACCCTGTCGGTGATTGAGATGTCTGGGGTGGATGCGGCGGATAGTGGGGCGGAGAAGGGGAGTGTGGTGGAGAGGTAGAGAAGAGAGCGGCGACTGAGCGGAAGCTTCTGGTGGTGGCGGAGGGGCGGCGGGAGAGGTGTCGGTGGTTGAATGGCGCTACACTTTGCTGGGATGATCATTTTACGGATAATATGTTTTTGGATATGAAATAAAATCCAGTATAAAAATCATCGAATAAAATTATTAATATTATTATATATATTCTTGGAGGAAATTTTAATTTCTATAAAATATATATAAGAAAAAAGTAATCTTTGTAAACAGTTTCAAGTTTTGTTATGATATTTTTGTTCATATTCAATCATCAATGAACATTTTGTTTGTTTTTCGCGAACGTCGAATATATTTCAGGTGATCATGGCAGCACTCAAAGCTAAAAGATTAATTATACTCATATGAATCTTCAACTATATTAAGAATTCTTCAGTATGGGAAAATTTGTAGTCTTAAGAGCGGTGGATACTCATACAAGAGAGTTTGGATATCATTCACAGGCTTAGCTAAGTTTATGAATTCGGCCTCCTACAACACCAACCATTGTTCAATTCTCCCTATATTGAATGTGATGCTTTCCTCTTTATTTTTCAGGAGAAGGGAAAACTTTGGAGCTTCAACTGACAAAGAGCATTTGTACCATGGCTTCTTCTTCATGATAGGAACACTCTTGTGATGAGAACAAACCCCGGAATTCGCGTCTTCGGATTTGTGCAGCGCACAGCTGCAGTTTCTGTGATAAGGCCTTCGCTCTTTCTCCATTTGGTAAACTGACACGCCTCCGTTGAAGCATTGAAGCATTATATCATCTGCAATGGTGTTCATTTCTCCCTCTCCCTCTCCCACTTTTTGTCTTTTGATTGGTGAGAATGTGAACTTTCCTGAAAGTTAATGACATATTTAATGGAATTCAAAGAGGGGATCGGAGCAAGTTTGGAAACCTTAAACTTCCAGATTTAGAATCAAAGGATGCAGGATATTTGTCAAAGGGTTGACCCCGTAGGATCCCATTCCATATGAGTCAGAGGCTCATTGGTTCATGCAGGGTTAAATCGAGGGATGTGCACGAGTAGGCAGGGACCTGAGAGAGGAAACAACATGGTCCAACCCCCAGAGCATACCCCCAAATATTTCATTGAGGAATATGCTCCACACGAGAATCGAACCCGCAACGCTGGGGAATTTCTTCCCACATTACCTCAGGCCTTATCAACTCGCCTGTGCCCCTGTGGGCAGATGCAGGATATTTGTCGGTATGCATGATGCCGAAATGGTAGCATAGCTTGGACAAATGATTTGACTGTTTTGAGCATTGAATAGACGGATCCAACAAGGTAGGGGAGAGATGGTCTTTCGAAAAATCCATTCAATACCCGCTCCCCCGGGCTTTCTCAAATTCGTTGCCTCGTCTTGTTTTTGGTTTGCTTTGACTCACAGCACAAAACAACGAGGCTTCCAGTTTTCTGTCAAGAACCTGAACTTGTTTTTTGTTCCGTCTGTTTAGAACCATTTTTATGAATTTGATCTCGAAACACTTTGTTTATTAATTCTCGTGGTAGAGAAAAATATAGTGTGATTATTCATTTATTTGCATTGTTTTGTTATTCCTGTGAAGATTGGAGAAAACAATGCAAACTGACGAAAGGGTCTTCAAGTGATCCTTGATGCTTTGCAAAAATGGAAGAAAACTCGATTTATTTTCCTTGGGAATTTTGTGTTTTAAAACTTTTGGATGTTACAAGTTACAACCAGGTTTCCAGCAAGGGCTCAAAATCTTGACTTTTTTTTTCTACGAGAAAATTTAGTTTGTCAGAAATTACGGTTATTATTACTAGTAATTTAAAATTTTGAAACTAGATTATTTTCAAAATATGAGCTATTAACTCTTCGTAATTTCAAATCTTAAACACACATTTTCGTAATTTCAAATGTTAGTAACGCGCATCATTGCTAGTTTCGTTTTGTAGCATCCACTATTGAGAATGATCATGTTTTTCTAATTACAATTTTGACTTTGTGAATTTTATTTGACTAAATGAGTATTATATTTATGTACTCAAGATTTGAATCAAATGAAGTTAAAAATTAAAAAAAAATTTAAATGAGATTGTTTACAATCTCAATTTTACGGGAGTTGTGTATTTCACTTCAGTATCACTTTCAACAAAAAGAGAACCTCCATGATTCTAGTGTTGGAAAAATACTTAATTTAAGGGAAAATTGCAAATTTAGTCCTGTATGTTTGTCACTTTGCGATTTTGGTCCTTTATGTTTTCACATTTCAGTTTTAGTCCTGTATGTTTCGATTTTTGGCAATTTCGGTCCTTTTTCTTCGAAAATGCTGACGTGGCACTGTACACGTCAGCTCCACATCAGCATTGAATTTGTGCCACGTCAGCGCCACATCGGAAAAAGGACTAAAATTGCCAAAAAAATAAAGATAGCGGACTAAAACTGCAATCTGAAAATATAAAGGACCAGAATCGCAAAGTGATAAACATACAGGATCAAAAAAGCAATTTTCCCCTTAATTTAATATGAATATATTTTATTCTTGCAATAATTGAAGGTTTAATTTTTATTTTTTTTTAATTACGAAAATCAAAGGTTTTTATATTTATTCGTTTGCCCGGTTTGTATCAGAACGTTGGCCTTGATCTCATTTGAATCATTATTTGCTTTACGAAATATCACATAAATAATTGTAAATTATTTTTAAACTTCTTTTTCTTTCCCCAAAAATAATAATAATAAGGAATTGTTTTAGTGATGAGTACGCCGTACAAACTCTTTTCGTCGTGATTCACAAATCACAATATATCAAAAATATTTTTGAATTTTACAACATTTTTTATGCCCTTTTCGTATCACGTAACCAAGAATGTTTGCACTTGCAACAACGATTTTCTTGGATCTGCCAACATTTTTGTATTGCTCTTATTTTACCGACAAAAAAAAGTGAAAAGAATTGAATGAAAACCACTCAAATTAAGGGTGCTCGACGAATATCGATTCTGTTAAAAGACATTGATAGTACTCTCCGAAACTAGCTATTTACGATCGAATGATATTTTAATCTATGATTATTTTTTTTTTCTAATGCTTTCAAATTTGGAGACAATGAGCTAGGCCCAGATGCAACCATTCTTGTTAATTCATTTTGCGTTTTGATATATATACAATCTTAAAAATTTTCAGTTACTTAAAATTTTGATCGGTTGTTTATAATTTACATGCATGTTTTGAGTTCTAAACATTAATGGAAAATTAATTGAATGTACATGCACAAAGTAAAATCCATGCACCCTTAATTATTGCCGAAGATGAGAAACTCAGATTTACATTCACAAGAAAATTCGATCGAATACACAGCAAGAGGAATCACTCCTCCTGGAATAGTTATATACTCACTTTAAGCTACGCCGTACAAGAAAAAAAAAAAAAAAAAAAAGAAAGAAAGAAAGAATCTAACCAGTTCTTTTTTTTTTTTTTTTTTGAGTACTAACCAGTTCTATTTAAGCTGCTGCTCACCAATGTAACTATATAGTATATACTCACTTTTGCTACCCCTAACAGATGAATTGCAAATATGAGAAGAAGAGATGGGAGAAGCTGATTCGGAAACAACACAATCTTTCCCGATTTTTCGTTTGGGGAACGAAAGGTTCCTCCGGCCTAAACCGGAATGTGAACATTTGTCTTTCCGATTATGCAGTGCACATGAACAATTGCGATGGTATGGCCTCCGCTCGATGTCCATGTCGCACAACGACAAGCTTCCGTCAAAGACACACCGAAACATCATGTCTGCTGATCCGGTGCCCATCCTCTTCCTCTCTTTAGTGCTTTCTATTATCTACCGCGACGTTTGCCTTTTGTAGTTCATGTTTCTTGTACTCGAGGGTTTATATATTTAGAGAAAAGGGTTGGTTCAATGAGTGATGATTATAACTATGGTAGTGTTAGGAGTAACCTAGAGATTGAGAGTGACCCTTTGGTATGGAGCATATTAATTAGGGAATCACTTAGTTCTTTGTGGCAATTAGTCCAACACTTTTTACTAAGGAAAACTCTTGATTCCTACTTGTGGGGAAGACTGACGAAAGTCACCATGTTTTTGTTTCCATTTGTTTGAAAATATGTTTGCTCCTAGGATGCTTCGAGTTTCTACAGAACTAAAGGTTCTTGTGCTTTACTATGTCTTCACTTGATTCTTGATGCTTTATGCACATAAACATTCAGACAATTTTTACTTGAAACTAGAGGTTTTCATTCTAGAATTCAAATGTATTCCCCTCTGATATTTATTCGTTTGTCCTACGTTATCAACAATCACGAAACCAACAAGTAGTAATTTTAGTTCTTTTAGTTTCATTTCATTCCACTAAAACAAACTCTTGTCATCCCCATCGTCTATGAATTATATTATATCAAATAATATGAGACAAACCGAATTCAATTAAGAATAAGTATTTCAATAATAATTGAAAAAAAATACATTTTGTCAATCTACATGGTTTATATTTCCAAGTTTTGTTTAGAACTTTGATGTGAATCAACGATGATGCTTTCGGGCTTTGTGTTAGTTTTGTCTTTTCCCTTGTTTGGAGTACCACACATACTTTTCAAATTGGTAGTTTACAAAGCTTCAATGCAACACAAAACTTGGGCCTTGATGTGGCTAACTTGCCTTTCATTTTCAAGCCCAAAAAAAGATGAATATATTTTGCTTAAACATCACAAACAAGAAAACACTTTAACAAGTTGATGCAGTATACACGCCTAAACAAACATCGATTTCCATGCATATAGTCATAGATAACATATGGACCAACATGGTTAAAGTTCAATATTCTTCTAAGACGGAGTCCAAATGTAAACCTGGCCTCCACTTGTAGCCGCTGCAAGCATCCCGACATTGCATGGATGCGCATCAAAACGACATGGAATAGCGGAAACCAGTTCACTTTCCAAGGTAGTGACAATTTTTTCACTGGCGACAGAGATGACATCAATTCCTCTCTTCATATTACCAATGAAGACATACGAGTCGTCCCAACCCCATACACCTCTGAATCCAAATCATTAAAAAAGGAAATGCGAATGAGCGATGATTTGTTCATATCCAATCCATCAAGATCGCAACTTAAATAAATCATATTCATGTTGATAATACATAAATCATTCGATCAGATTGAAAGTACATGATAATAATAATACCAATAGGGCTCAACTTTAGTGACTGAGAGAAACATCTTACCTAAATGTGGAAATCCATCTTCCTGTTTGGTTGTAATGGAAAACCATCGACGTGTCCTTGTAATTTGCACCACTAAATAAGCCAACTTTGTTATCCATGCTGCACAAACAGATGAAAATTTTCAAAAACTTGTTTAAACAGAAGTGATCAAGGCCACTGAATGAGCATGAAGAAGATCGCAAACAGCATCTTGAAATTTTAAGATTTGCAGAATACATTCTAATTGACTAAGCATTTAACTAAAAACTCCACAAAAATGAAAACTATCATATAGTTGCCTTATTCTGTAAGAAAGATAACCCCGTACAAACCTTGTAGTTACCAGACACTTCCCAGATGGTGAAAAGTAAGCAGATTGTACGGCTTTTTCATGCTCAATAGTCTTCAGGGGCTTTGGTTCATCTGCACTCAAGAATCTCAAATCCCAAATGCAAGCAGTGCCATCTGTGGAACCCGTAACCATGATATTACTGTTTTCTGAGTTAAAGTCTAGGGTGTTAATCCTATTTTCATGCAAATCACATGAAGAAATGGATTTTCCTGCTCTCAAATCCCATAACTTCATTCCTCCTCTGCCTTCACTTAAGTATAAGGACTTGTTGTCGTGTGGATTTAGGGACATAGAGTATACAGTGTATTCACTGGCATAAACCATGTCGAAAACCTCTTTCTCAATATCCAATAACCTCACAAACCCATCATAGCAAGAACTGTATAACTGCAAAAGTCAAAATAAGGAAAACTCAGTGCTCCAATAACAGTAAACAGACCCAAACACATGAATATCGTATTGGGATGCAAGTAATACTGGTTGACCACTTTCCAGCAACAACGTGAAGGTTGTGTGCTGTCAAGCAAGGAAAATGACATAACAAGTACAAAAACACATTTCTTCCAGTAGATGCAACCACAAGATAGTTCCTGCATCGAAATTGTTTTACTTCTTGAGGTTGATATACAGAAAGAACAGTGCCTTAAAAAAAGCCATTCCGATGATTAAAATTTCTTTTACCAATAATCTTAACCAGTCTAATCCCAGCTTCTCAGCCAAAACCACTGCAAGAATGATTCTAAGTTTCAAACAAGTATCTTACATTCAGTTATTTAAAAAAAGCTTAGGAAATGAAATACATTATATAAATACACTGACTCGTGGTTGCAGCTACATTCAACTTCCTTTCTGGAGTCATTATTTAAAGTGAATAAATAAATGAAAACATAGCAGACGTTTGCTACTTAGTTTAGCCTTATACCCAACTCTTCAAATTTAGTTTTAAAAAAATTTAAAAGAACCAAATATATGTGCTATCATATAAAAACAATCATCAGACATGCTCACCTTCGAGATAGAAAATGGATCCATCACAATACCAGAAATCGGTCCTGAATGTGGGTGATAAACATAAATTCCACCATCATCCTCTTCTTTTGCTTCGACATTCCAAAACCCGATATCGCCAAACTTGTTCCCTACCACCAACATTTGTATATCAAGAGTTGGGAAAAACCTCAAATTCAAAATTTTCCCGGGCACCACTCTTGCTATATTCTCTTGATCCAATTTCAGGGCATCCACATGAACTGAACCGTACACCCTTTTCCGCGCCTTTAGTGACTCAAATGGTTTGCTTCTCCCCAAATTTTCCATGGAATCAGCGGGAAATACATCACTCTCAGGCAAAAGGGATTTTTCAGAGCATCTTAAAATGGTTGAAACAAGTGTCCTGTCTGAGGAATTATCACTAGTGCACGCATCTCTCATTGCAAGAGGCACTGGTTTAAGAAGGGAATTTGTGTATGTGAGGGTAGTCTTCAATTTCAGATTTTTCCTCTTCTGATTGTCGTAATCGATATCATCTTTCAAGCCACCAGCAGTAGATGCGTCAGGCGGCTCTCCACGTGTCCTCAGAGACCGGCGTAGCACCACAGGGGTTTCAGTTTTTGGTTTCTTTGTCGGACTACTTTTATAAGATTTACACAGAGCTCTGCCATGGCACGGATTTGATATATGATAGGTCAGTCAAAATATAGGCACATTCAAAAGGCACAAAATTACGAAGGAAAAAAAAATGGTTTCCACACGAAGTAATAGAATGCGAATGGCGCGCAAAATCACTAAAACTATAAAGACAAATAACGAGGTATGCAATTCCTCGAACAGGAAATCTACAGTCGTGAACTAGAAACAAATCGACCAACAAAAAAGTTACACACAAAAACACTTAAAAAGGAAGAAATCTGAAACCTTTGGCGTTTGGCGGCGGCGGAGAGTTCGTTCACTCGAGAGTGAATCTTAAGCGCCGCCAACATCTCGCCGTTGCGCTTTATGTTTTCCAGTCGTCTCCGCTCGTATTCCGTCATACGCTTAGTCATTCCCTTTTCTTGCTCGTGCTGCTGCAATCGGCTCACAATTTTCGGAGAGAGTTCTACGCGGCTGCGCGCGTTATGAGATCAGATATATGTAAATTGGCGGGAAGAATTAGGATTACGTGGCAAGTTTACGGCCGTTTAGAAAATTAGTTTATATATATAATAATTTTTGTGTGATTTTGGGTTGAGTCGACGCTACCGACGGGTAGTATCCCGTGGGTGACGTGGCGGTTCATGATTGGTTAAAATCAGTGGGTCTCACGTGATACCCACTATTTTTAACCAATCATGAGGTTACACGTCACCCGCAGGGTAGTGCCCTGCAGGCGCCATGTACTAAACCGTGATTTTGAAACCTGGAGGCCAAATATATTTTTGTACTAAAACACGACTTTGTCTATGCTAGCACATGGACACTGCCCATGTGCTAGATCCAAGGGCCCATATTTTTTTTCATTTGAGATGATATCATTTAAAATAATATCATATCAAATGCTAAAAATAATGTATCGTTGAATCCCATCTGGGCACCACTCTAATGGGGTAGGATAGACAAGATCCTAAAACACGGAAGAGTCGATGCTGGCATCAGAGTAGTACCTCTGATGCCAGATCAACGGCCCGGATCTTGTTTGCAAGTCAAATCATTTGACCTGCAACAAGATCTGGGCCGTTGCTACCCCCACCCGGGCATCGACTCTTCCCTAAAACACACCACGAGTTTTTGAAGATGTTCAAAGATTTCTTACACACCTTGTTGCAGAGGATCAAAATTGTATGTAAATATACATAATTTATATTTGCGAGACAAATTTTATATATATATATATAACATTTTTCGTCAATTTATCTGATCTTTGTAATAAAAATATAAAAGATCAAAAAATCATAATGATAACTACATGAGGTATGAACAAACAAAGAAACTATACATAAACGATCAAAGGCAGAACAAAAACAACTACGCCAGGCGAGAAGCAAAGAAAACATAAAATGAAACCTATCTCCTATACTCTTTGGAAAAATAAATTATCACTTTGTATGATACACTTGTTCGACAGATTCTTTGATCATATTGTTAGACAGTGTAGTGTTGTTGGATTGTTTCAATGTCCAGTCCCTTTAGCTTCACTACCGATTCGACGTGTCCCTTCAGAGTGTGAAGCTCCCTCAGCCTGTTGTAACATGTTTCAGATAAGACTGTTATCAAGACTGATGTTTAAATCAAGGATCATGCACGATTCCAAAGTTTTCGAAAATTTTTAAACTACCCCATGTCGTGTTTAATGAATCTTGAAAGCATATAGGACCTCTTTGTGATGATGATTTTATAGTTCTGTTTGTACCTTGCGATTTCAGCTCTTCTTTTGGCTTGCTCAGCGATTTCAGACAGTTCTCTGAAGTTGTTCTTGTCGTTCATCAGGCCTGCGGATTCGGTGTTAGATAGGCCGTGCAGGGTTCTTTGAGCCACTGCCCATTGTGCTTCTCTTTCACCCTTGCCATAATCCTTCTTGGTTGTGAAGGCGGTCTGTTTTTTAAAGAAAAAAGAGTTCAGATTCTTGAAGTCAGTACACTGGATAAAGAGAATTCAGCTGTAAGGATGCTTATTTATGGCATAATGTACCTTGTTCTGGATCATGGAATCCCAAGCCTTGCCACTCAACCCATAGCGAATGATGAATTTGAGAACGTCGAGTGGGAAATAAGTGACAATGCTGTAGATCCAGATCACTCCAGCCCATCCCCATCCGATGCCTTGAATTCTTGCAAATCCCCAGCTCGCGTATACAGCGATTGCTGTAGCCACCTGAAAACCCACGGCTTGTGTTTAGTCGAGGATTTCATTTGTTACTGTGAAAGATATTTAGTCTGAGCAGGATATTTACCAACTGGGCTATGAGGAAAGCGCTGACGAGTAACAGGCCAGGGCGTTCCACAAACGACCAGCTTCTTGATCTTGTGACAAATATGAGCGCTTGACTGACGATGCTCACTTGAAGATAAAGAGCTGCGGTTAGCTCATCAGTGCTGCCTCTAATAGATTTCACATGGAAGTGTTCCTATAAATAAATACCATGAGTCTCCTGAAAATCTAATGAAAAGATGAGAGAAGTCATTTTGAGTTATTGGCTGAAGAAAGAACATACTGTGAAGAAGTCAGTATCAGTTGCCAGGTAGAAGAACACGACCGTCATGAGAGCCATGTATGTTCCAAGAACAACACCAGTGGCAAAGATTTCCTTGAGCTTCCACGAATCTGGAACCGGAGATGGCTTTACCCTGTCCTTGGAGATGGTCATGATAGTTCCATCATTGAGAATTGCAATGACAAGAACCATGAATGGTGAGAAATCAAACTTCCAGATAAGGGCAATAAGCAAGAATCCCATAACAATACGGATTGTGATGGACACAGCGTATATGGTGTAATTCTTCATCCTCTGGAAAATGGCTCGGCTTGTCAGCACCGCACAAACTATAACACTAAGTCCAGGCTCTGTCAGAACAATGTCTGAAGCACTCCTGGCTGCATCAGTTGCATCAGCCACAGCAATGCCAATGTCTGCCTTCTTGAGTGCTGGTGCATCGTTCACGCCATCACCGGTCATACCACAGATGTGCTTCATCTCTTGCAGTCTCTTCACAATCTCATATTTGTGCTCTGCGAGTTCAAAACAAAACATCGCGTTCAAAATATATTTCTTCATTGCATATTCACATGGCCACCTCATCCACGTGTTTATTTGATGAAGTGATGCCTACCTGGGAAAACTCCAGCAAAACCATCAGCCTTCTCAATGAGCTCATCAACAGGGATTGAAGCAATCGACTCGTCCTTGCTCTGGCCAAGAAGGGAAGAAGATGGGTACATATTCGTTCCCATTCCAAGCCTGCGTCCAGTTTCTTTACCGATTGCTAGCTGATCACCAGTGATCATCTTCACATTGACACCAAGGTCAAGAGCTTTTCTTATTGTCTCTGCACTATCGTGCCTTGGAGGATCAAACAGAGGCAACAAGCCAACAAACTCCCAAGGTCCTCCAGTACTCTCTTTTGTTTTCTCAGGAATAGTCTGAAATCACAATGCAAGACGTGGTCACAGGTACGTTATCTACGCCAGTTATTTCTTGTATGAACAATGGCATATTTACGCTGCTTCATTTGGTTTGTCTCACTCACCTGTCTTGCAACACCAAGAGAACGGAGGCCACGATTTGCAAAACCGTCAATAATCTCATGAGCCTTTTTCTTGTCATCCCCTTGAAGCTCACAAAGTTCAATTATCTGTACAAGAATAGGAGGGGGGAAATGTAATGTCAGCAATCAATATTTGAGCCAGAAACAGGATCTATTTGTTAGTTATGGACAACTTTACGATCTATTTACTTGTTCAGGAGCGCCCTTGCTGCATCTGTGCCAGTTTCCATCAGAGTCATAATAAGTGATTGCAGTTCGCTTGTCCACTGGGTTGAATGGCAAGAAATGCACCTCTGTAATTCCTGCTCTTGCCTGAAACACTCCAAAACAGAAAATTAGTACACTAAGATATCAACTCTTCTTTTCAACAGGAGTAAAATATTTTTAAAAAATATTACCTCCTTGGGATCACTGAGCATGTTAACAATTGAAGTATCAATGGCATCCTGGTTCTCAATCCTGGAAGCCCTGGCAGCAAGCAAGAGAACAGTGTCCTTATCCATGTTCTTTGGGAAGGCCTCGACTAAGGTTTTATCGACAGTGAGCTTATTGAGTGTAAGAGTGCCAGTCTTATCACTGCACAGCACATCCATGCCAGCCATCTCCTCAATGGCCGTCATCCTTTTTGTGATGGCGCCTTGTTGTGACAGCCGGTGAGATCCGATAGCCATGGTCACTGACAAAACTGTAGGCATAGCAATTGGGATACCTCCAATAAGCAAAACGAGAAGATTGTCGATTCCTTCTCTGTATTTTCTTTGTTGGATAGGGTACATTACTACAATCTCAATCAGCATGCCAACACCAATGGAGCAGATACAGAAGTTACCAATGGCAGTTAAAACCTGATTCGAAAATAGACACCATTTCAAGGCAATTTAAAATATGAAACTTGTTCAAAATTTGGTCTCCCATTTTGATTCAAAAAACATATGATACCTGTTGGAAGTGTCCCACGTTATTGGTGCTGTCCACAAGATGAGCAGCCTTGCCAAAGAAGGTGTGGACACCGGTGGCGATAACCACAGCCTCGATCTCACCTTGCTTACATGTGGAACCGGAGAACACTTCATCACCAGGGTGCTTGGTTACAGGAAGGGATTCTCCCGTGAGGGCTGATTGATCGATCTTTAAAGGATCACCCTCCAGGAGACGAGCATCAGCCGGGATAATATCTCCCAACTTGACACTGATCAAATCTCCAGGAACAAGGATGGAGGCTTCTTGCTCACTCCAGTTTCCATCCCTCAAAACCTGCAAGCAAAATGAATCATGCCATCGAACAAAAGTCTTTGAGAAAGAACCACGGTTAGATGATTAAGGGTACCTTGGTTTTAGGCGCGAGACCAGCCATAAGGGCAGCTGCAGCATTTCCTGCATTGTTTTCTTCAATGAAACTGATTGTCGAGTTGATAATAAGAAGCACGATGATACCGACGAAATCTTGCCAATCCGGGGGCTTGCCCTGCATCGACAATAAAAATGAGAATCATATACTGAAGAAATGGTCTGGAACAGAACAAAACAAACAAGTAGAATTCAACATGATTTAAACATTACCCCTCCATTGGCCAAAACAATGGCCATAATGGCAGCACACTCCATAACCCATGAAAGAGGATTCCACATAAACCCCAAAAACTTGAGGATCTTGCTTTCTTTCTTCTCCTCGAGTTTATTATAGCCAAAAATTTGAAGCCTTTTCTCTCCTTCCTCCGACGTCAAACCCTCTCTCGTACATTTCAGCTGCGTGAAAACTTCCTCGATGGGAATACGTTCCTGTCATGCATACAAACATAAATCCTCAATCACATGATAAAAAAACTCAAGGCAATCACATGAACCAAAATTCCATTCAACCGAGAGATTCAACTATCGAAAAAATGACACTCACAAGGTCAAGTTGTTCATTCTTTATCTCTTCCAAGGAGGAGTCGGAGGCCATGATGTTGGCTCTTTTTCAAGAAAAAAAACATGCAAATTCCAATCAAACTCGACAAGAAAATTAAAGGAAGAAAGACTGAGAGCAGAAATGTCCCTCTATCTCCCTCCCTCCAACTTCAAATCAATGACCAAATCTCTCACGAAAATCCTGTTTCTTTTGGTAGTTTTTAGGCCTCCATGCAAATCAATGAACAAGCTCTTCAAATGAAGACAAAGGGATGTCTTTAATCCAATACAGAAGCCTCTTGTATTTTTATATTTCCGGCCATTTTTGGTTCCGATGATGAAGGGAAACCACACATTTGCTAACCTCTTGTGAAGAATGTGAGCATATTATTTTTGCTTAGCCATTAAATCAGCTATTACGTACGTTTCAGTTATAACGCCTTAATTATGACCCGCTAATCATGGAGTTCATCCCAGATTATTTATTTTCAATTTTTTACTTTACATTTTGTTATTTGTTCCTAAATTAAAGTAAAAATATTGATTTTTAATATTAGGATCCTACGATTACATGTATATTCTATTGAATGGAAAAATAGATATACGTACAGTTTAATAAAATATTTTATTTTGACTAACATGAGGTTTATCCTGTGCACATGTTGATCAAAAGAATAATAATAAAATTATCATGTAAGTTGAGAATATTTTGTAGAAAACAGTTAAATTCAATGTCTTTTTTTTTTTTTTACTTTTCAATTTAAAAAATAATAATTTTTTTTGAAAATAAAATTTGATTTTAATATAGTTTTTGGATAAATTTTCTACCTTGATCAAACTGAACCACCGAACTAATCATTCCATATGTTTTTGAAGCTTTTATTAATATAAATTAATAATTAATACAAATACAAATTAATAAATATTTTGTTCGGACTAATAGTCCAAAGTTTATCGATGTGCATGTTTAGCGGTTTCGAATTTCATGGTCATTGATGGGATAGAAGCCCAATTTGTTAATTAATCAAATAAGCCCAAATTTATAAGCCCAAGACACAAGGGCCCAAGCCCGCGAAGCACTCTTAAAACATCTATAAATAGACGTGTCTATCTTATATTCAGGGTACATTCTCATTTTTTCTCTCTAACTTGAGCTTTCTTATTTTGAGAGATTATCATTGTGTTCTTTGCTGACTTGAGCATCGGAGTGCCTACGCCGGGGAACCGCCCGGCGCCTCTGACGTTTGCTTGTGACGCAGGTGATGATCCACGAAGTTTTAGCTTACCTTACGCTGCAAGGTTCACCTTACGCTACAGGGTTCACTCTACGCTACGTGTTTACCTTACGTTACGAGGTTCACTCTACGCTACATGTTTACCTTACGCTACAAGGTTCACCTTACGCTACGTGAGTGCTCTACGTTGCAAGGTTCCGACTACAGACCTTACGTACCAGTACTTGTATTTTTTGGCTACATCAGCTTGGCGCCGTCTGTGGAAAACTGTTTACCTCGTCACTGAGAATGAATAATCAGCCTCACAACTCTCAAGATACTGAAAACGATGGACTACCACATCAATCGACAATGCAGATTACACAGACAGAATTGAGAACCATGTTAGAGGAGACCGCCGCCCGCGCTGCGAGTGAAGCATTGGCAAGATTCTTGGAGTCCCAACAAAATGACAAGTCCGAGAAGATAGCCGACGAAAATGGTTTATCCACCGCTAACCCGAAAGAGGACGCACAAAAGAAAACAACAAATGAAGCAAAAACTCCACCACTTAATTCCAAGAAGAAGACAACCCATAGAGAGGATGAGGCCCAGAGTTGAGCTCAGAGCACCCCAATGAATGAAGAAGAAAAATCCTTGGCAATTCTACATGCCAGACGCAACCCATTCACTACAGCTATCCTAGCTGAATCATCTCCCAAGGGAATAAAAATCGCCAATATTCCGGAATATGAGGGAACAGGTGATCCACAAGATCACCTCGACAAATTTTATGCGAAAGCGGATTTATATGACATAAGTGATGCTGCTTACTGCAAGATATTCCGAACCACTCTGTCAGGGCGCGCACTTTCTTGGTTTAACAAACTACCTTCCGGAACCATTGAAAACTTGGAACAGTTAACTCAGTGTTTTCTCCATCAATTTTCGATCAACAAAAAGTATCCGAAAACCGCAGCATATCTGTTTACAATCATTCAAAAGGAAGGGGAAGGCTTACGGGACTATGTACAACGGTTTACGCAAGCCGTCCAAGAAGTTCCTCATGTTAACCATGATTTGCTAGCAGAGATAATGCAACAGAACCTCCGACATAGAAAATTCAAAGAATCGATAGCAGGAAAGCCCCCAACCACCCCAGAAGAATTACTGGAAAGGGTAGAAAAATATATCCGCATAGAAGAGTATATAGAGCCAAGATACCTGGGGAAGAGAAGACGGGAGGAAGAGAAACCATAAAGTAAGAGAAAAGAAGATAGATGAACTGCTCAAAGTCCCCGAATTTAATTCACCCCCCTGAATGCACGTCTGGTAGACGCAATGATAGTGGCTGAACAACAGAGGTTATTGCAACCTCCTCGCCCAATGAAGGAGAACCCTAAGCGACAACGATTGGAGAAGTATTGTCGTTTCCATAAGGATAAAGGGCATACCACTGAAGATTGTTTTAGCCTCCGTGCTGAGATAGAAAAGTTAATCAAGCGAGGATACTTGGGTGATTATGTGGATAAGTCTCGTAGTCAACAGCGAGACAACAAGCATCATGATGACAACCGTCAACGTGAACAACGAAAAGAGCGAGGTGACACAAGTAAAAAACCTGACTAGAGGGAAGTGAATATGCCTACGGGAGGCAAAATATCTGTCATAACTGGAGGGCCAGCTTGCGGTGATACAAACCGTGCACGGAAAAATCTTGCGCGTGCAGTCAAGGGAGATTATTCATCCTCACGTCAGGTCTCCACCCAAACAGTACATGAGATTTCAAGACCAAGTGAAGAGGTATCATTTGGAAATGCAGATTTGGAAAATTTTTGAGATGAACACAACGGTGCCCTCATAATTTTTGCAACAATTTCTAACTTTTGGTTGAAAAAGATACTAGTGGACTCCGGAAGTTCAGCATATATCATTTTATGGGGTATTCCAGAAAATTAGAATAAACAACATTAACACACAACTATTGCAAGTAAAAACTCATCTCGTCGGTTTTGCGGGAGAGAAAGTTGAAGCAGCAGTGGAACTCACACTACCACTTTCTCTAGGAGCATATCCTCGACGAACCACCAAAATGGTTAAATTCTTAGTTGTTAAGGCCCTTTGACCTTATAATGTCATACTTGGACGTCCAAGTCCGAAGCTGTTTCAAGCAATAACATCTACGTATCTCATGAAATTGAAATTTCAAATTTTTGACGGAATCGATGAGGCGATCGGAGATAGTCGGGTTGCGATAATTCCATGCATCTATCCTAAGGAACTCTACGGGAAGTCGTAAACAGTGTTACACCTTAAACGCATACAAATCTCGTGTTATGAGATCAATGTTTTTAATGCATTAACAAGTCTCATAATATTATGTTTTGATGATTACAAAACTCGGTTAATTGTTACTAACCATTTAAAGTGAGATTTTACAGATTAGATTTATTGATGATTAAATTCTTGGAAGCTATTTTGAAGCTATACATGTATTTATAAAGTCTTGTATTGCTCATTGAATGGATGAAACATTGTTAAGAGATATGAAGAAAAAGACAAGAAGAAGCCAAAGTATGGAGCAGCAACTTCCAAAAATTACTGGGAATTTTCTATGCATTGAAATCCGATCTTCATCAGTCATAATCGTTATGAGGAAGTTTTACATGTGCTGTCCAAATTTGAGAGCAATCCAACGGCTAGATATGAAGTTATGATTTTTCCACAAAAGTTGTGCAGTACCTATTTCTACAGAACTTGAAGTGAAGGATGAAGAATCAACTTCTGAAAATTACTGGACGTTCTTGAGACATCCAAATCAAATCTCCACCCATCAAAATCAATATCAGGATGTTTTAAAACTTATATCAAAATTTCATATCAATCCAACGGCTAGATATGAAGTTATGATTTTTTCACAAAGGTTGCACAGTACCTATTTCTGCAGAACATGAAGCAAATGATGAAGATTCAAATTAAGAAATTAACTGGGATTGTTTGAAACATCCAAATCAAATCTCCACCGATCAGATTCCAATTTAGGATGTTTTACAACCTCTGTCCAAATTTCAGATCAATCCAACGGATGGATATGGATATATGAATTTTTCAAATTTGTTGCACAGAACAAGTTCGAAAACATGATGAAGCGACTTCCGAAACATACTGGGCATGATTTATTCGTTCAAATAAAATCTTCACCGTTAAAAATAAAGATCCAGATGTTTTAAAGATTTGGTTTAAATTTCAGATCAATCCAACGGTTAGATTGTGAGATATGATTTTTCAACAACATCCGCTCAATGCTGGGAAAAAGTAGGCAGCAGCGCCGAACACTTTTTGTCACTCCTTGACTTCTTAACACACGCTCCAAGCACTCAAATAAAATTCAAATCTTTGTCAACTATAAATAGAGGCCATCCAAGTTCATTTGGAGATATACCAACTCATCTCTTCTCTCCTTTGCAAGCAATTTCTCATTATCAAAGTGTTTGTGTGATATATTTGAGAGTGTTTGTAAAAATAGTTTGTGAGTTGGTTGTGCTATTGTTGTAAACACTTGAGTGTGAAGCCAAGTGTTTTGTGCTATCGTTGTAAGCACTTGAGTGTGAAGCCAAGTATTTGTGTTGAGGCTATCCTTGGAGCCCTTAAGGCCAAGTGTTCGAGTTGTATCGGCGCGGTGATCGTGTTGAGTTGTACGGCTATCCTTGGAGCCATCAAGGCCAAGAGTTGAAGTGCTAGTGGATCCTTGGTTAATCGATCTTAACCAATAAGGGGAGACGTAGACGATTTATCGTCGAACTTCCATAAACATATCATATTTCATTTATCGCTTTATTTCTTTTACGCATTTATTTACCGCATTTATTTTTGATTGCTTTAAGTCTTCCGCTTGCGTATTTGCATAATTGCTTTAAATTGCTAAAGTTGCCAATAGAACCTAAATCCCCCCTCCCCCCATTAGGTTCTAACAAACAGTCAGGTCCTTGTGACAACTCATTGAAAGAAAGAAGCAATAGCTTGACTATGATAAGGATCGAAACAACATACACCTTATCGAGAGAGAATCGGAAGAGCAAGAGAGAATGAAAGCCGCAAAAACCCTCAAATACATAGAGATAGTGCAAGAACATCCAAAGAAAATCCTAAAGATCGGATCAGATTTGCCAGTAAAAGAGGAAAAGACTTTGAAAAACTTTTTGCAGAATAATGTCGATGTCTTTGCTTGAGGTGATGAGGCTTTACTAGGTATACCTCCAGAATTAGCACTTCATCATCTTAATGCGGATCAGCGAATGAAACCAGTCGAGCAGAGGAAAAGATCTTTCGGTCCAGACAAAAGCAAACATATTGTTGCAAAGGTTGAAAATATTTTAACAATGAAATATATCAGACCGACTTCGTACCCAGAATGGCTAGAAAATGTCGTATTGGTTCCAAAACCCGGAGAAAAGTGGCGTCTTTGCATAGATTATACCGATTTAAATAATGCTTGTCCAAAAGATATTTTTCCGTTGCCTCGCATAGATATCTTGGTCGATTCAACTGCAGGCTGCGAGCTGCTTAGCTTCCTTGATGCGTACCAAGGGTACAATCAAATAGGCCCAACCCCCAATGATAAAACAAAATCAAGTTTTATCACTGATCGCGGAATCTATTGCTATGATGTAATGCCATTTGGACTCGATAATGCTGGAGCCATGTATCAGCGATTGGTGAATAAAATGTTGGCAAACTTAATTGGACGAAACATGGAGGTTTACATAGATGACATGCTAGTTAAGAGCATTCAAGCAAACAAACATATTGAGGACCTTTCCGTGTGTTTTGAAATATTGGAAAAATATCAGATGAAGTTGAGCACCGAAAAGTGCTCTTTTGGCATGCGAGGTGGAAAATTTTTGGGTTACATGGTTTCACAAAGAGGAATAGAGACGAATCTCAAAAATATTAAAGCTGTTCTAGGCATGCAACCCCCACAGAGCGTTAAAAGAATGTAGAATTTGACTGGAAGAATAACAGCCTTAAACTTCATTTCTCGTTCTGCAAACAAAGGTTTTCCATTCTTCAAAATATTACGACAAGGAAAGAGATTCCAATGGACCAAAGCATGTCAAAAAACATACGAAGATTTGAAGAGATATTTATCAACACCTCCACTCCTAACCAAATCTCGTGAAGAATATAATTTGCTACTTTATTTAGCAATATCATCCGAAGCAATTAGTGTTGTACTGGTAGTTGAAGAAGGAAGAGAGTTCAAACCCGTGTATTACACAAGCCAAACATTACAAGGAGCAAAACTTCGGTACACCAACATAGAAAAGCTAGCATTAGCTTTAGTGACTACAACAAGAAAGTTACGTCCATACTTCCAATCTCATCAAATGGTGGTACTGACCAATCATCCGCTCAAGCAAGTGCTCGCCAGACCGAAGGCGTCTGGTAGAATGGTTAAATGCGCCATCGAATTGAGTCAGTACAGAATTGAGTTCCAGCTTCACCCGACTATTAAAGTGCAAGTTCTAGCATATTTTCTCATTGGAATTACAACTGTTGACGCAGAATCATCAGCCTCAACCTGGACACTGTATGTAGATGGATTCTCCATATCGCATGGAAGTGGAGACGGAATTGTGCTAGAAATCCCTCAACAAGACAAGTTCCAATGTGCTGTCAGATTTCAATTCAATGCATCAAACAATGAAGCTGAATACGAAGTGTTCATCATTGGCATCAAGGTGGCTCTCTCGATAAGAGCAACAACGTTGATAGTTTACAGTGATTCCCAGCTAATAGTGAATCAAGTTCATGGAACTTATGAAACCAAAGAAGAAAAGTAGCGCACATACTTGACTCGAGTTAACGAGCTCCTTGACCGGCTAGAGAACTACGAGATAAAACAAGTACCCAGGAATAAAATGAAGAGGTTGACAGTTTAGAGAAACTAGCAATCTCCTTAGCCCAAACATCGATAGTCGAAAAGTAATATTCCTGATGCTCAATAAGGAAGAAGCCGTGAAGAACCTACCACTGCACGAAAGCTAAAAGTGCGAGCTGCCAGATTTGCTATCATAGATGGAGAATTATACAAGCGAGGTTACTCCCAGCCATTCCTGAAATGTCTCCCTTCAAGTAAAGCAGATTACGTTCTTCGCGAGATTCACGAAGGAATATGTGGAAATCATTTAGGGGAAAATCACTGGCTGCCAAAGCATTACATCACGGATAATTTTGGCCTACCATGAATAAATATGATTTGGAACTCATCCAACATTGTCGGTCATGCCAAGAACATGCCAATATTCACCACCAGCCCGCAACATTGCTACAACCATTGGATAGTCCACTACCTTTTGCCCAGTGAGGAATGGACCTTATAGGCCATTTTCGTAACGCCCAGAATTATTTAATTTTGATCCGAGAATATTTAATTTGGGAATATTTAGAGTTTTGATTTAAATTCTAATATTCTTAAATTATTTAGGATTGAAATTGAATGAATTGAGAAATTGAGGATTGAATTGCAATTTTTGAATCGTTGAGGGGCCAAAGTGCAAAATCCTAAAATTATATGGACACTTGTTATGGAAAATTGTTATGTACGTGTGATTCACTATTTCCATCAGACTTATCAAGGAATTTTCAGAGAACAAGAAAGGAAGAACCGAGAGCAGAGATTCCAAGCTTCATCTTTACCTTCAAATTCATATATCTTGAGCTACGGATATCCGATTTCGATTCTGAAAGATGTTCTGGAATCCTCGCAAGAAGAACTTCGATTTGATTGCTTGAACAGGACATTTCAATTCATTGATCTTAACTTCGAAATCGATAGAAGAAGGAACAAGGTTTGAGACTATTCTACATTCAAGTTGTATGGTTTTGAGCAGAATTGAGTCAAGGCTTATATTGGTCATCTTGTACAGCTTTGAACAGTTAGAAGACATCCTACACTTCACATTTGAAAGGTAAAAGTGGACTACTATTTGTTTGGGATTACAACTCGAGATGGTTTGTATCGAGTTTCCTTAAATCACATACTTGCTTGCTTAATTGCTCTTATGTGGTTTACTTTGAGTTGTTGAATGAGTCTTTGATGTTATGAATGCTTTGATGATGATATATGTTGCATTCATCTTGCAAGACTTATTCCTTGATTTTGAAATGAACGAAAACGTTCGAATAGACGATTTGAGGAATGATATATGTATGGCCTGGGAGGTTGTTTTAGCCTAGCATCTGAATTGCATATATGATTGCTTCAAAGTCTAGAGAAGAAAGATAAGTAACCCCACCTCGAGCGGGAGAGTCGGTGGATTAGTTATGATATCTACTTCTCGGGATCCCAACCGATGATTGACGACATGAACCTTATTTTGAAAACATGCATTGTATTTACTTTTATATCATGATCTTGATATATGTTGTTATGCATGTTTAGTCGCTTTTACTGGGAAATCTATTTCTCACCGGAGTTATCCGGCTATTGTTTTGTTGTGTGTGTCATTGCAATAGGAGGGAGTGGATCCGGACAAAAGCGGAATTGAAGAACAAGGGATGAGAGAACATAGCGTGATGATCCGAGTTAGAATTTGAGTGAGCTGTCATGTTGTAGAATTGAACCTTAAACATGATCATGTTATAAGATACTTGTACCAAAACTGGTAGATGATTTAGTTGTGGTTTTGTTGATGTTTATAGGATTGAGATATGATGTAAATCCTTGAATCAACATGATGTACCTTGATCTTGTTTATATAGCAATGTTCTTGCTTATTTTGAGAAGCCTTGTTTATGTTTTAAAGGCTTGGAGATGATTCAATCCTATCAACTATACCATGTTTAGCATGCTTGTTGGTTTTTGATTATGTATGGAATCCATAGGAGTTGATACTAGGTTGAATGGCATGGAAGATCTCGTTTTGACAGCAGCAACTTTCTCTGATTTTTCTTCTGTTCCTGTGCTCGCTCGATCGGTAGGAAATGACCGATCGAGCGAGGCCTTCTTGTTGCTGGACAGAAGGTTGTACTCGGAGGACTCGCTCGATCTGCAAAATTTGGCAGATCGAGCGAGACCAATTGCTCAGGCACCCGAGAGTTGAGCTGAGGAGCTCGCTCGATCGGTGATATTTCACCGATCGAGCGAGGTGCTCACCTTTAAAATTTTTTTTTTATTCTTTTGTTTAGACATTGATACTTGTCTAATCTTGTTGATTAATTGATTTTGAGAGATTAGAACTCGGGTCGTCACAACAGGTGGTATCAGAGCAAAACAATTCTGGACTTAGATAGACAGTGAGTGGGGTAGATCGAGTCTTCTGCCTTACTTATTTATGTTTTTTATCATGCTATGATTTAATTACGTGATTGAATTACATGTTTTAAATGCTAGCATGATTTACTTTCAAGTATTTTTATTACAAGATGTTGTATTTATTTTATTTGAAAGTATGATTACGATGATTAAAGATGCATGCCTACTGGAATATCTGAACTGATTAGAGGCATGGATTCTGATGATTTATGATATGCTACCTGATTATCTGAATTGATTGGAAGCATGTCTTGTTGAGTACTTCGATTATTTATTTAAGGATTGAATCAGAACCGAGTCTTGATCAGAGGTAAGATGATCAGAGGAGGACTGAAATAATTTGATGATTTGGTATCCTAACCATTTTGATAATCAGATATGTCTCGAAGACCAGGACGACCTCCTCTGAGACCTCATGTTCCTATTTCTCTACCAGAACAGACAGTTCATACTCCACCGACAGTTGTCACACCGATAGTGCCTGCAACTGCAGTCCCGAGTAATGAACAGGGCAGTACATCACGAGATATGACAGATATGACTGCAACTCACATGGAAACACTACTGAAACGTTTTCAATCCTACAAGCCGCCAACTCTGAAAGGTACCGAGAATCCCGTTGAATGTGAAGGATGGCTTGATGATATGGAGATGTTATTCGATTCACTAGACTACGGTGATGAACGAAGAGTTAGACTTGTTGGACATCAGTTGCATGAAGTTGCTAAAAGCTGGTGGTTCACAATAAAGAAATCTCTGGAGCGTCGAGGAACTGTTCTGACCTGGAATGTCTTCAAGACTGAATTCTATCAACGTTTCTTTCCGGTATCTTATCGAAAAGACAAGGGTGTCGAATTTGCTAATCTGAAGCAGGGAAACTTGAATATTGAAGATTATGTTGCAAAATTCACTACATTGCTAATATTTGCTCCACATGTTGCAGACAGTGACGAGGCTATGGCTGATCAGTTCATTAATGGACTGAATCCTGATGTTTTTACACTGGTGAATACAAGGCGACCGAATAATTTTGCTGATGCCTTGAACAGTGCCAAAGGAGCAGAAGCTGGCTTGATACAGCAGCGAGGAGCTTCGTATATTGCACAGCCTCCGAGACAGTCACAACCTTCAGTTTCAACTCAGCAACAGTCGTCTCGATTTGACAGTGGTGGCAGTAGCAGTGGCAAGAAGGGATATTTGCAAGCTAGAGAAAAACAATTTAAGAAATCTGGAAGCAGTTCTTCAAGTTCCAGTGGTACGAAACAGAAGTCTGGGGTATTCTGTAACACTTGTGGTGGAGGACATCCAACTGATCAGTGTCGAGGTGTATCTGGGAGATGCCATATATGCCATCAGACTGGCCATTTTGCGAGAGTATGTCCTCAGAGAGGTGCTGGACAGGCACGAGGTGCAGAGTCATCACATCAGTGGCTCAACCCGTGAGGCAAGACTCCTCTGTCCATTCCTTTCAACCATCACCACCTCAGCAACAGTCGAGGCCAGGAGGAAGTCAGGTAGGCAGTCAGCCACAGAGACAGCAGGCTCATGTTTATGCATTGACAGAGGAGCAGGCACAGGGAGCACCGGATGACGTGATTGCAGGTAACTGTTCTCTTTATGGTTATCCCGCATATGTCTTGATTGATACAGGTGCATCCCATACGTTTATATCTACCAAATTTGTTGCATTGCATGCTTTGCCTGTTGAAACATTACCTGTTGTAGTATCTGTTTCTTCTCCTTTGGGGAGGGGTCTTATATCGATTCAGATAGTTAAGAATTGTATACTACAGTATGATGGTAATGAAATTGAGATAGATTGCTTCGTACTTGGTATGTCTGATTTCGACTGTATTATTGTGATTGATATGCTGAACAAGTACAGAGCTACCGTAGACTGTTTCCAGAAGATAGTGAGATTCAGACCTGAAATGGCTGGAGAATGGAAATTCTATGGTAAGGGTTCACGTGCCAAGATTCCTCTTATTTTTGTATTATCTATGACCCAACTTTTGCAGAAAGAGCAGAGGGATTTCTTGTTTATGCAGTTGATGTGTTGAAAACTAGCCCGAACCTGGCTGATTTGCCAGTGGTTAGTGAATTTTCGAACGTTTTCCCTGATGAGATTCCAGGGTTACCTCCGTATCGAGAGATTGATTTCAGCATAGAACTGATGCCATGAACTGCACCGATTTCGAAAGCACCTTATCGAATGGCACCAGTTGAACTGAAAGAATTGAAGGAACCGTTAGAAGATTTACTGGCCAAGGGATACATTCGACCCAGTGTTTCTCCTTGGGGAGCTCCAGTACTGTTTGTCAGAAAGAAAGACGGTTCAATGAGATTGTGTATCGACTACCGGCAACTGAACAAGGCTACGGTAAAGAACAAATACCCTTTGTCTCGTATTGATGATTTATTTGATCAGTTGCAGGGTTCTTCTGTGTATTCCAAGATCGATCTAAGATCTGGATACCATCAGCTGAGAGTTAGGGATTCTGATATTCCTAAGACTGCGTTCAGAACCAGGTATGACCATTATGAGTTTATAGTTATGCCGTTTGGTTTGACAAATGCTCCAGCTGTGTTTATGGCTTTGATGAACCGTGTGTTTCAGAAGTATCTCGATGACTTCGTGATTATTTTTATTGATGATATTCTGATATATTCAAAGAATTTGATTGATCATTCTGAACATCTGAGAACAGTATTGAAGACTTTAAGAGCCGAGAAACTGTATGCTAAACTGTCGAAACGCGAGTTTTGGCTGAAACAGGTTGTCTTTCTTGGACATATTATATCTGGAAATGGTATTTCTGTGGATCCAAGTAAAGTCGAAGCAGTGATCAGTTGGTCGAGACCGACATCTGTTCCTGAGATCCGGAGTTTTATGGGATTGGCTGGGTATTATCGTCGATTCATTAAAGATTTTTCCAGTATTGCAAAGCCTATTACTCAGTTGACTCAGAAGAATACTCCATTTGTCTGGTCTGATGCTTGTGAATCCAGTTTTCTGGAGTTGAAGAAATGATTGACCAGTGCACAGTCTTGACGATTCCTTCAGGTACTGGTGGTTTCACTGTTTATTGTGATGCATCTCACCGAGGTTTAGGTTGTGTTTTAATGCAGCGAGGTCATGTGATTGCTTATGCTTCGAGACAATTGAAGCCTCACGAAACCAGATATCCGATTCATGATCTTGAATTGGCCGCTATTGTATTTGCTTTGAAGATTTGGCGACATTATCTGTACGGGGAACAGTTTGAAATCTATTCTGATCACAAGAGTCTGAAATATTTGTTTTCTCAGTCAGAATTGAATATGAGACAGCGGAGATGGCTTGATTTGCTGAAAGACTTTGACTGTGAAATTAAATATTATCCAGGAAAATCGAATGCAGCAGCTGATGCCTTGAGTCGAAAGGTATGTTCTTTATCCTTATCGACGATTGGTGTATCGAATTTGATTGAAAATTGCTGTTTATCTGGATTAGTATTTGATACAAACTATCAGCCATTACGACTCTATCAAATGCAAGTTGAACCAGCTTTATTGGTAAGAATTCGAGATGCTCAGAAACGTGATCAAAATGTACAAAACTCGATTGAAAAAGTCCGATCAGGGAATGTATCTGAATATCGGGTTCAAGATGATCTTCTATACGTTCACAATTGCCTTGTAGTGCCTGATCTTTCTGATGTACGTCAACAACTACTGAAAGAGGCGCATTGTAGTCGTTACAGTATTCATCCTGGTGGTAGGAAGATGTATAACGATCTAAAAGCTCATTATTGGTGGAAGAAAATGAAGACTGATATCACTGATTTTGTAGCTCGATGTTTGAATTTCCAACAGGTGAAGGCTGAGAGGAAGAGACCGCCTGGTTTGTTACAGAGTTTGTCTGTACCTGAATGGAAATGAGATCATATTTCCATGGACTTTGTGACTAGATTACCTCGATCTTCTAGAGGTTGTGATGCTATCTGGGTGATTATTGACAGATTGACGAAATCAGCGTGTTTTATTCCATATCGTATGACATATAGACATGACCAGATGGTAGAGATTTATATCCGTGAAGTTGTCAGATTGCACGGAGTGCCGAAATCTATTGTATCAGAGCGTGATCCTCGATTCACATCACATTTCTGGCATAGTTTGCAAAGTGCTTTGGGTACTCAGTTACACTTGAGCACAACTTATCATCCACAGACTGACGGACAGTCTGAGCGTACTATTCAGACATTGGAGGACATGTTGAGAGCTGTAGTGCTTGATTTTGGCACTAGTTGGCAAGAATCACTACCTCTTTGTGAATTCTCGTACAACAACAACTATCAATCGAGTATAGGAATGGCTCCTTTTGAAGCTTTATACGGAAGAAAATGTCGATCTCCTTTGTACTGGGATGATATTTCTGAAGTACCTGATACTGGTCCTGATATGATACGTGATATGAATGACCAGGTGAAGCTTATTCAAAAACGAATGAAGACAGCTCAAGATAGACAGACGAAATATGCCAACATTCGACGTCGACCATTGTCTTTTGAACAGGGGGATCGTGTATTTTTGAAGATTTCTCCATTCAGAGGTACAGTCAGATTTGGCAAGCGAGGGAAATTGTCTCCACTCTACATTGGTCCTTATGAAATTCTGGAGAAAATAGGCAATCTCGCATATCGATTAGCTCTTCCTCCATCGTTATCTGGAATACATGATGTCTTTCATGTATCGATGCTTCGAAAATATCTTGCTGATGAATCTCATGTGCTTCAATCTGATGAGGCTGAACTCGATGAGACTTTGAGTTATTTTGAAAAGCCAATTCAGATTCTTGATCGAAAAGAGAAGCAACTACGAACGAAGACTATTCCACTTGTGAAAGTACAGTGGAGTCGTCATGGTATTGAAGAAGCGACTTGGGAGACTGAATCTGATATGAAGCAAAGATTTCCTGAGATGTTCCAATGATGTGAGTATTCTTTAGTTTTCTGTTATCTGATATTTGATATATGATCTGTTGATATTACTTCAGATTTCGAGGACGAAATCGTGTCTTAGTGGGGGAGAATTGTAACGCCCAGAATTATTTAATTTTGATCCGAGAATATTTAATTTGGAAATATTTAGAGTTTTGATTTAAATTCTTATATTCTTAAATTATTTAGGATTGAAATTGAATGAATTGAGAAATTGAGGATTGAATTGCAATTTTTGAATCGTTGAGGGGCCAAAGTGCAAAATCCTAAAATTATATGGACACTTGCTATGGAAAATTATTATGTACGTGTGATTCACTATTTCCATCAGACTTATCAAGGAATTTTCAGAGAACAAGAAAGGAAGAACCGAGAGCAGAGATTCCAAGCTTCATCTTTACCTTCAAATTCATATATCTTGAGCTACGGATATCCGATTTCGATTCCGAAAGATGTTCTGGAATCCTCGCAAGACGAACTTCGATTTGATTGCTTGAACAAGACATTTCAATTCATTGATCTTAACTTCGAAATCGATAGAAGAAGGAACAAGGTTTGAGACTATTCTACATTCAAGTTGTATGGTTTTGAGCAGAATTGAGTCAAGGCTTATATTGGTCATCTTGTATAGCTTTGAACAGTTAGAAGACATCTACACTTCACATTTGAAAGGTAAAAGTGGACTACTATTTTTTTGGGATTACAACTCGAGATGGTTTGTATCGAGTTCCCTTAAATCACATACTTGCTTGCTTAATTGCTCTTATGTGGTTTACTTTGAGCGTAATTGCTCTTATGTGGTTTACTTTGAGTTGTTGAATGAGTCTTTGATGTTATGAATGCTTTGATGATGATATATGTTGCATTCATCTTGCAAGACTTATTCCTTGATTTTGAAATGAACGAAAACGTTCGAATAGACGATTTGAGGAATGATATATGTATGGCCTGGGAGGTTGTTTTAGCCTAGCATCTGAATTGCATATATGATTGCTTCAAAGTCTAGAGAAGAAAGATAAGTAACCCCACCTCGAGCGGGAGAGTCGGTGGATTAGTTATGATATCTACTTCTCGGGATCCCAACCGATGATTGACGACATGAACCTTATTTTGAAAACATGCATTGTATTTACTTTTATATCATGATCTTGATATATGTTGTTATGCATGTTTAGTCGCTTTTACTGGGAAATCTATTTCTCACCGGAGTTATCCGGCTATTGTTTTGTTGTGTGTGTCATTGCAATAGGAGGGAGTGGATCCGGACAAAAGCGAAATTGAAGAACAAGGGATGAGAGAACATAGCGTGATGATCCGAGTTAGAAGTTGAGTGAGCTGTCATGTTGTAGAATTGAACCTTAAACATGATCATGTTATAAGATACTTGTACCAAAACTGGTAGATGATTTAGTTGTGGTTTTGTTGATGTTTATAGGATTGAGATATGATGTAAATCCTTGAATCAACATGATGTACCTTGATCTTGTTTATATAGCAATGTTCTTGCTTATTTTGAGAAGCCTTGTTTATGTTTTAAAGGCTTGGAGATGATTCAATCCTATCAACTATACCATGTTTAGCATGCTTGTTGGTTTTTGATTATGTATGGAATCCATAGGAGTTGATACTAGGTTGAATGGCATGGAAGATCTCGTTTTGACAGCAGCAACTTTCTCTGATTTTTCTTCTGTTCCTGTGCTCGCTCGATCGGTAGGAAATGACCGATCGAGCGAGGCCTTCTTGTTGCTGGACAGAAGGTTGTACTCGGAGGACTCGCTCGATCTGCAAAATTTGGCAGATCGAGCGAGACCAATTGCTCAGGCACCCGAGAGTTGAGCTGAGGAGCTCGCTCGATCGGTGATATTTCACCGATCGAGCGAGGTGCTCACCTTTAAAATTTTTTTTTTTATTCTTTTGTTTAGACATTGATACTTGTCTAATCTTGTTGATTAATTGATTTTGAGAGATTAGAACTCGGGTCGTCACAACAGGTGGTATCAGAGCAAAACAATTCTGGACTTAGATAGACAGTGAGTGGGGTAGATCGAGTCTTCTGCCTTACTTATTTATGTTTTTTATCATGCTATGATTTAATTACGTGATTGAATTACATGTTTTAAATGCTAGCATGATTTACTTTCAAGTATTTTTATTACAAGATGTTGTATTTATTTTATTTGAAAGTATGATTACGATGATTAAAGATGCATGCCTACTGGAATATCTGAACTGATTAGAGGCATGGATTCTGATGATTTATGATATGCTACCTGATTATCTGAATTGATTGGAAGCATGTCTTGTTGAGTACTTCGATTATTTATTTAAGGATTGAATCAGAACCGAGTCTTGATCAGAGGTAAGATGATCAGAGGAGGACTGAAATAATTTGATGATTTGGTATCCTAACCATTTTGATAATCAGATATGTCTCGAAGACCAGGACGACCTCCTCTGAGACCTCATGTTCCTATTTCTCTACCAGAACAGACAGTTCATACTCCACCGACAGTTGTCACACCGATAGTGCCTGCAACTGCAGTCCCGAGTAATGAACAGGGCAGTACATCACGAGATATGACAGATATGACTGCAACTCACATGGAAACACTACTGAAACGTTTTCAATCCTACAAGCCGCCAACTCTGAAAGGTACCGAGAATCCCGTTGAATGTGAAGGATGGCTTGATGATATGGAGATGTTATTCGATTCACTAGACTACGGTGATGAACGAAGAGTTAGACTTGTTGGACATCAGTTGCATGAAGTTGCTAAAAGCTGGTGGTTCACAATAAAGAAATCTCTAGAGCGTCGAGGAACTGTTCTGACCTGGAATGTCTTCAAGACTGAATTCTATCAACGTTTCTTTCCGGTATCTTATCGAAAAGACAAGGGTGCCGAATTTGCTAATCTGAAGCAGGGAAACTTGAATATTGAAGATTATGTTGCAAAATTCACTACATTGCTAATATTTGCTCCACATGTTGCAGACAGTGACGAGGCTATGGCTGATCAGTTCATTAATGGACTGAATCCTGATGTTTTTACACTGGTGAATACAAGGCGACCGAATAATTTTGCTGATGCCTTGAACAGTGCCAAAGGAGCAGAAGCTGGCTTGATACAGCAGCGAGGAGCTTCGTATATTGCACAGCCTCCGAGACAGTCACAACCTTCAGTTTCAACTCAGCAACAGTCGTCTCGATTTGACAGTGGTGGCAGTAGCAGTGGCAAGAAGGGATATTTGCAAGCTAGAGGAAAACAATTTAAAAAATCTGGAAGCAGTTCTTCAAGTTCCAGTGGTACGAAACAGAAGTCTGGGGTATTCTGTAACACTTTTGGTGGAGGACATCCAACTGATCAGTGTCGAGGTGTATCTGGGAGATGCCATATATGCCATCAGACTGGCCATTTTGCGAGAGTATGTCCTCAGAGAGGTGCTGGACAGGCACGAGGTGCAGAGTCATCACAATCAGTGGCTCAACCCGCGAGGCAAGCCTCCTCTGTCCATTCCTTTCAACCATCACCACCTCAGCAACAGTCGAGGCCAGGAGGAAGTCAGGTAGGCAGTCAGCCACAGAGACAGCAGGCTCATGTTTATGCATTGACGGAGGAGCAGGCACAGGGAGCACCGGATGACGTGATTGCAGGTAACTGTTCTCTTTATGGTTATCCCGCATATGTCTTGATTGATACAGGTGCATCCCATACGTTTATATCTGCCAAATTTGTTGCATTGCATGCTTTGCCTGTTGAAACATTACCTGTTGTAGTATCTGTTTCTTCTCCTTTGGGGAGGGGTCTTATATCGATTCAGATAGTTAAGAATTGTATACTATAGTATGATGGTAATGAAATTGAGATAGATTGCTTCGTACTTGGTATGTCTGATTTCGACTGTATTATTGGGATTGATATGCTGAACAAGTACATAGCTATCGTAGACTGTTTCTAGAAGATAGTGAGATTCAGACCTGAAATGGCTGGAAAATGGAAATTCTATGGTAAGGGTTCACGTGCCAAGATTCCTCTTATTTCTGTATTATCTATGACCCAACTTTTGCAGAAGGAGCAGAGGGATTTCTTGTTTATGCAGTTGATGTGTTGAAAACTAGCCCGAACCTGGCTGATTTGCCAGTGGTTAGTGAATTTGCGAATGTTTTCCCTGATGAGATTCCAGGGTTACCTCCGTATCGAGAGATTGATTTCAGCATAGAACTGATGCCAGGAACTGCACCGATTTCGAAAGCACCTTATCGAATGACACCAGTTGAACTGAAAGAATTGAAGGAACAGTTAGAAGATTTACTGGCCAAGGGATACATTCGACCCAGTGTTTCTCCTTGGGGAGCTCCACTACTGTTTGTCAGAAAGAAATACGGTTCAATGAGATTGTGTATCGACTACCGGCAACTGAACAAGGCTACGGTAAAGAACAAATACCCTTTGCCTCGTATTGATGATTTATTTGATCAGTTGCAGGGTTCTTCTGTGTATTCCAAGATCGATCTGAGATCTGGATACCATCAGCTGAGAGTTAGGGATTCTGATATTCCTAAGACTGCGTTCAGAACCAGGTATGGCCATTATGAGTTTATAGTTATGCCGTTTGGTTTGACAAATGCTCCAGCTGTGTTTATGGCTTTGATGAACCGTGTGTTTCAGAAGTATCTCAATGACTTCGTGATTATTTTTATTGATGATATTCTGATATATTCAAAGAATTTGATTGATCATTCTGAACATCTGAGAACAGTATTGAAGACTTTAAGAGCCGAGAAACTGTATGCTAAACTGTCGAAATGCGAGTTTTGGCTGAAACAGGTTGTCTTTCTTGGAAATATTATATCTGGAAATGGTATTTCTGTGGATCCAAGTAAAGTCGAAGCAGTGATCAGTTGGTCGAGACCGACATCTGTTCCTGAGATCCGGAGTTTTATGGGATTGGCTGGGTATTATCGTCGATTCATTAAAGATTTTTCCAGTATTGCAAAGCCGATTACTCAGTTGACTCAGAATAATACTCCATTTGTCTGGTCTGATGCTTGTGAATCCAGTTTTCTGGAGTTGAAGAAATGATTGACCAATGCACAGTCTTGACGATTCCTTCAGGTACTGGTGGTTTCACTGTTTATTGTGATGCATCTCACCGAGGTTTAGGTTGTGTTTTAATGCAGCGAGGTCATGTGATTGCTTATGCCTCGAGACAATTGAAGCCTGACGAAACCAGATATCCGATTCATGATCTTGAATTGGCCGCTATTGTATTTGCTTTGAAGATTTGGCGACATTATGAGACAGCGGAGATGGCTTGAGAACAAAGGATATCCGATTTCGATTTCGATTCCGAAAGATGTTCTAGAATCCTCGCAAGACGACCTTCGATTTGATTGCTTGAACAAGACATTTCAATTCATTGATCTTAACTTCGAAATCGATAGAAGAAGGAACAAGGTTTGAGACTATTCTACATTCAAGTTGTATGGTTTTGAGCAGAATTGAGTCAAGGCTTATATTGGTCATCTTGTACAGCTTTGAACAGTTAGAAGACATCTACACTTCACATTTGAAAGGTAAAAGTGGACTACTATTTGTTTGGGATTACAACTCGAGATGGTTTGTATCGAGTTCCCTTAAATCACATACTTGCTTCCTTAATTGCTCTTATGTGGTTTACTTTGAGCGTAATTGCTCTTATGTGGTTTACTTTGAGTTGTTGAATGAGTCTTTGATGTTATGAATGCTTTGATGATGATATATGTTGCATTCATCTTGCAAGACTTATTCCTTGATTTTGAAATGAACGGAAACGTTCGAATAGACGATTTGAGGAATGGTATATGTATGGCCTGGGAGGTTGTTTTAGCCTAGCGTCTGAATTGCATATATGATTGCTTCAAAGTCTAGAGAAGAAAGATAAGTAACCCCACCTCGAGCGGGAGAGTCGGTGAATTAGTTATGATATCTACTTCTCGGGATCCCAACCGATGATTGACGACATGAACCTTATTTTGAAAACATGCATTGTATTTACTTTTATATCATGATCTTGATATATGTTGTTATGCATGTTTAGTCGCTTTTACTGGGAAATCTATTTCTCACCGGAGTTATCCGGCTATTGTTTTGTTGTGTGTGTCATTGCAATAGGAGGGAGTGGATCCGGACAAAAGCGGAATTGAAGAACAAAGGATGAGAGAACATAGTGTGATGATCCGAGTTAGAAGTTGAGTGAGCTGTCATGTTGTAGAATTGAACCTTAAACATGAACATGTTATAAGATACTTGTACCAAAACTGGTAGATAATTTAGTTGTGGTTTTGTTGATGTTTATAGGATTGAGATATGATGTAAATCCTTGAATCAACATGATGTATCTTGATCTTGTTTATATAGCAATGTTCTTGCTTATTTTGAGAAGCCTTGTTTATGTTTTAAAGGCTTGGAGATGATTCAATCCTATCAATTATACCATGTTTAGCATGCTTGTTGGTTTCTGATTATGTATGGAATCCATAGGAGTTGATACTAGGTTGAATGGCATGGAAGATCTCGTTTTGACAGCAGCAACTTTCTCTGATTTTTCTTATGTTCCTGTGCTCGCTCGATCGGTAGGAAATGACCGATCGAGCGAGGCCTTCTTGTTGCTGGACAGAAGGTTGTACTCGGAGGACTCGCTCGATCTGCAAAATTTGGCAGATCGAGCGAGACCAATTGCTCAGGCACCCGAGAGTTGAGCTGAGGAGCTCGCTCGATCGGTGATATTTCACCGATCGAGCGAGGTGCCCACCTTTTAAATTTTTTTTTTTTATTCTTTTGTTTAGACATTGATACTTGTCTAATCTTGTTGATTAATTGATTTTGAGAGATTAGAACTCGGGTCGTCACAACAGGTGGTATCAGAGCAAAACAATTCTGGACTTAGATAGACAGTGAGTGGGGTAGATCGAGTCTTCTGCCTTACTTATTTATATTTTTTATCATGCTATGATTTAATTACGTGATTGAATTACATGTTTTAAATGCTAACATGATTTACTTTCAAGTATTTTATTACAAGATGTTGTATTTATTTTATTTGAAAGTATGATTACGATGATTAAAGATGCATGCCTACTGGAATATCTGAACTGATTAGAGGCATGGATTCTGATGATTTATGATATGCTACCTGATTATCTGAATTGATTGGAAGCATGTCTTGTTGAATACTTCGATTATTTATTTAAAGATTGAATCAGAACCGAGTCTTGATCAGAGGTAAGATGATCAGAGGAGTACTGAAATAATTTGATGATTTGGTATCCTAACCATTTTGATAATCAGATATGTCTCGAAGACCAGGGCGACCTCCTCTGAGACCTCATGTTCCTATTTCTCTACCAAAACAGACAGTTCATACTCCACCGACAGTTGTCACACCGATAGTGCCTGCAACTGCAGTCCCGAGTAATGAACAGGGCAGTACATCACGAGATATGATAGATATGACTGCAACTCCCATGGAAACACTACTGAAACGTTTTCAATCCTACAAGCCGCCAACTATGAAAGGTACCGAGAATCCCGTTGAATGTGAAGGATGGATTGATGATATGGAGATGTTATTCGATTCACTAGACTACGGTGATGAACGAAGAGTTAGACTTGTTGGACATCAGTTGCATGAAGTTGCTAAAAGCTGGTGGTTCACAATAAAGAAATCTCTGGAGCGTCGAGGAACTGTTCTGACCTGGAATGTCTTCAAGACTGAATTCTATCAACGTTTCTTTCCGGTATCTTATCGAAAAGACAAGGGTGCCGAATTTGCTAATCTGAAGCAGGGAAACTTGAATATTGAAGATTATGTTGCAAAATTCACTACATTGCTAAGATTTGCTCCACATGTTGCAGACAATGACAAGGCTATGACTGATCAGTTCATTAATGGACTGAATCCTGATGTTTTTACACTGGTGAATACAAGGCGACCGAATAATTTTGCTGATGCCTTGAACAGTGCCAAAGGAGCAGAAGCTGGCTTGATACAGTAGCGAGGAGCTTCGTATATTGCACAGCCTTCGAGACAGTCACAACCTTCAGTTTCAACTCAGCAACAGTCGTCTCGATTTGACAGTGGTGGCAGTAGCAGTGGCAAGAAGGGATATTTGCAAGCTAGAGGAAAACAATTTAAGAAATCTGGAAGCTGTTCTTCAAGTTCCAGTGGTACGAAACAGAAGTCTGGGGTATTCTGTAACACTTGTGGTGGAGGACATCCAACTGATCAGTGTCGAGGTGTATCTGGGAGATGCCATATATGCCATCAGACTGGCCATTTTGCGAGAGTATGTCCTCAGAGAGGTGCTGGACAGGCACGAGGTGAAGAATCATCACATCAGTGGCTCAACCCGCGAGGCAAGCCTCCTCTGTCCATTCCTTTCAACCATCACCACCTCAGCAACAGTCGAGGCCAGGAGGAAGTCAGGTAGGCAGTCAGCCACAGAGACAGCAGGCTCATGTTTATGCATTGACAGAGGAGCAGGCACAGGGAGCACCGGATGACGTGATTGCAGGTAACTGTTCTCTTTATGGTTATCCCGCATATGTCTTGATTGATACAGGTGCATCCCATACGTTTATATCTACCAAATTTGTTGCATTGCATGCTTTGCCTGTTGAAACATTACCTGTTGTAGTATCTGTTTCTTCTCCTTTGGGGAGGGGTCTTATATCGATTCAGATAGTTAAGAATTGTATACTACAGTATGATGGTAATGAAATTGAGATAGATTGCTTCGTACTTGGTATGTCTGATTTCGACTGTATTATTGGGATTGATATGCTGAACAAGTACAGAGCTACCGTAGACTGTTTCCAGAAGATAGTGAGATTCAGACCTGAAATGGCTGGAGAATGGAAATTCTATGGTAAGGGTTCACGTGCCAAGATTCCTCTTATTTCTGTATTATCTATGACCCAACTTTTGCAGAAAGGAGCAGAGGGATTTATTGTTTATGCAGTTGATGTGTTGAAAACTAGCCCGAACCTGGCTGATTTGCCAGTGGTTAGTGAATTTGCGGACGTTTTCCCTGATGAGATTCCAGGGTTACCTCCGTATCGAGAGATTGATTTCAGCATAGAACTGATGCCAGGAACTGCACTGATTTCGAAAGCACCTTATCAAATGACACCAGTTGAACTGAAAGAATTGAAGGAACAGTTAGAAGATTTACTGGCCAAGGGATACATTCGACCCAGTGTTTCTCCTTGGGGAGCTCCAGTACTGTTTGTCAGAAAGAAAGACGGTTCAATGAGATTGTGTATCGACTACCGGCAACTGAACAAGGCTACGGTAAAGAACAAATACCCTTTGCCTCGTATTGATGATTTATTTGATCAGTTGCAGGGTTCTTCTGTGTATTCCAAGATCGATCTGAGATCTGGATACCATCAGCTGAGAGTTAGGGATTCTAATATTCCTAAGACTGCGTTCAGAACCAGGTATGACCATTATGAGTTTATAGTTATGCCGTTTGGTTTGACAAATGCTCCAGCTGTGTTTATGGCTTTGATGAACCGTGTGTTTCAGAAGTATCTCGATGACTTCGTGATTATTTTTATTGATGATATTCTGATATATTCAAAGAATTTTATTGATCATTCTGAACATCTGAGAACAGTATTGAAGACTTTAAGAGCCGAGAAACTGTATGCTAAACTGTCGAAATGCGAGTTTTGGCTGAAACAGGTTGTCTTTCTTGGACATATTATATCTGGAAATGGTATTTCTGTGGATCCAAGTAAAGTCGAAGCAGTGATCAGTTGGTCGAGACCAATATCTGTTCCTGAGATCCGGAGTTTTATGGGATTGGCTGGGTATTATCGTCGATTCATTAAAGATTTTTCCAGTATTGTAAAGCCGATTACTCAGTTGACTCAGAAGAATACTCCATTTGTCTGGTCTGATGCTTGTGAATCCAGTTTTCTGGAGTTGAAGAAATGATTGACCAGTGCACAGTCTTGACGATTCCTTCAGGTACTGGTGGTTTCACTGTTTATTGTGATGCATCTCATCGAGGTTTAGGTTGTGTTTTAATGCAGCGAGGTCATGTGATTGCTTATGCCTCGAGACAATTGAAGCCTCACGAAACCAGATATCCGATTCATGATCTTGAATTGGCCGCTATTGTATTTGCTTTGAAGATTTGGCGACATTATGAGACAGCGGAGATGGCTTGAGAACAAAGGATATCCGATTTTGATTTCGATTCCGAAAGATGTTCTGGAATCCTCGCAAGACGACCTTCGATTTGATTGCTTGAACAAGACATTTCAATTCATTGATCTTAACTTCGAAATCGATAGAAGAAGGAACAAGGTTTGAGACTATTCTACATTCAAGTTGTATGGTTTTGAGCAGAATTGAGTCAAGGCTTATATTGGTCATCTTGTACAGCTTTGAACAGTTAGAAGACATCTACACTTCACATTTGAAAGGTAAAAGTGGACTACTATTTGTTTGGGATTACAACTCGAGATGGTTTGTATCGAGTTCCCTTAAATCACATACTTGCTTACTTAATTGCTCTTATGTGGTTTACTTTGAGCGTAATTGCTCTTATGTGGTTTACTTTGAGTTGTTGAATGAGTCTTTGATGTTATGAATGCTTTGATGATGATATATGTTGCATTCATCTTGCAAGACTTATTCCTTGATTTTGAAATGAACGGAAACGTTCGAATAGACGATTTGAGGAATGGTATATGTATGGCCTGGGAGGTTGTTTTAGCCTAGCGTCTGAATTGCATATATGATTCCTTCAAAGTCTAGAGAAGAAAGATAAGTAACCCCACCTCGAGCGGGAGAGTCGGTGAATTAGTTATGATATCTACTTCTCGGGATCCCAACCGATGATTGACGACATGAACCTTATTTTGAAAACATGCATTGTATTTACTTTTATATCATGATCTTGATATATGTTGTTATGCATGTTTAGTCGCTTTTACTGGGAAATCTATTTCTCACCGGAGTTATCCGGCTATTGTTTTGTTGTGTGTGTCATTGCAATAGGAGGGAGTGGATCCGGACAAAAGCGGAATTGAAGAACAAAGGATGAGAGAACATAGTGTGATGATCCGAGTTAGAAGTTGAGTGAGCTGTCATGTTGTAGAATTGAACCTTAAACATGAACATGTTATAAGATACTTGTACCAAAACTGGTAGATGATTTAGTTGTGGTTTTGTTGATGTTTATAGGATTGAGATATGATGTAAATCCTTGAATCAACATGATGTATCTTGATCTTGTTTATATAGCAATGTTCTTGCTTATTTTGAGAAGCCTTGTTTATGTTTTAAAGGCTTGGAGATGATTCAATCCTATCAACTATACCATGTTTAGCATGCTTGTTGGTTTCTGATTATGTATGGAATCCATAGGAGTTGATACTAGGTTGAATGGCATGGAAGATCTCGTTTTGACAGCAGCAACTTTCTCTGATTTTTCTTATGTTCCTGTGCTCGCTCGATCGGTAGGAAATGACCGATCGAGCGAGGCCTTCTTGTTGCTGGACAGAAGGTTGTACTCGGAGGACTCGCTCGATCTGCAAAATTTGGCAGATCGAGCGAGACCAATTGCTCAGGCACCCGAGAGTTGAGCTGAGGAGCTCGCTCGATCGGTGATATTTCACCGATCGAGCGAGGTGCCCACCTTTTAAATTTTTTTTTTTTATTCTTTTGTTTAGACATTGATACTTGTCTAATCTTGTTGATTAATTGATTTTGAGAGATTAGAACTCGGGTTGTCACAATTTTCCTCCTGCTACAAGTCAAAGAAAATTCTTTATTGTGCCAGTAGATTATTTCACCAAATGGGTTGAGGCGGAGCCACTGACAAAAATCACCGAAAAAGATGTCATCGGTTTTCTTTGGAAAAACATAGTGTGCAAGTTCGAAATTTCCCGAGCATTGATCTCAGACAATGGAACCCAATTTTCCGGAGCAAAGATAAAGGAATGGTGCAAAGGCCTGTCTATCCATCAGTTTTTCACATCAGTCGGCAACTCATAGGCTAATGGACAAACAGAAGTTACTAACCGAACAATGTTGCAGCATCTTAAAACCTGCTTGGGTAATGCTAGAGAAAAGTTGGTAGAAGAGTTACCAAGCGTACTATAGGTATTGAACGACACCCTGTGCATCAACAAGAGAATCACCATTCAATCTAGCTTACGGCGCTGAGTCTATAGCTCCAGCAAAAATAGGAGAGACCTCTTGGCAGGTCAAACAATATGAATCATCCCATAATGATCAAGCACTTCGACACTCGTTTGATTTAATCGATGAACTGCGATAAGAAGCATCAGTCCGCGCAGAAATTTATAGGGCTCGCATGGCTAAATCTTACACAATAATCGAGTAAAACACGATATTTTCAAGTAAGAGATCTTGTTATGAGAAGAGCGGATGTTCTGCACCCGGTCGAAAAAGCTCGATCAATAATGGGAAGGGCCACATAAAGTGATTGAAATCATCAAGATGGGTACTTATCGGCTCCAACACACCGATGGAAGAATACTCCCCCGACCGTGGAATGTGGCGAGTTTGAAAAGATTTAATTCTTAAGATCTGTTTTAATTGAGTCGCAACTTTGTTCATATATCGTCAACTTCTCACCTTATGTTATGCAGTTTCATCAAGACCTGTTTCGGTAAAGTTAAAAGTTCTTTTATCGAACACACATTGGTTTACTATGCGCTATAAAAATTTCTCCCATTCTCCATGCTTAACGAAAACGTCACCGACCCAGGTAGTCGTTAGAGGTAAATAAACCCAAAAACAACGACTCCGTAAGAGGCCAATGACGAACACGAGTCTCGGGATACCTCACCACCTATAAGGTGGGTTTAGGACTTCACCTTGAGACAAAATCTTGAGAGACTGATCTCCTCTCAAGTACACACCAGTTAAGCATTACAAAGCGCAACATACATCAACAAATGCGCGAAAGATAATAATCATGCGAATGTCAGTTTCACGAGTATGTCATCCAACACCTCACATAGATACCCGAAGTCATGCTAGTCAAAGACCTATTATGGCTACACTTCATTCGATTCAAGATCGTCATCTAATGAGGGACTCTTAAGATAAATTCTACTATTTTTCCACAAATCTACTCTCGAACGTCTCCATGACATGAATTCACTCGAGAGTGGGGGGCTTATGATGGGATGGAAGCCCAATTTGTTAATTAATCAAATAAGCCCAAATTTATGAGCCCAAGACACAAGGGCCCAAGCCAGCGAAGCACTCTTAAAACATCTATAAATAGACGTGTCTATCTTATATCCAGGGTACATTCTTATTTTTTCTCTCTAACTTGAGCTTTCTTATTTTGAGAGATTATCATTGTGCTCTTTGCTGACTTGAGCGTCGGAGTGCCTACGCCGGGGAACCGCCCGGCGCCTCTGACGTTTGCTTGTGACGCAGGTGATGATCCACGAAGTTTTAGCTTACCTTACGCTGCAAGGTTCACCTTACGCTACAGGGTTCACTCTACGCTATGTGTTTACTTTACGTTACAAGGTTCACTCTACGCTACGTGTTTACCTTATGCTACAAGGTTCACCTTACGCTACGTGAGTGTTCTACGTTGCAAGGTTCCAACTACAGACTTTACGTACCAGTACTTGTATTTTTTGGCTACATCAGTCAAAATAATAATAATAATAATAATAATAATAATAATAATAATAATAATAATAATAATAATCAACATATAAGTTGAGAATATATTTTGTAAGAAAAAGGTTAAACTTGTATTTTACTTTGGAGTAAAAAAACTAGAGTTCAAAAAAATTGAATATAGTTTTTGGATAATTTTTCTCACCTAATCAAACTGAATCTAAAGTCTAATAATTCGAGATATTTCGGAGGCTTAATTAATTAATTAATAATTAATTAAATTAAAAGAATTAAAAGAATAGTTATTAAATGAAATTGTGAGAAAGTTTCCATGTTCTGAAACCGGAAGCAGGCGACGACTCGTCTGGTTGACTGCGAAACGTTTTCATGTTCTGTTGTTGCGCGTTGTTTCACGCGCCGCCTCACGGCTATGCTAGCCCCTCCAGCTCGCTGTCCGAATTCGGTTGTAGGAACTTTCCGATGTCTACCTCCGTCCGTATTGCCGTTATAGGCGACGTCGTAATATATCTCCCAATATCTTTATAAATGTTTCACTGGGCGACGTAAATGATTATTTTACTGTTCGGACGATTGATTTTGCTGCATACATAAGCTTCTCTGAGTAATATCGTTGTTTGATTTTGGAAAATATTTGCCTTTTTTGAAGCATGATGATTGGAATCTAGAGGAAGATACCAAGGCTTTGCAGCTGTTGAAGGTACCTTTTCGTTCTATTTAATGCTCTGAATTTCGTTTTGTGCTTTTTGTGGCAGCTATCGGCTAGTGTGCCGACTTCTTCTCTTGTAAAAAGTCAGAGAAACATTAGCGGTTTGTTGTGTTTCATTTGGTTTCTGAATGCATATTTTTGTTATAGAAAATTTTAGTTTCTGACGACGACTTTCGAAGAAACTGTGCAGTTTTGTGGTCATTGTAGCTAAGGAGAATGAGAATCTCAGATTCCTTCTGTAGTGTAGTCGATAAACTCTCGAGTAATGGGCTTCTTGGTGAGCACTAAATAAAGCATGAACCAACCAGTGGTAGATACTGTGGCTTCTAGGAAGTATCTAAATTGTATTTCAGGCAATGGAGATACTGTAGTTGCACTGTGTTTGTCTTTACGAGGACATGATATGTGGATCCGGATTTATCCCTCATTTTCCCTCCTTTGATTTACCTGAAGGATCAGCTATGCTTTAGTCTTTAAAGTTTGTCTCATATAGGGGAACCTTAAATCCATTGGGAAAAATGATAAGCAAATTAAGGGAGTAGCATTGGCCTTTTGAGGCATTTAGGTGTTGGTTGTTGCGGCGGAAAGTGAAGGGTAAAGTCTTTAACGAATTCGATCTCACTAAATCGACTCTAGTATATTGACAACTGCCGTGGTACAAATTTACAACTACACCTAGTATTTGCTTTTGAGAACTGAATTAGTTACAATTTTATAAAGCAAATGTCTGTTGGAAAAGAAATTACATGATTTTGTATATTCAGACAATTTAAAACTTTTTATACTTCCTAGTTGGCGCTTGCGATTTTTTATATTATTTATGGTTTATACCACTGCTTGTTTTTAACACCAATTTTTTTAATATCATTTGTAAATGCAGCCAGATCTAGTGCTATTCACAGGCAGGTGCTCTGTCCTAACCATCATTGCTGTATATTTACCAATTGGCAGGCCAGATTTTTTAGTTTACTTCCTGCACTTCTTTAACCTAGATAATTGGTAGAAAATCCTTATCCCCTCTCCCTCTTTTCTCGGTTTTGTCTGGTTTTGAGTGTGCAGGAACTTTTTACAGGTGATTTTGGCAATGAGAATGTTGATATAGTTAGAAGTGTTTCAAAGCTGGAATTTGCAAAAGCAGTTATTTTAGGAAACCATGATGCCTGGAATACTCAGAAGTTCTCTGCAAGGTGAGTTTTAGTTATTTAGATTAGTTAATGAAGCTGAAAGCCTGAAAGGGATTTGAATTTATCATAAACCACAGGGATTAAAAACTTATTCAACAATCGATTCAGATTGATTTTATAAGATATGGGGACAACATTTACTTGTTATGTTTTGCCTATTTTTTTAGTCATTGCAATGGGCCTATATGATTGTAAAAACGAATTTGGATTAATAATTTTGCATCAGGTTTTTGCTCTCTGGTTTTCAGCTCATTCTATTCCCTTTGTTTCCCTTTTCGGCTCTTGTCTCATGTACTCGTCTTGTCCTTTCCTATTCTTCATTTTTTTTATCCAACTCCTCCATCAATTAGCCTTTAATTTTCATGTGAAGGTGGAAAACTTTGACAAGATTGGTTTTCTTGACTTCACCTTTCAGTTGTGTTCAAGGTGTAAAATATGAATTTCCATCTTCATGCACCTAGTGTTTCTGTACTTCATTTGATATTTCCCTCCCTCCCTGCTCTGCGGCTCTCCATCATGCTCTTATGAATGGAAGTATGGAACAAAGGTTTTGCGGTTATGATTGCCACCCTTTCAAGTCTTTTTGTGTTATGAATGTTATTTATTATACTGTAATCTCTCTTTGTAATCTATTATAGTAACTCTAATGCCTAATATATGAAGGGAAAAAGATGCTGTTCAACTTGAGCTTGAATGGTAAGTTTTGCTCGAATAAAGCTATGAGTTTTACAGTTTTTGCCTTTGTCTCTTTCAGTGCTCCTCTTGAATTGATATAATTAAATATGCAACTAATCAATCTATCTTTTTGTTCCCGTGAAATTTTTTAACACAACTAGTATATGACATATGCTCTCTACAAAGGCTAGAAAGTGCCAGATAACAAAGAAACAACACTCCCTTGCGTGCAAGAAACAACATTCTATGACATATGCTTTTGACACAGGCTAGAAAGTGCCAGATAACAAAGAAACAACATTCGCTTGCGTACAAGAAACAACATTCCTTCTACCTCCTTAACCTGTTATAGACAACTTTGTTGAAAGCATGAATTAAAATTGTGAATAGTCAAATGAGAAATGCTTAATATCTGCTCAAAAACTGTTAAATCTGCTATTTAATATTTAACAGCCGAATGCCCATCATTAGCAAACTTTGACCCTTGATATTGCGTATAACTTGCTGAGAGAATTCTTATTTTATTATAATGATGTAATATACGGCATCTTTTTGTCAAATGGATCACTTGGAGAATGGACCCTAATTATTTGTTATCGTCGGCTCATGAAACTATTTCTTAAATTGTTAGAGTTGATTGTAAGAACTTTTTGATAATCAGTCTTGGCAATGAGCATGTAGCCTATCAACGAATAGACTTTCCAAATTTGAAGATGAGCGTTGTTGGTGGACGACCATTTTCTTGTGGTGGTGATAATTTCTTTCGGAAAAAACTTCTGATGGCCAGGTTAGTACATATTTTTTACTTTTATCCATCATCATAAGATAACCACAGACAAAATGTGTATATATACTTGAAAGGACAATATAAACTCAATGTGGAAGAAGTGTGAAAGTGAATATAAAATATCATTTTATAAGAGGATATATGAGGCTGCTTTGGGGAGGATTTCAATAATTGTACACATTGCCAAAACTTTCTAGATATGGTGTGCGCGACGTGGCTGACAGTGCAAAAAGGATATATGAAGCTGCTTTGAGAACCCCTGACGATAATTCAGTTATATTTCTTGCTCATAACGGACCTACAGGTTTACAATCTGCAAATGCATTTTTTTTTTACCTGGTACGATAATACAAAGTTGCATTATATTAATTAGAACTGTAAGTTCGTGCAGGCCTAGGTACCAATATGGATGATATTTGTGGCAGGGATTGGATTCCTGGAGGTGGTGACCATGGAGATTCAGGTAAGCTTCTGGGTTTTTAATCTTCGGCTTCTTATTTTTCTCAACTTTACATCGCCCAAGTGCAATGTTTGGTCAAAGTACTGGCTGTAATTCGATTTATAATAAATTGATTCGCAACTTCTAATACAGATTTAGCTCATGCAATTTCTGAACTAAAAATGAGCACGAAAATACGTATCCCATTGGTAGTGTTTGGTCACATGCATAAAGAGCTGGCATATGGAAATGGTGTCCGAAAAATGTTAGTGGTTGGTGAAGACAATACTATGTATCTCAATGGGGCAATTGTTCCAAGGGTTAAAAGGATAAGGAACGAAACAGGAAACTCTTCAGAGAGATCTAAATTGGGGCAAACCTCAATCCCAATATCAAATGCTCAAGGCACGCTTCGAGCCTTTACAGTCGTAGACATAGTTGATGGAAGTTTGATGAAAATAGCCGAAACTTGGGTGTCAGTTATTGGGGACAGGACTGCAATAGAGAAGGAGCAACTTATATTTAAGCAAAGCAGCAAGATATAGAAACTACGAGCATGTAACAGTTTTATAGTCTTAAGTCATTGAACAAAAAATTCATCTTATCTACTCCATCTTAAAAATAGCTAATAAAGATTGAGTTTGCTTGGCTCATGATGGTATTTGGTGTGTTCTTTGTGGATTGTGTTTTTATTCACTTGTGAATGTGTTATTGATGGACTGAAATGGATTCCTTGCCAGTGATGAGCTCTCAGAAAGATTTACTGTACTTGTTTGATGCATGTGGTTTGTATCGAAACTAGAGAACTTGAGTATTCTTGTTGTCATGTCCCAACCCGCAAGAGCAGAAATTATTTTTCAACATCTAACCCTCACTTTTCAAAAGCTATGAACCCAGAAACTGGAGAGGAAGATTGTTTTACCTCATAGAACGGGCACTTATATGATTTCATAAACGTGGGAACTAAAATCATTCTTGTTTGACACATATTGAGCTTGCCACACTCTTGTATCATCCTTATTATCTGGCCCTCACTAATACTGTGTCAGGATTTGTTTCGATATTATCTGCATTCGAGCCATAGCGTGGGAGTTGTAACTTGCAGGTAAGATTACACAATAGGCTATGATAGAGATTATTTCGAAAGTCTATTACATTCATAATATACACTTATTATCCCTGGCCCAGGATTCTAGACAGTTGGAATTAAAATACTTTATGATCTCCTGCTTTAAAGTAGCTATTTCTTAATGCAACCTTACAGGATTAGATCTGTTTGACTCATTTTTAATAGTAGTTATTTGTTGGCAGCCCTCCTTTGAAAAACTTTATGTTTCAATCTTTAGTCCTATGTATGGCCTACCTTTTTGTTGGTAAATATAAATACTCTCAAAGTATTTAATTCTTTGGGCTCTTAGCTTTTGACCCATTCAGTCTTCAGCTTTTAACTGTGTAGCATTTAAAAAAGAGACAATAGGTGTAGCTTGCCCCCACATCTTTGTTTGGACCTATGATGAGTTTTTGGATATTTTGTTTTATTATTGTGTTTCTTTTTCCTCTCTCTCTCTCTCTATATATATATGTTCATAATGTTAATTATAAAATTATTGTTTCTCTAGAATACGCAGTTCGATATATTAACTTGAAAAGAAAATGAAAAATAATCAATCGACGTGGAAATTTTGGATTGTTTCGATGGCAAAAAAGATTTGTAATGACGGCTTTCCCACTCAAAACTATGAAAGCCAAAACAAGAAAGGCTTATTTACTATTTAGGCATACCAATGTGGCCGTAGCTATAATTATCTTTCCTTGCCAAAAACGAATACGAGGGGCCATTGTTGTCAATACAATCAATGAAACAATATGCATTTTGAGTACATCTCTAGGTTTTGTTTGGTAAGAAACTGACAAACTTTAATTTTAATAATAATATATTTGAAATCTTTTACCCATTGTTACCAAAAACCTTTTTTTTTCCCCCTTCTTTACTTGAAATCACTTACCATTTTAATATATTTGAATCTTTTACCCATTTTTTCTTGAAAACATAAGGTTGTAAAAGGGAAGTGAAAAAGAGGCGAAGAAACAAATAATACAGGAATGAATATTAAGGATTCGTCAAAAAAGATGGTTTGGCCAAATACTGAGGGAATGTCTGACTCTGACAACCCAATCTGCACTGCACTTCCTCTCTTAGATCTATGGCAGCCTTTGACCGAATCTTAGCCGTCCATCATTTTCCCTACCTCCACTTTTATTAATTTTTAATTAACATCATTTTCCCTATGCCCTTTTTCTTTTATTTCTCTCTTTAAAGTTTAACCCTTTCTTTTGTATACTATTTTTGTGAATGTGAGCTGCAAACGTATCTTAACAAAGGATTTGACCTTAATCATTTCATTTAAAAGTTATCTCTACTCTATGCAAAAATGCCCATTCAATTTATTTGCATTGGGCCGTCACTCCAATTTTTTCTTTTTTTGTATTATATCAATCATTTTCATATTACAACACAGATTGAATATTCTCATAAAACTTTTAGATTTACATATTTGTGTGAAATATACATTGCATTACGTGTAGAATTCCGATAAGAATAGTTCAGCCATATCTCTTTAAAGCATAAAAATATAATATAAACGATTGATTGATAAGAACCTCTAGCTACCAAAATCAATTCCCCTTGTGTCCCAAAAAATTCTAAATTGGTCCCGATATCAAAATAATAATAAAAATTATAAATATAAACTACCAAGGTCAAATTTGACTCTTCACATATAAATCAATAATGGGTGCCCATAAACCATCACTTAAATATTGTGTACGTCTCTATTTTATTCATCATCGTTGATTACAATTTACAACTCATTCCCCAAAAGCAAACAACAAAGAAAAGAAACATGCAACACACAAAAGCACAAACTTCCTTCTCTTTTGTACTTCTTTGATTTCCCATTCCCTGTCTCCATCCTCCGTTTATATCGGATCTTCCTATATCCCCATTATTTTCATCGTCGATTCACAAAACCAGGAAAAAAAAACACAGAAGAAAAAGGTAAACGAATCAAGAAACATTGACACATCTGTGTTCAACAACGTTAAAATTCATTTCCCATGAATTCTCATGTCGGAAGAGGTGTGTTGATGGCTTAAGTGTTCTGGGTCGTGTTAAAGATTGAATCTTTCGAAAAGGGTCTTCGTAATATTAATGGGAAATGTGACTTCAAGCGTGGCTGCAAAGTTTGCGTTTTTTCCGCCAGACCCACCGACGTATGAAATTTACAGAGACGAAGGGAATGGGAAACTATTGATGAGTGGATTGACTGCTGACAAAAATGTTGACGTGCATTTGCTTGATACAAAGGGGTGTAACAAGATTGTGGCTACATATTGGAAACATCCTGCGGGGAGATTTACGATATTGTACTCTCATGGGAATGCTGCTGATTTAGGGCAGATGCAAGAGCTGTTCATTGAGCTTAGAGCTCATCTTCGCGTCAATATTATGAGGTCTGTCGTGAGATTCTCTGTTTTTCTTGATTCTTATGTTATCAGGTATGTGAGCAAATTTTGTATCTGTCTTTGTTTTTGGTTGTTTCATTTGGTGATGGTTCTATTATTCTGCTTTCTTTCTATTATTCTGCTTTCTGGTTGTGGTCATGATGAGGCATTGGTTGTCGAATAACGGTGATTTGGATTTGAAAAATTAGCTTAATTGGTGGGGTTTCGAATTGTTGTAGGATGGATTTTGGCTTGACCCGTTGAGCTAGTAGTTCTGATTCAACAATTGCTCGGTTTCGGATACTAATACGTTAGTTTTAGTTTGGCTCTTGGGTGTTTCCACCCTCTTATCAGTTACATATTGAACTGCCTACATCTGTATCATTTTGCCTTTTTGTCCCAGTTTTGCATTTTCAAATTTGTGCTCGAGTTTGATTCACTAAATGCATCGAATGAGGTTATAGATTATATGCTTCTCACTCGTATTCGCATTCCATTTTCTTTTGCTCTGTTGCAGCTATGACTATGCAGGATATGGGGCCTCATCTGGGAAGGTGAGGAGCGGTCTGTGTTTCTTTTTTGGTTCAAAATGCTTTTTGAGTATATTGTTTACCGCATTGAAATTGTAATAGGAATCAAAAGCATGCAACAATTGATTTGATCTCCATAAGAATAAAGAAACTGTAGAGCTATTCTGATAGTTACTATTTTGGCTTTGGTTTAATGAGAAGCAATCTTTGTGAGTGACAGCCATCCGAATTCAACACGTACCACGACATTGAAGCTGTGTATAATTGTTTGAAGAATGAGTATGGAATCAGGCAAGAAGATGTGATTCTTTACGGCCAATCTGTCGGGAGTGGTCCCACGTTACATCTCGCTTCTCACTTTCAAAGGCTGAGGGCCGTCGTTCTTCATAGTGCAATTCTTTCGGGCATACGAGTTCTGTACAATGTCAAGATGACATTCTGGTTCGACATTTTCAAAGCAAGTTTCTCAACTATCTATCAACTATGATCTCCTTTTGTGCTCAACATGGGCTCTGATTCTCTAGTCTTCTTATGTTTTTTCCAGAACATAGACAAAATCCGGAATGTCAGCTGTCCGGTTTTAGTCATACATGTAAGAATCCCCAACCCTTGAATCAGTGCTTGATCCCGCAGTTTGGAATAGAACAAAGAAACTACAAAAAGCCAAATCAAGAAGTTAGATAATGCGGTTTCAAGACTTTTGCATCTTCTCTTAAAAAAGAAGGTAAACAAACTTGTTTCTGTGTGTTGTTTCCAGGGCACGAACGATGAGATTGTCGACTGGTCCCATGGTAAGCGACTATGGGAACTTTCCAGGGAGAAATACGATCCTCTATGGGTCCAAGGCGGCGGACACTGCAATCTTGAAACGTTTCCAGAGTACATTAAACACCTGCGCAGATTCGTGAATGCAATGGAAAAACATTCTTTCTCGAAAAGGAGTAAGGCATCACTTGCTCCTGCACCGAGCATAACGGAATCCAAACACAATAGATGCTTGAGATTCAGTAAGAAATAAATGCTCCATTCTTTTTGTGTCGCTTAGTAACTAATTTGGTGTAATTTTATGAAAGATTGGGCACGCATTATGCGAGCTAGAAACGAGTTTAGTGGATTCATCGGAGTCGATATGCTTGGCAAAGAACTGCAGTTCAAAGTAGAACTGTGGTTCTTCCGTTCTTGAAGCTCTGTCGATTCTGATATTGGTGCTTAAGACATTGTTGATGCCTTTGAAAACGTCCTTTGTCATCTCTTTTGTAAATACTGTTCTATTCTTTTCTCTGCTTTTCTTTTTAGGTATGGGTATTATCAAGTCACTTCGTTTGTATCTTTTTTTTTTTAGTATATACTATTATATTTATTTATTTTTTCATTAAAAGCGTGAGGAGAGAGATAAATGAAGTATGTTATGTCTTGTAATACTTTAAAATATACTCATCAATCAATAATTATAAGGACGCATTCAGATTAATAAGTTTTAGCTTTAATGTAAAATATATAATAAAATTATAAATTATAATAAATAAGTAAAAATAGCGAATAATCATCCAGAAGAGTAAGTAAATATAAATATTTACAAAATACATGTTCATTGTCCAATATAGTTAATTATCCATTATATTCACGTAAACAAATGTTTAATAGCGAAAGTCAATCAAGTAAAAACATATACACATATATTTACCAATAACCTAGTACTATTATATGCCCATTTTTATTAAACTTATTATATTTTAATTATAATCATGAGATATAGAGTTGATCGAGTAGATGAGATGGTTGATCAATAATATTTGATTTCTTTAATCAACATTTTCTATCGAGCCTTCAGCCTATAGATTGTAGCACATTTTTTATGAGTAGTATTTGATTTTTCGTAATCAACGTTTTCTTATCGAGCCTAGAGATTGTAGCACATGTTTGATGAGTAGTATTTGATTTTTTTTAATTAATATTTTTTTAAATAGTGTTTTCAATCTCTAAAAATAAATGACTGTAGATATTCTTTAATAAGTTAGATAATTTTTGTAAAATTTAAAGATTATCATAATCACTTATAATAAATGACTGTAGATATTCTTTAATAAGTTAGATAATTTTTGTAAAATTTAAAGATTCTTCATAATCACTTATGCTGAGTTTATAGATTGACCCACATCATTTATCCAATTTAACAAAGTTTATCTTCATAATTAAGTAATATATATATATATATATATAATAAAAATAATAAAACAAAAAGGAGAATATAAACATCACAAGTGCCTACATGTCTCTCAGAATCCCAAACATTGCCGACATATATCATCCATTTCCCAAACTCAGGCGCATCGAATTGAATCGTTTGTTTCAAGATTAAGCTGTGGTCTCACGCGGACTCTTGATCTCCACTTTCTCATTAACATCTGTATTGTCTTCTCTGGAATTTCGCCAACAAATCGAGAAAAAAAGGGTAGAAATTGTTGACGGCGGGAGGTGGGTTAACCGAAACTCCAAGAAAATGGTGAAGATCACGGCTTTGATGGTACTAAAATGTGACCCGGCTGGTTCGGATCCGGTGATCCTGGCGAACGCGTCGGATCTAACCAGTTTCGGGTTTTTCCAACGGCCCAGCGTAAGGGAGTTCGTCGTTTTCGTGGGTCGGACCGTGGCGAAACGGACCCCTCCCGGACAACGCCAGTCCGTACAGCATGAAGGTTCGATCTTTGGATTGTAATGAATGGGAAATTGTTGTTTTGTTCTCTGTTCTTGTAAATTGTTTGTTTGAATTGATGATTGCGAAGGGAATTGCGGGGGGTTTGGTTTTGAATGATTTACAGTATTATTGTCTCATGAATCGTTGGTCCTAGACAATCACTCGTGTTAATGGAATACACTTCAATTCATGGGTGATTTTTGGGCAACCTGAAATAGTATAACAATCGTGTTTGATGATGAAGTAGCTTTAATCATCATTCCCTTCGCACAATTTTTTAGCAATAGCTATGATTTCTGAAGTTTTCGTTACTCGAAGGTTGGAAATATTGCAAAAGGCCCGAAACTCATGTTTTTGGAAATAATTATTGCTTACTTAGGGTGCAAGATTGTTTTGCCCCTTTATGAGCAGCTAACTAGTTTAGATAGGACTAAAGAACTTTAAGGATTCTGGGTGCTTGTATTGGATAGGAAGAGAAGGCAGAGAGAGTACTTCATAGGTTATTATTATGTTTTGCTTTCCGTCCGTATGGACTATATCGAACGTGCAAGCTTTCCTCAGTGATTTGTTTTTTGGAAGAATCTGATAATGTTAGTTTCGTGGCTGTTTGAATTAAGTTTCATGTGGAACACATATTGCTATCCATGAACTTGGCATTTTTCCTTTCTTTGTTAAAATTTTCATCTGTTGTAGTTTATCGATTAAATTTGACAACGTTGATTGATTCCACTGGAAATCAGAATACATGGTTCATGCGTACAACAAGAATGGCTTGATCTCGTTGGGTTTTATGGATGATCACTATCCAGTCCGGAGTGCATTTTCATTACTCAACCAGGTGATAGTCGTTCGGAAATCATTGAGATAGTTATTCTTCTATTGACTAGTCTCAAGTTAGGAAGGTTATGATTATTTTTCAGGTATTGGATGAATACATGGCGAACTTTGGTGATTCATGGAAAACTGTCCAAGCCGATAGTACTCAACCATGGCCCTATTTAACTGAGGCAATCGCCAAGTTTCAGGTATTGAAAGTCTCTGTGCCTAATGTTTTTTTAAAGCAGAGGCACTATCATTAATGAGATCACTTGCCAGCAGTGGATCTCATCACCATCTTCCCATGTGATTTTCAAAAGTTTATCATTGTGCAACGACCCAAACAAGTGCTCGCAAATATATATCTGTTGCTTTATGCTTATTACTTTTTGTCTCAACTTGTTTAGCTTAAACTGTTCAGGACCCTGCTGAGGCCGACAAGCTGCTGAGAATTCAGCGTGAATTGGATGAAACCAAAATTATTCTTGTGAGTGTTCTCTTCCAATTTTAGCACCGGTGTCATCTATTTGGATGTTTCCCGATTTCAGTATTTGGCCATATACAAGTAGGTTTTAGCTCCCGAAGTTTGAATTTTGAATCTTTGTTTAGAAATTAAAACTAGTCGTCTTCTTAAACTCTTCTTCTTAAACTCATCGGAGCAACGTCAATTATTTAACGCATTGGTATTTACATGAAATCGATGTTTTCTTCTTTTCCTTCGTTTTGCACCTTGTTTAAACCATAATTGTTATGTAATCTACATTTTGGTTTCATCTCAGCACAAGACTATCGACAGTGTCCTGGCACGAGGTGAGAAGCTAGACAGTTTGGTAGAGAAAAGTTCCGATCTAAGTGCAGCCTCACAGGTTCGTGTATTTAGTTTTGCTGCTTTCCCTCGTTTCCAAACACATTCCCAAGAGTTTTACATGCAATGTCAACACTCTAATTTTCAATACGTCGCCAATGGATGAACCACACACTCTTATTTCACTCTTCGTTCAAGTCCAACTTTTCTCTATCTTCTAATAACGGTTTTCTTCGGGTCTCTTGAAACAGATGTTCTACAAGCAAGCTAAAAAGACCAATCAATGTTGCACCATCTTGTAAGTTGCATTGGCATAATATGGCGGGGGTGATTGATTTGGTTCTCTTGTATCTTGATATTTAACATTTGAGACCGAGTAAAACTCAACCTAGTAAAGGTCTTGTAGTATACGTACGTTCTGTGTGCTCTACTTGAGTTTGGTTTAATTTCTTTATAGCATTATTTGTGCGATGTTATGAAGTTTCTTACAAGTCCAAAATTTTCAAATTACACATACTGATGCGCACACTATTATTTAGATAAATGAGCAACAAAATCATCCAAATTCTTGAATGAACTCCCCCCTCCTTTGATTGCATCGGTGGCAGCCTTGCTCAATTCAGCGGCACGAACCCTTTTCTCAATCCACCTTTCGCTGCTTGTTAAGGCCAAAATCCGTGCTAAATCATCCGACCCAGGCACGGTCTCTGCCCCTTCACATACCCTAATTGCCACATTTAACTCGTCCACAAGCAAATTAGCATTAGCAAATTGGTCAGCCCCCATAGGCCATGCCAACATCGGCACTCCACACACGATGCCCTCCAGTGTCGAATTCCATCCACAGTGTGTTAGAAACGCCGCCACAGCTTTATGCTTCAGTATCTTCACCTGCGGCGCCCACCCCTGGATCACGAGTCCCCTCCCGGCTGTACGATCCTCAAACCCGGGAGGTATCATGCCGTAGTCTTCTTGATTTGCATGCCCCTTCGTTGGACCCTTGACAGATAAAATGAACCTTTCCCCACTTTTCTCCAATCCAAGGGCTAGCTCCTCCATCTGCTTATTGTTCAACACAGCCTGGCTCCCGAAACACACATAAACTACCGTATGATCATCGCACTTGTCCAGCCATGAGTCGATGTCCGTAGCCGACACCGTAATGGACCGACCTCTCTCCGCCGGCCCGACTTCATCGGATGGCAAAAGCGGCCCGACCGACAAGACCCTATCATGGCCTAATTCTCTCGCAAGATGATCCAAATAAACACTTTCCAATTCCCTAAAGGTGTTGAACACCGCCCCGTGACTAGCCAGATTTGCCCGAAACGAATCTTTAATGAATTCCGAATCTGGGTTTCCCTCAACATAGCTTCTGTAAACTGGCGACAGCTGCCACCAGGGATAAACCGGGGAATTCGGGATTTTGGTGAATTCCACCGTATCGTCAGCGTTTGCCCTCTTGGGCATTTCACGCCATAAACAGTGAACTAGAGACATACCCAAAGCGCCAGAGGGGTAGAAACAATACCTGGTTATGTTAAGCTCACGTGCGAGGTGGTTGGTCCACCCCAAGAACATGTCGGAAACGATAGCCACCGGCGGCGATGCGTGGCTGCGAAACCAGTGGAGTAAAGGATCGTGGAGTCGACCCATGGCGCACAGCATGGTGCGGAATCCTCCGGCGGGGAGATCGACGGTGTTTTCCACGCCGGGCGGGATTAGTGGGTGGGGAGGGAAAGGGAGAACAAGGGGCGTGACGGCGGTGGGGTGATCGGAGAGGAGTTGGTTGAGCTGCGGGAGATTCTTAGGAGTCACGAGTATGGTTATGGTGAGGCCGCGGGTGGCGAGGTGGTGGGTGAAGTCTAGGAGGGGTATCATGTGCCCCTGCGCAGGATAAGGGAACACCAGTATGTGTGCGCCGTCTTCAGACATTTTTGTGCTTAATTAATTATGTCCGAAGAGGCGAAGACCAGCGTGGGTGGTAGAGTATTAGGTTTATTTGAGCCATATATATATATATATATATATATATATTCATAAATTCAATTATTAATCTATGTATTAATAATCTTATCTAGTTTCATGTCTTTTTATATGTATTAATAATCTTATCTAGTTTCATGTCTTTTTTATTATATTATTTATCCATTTTTCAATTATTTATATAACATCAATCAAATTATTAATTATTTATATTACATCAATCAAATTATTAAATTTAAATTACTATATTACCCTTATAAATAATATTATTTATATTTTATTAATTATTAAAAAAATAAAATGATAATTTACTATTTTTATATAAAATATAATCAATTAAATCTATCAATCAAATTAATTCTTATATTAACTATTTTTATTTATTTATTTTTTATTACAATATATTATTTATCTCTATATTATTTATATTATCACTCACTCCAAACGGATCCATATAATATATACACCGATACATTTATTGGTTTCTTTGGGTAATTATTATATTACCAAAAATATTAGTCATCCATCATATATTTAAGAGTAACACTCCTGTGCAACGGTCTCATTCGTGAGACGGGTCAATCCTATCCATATTTATAATAATAAGTAATATTTTTGACATAAAATGTAATACTTTTTAATGGATAACCCATATAAGAGACCCGTCACACGAATATGACCCGTGCAACGGTTGCATACAAGTGTTTGCCTATATTTAATTAAAAGAATATGAAAATGACTACTATGTCTATGACAATGAGACTGTTTAATAATAATAATAATAATAATAATTTCCTCTCCAATCTTTTCCATCCGATAATCACCCCTCGAAAAACAAGTATGACTACGATAATTCATATTTATAGAAAGTATAATATATGATTAATTATTTTAAAATCATCTAGAAAAAGAAAAGAAAAACGGAGAAAAAGAAAAGAGTGAAAAAAGGAGGCTCAGATGTGTTGTAAAATGAACAGGCAAAGGGAATCCGTGCCGCCATGGCTGCAGACCCTCGGGTCGCCCCGCCAAGATACGGGTCGGATCTTCCCTAGCCCGATTCAGCTCAGAAAGATCCATCATCACAGCCTCCAGAATCAAACAAGTCACCCCCGTCGCCACCGCAAAATAGCGAAAAATGTAGTTAAGTAAAGGTTTGTGTTTGGTAGCATAATATATAATTCCCAGCTTTAATATTATCAAGGGCTGTTGGAATTTAGTGAAGAAATCATGGGAAGTGTACAGTGAGGGGCAACCACCCTTTCAAAATTCCCCAAATCTCACCGTAACCCTCATTCTCCATTTCTGAGCGAGATTCAATCAATCTGAGGGAGGAGCCCCTTTACTTTATTTGCATCGTTATTACTTCATTTTCCAATTTTACCCCTCCATCGGTACTCTCACTCTAGATTTTTCAATTTATACTTTTGATTTATTTTAAAGAAGAAACAAAGTAATATATAATTTAAGAATTGATATTAAATATTTTTTTACACAAAATCTAAATAATTTACATTATAATAATAAAATACGTTGCACCTTCAGTCTCTTTCTTTTGTTTTTATTATTAAAAATTCAGCGAATTATATTGTGTATTCGTTGGTTGTAACAACTTTTTTTTTTTCAAATCTAGAAAATCGAGGTTTTTGTCTGATCTAGAAAGTCCAATTTACCCTCGTCCTCTTTAATTTTTACTGTAATTTTTAAAAAATACGTTTTTTGATTGTATTTTTTAAAATATAATTTTCATCAATAAGAATATTAATTTTTTAATCTTCCACCCTTAATAAATTATTATTAGATATCAATAAATTTTTTTTTATTCTTATTTTTAATAAGGCAACCCACGTTTTAATAAATCTTTAATTTAACTGATGTGATATATAAAAATAAACAGAAAATGAAAAAATAAAAAAAATTGATTATTATTAATATCGAGGCTCAGATCTGAGGAAAAAAATCCGAAGCAAGGGAATCCGACGGCGCCATGGCTGCAAAACCACCGGTATCGTGCAGATCCACGCCGTCCAGGTGGGTTGCCACGCCAAGATACGGGTCGGATTGACCCGATTGCCCGAGAGGAACACGATTCATCACAGCCTCCATCGATTATTGTTATTATTATTATTATCTGCATGTATATATATATATATCTATCTGTAGTTCATCATCTTCTCTCGGAAGATGATGCAACCAAGAATGGAAAAGGAATCAGAGGTAAGAACAAAGTGCGATTCCCCTTAAAAAGATCTCTGCTTTTGCTTCTGCTGCTGCAAAGAATAAGGGCTGTTTGTTTGTTTGGGTCTGAAAATGAAAGAAATCATAGGGTAATTAGAGGGAGGGGCAACCACCCTCGGAGAAATCCCAATCCTCCGCTCTAACCCTCTTTCCTCCTCTCACTTCACTTTCTCCGGCTTAGGGTTTGGGGAATTTAAACAACAATTTTTCTTTTTTTTTTTTATATATATATTTTAAATAAAAATTATTTAAAGCCTGAGTCCTATCCCCCGTTGGGCCAGCCATGGGCTAAACCAAAGTGGGGCGATAAAATCCTAAGATAAATGTGCCAACAAAAGACAGTGGACCTAAACCTACAAGTCCATGAGAAATATCCAAACTTTGGGCTCATATTGAGCTAAAACCAAGTCGGACCATAAAATTCTGAAATAAATGTGGTAACAAAAAACATTGGCCTAATAACCTATGACAATCACCCGTTGGGCCATACTTGGGCTAAAGCAAAGTTTGGAAATAAATGTGCCAACAAAAAACAGTGGGCCTAAGCCTACAATCCATGAGAAATTTCCAAACTTGGGGTCATGTTGAGCTAAACCGAAGCGGGACAATAAATTTCTGAAATAAATGTGGTAACAAAAAACATTGGGCCTAATACCTATGAAAATCACCCGTTGGGCCAGCCTTGGGCTAAACCAAAGTCGGGAAATAAATGTGCCAACAAAAAACAGTGGGCCTAAGCCTACAATCCATGAGAAATTTCCAAACACGGGCTCATATTGAGCTAAACCATAGTCGGACAATAAATTTCTGAAATAAATGTGGTAACAAAAAACATTGGGCCTAATACCTACAAGTCCGATGAGAAAGTTCCAAACATGGGCTCATAGAGTTTTGACTAGAATTAATATAGGACATTTTGCAGCAATTCATTACAATCGATATCAAGCCCGCCTGATAAACTCTAGGGAGATGAACGAATGCGTGGCTCCTGAATCTAGCAACGCAAACGTGGAATTTCTTCCCACTAGAATTCTCCCTGCACGCAGAAAATCCCAGCAATCGCATACTAAACTTACTTTTCTCCCAATACAAGTTACAAAATATTTTTCTTAATTAAACACGAATAACATGAACATCCTACGCTAACCAAACAAACAGATAATTCATGCAATTTAAATTCATGAAGTAAATTCCCAAAAATTTCTTAAAAGAAGAAGTTTAGGAAATACCGGTGATTAAGGAGGTATCTGGGTTTGCCTCCTCAGCCTGCATGACGAACACCCGCCCAGTGGTGTTCTTCCTCTTCGGGCAGTTATATGAAACATGCTCTGGCTCCTTGCAAACATAGCATACATTGGACCCCACTAGACACTTCCCGGTGTGAGGCTTCTGACACTGTGGGTAGATCGGAACTCCTCCAGTATTAGGGGCCCCGCCCCTCTGCTGCTGCTGTAGCTGACGCCCCTGAGGCCTCTGCTGCTGTCCCTGCTGATTCGGGCCCTTAGACGGCCCAGTATACGGCTTCTTCGCAGGAGGCTGCGAAGTCGCCCTCTGATACCCTGGCTGAAACTGCCTCTTACTCTGCTGCTCTCGCTGCATCTCTCGCCTCCCTTCCTCAGAACGTAATGCTCTGCTAACTGCCGCCTCATAAGTAGTGACATCCAACATGCGAACGTCATGTTTGATGTCAGCCCGCAAACCATCCACAAATTGCCTCAACTTATCCGGCGCACTGTCAGCAATAAGAGGCACGAAACGACACCCTCTTTCGAATTGGGTGATGTAATCCACCACAGACTTGTCTCCCTGACGGAGACTCATAAACTCCCGGATTATGCAACTGCGCACATCCTCAGTGAAATACTTGGCATAGAACATGCGTCTGAACTCTATCCAAGTCAATGTAGGTAGATTCACACCTCGAACCGCACCTTCCCACCAAGAGGCTGCATCACCTCTCATCATATACACTGCACACTTCACCCTGTCAGCATCAGTGATCCCCATGTAGTCAAATATGGACTCCAGTGATCGAATCCACCCCTCAGCAATGAGTGGATCAGTGGTGCCGACAAACTCCTTAGGTCCCTTCTTCTGGAACCGCTCGGCAACATCCTCATCATGTGTGAGCCTAGGACGTGCCGCCTGCTGCTCCAACAGAGCAGTAATCCCAGCCATCATATTCGCATTGGCCTGCTCCAATGCTGCAAGCGGATTCTGCAGAGGTGGAGGTGGAGGTGGAGGTCCCCCTCGCCTATTCATCTGTCTCGGAGGCATTCTGCACCACCACATATTTTCTTTACGTAAATCGCAATGCATAACTTAAGGGTTCTAAAACTTTTATAACATGAAAATCTTAAATCATTACATATGCTCCTTATAAATCATAAGAAAACAATTAAAACTTACAGACCGGTAGTAGGATTTCTGAGATTCACGTGGCAGTAGGACACCCTCCAAGGACCGCGCTTTGATACCAAATGAAACGCCTACTACTAATAAACGCGGAATTTTTTTTTTTTTTTAAATGATACTACTATACATACATGCCCATACATATATATATATATAAAAATAACATATTTTTTCTTAAATAACCTGAAAAATATTAAATAAATAAATCCTTAAAAATGTTTCATGCATCAATTTAAAATAATAAACAAAGCTGTTGAAAAGAAAACTCATATGCGGAAACAATAATAAAATAAAACATGTTTCAAAACTCAACATAATAATCTAAATAGCTGCGATGGTCACGGGGTCCACTGCTCCGTGAGCTCATAAGTTCTCACCACCGGTAGGAGCTACATAAACATCATCATGCTCACCTGCACCATATAAGCGTAGTGAGCCTAGGGGCTCAACATGTCTAATCCTTTATAACAAGGTTAAAAATAATGCATCACATAATTACTAATACATATACATGTACATGAGCATGCATGGAAATATTTTCATCACATAATAAAACTGCTGAATCATAAACTGAATCATAACCATAATCATAAACATATTATTTCTTCATCATATATAACATAATTGAGCAATGCTTTTGAAACCTGCAGATGGTCCTATCCATAAGTGTGACGCGCATGTGTCGACTGATCAGTCTCATGAACCAACGTACGATGGCGGTGATAAATCACCTCCTATGGTAGTAAACTATCGAATCATATGGTGGATAACCACCCCTATGGTAGTAAAACTACCGAATAATATGGTGGAAAACCACCCCTATGTCACACATACTTCAATTTCCACCAAAATATTTTATTCCTCATCATTTACATAATTATATACATAAGAAATTTCATGAATGCATGCACTGAAAATATGTCCGTAATATATATTTAATTTATTTTCATAATAAATATACTTATACTTAAAATATAAAATTTATGCATAAAATAATTAAATATATATTCCGAACTTATTTATTTTTCAAGGGTTGGTCAAGACTGCTGGTCACTCACTCTAAGTCCATTATATTAAAATTAAAGCCCAATAATCATATCTTAGCCCAAATAACTTGATTAACTTAACTGGGCCTAAATAAAAATATTTAAGCCCATTTATTTAATTAAACCCAATAAAATTCTAGACTGGCCCAAAAATCCACCGACTGACCCAAAAATTCTCATGGGCTCCCAAGCCCATAAAATCATTGGGCTAATTTAAAAATAATTTTAAAAAGCCCAAATAAAATTATTTGGAAGCCCAAATAATTTTATTTCTAATTAATTGGCCCAAAAACTAATTAAAACATAATATATTTAAAAATTAAAATACTCGAGCCCGGACCACCTAACCCGGACCCGTACCGACCTGAACCGACCCACTACTCTACAGACCCGACCCAGATCACCCTGACCTGACCCAGCAACCCCCAAACCCCAAACCCAAGCCCCCCCTTTCTTCCTCTCTCGGCCGCGAGCAGCAGGCCTTCTTGGCCTGCTGCCGGCCAGCTCCGGCCGCCCCTGGCCAGAGCGCCGCCGCCCCTTGCCGGAGCGCCGCCGCCCAGACGTAGCCCACATCTGGGCGGTCCTAACCCACCATGGCTCAGCCCGAGCCATGGCCCAAGCCAAGAAGGCGAAGGCTTTTTCTCAGAAACCCTAAACTGCAGCTCTTTGACCAACTCGACTCTAGACCTGAACCTAGCCGACTCCAGCCCTGTAATCCAATCATGGCTCGCTTCCTAGGACCCTAGCCCGCCTCTGACTCGAGCCCTAGCCTCTGGACCAAACCATGCAAGGCCAAAAACAAGTTATGATCATGAATGCACCAAAACATGCAACAATTCATTCATACTTGCAATAATTTCGAACCATGGCTAATAAATTCTGAAACAAAAATATCATTCATGCATAATAGCTTATATGGTGGCCAAAAGAAAGATTTAAACATACCTTGAATTTATTTGACGAGAGTTGATGCGTTTACGGGTCTCCGGGACGACGAACGGACCAAAAACCTTCAAAACTAGAGCTTCATCGGCTATGGGGCTTGAAGTTTTCTGCTGAAGGCGTGGGATGGGGGGTGAGAGTGCTGAGTGTTGGCTGATGGGGTTTGGGAATAGATTAGGGAGTGATTTAGGTTTAAATTATTGGTAGATAATTGAATAATAATAGATATTACTCAATAGAAAGATATTATACCTTAAACAAAATATTTTAAACTCTCAAATAACAATAACAATCTGATAAAATATCTCAAATCTCGAAATATTAATATAGAGGATTTTTAAAAATTAATAAAAGTTCATAAAATGACTTATTTTGACTAAAAATCCACCCTTAAATAAATATATAACTAAATACTAAAATTTTCTTGACAAAATATCTTAAAATATTATTTTAAGGCTCATAAAACTCATAAAATATTTTTGGCTAAGAATTTTGGTATCTCGTCCGTCCACGGTCCCGTCTACGCGATCAAAACAATTAATTCCTCAAAACAATTAATTCCTTAAAAATCTAAAAATACCATAATTACGGGTTAAATGCTAAAATACATTTAAATCATGCATATATTTCACATAATAACACATAAATGTTATTTAACCCAAATATAAATTTTAAATAATTAATTTCCTTAATTATGCATGCGAATTTATGTATTAAAATTTTTTGAAAAATAAAAAAAAAAAGGAGAAAGTAAATACCGTAGTATCGTAACACATGCAGCACTTCTCCTCGTAGATGCGATTAGTAGGCTCGAGGATCAAACTCGAGAAACATACGATCGAAGCAAATCCATAGAGGAATCAGAGGTAAGAACAAAGTGCGATTCCCCTGAGAAAGATCTCTGCTTTTGCTTCCGCAGAGAATAAGGGCTGTTTGTTTGTTTGGGTCTGAAAATGGAAGAAATCATAGGTTAATTAGAGGGAGGGGCAACCACCCTCGGAGAAATCCCAATCCTCCGCTCTAACCCTCTTTCCTCCTTTCACTTCACTTTATTCGGCTTACATTGTGTTTGGAATAGTAAAAAATGGAAATTGGAATTGGATTTGGAATTGTATTTGGAATTGGAATTATTGTATTTAGAATTCAATTTTAGTGTTTGGCTAATGTTATTTAGAAATTGGATTTGATACTTAAAATTAATCTAATTTTAAATTTTAAATTTTTTGTTTTACTTTTTTTTTTTAAAATATCTTTCTTATTAATAATATTTAATAGTCACATATATTTTTTTTATACATTGTATTTAATAAAATAATTTATAAATATTAAAAAAAATATTTATTTTTCGTGAATAAATTTTTTGATAATGAAAAAAATTTCATCAAAATAAAATTGAGATAAAGTCATCAAATAATGATAAATTAAGTTTTTAGCATTAAAAATAATTGAAATTAATTGTTAAAAAAAATCTACATAATTTTTAAAATATACAAATATTTTAAAATGGTTTCGAAATAATTTTTTCAATTGTATGATAAAATATTTATGAATTAAATGTATTATTTTTTGAGGACATGATATTTTTAGTTGGTTTGAAAAGAAAAAAAAAATTATTTTGTGTGTATAACCCAAATCCCATGAAATTCTATGAAATATTTTCATTTTTTCCAAGATTTCATTTAGTTATATCAAATCTCATCAAACCCCACCAAACACCAATCCCATTTTTAAATTCCATTATACTAAACGCTCAAAATGGAATTTGAAAATCCAAATCCCACCAAATTTCATGAAATCCATGGAACCAAACACACTGGGTTAGGGGAATTTAAACAACAATTTTTCTTTTCTTTTTTTTTAAATATATTTTAAAATAAAAATTATTTAAAGCTAGAGTCCTATCACCGTTGGACCAGCCTTGGGCTGAACCAAACTGGGCAATCCTAAAATAAATGTGCCAACAAAAACAGTGGGGCATAAACCTACAAGTCCATCCAAACTTTGGGATCATATTGAGCTAAAACCAAGTCGGACAATAAAATTCTGAAATAAATGTGGTAACAAAAAACATTGGGCCTAAATCCTACAAGTCCGATGAGAGTTCCAAACTTGGGCTCGTAGAGTTTGACTATAATTAATATAGGACATTTTGCAGCAATTCATTACAATCAATATCAAACCCGTCCGGAACGTAAATGTTATGTTACAAAACGGTGTAAAATTAAAATCTCGTGCTTCGCATTTCTTACATGTAGGGATAGTAACATAAGAAAATTTTCAAACCCACAAACATGCAAACTCTCACCACTCGACATTCGTCTATTTTTGTTATGTGATTATACATGTAGAGAAAAAATAATTTTTTTTGGGTGTAAAAAGTAATATATTTTATAAATCGAGTAAGGATGAAGATTCGTTTTAAAAATTAATTTGTGAGACGATATTAATTATTACATAAGTTTTTGTACAAGAAAATACTATTAAATATTTTGTTGAAACTCGACATCAGTTTTATTATTATTATTTATTTAAGATAAAAGAAGCAAAATATTCCCACTACTAATCGGTATTATTTTCTTTTGGCAAAGCATGACGAAAACGATTATAGCAAACAGACAAAGTAAGAGCCAAAAATTAAAGAATTGGAAATTAATTAAACAAAGAATTATGGCTCACGATCAATGATCAAGCACCCCTTATCCATGCTAACTAACCAGGCTTTCAATAATGTACACTAATTAAGTTCATCGTTGCATGCATATATATAGCTCAGAAAACCCATAGAAATTAAATTTTAGTTTGTAATTGTTAGGCGGGACATTGCATATATATATATAATGTTTTTAAACTACACGTACATAATAATTAAAATGAAGTTCGCATATGATATCAGAGTAAACAAATCATTTATGTAAACTTGATCTTATTTCTTTTTGATCAAATCAAATCAACAAAATCAAATCAAATATACAAAGATAAGGAATAAAAATAATTAGATATGAGATAAGTAAATATTATGATAAAATACAATAATATCTCAAATATACTAACTAAGAAAATAATATTAAACTTTATCACCAAATAACTTCAAGTCCAAGAAAAGCAAAAGACTTAAATAAATATTTTTTAAATATTTAAGGAATTTTGTAGAAATAAATATTCCTTTCATATATATATAATTCAATAAATATTATATTTAATAAAAGGAAGAAATTTTGTTAAAATTATATATATGTGTGTGTATATATATATATATATATATATATATATATATCCCAGCCACGCTTAATTACTTAATTTATTAATAAAGGCAAGAGATATTTGTAAAAATAGAATATTGTATATTTGGGTGGGTATTCCAAAAATAAATAATTTCCATTGGAGGAAAATGGGGAGAATTAATTTATACGGGTTCATTGGCCTCTCGTTCGTTGTAATATTTCACATGAGATCGACCAATTAATCTAGCTTAGGTTGTGTGTTGATTGAAGGTAGAAGATGAGTACTTGTTGAATTTTCTTAAATAATATATGAATCTTTGATATGTCAAAGATAATATTTGAATTTTTGAAAGTGGATAAAATGTGGTAGCTATGAGTAAATTTAAATTTGTTTTAAGTGGACATATATATATTTTTATAAAAATTATTTAGTCTTAAGGACTTCAACTTTTATAATATAGAAAAGATATTAATTCTTGGTTGGGTTTTGTGTTGGTTGAAGGTAGAAGATGAGTACTTTTCGTTACCACGAATTTTCTCGAAAGTGGGATATACGAGCCACTACAAGTATTAAATCAGTTCCTTTGCCTCACTTTCAAGTAGTCTTCAATTTTTATGGTGAACACATACATCGCAAATATATAATATTTCGAGGGAAATGGAGCCTGAGGGATATGATTGGATTAAGTTAGGTGAAAAAACAATCCAGTTCAATCCCCAAGATCATCAGTAACTCCAAATTAAAGAAAAGATGTTGCGTGCAGTGAATCGAGGCCTCGTGGGATATCGTTTATCAAAATCTGATCGAGAAAATCTGGCCAAAGCATGGGATATTCTCGTTACCTCCATGTGTCCCTCCGACAATCACTTGAATCTTGGCATTCGTTTCATTGTGCGGCACAAAAAAGTTAGGTTTGGATATCGTGTAGAACTCCAAAACTCGACGGAGAGCGCAAGGCCTACCATGATTATTCCTAGTACTACCCAACAACAATTAGTATCTTTGAAAAGCAAGCTTATTACTTGTTTGAATGAAACCTGCTCCATCTGTTTGGAAGATTTCCAAGTCGGTAGCGAGGGTGTCTATACTCCGTGCTCTCATATGTTTCACGGGAATTGCATTACAAGATGGTTTATGACTAGTCGATTTTGCCCCTTTTGCCGTTTTCAGATGCCTGCAGCCTGCTAGCTATCTAGTAATCAATTAATTAGAACCATGCATATATATATATATATATATATATATATATATATATATATATATATATAGTTTCCAGGTGACGTCTTTTTATCCTCATTTGCTATGTTTTAGAGATTCTTGCTAGATTAAATACTGAATTATGTTATTCTCATTGATTGAAATTACGTACATTTAATATATATGTTGATCGATCATATGTGTTTTGTGTTAATTTCTCTCTTTAAAGTTTTTTGGGAAATCTATACCATTCCCAGCCAAAGTTCCCGTGCATGACGCAAGCAATTTAATTATAGTTCTCTTCTTTTTCACCCATAAAAAATATATATAATTCATGTCTTATAACTACATTAATGCTACGATATTGAAAAACTTAAAAGAAAAAATATATTTTTGGGCCAGTTTTTGTGTACCCATGCACTTACAAGAACCAAACACAGTTACATATATCGGCCGGCCGCTTCATTCTTATTAAAGATCATGTGACCAAAATTCACTTGATCCAACTTAATTGGATCACTAGGTTGGTACAACAAGACTGTACACTAATTAAGTTCATCGATGTGTGTGTGTGTATATATATATATAGCGAAAGACATTGATGCATGTTGGCTGAAGTTCGCATAACAAATCATTTATGTAAACTTTATCTTATTTCTTCTTGATCAAATTAAATCTACAAAATCAAATCAAATCAAATCTACAAAGATAATTAAGGAATAATAATCAATTAGATATGAGATATAGTAAATATTATGATAAAATACAATAATATCTCAAATATACTAATTAATTAAGGAAATGATATTAAACTTTATCACCAAGTAACTTCAAGTTCAAGAAAGTCAAAAGACTTAAATAAATCTTTTTTAAATACTTAAGTAATTTTGTAGGAATAAATACTCATTTCATATATATATAATTTAATTTAATAAAGGCAAGAGACATTTGTAAAAATATAATATTTTATATTTGGGTGGGTATCCCAAAATAAATAATTTCCATTGGCGAAAAATGGGGAGAATTTATAATTAATTAATTAAGGGATCCTTGACCTCTAGCTCGTTCTAATAAATACTTGACACACCAATTAATTATATATATTAGTGACAGAGCACACGTGTTACGTGTGTAAAAGAATAAATATATAATTTTTTTAAAATATTATATGAATATTTTATTTGTCAAAGATAATATTTGAATTTTTTAAAGTGGATAGATGTGGTAGTTACGAGTAAATTTAATTTTTTTTTAAGTGGAAATAAATATTTTTGTAAAAATTATTTGGTGTCATGAAGTCGGATCACTAAGAGTCTCAACTTTTAATATATACTAGTCATATATGATATAAACTTGTTACATGTATAACGTGATAAATGAATATTAAAAATATAAGGGAAGAAGTTGGTTATGGGAGAGATAGAGAATGATATATTGGGAGAGAGAATAGGAGATGTGATAAAAAGTTCGTTTGAATTTTGCAGAGATTTTTTAAAATAAGTGCTTTTTTAAGCTGTTATTATTTGCTTTTGAAAAAGCTCTTTTTGACTTAAAAAAATGTTTTTTTAAGGGGTCAAAATATAAGGGGAGAAGTTGGTTATGGGAGAGAGAAGGTAATGGAATAAAAGGAGAAAAGTTGTGGGAAAGTAAAATGACATACCAAAAGTAGTTTTTAAAGGGTGCTCTCACTTAATATAATAGTAATAGATATAAAGATATTCTAACTTAAGTGGATGTTGTTGGTCGAAGATAGAAGATGAGTACTTTCCGTTACCACGAATATTTTCTAAAAAATGGGTCGATATACGAACCATTTCATGTATTAAATCAGTTCCTTTGCCTCACTTTCAAATACGCTTCAATTTTTATGTTGAACACTTACATGTTTCAAGCCATATGTAGAATGAATTAATGCAGTTTCAATCCCCATTCATTCTTTTCGGACATGGAACACATGCAATCATCTAATATTTAAGCAAAATTCAGTTTTTTATTCCATATTTCAAATCATCAAATTCTTGTTTATAGTTTACCTTTCTTATTTTTCAGCTTTCATTTTATATTTCACGTTTATATATACAAAATGTTTTCTTTGATATTTATGTAATGTTTAATAGAGATTCTAGAGACGATTCCACGAACAAGAACCAACAGAGTATATATCGGACCGCTTCTTATTAAAAATTATGGAACGAATTTCACTTGATCCAACTTAATTGGATCAAATCCTTTCTGACAACTAAGGGGAGGGATTTGGGCTTAGGTGGGATATGTTCATATAATTACAAATCCCAGAGTAGTAAAAGAGTAAATCAAAAATCAAATTAAATTAATTACGAGATGTTCAAACATTTTTTTGTTAATATAATAAAATTACATAGTTAGCCATCATATATGATATAACATTCCGACCCATATATAATTAATTTCAGGTTCAGGTAAAATTTTTAAAATTAACCGGCCCAATCGGTTTTAGAGTCGGCCTTTTGATTTGTGGTGCTCAATATTGTGGGAGTATGATAACACTAAGCCTAATTGTCTTGGCGACAACATGGTTATAATACAAAAAGAAAAGGCAAGAGGTTTAGCTTATTCTTTAAATTTGTGTCTTGCCCAGGTTCATATATAGTGATTTTGTTTAATGTATAATAATTTCCGAGTGAAAATCTAAATAAAAATGTGAGATTCTATATTAATATCGAAAACGTTAAAAAAAAAAAAAAACTGTTTATATATGTCATGGTAATATTGTGAATTTGCGATGCCCCCATCTCCAGAACATGACATCGTATTATTCGTATACATATTCAAAAAGTCGTGATTAAACTTAATTTCGAATATTGTACGTCCAGGTGTTGCAGGTAGATTCAAAATCTCAAAAATCGGTGTATTTTATGTTATAGAAACAAATGTTAGAGTAGATGCCCTGCAAGCCAAATGTTGGTCAGTGATTTTATTGACTCAAGTGTAATAACAATCTTTATTTTAATATAATTAATCTTTTATCTGGCATTTTCTTTATCTGTATACCAATGCAAGTTGCATAGATAAAGACCTTGAATATACTATAGTAAGATATGAGGTTGTACATGTGATGACAATCATGAAACACATATTATTAATTACTGTATATTCTAAATCAAGTTCCTAGTCGATTGAGCCGTCCAAAATAAGGATAAGGATCGCTCGAGCTCGAGACTAGAATCTGTGATGATGTGTACCACGTTTCATTGGTATGGACATATAGATGTTCAATCATACAGATTGGTGCTCATACGATGAGTTTACTGAACTACCCTCCCTCGGACTTCCCAAGTGGTTATCATTCATCGAGTGGATAAGTTCGTGGTTATAGTTGTACATCATTAATCCTTACGACCCGGGACAACACTGAGGCTCTACATGCTAGGACTTTACTTTGACTCGTTTATCGACTCCATGAGGGTCATCAGGTGGCGAGGTTGGGTACAGTTGCGACACATGTAGGAGCCAGTGCATTGTAGTCGGGGATTTACCGCTCACCTATGGGTGTGGATATCCTATGTGATAAAATGAGATAATAGTGCATGGAATCTCTGGCCAGAGTGTAAGATGTGTAGTAGAGTAAAGTGTTTACCAAGTTATACATGCGATGCCACTATGTATTCTCAAAGACATCACATCGTTATCGAAATTCACATGCAACCCTCGATGAACCAATGGTTGCAGTTTTGATCGGGATATATGAGTTGAAGGGACTGTACTGTACGTTAACTATAATCGACTGGTTCTTGCAGGCACTATCAGTGATACCTAGGGAATCATGGGGCGGTGCTACTTAACGCTCTTACTATGATTCGATGGGTTAAATCAGAAATGAGTTCTGACATTTTATGATCAAGGAGTTGATGCATAGAATGAGGCTAATAAGGGTAAGTCTGGACCCACAGCTAGCTGTATCCCTGAACCATTGAGGGTTACACAAGTATTGGTTTCCCTGTTCCCGTTGAGATAATAAATTCAAAAAGTTGAATGTATGATGAATAAATTTGACTGGATCGATAGATAAGCTTTATAAATGGTTTATAAAGGCTTATAGAAATTTTGAGAGCAAAAATTAATTAAAAGAGTTTAATTAATTTTTCCGAGTTGGACTCGGATTTAAGGACTCACTCAATATATATATAAATGCATATATATATATATATATGATATATATATATGGATATATATAATAAATATATATTTATGGATGTGGGACCTTATGTTTATAATAATATATTATATTATTATAATTTATTTTTTAAAAAAAAAATGAGTAAATGAGTTGTCTCCCGACAACTCATTTACTCAACCCCAATCAATATTTCAGATTGATTGGGGTGAACGAATTAAAAAGGAGGGGCAGAGAGGAATAGAAAAAGTTGTGAATTGCTTAATTCTCTCCTCGCTCTTCTGGTTCATCAGCCGACGGAAGAAATTGTTTCTTCTCTCCGCTGCTCGAAGCTCTCTTCCTTCCAGTCTTCTTCATTTTTCAACGAAATTTTTTTTCTTATTTTAAGTGCAATTTAGAAGAGGGACAGGAAATCCGGTCGTGGACCTGATTTGGAAAAAGGAGGAAAAATCCAGTTGATTGTTCGTAGGGATTTACAACAAGAGCTATTTCGAAATTGTTTCAAAATAGTTGGAGCCATCGTCAATCTTTTAAGATTGATAGGTATCAATCTTTTAACACCCTATGAACTTTATTTAAACCATACGAGTGTCCAAGAATATTTTGAATGTCAAAAATTAAAATTTTAAACTTTCGCGGCGTCTTGGGCATGATAGAGATCCAAGATCCAACAGTGGTATCAGAGCCAGGTTCTCTATATCGTATGGTTTATTTCATGTTGAGCATTTTTAATTTTTAACCGCATAAAAAAATATTTCAAAATCGCTACACCATAAAAAATTATTTTTATAATTTATATATATATATATATAGATATATGTATGTATATATATATATTGAAATATATATATATATATACGTATATAGATATATATTATAAATTGTATATATATTGATATATGTACGTATGTATATATATTACGATATATATATATATGTACGTATATAGATATATATTATAATTATAGATATATGTATGTATACATATATATTACGATATATATATATATACATATATAGATATATTTTATAATAATATATTCAATCGACAATGGATATATATTATTATAATCAATTATATGTATAGATATGTGTGTATATTTATTACGATATATATATATATATACACATATAGATATATATATATATATATATTTATATTATTGTTATTATATATTTTATTATATATAGATATGTGTATATATATATGCATATGCGATATGTATATATAATCATATATAGATATATATATATATATATAATAATGATAATAATAGTCATGATTGCATTTGCGAGCCCTATTATTAAATGCAATTATGTGAATTGCAGTCTAACTTGCAAGCTGTCCGAATTGTTCAGGCAGCATACGGGCTAGGTGGTGGGCTGTTCGAAATATTTTGGGCAGTCCGACCGTGGGATCGAAAATGTTTCGATCCCGATGCGGTTTTGAAAATTATTTTTTTATGAAATAAATAATTAGAATGTGATTTTAATTATTTATAGTAAAAGGGTTTACAAGAAAATCAATTATTATTGAATTAATTAGAAATTAAATAAATGAGTTTATTTAATTTGTTAATTCAATTAATAATTGTGGCGGTTAGTGATAAAATTACAAGATACATGAAATTGATGAGTTATATAATATGTGATATTATATGCATGAAGGATGATCGAGAGCCATGACCAATGTGCTAGGTGTATGCTAGGATATTTTTCATGTCTCAACTTGTATAATTTTATTTGATAAAATTAAAGTGAGCCTGGTTTATGGCTCGTTCCCACCCCTTGATATGTATCCCTTATGTGCCATGGCTATTCAAATGTAAATATTTGTAATAGTGGGAGATCAAGATTGGAAGATGGTGGACCCGATGATCAAGAAGACGACATGTAAAATATTGGAAGCTTATTTAATAAGTTGCATTTGCATCCCTGCATTTACCTAGGATTTGGACCTTGATCCACGCTTCGCATGGATCAAATAGTATTGGCAATCGATCATCCTTATTTAATTGTCATATTATGATATATGCGATATATAGTAATATGCATGTATGTATATTATTCGATAATATAGATGCATGAATCCGGCAAACATACAAACTCATGGCACACGATTTTAAATAAAATGATGAGACAATTTCAAAATTAAAATCCCTCATTTTGAATATGATTCAAAATTTATATCAAGCCATAAAAGTAAAAATTAAAAGAGTTTAATTTATTCTTATCTTCAAACGGTGGTTGCATGATGAACGCTACCCGCGGTCAGTGTCTGGCTCATATTATTGGGGAGACCTGGACGCCGGAAAGCTGTGACTTCCACTGACATAGGTGATGTGAATTGGGTGGAACTCCCATGACTTCGGCTCATATTATTGAGGGAACTCATGGAGACCGTCTACTACGATTCAACATTGATGGGTCGGCTTGACACTCGAAGATAAACGACGTCATATTATTGGGTTCTTATCAAGAGTGAGACGAAACACGTAGAGGTTGCATGGAGATGCAATTGGGCTCTACCTTTTAGAAATTATGATTGGCTGATATTATTCGAGATCATAGTTGTCTAGATTGGACTCTACGTGCTCACTAAGGAAATACGATTTCTCGTTTTTCATCAGAGGGTGGTGAAAATGTAAAAATAGTGGGAGAAAATTTATAAAATTAAAGTCCATATTTTATATCTTATAATTATTTTAAAATAATTAGTAACGATTATCTGTTTTTCAATTTCAGTATTTTTAAGATGTCGACACGCAATTCACTTTCTGCTATTCTTGAACAAAACAAGCTAACCGGAACTAATTATCAAGACTGGCTAAGAAATCTAAAGATTGTTCTAAACTCTGAGAGGATTGCGTATGTGCTTGAAAAGAAGCCACCGAATGAAGCAGCTCCTAACATCAGTGAGACTGAGTTAGCCAAGCTTGAGAAGTGGTGGGACCATGATCTCCAAGCTAAGAGCTACATCCTGGCTTCTATGTCGAATGAACTGCAAAGGCGGTTCGAGGATGCTGCGAATGCTGCTGACATTCACTTTCATCTGAAAGAGTTATACGGTGTTCAAACTCGATCAGAAAGACACGCAACTGTGAAAGAACTCATGACTACACGTGAAACATCCTAGAACTCCTACTAATTTTTTTTTAACTCTCTAATAATAAAATAATGAATATAAATATATATATGCCCATACATATATATATCATACTTAAAAATAATTTTCCTTAAGTTAATATACATAAACACAATAAGTACAATAATAGAACACACATGCAATTAAATACTTCAAATTAATTACTAAATAATAATTTATAAGAATGCCATAATAAAATTCCTAAATAATATTTCTTTCACAAAATTCATGAAAACTTAAAAAATAAATACTTAAACGTAAAATCCATGCATATACTAAAAATCTATAATAATAAAATATATGCGGAAATAAGTGTTCTAGTATATATTTAATTTATTTTCTTAAAAATCATACTTATATATCTAATAAAAATGCATGCATGAATTAAATATATATTTACGGACATTTATTTTTTCAAGGACTTGTTCGAGCTGCTGAGCTCTAGACTTAAACTCAAAAATTCCTAGACTGGCCCAAAAACCCAAAAGCCCAATCTGATCTGGTCCAATTAGCTTCATGGGCCCCAGACCCATGAGAAACTAATGGGCTCACTTAAAACATAATTTAGGCTCATCAACTTATTAACTTAAAGTTGAATTAATAAAATTATTAACTAATCATTAACCTATAAATTAGACCGATAAAATTATTAAATCCGACACAGCTTGACCCAATAATTCTCATGGATCACACGGTCCATGACAAATTAGTGGGCTCACCTCAATAATTATTAAAGCCCATTAAATTAGTCTAATTAATTAATTTAATCGAGTCCAACCCATAAATTACTAACTTAAACACTTAATTAATTAATTAAAATAAGAGACTTAAGCCCAAATAATAAAATCTAGACCCGGACTAAAAATATTTTGACCCATCAAGACTTGACCCAACCCGGACTCGGACTCAAAGACCCGAGCCCGGCTCACTTGAAACCATCGAACCCGACCCTAACCTATTCTCAAACCCCCTTGTGGCAGCTGCCGCCTTAGCCCCTTAAACACCTTGCTCCGGCCACCACCGGCCGGAGCTCCAGCAATAGGACCACCCCAGGGTCCAGGTGCAACCCCAGCCTGGGGCCTGGCTCGAGCCAATCCCTGCTTGGCTCGGCCACAGCCCCTAAATCCCAAGAAACCCCACGCAGCCCCTCCCATGGAACAACCCTTACTCCCCTTAACTTTCTGACCAGATCCGGCCACCCATGGCCGGAGCTCCGACACCTGGACCACCCCAGGGTCTAGGTGCAACCCTTGGACCAAGCCTGGCTCGAGCCAAGCCTTGCATGGCTCGGCCAAGGCCCCTAAACCCCATGCAACCTGTGCAGGCCCCTTTTCTGGACAACCCATGATACTTTACATGTTCCGACCAGCTCCGGCCACCAAAGGCCGGAGCTCTGGCACCTGGACCACCCCAGGGTCCAAGTGCATCACTCAGACCAGGCCTGGCCCGAGCCAAGCCTTGCATGGCTCGGCCAAGGCCCATAAACCAGACAGCTCCCTCTGCCCGCCTAGCTACTGTCCCAGCCCCTTTTCCCTTGGTTCCAGCCCTTCCAGCCGTGAACCACCTTGCCTAAACCGACCCCTATGAACCAACCTAGACTCATGAACAATCAGCCAGCAGTTTGAACCAAGCCATGTCCAAAAATAGTGCAAAACCGAGCCATGAAGTGCAAAAACGTGAGGAACATGCATGAACTTTAATGTTTTCTTTTCTAGATCATAACACATGCAATATCAGATCTTGTAAGCATAAAATATTTGTAATATGATTTAAATGGTGGCCAAGAATAGATTCGAGACGTGCCTTGATAATTATTTAGACGAAACGACGTAAACGACGCGTATCGGGCTCGCCGGGACGAACAGATCTTCAAAATAATCCAAAAACCTTCAAAGGTCGGCTATGAGGCTGGGAAAACTCTGATGGAACGTGAAAATGGTGGAGAAGAGGGTGATGGAGGCGGCTAAGAGGTGAGGCGTGGGTTTGGGAGGGATTTAGGGTATAATATTTAGGATAATCTAGGTTAAATAATTAATAGATAATTAGGACAATTAAATACTCTAATTTTAAAATTTAAAATACATTCTAATTTGATAAAACTAAGTAAATCCCGAAATTATTATTAATGAGATTTTTAAAGCTTAATAAAAGTCATTAAAATGACTTATTTTGGGTAAAAACGGACATATAAATATACATATATATAAATACCATAATTTTTTTTAAAATCTTACCTTAAAATAATATTTTAAGGCTCCTAAAAATCTCATAAAATATTTTGGGTGAAAACTAAAATCTCGTCCGTCAACGGTCCCGCCCACGCGATCATAAAATAAACTTTCTCAAATAAATTCATAAATAACGTCATACCGATTTAAATGCCGAAACAATATTTAAAACATGCCAATAAATCACATAATTCACATAATAACATATAAAATTAATTTAACACATTTTCACATTATTTTAAAATTATTAAATCTCCTAGTTATGCATGCGGATTTATGTATCAAATTTCCGGACGTTACAACACGCTTGCGAGAAGGGGCTTCGGTCCATGAGCATGGTGTTAGGATGATTGGGTTAGTTGAGAAATTAGTGGGACTCGATGTGGTTATGCCTCATGAGCTCTCGATTGATATTCTCTTGTTGTCTTTACCTTCCTCGTTCGACGGATTTGTGGTTAATTTTAATATGAACAAGATAGAGGCCACCCTTGAAGAGTTGGTCAATATGCTTGTTAATCATGAGGCCACAATCAAGAAAGAAAAGCCTGTTCTGCTTTTGGGCTCGTCGTCTGAGACGAAAAAGGGAGCCCAAAACAAGGGAAAGAAGCGTTCTGCCCCTACAGTTAAAAACAAGCCTAATAAGAAGCCATACAAGAAACCTGCTCAAGGGCCCAAAAAGCCAAATAAATCAGAACAATTCTGTTTCCACTGCAACAAGCCTGGACATTGGAGGCGTAATTGCACTGAATATCTTGCCCAGAAGCGTTCTGGCCATGGTATGTTTTATATTGAAATTAATATCTCAATGAATTCTTCTTCTTGGGTATTGGATACCGGATGTGGTTCTCATCTATGCAATGATTTGCAGGTGATGACAAGAAGCAAGAAACTTAGAGAAGGTGAGACCTTTCTAAGACTTGGAAATGGAGCAAGGGTTGCTGCCAAAGCCAAAGGAGATATTATTTTAATATTAAACAATGATTTTAAGTTGCTTTTGAGAGATGTTTTGTATGTTCCTGATTTGGTTAAAAACATTATTTCTATTTCTATGCGTGATAGAGATGGTTATTCTTGTATTTTTGCAAAAGGTGTTTGCACTATATATAAGAATGAATGTTTGATTGGAATTGATGAATTACAAAACGATCTCTATAACTTAAAATTAAAAGATATTCCATTAAACAATGTCCAAACAATAACAACAAACAAAAGAAGACAAGATAGTCAAAACCCTGCACATATATGGCACGCTAGACTAGGTCATATTTCTCAAAGAAGGATGCACAAGTTAGTGGGAGAGGGCATGTTCGACATGTCAGATATAAATTCTCTACCTACTTGTGAATCTTTTCTGAAAGGAAAAATGACCAAGACTCCCTTTAATGGGAATGTAGAACGTGCACATGGTCTTTTGGATTTGATCCACACAGACGTATATGGCCCGCTAAATGTTAGCACTAAATTTGGGCAGTCTTACTTCATTACCTTTACTGATGATTTTTCGAGGTATGGGTATGTGTATTTGATGAAATAAAAGTTTGAAGCATTTGAAAAGTTCAATGAATTCAGATATGAAGTAGAAAAACAATTGGGTAAAAGTATTAAAATACTCCGATCTGATCGAGGTGGAGAATACTTGAGTACTGAATTTTTGGACTATCTTAAAGAGAATGGGACTCTCTCACAGTGGACTCCACCAGGAACACCACAATTGAATGGTGTTTCTGAACGTCGAAATCGAACTTTGATGGACATGGTTCGATCTATGATGGGATTCACTGAATTGCCTAGATCGTTTTGGGGCTTTGCGCTTGAAACTGCGACAATGTTATTGAATAATGTCCATACGAAGGCAGTGGATAAAACACCATATGAGATATGGATGGGAAAGGTTCCCAAATATTTTTATTTGAGAATATGGGGATGCCCTGCTTACGTGAAGCAGACAGTGGGAGACAAATTGGATAGTAGATCCATTTTGTGCTACTTCGTGGGATATCCAAAGAACTCTGTTGGATATTATTTCTATCATCCAAAAGAATCAAATGTGTTTGTTTCTAGAAATGCCATCTTCTTGGAGAAGGAGTTTCTATTAGATAGAAAAGACAAAATGATAGAACTCGAGGAAATTCGAGATACACCCATGACTGTAGAAGTTGAACCCAATCTCCAACAGCCAGTAGTTGAATCACACATACCTAGAAGGTCTGAAAGAATAATCAGACCGCCTGCAAGATATACGCTTCTTCATGAACAAGGCCATGATGAGCCTAGTGATGGATGTGATCCACGAAACTTCAAAGAAGCAATATCTGATGCTGAGTCATCTAAATGGCTTGAAGCTATGCAGTCCGAAATGGACTCCATGTATTCGAACCAAGTATGGACTTAGTAGATCCACCTGAGGGAATTTTTCCCATAGGATGCAAATGGATTTACAAGAGAAAACTTGGGGCAGATGGGAAGGTATTGACCTTCAAAGCAAGACTAGTGGCAAAAGGCTATATTCAAAGACAAGGAATTGACTATGAGGAAACCTTTTCACCAATCGCTATGTTCAAGTCAATTAGAATATTTCTAGCCATAGCTGCATGGTATGACTATGAAATATGGCAGATGGATGTGAAAACAGCATTCCTCAATGGAGACATTAAAGAAGAGATCTATATGTCTCAACCTGAGGGTTTCACATCAGTGGAAAGTGAGCATAAGGTATGCAAACTTCAGAGATCGATCTACGGTCTCAAGCAGGCATCTAGGAGTTGGAATCTCAGATTTGATAACACTATCAAAGAGTTTGGTTTTGTTAAAAATCCCGAGGAACCATGTGTGTACAAGAAAATTAGTGGGAGTGCAGTGACATTCCTAGTACTTTATGTTGATGATATCCTCCTCATTGGGAATGATAAAGGATTATTGCAATCAACTAAAGTATGGTTGGCAAGTAAATTCTCCATGAAAGACATGGGTGAAGCATCTTATGTATTGGGAATACAAATCTATAGAGATAGATCAAAGAAGATGCTGGGGCTCACCCAAGTCACGTATATTGATACCATACTTAAAAGATTCTCTATGGAAGATTCCAAGAGAGGATACTTACCAATGTGTCATGGTGTTACTCTATCTAAATCAATGTGCCCTAAGACTGATGAAGAGATAGAGATGATGACACGTGTTCCCTATGCGTCAGCAATTGGTAGTATCATGTATGGTATGATATCAACGCGTCCTGATATAGCATATTCTCTGAGTGTTGCAAGCAGATATCAGGCTAACCCTGGTCCATTGCATTGGAAAACCGTGAAAGATATTCTTAAGTACTTAAGAAGGACTAAGAATTTGTTCATAGTTTATGGGGGTGGAGAATTAAAATTGGAAGGCTATACTGATTTTAGCTTCCAATGTGACGTGGATGATTCGAAATCGACTTCTGGTTTTGTATTCATGCTTAATGGTGCTGCTGTATCTTGGAAGAGTTCCAAGCAAGACACAGTTGCGGATTCCACCACTGAGGCCGAATACATAGCAGCATCTGCTACAGCCAAAGAGGCAGTTTGGATGAGGAATTTTGTCCAAGAGTTGAGCGTTATTCCAAATGGAGTTGATCCAGTCCTGGTGTACTGTGACAACACTGGTGCCATTGCTCAGGCAAAGGAACCAAGGTCTCATCAGCGATCCAAACACATACTGAGGAAATTCCACATCATTCGGGAGATTGTGGGAAGAGGAGACATATCAATCGAGAGAGTTGCCTCTACAGATAATGTTGCTGATCCACTAACAAAGCCCTTGCCAGGACCATTGTTTGAGAAGCATCGCGAAACAATGGGATTAAAACTAATGAGTAGTTGGCTTTAGGGCAAGTGGGAGATTGTTAGAGTAGATGCCCTGCAAGCCAAATGTTGGTCAGGGATTTTATTGACTCAAGTGTAATAACAATCTTTATTTTAATATAATTAATCTTTTATCTGGCATTTTCTTTATCTGTATACCCATGCAAGTTGCATAGATAAAGACCTTGAATATACTATAGTAAGATATGAGGTTGTACATGTGATGGCAATCATGAAACACATATTATTAATTACTGTATATTCTAAATCAAGTTCCTAGTCGATTGAGCTGTCCAAAATAAGGATAAGGATCGCTCGAGCTCGAGACTAGAATCTGTGATGATGTGTACCACGTTTCATTGGTATGGACATAGAGATGTTCAATCATACAGATTGGTGCTCATACGATGAGTTCACTGAACTATCCTCCCTCGGACTTCCCAAGTGGTTATCATTCATCGAGTGGATAAGTCAGTGGTTATGGTTGTACACCATTAGTCCTTACGACCCGGGACAACACTGAGGCTCTACATGCTAGGACTTTACTTTGACTCGTTTACCGACTCCATGAGGGTCATCAGGTGGCGAGGTTGGGTACAGTTGCGACACATGTAGGAGCCAGTGCATTGTAGTCGGGGATTCACCGCTCACCTATGGGTGTGGATATCCTATGTGATAAAATGAGATAATAGTTCATGGAATCTCTGGCCAGAGTGTAAGATGTGTAGTAGAGTAAAGTGTTTACCAAGTTACACATGCGATGCCACTATGTATTCTCAAAGACATCACATCGTTATCGAAATTCACATGCAACCCCGATGAACCAATGGTTGCAGTTTCGATCGGGATATATGAGTTGAAGGGACTGTACTGTACGTTAACTATAATCGACTGGTTCTTGCAGGCACTATCAGTGATACCTAGGAAATCATGGGGCGGTGCTACTTAACGCTCTTACCATGATTCGATGGGTTAAATCAGAAATGAGTTCTGATATTTTATGATCAAGGAGTTGATGCATAGAATGAGGCTAATAAGGGTAAGCTTGGACCCACAGCTAGCTGTATCCCTGAACCATTGAGGGTTACACAAGTACTGGTTTTCCTGTTCCCGTTGAGATAATAAATTCAAAGAGTTGAATGTATGATGAACAAATTTGACTGGATCGATAGATAAGCTTTATAAATGGTTTATAAAGGCTTATAGAAATTTTGAGAGCAGAAATTAATTAAAAGAGTTTAATTAATTTTTCCAAGTTGGACTCGGATTTAAGGACTCACTCAATATATATATAAATGCATATATATAGATATATATATATATATATATACGATATATATATATATATGGATATATATAATAAATATATATTTATGGATGTGTGACCTTATGTTTATAATAATATATTATATTATTATAATTTTTTTTTTTTTTAAAAATGAGTAAATGAGTTGTCTCCCCGACAACTCATTTACTCAACCCCAATCAATATTTCAGATTGATTGGGGTGAACGAATTAAAAAGGAGGGGCAGAGAGGAATAGAAGAAGTTGTGAATTGCTTAATTCTCTCCTCGCTCTTCTGGTTCATCAGCCGACGGAAGAAATTGTTTCTTCTCTCCGCTGCTCGAAGCTCTCTTCCTTCCAGTCTTCTTCATTTTTTAACGAAAAATTTCTTCTTATTTTAAGTGCAATTTAGAAGAGGGACAGGAAATTCGGTCGTGGACCTGATTTGAAGAAAGGAAGAAAAATCCAGTTGATTGTTCGTAGAGATTTACAACAAGAGCTATTTTCGAAATTGTTTCAAAATAGTTGGAGCCATCGTCAATCTTTTAAGATTGATAGGTATAAATCTTTTAACACCCTATGAACTTTATTTAAACCATACGAGTGTCCAAGAATATTTTGAATGTCAAAAATTAAAATTTTAAACTTTCGCTGCGTCTTGGGCATGATAGAGATCCGAGATCCAACAACAAATACATTGCATGTCTTGCAATATTTCAAAATGCGATGGCGGGAAAAATAACTAATAATTTCTAAACGACTTGAATTAAAGGTCAACATAATTTCGAGATGGTTTTATTTTCATTTCTCTTTTACCAACTCCAAAATCGTAATCAATATTTTTGTAATTAAACTAGCTAATTGGCAAATGTGGGTGCGTTGCGGGCATGCCATATATATACATGCGTGCGAAAATACAAAAATTATAGAAATATATATGTAAATTCTAAACCAAAAGAATATTGTTAGAACCTAATTTGGGGGGGGGGGGGGATTAGGTTCTTTGGCAACTTTAGCAATTTAAAGTGATTATACTAAACGCAAGCGGAAGACTAGTAAAGCAATCAAATATAAAGCAGTAAATAAATGCGTAAAGTAAATAAAGCAGTAAAAGAGAGATAGGAATTGTTTATGGAAGTTAGACGATAAATCGTCTACGTCTCCCCTTCTTGGTTAAGTACGATTAACCAAGGATCCACTAGCACTCGAACACTTGGCCTTGATGGCTCCAAGGATAGCCTTTACAACTCAACACGATCACCGCGCCGATACAACTCGAACACTTGGCCTTAATGGCTCCAAGGATAGCCTCAACAAAAACACTTGGCTTCACACTCAAGTGTTTACAACAATCTCACAATACACTTGGCTTCACACTAAGTGTTTACAACAATAGCACAACCAACTCACAAACTATTTTCACAAATAACTCTCAAATATTGATTGAGCACTTTGGTAGAGAGAATATTGCTTGCAAATGAGAGAAGAAATGAGTTGGAATGTCTCTAAATGGTCTTGGCAAGCCTCTATTTATAGTTGGCAAAGATTTGAATTTGAATTTGTGTGCTTGGAGCGTTTATTGGGAAGCCAAGGAGTAGAGACAAAGTGTAGGCGCCGCTGCCTTCTTTTTCCAGCACTGAGCAGATTTTGTGGAAAAATCATATCTCTCAATCTAACCGTTGGATTGAGCTCAAATTTGTACAGTCGCTTGAAAAATCTCAATCTTCAATCTGAACGGTGAAGATTGAATTTGAAAGAATCAAACACGTCCAGTAAATCTCGGAAGTCGCAAAATCACGTTCTCGCTTTTATTCTGAGCATTACTTTTCAAAAATTCGAATCTCACAATCCATCCATTGGATTGGCCTGAGATTAACACACAATCTTTGTAACATCCCGATATTGATAGTGATTGGTGGAGATTGGATTTGGATGCCTCCATCGATTCCAGTAGTCTTCTGAATCCGATACTTCAGCAGTTAGCTCCTTGCAGAAATAGCTACTGTTCAACATATTTGCAAAAATCATAACTCCATATCCAGCTCTTGGATTGATTTGAAATTTGGATACAGACTTTAAAACATCATGGAAATCCATGTGATCGGTGAAGATCGGATTTTAATAACCGAAGCATTCCCAGGTATTTTCTGAAGTTGAGTCTTCATAGTTCATTCCTTGCAGAAGTAAGTACTGTGCAGCTTTGTTAAAAAAAATCATATCTCCATATCCAGCCGTTGGATTGCTATGAAATTTGGAGAGAAGCTTGAGAACATCCTGATCTTGATTTTCACTGTTGGAGATCTGATTTGGTTGACTGAAAAGTGCCCGGTGAATTTTGCAATTTCTACTTTATAATATTGGCTTGTCCTTGTCCATTTCTTTTACAACTTCAAAGTAACTTCCAAGAATTTGATTGTTAATATGATCTAATCTGCAAAGTCTCACTTTAAATGGTTAGTAACAATTAACCGAGTTTTGTAATCATCAAAATATAATAATATGAGATTTGTTAATGCATTAAAAACATTAATCTCATAACACGAGATTTGTATGCGTTTAAGGCGTAACAATCTCCCCCTTTTTGATGATTACAAAACTTGGTTAAATAGGGGAAATAAAAGTACAATATTAAATAAACAATTTAAATTTGCACAATATAATTGCAAGAATAAAATTATGCATAAATAAAACTCCCCCTTTTTTTTTAAAGCATATTATTCTCCCCCTTAGTTAACCATTTATATTCTCCCCCTTTTTGTGATAATCAAAAAGGCTGGAAAATTAAATGAAAAGAATACAAAATATGATTTCTAAATACAACACATAAATTCACATAATTAACAAAATATGAGCGTTTAATATTGAATAAATACAATTAATTTGTATTATCCAATATTAAATTTGCTCGAATTTTATATTAAGCTCCCCCTTAATATGGCATTAAATTTATTTATGTCTTCAAATGATTACAATTCAATCATTCCAAGTTCACCACGCAAACGAATAAAAGTATTTTCATCTAGTGGTTTTGTAAAAATATCGGCAATTTGATTTGTCGTGTCAACATATTGAAGTTCAACTTCATTTCGTTCGATGTGGTCACGAATAAAATGATGACGAATGTCAATATGTTTGGTGCGCGAATGTTGAATCGGATTCTTTGTAAGACATATGGCGCTAGTGTTGTCACAGAAAATAGGGATTTTTGAAAAAGAGACGCCATAGTCGAGCAATTGATGCTTCATCCAAAGAATTTGCGCACAACAACTACCGGCAGCCATATATTCGGCTTCGATCGTTGATAACGCAACACAGTTTTGCTTTTTGGAAAACCAAGAAACCAAACAGTTTCCTAAAAAGAAACAGGTTCCACTAGGGCTTTTCCGATCCACCTTATATCCACCAAAGTCGGCATCACAGTAAGCTTTTAAATCAAAGAAAGAATTTTTCGAATACCACAAGCCGAGATTTGGAGTATTTGAAAGATATTTAAAAATGCATTTTAAGGCGAACAAATGTGATTCCTTTGGACATGATTGAAATCGTGCACACAGGCATACACTAAACATAATGTCTGGCCTACTTGCAGTAGCATATAGTAAGGAGCCAATCATACTACGAAAGGAAGATTGATCTACAGGTTTACCATTTTCATCTTTGTCGAGTCTGATTGCTGTGCTCATCGGTGTGGATGATGATTTTGTGTTCTCCATCCCGAATTTCTTTAGAATCTCCTTTATGTATTTGCTTTGGTTCACAAAGAACCCATCCTTGCACTGCTTAATTTGCAATCCGAGGAAATAGTTAAGTTTCCCCATCATGCTCATCTCAAAGTGATCTTGCATAAGCTTAGAAAATTCTTGGCAAAGATCTTCGTTAGTAGAACCGAAAATGATATCGTCCACATAAATGTGCACAATAAGCAAATCATTATCTCTAGATAAAGTAAACAATGTAATATCAACAATTCCTCTAGTAAAGCCATTGGTAATAAGGAAAGAAGAGAGTTTTTCATACCAAGCTCGAGGAGCTTGTTTCAATCCATACAAAGCTTTGTTGAGTCTATATACGTGATCAGATAACAAATTATCAACAAAGCCATCAGGTTGTTCAATATAGACCTCTTCTTTCAAATCACCATTCAAGAAAGCACTTTTAACATCCATCTGAAATAATTTAAAATTTCTAGAGCATGCAAAAGCAAGTAACATACGAATGGATTCAAGACGGGCAACAGGAGCATAAGTCTCATCATAATCAATGCCTTCTTCTTGACTATATCCTTTAGCTACGAGCCTAGCCTTGTTTCTAGTGATGATGCCATGCTCATCAAGTTTATTTCTAAACACCCATTTAGTACCTATCACAGGTCTATCATGCGGCCTAGAAACAAGATCCCAAACATTATTGCGTTTAAATTCATTTAACTCATCTTGCATAGCAATAATCCAGGAATCATCAAGTAAAGCATCATCAACACATTTTGGCTCAACATGAGAAACAAAAGCAAGATGATTACAAATATTATTGAGAGAAGAGCGAGTAGATACTCCCTTTGATGGACTTCCAATTATCAGATCTTTAGGATGATCTTTGTGATGTGTCCATTCCTTAGGAAGTGGTGTTTCCTCAACTGTAGCATCTATATCATTTAAGCTTGAGGAAACCATCTCTTCTTCAAGTATTTCTATATCATCATTGTTAGTGCGAGAAATATTTAACAAAGATTCATCAAATATAACATGCATTGATTCTTCAACAAGTAAGGTGCGCTTATTGAATACTCTATAAGCCTTACTTGTAGTAGAATACCCAAAAAAAATACCTTTATCGGATTTGGCATCAAATTTGCCAAGGTTGTCCTTACCATTGTTGTGAATGAAGCACTTAGATCCAAAAGCCCGAAAGAATGAAATGTTAGGCTTTCTCTCCCTCCATAACTCGTATGGAGTTTTCTTGAGAATTGGCATTATTGATACGCGATTGATGATGTAACAGGCAGTGTTCATTGCTTCAGCCCAAAAATATTTTGGTAGAGAATGCTCACATAACATGGTCCTTGCAATCTCTACTAGTGTCCTATTTTTCCTCTCAACGACCCCGTTTTGTTGAGGAGTCCTAGGACAAGAAAAATTGTGACCGATGCCTTTTTCTATACAAAAGTTTGAAAAATTCTCATTTTGAAATTCAGTTCCGTGGTCACTACGGATCTGTTTTATTGAAAGATTTTTCTCATTCTCAACTCGTTTAGCAAAAGTTTTAAAATACTCAAAGGCATCATTTTTGTGAGCTAAAAACAATGTCCATGTGTAACGTGAAAAATCATCTACAATGACAAACGCATAAAGCTTTCCTCCTAAACTAGCGTTCCTCGAGGGACCACATAGATCTAGGTGGAGAAGTTCAAGGGGCATAGAAGTGGATACAAAATTTTTGCTTTTAAAAGATTTCCTTGTATGTTTGCCAAATTGACACGCATCACAAACAGAATCAAGTTTCAAATCAAGTTTTGGCATACCAACGACTAAGTCAAGTTTTAAAAGTTTTTCGATGGTACTAGGACCAACATGACCCAATCGTCTATGCCAAAGAATGTTGTCATCAACATTCACGGATACAAGGCTTTTTATATTTGATAAAGATAAATTATTTAAAGAGACCTTGTAAACGTTCTCACTTCTATATCCTTTGAAATTTATGGATTTGTCACTAATAAATGATACAGTGCAGTGTTGGGGAGTGAATTTGACTTCATAACCTCTATCGCACAATTGACTTATGCTTAGTAGATTATGCTTAAGTCCTTTCACTAGGAGTACATCATCAATTAGACAAGAATTAGATATACCTATTGAGCCGATGCCTTCAATTACTCCTTTGATGTTGTCTCCAAAGGTGACAGTCCCCTTCTCCTTTGGTTTGATTGATTGAAGAAGATCCTTGTTCCCCGTCATATGTCTAGAACATCCACTGTCTAGATACCATATGCTAGGGAGAGCATTTTTCTTGTTTCCCTGAAAATAATTGATTTTGGTACCCTTTAGTTCTTTTGGGTCCACAATGTTAGAAAAGAGAGATACAAAATAGACTTCTAAGAGTTCAGTCTCTCATAGCAACATCATCGCCACTTTCCAAGAGTGCTCCCAGTAGTAGGTAGGGCATATGGCCACTTTAAAAACCTATTTCCTTGGACAGAGCAACGTTCAACAGGGAGACCAGCCGCAAGTCAAGGCATTTTTAAGCCGGTCTATATTGAACTCCCTTAGATTGTGATCTCATAATGCCGACTAATGAGTTGTTAAGTACTCTTAGGCCTCCATTTCATATAGTTCTTTTGAACATATTGATATTTCAATGATCTGCATTTATGTCTAACATGACCAGATTTGCAACAATAAGAACAAGTAGGGGGTGATCTCATTTTAGCTTTAGCTATTAGACTAGCAAAGTCTATAGACTTTTTACCATAGCCTATTCCTCCCTTATCAAAGCTACATTTCTGCATGCTAAGTAGGTTGTTCAATTTATTGTTACTCACATTGAATTTATCGAAAGATTTTTCTAAGTGATCTAAGTCATCCTTAAGTCTAAGGTTATCATGCTCCTTAGTTTCTAATTTCTTTTTAAGATTTCTATTCTCTTTTCTAAGAACCTTAACCATATCAAACATATCTTTATAAGCATGTAAGAGTTCATCGTAAGTAGGTACCTCGTCATCGTCGTCAGAGACGATGTCATCACTTTTAGCCATTAAGCAGAGGTTTGCTTCCTCGTCGTCGTCGTCGCTATCACTCCAGGTAGCTAGTAGGGCTTTCTTCTTTCCTTTGTCCACTTTCTTCTTGAGTGGGCATTCATTGGCGTAGTGACCTTGTTGTTGACAGTTGTAGCAGGTCACTTCTTTCTCAGGTTTCTTGTCCTTTTTGAATTTGTTTTCTCGCATGAATTTCTTGAATTTTCTTGCGAAGAGAGCCATATCATCATCGTCATCTTCTTCGAATTAAGTAGTCAAGGCTATCCCTTTGTGCTTGACATCTTCTTTCTTTGATTCTTTTCTTGTGGACACTTCTAACTCATGGGTTTTTAGGGTTCCATGTAGTTGATCAAGATCATAGGCGGCAGTGTCCCCTTTGTTGGATTCGATGATGGCGGTTCTCTTTGCATCCCATTTTTTTGGTAGGGCACGAAGAGCTCTTCTCCAAACTTGCTTGGTAGGATATTGTTCTCCCAATTGTGCTAACTCATTGATGATTTGAGTAAGCCTTCGGAACATGGTGTCAACATCTTCGTTGGATTCCATCTCAAATGTTTCGTATTTGAGTTGGAGTAAGTCGATCTTTGTTTCTTTCACTTGGTTGGTGCCTTCGTGACATATCTCTAGCTTGTCCCATATCTCTTTAGCAGATGAGCACATCGATATCCGGTTGTACTCGTTCATATCTAAGGAACAATGCAAGATATTCATAGCTTTAGCATTTTGCGAAATTAATTTCATGTCCTCTTTTGAAAAGTCATCCATTCCCTTAGGAATTTCAACCCCATCAACTATTTTCATAGGTGTATAGGGACCTTTCACCGTCACTTTCCATAGGTCATAGTCTACGGATTGGATATATAGGGACATACGATTTTTCCAATACCCGTAGTTTATGCCATTGAAAAGAGGAGGACGATTAGTAGATTGCCCTTGAGCATAATCACTTGCTAGGTTTGCCATAAAAAGGTTTTGAAAAGTATTTTCAAATGGCTCTGATACCACTTGTTAGAACCTAATGGGGGGGGATTAGGTTCTTTGGCAACTTTAGCAATTTAAAGCGATTATACTAAACGCAAGCGGAAGACTAGTAAAGCAATCAAATATAAAGCGGTAAATAAATGCGTAAAGTAAATAAAGCAGTAAAAGAGAGATAGGAATTGTTTATGGAAGTTCGACGATAAATCGTCTACGTCTCCCCTTCTTGGTTAAGTACGATTAACCAAGGATCCACTAGCACTCGAACACTTGGCCTTGATGGCTCCAAGGATAGCCTTTACAACTCAACACGATCACCGCGCCGATACAACTCGAACACTTGGCCTTAATGGCTCCAAGGATAGCCTCAACAAAAACACTTGGCTTCATACTCAAGTGTTTACAACAATCTCACAATACACTTGACTTCACACTAAGTGTTTACAACAATAGCACAACCAACTCACAAACTATTTTCACAAATAACTCTCAAATATTGATTGAGCACTTTGGTAGAGAGAATATTGCTTGCAAATGAGAGAAGAAATGAGTTGGAATGTCTCTAAATGGTCTTGGCAAGCCTCTATTTATAGTTGGCAAAGATTTGAATTTGAATTTGTGTGCTTGGAGCGTTTATTGGGAAGCCAAGGAGTAGAGACAAAGTGTAGGCGCCGCTGCCTTCTTTTTCCAGCACTGAGCAGATTTTGTGGAAAAATCATATCTCTCAATCTAACCGTTGGATTGAGTTCAAATTTGGACAGTCGCTTGAAAAATCTCAATCTTCAATCTGAACGGTGGAGATTGAATTTGAAAGAATCAAACACGTCCAGTAAATCTTGGAAGTCGCAAAATCACGTTCTCGCTTTTGTTCTGAGCATTACTTTTAAAAAATTCGAATCTCACAATCCATCCGTTGGATTGGCCTGAGATTAACACACAATCTTTGTAACATCCCGATATTGATAGTGATTGGTGGAGATTGGATTTGGATGCCTCCATCGATTCCAGTAGTCTTCTGAATCCGATACTTCAGCAGTTAGCTCCTTGCAAAAATAGCTACTGTTCAACATATTTGCAAAAATCATAACTCCATATCCAGCCGTTGGATTGATTTGAAATTTGGATACAGACTTTAAAATATCATGGAAATCCATGTGATCGGTGAAGATCGGATTTTAATAACCGAAGCATTCCCAGGTATTTTCTGAAGTTGAGTCTTCATAGTTCATTCCTTGCAGAAGTAAGTACTGTGCAACTTTGTTAAAAAAAATCATATCTCCATATCCAGCCGTTGGATTGCTATGAAATTTGGAGAGAAGCTTGAGAACATCCTGATATTGATTTTCACTGTTGGAGATCTGATTTCGATGACTGGAAAGTGCCCGGTGAATTTTGCAAGTTTCTGCTTTATAATATTGGCTTGTCCTTGTCTATTTCTTTTACAACTTCAAAGTAACTTCCAAGAATTTGATTGTTAATATGATCTAATCTGCAAAGTCTCACTTTAAATGGTTAGTAACAATTAACCGAGGTTTGTAATCATCAAAACATAATAATATGAGATTTGTTAATGTATTAAAAACATTAATCTCATAACACGAGATTTGTATGCGTTTAAGGCGTAACAAATATGAGTCTCGATTTCACCTTCAATAGTTTTGACGGTGACGTTTTTTTATCCTCATTGCTAGCCTATATATATTTTAGAGATTTTTGCTAGCTAGATTAAAAATTGAATTATGTTATTCTCATTGATATATTATATACTTTGAATATGTTCATCGATAATATGTGTTGTGTGTTTCTCTCTTCAACCTGTCGTTGAGTTCCAAAAGTTTTGGGAAATCTATACCATTCCGAGCCAAAGTTCGGGTGACAAAATTAAGTTTTCTTAGTTCTCTTCTTTTTTCATTTCACCCCAAGTACACATAAGTCTTCTTAGTGCGTCAGAACAAATTACATGTTTTATAAAAAAATATATATATAATTCATGTCTTATAACTAAAATGCATACTAATTAAAAAAAATTAAAAGGAAAAAATTATTTTTGGGCCAGTTTTGGAATACCGACTTACAAAAAAAACCAACACAGTTATATATCGGGTCGCCTTATTAAAATCATGTGACAGAAGTTCACTGGATCCAACTTAATTGGATCAAATCCTTTCTAACAACTGAGAGGGGGTGGGGGTAAAATTTAAAGCAAAAATTTGAGATTATATATACTGAAATTGAACACTTTAAAAATCATTTATTATTACTATTATTATTATTATTATTATTATTATTATTATTATTATTATTATTTATTTTTTTTATTATTATTATTATTATTATTTCCCACCACTACTACTAATCAGTATAATCTTCTTTTGGCAAATTAAAGCAGAAAATACGTACGATTATAGCAAACAGCCAAGTAAGAGCCAAAAAGTGTACGGTCGGATCGGAAATTAATTAAATAATTAAAGAAGTATGGCTCATAATTAAGTAGCAATATATGGTCAAGTGCCACTTATATATCCTAAGAATGAACATTTATTGTCTAAGTTGAAATATATATATATAATCGTGACGGACACACTTATATTTAACATCAAATGGGAAAAAAAATATAATTAATATCATGAATTAATTTTCTCTAAGAATTATTTTGCTTCAACAATAAAATAAAGCAAAACTAATAGGTCCGAACAACAATAATGTGATAGAGTTCATGCAGGCATGCATATGCGTATATATGTCAGAATACACATAGAAATTAAATTATATCTTATAAGTTTCTTCGAAATTGAACATAAATAAATTTTGACGGGATATATAATTAAACATTGTTGTACGAATTTTTTTCGATTGTTTATTTATTTATTTATTAATAATTACCAGAAATACTAAAATATTGGAAAGATGCAATAAATTATATATAATATCAATGCAATGCACGTACATAGTATAATTTTAATACATATATTATTAATCAATGCACAAATAGTGGGCCTAATCCAACTAAAATTAATCCCTTTTAATAATAAGATCAGAAAGTTTCATAGAGTTAAGTTTAATTGAATGTTAATTTTAAAAAAAAAAGGGAGGGGGGGGGGGGGGGGGGGGTGGGGGCACGTGTTAATTGGAGTTAGTTAACTTGGGTGGGTGCCAGACAGCTTAGACAGTGCACACCACGCACAAACCCGTCTGCGCGCATGGCTGAAATGATAAGAGCCGTCATTTAATTATAACTAATTAACTATATTGTAACGGTATAATCTTAATTATTATTATTATTATTATTATTATTATTATTTTTATTATTTCCCACCACTACTACTAATCAGTATAATCTTCTTTTGGCAAATTAAAGCAGAAAATACATACGATTATAGCAAACAGCCAAGTAAGAGCCAAAAAGTGTACGGTCGGATCGGAAATTAATAAAATAATTAAAGAAGTATGGCTCATAATTAAGTAGCAATATATGGTCATGAAGTGCCACTTATATATCCTAAGAATGAACATTTATTGTCTAAGTTGAAATATATAATCGTGACGGACAAACTTATAATTAACATCAAATGGGAAAAAAAAAAAGAATATTAATATCATGAATTAATTTTCTCTAAGAATTATTTTGCTTCAACAATAAAATAAAGCAAAATTAATATATAGGTCCGAACAACAATAATGTGATTAAGTTCATGCATGCATATAGGTCGGAATACACATAGAAATTAAATTTTAGGTTTCTTAGAAATTGAACATAAATAAATTTTGACGGGATAATTAAACATTGTTTTACGAATATTTTCGATTGTTTATTTATTTATTAATAATTACCAGAAATACTAAAATTGGAAAGATGCAATAAACTATAATATCAATGCAATGCACGTACATAGTATAATTTGATTATTATTATTATTATTATTAATCAATGCACAAATAGTGGGCTTAATCCAACTAGAATTCCTTAATTTTAATAAGATCAGAAAGATCCAAACTTCATAGAGTTAAGTTTAATTAAATATTAATACAAAACATTATTGCAAAAAAAAAGTTATGAAATTTGGAGAGAAAATTAAGAAAGAAGGGAACACGTGATGTCTAAGTTAACTTTAATTAAATATATTAATACAAAACATTTTCCTTTATTTATTTATTTTTTTGAAATAAAATTTTCCATATAACAATTACTCTTGTTGGGAGCTAGACAGCTGGACGGTGCACACCATGCACGGACAAACCCCGTCTGCGACCTGCGCTCAAATGTCGTTTCGGTAAGAGCCGTCATTTAATTATAACTAACGGTAGAATTAATTAATAAAAAACTAGAATAAAAGGGGGGGAATTACACGGAAGATTTGAAAAAAATCGAAAGAAAATATGGAGAAGACAATATCAGAGAAAGGGAAAGAGCAGCAGGCTGCATCAATGGAGGATGTCAAAAACAAAGGAAAAGCAAAAGAGCACCCCCCATTAATGGCTGATGCCCGGAAGGAGAAAGGGAAAGAGCTGCAGGCTTCATCAATATTGGAGGATGCATGGAAAAAACAAAGGAAAAGCCAAAGAGGGCCCATTAATGGCTGATGCCCGACCGGAAGGAGAAAAAGTCTTGCAGGAATCCAGTTACATCAGACGTCGCATCTCATCTCCGCGTTGTTGAAGAAGAAAGATGCCTGCATGTTCAAGATAGCTGATGAACTCGGTAAACTAACCGACACTGAGTTCTGCATTATCTTGAAATAATATTCTGCAGAACACACCTATTTTCACGGAAACATCGATCATGGCAATGAAATATGCGTTGCATGCCAAGGGAGAAGGTGGTGGTGGTACCCAGTCAATATCAGAGCAGTCTGCATCAATATTGGAGGATGGCAAAAACAAAGGAAAAGCCAAAGAGCTCCCATATATTAATGGCTGATGCCCGGAAGGAGAAAAATCCGGCCGTCTTGCAGGAATCCAGTTACATCAGACATGGACCTACTCGCATCGATCTCAGCGTTCTTAAACAAGAAAAAGGCCATGTTCAAGATAGCTGATGAACTCGATCGGTAAACTAAACGACGCCGAGTTCTGCATTTTCTTGAAATATTCTGAAAATTAAGCACACCTATTTTCACGGAAACGTCATGGCAACGATGCCAAGGGAGAAGGTGGTGGTACCGAGTCATCAGATTATACTACTACTCGGCTCTTTTTTCCTTCTCATGATCTCAATCTTGAAGAAGGAGATCAGTATTACACTACTACTATTTCTGATCAAGATCATCATAAAGCAGCTGCTATGGAAAATCTGAGTAAGATGGGTTCGGAATTGAGCTCTCCTTGGCATGCCGCCCCGTATCCGATGATGAGCTAGGAGGATGAGAATAAGAAGAACAAAAAGAAGAAGACTGTCACCTTCATCAACAACTGAATTAGCTAGGGATTATCTCTGGTTGTAAGCTAGTGTTTTGGTTCTATGCATTTTTTATTTTTATTTTTGTATTTGCTTGTAGTTCAAGACGCAATAAATGACCCGCATTAGCTAGGCTTTATAAAACGCCCAATCTTATACCTAGCTATTTAATATTGTTTTATTATATCTAATTCAATACACATTTAATTTTTTAAGCATTTAATCTTTTTTTTTAATTATTTAAACCCCAAAACAATTTAAAGTTTCACTCGCATCGCTTGAACGCAAATGTACGAGACAAGGTTCATTGGGCGATAATGTTAGTAGCACATACGCATACCACAACCTAAATATTAATTGTTCCTTCCTTTGATCAAATTACTAGCACATACGTACATGTTTAAATATTTCATTTATTTAATTTTGTCAATTGAGTTTAAGTTACTAAACTTCCACTTTATTTTTTGTGGAGTTGAAATTATGGAGTTAATTAATTTTAAATTATATAAAATTAATGTAAATTATTATTGATTTATTGATTGTTTGAGTTTGAAATAATGAGGTAGAAATTTTGGAATGCCTAGAGCCGTCCGTATATGGAGCCAATAAGAAACTTTAAATTGATTTTGAATGTACGTGGAATATCATTATGAATTATCGAGCGACAAATATTCACCTTTTTGGACAGGAAAAAATTGTAATATTTTATTATATATATATATTTATATATTTTGACCAACCATATTACAATATTGGCCAGCCAGCAAAGTCCCAAGACACCAGGTGAAAAGATGCAAATTATGAAGAGAACAAGCAAAAAATTTACTACAGAGTTGACCATGTTTTAATAACTTATAGGTATATATATAATAAAATAACATTTAAAAAATATGTCATAGATTTTATACTTGTAATAGTTTGTATTTTATGAAGCAAGAAATGACTAAATAAAAAACAACTGATCACATATATAGATTTTATAAAAGGACCGATCAGATACCTTTTGTTAGAGAAAATAGCAAATTTGATCATGTATGTTTGTCACATTGCGATTTTGGTCCTTTATGTTTTCATATTTCATTTTTAGTCATGCATGTTCTTTTTTTTTTTGGTGCAATTTCTGTCATTTTTATTCAAAAATTCTTACTTGAAAATGTACACGTCAGCTCCACATCAACACTAAATTGGTGTCACGTCAAAAAAATGACTAAAATTGCTATTAAAAAAAAGATAGCGGACTAAAACTAAAATATGAAAATTTAAAGAACTGAAATAGCAGAGTGACAAATATACATGACAAAAAAAATAATTTTTTCCCTTTTATACATAGTTTTAATTAATATAATTCAATACACATTAATTTGTTAAGCATTTATTTTATCATTATTTAAGAGCTTACATGTAAACTTTTATATTGACCAGCCAATAGTCATGTTACAATATTTACCAGTTAAGGTGGCTGACGATACTGCCTCAGGCCAGGCCCAAATGAAGGCCCTTTCTTAAATATATATATATATATATATATATATATATAGAGTTTTGCTATGGTGAGCAACCATCGGGAGCACCTACTCACGTGACATTCACCTATTGGATGCATAACATGTCACATCAGCGGTGCTCACAGAAGTGCTCACTGAAACGACCCTAACTCTATAATAAATAAATATGCGGAAATTTTTTTTTTATACTTACTAAATAAAATATGTACATATATGCCCATACATATATGCACAGAATAAAAATATTTAAAATGAATAAACAATTAAATACTTAAATAAAAATGCATTCTTAAAAATATAATAAATATCTGAGTCAAACATTAATTAAAAATATACTGCATAAGTAAATAAAAGTTTGCATGCACTGAAAATATTAAATAAATATTCTAAAGCAACTGAAAATAATAAAAATGTATCATTCTGACAAAAACAATATCATGCATAGCGACTCAGAATATTTCACGGTCACGGGGCCACTGCATGCATGCTCATACGTCCTCGCCTCCGGTGGGTACAATGTCATCCTCAACGTACTCACCTGCACCATACCAGTGTAGTGAGCCTAGAGGCCCAACATGCTAACATAACAAGGGTTTAAAATAATTTAAACCAATTTAATACTAATACATACATATACATGAATGAGCATGCTTAAAAATTACATAACATAACTTACTTAAATAAACATAATACATAACATAATACATAACAATATTGAGCAATTTATTTTCTAACATAGCATGGTTGTATCCGTAGTGTAACCTTAAATCATACATTAAATACTGATCAGCGTGGAAACCTACGTACGTGGCCGGTGACGAATCACCTCTTAAATTGGCAGTAAACTGCCCTTCAATCATATGGGGACGAATCCCCCTTAAATTGTCACACTACTTCAACTTCCAACATAAAATATTTTTATTGCTCAACTTAAACATTAAATCATGCATAAAATATTATTTCATGAATGCATGTACTTGAATAAAATGTGTGTCCATCATATATATTTAATTTAATTTCTTATTAACATATAAATATTAAAATAACTCAAATGCATAAAAATAATTAAATATATAATCAGGACACATGCAAATTTTCTCATGGATGGTCCTGGACTGCTGGCCCTACACACAAGCCCATTAACTTAAATCTGGCCCATTAACATACTTAAGCCCATTATTTCAAACCTTAAGCCCAAATAATTATTCTAAGCCCAATTAAATTAATAAAGCCCATTAAAAATTTTACCAAGCCCAATAACACTTACACTGGCCCAATGGGCCCAAAAACTCATAGACTGGCCCAATAATTTTTATGGGCTCAAAAGCTCACAAAATTAATGGACTAACTTAATTAAAATTTTAAAAGTCCATCCAAATAATTTTATTTCAATTTATTAGTCTCAAAAACACATAATTTTGTAAAATACTTAAAAAATAAAATACTCGAGCCCGGCCCACCAAACTCGGACCCGAACTCACTAACCCGACCCACTACCTAGCCGACCCGACCCGGACCACTCAGACCCGACCCGGACACCTAAACTAGCCCAGCCCGATTCCCCCTCTCCCCTTTGCTCTCGGCCGAGGGCAGCAGGCCCTCTTGGCCTGCTGCCGGCCGGCTCCGGCCGCCCCTGGCCGGAGCGCCGCCGCCCGGACGTGGCCCACGTCCGGGCGGACCTAACCTGCCCGAACCCCGACCCCCATGCAGCCTGGAACCATAATCCCGAAGCCCTTGAGCACGTAACCCTTTCCTGCGACCTTCCCTGGCCGCCGGCTGCACCAACTCAAAACCTGGGCTCGTTTGGCTCGAACCCCTCGAGCCACTCGAGCCCAACCCACCCTTACTCAACCTAGGAGTCCCTGACCAGCACCCTAGCCGTCCGTAACCATGAAAACGTGTATATGTCAATGAAAGAAAACAAAACAAGGCACCATGAATGTACAGCCGAGAGGAAACCATATTTTCTGTGAATTTCTTAAAGGATTTAGTACATACACCATACGCCTACAATAAATACTGAGATGGTACGAAAATTCAAGAAAGAAATCATGCCTTAACACCGTAGATAATGATTGAATACGCGTAGGAAGGACTCCGGGACGACGGGGCGACGATAGCTTGCTTGGAACCTTGAAAATCGACCTCCTAAGGTGCTAAAGAGCTGAAAACCGATTGGAGAAGAAGGTGGGATGAAGGTGACGGCTGATGGGGAAGAAACAATCGGCTAGTTTGGTTTTTAGGGTGGATTAGGGTAAATTTTTGGGTTAATTAAAATATATGCTAACTAATTACATATAAAATGTTTTAAATATAAAATACACAACTAAAATTCTTAATTAAACATTAGAAATCTGATACCTAGAATAAATCCCGAAATTAAGAATTAGGGGGATTTTAAAGATAATTAAAAATCATAATTTTGGCTAATTTTGGATAAAAATGACCCCTAAAATTAAATAAAATTAAATACTTAAAATTTTGAGATAATAAAACTCAAAATAATATTTTAAGGCTCTAAAAAGGCTCATAAAATAATTTGGCTAGAAAATTGTCATCTCGTCCGTCCACGGTCCCGTCTACGCGATTAAATAATAAAAATACTAAAAATCAAACAAATCACTAATTATGGGTTAAATGCTTAAAAAATAAATTAAATCATGCATAAATAATTCACATAATTATTTAACCCATAAATCATAAATTTAAATAATTAAATATCCTAATTATGCAGGCGGATTTAAGTAATTAAAAATACCGGGTGTTACACTCACGGTGGTTGCTCATCATAGCAAAACTATATATATATATATATATATTGTATTTTTTTTTGTTTGTAGTTATGACGCAATAAATGACCCAAACGCAAAAATATTTCACAGACTTTATAAAATGCCAATTTGATGCCTATTTAAAGTTTTATATCTAATTCTATACACATTTAATTTATTTTTTATTAAACTCTAAAAACTGTGTAAAATTTCACTCGCATCGCTTGAACGTAGAACACAAAGTTCATTGAGCGATGTTAGTAGCACATACACACATATATTTTATGTCATCAGTGAGTGGTGGGTTTTCGGTATGCCGCAATAAAAATATCTGTATGAAAAAAATTCATAACGATAACGATACCGAAATTCTGAAATTTTTGTATTGAAAAAATTCATACCGATACAGTACATATACCGCAAAAAAAATCAAGATACCAAAAAAATATTTATATATTGAAAATATTTCGATACGATATCCTTATAATTCGATATGTTAATACGGTATCCCTATAACCAAAAACGGATCTTAATTGGGGCTCTCCTATGCTATAGCCCAGCCTATTTTTAGTTAACCATTATGTAAGTTGTTCATTTGTCGAAAGCCTTCAACATCAAAGCCCAAGTACCCTTTAACATTGATGATTGCATTTGCAACTTTAAAAAGAATGAAAGTGGATTTCTTTTTTTTTTTTTAATGGATTTTATATTTAATATTAATATTTACGTGGAACAAAATCATCGGCCATCGACATTTTGACGATACAATGTTTTATTTTAATTTTATGGTAATGTACGGTCTGTTTGTAAATTTTATTTTATATACATTCTATCATCAAACGATTCTATCATCGACATTCTATCACGTGTTAATTGGAGTTAGTGTTTTTATCAAACGATTCTATCATCATTCATTAATTAAGATTTTAATTTTTTTTCTTGTTTTTCTGATGTCACAAATTTTTGGATTTAGAAACATATATAGTAATGTGACGAATTTTTAAGAAACAAAACTATTCTCACGTTTCATTCACAAGTATAAATCATAAAAATAATATATTATAGGCATTGTGATTATTTGACACCCCATATTCAAGGGGGTTTAGCTCATAATATAGATGTGAATTCTATTGCAAATAAAGGTTTAGCTCATAATATAGATGTGAATTCTATTGCAGATAAATTTTTTGTTTCGAAGCATAAAATATTATGCTGAACAACACAATATATATATATATATATATATATATATATATATATTATTGTGTGTGCACCTACACATATATAAAATTATTCATTTTTCATAATAATCTATAATTTATTTATATATTAAGTTCCAGCCCACCCTAAATATATAGATTATAGCACATGCGCACATATTTATTTTAATATCAAAGCCAAGCATGTGATACTGAAAAATATTTAAGTAAAAAAGTGGTTAAAAATGAATAATTATGTGATAATTTTAATGAAGAAGTGGTCAAAAAGCGTCGCCGGATTTTTCTTAAATTTTTTATAAAAATAATGCGTTTAGGCTGCTTGGGCAATGCCTAAACGAAAGATTAGGCGAACAACACCTAAAAAAATAACCTAGCAAGAAAGCAAAGCGATGGGAAATTGTTTATCTAGATGTCACCTTTTAAAACATTGCTCAAGATAATATAATAGCATCATGCAATGAGGGTGGCTTGTGCCATGTAAAGGGATTAAAATTTTAATATCAGGTAAGGTAATTAATTGTACATAAATATATATGGTAAATTGACTCCAAAACATTTGGAAAGAATTGGCGATTTAAGTCTGGTTAACTTCATATTTAATAAAATAGTAGGTTTTTCGGTGGGACGATTCCACTCGACCTATATAAATAAAAAATTAATATTTTTTTACGGGTGGAGTGAAATATGAAATCTGTTTTAAAAAATTAATATGTATAATGATATGATAGAATTTGACTTTTGTATCAACAAAATAAACTTCAATATCAGAAAAATGATATTACTCTCACTAAAAAGTTCACATAAAAAATGAAAAATTAATTTCGGTCCTTCTACAAGTTCCCTCAAACCCTGATCTATAGGTATTTTAAAATTCGTTTTTTCTTATGGATTTTCTAAACTTTTCATCTTTTATCCTTAATTTGATGATTTTTTTTCCTTCGACGAATCTTTAAATTTCAATTTCTAGACAATCTATGTTTTATTTTATTTCAGTTCATCTAGTCTTGTATTGACGGATTTTCATGTGAGACGAGTTTCAAATAGTTCTTAGTTCAAGACGTCCGAGGTTAAGTTCACGTAGATTGCCCTTGTCTACTTTTGCAATTAGTATATCTTTTGAAGGCCAATCGACCGTCTATTAACCATTAGTTGACACGTCGATTGATTCGATAAACGATATGTATTGATTTTAGTTGATTGTCATTTGACTCAGTAGACAATTTACTTTTTGTATTTACTTGCCCGACGTGAGTTCTTTTTCTTTGAAAATAGACCTCAACCTTAAAAGTTCATACTATATTTAATTAGAGTCTTTTTTTATAGAGAAAAATGAGGCCCTTTGATTGCATGTGGCTTATATATATATATATATATTATAAAAGTATGAATTAAATTCAAATTTTTTCATTGTGAATTTTCAATTTTATACTTGATTTATAAACACTTGATAAATAATGTGATTATATTTTTATAAAATTAATTATTATGATAATGCCAAAATTGACAGTATATATATTTATATCTATATAAAAACAAAAAAAGTAACCTAAAATAGAAATAAAACAATTTCGAAATAATAAAAATATCATGAAATTAAATATATATATATATATATTATTAAATTTAAAAATTATAGATAAATATAATATTGAATATTCAAAAAATAAAATGATATTATAATGATAAAATATTTTAACTAAAAAAGTTAGAATAAAGATAAACGATATGTATTGATTTTAGTTGATTTTCCTTTGACTCAGTAGACAATTTACTTGTTGTATTATGTTATGTTTGCAACATCTAAAAATAAGTGATTATGAAAAAACTATTCACAAATTTAAAATTTATTAAGAAAATCTTCATAATCATTTATTTTTAAAAACTATAAACTCTACCTGAATATCCCGATGTGAGTTTTTTTTACTTGAAAATAAACCTCAACCTTAAAAATTCATATAATTTTTAATTAGACTTTTTATTTTTTTAAAAAAAGTTGACCCTTTGACTGCATGTGGCTTATCTATATATCAATTATAAAAATGTAATCAAAGTCAAAGTTTTTAATTATGTATTTTAAAATTTTAACTTTATTTTTGATTTGTACATACTTGATAAATCATGTGATTATGTTTTCGTAAAAACAATTATTATGATAAAGTCAAAATTAACCGTGCATATATCTATATATATATCGACATAAAAACAAAAAAGGTCACCTAAAATAGAAACAAAACAATGTTCCGGTGCAAAAAAACATTTTCGAAAAGATATAATAAAATTTTAAAATATAAATAACATATTATTAAATTTAAAATTATAAATAGAGATAATGTTGAATATTCAAAAAATAAGATGATATTATAATTATAAAAGTTTTGATCTAAAAATGTTAGAATAAAGATAAAAATGCTACGATATTGAGAAACTTAAAAGAAAAAATATATTTTTGGGCCATGCACTTACAATAACCAAACACAGTTACATATATATTGGCCGGCCGCTTCATTCTTATTAAACATACTTACGTTTATGGCAGTGGGATGAGCATGGAAGACGTTATGAATGCTCAAGATAAAGACGAACGTGATCGTCGTCTTCGAGAAGCTGCTGCTAATGGAGACGGTAAGTTGGGAAATATGGGAAGCGAAAAAACGTGGCTTTCTCTCGATTTCCACGGAGGAGACCATTCCAATATTATTCCAAATCAAGACGTACAATGCTGCTGGCACGAGTAGTCCCACCATGAAAAATCTTACGAAGATGGGTTTGGAGCTCTCATTGGCCAGCTGCAGGTATCGGACGATGAGAAGAAGAAGAAGAGTAACAAGAAGATTAAGAAGAAGAAGAAGAATCAGAAAGAGGGGACCGGATCAGAAGAAAAAGAAAAAGAAGGAGGAAGATCAAGAAGAAGAAGAAGAAGAAGAAGAAGAAGAAGAAGAAGAAGAAGAAGAAGAGAGGAAAGGAAAGGGTATCATCATCTACAACTGATCGATCGTCCTTTCTTCTTGTAAGTTTCTGATCAATTTAGGTTCTTGAAACACGTATACTTACATTACATGCAATATAATAAAGGAGCTAGGGCCATGCCACTTTCAAGAAACTTAATTGATGGCCCTTTATTAATTCCTAGTTCTTTTTGAATATTGGTTGTAATTCTTGAACCACATATATAATATTGATTTCTTTCGATCCATGGATCGAGCATATGATCTTTTCTTTCAATTTTATTAACTATTGTTTTCTGCATGCATGCGAAACTATTTTTTAAACTTAAAATTTTTGAATTTTGTTTTCGATCGATATATTGCGACGCACGTACTAGATATATATATATATATATATATATATAATTTTTTATCGATCAACTCTCGATCGGAGATGACACCGGAATCGCTTGATTAACGCAAATATACGATATATCCAAAAGGTTCATTGGGCGATGATTCCATTCCACCAACATGCAAACACCCAAAGGCAATAGCAGGATTAACCGTACGTTTATGCTATATAATACGCACATGCATGTCATCTATGCCATAATTATTAATTAAAATAAAATAGAATTTTGTTTGTCATTTAATTTATATATGTAAATAATAATATATCAATGCTGTTTTTTTTCATGCGCATGAATGATTTTTCTTCAAATATTTAATTTTATTTAATTTTTTTAAATGAGTTTAAGTTGCTGAACTTCCAATCAATTTCATGAAGGGTGGGTGCCTTGTTTGTTTTTTAATTCAGCAGTGCTAATAAACCTTATATATGCACGTATAAGAAAAAGATAAGGAGATCATGCATGGATCTCCTTGATGTTGTCCACGTTGAGAAGTAATAAGACCAATATCGTCCTCATTGTGAACAACCATATATAAAATGCATAGAAGAGACACTGAGCATTATAACATCGATCAAACCATTGACAATGAAATCCCAACTTAAGCATCATATGCTTAAGGAAAGGTTATTGAACTCGATCTTAATTACGCCCCTGAGATTGAGCTTTTCTAATACACATATAAGGGGAGGTATTAGGGCTTAGGTGGGATATGTTCATGTAAGGAATCAATCCGAAATTTGAACATCGAAAATTCACCAGACAAACGAAACACACAGATAAAAACAATAATCCCAGAAAGCAGATAAAACCAACGCACACAGATCAATCAACCAACTCACGCGAAAGCGATTAAACGACGCAAGTATTTACGTGGTTCGGCAAAGATTTGCCTACGTCCACAGGAGAGCAACACATACACTTTTATTAATCACCAACAGAACAATCCAAGCTCAAGAACATAGCTTATTACAGTGATGGACAACGAAAAACTCTCAAGCTAGATACAGACTCAATTCAAGCTTTTGATACTTGAATTCTTCCCGTCACAATCTTCGCTTATTTCTCTCCTCCGAAATCTCTCTTTTCTTCTCTCAATATATTCTAAAGAATTTGATTTTCTGTTCTCTTCGTTTCGGCCAGCTTCCATCTGCTTATATAGAGAATTAGACCGACTTTCATCTTGGGCTTTAGGTCAACAGTAACTTATGACCCAATTATAAAGTCAACATGGTCCAGCCCGATAAGTCTTCATTCATCAGTTTGATCTGCCCTTGTATTTCGATCTGCATCGATCTTCCTGCAAGCGTATATCTTCTTGGACACTTCATCTGACTTCTAACCAAGTCACAATACTCGAGCAATCTATCTGCATGAACTCATCCGAAGACTCGTCTGACTATCACATCGATCTGATCCCAGTATACGATCTAGCCAAGAACTCATCTGATCACCGAGCTCATCTGATCTGTACTATTCGATCCGATCTCTTCTCTATTCCCATTCAATCTGATAGAAGCATATTTCAACAATCTCCACCTTGATTCTTTCAGAAGGAATGCTGCTCTCCATCCTAGCCGCCTTGGCTAATTTTCAATCACCGCATTAACTAAGTCCAAACATTTCTTGAACTTAGCATACGGCGGTGACTTAGTCATAGCATCTGCAGGATTTTCTTCTGATGCTATCTTCACAAGGATCACATCTCCTTTTTCAATTACATCTCTCACGAAATGCATTTCCACGTCTATGTGTTTCGATCGTTCATGATAGATTTGGTGTTTTGTCAAGTGTATTACACTTTGATTGTCACAGTGTACTACAACTTGATCTTGTTTTACACCCAACTCCGCTATCATCCCTTTTAACCACAATCCTTCCTTTATGGCCTCAGTCACAGCTATGAATTCTGCCTCAGTGGTAGAAAGAGCAACCACTGACTGTAAATTAGACTTCCAGGTGATCGGTATGCCATAAAAGGTGAACACATAACCAGTCAACGACTTTCTCGTGTCTAAGTTCCCAGCAAAATCCGAATCCACATATCCAACTACCGGATCAATCTCATCTTGTTGTTTCTCAAACTTCAATCCTAGCCCAGTTGTGTTTATGAGATATCGGAGAATCCACTTCAAAGCTTCCCAATGATATGTTCCCGGATTAGCCATAAATCTTGACACTACACTGATTGCGTATGCCAGATCAGGCCTACTACACACCATTCCATATATGAGACTCCCCACTCCACTAGCATATGGAATACCAGCCATCTTCATCTTGTCTTCCTCACTTTCAGGTGACTGATTCGCAGATAGCTTCAAATGCTATCCCAGAGGGGTCAAGACAGATTTTGCATGATTCATATTATACCGCAGAACAACCTTATTCAAATAGTTCTTCTGACTCAGATGAATCTCCTGTCTTTTTCTGTTTCTCACTATGTCCATGCCCAGAATTCTATTCGCTTCACCCAGATCTTTCATCTCAAACTCTGTGTTGAGCTGTTGTTTCAAGGATGATATCTCTGTCCTACTTTTACTTGCGATCAAGATATCATCAACGTAAATCAGTAGGTACAAGATAACCTGTCCATCATCCTTCTTCAGATAGACACATCTGTCATATTGGCTTCTCACAAAACCAATATCAATCATGAACTCATCAAACCTCTTGTTCCACTGCCTAGGACTCTGCTTTAGCCCATACAATGATTTTCTCAGTAAGCAGACTTTGTTCTGGGTTTTCTGATGTATGAAGCTCTTTGGTTGTTCCATATAAATGTTTTCTTTCAGGTCACCGTGTAGAAACGCAGTTTTCACATCCATCTGCTCAAGCTCCAAGTTGAGCTGGTTCACCAGTGCTAACATAATCCGGATGGAACAATGTTTGACCACTGGAGAATAGACCTCATTAAAATCTATCCCTTCTACTTGACCAAAACCCTTTGCAACCAATCTTGCTTTATACTTGATCTGATCTGTACCAGGAGTTCCTTCCTTCTGTTTATAGATCCACTTGCATCCCAATGTCTTTTGATGCTTCGATCTGTCTACTAGCTTCCAGGTTTGATTTTTCTTAAGTGAGTTCATCTCTTCATTTCATAGCTTCAATCCACTTGTTTTTCTGTTTACTCGCCATAGCTTCATCATAAGTATTTGGCTCTGAATACTCCACCTCCTCAGCTACTGTCAGTGCATACCACGCCAGATCAGCTTCACCAAACCTCTTAGGAGCTCTGATCTCCCTTCTGGTTCTGTCCCTTGAAAGATTATAAGTTCTTAAGTCCTCTTTTGGATCACTCGCTGTCATATCATCATCTTGCATCTCATCTGCCTCTTCATCTGGCACAGAAGACTCCACCTCAATCGGTAGTTTATCATTCACACTGATCTGACTGTCCTTTCCATATGTATTCATTTTATATCCCAGTTTGGATTCATCAAACTTCACATCCCTGGTGTTGAAGCACTTTGGACCTCTTGACTCCAGGTTCCAAACCTTATAACCCTTCACACCATCCGGATACCCAATGAATATACATCTGACTGCCCTTGCTTCCAACTTGTCCTGTTTCAGATGAGCATATGCTAGACATCCGAATACCCTCAAGTTTGAGTAGTCTGCAGGTGTTCCACTCCACTTTTCCATTGATGTCTTGAAACCAATCGCACTGGATGGACACCTATTGACCAAATAGCACGCAGTAGATAATGCTTCTCTCCAGAAGGACTTAGGAAGAGAAGCATTGATCAACATACATCTGACACTTTCCAGAAGAGTTCTGTTCATTCTCTCTGCCAGGCCATTTTGCTGTGGCGTTCCTGCCACTGTTCTGAGTCTGGTAATTGAAAGAGTGGGTGCCCGATTAGCCAACTTGTGGCTAAGGGCTTTTATGACTCTATGTAAAACAATCTTTTGTTTAATATAATTTACACTTTTATAATGACATTGACTTTATCTTTCTTCATAATGTTATATTATTATTGTTTTGATAAAGACCTTGAATACACCATAGTGTATGTAAGATGTGGTAGCACATGGGGATGGCTATCATGAAACACATCTTATAGTCACTGTATATTCTAAACTGTTCCTAGTCAATTGAGCCGTCCCCAAATAAGAATAAGGATCGCTCGAGATTGAGACTAGCATTTGCGATGCCGAGTACCACATTTCATTGGTATGGAACATAGAGATGTTCAAAGCATGCAAATAGATATTCATATGATGAATGATCGAACTACCCTATCCGGACTTTCCAAGTGGTTATCATTTATCGAGTGGATAAAGTCCGTGGTTTTGGTTGTACATGATTAGTCCTTATTACTTGAAACATCATTGAGGCTCTATATGCTAGTACTGTACTTTGACTCGTTTACCGACTCTATTGGGGTCATCAGGTGTTGGGATTGGATACAGTTACGACACATATAGGAGTCGATGCTTTGTTGTCAAGGATTCACCACATACTTGCGAGTGTGGATATCCTATGCGATCTGAGGAGATATTAGTGTGACAAATCTCTGGCCAGAGTACATGATGTGTTTTAGGTTACTTGGTGTTCCTAGTAACATATGCGATGTCACTAATAGATCTCCAAGATGTTATGCATAGTTATCGAATCTCGAACGACTCTCGATGCACCAATGGTTGTTGATTCGATCGGGATATTTGGTTGAAGGTACCGTACTGTACGCTAACCAAAATCTACTAGTTCTTGCAGGCACTATCAGTAATACCTAGGGAATCATGGGGCGATGTTGCTAGGCGCTCTTACCATGATTCTATGGATAAGTCGGAAATTGTTGTTCCGAGTCACAAGGAGTTGTGAGCCCACGGCTAGCTGTATTCCTGAACCATTGAGGGTTACACAAGTAATGGATTACTAAAATCCCGTAGAGATAGTTAAATTTAAAGAGTTAAATTTAATGAAAGAGAAGTTGGACTTCTTAATTAAAAAGGGAGTGGGATTTCCTAAAATGACATAGGGATGGGCATTTTTGGAAATCACTGAATTCGGATTCAGAAAAATTATCTTGACTCTAAAAGATGCAGAAATGGTTTCTGTGCACATTGGTAAAATCAGTTTATCAATCGGAGTCACGATGAATTTTATATTAATTTCTAGAACAACGGGCTTGGCTTGTTGGACTAAGTTATGGATTGTGGGCCCTAAGGAGTTAGAGTCCTAATACAATTATAACTTAATCTAGTCTAGAAATTATCTATAAATAGGATGCAGTGTTCGAAATTCTCAAGTGAATTTAGTCTAGAAATTTCGAACACTACATATAATTTTCAAGAGGATTTTCGAAAATTCCTCTGTCCCTTTTGGAGAAATTCGACTTGTGATTTTTGTGAAAAATTACAATTCGAATTAACAGATCATATCTGTTTATTCTCTACGTAAAACTTCTGATTGATTTCTAGTGCAGTCAATCAGAGGGTTTCTGTTTTTCATTCGTGGACCTAATTTCGGAGTTAGATCGTGACTGTCATCGGTTCCTGGGATTTACAAGAAGAGCAGATTAAATTTTGTTGGAGTCCACAATCAAGCCTTTGCTTGACGAGGTAAAAATTTAACTGTGTTTTTATTTTTACTTGAACAAATTTAATCGTAAAAGTTTTGATACCTATATATGGAATCGTTCCATATAATAAAATAAAAATTTTAAACTTCCGCTGCACCGGGTATCAATTCTTGATTGATCTGAACACGTTTTCCAACAGTGGTATCAAAGCCAGGTTGCTCAGAGCAAATGATTAAATTAATCGATTGTACAAAATTTTTAAGCCTCGGTTTTTTGAAACAAAACGAAAATTTTAAAATTGAATTTTAATGGGCAAATCGGGCAGCGATTGTCGCTGCCCAGGGCAGCGACGGGCTGCCCTGCCCGGGCCCTTTTTGGGGCGCGGGCTGCCCGGGATTGTCCCGGGCAACCCGGAAAAATTATTTTTAATTTTTAATTAAAATTTTAATTTTTTGAAATTCTAGTTTTTGATCCAATCGAAAATTGTTTTTGATTGATTCACGAGGCATCGGATTGAATTGTTCGAGTCCGAAAATTTTAAAATTTATTTTTGGATAAATTTGAATTTTTGGAAAATTTATAAATTTTATCCGTTAAATTAAATTTTATAAAATTAATTATTTTTGTACAATTGATGATAAGATATGATCTTATGGTTGGATAAGATAAAATATGATTTTATCTTTTAAATTATGATGCCTTTGCATGTTTATCCATTATTTAATTATTGAATTAATTTTTGGATAAAGGATGATCGATTGCCATGAACAATATTTTAGGTGTATGTTAGATAATTTATATTTGTCTTATTGTTGTTGGATTTTATTAATGAGCTTGGTTTATAGCCCAATATGATTGTCATATGTAATAAAAGTGGGTCTGGTTTATGGCCCGTTCCCACCCCTAAAAATGTATCTCATATTTGTCATCGAAATTTATTGTAAATTTATTAGACTTAGTGGGAGACAAAGATTTGAAGAAATGGTGGGCCCAGCAGACAATGAAGACCGAAGAAATGTAAATTGAAAGCTCAATGTAATAGGATTGCATTGCATACTTGCATATCACCTAGGATTGGACTTAGACTCGTGATTGACAACCACGGGTCGATTAGTTAATGGGATCGATCATCCTTAAATAATATATGATATTATTGATGTATGCATGTTTAGACTAAATTGTATGAATCCCGCAAGCATACATAAATTGCATGATGAGACAAATTTTCAAAATTAAAAATCCCTCATTTTAAATATGATTTAAAATTGATATCAAGATTAATAAAAAGGGAATTTAAATATTGTTTAAATATTCCTACCTTCCATCAACGATCAATGTATGAGATGCTACCCACGGATACGGTCCGGCTCATATTATTGGGGGGGCCCGTTCGTCGGAAAGTTGTACATTGGATCGACACATGTTGTAAGTTGGGTGGAACTCCCATGGGATTGACTCATATTATTGGGGATCCACATGGCGACCGTCCATCACAACTTAATATTGATGGTTTATCTTGACATGTCACAATAAACGGCGTCATATTATTGGGCCCTTATTGGACATGAGGTAAAAACATGGGGGTTACTTTGGAAGTAATTGGGCTCTACCTTTTGAAAATTATGGTTGGCTGATATTATTCGGGATCATGATTTGTCAATTGGACTCCATGTTCTCACTAAGGAAAACAGTTTCCCGTTTTCACTAGAGGGTAGTGAAATCGTTAAAATAGTGGGAGTGTAATTCATAAAATAAAATTCGCCATATTTTATGTCTTAGTAAATTAATTAAACAAATCACTGATTATTGTCTGTTTCGTTTTCAGTATTATATTACGATGAATCCACGCAATCCACTGTTTTCAATTCTCGAACAAAACAAATTGACTGGCGCAAACTATACAAAATGGTTCCGTAAGTTGAAAATTATTCTTACTTTGGAAAAAGTTTTCTACGTGTTAGAGAAGCCGCCTCTAAAGGAAGCCCCGGCTAATACAAGTTCGGAAGAGTAGGCCAAACTTGATTTGTGGGACCATGATATCAAGACCAAATGCTACATGCAGGCTTCGATGTCTGATGAGCTTCAAAGGAGATTCGAGGATGCCGTGAATGCTGCTGACATTCACAAGAACCTCAAAGAACTCTTTGGAGCTTAGTCAAGGTCGGAGAGGTATGCTACCGTCAGAGAGCTCATGACGAGCCGCATGCGAGATGAGACTTCGGTCCGTGAGCATGGGGTGCGCATGATTGGGCTCATTGAAAAGTTGGTAACACTCGACTTGACTTTGGAGCATGAACTTAGCGCGGACTTGTTGCTTCTATCACTTCCTTCATCGTTTGACGGTTTTGTGATGAACTTCAATATGAACAAGATAGAGGCCACCCTTTAAGAGATGGTCAATATGCTTGTCACATATGAAGCCACACTAAAGAAGGATAAACCGGTACTCTTGGTTGGCTCCTCTTCTAACTCTAAGAAAAGACCAAGTGGAAAGAGTAAGAAACGTTCTGCCCCGCCCAAGAAGATTGTACCAAATAAGAAGGGAAAGGCCAAGGCTTCAATTGGGATAAAAGATGAAAACGTTTGCCATTACTGCAAGAAACCCGGTCATTGGAAACGTAACTGCATGGAATACCTCGAACAGTTACGAACTGCAAAGGGTATGTTTTACATTGAAATAAATGTTTCGCTCAATACTTCTTCTTGGGTATTGGATACCGGATGTGGATCTCACATTTGCAATGATTTGTAGGTGATGACAAGAAGTCGTAAGCTAAGGATGGGTGAGATCCAGCTAAGGCTCGGGAATGGTTCTAGAGTCGAAGCCAAAGCTATAGGAGACATTTATTTAGTTTTGCAGAACAATTTTAAGTTATTTTTTAGAGATGTTTTATATGTTCCGGATTTGGTCAAAAACATTATTTCTATTTCTATGCTTGATAGAGATGGTTTTTCTTGTAATTTTGTGAATGTGATTTGCAATATTTACAAGAATGAATGTTTGATTGGAAATGGACAACTTGAAAATGATCTATATAGCTTAAAATTAAAAGACGTTCCAATGAATTATGTTGATAAACCGGTAACAACAATTAAAAGAAAAAACGATAGTCAAAACCCGACAAACCTTTGGCATGCTAGGCTAGGTCATATTTCCTCAAGGAGGATGAACAAGCTAGTGGGAGAGGGCATGTTTGATATATCTGACATTAACTCTCTACCTACTTGTGAGTCCTGCCTAAAGGGAAAAATGACTAAATCTCCTTTCAAAGGGAAACCTGAGCGTAGTCAAAATCTGTTGGATTTGATCCATACAGATGTTTGCGGTCCATTTAGGATTGGTACTAAATGTGGCAACACCTACTTCATTACCTTTACTGATGATCATTCTAGGTATGGGTATTTATATTTAATGAAATATAAGTCTGAAGCAATTGAAAGGTTCAAAGAATTCAAGGCTGAAGTAGAAAAAAAACTAGGTAAAAGTATTAAGGCACTTCGATCGGATCGAGGTGGAGAATACTTAAGTACCGAGTTTTTGGACTATCTAAAAGAGAATGGGATTCTCTCTCAGTGGACTCCTCCTATGACACCTCAGCTGAATGGTGTTTCGGACCGTCGCAATCGAACTTTGTTGGACATGGTTCGATCCATGATGAGCTTCACTGAGCTCCCACCTTCGTTTTGGGGCTACGCGCTTGAAACGGCGGTATTGTTGTTAAACAATGTTCACACTAAAACAGTAGATAAAACACCATACGAGTTATGGAATGACAAAGCTCCTAAGTATTCGTACTTGAGGATTTGGGGATGTCCTGCTTACGTGAAGCAGACAGTGGAAGATAAGTTGGATAGTCGATCCACCTTATGTTATTTTGTAGGGTATCCGAAGAATTCAATCGGATATTATTTCTATTATCCTGCTGAAACAAAAGTGTTTGTTTCAAGGAATGCCACCTTCTTGGAGAAGGAGTTCTTATTGGATAAGAAAGGCAAGATGATGGAACTCGAAGAAATTCAAGAAGAACCCGAGATACAAAATAGCGATCCTACACCTCAAGAATCATCACAAGACACGCCTATTACTAGGAGATCCGAGAGGACTTCTAGGCCTCCTATTAGATATGGTCTTCTTCTTGAAGGGGATCAAAGTGAACCCGACATTGGATGTGATCCAAGAAACTTCAAGGAAGCAATTTCTGATGCGGATTCGAATTTATGGCTTGAAGCTATGCAGTCGGAAATAGATTCGATGCATTCGAACCAAGTTTGGTCTTTAGTAGATCCTCCCGATGGAATTGTTCCAATAGGGTGCAAATGGATCTACAAGAGAAAACTTGGGCCTGATGGAAAGGTATTGACCTACAAGGCATGATTGGTGGCAAAAGGTTATACTCAAAGACAAGGAGTTGACTATGATGAAACCTTTTCACCAGTCGCAATGTTCAAGTCTATAAGAATCCTTATTGCCATAGCAGCATGGTATGACTATGAGATATGGCAAATGGATGTAAAGACTGCATTTCTTAATGGAAACATTAAGGAAGAGATCTATATGATGCAGCCTGAGGGATACACATCCATGGTCTCAAACAAGCATCAAGAAGTTGGAACCAGAAATTTGATGAAACAATAAAGGATTTTGGTTTCATCAAGAACCCGGAAGAACCATGCGTGTACAAGAAAGTAGTTAAGAATGCGGTAACATTCTTAGTACTTTATGTTGATGACATCCTACTCATGGGGAATGATGTAGGGATATTGCAATCAACAAAGATATGGTTATCAGGTAGATTCTCGATGAAGGATTTAGGTGAGGCATCCTATATTCTAGGAATTCAGATCTATAGAGATAGATCTAAAAGAATGATAGGACTCACTCAATCAACCTACATCGACACCATATTGAAAAGGTTTTCAATGGATGGGTCCAAGAGAGGACATCTACCTATGTGTTATGGAGTTTCTCTATCCAAGTCTATGTGTCCCAAGACTGACGAAGAGATAGAGAAGATGACACACGTGTCATATGCGTCAGCCATAGGTAGTATCATGTATGGGATGATATCTACCAGACCGGATGTGGCCTATGCTCTGAGCGTCACGAGCAGATACCAAGCCAATCCTGGTCAAATGCATTGGAAAGCCGTGAAGGATATTCTTAAGTACTTGCGAAGGACTAAGAATTTATTCATGGTTTATGGAGGGAGAGAATTGAAGTTGGAAGGCTATACCGACTCTAGCTTCCAATGTGACGTGGATGACTCGAAATCAACCTCTGGATTTGTATTCGTGCTCAATGGCGGTGCTGTCTCTTGGAAGAGTTCCAAGCAGGACACCACAGTGGATTCCATCACTGAAGCAGAATACATTGCAGCATCAGCTGCTGCTAAAAAGGCGGTTTGGATAAGGAAATTCATCCAAGAGTTGGGTGTAATTCCTGAAGCTGTTGTTCCAGTCCCGGTGTACCGTGACAACACGGGTGCCGTTGCTCAGGCAAAGGAACCAAAGTCTCATCAGAAGTCCAAACACGTACTGAGGAAATACCACATCATCCGGGAGATCGTGGAAAGAGGAGACATCAGTGTCGAGAGAGTGGCCTCAACAGACAATATCGCTGATCCGCTTACTAAGCCCTTGCCAGGACCATTGTTTGACAAACATCGCGAAGCAATGGGATTACGTAGTATGACTAGTTGGCTTTAGGGCAAGTGGGAGATTGAAAGAGTGGGTGCCCGGTTAGCCAACTTGTGGCTAAGGGCTTTTATGACTCTATGTAAAACAATCTTTTGTTTAATATAATTTACACTTTTATAATGTCATTGACTTTATCTTTCTTCATAATGTTATATTATTGTTGTTTTGATAAAGACCTTGAATATACTATAGTGTATGTAAGATGTGGTAGCACATGTGGATGGCTATCATGAAACACATCTTATAGTCACTGTATATTCTAAACTGTTCCTAGTCAATTGAGCCGTCCACAAATAAGAATAAGGATCGCTCGAGATTGAGACTAGCATTTGCGATGCCGAGTACCACATTTCATTGGTATGGAACATAGAGATGTTCAAAGCATGCAAATAGATATTCATATGATGAATGATCGAACTACCCTATCCGGACTTTCCAAGTGGTTATCATTTATCGAGTGGATAAAGTCCGTGGTTTTGGTTGTACATGATTAGTCCTTATTACTTGAAACATCATTGAGGCTCTATATGCTAGTACTGTACTTTGACTCGTTTACCGACTCTATTGGGGTCATCAGGTGTTGGGATTGGATACAGTTACGACACATATAGGAGTCGATGCTTTGTTGTCAAGGATTCACCACATACTTGCGAGTGTGGATATCCTATGCGATCTGAGGAGATATTAGTGTGACAAATCTCTGGCCAGAGTACATGATGTGTTTTAGGTTACTTGGTGTTCCTAGTAACATATGCGATGTCACTAATAGATCTCCAAGATGTTATGCATAGTTATCGAATCTCGAACGACTCTCGATGCACCAATGGTTGTTGATTCGATCGGGATATTTGGTTGAAGGGACCGTACTGTACGCTAACCAAAATATACTAGTTCTTGCAGGCACTATCAGTAATACCTAGGGAATCATGGGGCGATGTTGCTAGGCGCTCTTACCATGATTCGATGGGTAAGTCGGAAATTGTTGTTCCGAGTCACAAGGAGTTGTGAGCCCACGACTAGCTGTATTCCTGAACCATTGAGGGTTACACAAGTAATGGATTACTAAAACCCCGTAGAGATAGTTAAATTTAAAGAGTTAAATTTAATGAAAGAGAAGTTGGACTTCTTAATTAAAAAGGGAGTGGGATTTCCTAAAATGACATAGGGATGAGCATTTTTGAAAATCACTGAATTCGGATTCAGAAAAATTATCTTGACTCTAAAAGATGCAGAAATGGTTTCTGTGCACATTGGTAAAATCAGTTTATCAATCGGAGTCACGATGAATTTTATATTAATTTCTAGAATAACGGGCTTGGCTTGTTGGACTAAGTTATGGATTGTGGGCCCTAAGGAGTTAGAGTCCTAATACAATTATAACTTAATCTAGTCTAGAAATTATTTATAAATAGGATGCAATGTTCGAAATTATCAAGTGAATTCAGTCTAGAAATTTCGAACACTGCATATAATTTTCAAGAGGATTTTCAAAAATTCCTCTGTCCCTTTTGGAGAAAATTCGAATTGTGATTTTTGTGAAAAATTACAATTCGAATTAACAGATCATATCTGTTTATTCTCTACGTAAAAATTTTGATTGATTTCTAGTGCAGTCAATCAGAGGGTTTCTGTTTTTCATTCGTGGACCTAATTCCGAAGTTAGATCGTGACTTTCATCGATTCCCGGGATTTACAATAAGAGCAGATTAAATTCTGTTGGAGTCCACAATCAAGCCTTTGCTTGACGAGGTAAAAATTTAACTGTGTTTTTATTTTTACTTGAACAAATTTAATCGTAAAAGTTTTGATACCTATATATGGAATCGTTCCATATAATAATATAAAAATTTTAAACTTCCGCTGCACCGGGTATCAATTCTTGATTGATCTGAACATGTTTTCCAACAGTAATGCCTTTCTCCTTGCATAGCTTGACAAACTTATCTGATAAGTATTCCAGCCCATTATCTGTTCTCAGGTGTTTCACTCTTCGATCACTCTTGTTCTCAACTGCCAGTAGCCATTCTCTGAACTTGTCATAAACTTCATCCTTAGTCTTAAAGATGAATATACATACTCTCCTTGAGTAATCATCTATCAAAGACATGAAGTATCTGCCTCCACCATGAGTTTCTGTCCGAGAAGGACCCCATAGATCTGAATGAATGTAGGCCAATGGTTGTTCAGTTGTGTGACTTCCTTGACCGAACGATACTCTTTTAGATTTCCCAAGAGCACAACTATCACACAGCTCAAGTGATTTGATCTTATCTCCACCTAACAGACCCTGTTTAGACAGCTCATGTAATCCCTTCTCACTTACATGTCCAAGCCTCAGATGCCATAGCTTGGTTCTGTCTTGCTGTTCCTGAATACTTGTTGTACTTCCAATAATCGTATCACCTTGTAGTACATACAGGATTTTCCTTTTGACAGCCTTCATCACAACAACTGATTTGAATGAATATCCCTGAGCATCAAGTGTTCCCAATGATATCAAGTTTCTCTTCAACTCGGGCACATACCTCACCTTGGTGAGTACTCTGTCGATCCCATCATGCATCCTTATTCTGATATTTCCAGAGCCCTTTATCCTGCATGATTGATTATTCTCCAACAGTACCATGCCCTGATCTGATTCCTCCAATTTTTCAAACCAAGATCTTATAGGACACATGTGAAAGAAGCATCCTGAATCCAGTATCCACTCGTGGTTTTGATCAAATTTAGAAACCACCAATACTTCTGTTGAGTCATATCCATCTGTAGCTATGGCCAGAGTACCATCATCCTTGGTTTTTTCCTGTTGCTTTCCTTTCCTTTCAGGACAATCTCTTCGCAGATGTCCAACCTTCTGACAAGCATAGCACTTCATATTACCCAAGTTTCTGTTCTGGTATCTTCTTTGACTCTTCGATCTGGACTTTGGCCTGTATTTCTCACTGGATGTCATCTTATCACTTCTGCCCCTCGTCGTAAGACCTTCTCCATGTGATTCAGTGTTTGTGTTCGATTTTCTCTGAAGTTCCTTGGATTGAATAGCAGACATAACTTCTTCCAATGTTATCGTCTGTTCTCTTCCATATAGCAAAGCATCCCTGAAATTTTCATATGCTTTAGGAAGAGCATTCAGAAGTATCAAAGCTCGATCTTTTCATCCTCAAGCTTTACTTCAATATTCTCCAAGTCATCCAATATCTTGGTGAATTCTTCGATCTGGTCTTTAAGGTTCTTCTCATCCTTAATCACAAAGGAATACAATCTCTGTTTCATGTACAGACGATTAGCCAGGGATTTCGTCATGTATAAATTTTCGAGTTTGAGCCACACCGCCGCTGCAGATTCTTCTCTGGCCACCTCCCGAAGAGGTCTATCTCCCAGACAGAGAATAATTGCACTGTGTGCTTTCTCGAGCAATTCATCCTTGTTCTTTATCTCATCGGAAATCTCCTCCTTCTTCTTAAGAGCCTCCACCAATCCTTGTTGTATCAGGATTGCAGGCATCTTAATCCTCCAGAGTGAGAAATCGTTCTTGCCCGTAAACTTCTCAATATCAAACTTCATTGATCCCACCATCTTTGCTTGGTTTCCCACGGACGGCGTCACTTGTAAGGAATCAATCCAAAATTTGAAGATCGAGAATTCACCAGGCAAACAAAACACATAGATAAGAACAATAATCCCAGAAAGCAGATAAAACCAACGCACACAGATCAATCAACCAACTCACGCGAAAGCGATTAAACGACGCAAGTATTTACGTGGTTCGGCAAAGATTTGCCTACGTCCACGGAAGAGCAACACACACACTTTTATTAATCACCAACAAAACAATCCAAGCTCAAGAACAGAGCTTATTACAGTGATGGACAACGAAAAACTCTCAAGCTAGATACAGACTCAATTCAAGCTTTTGATACTTGAATTTTTTTCGTCACAATCTTCGCTTGTTTCTCTCCTCCGAAATCTCTCTTTTCTTCTCTCAATATATTCTAAAGAATTTGATTTTCTGTTCTCTTCGTTTCGGCCAGCTTCCATCTGCTTATATAGAGAATTAGACCGACTTTCATCTTGGGCTTTAGGTCAACAGTAACTTATGACCCAATTATAAAGTCAACATGGTCCAGCCCGATAAGTCTTCATTCATCAGTTTGATCTGCCCTTGTATTTCGATCTGCATTGATCTGCCTGCAAGCGTATATCTTCTTGAACACTTCATCTGACTTCTAACCAAGTCACAATACTTGAGCAATCTATCTGCATGAACTCATCCGAAGACTCGTCTGACCATCACATCGATCTGATCCCAGTATACGATCTGGCCATGAACTCATCTGATCACCGAGCTCATCTGATCTGTACTATTCGATCCGATCTCTTCTCTATTCCCATTCAATCTGATAGAAGCATACTTCAACAGTTCATGTTCATATAATTACAAATCCCAGAGTAGTAAAAGAGTAAAACAAAAATCAAATTAAATTAATTACGAGATGTTCAAACATTTTTTTTGTCAATATAATAAAATTACATAGTTATCCATCAGATAAAGTTCCGACCCATATATAATTAATTTCAGGTTCAGTTAAAATTTTTAAAATTAACCGTCCCTATCGGTTTTGGAGTGCTTTTTTAATTTATTTGTGGAGCTCAATATTGTGGGAGTATGATAACAAAAAAGAAAAGGAAAAAAGGTTTATCTTATTATTTCAATTGTTGTCTTGCTCAGGTGCATATATAGTGATTTTGTTTAATGTATAATAATTTTCGACTGAAAATCTAAATAAAATTAAAATTGAAAACCTTAAAAAACAAAACACTATTTTTTTGGCCAAAGTCCAAACCAGAACCCACCCGGACCCCTTGTGGACCCGCTTAAGCAGGGTGTAGACCCACCTCATGCTGGGGTAATGGTTTTCTTCTTTAATTTTCTCAACCGGCCCATTTCTTTATTCTTCTTCTCGCGCTCTGCCTCTCACGACTAGACCTCTAGCTTTTATGGGCTGGTTAAAAAAGTAAGACCCCTTTAAAGAATATTTAAAAAATAGGGATCTTGACTATTTTTTTTTTTAAATGGAGTTGACTCAATTAATTTAAAATTAAACCTGTTAACTTAATTAGTTAAGTTAATTAAGAATATGTCATCTTCTTCCCCAAATTTCTGACATTTTTGTTCTCAAAATCCAAAAATAGATCAATAAAAAAAAGAGTCGATCAAAAGACTCAAGAATTACCCAAGAACAACAGCTCTTGAATCACGTAAAAAATTGTTGCTCTTAGACGAAAAAAACTGCGCAATCGACCCAAGAACAGCTCTTGGGTAAGAACTATTTTTGGGTTGACCACCTCTTGGTCGACCCAAGAGCTTCTTGGGTTTGCTCTTGGTTGTTGAAATAAATTGGATAAAATCTGTAGCGCAGGATTTTTGGGTAAACCATGGTCTACCCAAAAAAATATTGGGTCTGCCATGGTCTACCCAACTAGGTAAACCATGGCAGACCCATAACTCTTCACAATTCCAAATGGGTAGACCATGTTAGACCATGACAGACCCAAAACTCTCCACAATTCGCCATGGTCTAACATGGTCTACTTGGGTAGACCATGTTAGACCATAGCTGACCCAAAATTGTGAAGAGTTCTCGGTCTGCCATGGTCTAACATGGTCTACTTGGGTAAACCATGTTAGACCATGGCAGACCCAGAATTGTGAAGAGTTCTGGGTCTGCCATGTTCTAACATGGGTACCCAGAACTCTTCATAATTCTGGGTCTGCCATGGTCTAACATGGTCTACCCAACTGGGTGTTAGACCATGGCAGACCTAGAGCTTTTCACGGTTCTGGAGTAGACCATGACAGACCCAGAATTATCTTGGGTAGACCATTGATATTTTTTAGTTGACGATAGATCATGTATTGTATTTATTTTCAAATACATGTAAATATAACATAATCGTTAAATCATTTGATTCTTATATTAAAATATACATAGTCATATAACATAATTGTGAAATTGATCGATTAATATGTTACAATACGTATAATAATATAACATAATCATTAAATCAGTCGACATATGTTACAATATGTATATCATATAACATAATCGTGAAATTAGTATGATTGATATGTTACAATATGTATAATCATATAACATAATAGTGAAATCAGTTGATTTTTATATTAAAATATGTATAATCATATAACATAATAGTGAAATCAGTTGATTCTTATATTAAAATGTATATAATCATGAAATTAGTTGATTGATATGTTACAATATGTATAATCATATAACGTAATCGTGAAATCAGTCGATTAATATGTTACAAAATGTATAATCATATAACATAATAGTGAAATCAGTTGATTCTTATATTAAAATGTGTATGATCGTATAATATAATCATGAAATTAGTTGATTGATATGTTACAATATGTATAATCATATAACATAATTGTGAAATCAGACGATTAATATGTTACAATATGTATAATCGTATAACATAATAGTAAAATCAGTTGATTCTTATATTAAAATGTGTATACTCATATAACATAATCATGAAATTAGCTGATTGATATGTTATAATATGTATAATCATATAACATAATCGTAAAATCAGTCGATTAATATGTTACAATATGTATAATCATATAACATAATCGTGAAATCAGTTGATTCTTATATTAAAATATGTATAATCATATAAAATAATAGTGAAATCAGCTGATTCTTATATTAAAATGTGTATAATCTTATAAGATAATCATGAAATTAGATGATTGATATGTTACAATATGTATAATCATATAACATAATCGTGAAATCAGTCGATTAATATGTTACACCAATTAATATGTTATAACATGTATAATCATACAACATAATCGTGAAAATAACGGATATATATGTTATAAATTGTGGATTCATATGTTAAAACATATATATCCGTTATTTTCACGATTATGTTGTATGATTATACATGTTGTAACATATTAATTGTTGTAACATATTAATCGACTGATTTCATATAAATTGTGGATTCATATGTTAAAATATATACGATTATAGAACATACTTGTCAAATTATGGATTCATGTTTTAAAAACCTGTACGATTTATAGAACATATTTGTGAAATTAACGGATTCATATTGTAAAATATATACGATTATATGTTAATATGTTTGTGATATTAGCGGATTCATATGTTAAAACAAGTATGAGTTTAAAACATACATGTGAAATTCGCGGATTCATACGTTAACATGTACGAATATAAAACATACTCGTGAAATTAGTGGATAAACTGTTAAAACATGTACAATTATCAATAAACATTGAACAAAATTGTGTAATTACGTGCCAAAATTATGTAATTATCGGTCAAACTTATGAAATTAGTGAATTCATATGTTAAAATATGTATGATTATAGAACAAACTTGTGAAATTAGTGAATTCATATGTTGCAACATGTACGATTATATGCCAACATTGGTCAAAATTATGTAATTATGGATCAAAATTATGTAAATATTGGTCAAACTTGTGAAATTAGCAGCGAAAAAATTATTTGACTACCTAATTTTTTTGACAAACATACCAGTTAAAATTAGAAATAAATGCGTTACAAATAAACATGTATTATGGAATTGATAATCAGCCTAGTCCATTATGTTTCGCATCCTGAATTTAATGAAACCGGATTTTTCTACACATGTATTTTCCGCGGCGTGCTTATCTTCTTTCCGCAGCGCGCCAGCAGGCTGCGCAAAGAAACTTCTTGCAGCGCGCAGCCCGCTGCGAAAACGTCAGTGGTCTGACCAATTTTGTCCGACCCACGCACTTATGTTTGGGTCTGACAAATTTTGGTCAGACCCAAACACGTGTGCATGTTTGGGTCTGACCAAAATTTGTCAGACCCAAACATGTGCTTGGCAGACCCAAGCTTGGGTCTTACGAAAGTGGTCAGACCCAAGCACGGTCTGCCAAACACTTGGCAGACCCAAGCTTGGGTCTGACCATGGACTGCCAAGCACGTGCCAGACCCAAGTGCTTGGGTCGACCCATACAAGTGTTTGGGTCTGCACCGTGCTTGTTGGGTCAGTGCCAGACCCAAGTGCTTGGGTCGACCAAGCGTGGGTCAGACCCAAGTGTTTGGGTCTGCACCGTGCTTTGGAAGCTTGGGTCAGACCCAGCAAGCACGAGCTTGGCAGACCCAAGCTTGGGTCTTCCCAGTTCGATTTTTTTGGTATTTTAAATAAATAATTTGAAAATATATATCAGATTGTTGTTCATTTTGCTGAAAAAGATTTGAGAATAAGAATAAAGTTTTTTTTTTTTTTTTTAAAGAAGAGAAGGGTGAGACAAGATCTGAAAAAAGAGAAAGAAAATGAGGAATTGAGAGGAGCGTTTGAGAGAGGATAGTCGCGATAAGAGTGATATAAAGATTTAGGGTTAATTAATATTTTAAAATATATAATAATATAGATATGTATTTAAACGCAAGAACAATATTGTAAATTGAGAATTGAATCATTTTTCTTAAATAAAACAGAAATGACTCCCTTTTCCCCAATTTTCCCTTGCTTTCTCCCTTGCTTTTATGCCTTCTCCTTCTCCTTCTCCTTCTCCTTCTCCAAACGTTAGGGAAAAGAATATGTACTCATTATTCATCTATGGATTTGCTTATCATATATTTATCGATTTTGGATCCCTGAGCCTACTAATCGCATCTACAAGGAGGAGTGCTGCATGTCTTACGATACTACGGTGTTTACTTTCCCCTTTTCTTTTTATTTTACAAAAAATTTCGTGCTCGACTTTTGCTGTAAACTTCTCGTATTCTTCTTTTGTAACTGGAGATTTTGTGCTTCTGAGTGCGGAGTTGTGTTATAATAGACGGCTATTCTTATTTGCTTGACATTGGGATGCTCTGTTCGTGAATTAGGGTTAATAAGATGTAGCTATTCGCTTGTTTCAGGATGACTTGTGGATAGTAGTGGAAAATCGGTACTCGACAGATTTTATGCTATTCTTTGGTTTATGGAGTACACATAGGTGATGAGGTTCTTAGAAAGACATAATGATCAGTTCGCTTTTATTTCAAATCACATGTACTTCAAAGGAGGAAAGTAAAATAATTCTCAAATAGAATTTGTTTATTGTCTCGTGGAGTTCTATTTGAAATTGGAAGAGCTGATATATATGTGTGTCTTGTGATGAAGTTCAATTGAATATGTAGTATATATGTTTTTGTGTTTAAGATTAATGTTTTTGTGTCTGCAGCTAGACATAAATGGTCAGTCTTCTCATCCTTCTTATGATTGATGTATTTCATCAAGCACATGGCTTGATGTGCGTTTAGGACAAGATAAATTATTATTTTTTTTTGGTTGGTTTTTCAGATGGCTGCTATGTATGATAGTTTTTTTGTGTTAGCTTTGCAATGGGCCTTAGTAGTTTCTATTTCCTGAATTTGCTCTTGATAACAGGTGCTCCTGGCTGCTATAAATTAACCACTCTGTACAAAAACATTTGGAGCAAAAAAGGTTTTGAAGAAAACCTCACCTATTATCAGAGGTATTTGAACATTGAATAAACTACATAAAAATATCTACCCTTTTCTTGTTACTGTCTAGATTACAACCTGCTCTGTGGAAAAGTATTTGGGGAAAAAAAATATGTTTTGAAAAAAACCTCACCTCTTTTCAAAGATATTTAACCATCAGATTAACTACTTAAAAGATATGTTCTTACTTTCATAAAAAATCAAAGAAAAGATGGGTTCTGAGCTCCTTACAGAAAATAACCAGGATTGTAGATCAATGGATGGTTATTTACTTGGGTGTTTTTCCAAAAGATAGCTAACAAAAATAGTCAGTGAGTTAACCTGCTTTTACGACAATTTGTTTAATCTTATTGGCTTTGCTTGTGAGTTATGTACAGATATTCGATGTGCTGTTTGAAGGTTAGTCAAACAATAACTATAGATTCAATATGATTTTTGGTTTGCGTTCTATATTAACGGTTGGTTTGAAAGATTATATCTTGGGCGACAATTTATTGAATCAGTCATTTCTTGTACTGTCACGCTGAGTTCCTATTTTCAAGTTTCAAATCTTAGATTCCAACCCTCTACTCAGAACTCAGAAGCAGCATTATAAGTACTATCAAGTGTCAACACCGAATTTATCCCCATAAGAAGTATATGAAACATGCATGAATCTGGGAAAAGTTCAGGTGTGTGTGACAATATTTTGAAGGAGGAGATGGACTGTTATATTGGACATATTTTTCAGCTCTTGTTCTTGTCATGATTTTATTTTGTAATCCTTTATTTTTGAGTATGTGCAGGTAGATTGTTTTATTTCATTCCCCTAAAACGTTTGTCTATTTGAAATTATATATATATATATGGATACTATGCCCTTAAGTCAGTTCAAATGCACGTGCTTCTGACTTCTAGGTATTGATATTGTTCCCTCAAATGTTTTCCTCAATGCTCATTTGCTCTATCTTTTGTGGTGCATTGTACAGCAACTCGTGGTTGCCTAAGTAAGCATTCCCAAGTTGCGAGTTAAAGTCTCTGCAAGAGTACTATTAAAATTTCCCCCACCAAACACTTACACACCTATCCACAATTAAATATGAACCCTGAAATTGATAGTCGAGATCACAAAAAATACATATTAATTATATAACTGAAATTCGGATGACTACAGTTTGGTTTCAAAGGTGCATCTTAATAATTCTATACATCCCAAAATACATATTAATTATATAACTGAAACCACCTCACATTTTCTTCCCAAACTTTCATATATCGAATGCTTTTGAAAATATATGTAAAATGTAGGTGCAATTTATGATTTTAGTGTCTGTGTTGTCTGTATAGTAAGGGTGGTTCGTGGGTTTGTGGAGTTGGTGAGTTTCTTTTTCGGGGAGTGATGACCCGACCGAGAGAAAATCCCAACGGAACAACCTCACGACAGAATTCCGATGTTGTGCTTGAGTTGGTGAGCCTTTCTCCCGGCGAGTGATGCCCCGGTTGAGGATTGATCCCAATGTAATGCATTAATGTTAGAATTAACCTTGAAATTCGGATGACTACAGCATCGTATCAAAGGTGCATCTTAATAATTTTATTTATGTCAAAATAGAACACTCGGCGTTCTCTGTTTAATTTTATCTTCTCTTGTTCTTGTTTAGTTTTTCTGATTTATTGATATGCTTCGCCTCTCTTTAACTGGAAACTGAGATAATCCCGAAATTTATTTCAATCCTGCTTTGTGTCCTCCTCTCGCTGTGTTTTACATGGTTCGTTGCATGTTCTCATTCTGATTCTTCGAGAAATTTCCTGCTATGTTTGGTTCCCAACCTTTTCGTGTCAATGTACAAGGAGTCAAACTAATTGTGTACAAGGTTTGATTAATAGCAGATATAGATGTTTGGTCACTGCTTAACTTGTAGTTAGATTTAATTGGTAGAAGCTGATTTTAGGATTTGTGTTCCTCTTATTCACAAGATCTCTTTCTTTGGCTTTGGTAACGTACCTTTTAGTTTTGTGATGTGTACATTGTTTTCCACTGTATTGGGCTTAATGAGAGCAATTACATTAAGAAAATTGGAGTCCTTATGAAGTTGGTTCTTTACAAAGGTCTTACGAATTGCTGTTTTTACTCTGTTTCTTTCTTTTGTTATACAGGACTATAAGAGGTTTCCCACTGAATGATTACCTGATTTTTATTCCAGAAATGGCTTGGAAACAAAATGTTTGCTTTAGATTCATAACCATACTTGTTGTTATTTCATATGCTCGCTTGACTTTGAATCTCAAAGCTTCGGCAGTGATTCGCAATAGTATTAATTATTGGAAAAAAAACAAAAACAAAACAAAAACATCAAAGAAAAAAATAGCCCAAGATCGAAGCTTCCCAATCCCAAGTGGTTGAGTGGACGGTGCTTCTCTAGTTTTCTTCTTTGGTTCTTGTGCAAGGTTTTTCCCCTTTGGTTTGTTATTCGCCTCTTTTTATTTCTCACTGCTGCTTCAACAGCGTACGATATCCTCGACTTCGATCCTTCTTCTACTGGGTTGGCTCTCTTCTTTTGTTTTTGTTTTGTTTTTCCTTGTTCTTTGACATTCTCGGTGTTATCTCGATAGTTTTATTGTTTTTTGCTCTTGTTTGGGTTTTCTTTTAGCAAAATCGAAATAGGTTTAATTGAATCCAGCTGCAAATGAGTTAACCTGCTTTCATGGCAATTTGTTGAATTGCTTGTGAGATATGTACATATATTCGATGTGCTGTTTGAAGGTTGGTCAAACAATAAGTAGATTCAATATGATTTTGGGTTTGCGTTCTTTAATGGTTGGTTTGAAAGATTAGGTCTTGGGCGACAATTTATTGAATCAGTTGTACTGTCACTCTGAATGCCTATTTTAAAGTTTCAAATCTTAGATACCAACCCTTACACAGAACTCAGAATCAGCATTATATAAACAATCATAATTTATTTATATTTTATTTTATATACTTTTGTATCCAATAAGTTGATTTGAATTGCTTGATTCCGATCACCCGTTATATAAACAATTATAAACAAGTGTAATTTATTATAAACACACACACACGCACGCACATCATTCTTCATAACAGGTTTTTTTCCCCTTCAACAATGAATTAATATTAATCAAAACATGATAAATCATTAAATCTGCAGGCATTAATAATTATAATATAAATAAATTATATATATATATATATATATATAGAGTTTTTTTATGGTGCCCAACTCTATATGCCCAACTCCTATATATATATATATAGAGTTTTTTTATGGTGCCCAACTCTATATGCCTAACTCCATGCCCACCATGTACAATATGTGATAAGTCAACTCATCAATTGTGTTGGTCAACTCACATATTGTACATGGTGGGCATGGAGTTGGGCATATGAGTTGGGCACCATAAAAGAACTATATATATATATATATATAATTTTGCTATGGTGAGCACCTACCGTGAGCACTTCTGTGAACACCGCTGATGTGGCATGTTATGCATCCAATAGGTGAATGCCAAGTGGGTAGGTGTTCATAGAAATGCTCATAGTTGAATGACACGTGGGTAAGTGCTCACAGAAGTCTGTTCTTTTTCACCCAAGTATACATACAAGTCTTCTCATTTCTCTTCGATCGTTTTCACCCAATTGACGTATAGACATGATTTTTTCAGATTTTTCTTTTTGTTACCTAAGATTGACGTAATATTCCTACATCAGTCTATCTATTGGTCTGTTGTCTGTATAAAATTAAAACATGAAAATCTCGGAAACATTAAGCATCAACTTTTTTTTAAAACATTTTTTTTTTAAAAAAAGGAGCTAGCTGAAGTGCAAACCTTAATTCTAGCTTCTAAGTTCTAAGGTTCTTTTTGTGGTTTTATCGTCATGGTTCCTTTTTTTTTTCGGACAGAGATCAATTTCCTCTTAGAATCATCTTTACAATCAGAGAAATGCTTCGTGGAACACAATTCAGTTTTAAATTCCATCTTTAATTCCATATTTTCAAATCATCAAATTCTTGTTTCTAGTTTACCTTTCTTATTTTTCAGCTTTCATTTTATATTGCACGTTTACACAAAATGTTTAGGTTGATACTTAGCTAGTGTTTGCAAGCAATTTTCAGTTTATCTTTCACAAAATTTTTGAGAAAGGCTCGACTCTTTGTTATTTAAAGAATGTCATTTTCCATTACCAATCGACGACTCAATAATTTTTTTTGTTATTTTCTTTGAAATCAAATAGCGGATACTCATGATACCATAACCATCGGCTGAATCAAAATAAAAATTTTGTTTTGGCACAATGTGTGTATTGTATGGTAGGCACAACATTCAGAGCTATTAGTTGAGTTCCATTTGTTTTTTAATGGGTTTTTTTTTTCAAAATTTGACATTTTGAGATTATTGTTCTTTTTGTTGTTTTCAAATTTTATTTTTAGTCATATATATTTCGATTTTTTTTAATTTTAGTTTATTTTTCTTCGAAAATGCTTACGTTGAATTATACACGTCAGCTTCACATCAATATTATTTTGGTCACATGAGCACTCCATTGGAAAAAAAAAAAGACTAAATCGTAAAAAAAACAAAGATAACAGACTGAAAGTGAAATATGAAAATATATAGAATAAAAATCGCGACGTATTAAAATAACAAGATCAAAAAAACAATTTTCTTTAAAACGAACACTAGTTTCTCGGGTTGAAGGACCCATATGAAGAAATCCCCTTCTTGTTGATTGCCCTAGACTTTTGAGTTGAAAAATAAGATATAAAGAATTTTTAAAATACATATCATTATTTTTAATTGCCAAATCAAATTTCAAATTACTTCTAATTTTTTTTCATCATACGAAATTAGAATTCTAATTCCATTGATCAAAAATCTAAATTCAATTCCGAATTCAAAATCCCATTTTTTACACATTCAAACTCAATGTTAGCAACTTGAAATTAAATAAATCTTTGAAGAGTGAAGAATAGAGGATGTTTTGGTCTGTTTTAAATTTTTAAAACTTATAAAATTAAATTATTTATAAGGAGAGAAAACGTACGAAGAAATTACAAGTTTTATGTATAATCCATTTCTTATATAACTAAAATGCTCGAGCTTTAAAAAGATATTGAAAACTTTAAAAGAAAAAATATTTTGGGCCAGTTTTTTTATATCCACGAACAAGAACCAACAGGGTATATATCGGGCCGTTTCTTATTAAAAATTATGTGAACGAATTTAACTGGATCCAACTTAATTGGATCGAATCCTTTCTGACAACTAAGGTGAGGGAGGTAATTCGGGCTTATTTGGGATATGTTTAGGGGTGGAATAGGGTCGGGACCCGTCCCGTAAACCCCTTACCCAACTCCCGTTTCGAAAAAAATTGGGAAACTTTTTTTTTCTCACGATTCCGTACCCGAAACATTTTGGAACCCGACTATTCGGGATCCCGAACATTCGGGATCCCGTCGGATAGGGAGAGAAAATCCCGAATTTTTTTTCATGTTCAAGATTTCGTTCAAAAAATAAAAAAATGTGATAATTTTATTAAATATATTATTTAGAAACTTATATTTATAAATAAAAATAAATATTAAACTTAAAACATATAATATTAAAATGTTCCGGATAATGTTTCAAAATTTTGTTAAGAGAAAAAATGTATCGGATAATTATTAATAAAATGTTCTGATACAATTATTAAATAAATTTTGTTAAATAGATTGTCAAATTAATCTCTTGAGTCTTGTTCTACATATTTTTTCTAATTAGATAATTATAAATATGAATTAATTAAATTATTAATTTATTTTTAAAAAAAAATACAAAAAAATAAAATGGCATTTCGTGATTTTACAATTTGATCGTCCCAACAATAAAAATTATGCGAATTAAGTCCACAATTAAGTGTTATATGAGTTGAAACCTAATAATATTTAACTTATTATATTAATGAATTTATTAATAAAATATATTATTATATTATTTCGAGACGGGTCAGGAATTCCGTCGGGATAAAGTTTTATTCCCGATCCCGCTCCCGATATTAATCAGGATGGAAAAAATCCCGAAAGTTCGGGTCGGAAAAATTTCGGGTTGGGATTTTTTCGGGACGAAAATGAGATGGGATTCGGGATGGGTCGAGATTTCGGAAATTTTTGCCACCCCTAAATATGTTCATCTAATTACAAATCCCAGAGTAAAAGAGTAAAACAAAAATCAAATTAAATTAATTACGAGATGTTCAAACATTTTTTGTTAATATAATAAAATTACATAGTTAGCCATCAGATAAAATTCCGACCCATATATAATTAATTTCAGGTTCAGTTAAAATTTTTGAAATTAACCGTCCCAATCGCTTTTGGAGTCGGCCTTTTGATTTGTGGAGCTCAATATTGTGGGAGTATGATAACACTAAGCCAAATTATTGTCTTGGCGACGACATGGTTATAATACAAAAATAAATGGGAAGAGGTTTATCTTATTATTGTTGAAAATATATTATATTATATTAGAATTGTTGAAAATTGAGTTGTATTATTTTGAAAATTAGTGTGTGATGATGTAGATGATGATGATTTAATTTTTGGACTAATCTCCCATTGAGATCTATAAATAGGTCTCTTCATTTGTGTAGAAAAACACAATTTGAGATAATAAATTTAAAGTGTGGAGTTTGAGAATATTTTGAGTTTTTGAGTTTTATAAATTTTACTTTTCACAACACGTTATCAGCACGATCGCTCGAAGGTTCTCTATAATTTTCGACGCTCCAAAATACAAGAAGAAGTCAAAAATATTCAACAAGTAAGAATTTTTATTTTTCTGTTTATATATTTTTATTGTGTATATATTAATATATAATATCATGTTATGAATTTTTTAAAAAAACTTGTTATAAATCCTGGGAGGATGTTAAGACGACATCCCACACTCCCGGTAAGGGATACGATAAGTATAAAAGCCTCTAAGGTTTTTAAACATTATAATCATATTTGTATAATTTCATGTTATTATATAAAAGGTTGTCTATGACACCGATCTTATAATAATGTGATATGATATACTATACCTGACTTTATACTAACTATATTGGTATAATTTCACAATATTATATAAAAGGCTGTCTACGACACCGATCTTATAATAATGTGATATGATATACATAATTATTTAATTATGATTATCATTATATGCATTGTATCATTATCACAAATTTTTATTCAATACATACTCGATTTTTCTTTACCCCCAACGGTCACAAACGGCTAGTTTTTGGCCTATAAATATTTTTACTCAAACTCATTTTCAATCACACCAAAATTCATTCTTCATCTCAAAACATTTTTTCCTCGGTTTTTTTCGAAAAAGAAGAAGATGGAGTTTTTGGCTTTTCTAAGGATATTTTTTATAACGATTATGATCATCATGCTCACGAGTTTTGTACTCACCAGCGATTTTTCACCACATGTTTTTTCTCTATTTGTACACTTACTTGTACTCATCGTTTATCCATTATTTTGTATTGTCATATTAATGGAAATTAACTAATAAAATGCATTGTTATTTTTCTAGTACCACCATGTCAAACTTGGCAAAGCTTGAATTCGTTGCACTCGATATCACTAGAAAAAGTTATATGCCATGGACTCTTGATGTTGAGCTGCATCTTGAGTCATTGGGTCTAAGTGAAAGCATTAAAGAAAATAATATATCAACGTCACAAGATAAAGCAAAAACTATGATTTTCTTGCGCCGACATCTTGATGAAGGGTTGAAATGTGAGTATCTCACAGAAAAAGACCCAATGACTTTATGGAAAGGGCTGAAAGAAAGATTTGAGCATATAAGGGAAGTGATACTCCCGACCGCCCGTGATGAATGGAATACGTTGAGATTCCAAGACTTTAAAAAAGTCAGTGATTATAATTCTACGATGTATCGAATAGTCTCGCAATTAAAATTCTGTGGACTTGAAGTCACAGAGATGGAAATGCTTGAGAAAACATTTTTCACTTTTCACGCATCGAATATAACTCTACAACAACAGTATAGAGTGCGTGGATTTTCGAGATATTCCGAACTAATCGCATGTCTTCTTGTGGCGGAAAAGAACAACGAATTGTTAGTAAGAAATAATCAATCCCGACCCACTGGATCAACGGCATTTTCCTGAAGCAAATGTCGTAATGAAAAATGAAAACCAAAATCAAAGGGATAGACCAGATTTTGGTCGTGGACGAGGTCGAGGACGTGGGCGTGGACGTGGACATAGAAATGACCGTGGTCGTGGACGCGGTCGTGGATATGAAAATAATTGAGATAGTTATTTCAGTAACTCATCTCAAAAGAGCGTCACGCACCACCCACTAAAAAGGCAGCATGAAAACATGAGTGAAAATGAAAATTACTCAAAAAGAACCGAGAGTGTTTGTTATAGATGTGGCACTCCGGGACATTGATCACGAACTTGTCGAGCCCCCGAGCACCTTTGTAAGCTCTATAAAGAATCGATAAAGGGAAAAGGAAAAGAGACCAATTTTGTTCAAAATAGTGACCATTTAATTGGTTCAACTAGTTTCAGTGCTGTAGATTTTTTGAATGATTTCGAAGACATTGATTAAAAGATTGGTGGGACTAGATTGTAACAAATTTGTATTTTTCATGCATTTATGTATTATAAAGCATGTTATATTTTACATTTGTATTGTACTTAATTTTTCTTTATAACATTTTTGTGAAGTTTGATATGGAAAATGCTATGAGCAAACATGGAAATAATATCATGGAAATTTGCATACTGGATAGTGGTACAACGCACACTATTCTGCGAGATGAAATATATTTCTTGGAACTAAAACCAACAAAAATAATGGTGAATACAATATCAGGTCCTGTAGACTTGATTGAAGGTTTTGGTAAAGCGAAATTTTTGTTACCTAATGGTACAAAATTTTTGATAAATGATGCTTTATATTCACCACGATCGAAAAGAAATTTGTTAAGTTTTAATGACATATATTCTCATGGGTATGATACTGAGAGAATGACTGATGGAAATCAGAAATATATGTGTCTTACCACATATAAGTCAGGAAAGAAATTTGTAGTTGAGAAACTACCAATGCTCCCTACTGGATTGCATTATACACATATAAGTCCAATTGAATCAAATATGGTGATAGATAATTCATCAATATTAACAAATTGGCATGATCGATTGGGACATCCTGGTTCAACAATGATGCGAAGAATTATTGAAAATACACATGGTCATCCACTGAAAGACCAAAAGATCTTTCAGAATAATAAGTTTCAATGTAAAGCATGTTCACTTGGAAAACTTATTATAAAACCATCACCAGCTAAAATCCAAACTGAATCACTCATATTTCTTAAACGTATTCAGGGTGATATTTGTGGGCCAATTCATCCACCATATGGACCATTTCGATACTTTATGGTATTGATCGATGCCTCTAGCAGATGGTCACATGTATGCTTATTGTCAACTCGAAATGTGGCATTTGCAAGATTGATGGCTCAAATAATAAAATTGCGAAATCAATTTCCCGATTATACAATCAAGAAAATAAAACTTGATAATGCTGGAGAATTTACATCCCAGACTTTCAATGATTATTGTATGTCAATGGGAATCACTGTTGAACATCTTGTAGCTCATGTTCATACGCAAAATGGATTAGCTGAATCATTGATTAAACGTCTACAACTGATTGCTAGACCAATGATTATGAAAACAAAACTCCCTATTTTTATATGGGGACATGCAATTTTACATGCTGCGGCATTAATTCGCATCAGTCCAAGTGCATATCATAAATTCTCCCCATTGCAACTTGCATTTGGTAAAGAACCAAATATCTCTCATCTAAGAATTTTTGGATGTATGGTATATGTGCCTATTGCACCACCTCAACGATCAAAAATGGGTTCTCAAAGAAAAATCGGTATTTTTATCGGTTATGATAGTCCATCAATAATTCGATATCTTGAGCCTAAGACAGACGATGTGTTTACAGCACGCTTTGCTGATTGTCATTTTAATGAAGAAATATTCCCAGTGTTAGGGGGAGAAAAGAAACACATCGAAAAAGAAATCACATGGTATGTACCATCATTGTTACATTTGGATCCAAGGACCAATCAATGTGAAAAAGATGTACAGCAAATTGTACATTTGCAAAGAATAGAAAATCAAATGCCAGATGCATTTGCAGACACAAAAGGGGTGACAAAATCATATATACATGCTGTAAATGCCCTAGCTCGAATTGAAATTCCAAAGAAACAGATTGAAGACACTCATGATGTCATTAAACGCCTGAAGCGTGGAAGGCCAGTCGGTTCCAAGGATAAAAATCCTCGGAAAAGAAAAGGCATAAAGAAGCACGATGATCATAAAATAGAAAATGGTGTTCCAGAAGAAACACCTGATGATGAAAATGTTCTGTCAGAACCACAAACTGACGAGAATCGTGAAATCTCTATCAATTATATTAATACTGGAAAATATGGAACCGAAAAGACATAGAAGATATTGATGAGATATTTTCTTATAATGTGGCTTGTGACATCATAAATGAAAATGAGGATCATGAACCAAAATCTTTTGGTGAATGTAAAACTCGTCATGATTGGGACAAATGGAAAGATGCCATCCAGGTTGAATTGGATTCGCTGAATAAACGTAATATTTTTGGACCTATAGTCCTCACACCTGAAGGTGTAAAACCTGTTGGATACAAATGGGTTTTTATTCGAAAGCGAAATGAGAAAAATGAAATAGTCAGATATAAAGCTAGACTTGTTGCACAAGGTTTTTCTCAAAGGCCTGGAATTGATTATGAAGAAACGTATTCTCCTGTTATGGATGCAATTACGTTTCGATATTTGATTAGTTTGGCAGTGTCTGAAAATTTGGAAATGTGTCTTATAGATGTTGTTACAGCTTACTTATACGGATCACTTGATAGTGATATATACATGAAAATTCCTGAAGGATTTAAGATGCCTGAAGCACAAAGTTCAAAACCCAGAGAATTTTATTCTGTAAAATTGCAAAGATCATTATATGGGTTGAAGCAATCAGGCCGAATGTGGTATAATCGGCTAAGTGATCACTTGATGAAAAAGGGATATGTAAATGATCCAATATGCCCTTGTGTTTTCATCAAGAAAACAACATCCGAATGTGTAATTATTGTTGTATATGTTGATGATTTAAACATCATTGGAACGAATAAAAAAATTCAAGAAGTTATGATGTACTTGAAAGAAGAATTTGAAATGAAGGACCTTGGAAAAACCAAGTACTGTCTGGGTTTGCAAATCGAACAAAAAGAATGTGGAATTTTTGTTCACCAGACAAATTATACAGAAAAGATCCTTAAACATTTTAATATGGATAAATCAAATCCATTAAGTACTCCAATGGTTGTAAGATCATTAAACATAAAAAAGGATCCATTCCGTCCATGTGAGGATGATGAAGTTATTCTTGGTCCAGAAGTACCATATCTAAGTGACATTGGTGCCCTTATGTATCTTGCAAATTGCACTAGACCTGATATATCTTTTGCTGTAAATTTATTGGCAAGATTCAGTTCATATCCAACAAAGAGGCACTGGAACGGAATTAAACATATATTCCGTTATCTATGAGGAACGACAGATTTGGAACTTTTGTACTCAAAAGACACCAATCAAAGTATCATTGGTTATGCTGATGCTGGATATTTATCTTGTTACGCCTTAAACACATGCAAATCTCGTGTTATGAGATTAATGTTTTTAATGCATTAACAAGTCTTATAATATTATGTTTTGATGATTACAAAACTCGGTTAATTGTTACTAACCATTTAAAGTGAGATTTTTCAGATTAGATTTATTGAAAATAAATTATTGGAAGTTATTTTGAAGCTATACATATATTTATAAAGTCTTGTATTACTCATTGAATGGATGGAACATTATTAAGAGATATGAAGAAAAAGACAAGAAGAAGCCAAAGTATGGAGCAGCAACTTCCGAAAATTACTGGAAATTTTATATGACTCCAAATCGGATCTCCACCAGTCATAATCTAGATAAAGAAGTTTTACAAGTACTGTCCAAATTTGAGAGTCATCCAACGGCTAGAATGAGAGATATGAATTTTTCCATATATGCTGCACAGTACCCACTTCTGCAAGGAACGAAATCATGAAGATTCGAATTCAGAAAATAACTGGGAATGTTTGAGAAATCCAAATCAAATCTCCACCGATCAGATTCAGTATTATGATGTTATAAAGCTTATGTCCAAATTTCAGATCAATCCAACGGTTAGATTGTAAGATATGATTTTTCCACAAAATCCGCTCAGTACTGGGAAAAATATGGCAGCGGCGCCGAACACTTTTTGTCTCTCATTGACTTCTTAACACACGCTCCAAGCACTCAAATCAGATTCAAATCTTTGCCAACTATAAATAGAGGTCATCCAAGTTCATTTGGAGACATCCCAACTCATCTCTTCTCTCCTTTGCAAGCAATTTCTCACTATCAAAGTGTTTGTGTGATATATTTGAGAGTGTTTGTAAAAATAGTTTGTGAGTTGGTTGTGCTATTGTTGTAAATACTTGAGTGTGAAGCCAAGTGTGTTGTGCTATCATTGTAAGCACTTGAGTATGAAGCCAAGTGTTGTGTTGAGGCTATCCTTGGAGCCCTTAAGGCCAAGTGTTCGAGTTGTATCGGCGCGGTGATCGTGTTGAGTTGTACGGCTATCTTTGGAGCCATCAAGGCCAAGAGTTGAAGTGCTAGTGGATCCTTGGTTAATCAATCTTAACCAAGAAGGGGAGACGTAGACGATTTATCGTCGAACTTCCATAAACATATCATTTCTTATTTATCGCTTTATTTCTTTTACGCATTTATTTACCGCATTTATTTTTGATTGCTTTAAGTCTTTCGCTTGCATACTTGCATAATCGCTTTAAATTGCTAAAGTTGCCAATAGAACCTAAATCCCCCCCCCATTAGGTTCTAACATATCTGATCCACATAAGGCACGTTCCCAAACCGGATATGTATTTACTCGTGGAGGCACCGCAATTTCTTGGCGTTCACAGAAACAAACACTCGTAACAACTTCATCAAATCACGCCGAGATTATTGCATTACATGAAGCAATTCGTGAATGTGTGTGGTTAAAATCAATGACACAACATATCCAAACTTCTTGTGGATTATCAGTAGACAAGAAGCCTGTGACGTTGTATGAAGACAATGCTGCATGTATTTCTCAAATGAAAGAAGGATACATCAAAAGTGACAGAACCAAACATATCCCCCCAAAGTTCTTTGCCTACACTCAAGAGCTTGAGAAGAATAAAGATATTGATATCTGTTACATTCAATCAAGTGAGAACTCATCAGATCTCTTAACAAAGGCACTTCCCACGACAATATTCAGAAAGCATATATACAACATTGGGATGCGCAATCTCCGGAATATGTGAAGAATCACTCATATTAACATGAGGGGGAGTTTACGTGGCTGCACTCTTTTTTTTCTTGCTATGGTTTTTATCCCACTGGGTTTTTCCTAATAAGATTTTTAACGAGGCAGCATAAAACACGTAATAAAGACAATCATCATATGACGATCATCATCACAAGGGAGAGTGTTGAAATTATATTATATTAGAATTGTTGAAAATTGAGTTGTATTATTTTGAAAATTAGTGTGTGATGATGTAGATGATGATGATTTAATTTTTGGACTAATCTTCCATTGAGATCTATAAATAGGTCTCTCCATTTGTGTAGAAAAACACAATTTAAGAGAATAAATTTAAAGTGTGGAGTTTGAGAATATTTTGAGTTTTATAAATTTTACTTTTCACAACAATTATTTCAATTGTTGTCTTGCTCAGCCGCTCAGGTGCATATATAGTGAATTTTTTTTTTTGTATAATAATTTCCAAGTGAAAATTTTGAGATTCTATATTAAAATTGAAAACCTTATAAAAACACTTTTTATGTTGTGGTGATATTGTGAATTTGTGATGCCCCTATCTCCAAAACATGACATCGTAGACATACTCAAAAGGTCGTGTACCTCCATGTGTCCCTCCGACAATCAGTTGAATCTTGGATATCGTGTACTACTCCAAGACTCGACGGAGGAGGAGAGCGCAAAGCCTACCATGATTATTTCTTGTACTACCCAACAATTAGTAGGGAGGGCCTATGCCACACCGGGTGTCCTTTACCCGGTGCAGCATCTGCCCTTCATTGGCCCGGGACCCTTTGGTGTGGGTCCCGGGCCGGTGAAGGACAGATGCTGCACCGGGTGAAGGACACCCGGTGTAGCATAGCCCGAGCCCAATTAGTATCCTATTGAATCTTTGAAAAGCAAGCTTTTTACTTGTTTGAATGAAACCTGCTCCATATGTTTGGAAGATTTTGAATTCGGTTGTGAGCAGTGTCGTATCCAGAATTTTCGATCAGAGGGGGCTAATTCAATAGATTTAAAAAAGTGTATAATAAATATCATATATTAACTTTATATGTTTTTTTACAATAGAACTCTCCTAAATTTTATGCTTTGAAAATAATGAATAATATTTCCTTATCAACTGTATCAAACACATAAGGTACCAAACAATTATTTGATCATATTTCAGCCGATTATGAAGTGATGTTTTAATAATTTTCAATATTCAAAAAACGTTCTCTACAATTGCAGTTACAACGGATATATTACAATGCCAATTTTCAAAGTAAATATATCAAATGAAATAATTGATGTTTTTTCTATTAAACGATCCTTTTAACAATATCGCTATTAATTTCTGCGAAATCAGAAAATTGATTGATACTTCATATCTCAAATAAAAGGTATGATGTTGGTGCTCAAGATGCGCTAACTCTATTAAAAATAAATCAGATGATAAAACTGAGCAAATTAAAATAATTTTTCTTATCATAAGTAAAAAAAAATGAATTTGATGGATCAAAACATGCTATACATGACAAAAAATTTGTGGTCATCCAGTTAAAAGGATATATGTTTAAATCTCTGAAAAACTGTCACTTCATAAAATCTTTTAAAACGATATTAGTTAAGATGATCTTTTTTCAGTGATAGTCAAGATGGGTGCGACTCTTTTGTTATTGAGGAGGAGGTTGCACAATTAAATTTGTAAAATGCTAAGGGTACAACAAATATCGTGTACAACGATATTTAAAACAATAATAACGTGAGATTTTACTATCGTGAGATATTGTATTTAATGTATCATGAGATTTTGATAAATTAAATTATTGTATTGAATTTTTTATGTTGTAAGATTTTATGTACAAATTTCGTTATACATGTAGCATAACTCATTAAAATTTGTATTTTTAAAAGATATTATATATATAGTACTAAATTTTTTAGAATTTCAGGAGGGCGGTCGCCTACTTTCAGGACCATGTAGCTTCGCCACTGGTTGTGAGGGTGTATATACGTCGTGCTCCCACATATTTCACAGGAATTGCATTACAAGATGGGTTATGACTAGTCGTTTTTGCCCCTTTTGCCGTTTTCAGATGCCTGCTTACTACTAGTAATAATTAGAACTATGCATGCATATATAGTTTCCAAGGTGACGTTTTTTTTTTAATCCTCTGCATATACTCATTGCTATGCGCATGTTAGAAAATATTGCTATACATATTTTTGAGATTATTGCTAGATTAAAAATTGAATGATATTGTTATTCTCATTGATTGAAATTACTTTAATATGTTTTGTATTTCTCTCTTTTCATGAGTTTTGGGAAATAATCTACGTACGCTATTAATTCCCAGCGAAACACAGAAACAGAATATTAGAAGATAGATGAATAAATTAAGAGCATACAAGTAATACAACAATCAATATAATTGTTGGCAACTGCTCTAATCTACGTACACTATTAATTCCCCAGCGAATTTTTTTTTGGTTATTTTCTTTGAAATCAAATAGCGGATACCATAACCATCGGCTGAATCAAAATAAAAAATTTTGTTTTGGCACAATGTTTGTGTACGATAGGCAAATAGAGCAATTAGTTCCATTTGTTTTTAATGGTCCCATCAAAGTTTTTTTTTTAATTTTTTTTTTTGACATTTTGTGATTACGGTCTTTGTCATTTTCAAATTTTATTTTTAGTCCTACATGTTTTGATTTTTTGTAACTTTGATCTTTTTTTTCTTCGAAAATACTTCCGTTGAACTATATACGTCAGCTTCACATTAATAATATATCGGTGTCACATTAAATTGCCAAAAAGACAAAGATAACAGATTCAAATATGAAAATATTAAGGACCAAAATCGCAACATATCAAACGTACAAGATTGAAAAAACAATTTTCTTTTAAAAAAATATTCATTCCACATAGGAAAATAAAATTCTAATTCCATTGATTAAAAATCTAAATTCAATTCCAAATTCAAAATCCCATTTTTTACACATCCAAACCAATGTTAGCGACTTGAAATTAAATAAATCTTTGAAGAGTGAAGAATAAAGGATATATTGGTCTGTTTCAAATTTTTAAAACTTATAGAATTAAATTCTTTAAAAGGAGAGAAAACGTACTAAGAAATTACAAGTTTTATGTATAATCCATGTCTTATAACTAAAATGCTCGAGCTTTAAAAAGATATTGAAAACTTTAAAAGAAAAAATATTTTGGGCCAGTTTTTTTAATCCACGAACAAGAATCAACAGGGTATATATCGGGCCGTTTCTTATTAAAAATTATGTGAACGAATTTCACTAGATCCAAGTTACTTGAATCAATTCCTTTCTGACAACTAAAGGGGAGGTATTCGGGCTTAGGTGGGATATGTTCATATAATTACAAATCCCAGAGTAGTAAAAGAGCAAAACAAAAATCAAATTAAATTACATAGTTTGCCATCAGATATAATCCCTATACCAACCCATATATAATTAATTTCAGGTTCGGGTAAATTATTAAAAATTAACCGGCCCAATGATAACACTAAGCCAAATTGTCTCGACGACAACATGGTTATAATACAAAAAGAAAAGGCAAGGGTTTATATTTTTATTTCAATTGGTGTCTTGCCCAGGTGCATATATAGTGATTTTGTTTAATGTATAATAATTTCCGAGTGAAAATCTAAAGAAAATTTTGAGATTGTATATTAAAATTGAAAACCTTAAAAAAAAAAAAAAACACACACACACACTCTCTCTCTCTCTCTCTTTATGCTATATATGGTGATATTGTGATATATGCCCCTATCTCCATAACATGACATCGTAGACATACTCAAAAGGTTGAGATTAAACTTACGAGAATCTCCATAATCATTTATTTTTAATAGTTGCAAACACTACCTTTATGTTATAGAAACAAATACAATGCATGTCTTGCAATATTTCAAAATGCGATAGCGGAAAAAATAACTAATAATTTCTAAACGAATTGAATTAAAGGTCAACATAATTTCGAGATGGTATTATTTTCATTTCTCATCTACCGACTCCAAAACCCTAATCAATATTTTTGTAATTAAACTAATTGGCAAATGTGGGTTCAATTGTGGGCATGCCATATACGTGCGTGCAAAAATATATAAAAATTAAAGAAAAATATATTTAACTTCTAAATCAAACGAATATGAGTTTCGATAACTTTGCCACTAATCAATTCAATACAAGTTGATGAATTCTAAATTGTAAGAATATTTTATTTTTTCCTAAATATTATTAATATAAATTTGAAATTAAATTTATTGATTTTTGTTAATTTTTAAAATTTTAAAATTTTAAATTTAATAAATATAAAATTATATAATTTCTGACAAGTCCAACGGGTCTAATCCGGATTGAACTCATCAAATTTGCAGGAACAAGATAACTCCAAATGGAAGCGAGACGGGTTTCGTATTTAGCCAAACTCGATCAAAACCCATCCAGTTGCAATCCCTAGTTCCCATTTCCCAATAGTCACCTCTCCACTATCTCACAACATGGGCATGTACAGAATCCACTTTCTCCACTTTTCTTGACGTGGGATTTTGCTAATAACTACCGTATTTGTATGCTGCAATCTTTTCTACAATTAAAATAATCTACGAGGCTCTAATTACCCGGCTCATTTTAACCTTTCTTGCACCTAATCTTATGGGCTTTTTGTGTCAATTTCTTGGGCCAGATCCAAAATATTTTGTGGCCGAACAGAAATATTATAATTGTAAAAATTAGGGGTATGATAATAATTTTATTTGGTTGTAGTTAGATCATTCCAATGCAGGTTGTAGCTTCATAGATACTAGTGCCCTATGTACATGTTGCGTGCATATACAATTGACTTGTTTTTTTTAAATAATTAATAATTTGTGATTATTTTATTATATTTTAATTATTATTTTGATAACAATATAATGACACAACTATATTTAATATAAAATTTTTAAGAGATAATGTGCGAATATTTGAATTTGTTGACATAGTTATGTTCATAAAAATCAATTGGCCGTGTCACAAGCCCCAAATCCAATATAATATATATACTAGCCACAGTGATCACACCCACATTGTGTGTGTGTTTAAATTATATAATAATATGTGTTGAATTTATGTAATGCGCTTTTCTTTTTGAAGTATTGTTTTAGTGGTATCATTCTAAATTTTCATTCAGATATACAATTCTAAAAGATAAGGAAAATTAAAAAATGACTCACGATTTAGAAATCTTTGGCTTTTAACAAAATTAATAAATGTGCATTTTTTTAAGTTATATTAGCGTCTCTTGCATAAGATACGTGCATATAAATAATTTTTTATATATATTCATTGATTTTCATGTAATTTTTTAGAAGTCATATGATAAATTAGATATTCAAAAGTTAAAGAGTGAGAACTATCTCATCTAAAATTTATAAGTATAAACAAATTAAAGATATTGAAATATCATTTTGTTAAATAAAGATAAAATCTAATGGTTAAAAAAAAAAGGATATCGTATAAAATAACAAATTTGTCTAATAATTTTGGTTTTGTTGGGAATTAAATTAGGATATAATCGTAATGTCAACTCAATCTACATCAATTAATTGAAATTTAGTTAATTAAAAATTTTCTAATATAACAATAAAATATAATGAGAAATGATATCGTAAGCATCCGTGTGAACATGAATGCACATCCAATAGGTGAGTGACACGCCAGAGGTGCTCACATGAATGGTGATAATATAATAAGATATATAATGTAACCTTGTTGTCATATTAAGAGAAAAAAAAAAATCAATTACCATAAGCATGCATCTCAAGTTTAACGCCAACAAGTGGTACTCGGTCAATTAAGTTGCTTGTCCCAAAATCGTTGGGGTCCCGTTGGGACTCACCAATATGAACGATGAAGCACCGTTTAATTTAACATGCAATAAATTTCTTACACATTTAATTTTATTTTCACAACTTAAATATTCCATTTATTATATTGATTTGTTTTTTTTTCTCCTCTCTCTTTTAATGAAGTGAGAATCGCACCGTAACCTTTCGTCACACATTGAAACGATAACTCTTAGACTATCATAATATTCTACAAATTATGCTAATTAGATAAGTTACACGGAGCAACTATTGTTTGACAAACTCGTCCGAAAAAATCTTGATAGAAAAATCGAATTTCTTGATCACTTAATCTATCTCACCAACTCATGCCGCGCGAATATCGATTATTTATTTGTTTGTTTGTTTTACGGGTCTTCCAATTTGTTGGTCTGCCTCAAAAGTCTTGATGTAATAGGATAATGAAATAAGAAAAATAGACAAGTAATTAATGGTTTGGATAACTTGGTGAGGTCGAGTGCAGTCCCTTTAGCAGTGACCCAATATTGTCTCCTGAAGTGACGCAGTGTAATCTCCAAACGACAGCCGTTCATCATGAATGGCTGAGTCAACCAACCAATCCGCCATTGACAACGTTTCCTCCTTCCTTTTCCACTTCTTCGTCATTACTCGTCAAACAACAACCCCACCTTGTGCTGCTGTCTTTCTGTGTTTCGTCAATACGGTTTTGTCTATGTTATCCCATCCGCTCATGTTTGAACGAGGATCTAACGGTCTATTTTTTTTTATCATTTGATATGATTTCATCTTTTTTTTATCATTTGATATGATTTCATCTGTAAAAAAAAAAACATGAGCCGTTGTATATATTATATATATATATGTTAACATAGACAAAGCCCGCCAATGCATGAATATTTTCATTGTATATATATATAAATAAATTGGGAGACCTTAATTTCAAATTGACCCGACAAACTTTTGTCATTCCATATTTCTTCAACTCAAGTTCATATATATTGATCTCATGATTCTCCAGAGACTAAAAGAGTCGTCGTACGTTTCTTTTCTTTTATTTTCTTTTCTTTTTTCTTGAAAAAAGTGGGTGGGTTGATTTTGGATTAACTGATCATCCGAAAAACCCTAATCCAGAAATGGGTTTTCTTTTTGTTTTGGTTTGTGATCAGAATTAAGGAGACATGCAGCAAAAGGAGGTAATATTATTTCTAGAGTTGACAGAAGAGAGTGAGCACAGGCAGAAATTTGTACAAAGATTGTACCTTTGTTTATTCTTGTGCTCGCTCCTCTTCCTGTCAGCTATATATACATATATATATGTCTTGCTTTTTTTCTTTTTTTTTTTTAAATTAAATTAAGTTATCTTTCTTATGTGAATATGTAAGTACATGTATGTATATCTTTGGGGTCAATTTAAAATACTTCAAGTACTGTTCCATCTCAAGTAGAAAAAAGGCCCATATATATAACAGGAGTCAGAGGGCAGCGCCAATTCCAAAGAGATGGATGAAGATCCAAACACAGATATCATTTGTCCATTTTGGATATATGATGTGATATGAAGCCGCCGTCCAATCAAAACTCGCCTATTCTGCCACTCCCGCCATTTTTGACCATTCCACTCTCTTTAATGTTTCATAGATGAAGACCTAATCTAGGTTTTGGAATGTTAATTTGAGAAAATTTAAGTAATCTTTTTCAAGTCTTCCAGTGCTATTTTATATGCTATATATTGTTTTTATTTGAAGCGTGACTTTTGATGTTGCTCCTGGAGAGGACGACGTGGGTTTAATTAAGAAGGTACGTACGTGTTAATGTTGTAATTTAACTGAAAAATCTTTTTTTTTTTTTTTTTTTAGGACTAATACCATATGGTATTATTAAAATGTAGTTAAGACGAATGTTTGTCTCGAGTGATTTACTTGACTTTGACTCGAAATAAAATAAATCATGTGTAAAAAAGAAATTTTGAATCACTGCGGCATTATCCATATCAGAATTCTTTTGCGACAACCAAGAAACAGTGTTTTGCTGAGAAAGTTGTTCTTTTTGTTAATGTGCAATCATGCATATTTTTTTTTCTGATATTTTTTGCTGTGTTTTCGGCGGAAATACTTCTGATTTTTAACGTTCCCTTTTTGGTTTTAATTAATTTCTTGGTTGGATTTGGTCATGGTAATTATATAACTTTTTTTTTATATATATTTCATTGATTGAGCGGAAGGAATTGATTTTTGAAAGTATGGAAGAAGCAATTCAATTATGGGAAGATTTTTGTTTCCTTCAATGGGCAGATACGCACAAACCCACATATAGAATCATGGGTACGAACAATTAAAACAAAATCTTCATCACTTGTCCTGATTATTTATTTTTATTTCCTTTCTGTTTTGACAATTATTCTCTTCAAACTATTTAAGAATTTGACTGCGTTTTACTTGTTCATCAGCAGTTATTTCTTCGCCAGCCTTTAATTTGCCCAAACCTGATTCCCCAGGTATGTATTTCTTACAACCTTTAATTTAATTTCTCTTCGTGGTGTCATAATTTCTTTTGTCCAGATTGTTTTTTTTTTGTTGTATCTACGTTATATTTTGTTCAAGTGACGTTATTATATGTTTGATTGATATATCTATAATTAAACTGAATTTTTTTGTTATGGTTTACTTGTTACAAGTTTCAGATATTAAATTAACTTTAGTTAATATTAAGTCCCGATTGTATTAATGGATTTTGTGTGATGTGAATTTAATAATCTAGAGTGTAGACTTGGTGTCATAATTTCTTTTGTCCAGATTGTTATTTTGTTGTATCTACGTTATGTTTTGTTCAAGTGATGTTATTATATGTTTGATTGATATATCTATAATTAAACTGATTTTTTTTGTTATGGTTTACTTGTTACAAGTTTCAGATATTAAATTAACTTTAGTTAATATTAAGTCCCGATTGTATTAATGGATTTTGTGTGATGTGAGTTTAATAATCTGGAATGTAGGCTTCCACACAAGGGATTGTAAACTTTATTTTTTTTCCCTGTAAATTGATAAGTGTATGATCGAAACATGTAGTTTTAGTCGAGCAAAAGTTGTCGCTCAACGCTGGACACAAGGGTTGCACACTTCACTGGTCTTCGAGATTGAGATTGGATATGGTGAATTGATTAAAAATTGAGACATATCTTGATGGTGAATTATATGTATAATTAAGAACTTATTTGTGCCAAAAAATGATGGCGTTACGAACTTATTAGCCAAATAGATTGATTGTTTTTTTTGTCAAAGCCTAATGGAGTATTAGTTCTACTGTTAACTGTAGAATTAATTAGGCATGATTTGTTGTTTCTGTACTTCTTATTGAAACAACTTTAAGGTATATTTGAATTTTCATGATTCACGCTTTATATTTTTGTCATGTTCTTTATACATGTATTCAATTAATTATTTCTCTTCAAAGATCTTTGTCTGCCCTCAGTTAAATTTGGACTTTACCATGGGGTGTGGCTCTTCTTTGATTTTGTTACTGGTGTTTTAGATTTGATCCTGTTCTATGTAGATTGAAATTTTCTGAAATATATATATATGTGTGTATATATAGTGTGTGTGTGTTTTGCATACTTGTGATGAATGTTTATCATTGTCAAATATAGTCAAGTTCTTGAAAGCAATATGCACAATTTTTCCTGCTTCACAAACTCAGGCTTGTTTTGTATCACTCAAGAAATTCAACCCTATAGATATACAATAGTTATGTTTTAATTTGCTATACTCCATCCTGATAGTATTTGTCCTTAACAGCGGCACAATTGTGTTATTTTATGGTTTAATTTATAAATACATAATCGTAATGATTTTTTTTGGACATTTTGTTTAGGGAAATTGATTTTTTAGTCCGGTATGTTTGTCACTTTGCGATTTCAGTCCTTTATATTCTTAGATTTCAGTTTTAGTCCGCTATCTTTATTTTTTTAACAATTTTAGTTCTTTTTCTGAAGTGGCGCTGACGTGGCACCAATTATGTGGAGTTGACGTGTACAGTGCCACGTAAGCATTTTCGAATAAAAATGACCAAAAATCAGAACATATAGGACTAAAACTGAAATATAAAAATATAAAAGACCAAAATCGCAAAGTGACAAATATAGATGACCAAATTTGCAGTTTTCCCTTTTGTTTATCATAAAATTTTCATATTGTAAACTAATTTCTTTGTCATGTAAGTTGTAAGTTGGATTTGGTTATGTAGTTAGTGTTGAAGAGATGACATTACTTCGGATATATCAGCAGATTTGACGTCATATATGCGTCATGTAAGCAATATCTGATACCATATATGCGGTACATGAAAGAAGGACGAGTGTAAAACAAGCGAAGTTACTGCATTAGAACCTAATTTAAACTTACTAGAGCACCATAATACAACGTAGACAATTTACAGAACCAATTTTGTTATTTGCATTCTTCTTCGATAAAGTGACTAGATTAGTATCAGTTGGTATGTAGGGAAGAAAAACTTGTATTTAAGTTGATTGATGGACAACACATATCCAAACTTAGAAGCAGAAACTGTAATTTAATCTCGAATCACATGAGAGTGCTGTCTCATTCTTTAAGATGTTATATCGAATGCAATAGAAATAAGATGAAACATAGAATTCAAAGACTTAGGTAGTGTTTGCAATCTCTAAAAATAAGTGATTATGGAGATTCTCTTAACAAATATGTATAGGAGTGCATTGAATATTGCAAAGTTCACTCGTATACACCTTTGTTTAATCTTTATTTTCGTTATGCTACGTGATTTTTAAGCGATTTCATGACGAGATTGGATAGGATTCCCACCTCCTTTCGTTGACAAAGCCACCCTACTGTGGCCATGCAGATTTAAAGAAAGGCCGTTGCTTGCTTCTCTCATATAATGGCTAGCTAATTATTCAGTTCTTACAATACTAATGATCTTCGATGATGCATATATAAATTTTTGGAATGGTATTACAAAATGAGTACTGCTACAGTATAGTATATATAAAAAATTCTGAACTATGATGGTGGATTTTCAAAAACAGTCTGTAGTTCCACGAATTTGCCAGTATAATTTTGTAATTCGATTTGTTATATGAAGTTTTTTTTTACCTTAGATATATGGAAAGATAATCTGCCTCGATCGCTTCTAACATTGTTGTTGCTCTTGAAAAAAATAAAATGTGTCAAAGTTGTATATATGGTGTATTTCTAATAGTCATCTCAATTTTCTCGTTTCTTTTTCCAAGGCATTGCTCTTTAGAGTGTCTCTAGCTCGTAGCAGAATTCTTTCATGTTGTAATATTAATGGTTGCCTAAATATTATCTTTATTATGTAAATCAGAGTTTCTTTGGTTTTTTCTCTTTTGAATTTGCAGAATTTAAGGTATGGAAGAACCAAGTGTTGTTTCCGGAACTGCATTTACCAATCAGCTGTCTGAAGAAGTGTCTCAATCCGACACCGACAACAAACAGTTTCCTCCCAAGAATCTTAAACACAATGTGTCTGCCTCCACCTCAAGATTCAAAGGTGTTGTTAGCCAACAAAATGGGCACTGGGGAACCCAAATATACGCGAATCATGAGCGTATTTGGCTTGGGACGTTTAAATCCGAGCAAGAAGCTGCAATGGCATATGATAGTGCAGCTATCAAGCTTCGCAATGGGGACTCATTTAGAAACTTCCCTTGGACTGATTTAACCATCCACGAGCCAAGTTTCCAGAGCCAGTTTAGCACAGAATCCATCCTAAGCATGATCAAAGATGGCTCCTACGCTGCCAAATTTTCCGAATATTTAAGGGCTCAAGCACAATGCATTAACAGTAATCAAGCTATATTGAATGGTGTCACCGGGGTTAAAGTGAGGCAACTTTTCGAAAAGGAGCTCACTCCCAGCGACGTGAGTAAGCTTAACCGACTTGTTATTCCCAAAAAGTATGCTGTAAAATATTTCCCTCAGATTTCTAAGACCGAGGAAGACAACGGAGGTGGCATAGAAGACATAGAACTTGCGTTTTTCGACAGGTCCATGAGGTCGTGGAAGTTTCGGTATTGTTATTGGAAAAGTAGCCAAAGTTTTGTTTTCACTAGGGGTTGGAATAGATTTGCAAAGGAAAAGGGGCTAAGATCTAAGGACAGGGTTATTTTTTCAATCTTTGAATCTAATAATGGATTGTCTGGAGTTCGGAGGCTTAGTATGATCGACGTCGCCTATAACGAGGGTCATTATAACGACGGTGAGGCCATTATAACCAAGGTGAATGAGAATTTTGCTTCCGGAGATGATTCAATAGAGGATAAAGTTGATACCAAAGTGAGGGAAGATCATGCTTACAATTCTCCAGAAGTGAAGAAAAAGGGTTTTAAACTTTTTGGGGTTCAAATTATTTAATTATTTTTGTTTTTTGGTTCAGAAATATTATATATGTTTTGTGAACACCTTTAGAACTCATTAGATATTTTAGGTTTTGGTTTCTTTTCAAAGTTGTTTGCCTACTTATGAATAGTTCTGCAAGGTCTTCTTGGCTTTCCAAATTTTATTGATATTGTATACACATTTTAAATTCCTACAATTTTTCTTGCTTCTGTTTTTCTCTCAAATCGTGCGACGTCTCGTTTGTTTGCATGATTTTTTGGTTTTTTTAATTTGTAAAATATTATGTTTTGGTTCAGTAATCTTTCATGGTTTGATATTCTAACTTTTAATTTGTAGTTATTGTAATACAATTACTGACATGACATTTTGAACAATTTTACATCAAATATTAGACAATTAACCGAAAATTAAAAGTCAGAATAATTTTGAAAATTCAGAGGATCAAATCTCAAAATTGAACAGGTTAAGGAAAAGAAAAAAAGAAGCTATTTCTCCACCAAACCTTTCACAAAAAACTTAAAAGCTTAAAAAAACCTGCAAACCAATTTTGTGCATAAAGAAGGTGTTTTTGCATTTGTTATTCACCACCCATGACTCAAAATGTATAAATAAGCATATAGATACATAATCAGAGGACATGGAACCACATAGCTTTCACTATTATTTTTATTGAATGGAGTTTGATTTTAGCTACAATATTGTCGAGTAAAGGTTAAAGCTCATATCATCCAACCATCGATATATACTTTCATCAAAACCTCCGACTACTGTACTAGAAATAGATATCAAATCAAGAAACATGTTTACACAATATTAACATTTGAAAGTTAAAATTCAGTCGATCGAGCATTCAGATTACACATTTGAAAGTTCATTCAGAAATAGAACAGTGTTTCATCAAACGACGAAACCAACATCGGCTATATCGATTGAGTATCAATGCATCGATCGTGCACCGTAACGAGCTATCCGTTCACAATTAATCTCGGGTAATACATCAACTTCCCTGTCAATTACATTGTAAAAAACACGTATCAGTTAATTAGCATGTAAACTAATTATTGCATAGGACACGCAGCTTGAAAATAAAACAATGTCATGTAAATAAGATAATTAACTAACAAAAGAAAGTTAAGAAACTATATATTATGTTGAAATATTGGTCTAGCTAATAGCTACGTACATCTAGAAACCAATCACCACATATATTTCCTCCAGAATGAAATATATATTCTGTCACTAATTTCACCATTCACGCGATTCAGTGGAACAACATTGTTCACAAATATTGCTAGCTAGTAAAATCAAAGTAAGAAAGACCACAATTCAATAGCATCAAAAAAACATCGACGCCAACCGAGAAGAGAAAATAATAAAACAAATAACAGAAAAAAAATAAAATGTCAATATGTTATATATCTTTGTAATTTCCCACCAGCTAGCAATGGCATATGTTACTCAAGTTAGCATGTTACGTACTAGAAAGTAACAAATATGTTAGTTAAAAAAATTCCAAGTATATATAAAAACTTTGTGCTAAAATCAGAACAGTAACAAAGTGTATGTATAGATTACAATCCCCAACTCGTTCTATCCAATAACATCAAGAATTAATGATGTGAAAAATGTAAAAACAAACACAACAAGAAGAAATGAAACACGCTATTCGAACTCCATACCCGTAGAGATCGATCGACATATTGTTAGTATTATATATATATATTTCAGGAACCAATTTTTATTTTATCATACAAGAAGGAAGCTTTTGAGACGAACTCCATTGATCTAATAATGAGCCCAAAAAATGACCGGAAAGCATCTCAAAACATAGAAAAACGTGTGGCTAATATATATCCACAGATCTCATTGACTGTAAGCAGTGTCTACGTGTTATCTTTGCTTTATTCAGTAAATATTTTTTTCTCCTTCTTTTCAACTTGCAAGAATCTCAAGTCTGTGGTGACCATAAAATTGTGAACAGAAAGGGCTTTTAATTTAAGGAAAATGCTATATGTATAAATGAGTTTACAAGTTTGGTTACAAAATATAATTGAATTGACAAAATTATCCCCACACTTTATTTGGAAAAAATTTTCAAAAATTTATTTAGAATAATTTTGTAATTACAAATGCAATTTGTAAACCAACTTGTAATCCAATTTGTACATATAGCATGATCCTTAATTTAATTAAACAACAAAAAAGAGAGAAAAAATAGAGACGGAATTATTTAATTAGGTGGCAGAAGAGAAGTGATCGATCACACGCATACAAATACATCTCTCTCTCTCTCTCTCTCTCTCTAAATGTCTTTTGCCAGCGTGGGGACTCTCTTCTGTCAACTCTAAATTCTCTCCATTCAAGAAATTAGAGATTCTGTTCTTCTCTTTTTCCCTCCTGTATTCAGACTGGAACTGTAGTGATCCCAACAGAAATCCAAGAAAAACCCAATTTCCAAGGAGAAAATTTGGTGCCATATAAGAATCATTTAATTTGCCACGAAGCTGGAGTGATTTTTGAAGCTCATATCGGGGGGAAAAAAAAAAGAAAAAAAAAAAAAGGAAAGGGTTAGGGTTTCTTGGATCTTTGTGTGCGTGTCGGATGTAGTACCGCAAGAATTTGTGCAAAGATGTTTTTGTACTGTATTATATATTTACTCTTTGTTTTTGGTGGGTACGAGTTTACTCTGTCCCCGTCCAAGGGGAAAGAAACGACAGCTTGTATTTTTTTTTATTTTTTAAGGGAAAATTGCAAATTTAGTCTTATATGTTTGTCACTTTGCGATTTTGGTCCTCTATGTTTTCACATTTCAGTTTTAATTCTGCATGTTTTGATTTTTGGCAATTTTGTTCATTTTTATTCAAAAATTCTTAGGTGGCACTGTACACGTCAGCTCCACATCAGCAATAAATTGGTGTCACGTCAGCGCCACGCCAGAAAAAGGACTAAAATTGCCAAAAATAAAGATAGCGGACTAAAACTGAAATGTGAAAATATAAAGAATCAAAATCGCAAAGTGACAAATATAAAGTACTAAATTTACAATTTTCTCATTTTTTAATTATTATTATTATTAATGTTTTGATAAGGGGCGGGGGAACCTGGGGTTTGTGGCCTGTGGGGTTGACAACGCCTATATTTAGCACTTGATCAAGGATATTATTGTCTAATTTCCTTTTTCTTATTTTGCTAAAGAATTTTTTCGAAACCCGGAAGCCGGAAGTTCGTTTCAGAGTTAGATAAAATATAATGTCATAATTCTGTCAAATAAAAATATTATGTAAATTTAAAGACACACACATATATATATATACATGTATTGAATTAGAAAGTTGATATTTACACTCCATTTTTTATTATTTGCACTACACTAGTTACTTGTGAGTAAATTAAATACATATTTTATACATGAAATGAAATATAAATAACATAATATGAAATATAAATATCAACTTTCATTGTATTAATTAATAGTAATTAATAATTGTGAGAAGGTGCAAAAGGAAGGAACACCGGAGCCATGCCTTTCAAACCCTGTCAGATTGGTCAGTTTGACCAAGAACTAGACACAGGTCCTGATCCAAAATATATATTTTAAAAACAAAGAAAAAATAGTTTTAAAAATCAAACTGGACAGGATCGGTTAAAACCGGCTGATGAATCGATTAGGGCATCCACAATAACCCAAACATTTCTCTCAAACATTTGTGGACCATCATGGCACGTCATCTATTTAATATCCCATAATCAAATATTTGTGGACCCCATTAATATTTTATTACTCTCAATTTATTTTTCATTCAAAAATAATAATTACCAACATTATTTGTAACGACTTCATCGTAATGATAATTGTAATTATAATTAATTTAAAATACTAAATTTATTTTAATAAAATATTTTAAAATTTGAATATAAATGGTATCATTGTATTTTATAATTTAATTATTATAATTATTTAATTTTTATCATTGAAAATTATTTTAATATTAAAATTTTATATTATGAATTTTATTAATATTCGTAATTACACTAATTATATTTGATTTTAAAATTTATATATATTAAAATATTTTTTAAAAAAAAGAAAAGAAAAGAAAAGAAAAAAAAGTAAATGGGTGAAATGTCCGGGCACTAATCTGTGTCCGGACATTCCACTTGGCCTAACAATGGAGGACATTTATTAAGCTGGACATTTGGAAAGATCCACTGTTGTACATGCCCTTATCTGAATTTTTTTCAAAAAATTCATTTTTCTTTAAAAAAAGTAAATTAATATCTTATATATACATGGTTGTTTGAAATTTGTATTTCATTAAAAATATTATTTTAATAATATTAGATTTTTTTTACTTACTTCATTTATTATTTAAAAAACGTATAACTATAATTGTTATTTTGAGTATATTTTTATATTTATTTAGTTTCAAGCCATGATAAATATATTTTTTGTCTATTTATATACATTTTTTGAGTTTTTAAAATATAATAAACGATTTTTTAGCTCGTCCGTCCAATTAAAATGACTCGATGATTTGGACCGTTTTTTAAGATAGATAGATTTGATAACGGGTCCGAATATAAGAACATTGTGCGAATGACAGTGTTCTAAAAATCCCCGCCTAGGACCGCCTAGGCGCTGGGCGGTGACCCGCCGCCTCGACTAATGCCTGGGCGGTGCTCTGGGCGTCGCCCGATTAATTGGCCGCCTAAGCGGCCTGGGCACCGCCTAGGCGCCTGCTTCCTAGGCCGCCTGGGCACCCGCCTGGGTCACCTACTGCCTAGTCGGTTTACCCATTAATAAAAATTAAAAAAAATTAAATTTTTTAATTAATAAAAAAAACTTAAAAGTAGATATTTTAATTTTTTGAAATAATTTTACACATAAACTGAAAAAACATAAGATATAAAAATTATTTTCCATAGTGAAACTCATAAATATTCCAAAATTTTAATTTTTTAGGCTAAAAAAAAAAATCGCCTAGGCCCCCGCCTAGTCGGTTAGGCGCTAGGCGGTGGGTCGCCGCCCAACTACCGCCTAGCACTTTTTAGAACATTGGCGGATGATGCAATGCAAGATGCATGCAAAACATGTTACAGGATCGTAATTCGTACACATGATATATTTTTATTATATATAAAAAAAAATTGTAGTTGAGTTGATTAGTGTACATGTAATATTTTGAATTAGATGCCATTTTTTTTTTACTTCAAGCGTTGTGAGATTAACACCTCCAATATTATTGGAACTCCAAATAATTGTACCAACTAACAAATTATTGGAATAGAACATGTGTTTCAAGGTCTGGACTCCTTATATCAATTGTAAGATAGAATGTTCATCATTTTTACAAAATATTAAAGATAATAATTACGATGTAGCTTATAAGCTTAAACATTTTTAAGTAACATTTACGCTCTGTCCAAACACAATGTTGTAGTTGCTCTTCCAACACGATTAACAGTTTTATCTCAACCAAATTTTATTATATAGATATGAAACGTACGTAACCCGGCCCATTGATAGACTAGATGTCTAGATGTATGTTTTTTTATTTATACTAGCAAATAAGTACACGCAACGCGTGTGCAATAAAAAATGTTAACAAAACCAACGAAAAAATTAGTTTCATTTAATTCGTCAGAAATTACAAAAAAATAAGTATAATTTTTGTGTTGGGTTGACTGTAGTTTAGTAGGGTGAGAGTAATTCAAATAGTTTAAAAATTAGACCAAGACACCATTAGTTACGCTACTATGCTCAACCTTAATAAATAGTAAAATATATACTAGCATCTTGCACACGCAATGCGTGTGTTTATCAAATTATCATATTAAAAAATAATTTATAAATAAAACTTGTTAATCTTTTAAAAAAAAATAAGAAACCAACTCAAGTAGCTAAACATATGTGAGAGTTAATTTTTTTAATTTTGAAATTAAAATATGTTAAACTTGACGCATGAAATGATGGGAAAGTTGCATAAAATGAAATTAAAATTTTTAAATAGTATTTTTTTTAATTTATTGAATAGATTTAGTTTTGGAAGTTCACATAAAAATATCAAAAAGTAGTTACTAAAACATCCTTTTGTTTATTAAATAGTATGTGTATATATCTAATTATTGTTATTATATTACTATTATTATTCAACCGCGTTTCCGCCGAATTATATTAAATTATTAATGCTCTTTGTAATCGGTGTTGAAGATGCTATTCTATAGCAACGGTGGTCCATGATATTTTTTTTAGTAGAGGACAATAATATTATGTACTAAGTAATATGCATGAAGACATCACCTAATTAAATAATTATGGTAATTTTATTTTATTAGAGTATACGATGTACGATATCGCACCTGAAGAATTATAATACACGAAAAAAAATTAAAAAGTTAAAAAAATATATCCATGTAAATTAGATGTTTTTTGGGGAGTGACTGGACCATAAATGTCGGGCCATGAGGCGCAGGCTACATGAATGTAAATGTATAATGAAATTTTATAGCGACACATTATTTAATCGTCTTTGCTCTACAAAAATTGTTAACTCGTGTTGTCACATGACTCTATTGTAAGTTCTTATAATTTGTTTCAAACTTTTTCTTATAGCTCGTGTAAGATAAGAGGTACTACGATAAATATATATCTTTTTCTATTAATTAATCAAGTTAAACCACAATTTATTTATTAAACATAAAATATAATGTATTTCAGGGACTATACAACTATACAATCAACTTAATAGAAAAGGTCAAGCACTTGTACTTGTCATCAAGTATGGAACAACATAAATCCATCAATTTAATTAATATATGATACAATAATTAATCTAGTACTATTTCTACCTTCTTCTTTCTTCTTTTTCCCCCCTAGCAAACTATTTCTACTTATTTTCCCTTTCTTATTTTTCTCAATAATTTGATGTTGATTTGAAAGACAAATTTAACGCCCCCACAATGTAGAATGACGTGACAGACATTTTCTAATAATAATTGAGCTTTAATTAAGGTGTGATTAGTGGGTGATTAATTTGAGAAGTGATAGGATCTCACTGGAACTTGGTGTCTAATTAATTAGCTGCCAAACATACCCACTATAATATTAAGTATGCCTATGTATTGAAATATGAACCATCAAATATACAATTTGGGTAATTTCTTAACATACCGTTTAATACCATGAATTGGAGGAATGAAAGATATATGCGTATAAGTGTGATACATGAATACTAAAAATATATTACGTGCATATTTAAAAAGTTATATATATATGCAATAAAAATGATGCGTCGAGGTGTAATGCAATAATAATAGTAACTTTTCCTAAATTTTGGCATAATTACGGATTACCTTATAAGTTGGGTTGTCAAGTAAACCTGGATGCACATTTCACATATATATGTGCCCAAATAAAAACAAAAGCAATGAAATAATTAGAATATATATAACATAACCGAGATACTTTAAAGCATATGTATATATATCATACTTTTGCTTCTATTCAAGAATATTTTAATCCTTAAAAATAAAAATAAACAATTATTATTTAACATTTATATTTAGAACCTAATTCAACATTCATTTTAAAGCAAGACACAAATAATTATATAAGCGAAACCATCGGAAAAAATGAATTCAACCACGTGTAAATTAATGTGATCTACACTTAAATTATTTCATCTTTTAGTTGTGATCCTTTTCAAGCATCGCTTTGTTTGTGGAGCACAATGAATAAATATTATGTATAAAGGCATTTGCAGCTAAAGAAATTTAAAGAGAACAAATATGATTTGTGCAGTATGTCAAAATAAATATGACATATCCATAGGCCATAGTTACAAAGAACTGGAACTTCAAAGTTCTCCACTTTGGGAGACATGGACCCCTCAATTCGAACCTGATATTTTTCGAGTTGAATCGTGTTGGGTTAGCGGGTTAAGTCATAAAGACCATCATGTAACGTTGTGATCCCGATCTACATAAGTGGCTGCACGATAGATTTTATAACAATCATTCTCTAATTGTCTCTACTCTAGAGAAATCGTTAACTCAATTTTGTTATAGGATTGTATGGTAACAGTATGTTTTGTTATTATTTTTGGTATTATTAAATTAAACCCAATTTTATTTATTAAACATCAAATAATGGCCTAGACAAGTAGACACGTTCGTATACAATCATTGCACTTCTCAGTTGTCGGTTCATTTTGTTATGGATTAGGCCGGAGCTATCATGACGATAATATAATTGCGGAATAAAATAATTAACAAAAACACCAAGATTTACGTGGTTCACCCAATATAGACTACGTCCACGGAACTGCTGCAATATTTATAAACCGAAGAAACATTACAAGTGTATACAAAACACTATATCTCTCACTATCCCACACCCCGAGTATTACCGAGAAATAATTCTCTAACTCACAAAAGAAAATCACTCAATATTTTAATTCCACTACATCACAGTCTTAATAAGATTTCTCCATCATGGTTTCTCCATACCTGACCGGGCAGGTCGATCCCCGTAATTTTCGCAGTGGCTCATAATATTCGTTCTCGGCAATTAAATTTTTGACAATACTCCGATAGAAAATCTACTCTCGGTCCTCTCAACACGTGCGACACGCCCGAGAGTGGGGGGCCTATGATAGGTTACACCTAAAAATTCAACTGGGCCTGAGCCCAATCATGACGGTCCACTCCAAATATTTTTAGGCCCAAGCTTATTTAAATATTATATATTTATTTAATTCAAGTAGGCCCTGCATTCTACAAAAGCCCATAAGAGGCTCAAGCCCATGAAACTCTCTGAATATCTATAAATAGCTCAAGTCACCTCATTATTAAGGTACACACTTTCTTAAGCACTATATCGCTCTACTCTCGATTATTATTCCTTGAGTAATAACTGACTTGAGCGTCGGAGTGTCTTCGCGGAGAACCCTCCCGGCTCCTCTGACTTTGTTTTGTGACGTAGGAACAACCCACTGAAGATCTCCAACGGAAACGTACAAGGACTTATTGATACTCCGGACTTTGCGGAAGCAACGTGTCATATACAAGTGATTTTTGGCTACATCACCTCTACTTGTTCAAAATAATTAATCATCTAACTCATACTCGGTGTTTATTAATACAGTATGATATCTTTCGATTTGAATCATAACTTAGTGAAGAAATCACAAAGTAATTGTAGAATTAATGATAGCTTAATAGCTTTGAATCATAAGTCCTTATTACAATACGGGTAACTTAATCACACATAGGTAATACTCATTTTTCATAAGTTTCCATTTTCTTGCTAAGTGCTTTTATTTCACCTTGCACTCATCTTTTCAGACTTTTCTATGAACTTTTCAAAAAGAAACTCTCAACTTTCTTTTAAGGCGGCACCACTTTAAGTTCACATAAATAGGATTCTTTCAGTATCTATGTTATATTTAAAATACTTGTTCCTTGAACTGAATCTCATTTAGAACAATTATGTTCATCCATCCAACTGTAACATCAAGTACTTATTTCATCAAAGACGGGTCACTTATAATAAAATAGTGGATACTTTTCACAATCAATAACTTGTTTTTACCCTTTGAACCTTATATATATCATTCAAATAATAATATTTGGTAGGGTTGCAGTGATTGCTGATTTATTTCAATCAAGGAATTTTAATCTCATATTTTTCGATGTAGATTTTACTAATTCTCTCGTAAGATGCTTAGTAAAAGAATCTGCCTTAATTGTCTTGCACTAGGTCCAGTCCATAATTTTAGACACAGTTTATTTGATCGAGAACATGTGCATCAAAATAAATGCAGCGTAGTACATTCGATATATAAGCTCTTTTTAATATTGCATTACATAAATTAAATATAATTATGCATTTATGCACATCCATAATATTTGCCACGCAAATTTCACGACAGTTATTTGGTTTAATAAGCAACAATTTAAATACACAAATCCAAACTTTGTTAATACTAGTATTCTGCTGCTTTTGATGCGGGATATTTTAAAATAAGAGATGTATAATATTTTTAGATTACATGATATTATATTTTTGTCAAATTCAATTCTTAAATCACATTTTAATTTTTCATGTCATACACAAAAATGAGATTCTAAATACCCATCAATTTTAAATTCAATTACAATTCAAATCTCAATTTCTACCAATCCAAACCCGTAGTCAATCACAGGGGCCAAATTAGGCTCGAACCTTACTACTTTGGTGCATCCAAAACGTTTATTATTATTATTTTAATTATAAGTAAGATCATTTTTATATATTATTAAATTTATTTATTTTTATATTTTAATTAATTTTTTAGTTATTTTTTGCAATTTGGAAATTAAAATTATCGACATTTTAATAATTAATATAAAATATTAAATTTATAGTATTTAAATATAATTTATAATATAAATAGTTTTTGTAATACTTTAATTATTATTAATTTAATATTTATCTAACAATAATATTGTAATTGTTACTAATTAAATTTAACATTAAAATTAATATTTAATTATTTATTAATATTGTATTTATAAAAATAAATTAATATTTATATTATTATTAAATGTATTATTATTATAATTATTTGTTTATATTTTTAATTATTTTTTGTTGTTTGAATTTAAAATTAATGGAAATTTAATAATTAATTATAATAGCAAAAATAAGAGTTGGGGGTATTTTGGTCATACAAAAAACCCTATTCACTTAATCCTAGACATAAAAATCAAACCAAACATAATAATATTTTATCACTCATATTACAATCTTCATCTATCATTATTTTAATCATTCGTTTACTTATCACTCCATAATCTCATCATTCGTACCAAACATTAAATATAAGCGATTATAGATTTTTTTTTCCACAATTTATTGAGAAAAAAATTCATAATCACTTATTTTTAGAGCTTGCAAACAATACTTAAGATACTAAATTTAGTGAAATATATCTTTTGTTTTGGGGCTCTTTGGTAATCACATAATAAATGCTTCAATGTCATAAATCCCGGCATGGTAGCATGACAAAATAATACACTATCATCGACAAAATAATTAGTGTGAGATAGTAAGTTCACTCAGTGTTATCGAAATCGGATCTATTGGATCGACTGATTCGATCGAAAATCGGTCACTGTTCCGATCCAAACATCTCAAAAAACTGTTTTTACTTATGAACCTTTCCGAATCTCTTTGTCGAAGACCAAGATCATGAGTAATTGAGATAACTTATTTGTTATTCCATAAAACATGGTATTTCATCGAGGGGCGGGCTGGAGACGCACATCATCATGATATTAATCTATCCTTTCATAGCAAAAGTCATTCTTGTTAAAATACGTAAAAAAAAAAAAAAATTGAGTATCAATATTTAATGGAAAAATTTTGGGAAAATACCCACTCAGAAACATTTATATGTGTTCCCTCCCCATGTCAGAGTTTTTTTATTTAAAGTCCCTGATAGTACAAAATTGTTTTTTTTACTCCCTGTCCATGATATTTAACATATTTTTAATTGTTTTAATTAATTAAATATAATCATCCTCTCACTCCATCCACACGCTCAACCCTTACTCACTTTCTCCCCCAATTCACACGCATCAAACCCCAATCTCTAATGAAGAAACCCTCCCTGCAATTCTGATTCAACCATAGGCGAGAAGAATCATCAAGAACTTTTCGAATTCGAATCGGTAGCACAAATGAGGGAAAAGGCAGTGAAGGATAAACTGACAAAAGCTCCAGCGAAGAATAAATCTATTGCAGCGGCAACGAAGAAGAGAAACAGCAAAGGTATGAGCAAATAACCTTTTTAGGTTTTAAAATGTTCTTATAAAATCGAAATTTATTTTTAGGAATTATTTTCTTGTTCTCTTAAACTTCGTCTGTTTTGAAATTCTCGTCCCCTAAATCCTCTACCATCTCGTTATTTCCTTCCCTGATTTCGTAGGTTGTGTGCATTATGACAAAATAATGTTTTATTAATTTATCAAATTTTTTTCATAATTATTGAACGCAAGCACTCTCATGATTTTGAAGTCATTTATCATATTTTTAGGATTTTTTCTTTGCTGTTATTTCAATATAACTATAAATGTTGATGAAATTTAGAATTTAGTTATAGTGCAATATTCTAAGTTGGTTCTCCTAATATTTGTCTGTTATAATTTGATTCTTGTTTTTTGGTGTTTATCTTGATTTTTTTGTATGACTGTGTTTGGTTTTGATTCTAGACATAATTGTAGAAGATGAAGCAGAGCAAAAAAATGGGAAGAGATTTTTTCAAGATGCTCTCCCTCTTATTTTAAAAGTGTGATGAGGAAGTTGAAGTCGATCCTAGGCGAGCAGCAAAAGAGTCGTATAGATGATACTCTTTTTGGTAAATGGATTGATATGCCTGTCCTTGCAATCAGTAGTGGCATGATTGATTATCTACTCGACAAATTTCAGGTGGATTCATGTTGTTTTATTGTTGGTGATGATATAAGGATCCCTTTCCGTTCAGCAGAGTTCTCTATTGTGCTTGGTCTGCAGCATAGTGGCCAACCCGTGGACTTGGACCTAAAAATGGATTCCAGATTTTTAGAACGTCATTTTGCCGGAAAAGTCATCAATGCCAATCGGGCAGCCATTAAGGAAAAACTTCTTTTACTTGCAAGAAGTAACAATGAGAGTGCAATTGAAGATTTTGTTAGATTTTTTATTTTGTTGATCTTTAACTGCATAATATTTCCCACCGGTAATTATATCACGCCTAGCTTTATATTTCCTTATCTCGATGATCTTACCACCTTTTTTAAACATGCTTGGGGAGATGCTGCATTCCGATTTTTGCACCGAGAAATGCGTCATCTCGGAAGCAAACTTTATGTTGATGGATGCATGGTTGGATTAATGGTCAGTATATAGTTTTAGTAATAATGATATTATTATATTGTCAATAATTTTAATTTTTTTGGGGGTTCAGGCTTGGATGTATGAGACCGTCCCAACTTTAGGAGTACGTCACAGTTTAAATATTTACCCTCGGTTGTTTCGGTGGGGTAAAAGCAAGATCCCATTGACGGCTACTGGTGCTGAATCATCATTGAGATGCATAGATACAACCCAAGTAGTTCCTATTTGCTTTTGATTTATATTAAAGTATTTGCATAAAATTTATCGTTGGTTTGATTGAAATTTTTTTTATTTTGATTTTTATAATTGTGAGCAGGTTCTGTCCATACACCCACTTTGTGATGAGGAAAATCTAGTAGACATAAAGAATGTTTTTAAGTCGGTAGAGAGTACATCTGAAGTGAGAAGAATCGGAAAAATTGTGATAGAACAAATTGATGAGATAAAGTTGTTGAAAAAAAGGTGTGCTGAATTAGAGGCTGGATATGTGAGATTTGGATCCGAAGAAAAGAAATTTTTGTTGAAGAAACATGACAATATTGATGAAGATGTTGAGCAGATCGATAAAACCCGGGAAGAATTTAATTTTGAGTTAGCACATGATACAGGCAGTAATTTTGATGATTTTATTGATGTAACTGTGCATAATGTTGTTTCTGAATTACATAAAGAAAGCAAAGATTTAGAAGGATCACATTGTGGGATTGCTTCAGCTGATGGTTTGAAAGAAGAGAACAATGAAATGTTAGGAGTTGAATCTGAGAGTGGACCAATTAATGAGAACGATGGTGGTAGTGGTGGTCTTGCTACTTCAGAAGTGGAGAAGATGAATGTTTTCCAATCTTCAATTGTGGATAATGTGAGGACCAGGACTGATCGTGTGAAGAAAAAAAAGGATTTGATGTTTGTGACTCCACCTAGCTCAACACCAAAACGTAAAAAGAAGATAAGAAAAGAGGTATATGGAGCATACTTTAATACCCAATGCATTATTTAAACCATAATATTATGTGTTATTGTTTAAATAGTCAGAATAATGTTTGGATGTTCTCTTATATGACTAAATATATCGCCACTTTGGGACAGTCATTTGTAGATGTTGAGAAGGACGGGTGTACTCCTGAAAAGGCAAACATGGATGTATTCAAAGGTAGAGTTGATTTTTGTGGATGTGAAGAAGCGCCCGATGAAGAAAAAAAATTGGTGATAGACTTTCTTGCTAGAGAGATATTGGAGTATGTTGATATTTAACATGTGTTCTTATTTTGTGAGATTATTCCCTAATTTTTTGTACTGAATATTAAATTTTTTTGTTCTTGTAGCGTCATCGTTTGGCAAAATGAGTGTTTGAGATTAACTGGGCCTCAATTTTGTCCTTTTTTGTTTCTCGAGCCTGTTGAGTCTGAGATAATTAATGTCTATATGATCATTATGCAAAAGAAAAGCATCGATTATGGATTTGAAATTTATTGCATGGATACAATTGTGCAGGTTCGTAACAATTCGATTTTTTGGTTTTTTTTTCTTCATATTTTTCATCTACTGGATCATCATACAAGAGTTTAATGTTTTCTTGATGTGTAGAGAGAAGTGCTTCAGAACTTGGAAAAATATGGAAAACATAGGATTCTATACAACACCGACTACGAAGTGTTTCTTTCAAGGTTGACATCTTTCACGAGGTGTAGACTGCAGGGGCTGAACAAAGATTTATTTAGAAGATGCAAATATGTCATTTTTCCCATTAACGACAATTGGCACTGGTATTTGTTAGTTTATGAAGCTTCTAGCGGGACATTTAAAGTGTTGGACTCCATGCATGATCCAATGGCAATGGGAACAGCAAGAGTTTATGTGAGTTTGACCAGATTACATTTCAGTAGCACTTAAGTTTGAATTATTAAAATATTATCTTCTTTGCAGACAAAATTTTTTGCTAGTTGCATAAAACATTTATCAGGATTCGAGATATTTAGTGAGCCAGTGGTGAGAGAACCTTGTCGTGATCAAGGTGCAACCCTCGATTGTGGTGTTTATACGTGCATGTGGTTGGAATGCCTAGCCCGTGATACGGTTGACATGTGGAAGTATGCAGAAGATGTCAAAATGGACACTTATCGAGCTCGTATTGCAGCCACAATATTATCCGATGAAAATGGATTATTGAAAAACAAGTTTGAGTAATGTTATGGAGGAAGAGACGTACTAGTTTAGTATTTGAGCTTTGCTGGTTTATATAGTAGAGTTCACTTATATCATGTACTAATGTGATGAAACATATGGTTGTTGATGCATGACTTTTGTTTTTGTCCGAACCTTGAACCATGACTTTTGTTTTTGTGCAAACTCAAGGTTCGGTTAGAATGAGTATATGCGGGTTTATGTTCTCTATTATAATTAAATTATACCCAAATCGCATTAATATTCTCCAATTACATTCATCTGTGCCCCAAAAATATGTTTGTATTGTCTTGTGTTTATATTATGGATTAGACCTAAAGTGTGCTTGAATCTTCAAAAAATATTCTCGAATTAAATTATTTTGTGCCAAAAACAGAACATGGTATTATATTGTCTTTGATAGATAAAAACCATGCAAAGAAACTATTTTTCTAACACAACATACATATTAGTTTTCATTAAGACCAATGGGGTAGTTTTCGATTTGCATGCTCAAAATGCTAGTTTATATTCTTGATTCAGCCTAGAGTATGCTTGAATTTTCTTAAAATATTCTGAAATTAAATTATTTTGTGCCAAAAAAATAATATGGTATTATATTGTGTTTGAAAGATAAAAACCATGCAAAGAAGCTATTTTTCCAACACAACATACATATTAGTTTTCATTAAGACCAATGGGGTAGGTCTCGATTTGCATGCTCAAAATGCTATTTTATATTCTTGATTTGGCTTATAGTATGCTGGAATCGTCTTCAAATATTCTGAAATTATATTCTTTTGTGCCAAAAAAATAAGATGGTATTATATTGTGTTTGAAAGATAAAAACCATGCAAAGAAGCTATTTTTCCAACACAACATACATATTAGTTTTCATTAAGACCAATGGGGTAGGTCTCGATTTTCATGCTCAAAATGCTATTTTATATTCTTGATTTGGCTTATAGTATGCTGGAATCGTCTTCAAATATTCTGAAATTATATTCTTTTGTGCCAAAAAAATAAGATGGTATTATATTGTGTTTGAAAGATAAAAACCATGCAAAGAAGCTATTTTTCCAACACAACATACATATTAGTTTTCATTAAGACCAATGGGGTAGGTCTCGATTTGCATGCTCAAAATTCTATTTTATATTCTTGATTTCGCTTATAATATGTTGGAATCGTCTTCAAATATTCTGAAATTAGATTCTTTTGTGCCAAATAAATAAGATGGTATTATATTGTGTTTGAAAGATAAAAACAATGCAAAGAAGCTATTTTTCCAACACAACATACATATTAGTTTTCATTAAGACCAATGGGGTAGGTCTTGATTTGCATGCTCAAAATGCTATTTTTTATTCTTGATTTGGCTTATATTATGCTGGAATCGGCTTCAAATATTCTGAAATTAGATTCTTTTGTGCCAAAAAAATAAGATGGTATTATATTGTGTTTGAAAGATAAAAACCATGCAAAGAAGCTATTTTTCGAACACAACATACATATTAGTTTTCATTAAGACCAATGAGGTAGGTCTCGATTTGCATGCTCAAAATGCTATTTTATATTCTTGATTACGACCAATGGGGTAGGTCTTGAATTAAATGCATTTGTGCATAAAATATTCTTGAATTACTTGCAATTGTTTACTTGCTTTACTACTGAAGAAATATGTTGGTATTCATGAATATTTTAAATTGAATGCAGTATAATCATGCTCTTTAGATTAAAATTAATTGACTTTTTGAGCATATATAAAGAGCTACCAATTCCAGATTTTAGAAAAATAGTTCTCAATCTTTACAATTTTGTACTAACTTTCTGAAATTTTTTGACATAATTCTATTACACATCAACACACCTACAAAACAAGGGGAAGAACCACAAGTATTTCAGTTCCATGTTTGAAACCGACTACTCAACAACATACCAATAACATAAAAGTCATTGACCACAAAAAAAACACAAAGATCTGACACCGCTCTCAAGTAGCAACCAGGAACAAGCCAACGAAACATCAACATAATAAAAGAAAATATCAATCAACGCAAAAATACGCCTCCATTATTGCAGCTGGATCGAGTAAACCTTCTTGTAGATGCATCCTCGCAAAATGCTTGTTCCAATATGCGACTTTTCCTGTATATAAAAAAACGAATTACAATTTGTTAGATAAATCATAATAATGGATGGTAAAAAAATAATACAATATTTTACTTGTAAATAAAACAGTTCAATACTATTTCATCAATCACAAACAGAACTAGCTGATGGCTTCATTGCAGCTGCGTCGATTGTGGCCTCGCTTATGGCACCGACCACACTTTGACACACGTGATTGGACTTGTGATGGTATCCTTTGAGTTCTTCTTCGGCCCGGTTGAATTCGAACATCAGGCGCATTGATTATGGATGGATGTTCAGGATTGGAATCATACATGTTAAACGTGGGGATCGGATTTAGAATTCCTTTATAAGCTTCACGATACAACTCTATATGAAAGTATTTGTCACAAAAATCATATAACGACAAAGATTTTGATTCTATGGCAGCACATGCATGCTTGCATGGAAGTCTATTAATCTGCCATGCTCTGCACGAACAAGTCCTAGCAGACAAATCAACACCAAATGATTTATCACCATCAACAACCTCAAAACTCCAGCCACATGCCTTGTGCACTTTCAAGCTGCGAGATTCAGCATATGTTTTCGCAACAACATTCTCTTTTGAAGGACTAAATCTTTTAACCATCCTCATTGTTGTCTCACGTCTTCTGTGCATCATGTCCATAATTTGAAGGAGAATATGGTCCACCATGGCCACAATAGGAAGATGGCGTGCTGCTTTAACCCAATTATTCCAAGATTCAGCAATGTTATTATTTATAACACCCCATCGGTTACCTGGAAACAATGCATTTGCCCAACTTTCTGGACAAGAACTCACAATGAACTGTCCGGCAAGTGGCATTGACACTACTATGTTGTTAATATGCTCGTCGAACTCTTTCCTTGATGGGGCATATGCAGCTTTCTTGAAAACGGACGACCAATGCTTTTTGTTGTGAAGTGGGTAGCTTTTCATGACCTACATTGAAAGAAATAAGAATAATAATACAATGTTTTTAACACATATTCCAAAAAAAACTCCAAACACAAACATACTGTTATTTTCTAACCTTATGCACAAAATTATCTACCAAATGCCGTAGACAATATGCATGATGACTGCTTGGGAATACTAAATGAACAGCCTTAAGTATCCCAGGATGTCTGTAAGAGAAAAATGTGAACTCATCGAACCCCATCATGCGATGAGAAAGCAAGGCATCTTTTAGCTGGAAACAAAACCATCCCCAATTGTTATCATTTTCAGCATCTACAACCGAATATGCTAATGTGAAAAGATCTTCATTAGCATCCTTTGCTACAGCAACCAAAATACATCCCCTGTACTTATTTTTAATGTGAGTTCCATCCAAGAAAATCAAGGGCCTACATCCATTGATGAAACCAACTACACATGCATTGAAACAGATAAATAACCGTTTAAATTTATTAGTACAGTGGTCAATTTCACACTCAACAATACTTCCAGGATTAGTTTCTTTGATAGCACTACAATACCATCGTAATTTATCATACGATCCATCTTCTGCACCATGAATGTCATGCATAGCTAATTCTTTTCCTTTCCAAACCTTCTGGTAATTGAGCTCAACTCCAAAATCTCTTTGTAAATCTGTCAACATCATGCACGGCCGATAAGAGGGCCCTCCTCTCAATCTGTCAATCACAACATTGGCAACCCACGAAGCATCGGCTCTAGGATGTCCTCTGCTACGAAGATTGTCATCCCCACACGTATGCACTAGGTTACATTTTCTAATGCCAAAAATATTGTCAGCTTTATGTCTTGAGACATATATTCTCCAAGAACATGTTTTCACACTACAAATTATAATAACTTTCTCACTGTCATTCTTTTTATATTTAAAAGATCGTCTCGTAGCAATTGCATATTTTTTGGCATAGTTTCGAAATTCTGCAGCATCCGTGAAAATTTGACCTTCTCCACGGATGCAGTGACTCCAAGCATCTAGGGAATTGCTCACCAAACCCACATCAAGATAGCGATCAGTACTAGTCCGTGTCTCCTCTTCAGATTCATGCCTTAACAGTTTAACATAATCAATATAGCATCGGTGCAAATACAACACTTCTAGTTAGCATGATATGTATATAACAAAATATGTAACATTCAATCATTATATAATTAACATAGAAAGACTTTTCAACAAACTAAAATGTGGAAAATTGAAATTATGGATGCATATAAAATTTACACAATAAGCCATCATCAGTTTTATTCGTTTAAAGATTTCTTTTCAAGCAAAAATTTATACAGTTACATTTTCCAAGCAAAAATTTATAAAAGAGGGAATTTTAAAGATATATTTCCAAGAAAATATTTAGACAACTTTAATTTGAAAATGAAATTGTATAAATTTTGTTTGTATGAAGTTTTTATGGGGAGCTAGATATTACTTACCAAGCAAATCAATATAAACCCGAGATATCATCATCAATTGAAATTAAAAATTTCTTACCAAGCAAATCAACATCAACCCGATTCATGCAAAAACAAAAAATACAAGTAACAAATTATTTACCTCCCCGAATTGTTCCCTTCCATATGATCTTTTTTCACTGCCCTCATATTAATTATTGTCAGTCTCATAGCCGTGTGAAGATGTGTCATGTTACGAACGTCATCGTCTTCTTTCAACGTCACATACAACTTTCGATGGGGAGCTAGATATTGAAAGATCACATTTTGTGGAGCAATCTCCTCACATTTTCTCCCAAGACTAAGAAACAACTCCATTAGACTAAAGCCATTACAAATGGAGATCATATAAAGATCTTCTTTATACTCGCAGCTACCCAAAAATGAATAATTTGAAGATCCAGATCCAGCTTCCATTTCTTCAAGAAACAGACAAAAACCTGTGTAACCTAGTCATTTAAAAAAGTGACATGGTAAATTTAGACCAAAATCAGGATTTAAAACAAAAACTCATACTTAATTCATTCAAAATGACAATTCCTAAGTTTCAAACAAACTCTATAAAACCATGACATTATACAATATATCAAGACATCCACAAGAAAAACACTAGCTGACAATAAATCGACCACTGTCATCAACATCCAAACTTCCCTCTTTTTAATCCATTATGCGTAAACTTGTATATAACATTAAGTACTTCGAGCCACAAGAATTAATTAAGCAAAAAGTAATTTAAATGACAATTTTATCAAAAGAAGAAAACAATTAAAATTATTAGAAAGGGGGATGAGAGATTTTTTTAATTGAAAAATATATCTTTTAGTTCCTTCAATCCACCACTTCAATTCCAGATTGCAAACTAAAGATAAAATAAACAATCTAAAAGTCACTTACACCAAGGAAGAAACAAAAATTAGGAAAGCGCATAATTTTTTTAAAAAACACCCAATAAATATAATCGCAAATAAACCCACCAGGATTGCATCAATGATCAAGAGAAGAAAGCTTACGTCTAAGATAGTCGTCGGACGGTGCGTTTTCACGGACAATAGATTTGAAAATGCATTTTCAGTTTATCCTTCACTTGTGCTACCGATTCGAATTCGAAAATTTCTTGATGATTCTTCTCGCCTATGGTTGAATCAGAATTGCAGGGAGGGTTTCTTCATTAGGGATTGGGGTTTGAAGCGTGTGAATTGGGGGAGAAAGTGAGTAAGGGGTTGAGCGTGTGAATTGGGGGAGAAAGTGAGTAAGGGGTTGAGCGTGTGAATTGGGGGTGAGAGGATGATAATATTTAATTAATTAAAACAATTAAAAATATGTTAAATATCATGGATGGACAGGGAGTAAAAAAAACAATTTTGTACTATCAGGAACTTTAAATAAAAAAACTCTGACATGGGGAGGGAACACATATAAATGTTTCTGAGTGGGTATTTTCCCAAAATTTTCCCATATTTAATTTCCCCGAATATACGAGTGTTTCAATTTTCACTTCTCAAAACATTCAAGTATTCAACTAAATTGCGTACTCGACAACGACAGAGACTGGTACAAGGCCGCACTCGCATATTCCAAGAAATTGCCAAAACCAAGTCGTCATCTTCGGCTGCAATAATAATAAAAATTATAATAATAATAATAATAATAATAATACCATCATAAAATGAAATATCTATCAGAAAAAAATATACCACGTGAACAAATCTAAAACGAACAACTTGTGGCAGAAAAATAATAATACCATCATAAGATGAAATATCTATCGAAAAAAATATACCACGTGAACAAATCTAAAACGAACAACTTGTGGCAGAAAATTTAAACAGTTAACTCAAATTTTAATGTAAGGTTCAAAAAGTCTACTATTTTGATCATGATAAATTAATTGATTTATTTTATTTAATGCATGTTAGTTATGAATATTTAATTGTTATTTTTAAATTACGTGATTTATTTTATGTTTGAAATTTTATGTTCTGTGAGTTATCCCCTTTATTTTTAAAGTTTTTAGGTTTGAATTTTATCATGAGGAATCAAATTGGTAATTATTCCCTTTATTTTTAAAGTTTTTAGGTTTGAATTTTAATTCTAAACCGAAAGGATAGGCTGGTCATCGAAAGTCGAATCAAGTTAAGAAAATATTTTATGCTTAAAATATTAAATTGATGCGGTGTGTTTTAATAGTTTGAAAAATTAGAAATTTAAAAATTTTATTTGCAAGTAATAGACTGATTATTGAGCAGTGCTCTAAAAATCTTTGCCTAGGCGCTGGACGGCGTCTTGCCGCTTCAATTAATAGAGAAGTCACTCGATTAACTGGCCGCCTAGGCGACTGAGAAAAAGGACCACAAACCTACAATCAAAAGAGAGAAGAAACAAAACAAAACAAAAAGTGAAAAAAAACAAAGAAAAGCTGTCGTGACTTGTTTTCGATGTTCAACGTTCTTGGTGTCTTCCCAACTATTGAGTATTGACTATATTACTATATATATTTTACCATATTATTAAAATTTTAAAAGAATTTTATAAAAAAAACTGAAAAGGCATAAGACATAAAAATTATTTTTACAATAAAACTCGTAAATATTTCATGATTTTAATTTTTTAGGTTAAAAAAAAAATAACCACCTAAACGGGCTAAGCGGTGGGTCACTGTCCACCTACCTACCGCCTATTTAGAACATTGTTATTGAGCCCATTGATCACAAATTAATAGCGATCAAACCCCAACGCTTTTCCTTTTCTCTCATTTGAACGCCACTTAATCTCCCATTCTTCCCCCTTTTTCACGTTGAACACTGAACCAAGCACATTAAGGACTCTCCACATTTTTAATCCCAAATATTAAAAATACAAGTATAATGAAGATTTTGTAGAACTAAATTATATCCAACACTTGTAAATTAGGATTCCATTTCCACATAACAAAGTCGAAAATGCCAAGGTAGCAATTAGGACTTTTTTTTTCCTTTCTTTTTTGCATGAATGTATAGAACAATTCTCATCATCAATCAGGCATTGAATTCCCAGTTGTTGTCCAAACAATATCTTTAAGCGCAGGTCTCAGTACTTTGCTGCAGAATTGATTATACTCAAGAGTATCACCACTACATTTCTTCACCTCCACCACCAGAAACGCCGCCGTCACGGCGGAAATATCAGCGGCGATTCCCAGTTTCCCTTTCCTTCCACTCTCTTGCCCCTGCAACCTAACACAAGAATCACTCTTCTTCACACTGAAATTTTTCGTTTTCGCCACTTCTTCGAGCTTGGAGATTACACCACTTGCAGGAGTCATAGTGGCAAATCGCAATTCTTCTTTATCAACTTTCTTCCCGTTCTCAAACAGAGGAGACAAATCGAATCCCTCAGACAGGGAAATTATATGGAATGCATTCAAAGACTCTGTTTCATTATTCCCCTTTCCATTGATCACTTCATCTCCCAATGCAAATTCTTGCTCTAGTTTACTCTTGGTACTTTTTTTCTTGAACCAAGATGAATTCATGATCTTGGCGATGGTTATCCTCGTGGTGGGATTCGGATCCAGCATCTTGGTGATTAGCTTGCGGGATTCGGGTGAAAACCATGGCGGGCACTTGAAGTCTCCCCTGTTTATTTTTCCATACATAGCAACAATGTTATCTTCTTGGAAGGGCAAGTAACCAGCCAAAAGCACATAAAGAATCACCCCACATGACCAAATATCAGCCTTGGCTCCGTCGTATCCCTTTTTCCCGATGACTTCCGGCGCGACGTATGCCGGCGTGCCGCACGTTGTGTGCAGCAAACCATCTTGGCGGAGGTGGTCGGAAAGTGCACTGAGCCCGAAATCGGTGACTTTGAGATTCCCATCTCCGTCGAGGAGCAGATTCTCCGGCTTCAAATCGCGGTGGTAGACGCCCCGGCTGTGGCAGAAGTCGACGGCCGAGATGAGTTGCTGGAAGTAGCGGCGAGCGGGGTCCTCGAGGAGGCGGCCCTTGGAGACCTTGGCGATCAACTCGCCGCCGCGAACGAATTCCATGGCGAAGTAAATCTTGGACTTGCTGGCCATGACCTCGTAGAGGCGCACGATGCCGGGGTGATTCATCATCTTCATGACGGAGATCTCGCGCTTGACTTGCTCCATCATTCCGACGCGGATGACCTTTTCCTTTGCCACCACTTTCATGGCGACGCTGTTACCTGTGGCCAGATTCCTGGCATGGTAAACCTTGGCGAAACTTCCGTGGCCTAAGAAACGGCCCAGTTCGTACTTCCCACGCAGCACGCCGCCGCATTTCGATTCAGAACCCATATTGGTCATAATTCGATCGAGTGTTGATTCACCCGTCTTCTACGTGTTTCCGGTGACTGTTCCGGCCGCTGCCGCATACAGATAAATTGGGGTGGCTACAAAGCGAAGATCTTCTCATCTCTATGCATTCCCGAGTAGTGGAATTCTATTGGATTTTTCGCAAGAGAAATGGGATGAAAAAGAAGGATACAAAATGTTTAGTGATTGGAGCGCCGCCGGCACTGTGTGATCTGAATTCTGAGGGGTTTTTTTTATTTTTAGTGTAAATTAAATAATTAATTTTAAAAATAATGTAAAATTAAAAAAATTTTACAAATACTGTAAAACTCCAAATCTGACAGCGGATATTCAATACACGTGTCAATCATCCGCCAACATTTGGAGCGGATGCTGCGTCGTGGCGTGGGATGTGCCACGCGTGCAGCATCCGCTGCCACTAATAGCGGATGCTGCAAATGCTGCACGCGTGGCATACCCCACGCCACGACGCAGCATCCGCTCCATTATTTGCTCAATTATTCATTACATTCTGCAGAAACCATCGGCTTTTCTCTCCTTCTTCTCTCCTTCAATTTTTTGTTTCTTTAATATTAGATTTCTCCAGAATCGTTCCTCCAATTACAAATCCGAGAGTAGTTTTGAAATCCTTACAACGAGAGGTTTTTTTTTACACCAATTTTTTGAGTTTTCTTCACCGTATTGAAAACATCGTCCGACCACATGCGAAGCATTTTCACATCTTCCATCACCGCTTATCGTTGTTCAAACTAGCAAGAATATATTTTGGTTGGTTGGAGCTCTATTTCAAAATTAAGGTAAATTCGAAATTATGATTTTTTAATTTGGGTGTTTTGGTTTAATTGAGTTACTATAATTGAAATATGTTTAATTGTTGGTCGCAGGTACTAAAAAAACCATTTTCAAGGTATGAATTATTTTTCAGAATTTTTTTAAGCATTATTTTGATTTTTTGAGTTTATTTTAATAATCTGTTTTAGTATATATTTCAAATTTCTTATTTTTTTAATTAAATATATTATATTAATATAATAAAAATTAATGTATTAATAATAAAAATAGTTATGTTACGTTAAGTGTTGTTATTATTATTATTTTAATCTTATAATATATATAAATATAGAATTATATATATATATATTTATATATATATATATATATATATATATATATATTAAAATACTAAAAAATATATATATAAACTTTATTATTGTGGTTGTTATTATATTAGATATATATGCATGTGGTGATATTATTGTATTATTGATATACTATATAATATTACGTATGTATATATATATATATATAATATATATGTATATATATAATATATGTACGTATATACGTATATAATATATGTACGTATATACGTATATAATATATTTATGTATATATATGTACGTATATACGTATATAATATATGTACGTATATACGTATATAATATATTTATGTATATTAATATATATATATATATATATATATATATATAATTTACTGTTATCGTTATTATATTAAAAATGTGCAATATACAGGCATATATTGTTATATGCATATATTAAAATTTATTATATTTTACTTTATTTTATTTTTATGTTTTGTAAACCATGTAATTTTATAATATGTGTTTATTGGTTTGCATTATATAATTGTTAGTATATTTGTCAGGATGACAACAAATCGAGGGCCAATAGATTCCAGTGTGCTATATTTACAAGCCACACATATGTCGTCAGAAGTTTCCACAATAACAATTGATGACATAGTTCGAGTCAAACGATCCGATAATTTGATTTGGCAGTTATTTAATGAGCATGGTCTGCACAGTCGTGTGATTGCATATTTAAATAATATGGGGTTTTATGGTGTTTTGTTGTGTGGATCTCGGCAATATGATAATCATTTAATTACTGCTTTGGTTGAACGATGGCGACGTGAAACACATACCTTTCATTTTAGATGTGGTGAAGCAACCATCACTTTACAAGATATTTCCATTATTTGGGGTCTACCTATTGATGGTGAGCCTGTAATTGGTATAGATGTTTCACGCAAAGTTGAAGAGTGGCAGCATATATGTTTGGATTTATTGGGATTTACGCCACTGACGTCACATTTCAAAGGTGGTCACTTATCGATGACCGCTTTATATGAGCATTGCATGGCTGCACATATCGATGATAATAGTCCAGAAATAGATGTCGTAAAATATACCCGTTGTGTAGCATTAATGATTATTGGAGGAATCATGGTTCCAGATTATCAAGGAGGATCTGTTAAATTGATTTTTTTGCAACTACTTCGAGATATTGAACGCATCAGATCTTATAGTTGGGGAAGTGCAGTTCTAGCATTCCTATATCGTGAGTTATGCAATGCAACACGGATAAGAAAAGCTATAATATCCGGGCCTCTATTTATCCTACAGGTATAAATTTTTAAGTGCATCTAATATCACATTATAATAATTTATAATTTAATTTATTACTGATGGCAGGTATGGGCATGGAGCAGGATTACATTTGTTAATCCTGATATAAATGGATTATCTCTGACTGTGCCTCAAAATGAATTCGAGGAAGATATTCCATATGCTCCTTATGGTGCACGGTAATATTTGAAAAATATTAGCTTTTTTGTAAATTACAAATTCATTTTGTAATAATTTTAATAATCTTTTTTTTATTGTAGGTGGTCAAATGTGTTTAGTTACACTCATTCACCAACGCACGCTGTTAGAATTATAAGGGATTGCTTCGATCGTATGACTAATGCCGAGGTGTGTTATTGGATTATTGAAATTTTTCAGAAATTATATTAATTTCTATTTATTAATTAAAAATGATTTTATTATTATTATTATGCAGTTTAATTGGATAGTTTACAACAAGAAAGATGTTGATGTTAAAGCGATCATTAGTACATACGATAATAGAATCTGGAGATGTGTTTGTCCTCTGATTTGTTTTGATATTGTGGAGATGCATCGTCCTGATCGGGTCTTGAGGCAGTTCAAAATGCGACAATCTATTCCTAGGCCTGCACTTGACAACGATAACCTACACAATGTTAATAGAACAGGTCATCGCAACACTGATTGGAGAGAGTATCATAAAGATGCAATTATTCTTTGGAATGGAAAATTGAGTAATGTTGCCCGAGGAGAACGTTACAGAAGATCTAGCGAAGTCGATGATGATTACTTTCCATGGTATGATCGCATTACTGTACGATTTATATCGCCTGCAGTAACTGGGCTTGGTTTTAGGCCATATCAACCGAATTTAGATATTGGCAGACACAGTAATATTCCACAAAATTTTAGTGTGTCATCCTCTGATTCGCAGCAGTCATCATCAGGGTTTGTTCCTCCTCGTCCATCTGGTGAGTTCTACAATGCGGGTCCATCTGGTGGGTTCTACAACGCGGGTCCATCTGGTGGGTTCGACAACGCAGGGCCATCTAGTGGGTTGTACAATACCGGACCATTCGGTGGATTTTACGGTGCAGGACCATCTGGTTCATATGTTGATGCCGGTTATCATACTCCATTTTGTGAAAATATCCAAAGTTTTACAGATCTGCTTAATACTGGTCAACGCAATATTCTGGCTCCTGAAAGAAACGTTCCATCACCTGTAATATTTCCTAGTTATTCAGATGAGCAACAAGAGAGGAGTGAAGAAATTGTTGATGCTCCTGTTGTGCGTAGAGGACAACGTAGACGTAGACCACCTGCTTGTGGTACCGGTGGTCATTTGTATAACTGCAATTGTCATGAACAATAATAATATTTTTTTTTGTGTTATAGTAATTGATAATTAGTTATGCATGTGATTTTTTTTCCTTTCCGTATGATTTTTTTTTATTACACCACAATTATTTTAAATACTTTATTAAGTTGATTAAAACAAATATGAAGAAAAATGCTATTAGTGTAATAGATCAATGCATTTAACCAATATCAAATACATATCTTATTCAATGCATATATTATATGACACAATTATAAAAACGCATATGCTACCAACAAACATTTATTTGTTATACATTTTTCGTCAAACAATCAATTGTCCACGTTCATCTGATACTCCTGAAAAAAAAAACATATACAAATTAAAATATATTACAAGACATATTTTTAGGAACAAATTAAATTTTCAAAGTTTATACCTGTTAGTTCTTCGTTGTTGTCTCTCTCTCGCTATCGGCATGTCCATCTCGTTTCTTAGTCGAGTCGTTGTATCTCTACCTGCTCTTCTTCTTTCACGTCTAACTGGATTGTGTTGCAACTCAAAGGTAGGACGATCCCAATATCTTTCATCTGCAAGAGGTTCAAATCTTTTTTCATACGTTGCGAGGTACTCCGATATATTGTACCATGACTGCACAAGTGTCGTGGGATCTAACGAGTGCCATTTAGCGGTGCAAATAGCATGAGAACACGGGATGCCGAAAATTGTCCATTTACCACATGAACAATCTGTTGTTGATATTCTCACCACTTGCATGTGTTGGCCGCGACTTGGCCTTCCTCCGGTTGCAACCTGAGCAGTTTGTGATCGTACATCATATTTAACAACACGATGTTCACTAGATTTCTTTGCCCATTCCTCATACTTTCGCCGTGCATAATCCGACCACAATTGATTTTCTTGAACCATACGTTGACCTTTTGCCACACGTTCAATGAAGTATTGGACACATCTCAGAAGGGTCAAGTGTACTATTGCAGATATAGGCAGTCTACGAGCTCCCTTTAACACACTGTTTAAGCACTCGGACATGTTGGTCGTCATCACTCCACGACGCCAACCTCCGTCATGGGCCATACTCCATTTTTCCTTTGATATTCCATCCAAATATCTGTGTGCCAAAATATTTTTGTTCTTAATTGCCTCCATTGTTGCATCAAATTTACAAATTTGATGTTGACTACCTGCTTCCCAGCACAAATCTTTCAAATGCACATCTTTGAACCTGGAATTAAAATTTGAGCACACGTGCCGCAAACAAAAACGATGCACACCTTGTGGAGGTTTGAAATAGGGTAGATTTTCAACGGCTCGCACGATTCCCTTGTGCCTATCAGATATTAGACACACACCATTTTCGCCACATACAACATGTCGTCCAACATTTTCCAAAAACCACTTCCAGGAATCAGACGTTTCTTCATCGACAATTGCAAAAGCCAATGGTAGAACTTGATTGTTAGCATCGAGAGTGACAGCGATCAACATTTTGTGTTTGTACTTTGTGTACAAATGTGTACCGTCGACACTAATGATTTTTCGACAGTGTCGAAATCCATTAGTACACGGCTTGAATGCCCAAAAACAATAGTTCAATGTTTTTATTTCTTCATTGTTTCTGAGATGCTTCCAGTCGACAATTGTTCCAATATTGTATTTGCAAAGAGCACGCATATATTTTGGCAGTAATTGAACAGAGCTCTCCCAAGTTCCATAAACAATTTCCACTGCACGTTTCAGACTCCGCCACGCCTTCGTATACGAGATTTGATATCCATATTTATCTTTCACACTCTCTATTATATATTTAATCTCGTACGAAGGATCACATCGTACAATTCCCAATAGTGTATGTGCAACCATATCACTATTCAAGTTGTGATGATCTATGCCGACGTTGGTTGATATACATGTATGAGGCCCACCATATCTGGTTATTTTCCAATAACCTGTTTTCTCCTTGAAAGATGCGCGAAGACCCCAACGACATCTGACAGTGGAAGAATCATTTTTGCATTGAATTTTCCACAAAATGCGTGTGCTCTCAACAACAAGATATTCACGCCTAGAAACTCTGACCGAATAATCTTTCACAGATGCAATCAGATCTTTTTTATCCTTGAAAACCATGTTTACACATAGTTCTCCTCTCTCCTCATTATAGTATCTTGTCCGCATGTCATGAGGTACGCCAATAGAATCAGGAATCTCTTCTCCAAAATATGTATTAAAAAAAGATGGCATATCAGAAGTGGTAGAAAAGAAAGGAACATCTTGCCTCTGTAATTTCTGACGAGGTGGTGGACGAGATGATGTTCCCTCATCAGTATTTGCATGGATATTCACATGTACATCATCATTCACATCTTCAACATCGTCATCATCTTCTTCCTCAGACTCCCCGTATGACATCTCTGGCTCTGTATCGCTTATCTGGACATCTTCGTTTTCACTCCTAGGATCATCAACACGTGGCACAAAATTTTGAATTTCTGAATTCCAATTTGCTTCACCATAATTTTGTTCCCAAATACGTGTACTTTCCGGCCAACTTGCAGGATCAGGTTCTGATGTGCCGGCGATATATTGATCCCACGATCCACTTTCAGGATAAAGATACATGTTGTCCATTCCTTCGGTGACGTGTAAAATATCCGATTCTTGGTCGACATGACCAACGTGATGGTCAATTTGGTTTGCTTCCACGTACAAATGCAATATACGTATATTGGGAGATTGCATCATAAACTCTAAAGCGTTGTCATCGACAAGATTGACTTGAATTTCATGCCAAGATGAATTTTCCATAAAAGAATATTTCGTTGACAATTTGAGAGTAAAAGTAGTTGGATCAATCCTCAATATTTGATGCACAGCTTCAACCAACTCGGACAAAGTAATGGTACGTAGAACTCGCATCGGTCTAGTATAAGGAATACTATACACAATCGATCCACTATCCACAATAATATGACCACCAAAATATAAAAATATATCAATGTTTTCCATTCTCGATATATTTTTTTGAAATAAAAATGAAAAACGGATAAAAGGAAAGAGAAAATTTTAAAGAGTTTAATATTTGTATGAGTGATATCCGAATAACATTTATGAACATATATATATAGTAATACAATTACGCGTAGAATTATTCTTTACGCGTTAAATTAATTCTTTATGCGTTATAATTAATATTTAAAAATTTATTACGTGTTGAATACGCGTTATATAATATATTTAAAAATTTATTACGCGTATTTTACGCGTTTTATTTAATTAACATGCCGACGTGGCAGCAGCGTCCTCCGCCACGGGGCGCGGACGCTGCAGCCAACTAGGCAGCGTCCGCGCCCTGTGGCGGAGGACGCTGCCAACAAGGCAGCATCCTCTGCCACAAGGCGCGGATGCTGCTGCCAACTAGGCAGCGTCCGCGCCCTGTGGCGGAGGACGCTGCCAACAAGGCAGCATCCTCTGCCACGAGACGCGGACGCTGCCAAAAACGCAGCATCCGCGCCCCATGGCGGAGGATGATGCTTACGTGGAAATGAAAGTCCGCTGTCAGATTTAGAGTTTTACAGTATTTGTAAATTTTTTTTAATTTTACATTATTTTTGAAATTTATTATTTAATTTACATTAAAAATAAAAAAAACCCGAATTCTGAGCTGTGAAACTAAGAGCGATCGATATTTATAGCCAGCGAAGGATGAATGCCTCGCAATGTAGAAAACTAGAAATTATATTTTACTTTTACCAAAAATATCATAATAATATTAATTAATTAATTAATTCCCTTTTTTATTTCATTTTTTTCCGCATCGTTAAACAACTATATTAATACAAGCCAACTGTGACGCAATTAATGCAGGAAAAAAAAAAAAAAAAGCCCTCCAAAGATTCCTTAGTAAGGGTGTGCATGAATCATGCATGATTTATATTTTACACGATAAGTTATAAATAATTAAATATACATTTGAATTTAATTACATCTAATTTATTTATTTTTATTATCTTCTATTACCCTTTGGATGAAAATTTTTATAATGAGTGCAACTAAACGTATCCATACTAAAACAAAATATACTATATAATATGTAAATTACAACACATGGGCATTAATTAGAAGCTTCTCAGATCGATGGTGGTTTGATACTTTGATATTATCCGGAGAACAAAACAAATTCAAACTCATAAATCAAAAAACAAATTCAAACTCATTAAGACCATCCTCGGATGGCCACAAAAGGACAAGTTTCGACGACACCTAGGAAGATGGACAAATTATTTTGCATTTCCTACTTGTTTGTATTATATTATATGGTCTTTTTTTAAAAAAATAAAATAAAACTAATAATTGGTGGGCACTAATAAGTCTAACCGTTGTGGCATACTCCATAGTATTAAAATTGATGATTACTTGAATGAATTTGCAAAAACAAAGTACGTTGAATATAAAAAGAAGCGTATGCAATCAAGCTTCTTCTACTTAATTGGTTGTTTTCGATTTGCACTCTTCACTCTTGCCTACATGGACCATATATGACTGGCTACCCATCGATGCACAAACAATTACAAACCAATTATAGAGTTAATTGATTTTATTAAAAATAAAAAAAAAGGTATAGTTTTTTTCAATTATTAAAGAAATATATATATAGCTATTGCAATTTTCTATGGTAGTCGATCTAAAATTAATCCCTAATCCTCAATGAATTCAATTTCGTCGACTACGTGTCAACTTAATTAAGCATTTTAGTAAATTACTATAGAAATAATGGAATAAAACTTTTATAATAACAACTTGGAGGAAATTAGGTCAACGAAGATGGATGTTGCTTTAAAAATGGTGATTTTAGTTTTGGACAATAAACAGATTTATGGTTCAAATTTAATCACCACCGACTTGTATACAAAATACTAAGTATATTAGCACAAATTAATGAAAATTGCATTTTTTGTCATGTAATTTTAGTTCTTTCATTTTGAGTGTTGACGTGACATTACACACGTTAGTGTCATGTCATTGTTGCATTGTGTCCCAACAGCTTCAAATCAGAAAATGAACAGTACAAAACATATAAATATAAAACATACTAAAGTTAAAATTTGACAACATAAATAATCAAAATCACACAAATTCAAATACATATGACAAATAAAACAATTTTTCCTAATATTAATAAGTCTAAACTACTTGCCGTAAAAAAAATAAAAAATAAAAAAAGTCTAAACTACTATAAATTGGTTCTCACACGTACCTATATATAAGGGAGAAAAAATACGAGAGATTATTTGATGTTATCGTAAAAGTTGTATTAGCTAATCGAATCTATATAAAAATAATTATCGACAATTGAATTATCTTGAAAGCAGTACTCTCCTCATTACCTCGAACTCCAAAAATGTAGTATTCGGGAAAAGTTGAATTTCTAATTACTCCTTCGTAATACATAGCCAGATATTAATATGTTTGGTAAGATTATTATTAATTCATATATAATTTATTTTATTTAATTTTACGTTCTTCTTGTCATATTATTTATCATTTTATTAAGTATTTATTTTACATCAATCAAATCATTAATTATTTATCTTTAATCAATCAAATCATCGAATTTAAATTACTATATTACCCCTTATAAATAATATTATTCATAATTTATTTATTATTAAGAGGACAAAAAGGTAATTTTTTATTTTTCTATAAACTTAAATTAATCAAATCAAATAAACTATAATCTATCAATCAAATCAATTACTATACTCACTATCATTTCTTATTTATTTTTTTATTACATTACATTATTTATCTATATATTATTTATCCTGTCATAGCTACTAAACGGAGCCTTAAATTGATTAGAATGTACCATACAGATAGTCGAATGTGAAAGATTCCTAAATTTTCTTGTAAACGCGTTTATCAATGTACACATTATTAGAGAAATTGAGATCATCTTTGCCGATGAGGCTTTAACTCAATGACTAATATATGTTGAGGCTTTGATGCTAATTAATTGGTTCTCATGTTCGATTTTTGCTGGTTGCAAGTAGTTTTTCTAATTTATTTAAATAGATTTATAAGTTTCTTTGTTATTCTTTTGCTCGAGATAAACATGTCTCGAGTTCATGCTCAAATACGGACAATTACTTCATATTTTTGTAATATAGATCAACATTGCCCAAATAACAAATAAAAGGGATAAAATATTGGTTAATTTGTTATTGCTTTATTCCCCATAAAATATGGAGATCAAATGAATAAGTTGTTTCAGACTTAAATCAGATTGTATTTAATTAAATATATTGGTTGAATTTAAATTAAATAAATTTGGAAATAGCATGTACAGTTCCAAAATCAAATATGAAAACCACTATCGTAATAAATGATTTTGATCGATAAATATAACTTATTTAGCTAATTTAATTTATTTTAAATTTATAGAAACGTAAAAAAAATTAATTTCTGTTCTACAACTAGTAATGACATTCGGGAATTTAAAAATATTTATATACGCCTTATATATATATATATATATATATATATATATGTCGATTGTGACTAATTAATTGTTGCAAGGTAGCTTTTGTAGCCCTAATATGTTTTTACCTAATTGGTACATGACTAGAGATAATTTTGGAAAACATAGATGAGTAGATGACATAATCCTCAATTATTTTTCTTTTGATTCTGATTTTTATTTTTCGTGGTTATAAATTTTGCTTATTTTACACATTTCATTTCATTTGGTACGTATTTTTTTTCCTTTTTTTTTTGAAGGTTTACGTAGTTCATTTTTAATGATGTTCTACATTTATTTATTCCCATGTGTTTTATTTCTAAGTTTGTACAGTGCGAAGTTCAGGAGATTAATTATTGTAGCAAACTTATCTTTTTATAAACCTAAGTTCGGCTAAGATCACAATCACATTATCAATTTACTACAAATGGATTTTTATCCACAATACAAGCAATTTGGAATTTAATTGTTCTATCTCACACCATAGTGCGATGTGATCATGCATGTGATATTTGTCTAAGTAAGTATCATCCCAAAACTAATTTTATTCGTTTTAATTTATAAAATAACTCTTTATATATAAATCAAACAGCCGCAGTCATTTGCAGATTAAAATTAAAGTTTGTGCACGTCAAAAAAAAAAATTTAAAGTTTGTGCTTTTTTCAAGAAAACAAAATGATTGAGCGGCACGATGTCTAATTTGATACATAAAGATAATATAAAGAATGTGTTTCGACTTTCGTTCAGTACTAATTGGCTAAAATTTATGCAATAATTGAAGTTATATGTACATCTTTTTATTATTCAGATTTGTTGAATTCGATATTTTGGTGATAACAAACAACTCATTGTATAGGAATGTGCTACCAATCTTTTGTACTTCAGAAATCTACTACAACTCCTACCGCAACCGTCTAAACCCTTCAAGTTATCTACCGGAAGCTTGTCAACCGCCTTTGTCTCTCGATCGGTTGCAGTCACAAGCCTATCGACTGGTTATTCAAACCAGCAGAGGAGAAATCTCTCTACCGGAAGAAAGTCAACTGTTTATCAAGATATCTCAAGACAAATACTTGAGACAAGACGTTCTTTGCAAGATCTTTTATCAAAAGCAGAACCGGCGTATAAGAAGATCTGTTGACTCTTGCATCGAGACAACAGGTTGCACTAAAATGGCAAAAACGCAGAATGGCTACAGATAAAGCATTCGACCGTTTATACCAGTTTTGGACCCTGGAAGTTGTCTGCATTTAAAGAAGAGTACGATCTTCATGCAGAATCATCAATGCATTTATGAAGCATTAAATGTGCATTCAATGCAGCATCAGAACGTTCAAAATAAAGACGTTGATGATTGACCTATATAAAGGAAAGATTGCTCAAGACAAAATAAGAAGACAAGCAACACGAAAAATCTCAATCAACTCAATCACTTGAATACTATCAAAAGTCCTCATCTGATATACTAAAGCAATACTTGAGCACACTTACAAGATCATTCACTTGCTGCTCAAATAAACCCTCGCCTACAGTTTACATATCTGATCTTCAAGGATCATCCTAGGGTTTCCAAGCCTCTCGACCGCTCTGCAGTTTGAGAAGCTCAACCCGACTGTATTCATTATTGAAGAGACTTGAAGCTACTCTGAAAGCTTCCACCAGTCTGATAAGAACTGAGAATCTTATCTGTGTAAATCTAGGAGTTTCGGATTAGGCATTGGATAAGTCCTAAGTCTGAAGTGGGTGTATTGCAAGACGTTGTAATAACCAAAGTCTTCTAGTGAATTCCTTCCTAAGTGGAAGAAGGGGAGACGTAGAAGGATTAAGCCTTCGAACTTCCATAAATCGTGCCTCAGTCTTTACTGCATATTTATCTTACATATTGCTCATACATCGTGTTGTAACTTGCCTTTGCATCACTAAAACCTCTGAACTATTTCCGCACTATTTAAGTTGTTCAAACCGTTTTAGAAGTTGAGAAAACAGATTAAGTGAACTAAACTTCACTTGATCATTTTGAAAAGGAAGAAAATAAGTTTCAGAGTGTATTCACCCCCCCTCTACCCTCTGAACCGATCCCAACAAGTGGTATCAGAGCGGGTTCCTTTCTCAACTGCTGATCTAAAGTTTTAAAATCATGACTTCTTTCAACAAAATTCCTATGTTCTCTAAAGAAGATTATGATGACTGGAAAATTCGCATGCAGACACATCTTGCAGCACAGGACGATGACATGCTATATGTCATAACAGACGGTCCTATCAAAATCATGAAGGTCAACCCAGCTCTAACCGATGGTGCAGGACAAATGATTGAGAAACCAAGAGCTGAGTGGACTACTGAGGACAAAAAGAAGGCCAATCTTGATAATGTGGCCCGGGACATCCTATACAAAACTCTGGATAAGAACATGTTCAGTAAAATCAAGTCATGCTCCACAGCAAAGGAGATTTGGGAGAAGCTCACTCAGCTGTGTGAAGGAAATGACCAAACCAAGGAAAACAAGCTCACTATGGCCATTCAAAAATATGACAATGCCAAAATGAAGCCAGGGGAAACCATGGCCGAATTTGATGAACGGTTTAGTAGTATCATTTGTGACCTTATTGCTTTAGGAAAAACTTATACTAACCGTGAAATTGCTGTGAAGGTTATGAGAGCTTTGCCCAAAGAATGGGAGATCAAGACAGTGGCCATGAGGGAGTCAAAAGACTTAAGCAAGGTTGAACTGCATGATCTCTTTGCAGATCTCAAAGCCTACGAGTTCGAGCTCAACATGAGGACAGAAGATGAACCATCTACCTCTCAACCAACCAAGGCCTTAACCTCAACGGTGATGCGTCCACCAGTCGAGGAAGCTCCAAAGAGATCAGCTGAGCAAATCAGCAACGAAGCCATGACACTCTTTGTCAAGAAATTTGGTAGATTTATGCGTAAAAACAATTCTAAATTTAAAAATTATCATAAATCGGACCATACAGACGATGGTCCTACTTGTTTTAACTGTGGCAAGCCAGGCCACTTCATTGCAGATTGCACCAAGCCTAAGAGCAATGATCAGAAGCAAGTTTTCGAAAGAAGAAAGGGGAGGACAAGAGGATGTTTGGAAAAGGAAGAAACCAAAGGGTTCTAGTAGCAGACAAAAGCAAAAGCAAGTGGGCTGAGTCTGACTCTGACAACCCCAATACCGAAAGCTCTTCAGATGACAGTGATGATGAAAAGGTTGAATGTCTTATGGCTGACATCGAAGAAGAAGCTGAGGAGGTATTTGACTTTGGTTCACCTGAATTTACTCACAGTGATCTAGTTACTGCTTTACACGAAATGGCTAATGAATACAAAACATTATCCAAGGAATTCTAGGAGGTAAAGGCAGAAAGAGCTGACCTAAAAGATAAGTCAAGCGAGTCAAGCTGCATGCAGCGAAAAAAGCTTGATGGTCTTAAGGTCAAGCTAAGTCTGCTGGCTACTGAGAATGACACCTTGAAAAGAGTGTTCCAAGCAACTTTGACTGAGAACAAAAAACCACTTGAAACAATTAAGGCTTGGAATAAATCTTCGGTAACCATTGACAAGATTCAAGAAATCCAAAGACCGGCACATGACAAAACCGGTCTAGGGTTTGGAACAAATGAACAGTCTATGGAATCTTGTATTCAGTCAAGCCTGGACAAAGGCAATCTTAACAAAATAAGATTTGTCAGGTCCAACACGATATATGAACATGATGAGTGCAGCTTTGACAAAAATCAGAAAGCATCTAACGAACGAAATTCTAAGCATAGAGGGCTGGGATATGTGGATCCCCAGATCTCTAATCAAAGAGGAACTTGGATTAAACCAAAACCTAATGAAAGAAGAAAGGAAAACCAATCTAATTTCAAAAGGCCATGGAATGAGTCTAACTACTCTAAGAGAAGATGGTCAAAGGAGAAGCCTTACCAGTACTTTAATTGCAGGCCAGTTCAAAAGAGGTACAGGCTAACTGATAAAGATCAAAAAGGCAAGCAACACATAGCAACCTCACAAGCACACACATTTACTGCTTATCGACCGCACAGATTTCTGGACACGCACACGGGCAAACCTGTAAGGGTGTTCCAGGTGTGGGTCCCGAAAGGGCTAATCCGACCTGGACCCTACTAGATATGGGTACCAAAAGTTCCTCACTTTTTGCAGGTACTAAAAGTCCAAACGGGCGAGAAGACCATTTCTATCAAGGACACTACCTGGTACTTAGATAGTGGTTGCTCACGGCACATGACAGGTAATCCAGAACTTCTAACAGAAGTCGTGCTGTGCAAAGGACCAAAGATCAGCTTTGGAGACAACTCCAAAGGTAAAACTGTGGGTAAGGGTAAGATTATCCATGGTAACATCATTATTAAAGATGTGTTACTTGTTGACAAACTGTGCTATAATTTGATAAGTATTAGTCAACTATGTGACAATGATCATTCGGTCGAGTTTCACAAACACACTTGCATTATCAAAAATAACAAAGGTGAGACTCTTATGACCGGTGTAAGAGACCTAAACACCTACAAGGTAAACTGGTCTTGCTCACATACTTATTCAACTACTTGTCTTACTGCTCATCATGATAAACATTGGTTGTGGCATAAGCGGTTAAATCATCTAAATTTTAAGTCCATCTCTAACTTGAGGAAGCATGATTTGGTTTCTGGTCTGCCTGAAGGAGATTTTATAAAAGACAAAGTTTGTCCTGCTTGTCAACTAGGAAAGCAGGTGAGAGCAACCTTTAAAAATAAAGGGTGTATGTCTTCCTCCAAATGCTTAGATTTACTTCACATGGACCTATTTGGTCCATACCAGTAAGAAGCATAGGGGGAATGAGATATGCTCTTGTTGTTATAGATGACTTCTCTCGATTTACTTGGGTCATCTTTCTCTCTTCAAAAGATCAAACTGCACCTCACCTGATTAAGTTTTTTAAACGTTTGCAAAATGAACAATCCACTGTGATAGATAGAATCAGGAGTGATAGAGGGACTGAGTTTTTAAACACTGCTCTTATGACTTATCTAGATGATCAGGGAATCAAGCATGAGTTGTCAGCTGCTAGATCCCCACAGCAAAATGGGGTGGCTGAAAGAAGGAACCGTACTTTAAAAGAAGCAGCCAGAACTATGATTGCTGATTCAAATGTTTCTCAAAGGCTTTGGGCAGAAGCAGTTAATACAGCTTGCTACACTCAAAACAGATCTATGATTAATAAACGAGGACGTTCGTCAACCAATTGATGACAACCCTTTAGGGAATTATTTTAGGTGGAACAAAGATCATCCACCTGGGTTGGTTATAGGTGACCCTTCTGCTCCTCGAAAAACACGTGGTCAAATGATTAATGAATTCTTGCATGCAGCTTTCATATCTCAGGTAGAGCCCAAAAAGATAGATGAAGCTCTATCAGATGCCAGCTGGATTGAAGCTATGCAAGAAGAGTTGAATCAATTCACCCGCAACAATGTTTGACATCTAGTTCCTCGACCGGAAAATCAAAATGTGATTGGAACTAGATGGGTGTTTCGTAACAAGCTCGATGAACATGGCACTGTTGTGCGTAACAAAGCTCGACTTGTTGCCCAAGGATTCAGACAAGAAGAAGGCATAGACTTTGAGGAATCATTCGCACCAGTTGCAAGACTAGAAGCAATCCGCATCTTTCTTGCCTATGCAGCTTTCAAGGACTTTAAAGTTTATCAAATGGATGTCAAGTCTGCATTCCTCAATGGTCTACTTCAAGAAGAGGTGTACGTTGAACAACCACCAGGTTTTGTCAATCCTACTCATCCTCAATATATCTATAAACTTGACAAAGCCCTCTATGGATTAAAACAAGCACCGCGTGCATGGTACGATACATTACTAAAATTTTTACTAGAACATGATTTCCAAATTGGAACGGTCGATAAGACCTTGTTTAAATTTGTAAAAGGTGATCATGTGTTACTAGTACAATTATATGTTGATGACATTATATTTGGGTCAACTAACCCCAAGTTGTGCTCAAAGTTCTCTAAGATGATGCAGGAGAAATTTGAAATGAGCATGATGGGCGAGCTAAATTTCTTTCTTGGATTGCAAGTAAAGCAACTTGAAACTGGAATATTTATCAATCAATCCAAGTATGCCAAGGAATTGGTAAAGAAGTTTGGAATGGAACAGTGATCAACTGTATCTACCCCCATGAGTACATCAATCAAGCTTGATAAAGATGAAGGGGGAATCCCGGTCGAGGTAACAATGTATCGAGGCCTTATTGACTCATTGCTTTATTTGACTGCCAGTCGACCGGATATCATGTATTCAGTTTGTTTATGTGCTAGATTTCAAGCAGCACCTAAGCAATCTCATTTCATTGCCGCCAAACGAATAATTAAATATATTAAAGGAACTACTAATGTGGGTCTTTGGTATCCCAAAGATTCAAATCTTAATCTTATTGGCTATTCAGATGCAGATTATGCAGGTTGTAGAATTGATCGCAAAAGTACAAGTGGCACATGTCAATTCCTTGGAGATAGACTAATTTCGTGGTCAAGTAAGAAGCAGACATCAATTGCTACCTCGACCGCCAAAGCAGAATATCTCGCTGCTGGCAGCTGTTGTGCTCAAATACTCTGGATTCAACAACAGCTTAATGATTATGGAATCCGGTCGAGTGAAGCTCCAATCTACTGTGACAATACAAGTGCCATAGCCATCACTCACAATCCAGTGATGCACTCTAGGACAAAGCACATTGATGTCAGGCATCACTTTATCCGAGATCATGTCTTAAAGAAGGAAATCAGGCTAGAATACATCTCTACCGATCAGCAAGCAGCAGACATATTCACCAAGTCTTTACCGGACGCTAAGTTTTCATATTTTCGAAATACTCTTGGTTTAGTAGATCTAAGTTAGTTTGCATGTTTTTAGGGGGAATGATTGCCAGTATGACGTTAATAGCTTAGCTGTTACATTGACATAAATGTTGGCATATCATCCGCCTTTAGCTAGTCTCTGACAGGCTCCGTACTAGCAGCTTTGTGCTTTGAACCAAATGACATTAATTGGGCGCGGTGATTATACTCTTCAAAACTTTTTGAATTTCAAAAATCCTTTTCATGACGTCACCCTATGGCCCATAGGTTCCTATATATACTTCTTTACACTCGTATATCAACCTTTCACCGTCGCTAAAGCTTTCATATTGCATTAAAAGTTCTATCGTATTACTATCAAGCTTTTGTTTACTCTCTGCTCGAGTTCTTATCTACAGCTATCATGTCGATCCAAAAGACTTGCCTTGCAATCAACTTTGATTCCTTTATTGAGGCAAACAATGCAGGAATCACTGAGGTCTTCACCATGCTTGAAGCCTCTGGACTAAAGAAGTTTCTGGGAAGCAGCGCCATCTGCGATCTGCCTGTTTTGAAGGAGTTCTTTGCAACCGCTCAAATTGAGCATGGGACTGTCAAATGCTTGATCCGGACAGAGTCCTACTCATTCAATCAAAAGTTCTTCGCCAGCACATTTGATCTGCCCTCCAGGGGTTTGACAAAATGCGCGGATCTTCCCGATGGTAACTGCTCATACTGGTTAAAGGAGTTCTCAACCACTGATGCTCCGATCAAACTGCCGGCTCAGAAGACATCTCTTAAAGCTCCATTCCGGCTATTGACCAACATCGTGGCCAAGAATCTTCTTGCCAAGGCTGGATCATACGACAAGGTGACGATGGAGAAATTCCAATACATGGCTTGTATCGCCTCCAAAATCAACATCAACTGGTCAGACATATTGTTCACTACCTTATGTGAAATGATCAGGGGAAAAGGGCAATCCGAGGGATTTGCTCTGCAAATTTGCCACATCTTGAGCGTCCTTGGAGTAGACTTCTCCAAGACGGAGCCTCTGCATCCCACCAAATGGCTCAACAAGTCTACAATCTTCAAGTTTCTGAACAAGAAAGAGGTTGCGGTCGACACTCTGCCTTCAACCGCAAGTGTTATTGCTGTCACTCAACCGCTTTCAACAGTTCCGGTAGCGGCCAAACCAGCCCATACCAAGAAATCTGCCAAGCGTCAACTTATCATAGAGTCTGACTCTGAAGACGAATCACGTGAGAACGTTCCACTGATTCAAGCCTTCAGCAAGTCATCTCCTTCTGTCTCCAAAGCAGCTGTGTCATCCACGCCTGCAGGCGAGAAGAAGAGGCAGCACAAGAAGTTAAAGTCTCTTTCTGGACTTGCTCCTACCGTTCCAACACCAATTCTGCCAACGGTTGAGACTACTACCACTGCTGCTACTACTGCTCCACGTCCTACCAAGGGTGTGATAATCAGGGAAGGTGCCTCATCAACTCCAAAGGTCACTCTCGCTGATCCCAAGGACAAAGGGAAAGGTGTGATGATCTACTCACCTAAGGCTCAACCAGCAGCTACTGTAGAGTTCAACTTGATCATCTCTCACGTTCTCCGCACTGTCAAGCGTCACCTACAACGCTTTGACAGATGGCATCATTCTCGTACTCACCTGACGTTTGCTCAAATATTTCCTAAGTGGAAAGCTCTGAATGTTATTGAGCAAAAGATGCTTCTTTTTGCTGACACTAAAGACATCGTGGAGGCTCTGGGAAGAAAACAGTTCATCGACTTGAAGCTTCGAGGAAGCCTGTTATCTCTGTTGATTAATGAGCGTGTCAAGAACTTTAAATCCAAGAGTCCTACCGCCGCCAATGACTTTGTGATTCTGACTGGACTACAGAATAGTCTACGTCAAATCACTCAACTACTTCAGCACTTCCAAGCTCTTAACAACGTAAAAACGGCAGCTTCAGCAGCTTGTTTACAGGCTTATGGACTGGAAGCACAGGTGATGATGAAAACTTTTCTTACCCAAGATCAGGGTGAAGAAGACGTCTCTGCTCTTACTCTTTCAGATGGGATTCTGACCGGTCTCATCACTGCTGACCTGTTTCAATCATCCGCTCTAGGATCGATTGTGGGAGCATCTTCATCGATCGACCCCGCCTCAACCGCAGTCCAAGCAGTAATTCAACCGGAAGCAGCTGTGCCTGCTCACTCATCTCCAGCGACGACCGCTCACACCTCTCCCAGTCGTCCACAAGATTCTTTCGAAGTGATTGAAAAAGAGATTCCTGTCACCTCTGTGACAGAAGCTCCTTGCAGCAGTGAAGCAGTAGTGCCCCCAACAGAGATACCAAGCACTATTGTATCACTTGCACCTTCAGAACAGCCAATGACTGATGCTGACCCAGCACTTCAACCGTCTCTATCTACTGAAAAGTTTGTGGAAGATCTCCTAATGGATGAACCGAGTGCTGATCCTGCTACTCCACCAACCATCTTGGCTGCAGTCGAGACTCCTACATCTCCAACTGTACCACTATTGAAAGGTCCATCAGCTAGCTCACCAGCCAGATCACCAGCACCACATCATCTTGAGTCTGGCCCGGTTTCACCAAGGAATGACACACAGAGTCAAATGCTTCCTACTGATGACTCATTAATTGAAGCCATGGCCGCAGCTCTGGATCACACTTTGATAAATAGGCTTCATGAGCTCATTCAAACAGTTCGATCCTTCTCACAAGACATCACAAACTCATCCTTATCAGTTGACAATTCACGCCAGACGATGATTCGGCATTTTGAGACCGTGTCTCGAGACCTTGCTCACCTGTCCAAAGAGATCACTGCCCATCATCGCACTCAAATCAATACGCTCTCTACCGTCTCCGAACAAGTTGTCAGATCCGAAAACCGCCTTCATAGGCAGTTGAATGATCGGATGGACACTATGCAAGCTACTCTACTTGCTCAACTAGATGCAAAAATTGATACTATGCAAACCTGCCTTGGCACTCAACTCACTGAGATCATCCTTCGACTCAACCAAGGTGATGCCAAAAAGGGGGAAGAAGAGCAACGAAGAGCAGCAGAGGCAAGAAGACGTGAGGAAGAAGCCGACAGAAGAAAAAGAGAAGGCGATAGGTCAGGAGGAGCCAGTTGGTTCAAAAGATGAACAACTTATCTCTTCTTTACTTATCGCAGCTGCATCTCCTTTTTGTTTTTCTTTAGTAGGTGTAATAAGAATGCTTATTGTAATTAATGAAATTCATTCTCTCAATGAAGTTCATTGTAATGCTTTCATATTGTCCTTGGAGCACTTAAGTTTTGTCATCACCAAAAAGGGGGAAATTGTTGAATCCGACATTTTGGTGATAACAAACAACAACTCATTGTATAGGAATGTGCTACCAATCTTTTGTACTTCAGAAATCTACTACAACTCCTACCGCAACCGTCTAAACCCTTCAAGTTATCTACCGGAAGCTTGTCAACCGCCTTTGTCTCTCGACCGGTTGCAGTCACAAGCCTATCGACTGGTTATTCAAACCAGCAGAGGAGAAATCTCTCTATCGGAAGAAAGTCAACTGTTTATCAAGATATCTCAAGATAAATACTTGAGACAAAACGTTCTTTGCAAGATCTTTTATCAAAAGCAGAACCGGCGTATCAGAAGATCTGTTGACTCTTGCATCGAGACAACAGGTTGCACTAAAATGGCAAAAACGCAGAATGGCTACAGATAAAGCATTCGACCGTTTATACCAGTTTTGGACCCTGGAAGTTGTCTGCATTTAAAGAAGAGTACGATCTTCATGCAGAATCATCAATGCATTTATGAAGCATTAAATGTGCATTCAATGCAGCATCAAAACGTTCAAAATAAAGACGTTGATGATTGACCTATATAAAGGGAAGATTGCTCAAGACAAAATAAGAAGACAAGCAACACGAAAAATCTCAATCAACTCAATCACTTGAATACTATCAGAAGTCCTCATCTGATATACTAAAGCAATACTTGAGCACACTTACAAGATCATTCACTTGCTGCTCAAATAAACCCTCGCCTACAGTTTACATATCTGATCTTCAAGGATCATCCTAGGGTTTCCAAGCCTCTCGACCGCTCTGCAGTTTGAGAAGCTCAACCGGACTGTATTCATGATTGAAGAGACTTGAAGCTACTCTGAAAGCTTCCACCAGTCTGATAAGAACTGAGAATCTTATCTGTGTAAATCTAGGAGTTTCGGATTAGGCATTGGATAAGTCCTAAGTCTGAAGTGGGTGTATTGCAAGACGTTGTAATAACCAAAGTCTTCTAGTGAATTCCTTCCTAAGTGGAAGAAGGGGAGACGTAGAAGGATTAAGCCTTCGAACTTCCATAAATCGTGCCTCAGTCTTTACTGCATATTTATCTTACATATTGCTCATACATCGTGTTGTAACTTGCCTTTGCATCACTAAAACCTCTGAACTATTTCCGCACTATTTAAGTTGTTCAAACCGTTTTAGAAGTTGAAAAAACAGATTAAGTGAACTAAACTTCACTTGATCATTTTGAAAAGGAAGAAAATAAGTTTCAGAGTGTATTCACCCCCCTCTACCCTCTGAACCGATCCCAACAAGATCTTTCGAGTTTTTTTTTTTTTTTTAAAGTGCTGTATCTTTCAAGTTATATCATCCTCATTTTGTATCTTTATCTTTATCTTTTTTTTTTTTTTTTTGAGCACATCTTTATCTATTTGTACCTACCTAATACCTAAAAAACAAAATATATCCTCCATATCGTATAATACATGTTCATTGCTTTTAGATAGATCCATATATATGACATTGTTTGGTGTGAAAGATAAAACATATATTGATTAATCATCCTTGTTGGTTTTTTCTATGTTTGGCTTAAGTTCTTCCAAGGATTAGTGTCATTTACTATTGTCTAATCCAAGTATATTGATTTAAAATCCTTATATTATTAATCCCTCATCATCCAATCCATATGGATATATCATAAATGTTCGATTCATGTTTTATTTTATTTTTTCCAATTCCAAGCGAGAGTAGACGTACGAGAGTGAGATGAATTAACAGAAAATGTAGGAACAAATATATATCTAGAAATCAAACATGTAAATTTTACGTAATGACTCAAATTATTCAAGAATACATAAAATTACGCATTGAATTTCTGGTAGTAAGTAGATCTAATAATAATAATAATAATAATAATAAAAAACAAACAGTGTTTGTGATTGTTGCTGAAGAAATAAAACAAAAGATATGCTGAACTTGAAACGTTACAGATATATATATGGATCTTTACTTCGTTTGTGTTTGTTTCTCAGGTGGCACGAACATGTTATCATGAGAGAACAATGTCTCGAAAACATTTTGACGAGAGGGACACAGTCATAAGAGAACAATGAAAAGGTATATAGTTCGCGTGATCCTTAAAAAATTAATTGACACAATGAGACATGCAAGTAAAAGCGCAACCCCATAAAGATAGAAGAAGTATACATTATGCTTAGAATTATATATGTACACTGAGAGGACAAAATCCACGTACCAGTATGACCAACCATTCATAAACAATGATTATAATGGAAAATCACAACAAAGAAAATGAGTGGTTTCAATCAAATAAATGTTTTATATATACTCACATTTTGTATTCATTATCTCAAATCAATATACTCAAATTTTGCATGCATGCACCCTATAGCTATACAGTTCAACATATGTATGAAAGTGATTGCATGTATTAGCTTTTTTTTTTTTTTTTTTTTTTCTGGAAATGCTTATCACCATTCACCATGTTGAATGAACACAGCCACACAGGCGTGAGGTCTGAATTATTAAATTTATATGCCAAAATCTGAGACAAAATTAAAGACCGTAAAAAAAAAATCACGCACGTTCCTTCTCATGAGGGTCAAGCAGCTGGTATAGATTCAATTATTCAAAGTCAGTAGCTTCAACCCATTACCACTGCTATTACAGTCAAATCCATCGAATTTGATCGAGCGGCTCCCTGCGTCGATTCTCCGATGAAACACGGCCGCGTCACCATCCGGCTACCTCTTCAAGATTCGCCTTTCAGGTACGTAAACATGTGTTTGTTTAATTTCTTATCTCTTTTGATTCTTTCCGCGTATGGGACAATGGAAACCAGGCCCAAGATCATGAGATCTTGGATTAGACTTCAAAAATTAAGCCCATGTGTTTCCGAGTTCTAATGTGCCCTAAACATATGGGCTTAGCTTTTGTTTCAAAAGCTAAGCCCATAGACTCCTTCGAAAAATATGGGCTTTATTTTTGAAATCACAATTGTTTGCATTATATATACTAGCCAACGACGCACACACATTGCATATATAAAATTATATTTTTTAAATTGAAATATATATTATTTTTTAAAATCTTAATATCATTAAATTTTTTAAACAATCATGCACTCTTTAAAGAGCAAATACCATGAACTATAAAAAATATTGAAAGTATGTTAGTGGGTATGCACGTATCTGTGAATTTAGAATTGGACATGTGAAATTTTAATACTAATTTAGGTATGTGTATTAAATATTTTTATTTTTTTTTAGTTAGCAATGCACGTAAATATAATTTTGAAATAAGGGCAATTTTATGAGAACACTTAAAAATACCAAAAGTAGTTAGTATAACATGGTCTTGTTTATTAAAAGTAATATGTATATATATATATATATATATATATATATATATATATATATATATATAATAGAATGTTTTATCTTTTTACTTTCCTAACCCTTTCAAAAAATACATATAATAATTTTCAAATAAAGCGATTGTTTTGGGTCTAAAAATATCACAATCAATTTTTTTGTATTAATTTAATGAAAATGATGTTCCATTTAATATTTTCCACTCCTTTAATAATAATAATAATAATAATAATAATAATAATAATAATAATAATAATAATAATAATAGTAGTAGTAGTTTTCGAATAAAGGGATCGGTTGATTTAAGTCCCAAATATGAAATTGGTCAAAATTTATAGACTCACCCAAGTCAGTAATTAGAAATCTTAAATTTGTAAGATTATTATGATGAGATATAATATCACCGGTGGGCAAGAAAATAACAACGAATTAAATGACTAAGCAAATGATTTTATGTTTAGAAAAACAAGTTAGCTAAAATATTTAAATATTAAAAATAAATTACATCACATACATTTTACATAAAATGGATATATATATAATAATAATAATTAAATCATTATAAAATATAATTGAAAGATAGTTATTTTATTTTATATCTCAATATTATTAGATCACGTAAATTCTCTTATTTTAACAAAAAATGATATTATGAATTGATGATCCAGAAAATAAAATTTAACGGTGAAATTAATATTGTGCGAGCTATAGCATCCTTAAAAAAATATGATTTTGTTGAAAATATATATTATTATTATTATGTTGAATATTGAATGTTGAATATTGAGTTGTAAAATGTGAAAAATTAGTGTGTGATGATGTAGATGATGATGTATTAATTTTTGGACTAATCTCAAATGTGGATCTATAAATAGGTCTTCATTTGTGATGAAAAACACAATTGAGTTGAGAGAAAAATATTGTGAAGTGTAGAGTTTGATATATTTTGAGTTTTAGAGTTTTTACTTTTTACCATAAATTTTTATTTTTTACAACACGTTATCAGCACGATCGCTCGAAGGTTTTCTATAATTTCCGACGCTCCAAAACACAAAGAGAAGACAAAAATATTCAACAAGTAAGAATATTTATTTTATTGTTTATATATTTTTATCGTGTATATATTAATATATAATTTCATGTTATTATATAAGAGGTTGTCTATGACACTGACCTTATAATAACGTGATATGATATATATTTATTATGTATATATACTAACTATATTAATATATAATTTCATGTTATTATATAAGAGGTTGTCTATGGCACTGACCTTATAATAACGTGATATGATATATATTTATTATGTATATAAACTAACTAAATTAATATATAATTTCATGTTATTATATAAGAGGTTGTCTATGACACTGACCTTATAATAACGTGATATGATATATATTTATTATGTATATATACTAACTATATTAATATATAATTTCATGTTATTATATAAAAGGTTGTCTATGACACTGACCTTATAATAACGTGATATGATATATATTATTGTGTATTTATACAATATTCGTATAATCTCATATTATTATATAAAATGATGTCTATGACACCAAACTTATAATAATGTGATATGATATACATAATTATTTGATTATGATTATCATTATATGCATCACATGATTATCACATTTTTTATTCAACACATACTCGATTTTTTTTCTTTCTCCCAACGGTCACAAGCGGTAATAAACGGCTAGTTTTTGTCCTATAAATATGATCACTCAAAATCATTTTCAATCACACCAAATTCATTCTTTCTCACAAAATAATTTCTCCTCGATTTTTCGAAGAAGAAGATGATGGCGTTTCTAAGGCTATTTTCATATCGATTATGATTATCATGCTCACGAGTCTTTTATTTATCGGTGATTATCCACCACACACTTTTTATTTATTTGTACATGCACTTGTACTCATTGTGTTGGGATCGGTTCAGAGGGTAGAGGGGGGGTGAATACACTCTGAAACTTTTCTTCTTCTTTCTTTAAAATGATCAAGTGAGGTTTAGTTCACTTAATCTGTTTTCTCAACTTCTAAAACGGTTTGAACAACTTAAATAGTGCGGAAATAGTTCAGAGGTTTTAGTGATGCACAGTTTATAATGCAATGTATGAGCAGAATGTAAGATAAATATCAGTAAAGACTAAGGCACGATTTATGGAAGTTCGAAGGCTTAATCCTTCTACGTCTCCCCTTCTTCCACTTAGGAAGGAATTCACTAGAAGACTTTGGTTATTACAACGTCTTGTAATACACCCACTTCAGACTTAGGACTTATCCAATGCCTAATCCGAAACTCCTAGATTTACACAGATAAGATTCTCAGTTCTTATCAGACTGGTGGAAGCTTTCAGAGTAGCTTCAATTCTCTTCAACAATGAGTATAGTTGAGTTGAGCTTCTCAAACTGCAGAGCGGTCGAGAGGCTTGAAAACCCTAGGATGATCCTTGATGATCAGATACGTGAACTGTAAGCGAGGGTTTATTTGAGCAGCAAAATGAATGATCCTGTAAGTGTGCTCAAGTATATCAGATGAGGACTTCTGATATTGCTCAAGTGATTGAAATTTTTCTGAGTTGCTTGTCTCTCTTCGTTGTCTCGTATCACTTGTTGTTGTTTTTTTCTTTTTGAGCAATCTTCCCTTTATATAGGTCAATCATCAACGTCTTTATTTTGAACGTTCTGATGCTGCATTGAATGCACATTTAATGCTCATAAATGCATTGATGATTCTGCATGAGGATCGTACACTGCAGACAACTTCCAGGGTCCAAAACTGGAATAAACGGTCGAATGCTTTATCTGCAGTCATTCTGTGTTTTTGCCATTTTGGTACAACCTGTTGTCTTGATTTGCAGGAGTCAACAAATTTTCTGAAACGCCGGCTCTGCTTTTAATAAAAGATTCTGCAAAGAACATCTTGTCACAGGTACTTGTCTCGAGATATCTAGATAGGCAGTTGGCATTCTACCGGTAGAGATATTTGTCCTCTGCTGGTTTGAATAACCAGTCGATAAGCTTGTGACTTCAACCGGTCGAGAGACAAAGGCGGTTGACAAGCTTCCGGTAGATAGATTTATCCTCTGCTGGTTTGAATAACCAGTCGATAAGCTTGTGACTTCAACTGGTCGAGAGACAAAGGCGGTTGACAAGCTTCCGGTAGATAGATTTATCCTCTGCTGGTTTTGATAGTCAGTCGATAGGCTTGTGACTTCAGCCGGTCGAGAGCAAAGGCGGTTGACAAGCTTCCGGTAGAAGTTGTAGTAGATTCCTGAAATACAATGGTTGGCAGCACATTCCTATACAATGAGTTGTTGTTTGTTATCACCAAAATATCGGATTCAACAATTTCCCCCTTTTTGGTGATGACAAAACTTAAGTGCTCCAAGAACAATATGAAAGCATTAAAATGAACTTCATTGAGAGAATGAATTTCATTAAGTACAATAAGCATTTTTATTACACCTACAGAACAAAATAAGATCCATCTGCGATAAGTAAAGAAGAGATAAGTTGTTCATCTTTTGAACCAACTGGCTCCTCCTGACCTATCGCCTTCTCTTCTTCTTCTGTCGGCTTCTTCTTTTCTTCTGGACTCTTCTTCACGTCTTCTTGCCTCTGCTGCTCTACGTTGCTCTTCTTTCCCCTTTTTGGCATCACCTTGGTTGAGTCGAAGGATGACCTCAGTGAGTTGAGTGCCAAGGCAGGCTTGCATAGTGTCTATTTTTGCGTCGATTTGAGCAAGTAGAGTGACTTGCATAGTGTCCATCCGATCATTCAACTGCTTATGAAGGCGGTTTTCGGATCGGATAACTTGTTCGGAGACGGTAGAGAGCGTGTTGATTTGAGTGCGATGATGATTAGTGATCTCTGTGGACAGACGAGCAAGGTCTCGAGACACGGTCTCGAAATGCCGAATCATCGTCTGGCGTGAATTATCGACCGATAAGGATGAGTTTGTTATGTCTTGAGAGAAGGACCTAACCGTTTGCATTAGCTCATGAAGCCGATTTATCAAGGTATGATCTAGAGCTGCGGCCATGGCTTCAATTAAAGAATCATCAGTCTGAAGCATTTGCCCTTCTGGGTCATTTCTTGGTGAAACCGGGCTAGACTCACGATGATGTGGTGCGGGTGAACTGGCTGGAGAGCTACCCGATGGACCTTCCAATAATGGTACAGTTGGAGATGTAGTAGTTTCGACTGCAGCCAATATGGTTGGTGGAGTACCAGGATCAGCACTTGGTTTATCCATGATGAGATCTTCCATAAACTTTTCAGTAGATGGAGACGGTTGAAGTGCTGGATCAGCATCAGTCACTTGCTGTTCTGGAGATGCAGGTGATACAATAGTGCTTGATATCTCCGTTGGGGGCACTGTTGCTTCACTACTGCAAGGAGCCTCTGTCACAGAGGTGACAGGTATCTCTTGTGCAACCACTTCCAAAACATCTTGTGAATGACCGGGAGAAGTGTGAGCGGTCGTCACTGGAGAGGAGTGAGCAATCACAACTGCTTCCGGTTGAGTAACTGCTTGGACTGCGGTTGAGGAGGGGTCGACCGATGAAGATGCTGCCACACTCGATCTTAGAGCAGATGATTGAAAGAGGTCAGCAGTGATGAGATCGGTCAGAATCCCATCTGAAGAAGGGAGAGCATAGACGTCTTCTTCACCCTGATCTTGAGTGAGAAAGGTTTTCATCATCACTTGTGCTTCCAGCACATAAGCTTGTAAACAGGCTGCTGAAGCTGGTGTTTTGACATTGTTGAGAGCTTGGAAGTGCTGAAGTAGTTGAGTGATTTGACGTAGACTATCCTGTAGTCCAGTCAGAATCACAAAGTCATCGGCAGCGGTAGGACTCTTGGATTTGAAATTCTTGACACGCTCATTAATTAGCAGAGATAGCAGGCTTCCTCGAAGCTTCAAGTCTATGAGATGTCTTCTTCCCAGAGCCTCCACGATGTCTTCATTATCAGCAAATAGAAGCATCTTCTGCTCAATGACGTTTAGAGATTTCCATTTAGGAAATATTTGAGCGAGTGTCAAGTGAGTGCGGGAGTGATGCCATCTGTCAAAACGTTGTAGATGACGCTTGACAGTATGGAGCACGTGAGAGATGATCATATTGAGTTCTATCGTAGCTGCTGGTTGAGCCTTGGGTGTGTAGATCATCACACCTTTCCCTTTGTCTTTGGGATCAGCTAGAGTGACCTCAGGAGCTGATGAGGCACCTTCCCGGATTATCACACCCTTTGTAGGACGAGGAGCAGTAGAAGCAACAACGGTAGTAGTCTCGACCGTTGGCAGGGTAAGAGCAAGTCCAGAAAGAGACTTTAGCTTCTTGTGCTGCCTCTTATTCTCGCCTGCAGGCGTGGATGACACAGCTGCTTTGGAGACCGAAGGGGATGACTTGCTGAAAGCTTGAATCAGTGGAACATTCTCACGTGATTCATCTTCAGAGTCAGATTCGATGATCAGTTGACGCTTGGCAGACTTTTTGGTATGGACTGGTTTGGCCACGACCGGAACCGTTGAAAGCGGTTGAGGGATAGCAATAACCTTTGCGGTTGAGGGCAAGGTGTCGACCGCAGTCTCTTTCTTGTTCAGGAATTTGAGAATCGTAGACTTGTTGAGCCATTTGGTGGGATGCAGAGGCTCAGTCTTGGAAAAGTCCACTCCAAGGACGCCCAAGATGTGGCAAATTTGCAAAGCAAATCCCTCGGATTGCCCTTTGCCCCTGATCATTTCACATAGAATATTGAACAGAATGTCTGACCAGTTTATGTTGATCTTGGAGGCAATACACGCCATGTATTGAAATTTTTCCAGCGTCACTTTGTCGTAAGAACCAGCCTTAGCCAGAAGATTCTTGGCCACGATGTTGGTCAAGAGCCTGAATGGAGCTTTGAGAGATGTCTTCTGGGCCGGCAGTTTGATTGGAGCATCGGTAGTTGAGAACTCCTTCAACCAGTAAGAGCAGTTACCGTCTGGAAGATCTGTGCATTTTTTCAAACCCCTGGAGGGCAGATCAAATGTGCTGGCGAAGAACTTCTGATTGAAGGAGTAGGCCTCTGTCTTGATCAAGCATTTGATAGTCCCATGCTCGATTTGAGCGGTTGCGAAGAACTCCTTCAAAATAGGCAAATCGCAGATGGCGCTGCATTCCAGAAATTTCTTCAGTCCAGAGGCTTCAAGCATGGTGAAGACCTCAGTTATTCCTGCGTTGTTTGCCTTAACAACGGAATCAAAGTTGATGGCGAGGCAAGTCTTCTGGATCGACATGATATCTGTAGATAAGAACTCGAGCAAAGAGTAAGCAAAAGCTTGAGAGTAATTCGATGGAGCGTTTAATACAATATGAAAGCTTTAGCAAAGGTGAAAGATTGATATACGAGTGTAAAGAAGTATATATAGGAACCTATGGGCCATAGGGTGACATCATGAAAAGTATTTTTGAAATTCAAAAAGTTTTGAAGAGCATAATCACGGCGCCCAATTAATGTCATTTGGTTCAAAGCACCAAGCTGCTAGTACGAAGCCTGTCAGAGACTAGTTAAAGGCGGATGATATGCCAATATTTATGGCAACGTAACAGCTAATCTATTAAAGTCATATTGACAATCATTCCCCCTAAACACATGCATACTAACTTAAATCTACTAAGCCAAGAATATTTCGAAAATATGAAAACTTAGCGTCCGGTAGAGGCTTGGTGAATATGTCTGCTGCTTGCTGATCGGTAGAGATGTATTCCAGCTTGATTTCCTTCTTTAAGACATGATCTCGGATAAAGTGATGCCTGACATCAATGTGCTTTGTCCTAGAGTGCATCACTGGATTGTGAGTGATGGCTATGGCACTTGTATTGTCACAGTAGATTGGAGCTTCACTCGACCGAATCCCATAATCATTAAGCTGCTGTTGAATCCAGAGTATTTGAGCACAACAGCTGCCAGCAGCAAGGTATTCTGCTTCGGCGGTCGAGGTAGCAATTGATGTCTGCTTCTTACTTGACAACGAAATTAGTCTATCTCCAAGGAATTGACATGTGCCACTTGTACTTTTGCGATCAATTCTACAACCTGCATAATCTGCATCTGAATAGCCAATAAGATTGAGATTTGAATCTTTGGGATACCAAAGGCCCACATTAGTAGTTCCTTTAATATATTTAAGTATTCGTTTGGTAGCAATGAAATGAGATTGCTTAGGTGCAGCTTGAAATCTAGCACATAAACAAACTGAATGCATGATATCCGGTCGACTGGCAGTCAAATAGAGCAGTGAACCAATAAGGCCTCGATACATGGTTACCTCGACCGGAATTCCCCCTTCATCTTTATCAAGCTTAATTGATGTACTCATGGGGGTAGATACAGTTGAGCATTGTTCCATTCCAAACTTCTTTACCAATTCCTTGGCATACTTGGATTGATTGATGAATATTCCAGTTTCAAGTTGCTTCACTTGAAGTCCAAGAAAGAAGTTTAGCTCGCCCATCATGCTCATTTCAAATTTCTCCTTCATCAGTTTAGAGAACTTTGAGCACAACTTGGGGTTAGTTGACCCAAATATAATGTCATCAACATAAATTTGTACTAGTAACACATGATCACCTTTTACAAATTTAAACAGGGTCTTATCGACCGTTCCAATTTGGAAATCATGTTCCAGTAAAAATTTTAGTAATGTGTCATACCAAGCACGCGGTGCTTGTTTTAATCCATAGAGAGCTTTGTCAAGTTTATAGATATATTGAGGATGAGTAGGATTGACAAAACCTGGTGGTTGTTCAACGTACACCTCTTCTTGAAGTAGACCATTGAGGAATGCAGACTTCACATCCATTTGATAAGCTTTAAAATTCTTGAAGGCTGCATAAGCAAGAAAGATGCGGATTGCTTCTAGTCTTGCAACTGGCGCGAAGGATTCCTCAAAGTCTATGCCTTCTTCTTGTCTGAATCCTTGAGCAACAAGTCGAGCTTTGTTACGCACAACAGTGCCATGTTCATCGAGCTTGTTACGAAACACTCATCTAGTTCCAATCACATTTTGATTTTTCGGTCGAGGAACTAGATGCCAAACATTGTTGCGGGTGAATTGATTCAACTCTTCTTGCATAGATTCAATCCAGCTGGCATCTGATAGAGCTTCATCTATTTTCTTGGGCTCTACCTGAGATATGAAAGCTGCATGCAAGAATTCATTAATCATTTGACCACGTGTTTTTCGAGGAGCAGAAGGGTCACCTATGACCAACCCAGGTGGATGATCTTTGTTCCACCTAAAATAATTTCCTAAAGGGTTGTCATCAATTGGTTGATGAACGTCCTCGTTTACTGGATCATCATTGGCTGGAGGATTGTTATCAACCGGTGGATCCACTTCTGGCCTTGTTTGATCACACCCGGTAGAGGGAACTGGATCATCCTTCTTTGGAGGATATAGATCACTGTCACTCTCTTCCTGTAGATTTGTGTTTTCCAGTCTATGACTCAGATCATTTATGCTCCCTTGAGTTTGTTCTGTACAAAGAGTAGATTCATCAAAAATAACATGAATGGTTTCCTCGACCGTTAGTGATCTTTGATTGAACACTCGATAAGCTCTGCTAACGGCTGAGTAACCAATAAAAGTTCCTTCGTCTGCTTTGGCATCGAAGGCTGTCAAATGGTTTTTGCCATTGTTGTGGATAAAGCATTTGCACCCAAAAATTTTGAAGTATGAAATATCAGGTTTTGTGCCATTCCAGATCTCATATGGAGTTTTGTTAAATCGTTTATTAATCATAGATCTGTTTTGAGTATAGCAAGCTGTGTTAACTGCTTCTGCCCAAAGCCTTTGAGAAACATTTGAATCAGCAATCATAGTTCTGGCTGCTTCTTTTAAAGTACGGTTCCTTCTTTCAGCCACCCCATTTTGCTGTGGGGATCTAGCAGCTGACAACTCATGCTTGATTCCCTGATCATCTAGATAAGTCATAAGAGTGGTGTTTAAAAATTCAGTCCCTCTATCACTCCTGATTCTATCTATCACAGTAGATTGTTCATTTTGCAAGCGTTTAAAAAGCTTAATCAGGTGAGGTGCAGTTTGATCTTTTGAAGAGAGAAAGATGACCCAAGTAAATCTAGAAAAGTCATCAATAACAACAAGAGCATATCTCATTCCCCCTATGCTTCTTACTGGTATAGGACCAAATAGGTCCATGTGAAGTAAGTCTAAACATTTGGAAGAGGACATACACCCTTTATTTTTAAAGGTTGCTCTCACCTGCTTTCCTAGTTGACAAGCAGGACAAACTTTGTCTTTTATAAAATCTCCTTTGGGCAGACCAGAAACCAAATCATGCTTCCTCAAGTTAAAAATGGACTTAAAATTTAGATGATTTAACCGCTTATGCCACAACCAATGTTTATCATGATGAGCAGTAAGACAAGTAGGTGAAGAAATATGTGAGCAAGACCAGTTTACCTTGTAGGTGTTTAGGTCTCGTACACCGGTCATAAGAGTCTCACCTTTGTCATTTTTTATGTGGCAAGTGTGTTTGTGAAACTCGACCGAATGATCATTGTCACATAGTTGACTAATACTTATCAAATTATAGCATAGTTTGTCAACAAGTAACACATCTTTAATAATGATGTTACCATGGATAATCTTACCCTTACCCACGGTTTTACCTTTGGAGTTGTCTCCAAAGCTGATCTTTGGTCCTTTGCACAACACCACTTCTGTTAGAAGTTCTGGATTCCCTGTCATGTGTCGTGAGCAACCGCTATCTAAATACCAGGTAGTGTCCTTGATAGAAGTGGTTTTCTCGTCCGTTTGGACTTTTAGTACCTGCAAAGAGTGAAGATCTTTTGGTACCCATATCTAGTAGGGTCCAGGTCGGATTAGCCCTTTCGGGACCCACACCTGGAACACCCTTACAGGTTTGCCCGTGTGTGTGTCCAGAAATCTGTGCGGTCGATAGGCAGTAAATGTGTGTGCTTGTGAGATTGTTGTGTGCTGCTTGCCTTTTTGATTTTCATCAGTTAGCCTGTACCTCTTTTGAACTGGCCTGCAATTAAAGTACTGGTAAGGCTTCTCCTTTGACCATCTTTTCTTAGAGTAGTTAGACTCATTCCATGGCCTTTTGAAATTAGATTGGTTTCCCTTTCTTCTTTCATTAGGTTTTGGTTTGATCCAAGTTCCTCTTTGATTAGAGGTCTGGGGATCCACATATCCCAGCCCTCTATGCTTAGAGCTTCGTTCATTAGATACTTTCTGATTTTTGTCAAAGCTGCACTTATCGTGTTCATATATCGTGCTGGACCTGACAAATCTTATTTTGTTAAGATTGCCTTTGTCCAGGCTTGACTGAATACAGGATTCCATAGACTGTTCATTTGTTCCAAACCCTAGACCGGTTTTATCATGTACCGGTCTTTGGATTTCTTGAATCTTGTCAATGGTTACAGAAGATTTATTCCAAGCCTTAATGGTTTCAAGTAGTTTTTTATTCTCAATCAAGGTAGCTTGGAATACTCTTTTCAAGGTGTCGTTCTCAGTAGCCAGCAGACTTAGCTTGACCTTAAGACCATCAAGCTCTTTTTGCTTCATGCAGCTTGATTTGCTTGACTTATCTTTTAGGTCAGCTCTTTCTGCCTTTACTTCCTCGAACTCCTCCTCATCTTCTTCTTCGATGTCGGCCATAAGGCATTCCACTTTTTCATCATCGCTGTCATCTGAAGAGCTTCCGGTATTGGAGTTGTCAGAGTCAGACTCAGCCCACTTGCTTTTGCTTTCGTCTGCTACTAGAACCCTTTGGTCTCTTCCTTTTCTAAACGTCCTTTTATCCTCCTTACCCCTTCTTCTTTCGGAGAATTGCTTCTGATCATTGTTCTTAGGCTTGGTGCAGTCTGCAATGAAGTGGCCTGACTTGCCACAGTTAAAACAAGTAGGACCGTCCTTTGTATGGTCCGATTTATGATAATTTTTAAATTTAGAATTGTTTTTACGCATAAATCTACCAAATTTCTTGACAAAGAGTGTCATGGCTTCATTGCTGATTTGCTCAGCTGATCTCTTTGGAGCTTCCTCGACCGGTGGACATATCACGGTTGAGGTTAAGGCCTTGGTTGGTTGAGAAGTAGATGGTTTATCTTCTGTTCTCATGTTGAGCTCGAACTCGTAGGCTTTGAGATCTGCAAAGAGATCATGCAGTTCAACCTTGCTTAAATCTTTTGACTCTCTCATGGCCACTGTCTTGATCTCCCATTCTTTGGGTAAAGCTCTCATAACCTTCACAGCAATTTCACGGTTAGTATAAGTTTTACCTAAAGCAATAAGATCACAGATGATACTACTGAACCGTTCATCAAATTCAGCCATGGTTTCCCCTGGCTTCATTTTGGCGTTGTCATATTTTTGAATGGCCAAGGTGAGCTTGTTTTCCTTTGTCTGGTCATTCCCTTCACATAGCTGAGTGAGCTTCTCCCAAATTTCCTTTGCTGTGGAACATGACTTGATTTTGCTGAACATATTCTTATCCAGTGTTTTGTATAGGATGTCCCGGGCCACATTGTCAAGATTGGCCTTCTTTTTGTCCTCAGTGGTCCACTCAGCTCTTGGTTTCTCAATCATTTGTCCTGCACCATCGGCTAGAGCTGGGTTGACCTTCATAATTTTGATAGGACCGTCTGTTATGACATATAGCATGTCATCATCCTGTGCTGCAAGATGTGCCTGCATGCGAATTTTCCAATCATCATACTCTTCTTTAGAAAACATAGGAATTCTGTTGAAAGAAGTCATGATTTTAAAACTTTAGATCAGCAGTTGAGAAAGGAACCCGCTCTGATACCACTTGTTGGGATCGGTTCAGAGGGTAGAGGGGGGGTGAATACACTCTGAAACTTTTCTTCTTCTTTCTTTAAAATGATCAAGTGAGGTTTAGTTCACTTAATCTGTTTTCTCAACTTCTAAAACGGTTTGAACAACTTAAATAGTGCGGAAATAGTTCAGAGGTTTTAGTGATGCACAGTTTATAATGCAATGTATGAGCAGAATGTAAGATAAATATCAGTAAAGACTAAGGCACGATTTATGGAAGTTCGAAGGCTTAATCCTTCTACGTCTCCCCTTCTTCCACTTAGGAAGGAATTCACTAGAAGACTTTGGTTATTACAACGTCTTGTAATACACCCACTTCAGACTTAGGACTTATCCAATGCCTAATCCGAAACTCCTAGATTTACACAGATAAGATTCTCAGTTCTTATCAGACTGGTGGAAGCTTTCAGAGTAGCTTCAATTCTCTTCAACAATGAGTATAGTTGAGTTGAGCTTCTCAAACTGCAGAGCGGTCGAGAGGCTTGAAAACCCTAGGATGATCCTTGATGATCAGATACGTGAACTGTAAGCGAGGGTTTATTTGAGCAGCAAAATGAATGATCCTGTAAGTGTGCTCAAGTATATCAGATGAGGACTTCTGATATTGCTCAAGTGATTGAAATTTTTCTGAGTTGCTTGTCTCTCTTCGTTGTCTCGTATCACTTGTTGTTGTTTTTTTCTTTTTGAGCAATCTTCCCTTTATATAGGTCAATCATCAACGTCTTTATTTTGAACGTTCTGATGCTGCATTGAATGCACATTTAATGCTCATAAATGCATTGATGATTCTGCATGAGGATCGTACACTGCAGACAACTTCCAGGGTCCAAAACTGGAATAAACGGTCGAATGCTTTATCTGCAGTCATTCTGTGTTTTTGCCATTTTGGTACAACCTGTTGTCTTGATTTGCAGGAGTCAACAAATCTTCTGAAACGCCGGCTCTGCTTTTAATAAAAGATCCTGCAAAGAACATCTTGTCACAGGTACTTGTCTCGAGATATCTAGATAGGCAGTTGGCATTCTACCGGTAGAGATATTTGTCCTCTGCTGGTTTGAATAACCAGTCGATAAGCTTGTGACTTCAACCGGTCGAGAGACAAAGGCGGTTGACAAGCTTCCGGTAGATAGATTTATCCTCTGCTGGTTTGAATAACCAGTCGATAAGCTTGTGACTTCAACCGGTCGAGAGACAAAGGCGGTTGACAAGCTTCCGGTAGATAGATTTATCCTCTGCTGGTTTTGATAGTCAGTCGATAGGCTTGTGACTTCAGCCGGTCGAGAGCAAAGGCGGTTGACAAGCTTCCGGTAGAAGTTGTAGTAGATTCCTGAAATACAATGGTTGGCAGCACATTCCTATACAATGAGTTGTTGTTTGTTATCACCAAAATATCGGATTCAACACATTGTTTTTCCATTATTTTTTATTGTCATACTAATAGAAATTAACTAATAAAATGCATTGTTATTTTTCTAGTACCACCATGTCAAATTTTGACAAAGATTGAATTTGTTGCGCTCGATATCACTGGAAAGAATTATATGTCATGGACTCTCGATGTAGAGATGCATCTTGAGTCATTGGGTCTAAGTGATACCATCAAAGAAAATAATATATCATCCTCACAAGAAAAAACGAAGTCTATGATTTTCTTACGTAGACATCTTGATGAAGGATTGAAATGTGAGCATCTCACAGAAAAAGACCCAATGATTTTATGGAAAGGGCTGAAAGAAAGATTTGAGCATATAAGGGAAGTTATACTCCCGAAAGCCCGTGATGAATGAAATACGTTGAGATTCCAAGACTTTAAAAAAGTCAGTGATTACAATTCTGCGATGTATCGAATAGTCTCGCAATTGAAATTTTGTGTGCATGTTGTTACTGAAATGGAAATGCTTTAAAAAACATTTTCCACTTTTCACGCATCGAATATAACTCTACAACAATAGTATAGAGTGCGTGGATTTTCGAGATATTTTGAACTCATCGCATGTCTTCTTGTGGCGGAAAAGAACAACTAATTGTTAGTAAGAAATAATAAATCCCGACCCACTGGTTCAACGGCATTTCTAGAAGAAAATGTCGTAATTAAAAATGAAAACCAAAATCAAAGACATAGACAAGATTTTGGTCGTGGACGAGGTCGAGGACGTGGGCGTGGACGTGGACGTAGAAATGACCGTGGTCGTGGACGCGGTCGTGGATATGAAAATAATTGAGATAGTTATTTCAGTAACTCATCTCAAAAGAGCGTCACGAACCACCCACCAAAAATGCAGCATTAAACTTGAGTGAAAATGAAAATCACTCAAAAAGAACCGAGAGTGTTTGTTATAGATGTGGCACTCCGGGGCATTGGTCACGTATTTGTCGAGCCCCTGAGCACCTTTGTAAGCTCTATAAAGAATCGATAAAGAAGAAAGGGAAAGAGACCAATTTTGTTGAAAATAGTAACCATTTAATTGGTTCAACTAGTTTCAATGCTGCAGATTTTATGAATGATTTCGAACACATTGATTAAAAGATTGGTGGGACTATATTGTAACAAATTTGTATTTTTTTTATGCATTCTTGTATTATAAAGCATGTTACATTTTGCATTTGTATTGTACTTATTTTTCTTTATTGCATTTTTGTGAAGTTTGATATGAAAAATGCTACGGGCAAACATGAAAATAATCTAATGGAAATTTGCATACCAGATAGTGGTACAACGCGCACTATTCTTCGAGATAAAAGATATTTCTTGGAACTAAAACCAACAAAAACAATGGTGAATACAATATCAGGTCTTGTAGACTTGATTAAAGGTTTTGGTAAAGCACAATTTTTGTTACCTAATGGTACAAAATTTTGATAAATGATGCTTTATATTCACCACGATCGAAAAGAAATTTGTTGAATTTTAGTGATATATATTCTCATGGGTATGATACTGAGACAATGACTGATGGAAATCAGAAATATATGTGTCTTACCACATATAAGTCAGGAAAGAAATATGTAATTGAGAAACTACCAATGCTCCCTACTGGATTGCATTATACACATATAAGTCTAATTGAATCAAATATGGTGATGGATAATCCATCAATATTAACAAATTGGCATGATCGATTGGGACATCCTGGTTCAACAATGATGCGAATAATTATTGAAAATACACATGGTCATCCATTGAAAGACCAGAAGATCTTTCAGAATAATAAGTTTCAATGTAAAGCATGTTCTCTTGGAAAACTTATTATAAGACCATCGCCAACTAAAATCCAAACAGAATCACCCATATTTTTTGAACGTATTCATGGTGAAATTTGTGGGCCAATTCATCCACCATGTGGACCATTTCGATACTTTATGGTATTGATCGATGCCTCTAGCAGATGGTCACATGTATGCTTATTGTCCACTCGGAATGTGGCATTTGCAAGATTGATGACTCAAATAATAAAATTGCGGAATCAATTTCCCGATTATACAATCAAGAAAATAAGACTTGATAATGCTGGATAATTTACTTCCCAAACTTTCAATGATTATTGTATGTCAATGAGAATCACTGTTGAACATCCTGTAGCTCATGTTCATACACATAATGGATTAGCTGAATCATTGATTAAACGTCTACAACTGATTGCTAGACCAATGATTATGAGAACAAAACTCCCTATTTCTATATGGGGACATGCAATTTTACATGTTGCGGCATTAATTCGCATCAGATCAAGTGCATATCATAAATTCTCCCCATTACAGCTTGCATTTGGTAAATAACCAAATATTTCTCATCTGAGAATTTTTGGATGTATGGTGTATGTGCCTATTGCACCACCTCAACGATAAAAAATGGGTTCTCAAAAAAAATAATAATCGGTATTTATATCGGTTATGATAGCTCATCAATCATTCGATATCTTGAGCCTCAGACAGACGATGTATTTACAGCACGCTTTGCTGATTGTTATTTTAATGAAGAAATCTTCTCAGTGTTAGGGGAAGAAAAGAAACACATCGAAAAAGAAATCACATGATATGTGATGGAAAAACTGGCGTTCAGATCAATCACGATTGATACCCGGTGCAGCGGAAGTTTAAAAATTTGTTATGGAACAATTCCATAGTGTGGGTATCAACCGTTCAACGATTAAATTATTGTGTGTGTAAAATTTAAATAACAGTTAATTAAATTTTACTTCCAATCTCGCAACGAGATTAATGGACACCAACAGATTTGATCTGCTCTTGTTGTCTCTCCCTGGAACCGATGAACTCCTTCAATCAGGTCCACGAACAGAGGTTTAATCCCTCTGATAGATTGCACTAGAAAATCTATCAGAAGTTTTCTGCGAAGAGATTAAACGAATCTGATTCGTTATTCCTGACTGCGATTCAAAATCACAGACCGAAATTTCTCGTGCAGAGCAAGGCAGGGGTTCGGCCGATTATTCTAGAGGAGAGGCTAGGGTTTCGATTTTTCTCTCTCAAAAATAATGAGCTATTGTGTGTAATTTCTGTACTGAAATAACTTATTTATAATGCAGGCCACTAACACCTTAGGGCCCATTAATCATAAGCTGGGGCCCGACAAGCAAAGCCCGCTCGTTCAGAAATTAATATAAAATTCATCGTGACTCCGATTGATGAACTGATTTCACCAATGTGCACAGAAACCATTTCTGCACATTTTAAAGTCAAAATAAATTTTCCTGAATCCGAATTCAGTGGTTTCCAAAAATGTCCATCCCTATGTCATTTTAAGAAATCCTACTCCCTTACTCTTATTTAAGAAGTCCAACTCCTTAGTTCATTAAATTTAACTCTTTAAATTTAACTATCTCAACGGGGATTAAAACTCCATTACACTGTGTGACCCTCAATGGTTCAGGGATACAGCTAGCCGTGGGCTCACAACTCCTTGTGACTCGGAACAACACTTTCCGACTTGCCCAACGAATCATGGTAAAGCGCCTAGCAACATCGCCCCATGATTCCCTAGGTATCACTGATAGTGCCTACAAGAACCAGTAGATTTTGGTTAGCGTACAGTACGGTCCCTTCATCCATATATCCCGATCGAATCAACAACCATTGGTATATCGAGAGTCGCTCAAGATTCGATAACTATGCAATACATCTTGAAGATCAAATTAGTGACATCGCATGTGCTACTAAGAAACCATTTCTTAAATCACATCAAGTACTCTGGCCAGAGATTTGTCACACTAATATCTCCTCAGATCGCATAGGATATCCACACTCGCAAGTATGTGGTGAATCCTTGACAACAATGCATCGACTCCTATATGTGTCGTAACTGTACCCAATCTCGACACCTGATGACCCCCATAGAGTCGGTAAACGAGTCAAAGCACAGCACTAGCATATAGAGTCTCCATGATGTTTCAAGTCGTAAGGACTAATGGTGTACAACCAAAACCGCGGACTTTATCCACTCGATAAGTGATAACTACTTGGAAAGTCCGGATAGGGTAGTTCGACTATTCATCCTATGAATATCCATTTGCATGCTTCGAACATCTCCATGTTCCCTACCAATGAAACGTGGTACTCCGCATCGCAAATGCTACTCTCAAACTCGAGCGATCCTTATCCTTATTATCGGACGGCTCAATCGACTAGGAACAGTTTAGAATATACAGTGACTATAAGATGTATTTCATGATAGACATCTCCATGTTCTACCACATCTTACATACACTATAGTATATTCAAGGTCTTTATCAAAACAACAATAGTATATCACAATATAACAATATGAAGTAATATAAAGTCATTGCCATTAAAAAGTGTAAATAATATTAAACAAAAGATTGTTTATACAAAGAGTCATCAAAGCCCATAGCCACACAGTTGGCTCACTGGGCACCCACTCTTACAATCTCCCACTTGCCCTATAGCCAACTAGTCATACTACGTAGACCCATTGCTTCGCGATGTTTGTCAAACAATGGTCCTGGCAAGGGCTTAGTAAGCGGATCAGCGATATTGTCTGCAGAGGCCACTCGTTCGACAGTGATGTCTCCTCTTTCCACAATCTCCCGGATGATGTGGTATTTCCTCAGTACGTGTTTGGATCTTTGATGAGACCTTGGTTCCTTTGCTTGAGCAACGGCACCCGTGTTGTCGCAGTACACCGGGACTGGACCAACAAATTTAGGAATGACGCCCAACTCTTGGACGAAATTCCTCATCCAAACGGCCTCTTTAGCAGCAGCTGATGCTGCAATGTATTCAGCCTCAGTGGTGGAATCCGCTGTGGTGTCCTGCTTGGAACTCTTCCAAGAGACAGCACCGCCATTGAGCATGAACACAAATCCAGAGGTAGACTTCGAGTCATCCACATCACTTTGGAAGCTAGAGTCGGTATAGCCTTCCAGTTTGAGTTCTCGTCCTCCATAAACCATGAACATATTCTTAGTCCTTCGCAAGTACTTAAGAATGTCCTTCACGGCTTTCCAATGCATTTGACCAGGATTAGACTGATATCTGCTCGTGACACTCAGAGCAAATGCTACATCCGGTCTGGTAGATATCATCCCATACATGATACTACCTATAGCTGACGCATATGGTACATGTGTCATATTCTCTATCTCTTCATCAGTCTTGGGACACATAGACTTGGATAGAGAAACTCCATGACACATGGGTAGATGTCCTCTTTTGGACCCATCCATTGAAAACCGTTTCAATATGGTATCGATGTAGGTTGATTGAGTGAGTCCTATCATTCTCTTAGATCTATCTCTATAGATCTGAATCCCTAGAATGTAGGATGCCTCACCCAAATCCTTCATCGAAAATCTACCTGATAACCATATCTTCGTTGACTGCAACATCCCTACATCATTCCCAATGAGTAGGATGTCATCAACATAAAGTACTAAGAATGTCACCGCATCCTTAACTACTTTCTTGTACACGCAAGGTTCCTCCGGGTTCTTGATGAAACCAAAATCTTTAATTGTTTCATCAAATTTCTGGTTCCAACTTCTTGATGCTTGTTTTAGACCATAAATTGATCTCTGAAGCTTGCATACCTTATGCTCGCTTCCCATGGATGTGAACCCCTCAGGCTGCTTCATATAGATTTCTTCCTTAATGTCTCCATTAAGAAAAGCAGTCTTCACATCCATTTGCCATATCTCATAGTCATACCATGCAGCTATGGCAATAAGGATTCTTATGGACTTGAACATAGCAACTGGTGAAAAGGTTTCATCATAGTCAACTCCTTGCCTTTGAGTATAACCTTTCGCCACCAATCGCGCCTTGTAGGTCAATACCTTACCATCAGGCCCAAGCTTTCTTTTGTAGATCCATTTACACCCTATTGGAACAATTCCATCGGGAGGATCTACCAAAGACCAAACTTGGTTTGTATGCATCGAATCCAATTCTGACTGCATAGCTTCAAGCCATAAATTCGAATCCGCATCAGAAATTGCTTCCTTGAAGTTTCTTGGATCACATCCAATGTCGGGTTCATCTTGATCCCCTTCAAGAAGAAGACCATATCGAATAGGAGGTCTAGAAGTCCTCTCGGATCTTCTAGGTTCAGGCGTGTCCAGCAATGGTTCCTGAGGTGTAGGATCGTTATTTTGTATTTCGGGTTCTTCTCGAACTTCTTCGAGTTCCATCATCTCGCCTTTCTTATCCAATAAGAACTCCTTCTCCAAGAAGGTGGCATTCCTAGAAACAAACACCTTTGTTTCAGCAGGATAATAGAAATAATATCCGATTGAATTCTTCGGATACCCTACAAAATAACATAAGCTGGATCGACTATCCAACTTATCTCCCACTGTCCGCTTCACGTAAGCAAGACATCCCCAAATCCTCAAGTACGAATACTTAGGAGCTTTGCCATTCCATAACTCGTATGGTGTTTTGTCCACTGCTTTAGTGTGGACGTTGTTCAACAACAATACCGCCGTTTCAAGCGCATAGCCCCAAAACGAAGGTGGAAGCTCAGTGAAGCTCATCATAGATCGAACCATGTCCAACAAAGTTCGATTACGACGCTCCGATACACCATTAAGCTGTGGTGTCATAGGAGGAGTCCACTGAGAGAGAATCCCATTCTCTTTCAGATAGTCCAAAAACTCGGTACTCAAGTATTCTCCACCTCGATCCGATCGAAGTGCCTTAATACTTTTACCTAGCTTGTTTTCTACTTCAGCCTTGAATTCTTTGAACTTTTCAAATGCTTCAGACTTATATTTCATTAAATATAAATACCCATACCTTGAATAATCATCAGTAAAGGTAATGAAGTAGGTGTGGCCATGTTGAGTCCCTACTCTAAATGGACCACAAACATCTGTATGGATCAAATCCAACAGATTCTGACTACGCTCAGGTTTCCCCTTAAAAGGAGATTTAGTCATTTTTCCTTTTAGGCAGGATTCACAAGTAGGTAGAGAGTTAATATCAGACATATCAAACATGCCCTCTCCCACTAGCTTGTTCATCCTCTTTGAGGAAATATGACCTAGCCTAGCGTGCCAAAGGTTTGCCGGGTTTTGACTATCGATTTTCCTTTTGTTTGTTGTAGCCGGTTTATCAAAATAATTAATTGGAACGTCTTTTAGTTTTAAATTGTATAGATCGTTTTCAAGTTGTCCATTTCCAATTAAACATTCATTCTTGTAAATATTGCAAATCCCATTCACAAAATTACAAGAATAACCATCTCTATCAAGCATAGAAATAGAAATAATGTTTTTAATTAAATCTGGCACAAATAAAACATCTCTCAACAATAATTTAAAACCATTCTGCAAAATCAAACAAACATCTCCAATGGCCGTAGCTTCAACTCTGGAACCATTCCCGAGCCTCAGCTGGGTCTCACCCATTCTAAGCCTGCGACTTCTTGTCATCACCTGCAAATCATTGCAAATGTGAGATCCACATCCGGTATCCAATACCCAAGAAGTTGTATTAAGTGACATGTTTATTTCGATATAGAACATACCCTTTGCAGTTCCCAACTGCTCAAGATACTCCTTGCAGTTGCGCTTCCAATGACCCGGCTTCTTGCAGTAATGGCAAACATCCTTGGATTTTCCATTGTTTGAAGCCTTTGTCTTTTGCTTCTTCTCGGGTTCCACTTTCTTGGGTGGGGCAGAACGTTTCTTGCCCTTCATACTTGGCCCCTTCTTAGCAGAAGATGAGGAGCCCACCAAGAAAGCTGGCTTATCCTTCTTAAGTGTGGATTCATATGTAACGAGCATATTGACCATCTCTTCAAGGGTGGCCTCTATCTTGTTCATATTAAAATTTATCACGAATCCATCAAATGAAGAAGGAAGAGATAGAAGCAGCAAGTCCACATTGAGTTCATGCTCCAACACCAAATCAAGGGTCGCTAACTTCTGTATGAGCCAAATCACTCGTACCCCATGATCACGGACCGAAGTCCCTTCACGCATGCGGCACGTCATCAACTCCTTAACAGTAGAGAACCTTTCAGCCCTCGACTGAGCCCCAAAAAGTTCCTTGAGTTGCGCGTGAATGTCAGCAGCATTCACCGTGTCCTCAAATCGCCTCTGGAGTTCATCAGACATCGAGGCTTGCATATAGCATTTGGTCTTGATGTCATGGTCCCACCATGCATCAAGCTTGGCCAATTCCTCCGGACTAACATCAGCTGGTGCTTCCTTCGGAGGTGCTTTCTCTAACACATAGAGCATTTTCTCCGAAGTTAAGACAATCTTCAACTTCCGGAACCATTCCGTATAGTTGGCGCCAGTCAGCTTGTTTTGTTCGAGGATCGAGAATAAAGGATTTCGCGAATTCATTGTATGAAATACTGAAAAGGAAAACAGACATATATCAATGATTGTTTAACAATTTACTAAGACATAAAATAGGCGAATTTAATTTTATGAATCTCACTCCCACTATTTTAACGATTTCACCACCCTCTAGTGAAAACGGGAAACTTTTTCCTTAGTGAGAACATGGAGTCCAATTGACAAAATTTATGGTCCCGAATAATATCAGCCAACCATAATTCTCAAAAGGTAGAGCCCAATTGCTTCCAAAGCAACCCCCTTGTATTTACCTCATGTCCAATAAGGGCCCAATAATATGACGCCGTTTAAAGTGACATGTCAAGATGACCCATCAATATTAAGTTGTGATGGACGGTCGCCATGTGGATCCCCAATAATATGAGCCGATCCCATGGGAGTTCCACCCAACTTACAACATTTGTCGATCCAATGTACAGCTTTCCGACGGACGGGCCCCCCCAATAATATGAGCCGGACCGTATCCGCGGGTAGCATCACATACATTGACCGTTGATGGAAGGTAGGAACATTTAAACAATATTTAAATTTCCTTTATTTATCTTGATATAAATTTTAAATCATATTTAAAATGAGGGATTTTATTTATAAAAATATTTGTCTCATCATATTTAATTTATTGCATGCATTGCCGGATTCACGCAATTTATGTCTAAACATGCATACAATCATAATATCACATATTATATAGGATGATCGATTCCATTTCTAATTGACCCGTGGTTGCCAATCACGGGTCTTAGTCCAATCCTAGGTAATATGCAGTATGCAAATGCAATCCTATTACATATGCTTCCAATTTACATTTCTTCAGTCTTCATTGTCTGCTGGGCCCACCATCTTCAAATCTTGATCTCCCACTAAATCTAATGTATTTACAATAAATAACAATGACAAGTAGGGGATACATTTTTAGGGGGTGGGAACGGGCTATAAACCAAGCCCACTTTTATTACATATGACATTCATATCGGGCCATAAACCAGGCCCATTAATAAAACCAACAATAATAAAGACAAAATGTAAATTCCTAACATACACCTATAAAATTGGTCATGGCAATCGATCATCCTTATCCAATAACATTTAATTCAAAATTAATTTATTGGATAACATGCTGTGGCAATTCAAATTTAAACAAGATAAAATCATATTTTATATATAAAATCTCATTTCACATATAAAATCATATTTTATCTCTATATCAAATAAAATCATATTTTATCTATAAAATCCAATTTTACAAATAAAATCATATTTTACTTAATATATCATAAGATCATATCTTATCATCAATTGTACCAAAATAATTGATTTCAAAATTCAATTTACGGATAAAATATTAAAATTTTCCAAAAATTCAAATTTATCCAAAATCAATTTTAAAATTCACGGACTCGAACAATTCGATCCGAAATCTCGTGAACCAATCAAAAACAATTTTTGACCGGACCAAAAATAAAATTTTAAATATTAAAATTAATTTTTAAATAAAAATATAATTTTTCCCGCGGGCCGCCCGGGACACTCCCGGGCCGGCCCGCACCCGGGGCGCGGGCCGGGGGCAGCCCGGCTGCCCCCTTAGGGCAGCGCCGTGCGCCGCCCTGGGCGGCGACGGTCGCCGCCTTGGGCGGCGCACGGCGGGGCAGCAACAATTGCTGCCCCACCGGGCAGCGATCCAATCGCTGCCCGGGTTTTGCCCCGAAAAAAATTTTTTTTTATTTAAAAATATTTATTTTGTTTCAAAAACCGAGACTCAAAAATTTTGTACAATTGATTAATTTAATCGTTTGATCTGAGCAACCTGGCTCTGATACCACTGATGGAAAAACTGGCGTTCAGATCAATCACGATTGATACCCGGTGCAGCGGAAGTTTAAAAATTTGTTATGGAACAATTCCATAGTGTGGGTATCAACCGTTCAACGATTAAATTATTGTGTGTGTAAAATTTAAATAACAGTTAATTAAATTTTACCTCCAATCTCGCAACGAGATTAATGGACACCAACAGATTTGATCTGCTCTTGTTGTCTCTCCCTGGAACCGATGAACTCCTTCAATCAGGTCCACGAACAGAGGTTTAATCCCTCTGATAGATTGCACTAGAAAATCTATCAGAAGTTTTCTGCGAAGAGATTAAACGAATCTGATTCGTTATTCCTGACTGCGATTCAAAATCACAGACCGAAATTTCTCGTGCAGAGCAAGGCAGGGGTTCGGCCGATTATTCTAGAGGAGAGGCTAGGGTTTCGATTTTTCTCTCTCAAAAATAATGAGCTATTGTGTGTAATTTCTGTACTGAAATAACTTATTTATAATGCAGGCCACTAACACCTTAGGGCCCATTAATCATAAGCTGGGGCCCGACAAGCAAAGCCCGCTCGTTCAGAAATTAATATAAAATTCATCGTGACTCCGATTGATGAACTGATTTCACCAATGTGCACAGAAACCATTTCTGCACATTTTAAAGTCAAAATAAATTTTCCTGAATCCGAATTCAGTGGTTTCCAAAAATGTCCATCCCTATGTCATTTTAGGAAATCCTACTCCCTTACTCTTATTTAAGAAGTCCAACTCCTTAGTTCATTAAATTTAACTCTTTAAATTTAACTATCTCAACGGGGATTAAAACTCCATTACACTGTGTGACCCTCAATGGTTCAGGGATACAGCTAGCCGTGGGCTCACAACTCCTTGTGACTCGGAACAACACTTTCCGACTTGCCCAACGAATCATGGTAAAGCGCCTAGCAACATCGCCCCATGATTCCCTAGGTATCACTGATAGTGCCTACAAGAACCAGTAGATTTTGGTTAGCGTACAGTACGGTCCCTTCATCCATATATCCCGATCGAATCAACAACCATTGGTATATCGAGAGTCGCTCAAGATTCGATAACTATGCAATACATCTTGAAGATCAAATTAGTGACATCGCATGTGCTACTAAGAAACCATTTCTTAAATCACATCAAGTACTCTGGCCAGAGATTTGTCACACTAATATCTCCTCAGATCGCATAGGATATCCACACTCGCAAGTATGTGGTGAATCCTTGACAACAATGCATCGACTCCTATATGTGTCGTAACTGTACCCAATCTCGACACCTGATGACCCCCATAGAGTCGGTAAACGAGTCAAAGCACAGCACTAGCATATAGAGTCTCCATGATGTTTCAAGTCGTAAGGACTAATGGTGTACAACCAAAACCGCGGACTTTATCCACTCGATAAGTGATAACCACTTGGAAAGTCCGGATAGGGTAGTTCGACTATTCATCCTATGAATATCCATTTGCATGCTTCGAACATCTCCATGTTCCCTACCAATGAAACGTGGTACTCCGCATCGCAAATGCTACTCTCAAACTCGAGCGATCCTTATCCTTATTATCGGACGGCTCAATCGACTAGGAACAGTTTAGAATATACAGTGACTATAAGATGTATTTCATGATAGACATCTCCATGTTCTACCACATCTTACATACACTATAGTATATTCAAGGTCTTTATCAAAACAACAATAGTATATCACAATATAACAATATGAAGTAATATAAAGTCATTGCCATTAAAAAGTGTAAATAATATTAAACAAAAGATTGTTTATACAAAGAGTCATCAAAGCCCATAGCCACACAGTTGGCTCACTGGGCACCCACTCTTACAATATGTACCATCATTGTTACATTTGGATCAAAGGACCAAACAATGTGAGAAAGATGTATAGCAAATTGTGCTCTTGCAAAGAATAACAAATCAGATGCCAGATGCATTTGCAGACACAAAAGGGGTAACAAAATCATATATACATGTTATAAATACCCCTGCTAGAATTGAGATTCAAAAGAAACAAATTGAAGACACTCATGATGTCATAAAACGCTTGAAGCGTGGAAGGCCAGTCGGTTTCAAGGATAAAAATCATCGGAAAAGAAAAGACATAGAGAAACACGATGATCATAAAATAGAAAATGGTGTTCCAGAAGAAACACCTGATGATGAAATATGTCAAAATCACAAACTGACGAGAATCGTGAAATCTCTATCAGTTATATTAATACTGGAAAAATATGGAACCGAAAAAATATAGAAGATATTGATGAGATATTTTCTTATAATGTGGCATGTGACATTATAAATGAAAATGAGGATCATGAACCAAAATCTTTTGGTGAATGTAAAACTCGTCATGATTGGGCAAAATGGAAAGATGTCATCCAGGTTGAATTGGATTCGCTAAATAAACGTAATGTTTTTGGACCTATAGTTCTCACACCTGAAGGTGTAAAACCCGTTGGATACAAATGGGTTTTTATTCAAAAGCGAAATGAGAAAAATGAAATAGAAAGATATAAAGCTAGACTTGTTGCACAAGGTTTTTCTCAAAGGCCTAGAATTGATTATGAAGAAACGTATTCTCCTGTTATGGATGCAATTACGTTTCGATATTTAATTAGTTTGGCAGTGTCTGAAAATTTGGAAATGTGTCTTATGGATGTTGTTACAGCTTACTTATACGGATCACTTGATAGTGATATATACATGAAAATCCCTGAAGGATTTAAGATGTCTGAAGCATAAAATTCAAAATACAGAGAATTTTGTTTTGTGAAATTGCAAAGATCATTATATGGGTGTGGTATAATCGACTAAGTGAGCACTTGATGAAAAAGGGATATGTAAATGATCCAATATGCCCTTGTGTTTTCATCAAGAAAACAACATCCGAATGTGTAATTATTGCTGTATATGTTGATGATTTAAACATCATTGGAACGAATAAAGAAATTCAAGAAGTTATGATGTATTTAAATGAAAAATTTGAAATGAAGAATCTTGAAAAAACCAAGTATTGTCTGGGTTTGCAAATCAAACAAAAAAAATGTGGAATTTTTGTTCACCAGGCAAATTATACATAAAAGATCCTTAAACGTTTTAATATGGATAAATCAAATCCATTAAGTACCCCAATGGTTGTAAGATCATTAAACATAGAAAAGGATCCATTTCGTCCATGTGAAAATGATGAAGTTATTCTTGGTCCAGAAGTACCATATCTAAGTGCCATTGGTGCCTTTATGTATCTTGAAAATTGCACTAGACCTGATATATCTTTTGCTGTAAATTTATTGGCAAGATTCAGTTCATATCCAACAAAGAGGCACTGGAACGAAATTAAACATATATTCCGTTATCTACGAGGAACGACAGATTTGGAACTTTTGTACTCAAAAGACACCAATCAAAGTATCATTGGTTATGCTGATGCTGGATATTTATCTGATCCACATAAGGCACGTTCCCAAACCGGATATGTATTTACTTGTGGAGGCACTGCAATTTGTTAGCCTTCACAGAAACAAATACTCGTAATAATTTCATCAAATCACGCTGAGATTATTGCGCTACATGAAGCAAACCGTGAATGTGTTTGGCTAAAATCAATGACACAACATATCCAAACTTCTTGTGGATTATCAGTAGACAAGAAGCCTGTGACGCTGTATGAAGATAATGCTGCATGTATTGCTCAAATAAAAGAAGGATACATCAAAAGTGACAGCACAAAACATATCCCCCCAAAGTTCTTTACCTATACTCAAGAGCTTGAGAAGAATAAAAATATTGATATCTGTTACATTCAATCAAGTGAGAACTCATCAGATCTCTTCACAAAGGCACTTTCTACGGCAATATTCAGAAAGCATATATATAATATTGAGATGCGCAGTCTACGAAATACGTGAAGAATCACTCATGTTAACATGAGGGGGAGTTTACGTGGCTGCACTCTTTTTTCCTTACTATGGTTTCTATCCTACTGAGTTTTTTCTAGTAAGGTTTTTAACGAGGCAGTATAAAACACGTAATGAAGACAGTCATCATATCACGATCATCATCACAAGGGGGAGTTGTTGAAAAATATATTATTATTATTATGTTGAATATTGAATATTGAATATTGAATGTTGAATATTGAGTTGTAAAATGTTGAAAATTAGTGTGTGATGATGTAGATGATGTATTAATTTTGGACTAATCTCAAATGTGGATCTATAAATAGGTCTTCATTTGTGATGAAAAACACAATTGAGTTGAGAGAAAAATATTGTGAAGTGTAGAGTTTGATATATTTTAAGTTTTGAAATTTTTACTTTTTACCATAAATTTTTACTTTTTCACAATAGATTTTTTGGTTTTGTGAGAAAAAAAAATTATTTGACAAATTTCTTACTTTTAATAAAGAGAAGCCAAACAAAGCAAGTTTGGAAGGAAGGTCACCTTTTAATTTACTTTTTCTTCATCGCCTTTGCTCCACAGAATTTACCACACTTTCGGCTGGCTCATGCTACATGTGCAAGAATTTTTCTTAACTGAATTATTTTGAAAGTAGTTTAAATATTTATTTATATAAAATAAGCATTATTTATAATAAATAATTTTATAAATTTTTTTAGCATCCTAATTAGTAATTATGTCTAGAATATATCGTAATTAACTAATTAAGTTGATTATTTATAATGAATTGAGCTAATTGTATGAATTGCTTAAACATGAACTTAAGGCGTAAATATATTAATAATTTTAAAAATAATATATGATCAAATAAAATAATTATTGAAATTAAAATAATAAGAATATTCAATTTAAATTTGATTTAAAATCCAGAGTTGGAAATAAATATTGTATGTTTAGGCATAACTTAACTGTTATGGTGCAAAATCTACACCAAATCAGATTTATGGATGAGCGATGAGCTTACTAGCAATGATTAATCAAAATAAACAAAATCGAAAACAATAAATCCCACAAATTGCTCTTTTTTCATGACTTCCTTATTAAGAATCCATAATTGACCACAATAGATGGATACTTTAATGGCCACAATAGAAAACAAAACGTTTAACAAATATTTCAATATATTACATTACATATATAAAATGTACAAATAAATATGTGAAGATTTGAAATATCTATGGTTTAGAAAATGTTTTCGCTTGCTTTCTCAACATATAACATTTTAAAACTCGAATACATAATTCAAACCTACGAAACTTAAAATCAAGAGACCTTAACTTTCCTATGATTCATGAAAAATAGTGGAAATTGGAACTTTATTTTTGGTTTTGGCAAAAATATTGAAAGAAGGTAATGCGAATGATGAGATCACTCACACACCTCTCCATAAAGCATAATTTATTCCACAACCAACACACACACAAACACACTGTTATTATTCACCAACCCCATGAGACATTTTCTAACTTCAAATATCTTTGCCATTTATGAAACCCCAAACATCTTTCTTTCTATTCTGAACTGTCTATTTATTCTCCTTACTACACAAATACAGTAATAAACAATCCTCCCCACCTTTTTTCTTTCATTAAAAAAATACTTGTTTGTGGAAAATTTGAGCCATCTCATGTTCGTTTTGTCAAAGAGACAGCAACTTATTTCTTGGGCTGTTTTATTTCTTGGCTCCATTGGAAAATCTGCACAGGTATGGACAAGTTGATTGCTGAGCCTCCCCCCTTTATTCATTCCCTAGTATTCAGTATCTCAAACTCCAAAAGGTTTGATTTTTATGTAGAAATACCTGTGCTTTGTGTGAGATTGCTTCCATGCTTATGCTTTAATCCTTTCGAATTCCTTGGGGTTCTGAGAAATTTTACACCTTTCTTTGTGGTTTCTTGGAACCTCAAATTCATAATTGAGAGGTATTTAGTGGCGGTGTTAATGGGGTTTTTTTTGTTTTTTTTGGTTGCAGGAGGTTGTAATGCATTGATGGTGCTTTAGTCTGAGATTGAAGTGAAGAGAGAGATTCTGTGGGCGGTTGGGGCGGTTTGGCAATTAATGCTTATTGTGTTTGTCTTAGTCAATTCGTAAGTAAGTGCAGAGTGGGGAAAAAATGATGGGTTTGGGAATGTTTGGTTCTTTTTTGGTTTTAACACTGTTCTTTAGGCCTTTGGTTTGCCAAAAACTTAATACGGATGAGTCATTTGTCTTTGAATTCTTGCAAAAAATGGGCTTAAATGTGTCTAAAGATCTCGGCTTTTCGGGTTCTATTTGTTCATTGAAAGGTGTTTCTTGTGATGCCAAAGGTGAAAGTGTTGTGAAGTTGGAATTGCCTGGTTTGGGGCTGTTTGGTGTAATTCCTGATTCCACCCTTGGAAAATTGGCAAATCTTGAAACTTTGGATCTTAGCAATAACAGTATCACTGCTTTGCCTTCTGATTTTTGGAGTCTGGGCACACTCAAGAATCTTAATCTCTCGTTCAACCAAATTTCTGGGAGGCTTCCAAGTAACATAGGCAATTTTGGACAACTTCAAAGTTTGGACCTTTCTCTCAACCATTTATCTGGGAGTATACCTGAAGCAATCAGCTCCCTCGAGAATTTGCTAGTTCTGAATCTCAGTGGCAATGGGTTTGAATCAACTATCCCGTTGGGCATTTTGCAATGTCGGTTCTTGGTTTCCATCGATCTATCTGCAAACAAGCTTCGGGGCTCTCTTCCTAATGGTTTTGGAGGTGCATTCCCCGACTTGAGATTCCTGAACCTGGCAGAAAACGAAATTTCGGGTCGGGATTCTGATTTTTTGGGGATGAAAATGATTAGATATCTGAATATTTCGGGCAACATGTTTAAGGGTCCTGTTGTTGGTATCTTTGAAGGTCCGCTGGAGGTCATTGATTTGAGCAAAAACCAGTTTCAAGGCCACATTGATCAGGTTAGCTCTAGCTCCATATTCAATTGGACAGATTTGCAGTATTTGGATTTGTCAGAGAACCAGTTCAGTGGAGAGTTTACTGATTTGAGTAATTCTCAGAATCTCAGACACCTTAATCTTGCGCATAATAGGTTCACCGAACAAGAATTCTTGAAAGTTGATGATCTCAACAACTTAGAGTATTTGAATTTGTCTGGAACTAACATGATCGGTCAAATTCCAAGTAATATCTCAAGTAAGAGTAGTTTGAAGATACTTGATCTCTCGAAAAATCGTCTTACTGATCTCATTCCTCCATTTGTTATCAAGAACCTTGAAGTTCTTGACCTTTCTTACAACAATCTGACAGGAGACATCCCCTTGATGCTGTTAGCAGAACTCCAGAATATGGAGAGATTCAATTTCTCTTATAACAACCTGAGTTTTTGTGCATCACAAATTTCCCCTGAAACTTTTCGCGCGTCTTTTGTTGGATCTGTGAACAGCTGTCCGATCGCCGCAAACCCAGCTTTCTTTACAAGAAAATCTCCAAAGCATAGAGGGCTAAAGCTTGCCTTGGCTTTGACCCTCTCAATGATTTGTTTGCTTGTGGCCTTACTCTTTTTAGCCTTTGGATACCGAAGAAAATCTAGAATCCAGGGCGTGAAACAGAGTTCTTTGAAGGAAGAACAGACTATCTCGGGACCGTTCTCATTCCAGACTGATTCAACCACGTGGGTAGCTGATGTTAAGCAAGCAACAACTGTGCCGGTTGTGATTTTCGAGAAGCCATTGCTGAATTTCACATTTGCAGACCTCTTGTCTGCAACTTCTCAGTTTGACCGGGATACATTGTTGGCTGAAGGGAGGTTTGGGCCGGTCTATGGCGGAGTTTTACCAGGAGGCTTTCATGTTGCTGTTAAAGTCTTGGTCCATGGATCCACCATGACGGACCAAGAAGCAGCAAGGGAACTCGAGTATCTTGGTCGGATCAAACATCCTAATCTTGTTCCATTAACTGGATATTGCCTGGCTGGGGATCAAAGAATTGCTATATATGATTACATGGAGAATGGAAACCTGCAAAACCTGCTGTATGATTTGCCACTCGGTGTTCAAACGACAGAAGATTGGAGCACCGACACATGGGAAGTTGAAAACAATGGGATACAAAATGTTGGGTCTGAAGGGTCGCTAACGACTTGGAGATTCAGGCACAAGATAGCACTTGGCACGGCACGTGCACTAGCATTTCTTCATCATGGCTGCTTTCCTCCTATTATTCACAGAGACGTCAAAGCTAGCAGCGTTTATCTCGACTCTAGCTTAGAGCCAAGATTGTCGGATTTTGGACTGGCTAAGATTTTTGGGAATGAGCTTGAGGATGAGATTGCTCGTGGATCACCGGGATATGTGCCACCTGAGTTATTTCAGCAAGGAACTGACTCTCCAAAGGCCCCGACACCAAAATCTGATGTATATGGATTCGGGGTTATTCTTTTCGAGCTGATAACTGGGAAAAAGCCTGTTGGAGATCATTATCCAGAGGAAAAGGAAGCAAACTTGGTTAGTTGGGTAAGAGGATTAGTCAAGAGTAAACAAGAATCACGAGCTATTGATCCGAAAATTCGTGGAACCGGACCAGACGAGCAACTGGTAGAAGCCTTCAAGATTGGATATCTTTGCACAGCTGAAGTTCCTTCAAAGCGACCTACCATGCAACAGGTAGTTGGACTACTGAAGGATCTCGAACCAATCACAGAAAAATGAGAGCATTGAATTGAAAAATACTCAATTTTTAGCCTTTTTTTTTATATTTTTGGGAGATTTAATTAATTTTATGTGTCACTCATGAGCTTAATTATTTTGCCTTGAAAGATTGTATAGCAGCCTAAATTTTCTTCATACATGGATATTTTTCTCCTTTTTCGTTGTTATATATTAGTGGCTTTGTAGTTAACCGTAGATCGATGATATTAAGATCAAAATTCTCATGCATGCATTCATTGAATTTGTGTGAAATAGTGAATTTTGCCGTTTCATACAGCTCGAGTGTTTGATTAATCCGGTAATGAAACAGAAGTGCATGTGGTAAAAGAATTTAGATGCTAATAACAAAGAAGATGTGAACAAAAACAAATATGATGACATAAAGATTGGTTTGTGAGAGATATATATTAGTAAATGTAAGATACATTGTTTTCATTTGTGTCAATAGATGTCATGTAAATGTTTCCTACACGAGAAATCTACAAATTTCACTTCCATTATTTAGAACTCACATTAAAATATTAAATTTTAAATGAGATCTCAAGTTCAAGATTCATAAACTGTAACAAAATCTTTCTCCCAACTCTTTCGTTTTTTTTTTAATAAAAAAAGTGTATGTAATCCAATCGTACGTACATGTTACGCATCAAGTGTTAAATCTAATGTAATATATATGGGCATGTTAATTATAGAGAAAGCTAAATATAAGATCAAATATTTAATATGAAAATATAACCTCGATCAAGAGTCATGATGAAGAAATGAGAAGATACATTAAATAGCATATATTCCAAGAAAAAGAGCTATTTGTGGTCCAATGGAATCTTGACTACTAGAAAGTCTCATATTCCAGATCATATATTTTTTAAAAAATATTTATGCCCCCTGATTTAAAAAACGAAATAATAAAAAAGAGGAAGAAAGAAAAAGAGATGGTGATCAAATTAATTAACTTAAACAATTCGAAAATACTCAAACTTTAACTTCCCATGGAACACAATTAATACTAATTGCATTTGGATTAAGAAAAACCAATGATGATTACGCTCAATATCAGCCGTACTTTAACTCTAATTGTCGGTCTCTTTCTTTTCTAGCTGCCCACCAATGCAAGCTTCATTATTTTTCAACTTTTTTAAATTTAATACTAAAAAATTCTTCCCATAACATGCATGACATTATTATTGTCAAACTCCATGCCAGCCACCACTTAAGCGTCAATATTTAAGGATCAATTATCCAAATGCTCTAGCTAGCTAGCTAGTACCCCACCGGCCTGCATGGAATTAACGCACAAAATCGACATCAAATTAATTAATTGGTTTGTTTAAGGAATATTAGAAATATTACTAAATTGTAGCATATTGATATAACATTAATTAATGTATGAATTAATCTCAAGTATTCTTCTTCTTCTAAAACAAAAGAGAGACTAAATTCACATAGTATTGATGTGGTCGGCACATGGTGATGTGTGAGCTATAAAGTGATGTTATATACCGTGGTCATCAAATTTATTGAGAACTATATATATATCATTATTATTAAAAAGATTTTTTAAAAAAATTAAAGGCTCTAGCTCGTGTGTATAATTATAAACATATGCAGATAAATTTTAAATCGCTTTTTTATTTTTATTTTTGAGAATTCAGTTATATGTTATTCAAACTGTTGAGTTTCCTTTTAAACACAGTCGATTGATCACCCAAAGGAGCTTCACTAATTCGATGATATGAGATTGAAAATCAGTATATGAGAAATTGAGTAAACAAGAAACACCAAGAATTATAGTGGTTCGGATTGAATATCCTACATCCACTTCGCCTTGCCCAAGGCTCAAATACACTAATCACGATCGTGTTTGTTACAAGAGGATTACACCAAGAACACTCTCTCTTTAATACAATGATTCGAATAACAATCAACAAAGAAAGAAATCAGATCGATACAATATGAAGTGCCTCGCATCTCCAAAGAGTAGTCCCCTTCTTATAGGGCAACAATCTTGCATGCATGTAGTTGCCAGCAAATAACCTCTAATAACCGATCCCTTGTGCAGTTGCAATTCCGTTCGATCATCTAGCAGAGTTGCAATCCTGTGCATCATGGAATTGATCCTACCATGCACCATAGTGCGTGGACCAATCAGCAATCCATAAGGTAATCCAACTTCACAAATCTCCACCATGGATTACCTATGAACCTCGGGCAAGACAATTCCAAGACTAAGGAGTAACCTTAGTTTCCCCAACATTTAGCTGATCAAGGCAATGTTGGAACTTCATGGTTGGAATGGGTTTGGTCAACATGTCTGCAGGGTTGTCTTCAGTTGATATCTTGTGCATATCAATCTTATCCTGCTCCACCAAATCCCTTATAAAATGCAGCCTGATGTCTATATGTTTAGTCCTTTCATGGTGCATGGGGTTCTTGGTTAAGTGCAAGGCACTTTGGCTATCAGTGTACATCTTAACACTGATATCTCTTCTTATGAGTTCTGTTAAGATGCCTTTAAGCCAAATGCCCTCCTTAGCTGCTTCGGTAATAGCTACATATTCCGCCTCTGTGGTAGATAAAGCCACTATGGCTTGTAATGTAGCTTTCCAGCTAACTACACATCCCTTTAACATGAAAGTGTAACCACTGATCGATCTTCTCTTGTCAATATCAGCTGCGTAATCAGCATCTACATAACCAACCAATCCCTCTGTAGTGTCATGTAAATTACCATATATCAAGCCAGTAGACATGGTGGCTTTGATGTATCTCAGAATCCATTTCACAGCACTCCAATGAGCTCTTCCAGGTCTGCTCATAAATCTGCTTACTAAGCTAATGGCGTATGCTATATCAGGTCTCGTACAAACCATAGCATACATTAAGCTCCCTGTGGCATTCGAATATGGTACATTCTCCATATAAGACTGCTCTTCAGTCTCCTTAGGGCACTGATCTGTGGATAATCTAAAATGTGACGCTAATGGTGTAGCAACATCTTTAGATTCATTCATCCCAAACTTAGTCACAACCTTCCTCAAGTAGTCTGTCTGAGAAATATACATCAATCTCTTTCTTCTGTTTCTGGTAATTTGCATGCCAAGAATCCTCCTTGCTGAACCTAAATCCTTCATCTCGAATTCTGCTTTGAGCTTATCCTTCAGGTTATCTATCTCCTTCATGCTTTTACATGCAATTAGCATGTCATCAACATAGAGTAACAAGTAGATAGTGCAATCATTAGAATTCGACTTATGGTATACACAACTGTCATATTTACTTCTTTGGAAAGAATTTCTGATCATGAAGTTGTCAAAACGTTTGTACCATTGTCTTGATGATTGTTTCAAACCGTATAGTGATTTCTGAAGCAAGCATACTTTGTTTTCTTGGCCTGCTACCTCATACCCCTCTGGTTGCCTCATGAAGATAACTTCATCTAGGCTACCATGCAGAAAAGCTGTTCTTACATCCATTTGCTCCAATTCCAGATCCATGCTTGCTGTTAAAGCCAGTAGAATTCGGATAGATGTATGCTTTACAACAGGTGAGAAGACTTCATTGTAATCAATGCCCTCTCTTTGTGTAAAACCTTTGGCCACTAATCTAGCCTTGAACTTGAGATTCACAGTTCCTGGAATGCCATCCTTTATCTTGAAAATCCATTTGCTCCCTATCACCTTTCTGTTCTTCGGCAGCTCCACCAATTTCCAAGTATCATTTCTTTTAAGTGAACTTATTTCCTCAAGCATGGCTTCTCTCCACCTCTCTTTGTGTGGACCATTGACAGCTTCATTATAGGTAATTGGTTCATCCACGTTTAAGGTTTCTGACACACTTAATGCATATGAAATGAGGTCTGCATAACCATATCTTTCAGGTGGTTTTATGGTTCTCTTTGCTCTGTCCTTCACGAGGGTATAATCCCTCAAATATGACTCATCCTGTTTTTCAAATGATTCTTGATCTTCCAAGCTTCCGGGCTGTAGTGTAGTATCAAGATACTCTCCTTGATCTGACTCCACCAAGATATGATCATTACTCTTACTGTCATTATCCATGACTGTCTTTTTTTCTAGAGGCATATCGTTTAACAAGTCATCTTCATTGAAAGTAACATCCCTGCTTATCACTGCCTTACCAAGTCCACCTTCAGAAATCCAAACTCTATATCCTTTTGTTCCTTCCGGATATCCAAGGAAAATTGATTTCTTTGCTCTTGGTGACAGCTTACCTTCATTTGCATGTATATAGGTTGTACAACCAAAACATCTAAGAGTTTGGTAATCTACTGGTTTCCCTGACCACACCTCAATTGGTGTTTTAAAGTCCAAGGCAGCTGAAGGACATCTGTTTATCAAATGACATGCTGTACTAGCAGCCTCTCCCCAGAAACTTTTCCCAAGTTTTGCATTCGAGAGCATGCACCTGACTCTTTCTAATATAGTCCTGTTCATTCTTTCAGCAAGTCCATTTTGCTGTGGAGTGTACCTAACAGTGAAATGCCTTGCTATGCCTGCCCCTTTGCATAATGCATTGAATTCTTGATTCAGATATTCCAAGCCATTATCTGTTCTTAACCTTTTAATCTTTTTGCCCGTCTGATTTTCAATCAGTGTCTTCCAATCAATGAACTTTTGCAAAGCCTCATTCTTGTGCTTCATAGTATATAACCATACTCTCCTTGAGTAATCATCTATGAAGGTTATAAAATATCTCGAGCCACCGTGTGTTTGGGTTTTGGCAGGCCCCCATACATCAGAGTGTATATAATCCAAGGTGCCCTTAGTTATGTGTTCTGCTCTCTTGAACTTAACCCTTGTCTGTTTTCCCAACACACAATGCTCACAGAAATCGAGCTTGCTTATCTGATCTTTACCAAAAGCCCCTTGTTTGTTTAACTCAGCCATCCCTTTATCACTGACATGTCCCAATCTTATATGCCACAACTTGGTTCTGTCTTTATCTTCTGCACTCAGGGCACTTTGGTCAGTGCATGTCTTGCCCTCCAGTACATACAGACCATTGTTTCTGGATCCTTTCATAATGTGCATTACACCTTTCGTGATGTTAAGAATTCCACCTTTGGCTTTGAATTCATAACCAAGTTGATCAAGCATTCCAAGAGATATGAGATTTCTTTTTAAATCTGGGACAAATCTAACATCAGATAGAGTTCTAATCACTCCATTACTCAACTTGAGTTTAACAGAACCAATGCCTTCAATTTTACACGCCAAGTTATTTCCCATCAAGACTTTTCCACCATTTGTCTTGGTAAAAGAACTGAACCACTCCTTACATGGAGTCATATGGAACGAACAACCAGAATCTAGAATCCATTCTTGTTCAGGTTTATCAGTACTTACTAATAAAACATCAGCACTCTCATAGCCATCTTCTGCTAATGCTACATCTCCTGAACTTGACTCCTTTTCGTTGTGTTTCTTGTTCCATTCTGGGCAATCCCTTTTGAAATGCCCTTCCTTATTGCAATTGTAACATCTCTTTTTAAACTTGGTTCTTGATTTCGATCGAGACTTATACTTTGGCTTAAACTCTCTCTTCTCCGATCTTCCCCTGACATACAATCCTTCACTCTGATCATTGGTATGAACTCCAGCCTTCTTGTTCAACTCTTTAGACATCAAGGCCGAATGTACTTCTTCCAAAGTTAGAGCATCTTTACCATATATCATGGTATCTCTAAGATTGTCATAGCCATCAGGAAGAGAACGCAATAGCAACAGTGCTTGGTCTTCGTCTTCCACCTTAATTTCTATATTTTCAAGATCCAAAATGATTTTATTGAAATCATCAATATGATCTTCAATAGACTTACCATTCGGCATCTTGAACGTATATAGCTTTTGTTTGAGAAAGAGTCTATTGGCCAAAGACTTCGTCATGTATAGGTGCTCAAGCTTCAACCAGATCGCAGCAGCTGTAGTTTCTTTTGAAATTTCACGCAGCACTTTATCTCCTAGACTCAAGATCAGAGCACTATGAGCTTTGGCAAGGATTTCCTTCTTATCAATTCCTTTGATTTTCTCCGGCAAGTTGTCATCACCCAGGAGTGCATCTTCTACTCCATTTTGGACCAACAAAGCCCTCATTTTCAGTCTCCATAAACTGAAATCATTCTTTCCCGTGAATTTTTCGATGTCGAATCGAGTGGTTCCCATCTTCAAACCGCAGCTTTGATACCAGTTTGTTGAGTTTCCTTTTAAACACAGTCGATTGATCACCCAAAGGAGCTTCACTAATTCGATGATATGAGATTGAAAATCAGTATATGAGAAATTGAGTAAACAAGAAACACCAAGAATTATAGTGGTTCGGATTGAATATCCTACATCCACTTCGCCTTGCCCAAGGCTCAAATACACTAATCACGATCGTGTTTGTTACAAGAGGATTACACCAAGAACACTCTCTCTTTAATACAATGATTCGAATAACAATCAACAAAGAAAGAAATCAGATCGATACAATATGAAGTGCCTCGCATCTCCAAAGAGTAGTCCCCTTCTTATAGGGCAGCAATCTTGCATGCATGTAGTTGCCAGCAAATAACCTCTAATAACCGATCCCTTGTGCAGTTGCAATTCCGTTCGATCATCTAGCAGAGTTGCAATCCTGTGCATCATGGAATTGATCCTACCATGCACCATAGTGCGTGGACCAATCAGCAATCCATAAGGTAATCCAACTTCACACAAACTAATCTGATATTGTCATTTTTCTTTCAGTTTAGAGCACAAAAGCATGCAAAAACGTGAAATGAAACACACAAATTAAACTACATTAATTAATTGATAGCAATTATCGGATGTAGAAGAGAAAGTATAATGACACATTTGTTTCTTTTTTCATATTAATAATAAAACCAAAAAATATATATGTGTAGTTGCATAATTAATCATGATTCTGGAAGTTAATATTTAAATGCGGTGAGCATTATGGTCTATATATAGGCACCGTTTGGTAGCCATTATTATTAATCTATGTATAACTTATCTCATTCAATCTCGCATTCTTCTCGTAATATTATTTATCCATCTATTAATTATTAGTTTAAATCAATCAAATCATTCATAATTTATCTTACATCAATCAAATCATTGAATTTAAATTACTATATTAATTCTTATAAATAATATTGTTTTATATTTTATTTATTTTTAAAAGAATAAAATAGTAATTTATCATTTTAATATAATATTTAATCAATCAAATCAAATATACTATAATCAATCAATCAAATTCAATACTATATTAACTATCATTTTTTTTTTATTTTTAAATACATTATATTATTTATTCATGCATTATTTATCTCATCACTCAAACTAAAGGGTACATATAGTTTAAATTTCTTCGTTTGTTTGGTATGAAGCATGTTGGATTCTTTTGACTTAATTATGAATAAAAAAAATGTCTGCTTCTTTAAGCATGCTCTTTCTCTCTCACACACACACTATATACATATATTAATATATATGTATATCTATATATATACACATATATATGTATATTAATTTTAAAAACATTAGCCCATTCTGCAGGTTTTGGGGAAATTAAAGAATCCATGACAGCAAGTTTATGGGCAGCATGCATCGTCATTTCCTCATGTGTGCCTGCCCAATGTTTGCCTGTATATATACTATTTTCGACTGGGAATCATTTTTGGTAAATTAATGAAAAAACTTAAATATTCTGTATATATAATTATTCGGATACCGCATGCAATATATATTTTTTTAGAGAATATTAACAGCTAACGCACACAAACAATTAAACAAATATTACATATTCATCATGCTTGCATAAATAATGCATATTCGAATTTATGTTAACAAGTATTTATTTATTTTGTGTTATGAAAAATATGAACCTAAATTTTCTCCCTTTAATTTGTTCTGATTATTATTTTTTCGTGTGTGCTACCTCCTCTTCTTTTTTCTTTTTCCATTTTTTTGGTTCCTCTTTGTTTTTTTTTTCCCCCACTTTCTCTCTTTTAATTTAACTCAAATTGACAAAATTGGGAAGGGCACTTGATTTTTATATTAAAAGATATTCAGAAAATCAATATTAATTATGCGATGATCCAAAATTAGTATAGTTTAAAACTAGTTCTCTCTTGGATTTATGCTTGATTTTGAAAATGTAGTTATTTATTGATTTAATCTATTGAATTAAATGAATGAAGCTATAATACTTATAAAATGATGATTAGAAAGGTCATTAATTTTGAATGGGAGTGCAATCCCCCCTTGGAAATTTCAATTTTTTTTATTAAAAAGTTGAAGAAGTATTGGTTAACGTATAATCAAATGGAAAGGATTGCCATAAAACCAAGCAATATGGGAAGCAAAGTATGATTTGTGTCCATTCAGATAATTACTCGACCAATTTGAGGCGACGAGGGCGTCTGCAGCTGAATAGGTGGGAGAGAATGTTAAGTAGATCCCTCGTTTGTAAACTATTAAGTTGGAAAGTAATACAGACATTCTCAAAGCTCTATTGTGTTATCACTTAAACACTTACATACATATTTGAGCTGCAAATGCTACTTTGATAGTATTCACAATGAGCGAAGTTAAGGAGCAAAGACCGCACGTGACTTTAAAAAAACTAACTCCGTGACATTGAAAATTCGAGGGGCACATCATGAAATGTGTAATTACACACACATGATCTTAATTAATGGAATAAATATAGCATTACTTAGGTAAACCCAACATAGCATTGACTAACATTAATTTATACTTGAATCATATTTGGATGTATGTATTAAGCATTGATCTGAAAAACAATTAAATCTAACTTCAACTCCAATCAAAATATATTATGTAATATTTTTTACAATTAACTAACAAAAAAAAAAAAATACTTTCGCAGTAAAAATAATATTTTAGATATAAAAAATTAATATTTTCCTTGATTCAAAACGGATAAAAGATCTATATTATAAAATTAATCTAATTTTTTTTACGTTGTACATGACCGTCATCTGAAATAGGAAATTTTGAATTTCATTACGTAAAATTATGTATTCATCCTCATGCAAATATATCATAAAGTCATAATTAATCATATCACCTCTCGTCTCTCACTTTTTGTGTGTGTGTGTGTCGATTATGATGAAAACTTGAATCATACTACTAGAATTACAAGTCCAAATCCTTACGTTACTTATTTTGTTTCATCATTAGACATAATTTAGAGAAATCGATTGCAAAAACAAATCGAGTTTGGTGGTGGAGTTAGTGCGATTGTCTCCGGATAATATATATTGTGATTCTAAATATTTATAGAATTTGTAATTAAATATATAAATACTATGCGTAAGCTGTCTGTCAAAATTGATAGAGCTCTCTGTTTCAATTTTTCACTCCCCAGCTGTTTTGAGTTCGTATTCAATTAGTATCGAAATTGTTGAGTTGGGCCCATTACAAATATATCAAATATTTTAGTCTATTTATATATACTAGATTACTAGTACACCGAAGTGCATGTGTACAAAATATATTTTATAAACTTAAATTTATTTATAAATTAGAATAATGGATAAAAGGATAATAGTAATATTATAAATTAGGATAATGTGATAGTGGAGAGAGGAGATGAGATGTTTTTGAATGATAAATTATTTTTTTTGTCTCTTAATTATTAAATATGTTGAAAAATGATAAGAGTAAATTTGAAAATCTATTAAAATGACCCAAAGTAATTTATCTAATGGATTTAGCTAGTATAATATATATATAATAAAGATAGTAAGTGTGTGTGTATATATATATATATATAAGATATTATCATAAGAATTTTAATTAGGACTCACATATGATATGTGACTTCATTGAACAAAGTCATAATGAATGTCTTGTAAATTCTTTTTAACATTTCTAAGGTTGTGGAAGACCCAATTCATTGAAACCCAAAAGTTGGACTACATAAGGGTAAATACGGCCCAAATCTTAGACCTCAAAATTTGAGTAGGCTCGACCCATTCTACTCAATTATCTCTCTCTTGACTTTTGATATCATAATATTATTCTTTGAAAAACTACATAAATATTAGAAAAATAATAAAAAGAAAATTTTAATACCCCTTTTCACGCTACGTATTAAATAAATTCTATACCATCATCTAAAATTTTAGAATTTTTAAACAAAATTGAGATATAGATGAGATAAGGTAGTTACATAAATTAAAAAAAAATAATACGATATTGTTTATTACACCGTGATAAAATTTTCACTCTAACGATTTGTTATGAATAATAATTACTTTCCTTCGCCTTTCTTCCATATATAAATATTAGCCGCATCGCACACGCATTGCGTATGTAGCGTTATATACAAATATTATATTATAATATTTTGTGTGTATATAATATAAATTTATTTTTTTCAAGTATTTGATTTTAATTTTTTTTGGGTTATTTGATAATTTATCCCCTTGATTTTTTTTTTTTAAAAAAAATGAGCATACCAAAGATATCATTAAGGTGCTTTTGCTTAATATATAGTATAGATACATAATTTTTTTTTTGAGAAGAAATTGCAAATTTTTTTTACAAGAAATATATATATATATATATAAATTTTTGAAAAAACGTCCTAGTATTAGAATTTAGAATTGTAGGACTACGCCACAAGCCAATAGATATATATATACATACGGGGACATACAAACACATATTTACACACACAAGCAAAGAAGGAACAAAAAACTGAAGCTCTTCGTTGAAACAAAGATCAATCAAACGTGCGTAAAGGAAGACGGAGATGTCGGACGAGGAGCATCACTTCGAGTCGAAGGCGGACGCTGGTGCCTCCAAGACTTACCCTCAGCAAGCCGGCACCATCCGTAAGAACGGCTATATAGTCATCAAATCCAGACCTTGCAAGGTTTTTTGTTTTTCTTTCTTTCAATTTGAGTGGATTCGATCGAATTTGGATCTGGGTTTTTGTTGGTTTCTTCAGATCTTGTTGGGTTGTTCGATTCTCAATTCAGGAGGTGTTATCGGGTTGTTTTCTCCTTTCTTCTCCTCTAGGTTAATTTTGTTGTTATGTTTGTTGGTTCTGTTCTTTCTCCATTTTTCTCGTTCAATTTTTTTTTTCGGGCGTATTCTCGACCGGTGATTCCCATTTCCCACCGCCGCAAATCGTGGGTTTTTGAGTTGATGATGAATTTATATTTTGCTGAAAAATTGGAATTTTGATATTAACTTATTCTTAGATTTTGGACTGATAAAGTTTCATACTTTATTTGTTTAAGTTCATCTTAGGTAGCCTTGTCTAACCTAAGGTAGAAATCATTGGAAGTTCAGCAGAAACAATTCAACATTGATGTATTAGTTATTGGATAATCGGTTGGAAAAGACTGAAAGTGAAAAGTGAATGTATAATGGATGGTCATAACGTGCCATACCAAGGATTTATAAATCACGGATCCATATCCATTGTCAAGTGTTTTATTTCCTTTTCTGTGAGGCTTCCTTTTATACGTAAATCCAATTACTTGGAATGCCTTCTTCAATATGTTAGGCTCAGCCTCATACTTTTGTTCCTTGAATTTTATAATTTTTTTGCTGATGTTTTGTTTCGCCTTTATTTTGTGAGTGTCTGCTAGGATCATACCATGGGCTTAGACTTTCGAAAGACGCCTTAAAGTTCTTGCTAATAGTAATATGTAAGCAGAAAATTTTGGGAATCAGCATTGCCATTATAGGTTTCTAACTATTATAAAATATGGGGGGAAAATTTGTACTGTATGCTGGCTGGAATTAAATTTAAATGATCTTATGCTCCTCTTTGTTAAAATGAAATGTCAAGCTGTAGATATTTTAGGCCCTGGATGCATATGTTTTTTGTGTTAATCAAATGCTTGTAGGCATGGCATCTTGTAAGATGCAATAATGCATAATATATAGTTCTTATGGAGTTTGTTCAAACGTACTTAGTTAATTCTTTATTTATTCCATCAACACAATGCGTCTTTTCCTGGTTTATTAACTTTTCTTCGATTGTGATTGCATACGATCTTGTCTTCATGGCAAGAAATAATATCCCCATATTAGGTGAACTCTTCCCTTGGTTTGTGTTGGCATATATTAATAATATGGAAAGCAAAAAAACAATAAGTTGGTTATTCAGAAATATTATTGGAATTTTATGTCAGAATCATCCAACCAATGTTGAATCCAAATAGTGGATAGCAAGCATCAGAACTTTCATCTTGATGTTTCTTATACAAAGAATGTAGTATAAATGGTAATATTTATTCTGCTGTCAAGGTAACCACAAATTCTAATGAATGTTGTATCCTAAGTCTTTCTTGTAATTTTCTTAAGAATTTAGTTTACTTGCCCTTGCCCTTTTCTTCATATCTCCCATCTCCCAGAAAACCTTGATGTTTGAATGTTATAATTTTGTCCCCGTTGTTTGAATAGGTAGTGGAGGTCTCGACTTCAAAAACTGGCAAGCATGGGCATGCAAAGTGTCACTTTGTGGCAATTGACATATTCAATGGCAAGAAGCTTGAGGATATTGTTCCATCCTCACACAATTGTGATGTAACGTGTCGTCGATTTATTTGTTTTATCCATGCAATATTTGTTACTGACCTTTGACCAAAGCACTCAGCCGTTCTGTTCTATCAGCAATAAATTTGACTTATTTTGTTCTTAAACATTTTTCAGGTGCCTCATGTGAACCGTACTGATTATCAGCTTATTGACATTTCTGAAGATGGTTTTGTAAGTTGCTTCATTTTACACTAGCCTATTCTGAAATAACTTGGCTTTACTTATAGCAACACCGAAAAAACGTGACTGATGCAAACTGGATGTTTACAATCATTCGATATCTTTGTCGAGTATTTTCAATTTTTATGTCTCTTTGTAACTTATCCCCCTATCAAGGGTTCTTGTCGGTATCTGAGTCTAGGATCCTACTGCCAGTTTAGTTACTATATATTTCTCTTTTCCTTTGTTTTTTCTGCATTTATTTATGCTTTCTCATTCCCATGCTAATGTGTATTTTCGCTTTTTTACATTTACTTTTAGTTCAGGTTATACAAATTTGTTTTACTACTGTATTTCAGATAGAATTTCTACTTTTTATAAAGCACTGAAATTTTGAATGAGAGAGATCCTTTAAATGCAACTCCTGCTCTCAGTAACTTTTTTTTGACTAATTTTGTAGATCTTAATCCCTAATCTGGTTGTTTGATGGCCAAAATTTGAAACAGCATATATCTATGCGTGTGGCATATCAAGCGAGACACATAGTTCACACCTAGAATTTAAATTCAAGATTAGGCTTAGATGGTTTATATAATGATGGAATGCATGATTGGGTGTTTTCCTCGTCTATGATGTAGGTTTCCCTTCTGACTGAAAATGGAAACACAAAAGATGATTTGAAACTCCCTACCGATGACAATCTGCTTGGCCAGGTTTGCTATTATTATCATCTATTTTATTTTTACCAACATGTACATTTTCTGTTATTAGCTAACAACATAAATTTCTTACATCAAGAATAGTTCACTTGCAGTTTATCCTAAACGCTTATCTTCCTGTACTTTTTGAAAATTTCCGACGACCTCTTTTTTTTTGTTTATATAATTTATAATTTATAATAAAGGATGTTTGATTTTTAAGACACGTTTTAACTTGAAAAAAACACTGATTGTGGTTTTGATCGCATGTAGATTAAAGGTGGGTTCGAGGATGGAAAAGATCTTGTGGTGACTGTGATGTCTGCAATGGGAGAAGAGCAGATTTGCACTCTCAAAGACATTGGTCCTAAGAACTAAATGTTTTGCTATTTATTGAACAAGTTCAAAAGTTCTATATCAACGGTTTTGCGTTTATTGTTCTTTTTCTATGGTTTGTCGGTGATGAAACAGATATAGATCAGTGTTACCGTTGACATATATTAAGGCATTGGTTTTTGATTGTATCTTTTCGTTTTAATCTCCACTTCGAGGTGTTTTTTTGGGTATGGTATTCGAGTTTATGTTTTTCATTTTAACCATAGTACTGTTAGGACTAGAATTAGTCGATGGGGCAAACGAAAGAAATAAATTCCATATATTTTCAGGAAAAAAAGAAGGTTCCATATATCATATTCATAAATAAAACCAGTAAATGTGGAACATACGACTCTATTTTCACCATATTTGCAATTAACAAAATTTGTATTGATTCAAACAAATCATGTATAATTAGATGTTTGGGCTCGCATTTTCAACTTTTTTTTTTTGTGACGTGGGAATCCGCAGCCGCTACCTTTCAGTGCGCTCTGGGTAAACCCCGGACTAACGCAATAGCCTGCAAACTACGGACCCTTGGAGGCCGCATTTTCAACTTTCTTTCATACAGAAGGGTTGGAATTAGGCAAAGACATTATAGAAAAATATATATCGCAGGTAAACAAATACGTCAAGCATGAAAAATGTTACTAGGAAAATATAGTCTATTTGAATAAATAAAAGCGTAACTAAAAAGAAAAAGCTTAATTTTTTTTATTAAAAAAATCATTTTTATTTTTATATGTAATTAAAAGAAAAGTTTAAAAACTAGAAATTCTAGCTTCTAAAAACATTTTTATAACAAATGCTACTTTTTTTTAAGAAAAAATTGTTATTTAAAAAAAATAATATTCTAACTTTTCCAACCAATCGTGCTCCTCTCTCTATTTTATTATCTTCTCTATTTTATCTTGATGTTTCTTTAATCTTATCTTAATTTTTAAAACTATTTGATCAAATAATATTTTTAATCAATCGGGTCAACACATGTTACACATCGCACCAATTTATCATTTATTATTATTTGACTGCATATAATCCAAGTCCAGTAAATTTTCCATTTCGCGAATCAATCAGCACCGTTCACAATGGAAATCAAACGCAATCAAAGGTCCAGATCTTTTTTAACGCATTTTGAAAATTAAATATAATTATAATACATATATATAATATAATATTAAAAAAATCATCCCCTCTGCAGTAGCAATCGTACTTTGCTTGCAGTTTGTTTCCTCTTCGTTCTTATTCCCGAACCGGCCGAACTGTTCCATCATCACACGTATCGATACACCTTTGATCATCGATTCGCGGCTGTTAACGTTAACTCATGGAGCTCGTGGGGAGGATGCCTCACGCGATTCGCCTTTGCGTCTGCTTCACCTTCTTCATCTCCGTCGCTCGCGCCTTCTATCTCCCTGGCGTCGCTCCAAAAGATTTCTTCAAGGTATGAATCGATGATTTACGCACTCTTCACTGTGTATATGTGGAATCACGACGATTGTTTGTTCGCTTGTTTGAGTTTTATTTCGAATTCTTTATCTTGCTTAATAACGATTTGACCAGGTACATGTATTGAGTAAATTGTGGGTTTTTGAAAGCTGGTGAAATACTGAGATTGAGTTAATTTTGTTGTGAATTTGTTGGTTAAGGGCTCCCCCCTCAGATCTCTTGATTTTTCATCTTCTTTGAGTTATTGATAATGCATACCGGTAAACTTTATAGCAGATATATGATGACGAATTTTCATATCATGGAGAAATTTTTGTTTGGTTTTGATTCCTGTTTGGGTATGCATTGCCGCAACAATAACATGACCCACCATGAAAATTTGGGTTTTGAAATAGTTGTACAACATTTTCTTGGCATGTTTTTTATTGTGAGTTTTACAAGTTCCTTGTCAGATCGTAGCAGTTAGAAAATCAATGCAATAACACAGGAGAATTTCTGTACATCACCAAGCTAAATTTATTTGAAGCTTAGAAGTGGCAGTTTTTTTTATTATTTTTGTGGAACTCTACACCTTAGTGCTTGAATCTAATTCAAAAAGACAAGCTTGTGCAAAGCATTTCTAATGTATATCTGATCTTCTATTTTTATGACACCGCTTACTCATTTTCCCTTTGACCACTTCCCCTGAGACACTCTTTAAGACCCAACGATCCTATTACCTATTTCAAATGTTAACCCAGAACTCTTCTAAACTTCCAGTGAATGCATCATCTTTCATATCATGAGATCCCTGGCACGAACCTGAAAGGTTTATTTCCTCATTAATAAATCATCTGAATTTTACTTGTAACTGAATGACAAGTATTGCATTCTTTAGCTAAATATAGTTCTTGTTCAAGTCAAAAGAAAGTTCTACGAGAAGTACCTTGTATCAGAAAGAAGTCATTTGAGAAGTCACCTGATCTTTTCACTCCAAAGTAATGACTCAAATGATTGTAGGCCTCTTAGATTTGGTAGCATCATTAAGAATTTGTCTGACTACTTTATTTTCAGGTTTGGTGAAATAGTCAGCGGCCTCAAATAGGGTGTGATTGTGTCATTTTCTAACATCTTAAATTTTTTGACCATAATGAAAGATATATATTCAAATGGACCAGATTTATAATTAGTGACGGATAGAAATTTTTTATATTTTTGCATGTGAAATTAGTATTTCAACAACGGTCCATGTTTTCCTTTGCATCGTAATCTCTTTATGTTAACAACTCATTCTTTGTTTTCTGTTCATTTTTAAGATTAATATAAGGAATTAATATGAATTTGTTTAGAAGATCAAAACTTCGGTATCCCTCAAATTTAAGTGATGTGGCAGGGTGATCCTCTGAAGGTGAAAGTACAGAAATTGGCATCAGTGAAAACTCAACTTCCATATTCCTATTATTCTCTCCCTTATTGTACACCAAAGAAAATTCTGGACAGTGCGGAGAATCTAGGGGAAGTTCTTCGTGGGGATCGCATTGAGAACTCTCTCTATGAAGTATGGCTCTCTTTCAGTTCTCTTTCTTGTATTTGAAATTTGCTTATCTCTTGTGCTATGAATGTTGTCTAGTTTCTTCTTGCTTTAAGATCAATTATGCTGTCACCCAATTAAAATGTACTTCACAATACACTCCTTTTTGCAGTTTAAAATGCGAGAACCACAAATGTGCAATGTTATTTGTCATTCTACACTTAAAGCCAAAGATGTAAAGGAATTTAAAGAGAAGATTGATGATGAGTATCGGGTGAACATGTAAGCCACTTATTTGAACATTTTTCTGCTCATTCATCAATTTACTCATATGTTTTGATGCTTTGTTTGGCAGGATATTGGATAATCTCCCTCTAGTTATGCCCTACAAAAGATCTGATACGGATTCATTGGTGTATCAGCATGGTTTCCCTGTTGGAGTAAAAGTACACTATGGTGGAGTAAGTATTCCACCGATTAATCATTAAGAAGCCCCTTCTTATTGGGGAAGTCCATCAATTTAATCTATTTTTTGAATTATTTGTTCGTAGCAAAAGGAGCAGAAGTACTTTATCAACAACCATTTGGCTTTCACTGTAAAGTATCACAAGGATGAAGAAACCGATGCTGCGAGAATCGTAGGATTTGAAGTCAAACCATTCAGGTAATATGATGCTGCCGCTTGTTGTATGCTGCCGCTTGTTGTTATGCTTCCGCTATCTCTTGACCTGTCATTGATCTTTGTTTTCACGGTGCTTACAGTGTTAAGCATGAATACGAGGGTAAATGGAATGATAACATAAGATTAACAAACTGTGATCCTCATGCAAAACGCATTGTAACTGGCAATGATTCCCCTCTAGAACTTGAAGATGATAAGGAAATTATTTTTACCTATGATGTGGAGTTTCAGGTACTACTTTCTTTCTCATCATTCATTTGATAAATATATGTTCAAAGGCATGATTGATGATGGTCAAGTTGCTGGTTTGATTATTTTCCTTCTAGGAGAGTGAGATCAAATGGGCTTCTAGATGGGATACTTATCTTTATATGGCAGATGATCAAATCCATTGGTTCTCAATCGTCAACTCATTGATGATTGTTCTTTTCCTCTCGGGAATGGTAGCCATGATTATGCTGCGGACCCTCTACCGTGACATCTCCAAGTACAACCAATTGGAAACTCAGGAAGAAGCCCAAGAAGAAACTGGATGGAAATTAGTTCATGGGGATGTTTTCAGGCCTCCGATCAACTCAGATTTGCTGTGTGTTTATGTTGGCACTGGTGTTCAGTGTTTTGGGATGATTCTAGTGACGATGATCTTTGCTGCACTTGGATTCCTTTCTCCTTCAAACCGGGGGGGTTTGATGACAGCTTTGCTATTTCTTTGGGTTTTCATGGGCCTGTTTGCTGGCTACACCTCCGCTCGTCTCTACAAAATGTTCAAGGGAACGGAATGGAAGAAAATTACTCTTAAAACTGCTTTCCTGTTCCCTGGAATGGTGTTTTCCGTATTCTTTGTCTTGAATGCTCTAATTTGGGGAGAGGAATCATCCGGAGCAGTCCCATTTGGGACCATGTTTGCATTAGTCCTCTTGTGGTTTTGTATCTCTGTCCCACTTGTTTTTGTTGGTAGTTATGTAGGATTCAAGAAACCTGCTATCGAGGATCCAGTAAAAACCAACAAAATTCCAAGACAAATACCTGAGCAGGCATGGTTCATGAACCCACTCTTTGCTATATTAATAGGAGGCATACTCCCATTTGGTGCAGTATTCATCGAGCTGTTCTTCATCCTCACGTCAATCTGGTTACATCAATTTTACTACATCTTCGGGTTCCTCTTCCTGGTATTCATCATCCTTATTGTCACCTGTGCCGAGATCACTATAGTGCTTTGCTATTTCCAGCTCTGCAGCGAAGACTACTTGTGGTGGTGGAGATCGTACTTGACCTCAGGTTCATCTGCATTCTATCTCTTCCTTTATGCAGCATTCTACTTCTTCACAAAGCTCAACATCACAAAACCAGTATCAGGTGTTCTCTATTTCGGGTATATGCTCATTGGTTCATATGCATTTTTCGTGCTCACCGGTACAATTGGATTCTATGCATGCTTCTTGTTCACTAGGCTCATCTACTCATCTGTCAAGATTGACTGAAAAGTTAGAGCCATTGAAAGCCAGTTTGAAGTATTATTTACATCTCAAGGAACATGCAAAATACCCTCCACAACAAGTTCGAGTTTATTTTCTGCAATGTACTAGTCATTGGAGTCTTTTTCAAGTGATATTTTTAGTTTTTCTTGATCAACATTGCATGGTGGCATCTAGGACTATTAGGGTGATATCTTTTTTAATTTACCGGAATCCATTTAGAAATTTCAATGGCCAGACTACGAGCAGAAATATGTTTCGCATTTACCCTTGTTCAGTGCATTTGTTACCAATATAAATGCAGAAGTATGAGAGGATACATCATCAATTCGTGAAAGAATCGAGATTAGTACAAGACATAATGTAACAACTAAGCACGACAATCAAACAGTACAGAAAGAAACAAACACAAATTTCTTGATGCTCAATCTCCCAGCCATGTCAATCAAGATCACTAACAATTACATTTCAAGATATCTAGTTTTATGATAGTCTTATTTCCAGAAATTGGAATAGATTAGCATAAGAGCGCACATATTGTATATGTATATCATTATATATATATATATATATATATATATATATATATAAAATTGATTTAGATTTGATTTTTTTTAAACCTAATAATAAAGATTTTTAAATACTTTATTTATTTGAAATTTGTTTCTTTAAACTGATGGAGCTAGTTGAGAAAAAAAAAAAGAAAGTGAAAAATATGGAAATCACTTTAGGGCACACATTGGTGCGGATTAATCCACATTTAATCTACCTTCCACCTATTAAAAAAAAAGTGAAAGGTATGTCACGTACTCATTATATTAGGTTATTAACATCTTCTTATTATTAACACACACTTACATTAATATTAACACTTGTTATTTGTGGGTCCAAAGTATCCACGTATCCATTTTTATTCTTATTTTATATTAAACAAATATTTTTTTATTTACAATGATAAATTATTTAATAGAACTATTTTATTATTTTAAAATTAATTTAATTTTAATTTTGATATTTGGGACTCTTTGCTATTAAGAAAAAAAATATGATTTCAATTAAAATCAATTTAATTTCAAGTTAATTTTGAAATTTTTAATTTTTTAATAAAATTCATATGGGAGAAGTGAGATGTCCCCACACAAGACGTGTGCGCATGTCGGATATTTGTATTTGACGCGTGCTTTCAAGTTTCACGCGTATTAATCGATCAATTTTTTTTAAAAATAAAATAAAATAACGAGATTAATTGAGATTAATTTCTTGGTTGATATGTTAAATCAAATTATTAACATGTGCATCCAATGTGAGTGTTTGCTCTTACTTTATTATTATTATTTTTAAAAATATATATACATCCTTAGTTCTTAATTTTCTTTTCCTCCGGAAGATCTTCACTCTTTTTCCAAACCCGGTTTTGTACAGAACCGGGATTCCATAACCCCGGTCTGCGAATTGCGGTTAAATTACCCTTATCCTTGAGAGATCCATACTCAACTCCAGAGTTCAGAGAAGAGACAAGAAGCTGAAGGCAGGCTATAAATCTGTGATCAAGATTCTTCATTCAGGTTCGTCGAATTGTTCAATAATAATTATATCGAATCTCGTTTCAAATTGAGCCGCCATTTTTTTCTCATTCGATTATGTGAGCGAATATATGTATCGTGAACGTATATGGTAACTTTTTAGCATTTATTGATGGGGATTTACTTGGCTGATTGGAAGATGGGAATTTGATAAGATGATATCTGTTGAAAATTTCAGGAAACACAATTTGAGTTTGACGTGTTTCTGATTTCAGAGATGAGTTGTGGATATGTGCATTTCCAGTTGAGTAGTGCTGCTCTTGTGCATTGTGGAGGAAGGAATGCACTTGAAAGAGTTGATATTCTAAAGCATAACTCACAGCAAGGCCTCAGTTTGCTTGAATCTTTGAAGGTACAATTCTCTCCCTGTATGATCTTGTTAAACTGCTTATTAAACCTTTACTAAAATTTCTATTTAGCCATTTGCTTTTTTTATTTTGCTATGTTGATTGTAAAGCATTTTGAAACGTTATTCACTTGAAGAATGGTTGTGCTTCACTGCTTCTCTTTGAATTATTCCATCCTTTTCAGCTTTTAAAGAAATCGAATTTTAGCCACTTGACCCCACTGACTTATAAAGTATGTGTCTGTCAAACATATTTCTTGAAGTCACTGTATGGTAATTGGGTGAAATCATGGGTTAGCTTTAATGTTTTGCTTGCAGAACAGTTGCGGTGGACTTACGCTCCAATTCAAGCTTGGATTTTCCTCACGGCACCTCAATCGTTTCCAAGCTTTGGTCACTAAATGCGATCATCCTCAGAATACAGATTTTCCTCGTTATTATTCCAAAAAAGAGAAGAAACCATTCCCTATACCCATAATTGAGTTAAGGCGAGCTGCCAGGCAGAGGTTTAAAAACAGCAAGGACCAACGTATTGGAATTCCTCCTCCCAAAAGAGGATTGGTGGTTCAAAGACTGATTCCTGTTGCTTACAGCATCATGAATACGAGAATACAACTTATTAACAATCTCAAGAAGCTTTTGAAAGTGGTTCCTGTCCATGCCTGCAAGTATTCTTCGTCCAAAGCCATGTTATTTTATTCCTAGTTAGAATTTCATATATTATTCTCCAACACATTTTGGGTTTTCATTTTCCCGTATCTTCTAAAATCCTACTCCTTCATTTGCCATTTTCCCCTTATCATGCAAGTAATAAGCGACTGCGATTGTTGGTAAAATAATGGTACCAAATATTCTAAGACCTATCAGTTCTATGATTGATTTTGTGGTTTTGCAATGCTTGCAGGTGGTGTAATGAAATTCACGTGGGTCCTGTCGGGCATCCTTTCAAATCTTGTAAAGGACCACAATCTTCTACTCGTAAAGGCCATCATGAGTGGGGGGAAACGGTTCTTGAGGACATATTGATACCTGTTGATGCCTACCACTTGTATGATCGTCTTGGAAACCGGATTCCTCATGGGGAAAGATTTTCGGTTCCAAGAATACCTGCAGTTGTGGAGCTGTGCGTACAAGCAGGAGTCGACTTGCCCGAATATCCAACTAAAAGAAGAAGAAAACCTATCATACGCATTGGCAAAAAGGAATTCGTCGATGCAGATGAAAGTGACCTACCAGATCCCGACCCAGAAGTTCCAAAAACTCCAATATTGGATGAAATACCAGACTCTGCGATCATACCACCATCCAGCAAAGAAGAAACAATGTTGCTTGCTGTGGAAACTCTTCAAGCATGGGAAGAAATGAGAGAGGGAGCTAAGCGGCTAATGAAGATGTACCCAGTTCGGGCATGTGGTTATTGTCCTGAAGTTCATGTTGGTCCGACGGGACACAAAGCACAGAACTGTGGTGCTCACAAGCACCAACAGCGTAATGGGCAACATGGATGGCAAGCATCAGTTCTTGATGACTTGATACCCCCCAAATTTGTTTGGCATGTTCCTGACGTCAAAAAACCACTGCAACGGGAGCTTAGAAACTTTTACGGACAAGCCCCTGTGGTGGTAGAAATTTGTGCACAGGCTGGTGCTGATGTGCCCGATCAGTACAAAGCTACTATGAGATTGGATATTGGGATTCCTACAGATGTTAGAGAAGCGGAAATGGTTGTTTAGTGTCCTTGTTCATTCCCTCTGCAGTAGCTGAGGGGTTCGTAGGTAACTCTGATGCTTTGAATTAGTTAATATAAAAAGCAATAGACAGAAGTAAGCCTTCAGTTTGAATTTTACATGGGAGATCCCTTTATAGTGAGTTTGAAATCTTTGCACTTGAAGATCAGGCATCTCCCAGTAATGACGGTCTGAATTTGGTGAAGTTAGATCTCAAAAGGATACACAGTACATAAATATCCAGGTGTATATGAAAATTTGGACTCAACCCGTTTTGACAGCTCTAAGTCTATATAGTCCGTGACATTGCCGATGAGCCTGGACTTGAGACTTGCGGGTGCAGAATTTATAAAAATAATACTGTTATCTAGAGGATGGAGAGCAGTCATAGAATTTAATTTCCGCATTGAGTTCTATACTAAATTATGATCAGCGGAGGGTGCCGTGGATATTATTTCAATCGAAGTCATTTGATAATTCAATTTTAGTTTTTTAATGTTATTCCTTTTTTAACTTGTTTCAAAACCATCACCATGAAATCTACCCATACAAAAGCAAAAACCGAAAACATTCAATAAAAAGGAGGCTTCTTAAATCCTTTCAAATAAATATAAATTTTTGTTGCTGAGATATAAGAAGATATTTTCTCTTTACATACAATATGCATGGTACAAACGAATATAACTACTACACTGAATACTTCTACTTTTTTGGGGAAAAAGAACAAGCTGTAATTTTTTCAAGAAAAAATTGATTCAGGTAACTTAATGTGAAAAGAATTTTAAGGAGATGTTGATTTTCCTTTATCCATAGTAATTCCTCCCATTTTACTTGTATTATAGTGGGCAATGGAGTATTTTTTTTTTCGATTTATTTATAGCTTTTTCGAAGGTGTCAGCTCTTATCCTGGGTAAGTGTTTTTTCGGATTTTGAAATTTGTGGAAAACAATAATAATAATAAAAAATAAAATAAAGAAATAATTTTTGAAATATTTTTGTGAAACTAGGAAAGTAAACAGTAAATACATTCCCATTATTTCGATATATATGCATATATATATATATATATATATATATATATATATATATAAAGCAATTATTGATTTAGATTATTATTATTATATTATCTATCTATATTATATTATAAAAGATGAGTATGTTATATTTGAGGACACTAAAAAAATTTATTTCAAAATTACCTTTTTCTATCCAATATTTCAATAAAAAAACTTCTCATGACTACATGATTTGCTTTAAAATTTTTATTTTTTTACTAGTTATTATGATTATTATTAGTATTAGGGTGAGGGAGGAGCCAGATATGACCAAAGCCGTGTTTTGGCCGACAAAGTAGGGAGAATCCAAGTCATACCGCAAATTAGACTTTATAAATACTTAATTTTTATTGATTATTACTACAATTTTCATTTTCAAGGACGATACACAACAAGGTAATAGATCTTCTTCCTCTCCTCTGTGTTGCATCAACTAGTTTGATTGTGGTTATTTATGTTTTTCTTTTTGAATCGTTGGACATTTTTTTTTTTTTTTTGCTCTTTATGTTCTGCGGTTCTTGTATTCGATCTTACTATCCCTGTGTCGATCTGTGCTTTCGGTTTAGGGTTCGAATTTTAAGATCCGTTTGTCTTCCGAAGTATGTGTCAGGAATTTGTTTAATTAGCGGGGAAATCTTGATTTCTTTCTTGTACTGGTATCCTGATCGATAAATTCCGTCCTCTTGGATTGGTTTTTGTTATTTGATGTCTATCGAGAAATTCTATCGTTTTTTAATGTATGTTGTTAAGATCCTTCACATTGTCCTATGAGTATTCATTTTTATTTCTTGTTTGCAGGTCACAATTTTGTTGATTGTTAGAGATGTTGGAACAATTATTGATATTTACGAGAGGAGGTTTAATCCTCTGGACTTGTAAAGAGTTTGGAAATGCTCTTAGAGGGTCACCCATTGACACCTTAATCAGGTCCTGCCTTTTGGAGGAACGATCTGGTGTGGCCTCATATAATTATGATGCACCTGGTGCCTCATATACCCTTAAGTGGGCATTTCACAATGAACTTGGGCTTGTATTTGTTGCTGTGTATCAAAGGATTCTCCACCTCTTGTATGTGGATGATTTGCTTTCTATGGTTAAACAAGAGTTCGCGGCTATTTATGATCCGAAGCGAATTTCGTACTATGACTTCGATGACGTATTTCAGCAGCTTAAGAAGGAAGCCGAGGCTCGTGCCGAGGAAATGAAGAAGTCAAAGCAGGTTGGGAAGTCTGCTAATAATACTCTTGGTAAGAAGCAAGGACAGGTACAAAATGGCAGTATTGATGGAGGCAATAAAAAAAAGAATGGAGATGAATCTGGAAGTGATGGTGGAGACGGTGACAAGATCAAAGGTCGCCAGTTGGAAAACGGAAACTCTCAAAAAATACATGTTGGGAAAGGGGAAGTACCAGCGAAGTTTAATGCCACTGGTAAAGAAAATGGGACTTCCAACACGAGGGCTTTTGATGTAAATAAGTTACAGAAGCTTAGGTCCAAAGGTGGAAAGAAAACTGATACGGTTGTAAGTAAGGGTTCCAAAATCGAACCAGCAAAGAAGATAACCAAGAAAAACAGAGTCTGGAATGATTCACCTCCCGAACCAAAGTTGGATTTTACCGATCCAGTGAGTGAGAATGGGGAAGAGATTACATCTGTTGTTGCTACAGATCAAGGTGAGAGCATGATGGACAAAGAGGAAATTTTCAGTAGTGACAGTGAGACCGAGGAAGAGGACACGGGGAAGGATAACAAGGCTAACACGGGAAAGAAAGGCTGGTTCTCATCCATGTTTCAGAGGTACATTCTCTACCTTCCATGCAAGCAAGGATAAAAATTTCTGTTTTCGTGAACTTTTACTGGTACATTGCAAAGGAGAAATGTTGTCGGGGTCTTTTATTGTAATTATCAACACAAATTCGATTCATTTAAAATGTGAATCTTTTCTCCTGTATCATGTTTGTGTGCATACGGTGCACGCATGTAAGCAGTAATTTAAGCCTATGAAGAGATTTAAACATGGATATTTGGACGAACGTTCTAGAAATTGATGTCCTTTTTCAATCTGATGGCCATTGATGTTTCTTTGATGTGATAGGCTTGGCCTATCAGCACCATTTGTCAAATCAATGTCACTGAACATTGACCTTGTAGAGAGCTGCTTAATTTAGCATGGGAGGATTTTGTATGCGGGGTTTTTTTAATGATGGCCTCAGTATTGCTATTATGTCTTTGTGGCATTTTGTAATGTATCGCAAGTCTCGACATTTACTGTTGCTCCATTGTGATGGGGCTGGCAATCTCATCTGAATATCTTTTGTGGGTTCAGTATTGCAGGAAAAGCAAATTTGGAGAAATCTGATCTGGAACCAGCTCTTAAGGCTCTCAAGGACAGGCTTATGACCAAGAATGTGGTATGTTAGACTTTTGACCTTTCTAGTTGTCTCCCCTTATTTCTGGTCCTGGAAGGTGGAATCACTGGTCCTTGGAAATGTTCTTGCTAATAATTTCCATTGCTTGACATAAATGTGTATCATTCTATTCATTTGCTTCAGTTCTCGTGTACATAATTTATTGTTTATTTAAAATGATTGCTTGAGCAGGCAGAGGAAATAGCTGAAAAACTTTGTGAATCGGTGGCTGCTAGCCTTGAGGGGAAGAAGCTAGCCTCTTTTACTAGAATTTCATCAACTGTGCAGGTACTTGAACAACATTATCCTCTACAAAATCCAAAGTGGGTCACAAAAGAAACCATTTTCCTCAGGGAAAAAAAAAATTACCTTCTAATTTATTTTTAAGCTCAATTGCCTTCTAACTTCGGAATCTGAACTTCAATATCATGTTCCTTTAATAGCAAGTTGCTATTTGAAATTCAATCTAATGATATAAATGATATACACCAGGCAGCTATGGAAGAAGCCCTTGTTCGCATATTAACTCCCAGACGCTCCATTGACATTTTGAGAGATGTTCATGCTGCTAAGGAACGAGGGAAACCATACGTTGTGGTTTTTGTCGGGGTTAATGGAGTTGGAAAGTCCACCAATCTTGCGAAGGTTAGGTTTTTTATCAAAAAAATAAAATTGGTAGCAGATGAGCTGCTGCATTTTTTCCGTATTTTGATCGATATGCTTTTGCGCAGGTTGCATATTGGCTTCAGCAACATAAAATCAATGTGATGATGGCTGCTTGTGACACATTCAGATCAGGAGCTGTTGAGCAGCTGCGTACGCATGCTCGTAGGCTCCAGGTAGAACACAAGTGTTGTTGACCTACTTTTGTTTGAGATTTTTTTCTTGATGAAATAGCAGTTACAAGAAAGACTAAATGACCTGCACTTAATCTTTCCAGATCCCAATATTTGAGAAGGGTTATGAGAAAGATCCTGCAATTGTTGCAAAAGAAGCAATTCAAGAGGCCCAAAGAAATGACTCAGATGTTGTTTTGGTGGATACAGCTGGAAGAATGCAGGTGAATTGCTCATTTTATGGTTATTATGTGCATCTTGTTACAATACCACCTCCTGTTTCATCGCTGTAAATTTTCGAAGCACGAACAAAGCTTGAGCACTGTTATCAGTAGATATTTGTAACACTGGTTTTACATTGAGTGAAGGCCAGGAAATGCAATGGAGTCTAGTCTTCTGTGTCATATATGTGCCCTGTCAAATATGTGTCAACTTTTTTTTTTTTTTGAGAAAAAATATGTGTAACTTGATTGTGTTATAATTAAAAAATGTGATGCAGGACAATGAACCATTAATGCGGGCATTGTCAAAGCTTATCTACGTTAACACTCCAGATCTCATTTTGTTTGTTGGTGAGGCACTTGTGGGGAACGATGCCGTTGATCAATTGTCAAAGTTCAATCAGGTTGATTGGAATTCTACGCCCCCTTCAACCCTTCTCTTTTTTCTATTTGCATATAAATTATTGTACTGATGGAACTTCAATTTCAGAAACTAGGGGATCTTTCACCCTCTCCTAATCCAAGATTGATCGATGGAATCCTCCTGACCAAGTTTGATACCATTGACGACAAGGTAGCAACCTTGTACTTCATTTTGCCCGCCCTTTCCATCTTCCCCCGATATTCCTTTCTCCTCGGCCAACGCTTCATCATGCTATAAATAAAATAAATTGCAATTTATCTAGCTTTTAAATTTGTATTATTGTTGTCGTAAATGGTACCAGGTGGGAGCTGCTCTGTCCATGGTTTACATTTCTGGAGCACCTGTGATGTTTGTCGGGTGCGGGCAGTCGTATACTGACCTGAAGAAGCTGAATGTGAAGTCAATTGTGAAGACCCTCCTGAAATGACCAAGAAGTTGATGCATTTTGTGTGAAACTATTGTGTGGTTCGTAAGAAACAAGCGTGTTGCTCTGATTTGGTTTGTTTGCACTTTCCCATCCATGGTGAATTATGTCAGTTGACAGTATGTGTAATAGTAGTCGTGGGGGAGGTCAGGGTTCCGAAATACCATCAGTAAAAAAAATCCAATCAAATACTAAAATGTTTTTATTTAAAATTGCGGAACTCGTTAAATATAATTTCGTATCTAATAAATTTCTATTTTTATATCGAAACGACTTGTTATGAAATGTAGTATGTCAAGAGGTCAAATTTCATATAACTGCATAAATAAAATCTTTATAATTTTTATTATTAAATGAATCTAATATTTTGAGTATATTAAATTATTCATCTTGCTATACTTAATGATTATCATAAAATGTTTTCTTAAACATTTCATTATTAACTATTTACTAGTAATAATGTTAGTTATGTAATTCTCAAAAAATAATGTTAGTTCTATTAATTATAATTGTGAAGGTTTTTCTGGATTGAACATAAATTTTGAGGTGATAATGCGTTGCAGTTTTGACATAAATAATCTCCTTTTTATAGCATTCGGCATAACAACTAACAAACTTTAACTTGGGGTCAATTTTGTACAAATCTAATAATACAGCTTCTCCCTAAAATATTACTTAAAAAACTTTATTATGCACACTTTTTGTTTACGGTGAATAAAAAATTTGGGCAGATGTTTTAATTGATAAACTCATGCGACAGTCCACTCGTTCAGAGAATAGGGAAATCATTCCAATATATTGAAGCGAGATATATACTTGCACGAAACATATATAAACTACCAAATCAAGCGAGGAATCAAAATTAGCGCGTCAAATCTTCAGCATCATTTTCTACTCCATCCCCCACCACATTCATTCTTTCGCTGCCATGTGTTTAATTAATTCAAAGCATGAATTTAATTTAATTTCAATTTAATTTAATTTAAATTTTTGGATGAATTGCATGCATGGCAACATGGAAAGAATATAGTAGGAAATAGAATAAAAAATGGAGAAGGTTGGCCTGCATTAATTAGACCTCACCATTGCTTGGTACCTTCATCGTTGCTGGAATCATACTTAGGCCAGCTCCAGAGTCTTGTTGTACTATATGTAAGAGGCTGGCCTGTTTCTTACTCCTACGAACTCTGCGCCTTTTCTTGATAAGCTTTTGACATGCCAAAGATTCAGCTGCGGATTCACCATTGCTGGGCACCTTGATCGTTGCTGGAATCATACTTAGGCCAGCTCCACGGTTTCGTTGTACTACATGTAACCGGCCGGCCTGTTTCTTACTCCTACGAGCTCTGCACCTTTTCTTGATAAGCTTTTGACATGCTGAAGATTCAGCTGCGGATTTGCGTTTAGTGGCTCGACCAATCCTATGGCTTTCACTACCCTTCCGAGCTTTTCGCATTTTGAACTCCTCATTCTTGTGTTTTCTTCCCCTGAGGTGTTCGTTTAACTGTCGCTCACTGAAGGCATTGACTTTACAAACAGCACAGCTCCACTCCTCTTTAGCTTTCTTCTTCATGAAAGCATCCAATGCTTCAGCTTCTCTCTTTGATCCAGAAGCATTGACATCAGGTTTGGGCTATAACGATGGGAAAAAAAATGTCAGAAGCATAAAGGCAACCTTTGATGGAGCAACTTTCAAAACTTCAAGGAAACAAAAGTTTCCCTATTTCAAAAGCATATTATGCCTCCTAACACCTACCCCCTTAAAATAAATTTCAATTTCACTAGGTTTCATAATCCTAGTTTACACCATCTGATTCCAAAACCTATTGGGAGGCATTTCCCATTACCAGACGATATTCTGTCTAGGAACTTAGCACACATTCTCACCCCTCCTGTTTTCAGGGTCAATAAGTTCCAACCATATGTGTTGATTCCGCGCATGCCGTGTTCATCTTACAAGTGTATCTGCTTATAACGTGTCAGTTTTATAAATAAAACATTCACCTCAGAAACCAATAGTTGTCTTCGACTTCGAGTACCCAAGTCATAGCTGATTGATATAGCTTGCTAATAGAACCATACATGTGCCTGATCGGCACAGGACAAACCACAGCTCCCTAGTTTCCAATAGCTGACCAATTGCACCAGAATTGTACTTTCCTTTTTAAGGTTCAATTCATGGTTAGCTCGGTCATCCCGACCTTTCGTTTCAGGAACAGTTTTCTCTCACTGTGGTTAGGGGTCTGTAAACACCCTGCCTATGCAGGTACATGACACGGTACTTAAAATAGATAATCTCCCAATAACAACTACTCGGTCCTTTTGGGTACTGCCTCATAGTGTCTCGTCTCAACGATGCCAACGAGATTCAGACATCCGACATGCCAACTTACTGGTGGTGGAGCAGTTTGATATCAGGGATTAGGCCAGGATAGAAGCAAAGAGGGCATGCGCACACGCACACACACATTATTTATTATAAAAAGAAGAGATTCAGATCACAATCCAAGTAACGCGGATTTAACACCCTCCTCAAGATAAAAAAAAATAAGGATCTCAGAACACACAAAAACAAAACAGACATCAAAGGAATACATACTGACCAGCAAAGTAATTCTCTCTTTTTTGTTATCTTCATGCACGGCAGGCTTAACTTCTGAAACTCTCAAATCTCCTCTCTGGAATGGCGAAGTATCTAATCTTCCAGCTTCACACATTCCCTTCAACCTCTCTCTCTCCTCGAGTAACTTTGCAATCATATCCACTAAAACCCACCTTTCCTCTACTCTAGTCACAGAACAAGGAAGCCTCATCAATGCCTCGAACAATAAAGTCCGGAATGAGGAGAATGGAAATGCATTGCTGCCTCCTTGAGGAACAGACTCCTTCTCCATCTTCAGCACCCTACTCACCTCAGTTTCTAGAACATGCCTTATTGCAATATCTGACCTGATAATCTCTTCTATGATTCGTTCCTTTTCAATTTGTCTTTCAGCTATCACTCGCATGTCAAGATGAGGTGGAGGGTGATGGTATTGAAAGTGTTCCTGCTGACTCCAGACTAATTCTGGTCTCAAATAACCAGCTGAAATTTTTCAAACAAAACAGTGATAAACTAAATCATGAGTACGAGGCCGATGAAATCAGTACCTGATTTCTAATTTACCAAGTGACACGAAACGCAAAATAATCGAATACAATTAGAAGTGTCACTATATAATTCTATTGCCGAAACGAATTGAAAACAAAAACTAATCACATCGCAAACTTGATATATAATTAATCAATCCCTTGGTCTGAAAGCAAGATTTGTGATAAACTTCAATACAAACTTATCATAATTTTGAAAAAGTATTATCATGCCAACTTATTAAGATTCAAAAAATAGTCCCTTGTATTTTCATTATATGAGGTTTTGCATACTTGATTAACCAAAGCACATTATACTAACTTGGCAACCACTTCAAACTTATCCAAGGAAAAATTTGAGAAATGACAATATCATTAAGGTAGAGCAAATTACACAACCCGTCCCATAAGATTTGGCATGGTTACAAGCAACCAAAAGTTTCATTTATTACTGAAACCATTCCCGCAAGTAACAGGCAAAAACAACACTAATTGAGAGTGGCCAGATATCACTTTGTACTCATATTATCTACCCAAAAGATAAAGATTAACCCTAACAAACTCAAAAAAGCATTTAGACAAGTTTGTGCTTGACTGCTTGTAACTGGTACTTTTCTACCCCATCTTCACCAATCTTCAGCCATGGTTCACCATAAACACAGCACCAATGTCTATGGTAAAGAAGTCCCACTCAAAGGTGAATCAGCTCACTCCAACACTACCGGAACAGAGTACCACAAAGATGTAGCCATAGAAGTGGTGTTCTTTGCTCATGCTGAATCACCGAGGAAATAGTTGCAGAAGTGTGATAGCTTGAGTGAAGGTATTTTTTGGTGAGATAATTAACAGCAGGTAATATAAATTCAGGACTTTGATGGTGCCATTTGTTGAGTGAGAGATTAGGGGGGCTTCTACCTCAACATCAATTACCACTTAGCAAAGGGAATTTTGAGACAAAATGCCACAAAAAGTTAACTATGTTGGTACATTTTGTAGTTAATGGAAAGTTCTAAAGGATAACTTTTGGACAGAAAAATAACATGAGCAAGCCAATGAACTCATTCTTGATATTCATCTGTTTTTTTTTTTAATTCAACTGTTTCTTAAATAGAAATTAGAACATACTGAATAAATACCTTTTTGTTGAAAACAAATTAGGGAATTAATAAACCATTATCATTAAATAAAAGTAACATACATACACCAACATATCGCATGTTCAAGGCATTAATCAGGAAAAAATAATATAATTTTAAATTGTTTGCCATAATAATAATTTAAAACTTCCTGTTGTTTCTGCTACTGCTATCTTACGACAACGTGTATACACTTTTAATATCAGTAAGGAAAATCTTTCATTATTGGCAGACTTTTTTCATTTTTCTGATCTAGATTATCAAGATTTCATTTTTGGTATTTTGTTTAGTTAAGGAATCCAGTATTGCTCACAGATATTTTTTCTTTAGTTTATTTTCTTTCTTACCGTATAAGTGTTCTAGTTTAAGGCACAATTTAGATCCTAGTTTAGAGCCGTTAGCCATCTATAAGTTTGTTTGATGCTCCCCTTCGGGAGCTCTCTGCCCGAAGGATAGATTCAAGGGCGAGATCTGCACATAAACATCTCAATCAAATCAAATTTTTTAAAAGAGGGAAAATATATGACTTTCCTTAAGCATGCTTATTTTCTTCTAGGGTTCTCTTTTCTCTTAAAATTTATTAAAATCAAACAAACAAACAAGAATATCCTATGAAATAAAGGCTCGATCATTTTTTTTAAAAGAGGGAAAATATATGAGTTTCCTTGGGCACACTCATTCTCTTCTAGGGTTTGGTAGGGTTTTCTATCTCTTAAAATTTATTAAAACAAACAAACAAACAAACAAACAAACAAACAAGAAAAGGCCGCCACTCAGCCGCGCTACACTTGGGGGCGCTAGTCTCGCCGTAAGGCCATATGTGTGGTTTTGAGCTAAATAAGTAAACAGAAACTCCACCAGCTACCACAATTTGTAAATTGACATTAAGGTCTTCATTAATTCAGTATAACATGATCTAGGTACGACTTCAAAATTCCGAAAACAGTAAAGATTGAATATAGCATAAGGAAATAAAAAAACATCAAATACAGATGAGATGTGCACGGACCTTGAGTCTTAAGTTCTCCATAATAGCCGTAACCGGAGAACTGAGGCATCTGCATCTGCATCTGCATCTGCATCTGCATCTGCATCGGCATCTGCATCGGAATCTGCACCTGCATCTGTTGGCCAATCGCGGAATAATCTGCTCCGATGGTTGATCCCGCAAAATCAAATTGGACAAATATGAGATTTCATCCTCCATTGGTGATTGAATAAGGTAATTTCGAATTAAACCGATTTTGTTCGAAAATTTTAGTCATAACTTTGCAGGGAATTTTTTTTTTTTTTTGAGAGCGTACGCACCTTGAAGCGCTAATTCAGTAACGTGGCTGCGATTGGAGGATTGCGGCATGAGCCGAGAAATTCGTAGGTCGACTTGTGGAGGATAATTTGGCTGCATCATCAATTATCGGAGCAAGAAAGAATGTGAATGGTTGACTGGCGAAGCGACCTGATAAATAATAAAGTAAAATAAATAATTAATTAAACCGGGGTCGTGTCCTTCGAAAAGCTAACGAAAAGTGTAATTGGCACTACACTTTATTTCCATAAATACTCTCAATTTTTATTGGCTTGGACTCTTATCTTCAGAAACCTATTTGATAAAGGAAATATTATAGTTGGTACGTTTCCGTCACTAATTTATTGTAAATTATCTAGATATAGATACTTACTCTCACTGGTATGTTTCCATATGTTTTTTTTCCTGAACAAAAATTTGTAAGTATTGATTCTTTTAGAATTTTTTGTTTGATGTTTTGTATTTTTCTTATTTATTATTAGATGATTTCATTTGTAGAAAACATTTTACTTTTTTTGACTTTTCTATTGTGTATGTGCACATGCACTGTACTTAGATTTTGTATATTGTTAATTTATGTATACTTCATATTATTTATCAATCTACTAATTATTAGCTTACTATATTATTTTATAAATAATATTATTCATATTTTATTAATTATTAAAAAACAAAATAATAATTTATTATTTTATATAAAATTTAAGAATAACACTATCGTTTAATGGATATTCTTGTGGGAGACGGGTCACCCCAATTATAAAACAAATACCCAGTTAATGATTAATTGGATCTTTATCAAATCTGAATATGGCTTATCGAACATACAAGATGGAGCAGGGATTGAAGAAAGGAGAAAAGTTGTTCATGTCCGTATCACGAATCTTCGTTGTTTCTCTAGCCATTGCGCCGGGAAAACGGCGGCTACCGCTCACCGCCGTCACTTCCATGACTCTACAATTTTCTTCTCCTGAAAAAAGGCAATGAGAGTGAACGAAGGATACTGAAGAGTAAACGCTCCCACTAATCGAGCATGTGAAGTCCGAAGGTGACATTGTAAAGGTTGATTCTGTGTTGAACCCCAATTCATCGCTTCCGTATTTTTTTCGTTTTCCCCATTCAATTTGATCTTCGCTTCCTGTAAGCTCAAGAAATTCAGAAACAATAGAGAAGAAGGAAACAAATTGTGATAGGAATGAAAATTACAAGCTCGATTTTGAATAAATTCGCCTTCGTATCTGCGATGGGATCCCCAAAGGACGGGGGTTCGAATGCGAATGCGGAGCTACTTTTGCCTCTGCTCTGTTTGCGATTAAATTAACATCAATTTGATTAATGGATTAGAACCTTCATTGCAGGCCATATTCAAGTGATTAGTGTTTCTTTTTTTCAACTGCAAATTATTTGACAGATTTATAACGCGTTGCGATTGCTTTTGCCTTGTGGGCCTCGTCACTCGTGCAACATTTTTACCTAGTCTAAAGAAGCTATGCTTATCAGATATTGAATATGATAATGATGATTCCTACCCAACTTGATTGTTTAGTGCTTGAGCTTATGATTGGATTCATGTGCTTGTTACCTTACTTGTTTCTGAAAAATTGGTTTCCCCCTAACTCAGCTGTCTGAATATTTTATTTGCAAACCCAAGTTAAATGGTTTGTAGGGTATTATCATGATTGTGAATGCTAAAATCCTCGAAATTTTATATAAAAAATCCCAGCCACACAGTTACCTATCTAGTTTTGCATTTAAACTTGAAATGCATAAGTGAGTAGTACTTCACATTGTTTTCCTATTTGGAGCCTCTGTTCTTATTGTAAAAATTAGAGACTCTTCAAGTTTTGACTTGTTTGCATGCTCCATTTGCAATGAACCACTGATAAGAAAAGGGGGTGCGCGCCTACAGATTTTAACTTGTAAACCTTTTGTTTCCATGAAGTGAGATGTTAATACTAGAGGGAGAATAAGATGTTTGTGGTTTAGTCTTTATTCAGTTGAGGAGGAAGACTTTCTTTGCACTCCATCGCTTATGTAACAAATAATTTTTACTTTTATTGATAGTCACTAATTTACTGCAGATGGGCCACTCTACGATTTGTCTGCTTACAATAAGGTTAATGCTGGATTGTGATTGAATAATTTCATTCTACATGTTTGCTTTCATTTAGTATTAAGATTGGAATATGGAGAAAGCCATAGGGACTGTTACTGCAAAGACGGGTTGTTGGACTTTTTTGAAGGGTGTATTTGAGTTGACATCTCCGTTAAAAATTTCTGAGCTGTATCTCCAGGTTTATATGCTGTCGATATATAGAGTGTGATTGAGTTTCACTGTTGAGTGATTTCGTGTGAGTGATAATTGTGCTATAATAATTAATATCAGCTTAAGACAGAATATGGAGTTCGTAAGATCCTTTTGCAGGACTACCTTTTAGTTGTTCAATGATCAGATATGTAAGTGGCTCTTATGAAGCACCAGAGGGCTTACAAGCATTATATAAGGCCATTGAAATTTGAGCTATGTAACATTTATATTGCTTCAGATTTACATCATGCTATTTCAATTATGATGGTGACTGTCAGATGTAATTTTTGGTTTTTTTCGTTCAATTGCACTGGGTCATCTTTTTTCCTACCCTTTTGCAGTGTTCAAACGGTACTTGTCGTGTGGCATATCATCCTCTCTATGCACGGGTTGCTGGCTTTTGTTTCGAGGTATTAAATGACTGGAGTTTCCCTACACTTGAGTATGGAGGAATATTTTTATCCTCTGTTTGGAGGAGTGCTTTTTTCCTGCTATTAGCTTATTCACACTTGATGTTTTATTGTCATTTGTCTGCTAATAATTATTATATTCACGTGTACTTTAGTGTTATATGAAGCCTGAGGATGTTGATCGGTTGCATTTCATTCCTTTTGACGAAGATGAGGAGGATCGGTACATTCAATTACTGGATTATCTTTGAGAAAATCGATTCCAATCGTTCGAATCAAAAGGTTACGAATGAATCGAGCTTCAAAGGGGAATGAAAAGTATTAGTTTCTAGATGGCCTGATCATGCATGCAACCCCTTGTTCATTGAACTTTTGTAGTGTAGTTTTGTTTGTAAAATATTCATCTTAAAACATTGATGATCATGGTAATCAAGCAGGGTTTTAACTTCAAGGCTAATTGGATTTGGTGTGCAAATAAATTCACTTGATAATTGCAGTGAACATAGGTTCACTTTGTTTTTCTTTGTATGCCAGTAAAGAGGCTCTTCTCCTTGTCCTATATCTTCACACAACATACATCCCGTTAGCATATTTAATGGTTGAATTTTTATCATTTCAAGTACTTTGTGCTAATTTAACATAAAAATATTAATTCTTATGTTAAAGTATTATTAGTTCAATTTTTATGTATAAAGTATTACTTATAACGTATGTTATTTGACATAAAAACATTACATTTTAAGTTAAAAGTATTGCTTTTTAAATAAAAAATATTAGTTTTTATGTTAAAAGTATTAGTTTTTTTTTATCAAAAGTATTAATTCTAAAATATGCTAGTTTGACATTAAAAAATATTACTTTTTATGCTAAATAATATTAAATATTACTTTTAAGTCAAAAATATTAATTTTTATGCTAAAAATGTTAGTTTTACTGTCAAAAGTATTATTTATAATGTATGCTGGTTTGACATAAAAAGTATAACTTCTTATGTCAAAAGTATTAATTGTTCTGTTAAAAGTATTAGTTTTTATGGTAAAAGTGTTATTTCTAACGAATGCTAATTTGACATAAATACATTTTTTCAAAAATATTAGTTGTTTTGTTAAAAAAATTACTTCTTATCCTAAAAATATTAATTTTTCTATCGAAAGTATTACATCTAACATATGCATGCTAATTTGACACAAAATATTAATTTTTTGGTAAACGACATTAAGAGTATTACTTTTTAAGTCAAAAATATTAGTTTTCATGTTAAAAGTATTAGTTTTATGTCAAAATTATTACATCTAATGTATGCTAGTTTGACATAAAAAAAATATTACTTTTTATGTCAAAAAGTATTAGTTGTGCTGTTGAAAATATTGATTTTTCTATAAAAAATATTACTTTATAATGTATATTAATTTGACATAAAAATTAATATTTCTTTGGTTAAATTTTTTTCAAAAGTATTAAAATATTTGTAAAAAATATTATATCTAACGTTTGCTAATTTGACATAAAAACTATTTTTTTATTGAAAATATTATTTTTTTCAATAAAAAATATTACTTTATAATGTATATTAATTTGACATAAAAATTACTATTTTTTTGGTTAATAATATTATTTTTTTAGTAAAAAGTATTAGCATTGGAAGTAATCCATGTTCCAATTTATTATTGTTTTTCTGTCACTCTCTTGATACAAAAAGAATCGATATATAATTCTCCACAATAACTAGAAAAAAGTTCAAGAGTAAAATATTTAATCAACTTCTACAACAGGGTCAACAGTAAGTGGGAAAGGATCAAAGGAACAGTACAGAATCAATTGATGTTGGAAGCTGAAGGCACAGATGGTGCGGCTGGCGGTGGGACTGGCTGAACAGGACGCTCTTGGTGGCTACCGCCCTTTTTCAATTTGCATTTGGAGTGACCTTATCACAATAGGAGAAAATAGAAAATGAGACATTAATCAAAAGAACATAAAAAAAATGAGGACAAATATTGTTTCCCTTCCAGATTTATCAAATAGGCTTCAAAAACAAAAGCAAAAGCTTGCAAACCACAATTTTAAGCACAAGAAAATTCTCTTTTAGCATCATATGGGCACTTGTGTTTCTCAAAAGCAAGAAATGGTGGCTCCCAATATAATTTTCAAAGGAAATTGCTTAGATCAAACACCATAGTATGCATAAAACTAATAAATGGTAAACATACTTTAGGCAAAACAAAAATCAAGCTTCATAGAACCATCAGAAATTCACTATTTCCTTTATCTTGTAATATAGACAGAAAACTCTTGCACAAAGATATAAAGGCTATAAGAAATTACCGAGTCGGTGGTGATATCGAATAAGCTAGTTCGGCTTCGGCGGCGATTGAGGTTGCTCCGGCGGAGAGAGTATTTCTGGGCATGGCTAGCCACTTAAGTTGGTGTGCGAGTCTTGACATAATTTCTAGAGATTCCTCTCCAGTCCCCTTTCCCAACATTTTGCAATCCAACAAGCTCTGTCCATGGGACTCCTATAGACAAGGCAAAAGCAAGTAATATTTGGATTAGCTATATTTAACGAAGGCAAAAACACCAAGTGAAAAAAAGGTTATTCACACATGTATGTAGTAAACAAGCCAATAGCAAGCTTTCCCCTCTCAAACAAACACAATGATTAATCGAACAGATCTATGCCTGATTATAGTTTTCAAGTTTTGCCCATCCTTTCTAATTAAAACATACAACTTAAATTCTAACCTCTGAATCCCCAAAATCAAAGAGCAAAAATTTCAGTAAAGCAATATTCTAACCTCACATCCATGTTTGAGATTTTCTTGTCTGAACTGTTTAGGTATGTGGTCATCGGATTTCTGCGTCACCTGAGACCTGAACCCGCATCTCCTCGAGGCGGCGATTCTTCTTGGCTTAGCAGGAGTACGAGCTTCGAATTACCCAGAAAAGCAGCAGCATAGTTGCTACACAGATCTCGATTTTCGATGGTTGTGGATTAAATAGGCTACGAAGGTAAATAAGGTGAAGAATCCATGAGGTTCTGAGTTCGAACCCGTTGCTTCGAGATGAAGAGGTGAGTGAGATACGATTTCCTTGTTGATTTCTGCGATGGAGAGTCGAGAGAGATTGCGAAGCAGGTAGAGCATGATTTTAGACGACAGATTGGGGATTAGAATATGGGTGAGAGCAGAGAGAATGAGAGAAACAGGATTCCAAAGGGTAATCTAACGGCTTGCACAAGCGGGTTAGTTTCGATTCAAATTAAGATTCGTTGCACCATATAAGTGTTTGTCAAAATTTAATCAATCAATAAAAAAACTATAATCTATCATTCAAAACAAATAATATATTTGTTGTGAAAAAGTAAAAATTTACGGTAAAAAGTAAAAACTCAAAAACTCAAAATTTATCAAATTCTACACTTTATAAAATTTTTCTCTCTTCACAATTGTATTTTTCTACACAAATGGAGAGACCTATTTATAGATCTCAATTGGAGATTAGTCAAAAATTAATACATCATTAATTACATCATCACACACTAATTTTCAATATTTTACAACTCAATTTTCAACTTTCAACCTTCAACATTCAACAATAAATAATAATATATATTTATATATATTTTCAACACTCCCCCTTGTGATGATGATCATGATAGAATGACTATCTCCATTACGTGTTGTATACTGCCTCGTTAAAAACCTTACTAGGAAAAACCCATTGGGACAAAAATCATAGTAAGGAAAAAAGAGTGCAGCCACGTAAACTCCCCCTGATGTCAACATGAATGATTCTTCACATATTTCGTAGATTGCGCATCCCAATATTATAAATGTGTTTTCTGAATATCGCCGTGGGAAGTGCCTTTGTGAAGAGATCGAATGAGTTCTCACTTGATTGAATGTAACAGATATCAATATCTTTATTCTTCTCCAGCTCTTGAGTGTATGCAAAGAATTTAGGAGGAATATGTTTAGTTCTGTCACTTTTGATGTATCCTTCTTTCATTTGGGCAACACATGCGGCATTATCTTCATACAGTGTGATTGGATTCTTGTCCACTGATAATCCGCAAGAAGTTTGGATATGCCGAGTCATTGATTTAAGCCAGACACATTCACGGCTTGCTTCATGTAGTGCAATAATCTCGGCATGATTTGATGAAGTTGTAACAAGTGTTTGTTTCTGTGATCGCCAAGAGATTGCAGTGCCTCCACGAGTAAATACATATCCGGTTTGGGAACGTGCCTTATGTGGATCAGATAAGTATCCAGCATCAGCATAACCAATTATTCTCTGATTTGTATCTTTTGGATACAAAAGTCCCAAATCCGTCGTTCCTCGTAAATAACGGAATATATGTTTAATTCCGTTCCAGTGCCTCTTCGTTGGACATGAACTGAATCTTGTCAATAAATTTACTGCAAAAGATATGTCTGGTCTAGTGCAATTTGCAAGATACATAAGGGCACCAATGGCACTTAGATATGGTACTTCAGGACCAAGAACAACTTCATCATCTTCACATGGACGAAATGGATCCTTTTCTATATTCAATGATCTGACAACCATTGGAGTACTTAAAGGATTTGATTGATCCATATTGAAACGTTTAAGGACCTTCTCTGTATAATTAGACTGGTGAACAAAAATTCCACATTCTTTTTGTTCAATTTGTAAACCAAGACAATACTTGGTTTTTCCAAGGTCTTTCATTTCAAATTCTTCCTTCAAGTATAACATCACTTCTTGAATTTCTTTATTCGTTCCAATGATGTTTAAATCATCAACATATACAGCAATAATCACGCATCCCGATGTTGTTTTCTTGATGAAAACACAAGGGCATATTGGATCATTTACATATCCCTTTTTCATCAAGTGTTCACTTAGCCGATTATACCACATTCGGCCGGATTGCTTTAACCCATACAATGATCTTTGTAATTTCACAGAATAAAATTCTCTGGGTTCTGAACTTTGTGCTTCTAGCATCTTAAATCCTTCAGGGATTTTCATGTATATATCACTATCAAGTGATCCGTATAAATAAGCTGTAACAACATCCATTAGACGCATGTCCAAGTTTTCAGACACTGCTAAACTGATCAAATACCGAAACGTAATTGCATCCATAACAGGAGAATATGTTTCTTCATAATCAATTCCAGGTCTTTGAGAAAAACCTTGTGCAACAAGTCGAGCTTTATATCTCACTATTTCATTTTTCTCATTTCTCTTTCGAATAAAAACCCATTTGTACCCAACAGGTTTAACACCTTTAGGTGTAAGGACTATAGGTCCAAAAACACTACGTTTATTTAGCGAATTTAATTCAACCTGGATGGCATCTTTCCATTTTGACCAATCCTTTCGAGTTTTGCATTCACCAAAAGATTTTGGTTCATTATCTTCATTTACGATGTCACATGCCACATTGTACGAAAATATCTCATCAATATCTTGTACATTCTTTCGGTTCCATATTTTTCCAGTATTAATATAATTGATAGAGATTTCATGATTCTCGTCAGTTTGTGGTTCTGACAAAATATTTTCATCATCGTGTGTTTCTTCTGGAACACCATTTTCTATTTTTTGATCATCATTTTTCTCTATGTATTTTCTTTTCCGAGGATTTTTATCCTTTGAACCGATTGGCCTTCCACGCTTCAGGCGTTTTATGACATCATGAATGTCTTCATTTTGTTTCTTTGGAATTTCAACTCGAGCAGGGGCATTTACAGCAGGTATATATGATTTTGTTACCCCTTTTGTGTCTGCAAATGCATCTGGCATTTGATTTGCTATTCTTTGCAAATGCACAATTTGCTGTACATCTTTATCACATTGTTTAGTTCTAGGATCCAAATGTAATAATGATGGTACATACCATGTGATTTCTTTTTCGATGTGTTTCTTTTCTCCCCCTAACATTGGGAAGTTATTTTCATCAAAATGACAATCAGCAAACCGTGTTGTAAACACATCGCCTGTCTGAGCCTCAAGATATCTAATGATTGATGGACTATCATAGCCGATATAAATACCATTCTTTCTTTGAGGTCCCATTTTTGTTCTTTGAGGTGGTGCAATAGGCACATACACCATACATCCAAAAATTCTCAAATGAGAAATATCTGGTTCTTTGCCAAATACAAGCTGCAATGGGGAGTGTTTATGATATGCACTTGGCCTGATGCGAATCAATGCAGCAGCATGTAAAATTGCATGTCCCCATATAGAAATAGGGAGTTTCGTTCTCATAATCATTGGTCTAGCAATCAACTGCAGACGTTTAATCAATGATTCAGCTAATCCATTTTGTGTATGAACATGAGCTACAGGATGTTCAACAGTAATTCCCATCGACATACAATAGTCGTTAAAAGTCTGGGAAGTAAATTCTCCAGCATTATCAAGTCTTATTTTCTTGATCGTATATTCGGGAAATTGATTCCGCAATTTTATTATTTGAGCCATCAATTTTGCAAATGCCACATTCCGAGTGGACAATAAACATACATGTGACCATCTGCTAGAGGCATCGATCAATACCATAAAGTATCGAAATGGTCCACATGGTGGATGAATTGGCCCACAAATATCACCTTGAATACGTTCAAGAAATATGGGTGATTCCTTTTGGATTTTAGCTGGTGATGGTCTTATAATAAGTTTCCCCAGAGAACATGCTTTACACTGAAACTTATTATTCTGAAAGATCTTCTGGTCTTTCAGTGGATGACCACTTGTATTTTCTATAATCCTTCGCATCATTATTGAACCAGGATGTCCCAATCGATCATGCCAATTTGTTAGTATTGAAGAATTTCCAATAACCATATTTGATTCGATTGGACTTATATGTGTATAATGCAATCCAGTAGGGAGCATTGATAATTTCTCAACTACATATTTCTTTCCTGATTTATATGTAGTAAGACACATATATTTCTCATTTCCTTCGGTTATTGTTTCCGTATCATAACCATGAAAATATATATCATTAAAACTCAACAAATTTCTTTGTGATCGTGGTGAATATAAAGCACTATTTATCAAAAATTTTGTACCATTAGGTAACAAAAATTGTGCTTTGCCACATCCTTCAATCAAGTCTACAGGACCTGATATTGTATTCACCATTGTTTTTGTTGGTTTTAATTCCAAGAAATATTTTTCATTTCTGAGGATAGTGTGCGTTGTACCACTATCTGGTATGCAAACTTCCAGTGCATTATTTCCATCTTTGATCATAGCATTTTCCATAATGATCTTCAAAAACAATATGCAATAAAATGAATTAAGAAAGATACATGCAAATTATAATATGTTACAATTTAATTGCAGAATAAAACAATACATGCAAAATATAATATGTTTTACAATATAAAAATTACATTGTTACATTCTTTTCCCACCAGTACATTTAATCAATATCTTCGAAATCATTCAAAAAGTAGGCAGCATCTAAATTCATTGAACCACTTGCATGGTCAATGTTTTCAGTAAAATTGGTCTCTTTTTCTTTCCCCTTTATTGAATCTTTATAGAGCTTACACAGATGCTCAGGGGCTCGACAAGTTCTTGACCAATGTCCTGGAGTGCCACATCTATAACAAACACTCTCAGTTCTTTTTGGATGATTTTCATTTTCACCCGTATTATCATGCTGCCTCTTTTGTGGGTGGTTCGTGACGTTCCTTTGAGATGAGTTATTGAAATAACTATCTCTTTTATTTTCAAGTCCACGGCCTCGACCACGACCGCGATCATTTCTACGCCCACGTCCACGCCCACGTCCTCGTCCACGACCTCGACCAAAATCTTGTCTATATCTTTGATTTTGGTTTTCATTTTTACTTACGACATTTGCTTCAGGAAATGCCGTTGAACCAGTAGGTCTGGACTGATGATTTCTCATGAGCAATTCATTATTCTTTTCCGCCACGAGTAAACATGCGATGAGTTCTGAGTATCTTGAAAATCCACGCACTCTATATTGCTGTTGTAGAGTTATATTTGATGCGTGGAATGTGGAAAATGTCTTTTCAAGCATTTCCATCTCAGTAATATTATGCCCACAAAATTTCAGCTGTGAGACAATTCGATACATCGCAGAATTATAATCACTCACCTTTTTAAAATCTTGGAATCTTAAAGTATTCCATTCATCTCGTGCGGTCGGAAGTATAACTTCCCGTATATGCTCAAAACGTTCTTTTAACCCTTTCCACAAAATCATTGGGTCTTTTTCGGTCAAATATTCACATTTCAACCCCTCATCAAGATGTCTGCGTAAAAATATCATCGCTTTTGCTTTATCTTGTGAGGATGATATATGTTATTTTCTTTGATAGTTTCGTTAAGACCCAATGACTCGAGATGCATTTCTACATCGAGGGTCCATGGCATATAATTCTTTCCGGTTATATCAAGTGCAATGAATTCGAGTTTCGCCAAGTTCGACATGGTGGTACTAGAAAATAACAATGCATTTTATTAGTTAATTTCCATAAATATGACAATACAAAATAATGGAAGAACGTAAATTACAAGTGCGTATACAAATAGAGAAAAAATATGTGTTGGAAAATCGCTGGTGAGTAAAAGACTCGTGAGCATGATGATCATAGTCGTTATGAAAAATATCCTTATAAATGTCATCATCTCCATCTTCGAAAAAACCGAGGATAAAATATTTTGAGAGAAAGAATGAATTTGGTGTGATTGAAAATGAGTTTGAGTGAACATATTTATAGGGCAAAAACTAGCCGTTTTGTTACCGTTTGTGACCGTTGGGGGTAAAGAAAAAATTGAGTATGTGTTGAATAAAAATTCGTGATAATCATGTAATGCATATAATGATAATCATAATTAAATAATTATGTATATCATATCACATTATTATAAGGTCGGTGTCGTAGACAACCTTTTATATAATAACATGAGATTATACAAATATGGTTAGTATATAAATACACAATAATATATATCATATCACGTTATTATAAGGTCAGTGTCATAGACAACCTTTTATATAATAACATGAAATTATATATTAATATAGTTAATATATATATACATAATAAATATATATCACGTTATTGTTTAAAAACCTTAGAGGCTTTTATACTTGTCGTATCCCTTACCGGGAGTGTGGGATGTCGTCTTAACATCCTCCCAAGATTTATAACAAGTTTTGAAAAAAACTTATTTTTTCATAACATGATATTATATATTAATATATACACAATAAAAATATATAAACAGTAAAATAAAAATTCTTACTTGTTGAATATTTTTGACTTCTTCTTGTATTTTGGAGCGTCGGAAAATATAGAGAACCTTCGAGCGATCGTGCTGATAACGTGTTGTGAAAAAGTAAAAATTTACGGTAAAAAGTAAAAACTCAAAAACTCAAAATTTATCAAATTCTACACTTTATAAAATTTTTCTCTCTTCACAATTGTGTTTTTCTACACAAATGGAGAGACCTATTTATAGATCTCAATTGGAGATTAGTCAAAAATTAATACATCATTAATTACATCATCACACACTAATTTTCAATATTTTACAACTCAATTTTCAACTTTCAACCTTCAACATTCAACAATAAATAATAATATATATTTATATATATTTTCAACAATATTAACTATCATTTCTTATTTCTTATTTATTATATTATATTACTTTTCTCTGCATTATTTATTTTATCACCCAAATCAAACGATACCTTACCTAACCCAATTTTCGGGTTAAATCTTCCACGACCCCACCATATAATTGCTTATGAAGATTCTTTTTCACAAATTTGTGAAGAAAAACTCCATAATCATTTATATTTAGAGGTTGCAAACACTACCTAAAATCCTTACACCTACATCACGCTAAGTCATTTTGGGAATATATATGGTTTCAAACAATCTACCGGATGTTCAAGCAGCAAATTATGCATTCATATGTTATTCCATGTATCCAAATATCGATATTATTATTATTATAAAAAAGTTTTTTTTATAAACAACACATACACGGTACATAAAAACCACACATCCACTTCAAAAGTCATGGTTAACCTTTGAAGGGATGCTAAGGTTTATATAGCACACACAAACATATGATGTTAGCAATGTGGGACACTAATAAAAAATGAATCACCAAGAAAGCTATCACCTATCCACACCACTTCAATAAACATTTTATGTTTTTTTTATAAACAACACACACACGGTACAGAAAAACCACACATCCACTTCAAAAGCCATGATAACCTTTGAATCGATGTTAAGGTTTATATATCACACACACACACACATATGATGTTAGCAATTTGGGACACTAGTCAGACGTGAATCACCACGAAAGCTATCACCTATCCACACCACTTCAATAAACATTTTCTGTTTTTTTGATAAACAACACACACATACACACGGTACAGGAAAATTACATATCCACTTCAAAAATCATGGTTAACATTTGAAGGGATGCTAAGGTTTATATATCACATACACACACATATGATGTTAACAATGTGGGACACTAGTCAGAAGTGAATCACCACGAAAGCTATCACCTATCCACATCACTTCAATAAACATTTTTTGTTTTTATAAACAACACACACACGGTATAGGAAAATCACACATCCACTTCAAAAGCCATGGTTAACCTTTGAAGGGATGCTAAGGTTTATATACAACACACACACATATGATGTTAGCCTTGGTTACCCTTTGAGAGTCTTTGAATAACTACTTTTTGATGTGTCATGACACACCAAAACACAGCTTCCAATTTTATCCTTTATCCACTTTTTTATCCACTTTTTTTCTTCTATCCTTTTAATATAATAGTATATTAAATTTATATTATATTTCCAATAACTAATTTTTAATTATTAAATAATACATTATTTCATTAAAAATCATAAAATATCATATATTATATCGCACACGCAATTGTGTGTGCTTTTGTCGCCAGTATTTATTATTGACGATTATAATTAATTCGAGAGAATACTTATATCAAATTCTTGACTAGTTGACCAGGAGATTTATAAGCAATCCGAAACCAAAAACTCAATGACTTGGATCTTGCCATCGCCATAATTTCTCAATAATGACACTCGATAAATTTCATTGGGAAATAGAAAACCATAAGTAGTTTATGACATGAAAAATGGTAAGTGATACGTTACACTTAAAAATTCAACTGGGCATGAGCCCAATCATGAAGGTCCACTCCAAATATTTTTGAGGCCAAACTTATTTAAATATTATATATATTTAATTCAATCAGATCCTGAATTATACAAAAGCTCATAAGAGGCTCAAGTCCGTGTGTAATGCCCCGAAAAATATCCAATTAAATAATTTATGAAGAATTGGAATTTAATTCTATGTTTCATAAATTAGAGGACTGAAATTGAAGTTTACATTGAATAAGGACTGAATTGCAAATTTTGGGAATGTTTAGGGGGCTAACTGCAAAATCTGAAAACTTTAATGATTGATCAATTATTGATCAGATTTATCACCTTCCACTACATTAATTTTCAGAAGAAGAACCGTGAGGGAGAGAGAAAGCCATAGCCAAGGCTTTTCAAGCCCCGATCCGAGAAAATCCAACCGGTAGAATTTTAATTCGAGCATGGTTTTGCGATCCTCGCAACAAGAGCTACGTTTCTACGTAAGTATGATTAAATTCTACCAATTTCTAATTTTGAGATGTTTTTGGATTTGAATTTTTGTTGGATAAATATGTTCTTGAGATAATAGAGATGGTATATCTAAGACGGTTTGAGAAAATACCATCGTTTGATCGTGTTTTTTATTTTTGAAATATTTTTGGAATTTCTGGAAATTTTGGAGATGGATTTCTAAATTAGAGATGATATTGAAGATGATATTGTGTTGGAATTGTGATAATATTAATGTTGAGAATTTTGGAAATACTCGATTTTAGACGTTATGCCGTCGAGTTGAATTTTGAAGAAATTGTTAAATGATTATTTAAAAAGAATAGCAAGGAATGATATTGAGAAATAATATTGTCCATTTCAGATTTTGAATTGGAATTTGTTGAATTGGAATCGCAAGAAATCGAGTTATTTAGAGTTCGGTCAAGATTGAAATTGATTATTATTTGAAATGCGATTTTTGGATCGAACAAGAAATTGATATGAATTTCATATGAATGTAGCTTTCAAGACTTGAGCATTTCCGGACTTGGAATTGAGGTATGGATAGACAATGAAGAGCTTGGGATTGAATCCTCGAGAAGAATTGAGATTCTCGAGCCCAATAAATCACACACTTATTTGCTATATTACTTGAATTATATGAATTGATTGAATAACATGCAATTATGAATATGATTTTATTCGATGATTATCGATATATGATTCATGCTAATTATTTGATATATGAGATGAGATGCTCAGATTGAGCAGAGATTTTGATATATTGAATTGCATCATCTCATTCATATTGAGCCAGACTTTGTTCAGATTTGATGGCAGACTTGCCTAGATTGCAGCGGGCGTTTGAGTCTATATTTGAGTGGCATGGAATGTAGAGCAACTTCCATGACCAGAATACTCTATATAGGAGTGCCAAAGTCCGGGGTTGAGAAGCTCAACGCCCACCCCGATTGGGAGAGTAGGTGGTGACGTTGTGTTTTCTTTTCCCTTGGGATCCCTAAGATCAAGATTCAGACTGAATCAGAGAATAGATAACCCCAGATTCTTGAGCATGCATTTCTTCCATGCATTATCCATTTGAGATTACTTATGGATTTATATTGAAATCATTGAAATGTTTAAATGTTCATTTGTTTCTGTCATTCATACTGGGTTTTTATACTCACCGGTTTTCCGGCTGTTGCTTTGTCTTGTGTGTGTGCATTGCAACAGGAGGTTCGGGTTCAAGCTTTAGAGGACCTTAAAGATTTTAAATGAGAGTAGAAGTGGAGCTCGGGTCTAGCAGACAAATAAATTTTAAATAAATGTTGAAAACATGTTGAATATTTGAGCTTTCAATCTCGTTGCATGTTATGCGTGTTTGAATGATTTTTAGACATCTTTTTATTGTATGTTGTGATCTAGACTTTGGGAGATCACCATTTTGAGTTTTTGGAGCAAGAAAAGAAGAGAAAAGGAGAATATTTCGAAGCCCGGGCGCGCCTGAGGGCGCGGCCGCGCCTCCCAAATAAAAAAAAAAAAAATTTCTTTTCGCGACGCGTTTTTGCGTCGCCGAATGCAAGGCATGCGTCGCCAAATGTCATATTGATTATTCTTTTATATTTTCACCCGAGGTCTCCACATTAGGTTGTATCAGAGACATAAAGATGCCTTGATTTGAGATTGGAATATTGAGAACGGGGTAGATCGAGTCCTCTTGATTTAATTTTCGCATGAATTGATTTCATTGCGTGATTATATGAACTCCATGCAAGCATGCTTAACTGCTTTAAGATTTTGTGATTACTTGATTTTTAAAAATTTATTGTTGAGCATGTCAAGATCGAACAACGAATCAGAACGATTCCATTTGAGAATTTCAAGAACGAATCAGAATGATTCTAGATATGAAATTGAGCATGATTGAATTGAAAGAGCAAAAAATGAGAAATATTGAAATGATATTTTTGATATATTAACTGTTTATGCATTGTTCTTGTATTATCAGAGAATGGCTCCTCGTAGGACAAGAAACAATCCTAGAAAAGAGGAAGCACCTCAGACTGAGGAAGTGCCTCGAGCAGTAGAAATACCTCATGCTTAGGAGGGCAGAAGATTATTGAAAATGAGACGACTTGAATCATGACTATAATATGAATATATCTTGATTACTTATTGAATAATCATGATGGTTTTAATGTCTGCATGATATTTTAATGCAGGGTTCAATATGAGATAATACAGGAAAGCCATATCAAGAGTTAATGATCTTGGCTATTGATGTCATGAGATTGAAATGACAACTATGAAATCTATTCTCGAATATGATGAATTATAATCCCATAAGACCTGATAGGCCGGGACTGAATGAGGTAAGATCTAATGTTTTGATGCATTTGAACTAAGTGTGTCAGATAACCTTGAACAGAACAAAGATAAACCCTTGAGCCTGAGGATTTTGGAATAATACAGAATTATTACAGTAAGAATTCTTGAGATTAGAATTCTATTGTTTCCAACTCGTTAATTTCAAGAACGGGTTGTAGACTTTGTAATAGTGTAACAAACACTTTGAGACCAAAGCTAGAATTACAGATACCCATCCTGGAAGATGAATCGACTTAACATTGATGCTAAGATTGATATGTTGATAGTAAGGGATCGAGCAAAAATGATTTGAGATCCGAATGTACCCAGTAAGATGATTGAGCTTATTATTCCTTTTGGTTTTTATTATTAAAATTACTGAATGAGATATTATGAACTAAATCGTTTAGATGATACGATTTGAGAAATATTCGAGGAGAACCTCGATTCCTCTAGAACAAGAGGATGAGATTGATGTTTTTGGAAAATATGATTGAGTTTTGCATGGTACTTGGTACCTTATTGGGATTGTATTTTGGAATTGATGTACTGACCAAGTACAGGGCTACGATGAATTGTTTCCACAAATTTGTCAGATTTAGACCAAGAATGGCAAACGACTAGAAATCCTATGGTAAGAGTTCTAGAGTTAAGATCCCTTTTATTTCAATATTAGCTATGACACGTTTACTTCAGAGATGTGCCGAGGGATTCTTGGTCTATGCAGTAGATGTATTGAAATATAGCCAAGAATTAGCAAACATTCCAGCTGTGAAAGAATTTGCAGACGTGTTTCCAGAAGAAATTCCGGGTTTTACTCCAACCTGTGAGATTTAATTCAGTAAATTGATGCCTGGTACTTTACCTATTTCGGAGGCTTCTTACAGAATAACACCATTGGAACTTAAAGAACTCAAGGAGCAAATTTAAGATCTATTAGCCAAGGGATACATTAGACCGAGTATGTCACCTTGGGGTGCTCCAGTGCTATTTGTAAGAAAAAAAGATAAGTCGATGAGATTATGTATCGACTATCGACAATTGAAAAAAACAAAGCTGCGGTAAAGAATAAATATCATTTGCCTCAAATAGATGATTTATTTGATCAATTACAGAGTTCTTCCATATATTCGAAGATTGGCTTACGATCTAGATATCATCAATTGAGGGTCAGAGAGGCAGATGTGCCCAAGACCACATTTAGAACCAGGTATGGGAATTTTGAATTCCTGGTTATGCATTTTGGAGTGATGAATGCTCCTGCTGTGTTCATGAACTTAATGAACATAATTTTTCTGAAGTACACTGACGAGTTCGTTGTGATATTTATTGATGATATTCCGATCTATTCTAAGAATGATATTGAACATACAGATCACTTGAAGATTATCTTTCAGATTTTGAGAAAAGAGCAGTTATATGCCAAGCTGTTCAAGTGCGAGTTTTGGTTGGACCGAGTTGTATTTCTTGGTCATGTGATTTCAGAAGAAGGGATTGCATTTGATCACAGTAAAGTTGAGGCTGTGATTAACTAGCCTAGACCTACCTCTGTTCCTGTACGCAGTTTTATGGGTTTAGCAGGGTATTATCGCAGATTTATTGAGGGATTTTCCAGCATTGCGAAGCCAATAACCCAATTAACCCAGAAGAATGCTACGTATGTTTGGACAGATGCCTGTGAGAAAAGCTTTGTTGAGTTGAAGAAGAGACTGACCAGTGCTCCTGTATTGACTATTCCATCAGGTACAGGTGATTTCATCGTTTATTGTGATGCGTCTCACAGAGGTTTGGGTTGTGTGCTTGTAGCGACCCATCCCGGATCCACTACCTAATCAGAGATAAGAGCATAATTAAGCATGCATTAAATAACATCGCTGCGGAAGACTTAAATACAAAAAGACCGGCGGAATACAACCGGCTAAACAGATTCGATCATACAACCCAATCGAATAACTTTAAATAAAACCTACAGCTAATCCTGCTGTCTTCAAGGTCACTGATTACTCCAAGATCCTGGTGCTCAAACCCTGCACCTAAATCTGCCCCGCCGAATAGGGTGTTCAGATATACAGAAAAGACTGAACGTGAGCTCTAAGCTCAATACGCAAATACAGATAAACATACAAATATGATGCATGCAAATGAAAAGGTATCCATATCAGGGGTAACTATATACAAACTGCTCAGACTGGCGCCTGGATATGAGCTCGTCACATCGGGGTAGCTAACCACTGTGTGCGACTACTCACACCCAAATCCCGGACGCGGACCACGGAGTCCTCTGGATATCAGTATCGAAGGATACTCGATATCAAACGTCCAAACAGGGCTGAGTAACCCTAACTAGCTCATCTCGAAAGATGTACAGGCACAAGATGATATGCACATGCCGCATAATAATAATAACATGCAAACACATAAATGCAACATATAAGCATGCATATCCGCTGGCAATCTCAGTCAGTACTTACGTACCTTACTACAGGCAGTCCTAGTAGTCCCACTCTAGGTTCCAAGCCTATCATCAAGTCTACAATGCAAATATCCATGCATCATTCAATAAGCTCTAAAAGCCTTAACTAAGCTATTGCATACTCCTAAATAATTTAAGGAGACTATAGCTATACCTACGTCCGTCGTCAGCCCACTGATGGCGACTATCCCGCAACTAGGGGCACACCCCTGCTGCAGCTCCACAGCTCGAGCACTGCTCCACTATACAAGCACTGCTCCGCTACTATGTCAGACACTGTCTGACTATACTAAAATATCTTCCCTACTCCAACTCTAAAATAAGAGTACCCAAAGCCCAAAATAGAGCCACCAGGCGAAGGAGAGGAATTTTGGAATTGGCAAGAAATGAGCTCCTCGGACCTTATATTTATAGGACACGATCGGAAGCTCCGTTCTCTGATCGGAAGCTCCGAACGCCCAGATCGGAAGCTCCGTTCCCCCAATCGGAAGCTCCGTTCGCTACGTTTCAATTCGGTCCACATGCAACCACACACCTGTCACCGACAGCCGATCGGAAGCTCCGATCCTGATCGGACGTTCCGATCTCCATGCTTCCGATGTGGTTCCAAACTCACCAAGATCGGAAGCTCCGATCCTGGATCGTTGGTTCCGATCCCACTCGAGTCTCGGGACCCTCTAAGCCATTTTCGAGTGTCCTGGATCCATTTCTGGACTCCGTTAATCCTTCTGGAATTTCCTTAATCATGTTTTACTTAATCCAAACATAGTTACACGATTAAATACTTAATAATCATTAATTATAGATACGGGCCACTACATTCTCCCCCACTTAAGATGTTTCGTCCTCGAAATCAGATCTTAAGTACCGAATGTAAAACAACATGAATAAACATTCTTTTATTCTTCTCAAACGATTACACAGTTTACAACTGAACACAAATCAAAATAACTCAGGATGGTGTTCACGCATCCTGTTCTCAAGTTCTCAAGTATTTTCCTCAGTGTTTCGATGCCGTCACTGAACTAAAATTAGAGGAATAACTTTGTTACGCAAGACCTTATCCTTATCATTCAGGACACGAAGAGGTCTCTCCACGTAAATCAAATCAATATCCGCTTGACCTTAGACGACTGTAGAATATGAGACTGATCCACCACGTATCGTTGTAACAGAGATACGTTAAGTATGACTTGAATACTAGAAAATAAGGTAGCAAATCTAGCCGATACCCACATTGCCAATACTCTCGAACGAACCATAACTCCTAGGAGATAACTTGTCCTTAAGGCCAAATCTGAGAATCCTGCAGAAAGGTGACATTCTCAGAGTTACTTTCTCCCCCAACATCAAGCTGCAAAGGCTCACGCTCGGTTTCCACATAGTTGTCTTAACGATCCTGTGCACTCTCAATTTGTTTCTTGATTTGATCAACAATGTCGGTTGCCTGCTGGATTAATTCTGATTCTTCAATATGTCTCTCCCCCACTTCTTTCCAGAAAGTGGAGTACGACTACGTCGCCCGTGTAATGCCTCAAAAGGTGCCATACCAATGCTAGTATGATAGCTGTTGTTGTACGCGAACTCAAACAATAGCAAATGATCCTGATAAGCTGAACCAAAATCTATGACGCACGCTCGAAACATATCCTCCAAAGTACGGATAGTGCGCTCTGACTGACCATCAGTCTCCGGATGATAGGCAGTACTCAGACTAAAAGTAATACCCATCACACGCCGAATCCTCCCCCAGAATCTAGAAGTAAACCTGGGGTCTTGATCGCTGAAAATGCTTACAGGCATCCCATGGAGTCGAACGATCTCCTGATGTACAATCGAGCCATACGATCCACATTGTACTCTCGGCTATAGGCAATGAAATGCATTGACTTGGTGAGTCGGTCCAACACAACCCAGATAGCATCACAATTCCTCGAGGATACCGGAAAATGGGTCACAAAAATCCATCGTGATAACTCCCATTTCCACAGACTGTGAAGCAAACCTCCAGGTCGTCGGTGCTTTGCCTTGACCTGCTGAAACACCAAACATTTCGAAACAAACTGATAAACATTGCGTTTCATTCCCTTTCGTCCGAACCGAGGATGTAGATCCTTGTATAACTTGTTGCTCCCCCGGATGAATACTTAACTTGGCGCGATGCGCCTCCAAAGAACAAATCTCAAGAAATCCACTGGAAGCACCCAAACTAATCATTCCGATTAACAGTCTTCAAAATGTGTCCACTGGAAATCCTTGGACAACCATTGAATCCTATTTCCCATGTTGGATTAATCATTTCTAAAACCAAGCAATGCTCAAATCAAAATCCGCCCATGGTAATCTCAGCAATGCTGTCAACGAACTACGACCATAAGAGCCATCCTATGACCACTTTCGTGATCCATAGAATTCAAACAACCTCAATTCCCACATTCCTGGGGATTCCTGACGACTGAAAAATTCCTTAAATGCACTTGAATCGCTATATAAAAGCATACCATACTTAGAGTACTATTTCCAGCGCTTGTTGATTCACTACATCCCAATCAACACCGATTGGAATAATATGATCGACCAAGTCAATCTACTGTAGCTTTCGATCTTCCTGACGATATCAGACTTAGTCAAACGATCACAGATCAATGAACTCTCATGGATGACCAATATCGATGATCTCCCTGTCACACGTCCGCAGATCCCAAATACTTGGAATCAAAAGAATCGCAGTTGGTTCAATTACTTATCTCTGTCAGAGTCAGACAATAACCATGAGTAATCACCAGGGTCAAGCCGACACCCATCTAGACATAGTAATCACTGCCTATACTCGTTCAAGATGATCATAAGGACTCGTTCAAATCTAACCGCAAAACAAGTCCATAAATTCTCCAGATAACGCTGAACATGCTCCTGATAATTATATTCTCTCGCTAAGATTGCAACAAATTGAGACTGAGGTAACCTGTCAAAATGTACCACCTGGAATCACCACCAAGTGTACACTGGTATAAATCATGCATTACCCACGCCTTAAATAGTCATGTACAATCCTTAGCATCAGATATAATCTATTACTGAAGAAAACTATCCTTGCCTAAAAATACTCATCCCCGAGTCAAATTCTCTAGGAAATTCACCAACACATCTCCTGACTAGCCCTTATTACCAGAGTATCCAACACCGACTAGATCCACTAGTTCAACAATCATCCGATAGGCTAAAACGATCTGCTCAGAGTACGCACCTGTCAAGGAAATCCCTCCAAGACTTGTTCATAGGCCAAAACTACAATCAATATCTCTGACGACAGTCAGACGATATCTAAATCACTGATACCTAACCAGGCATCCAATCCAATGCCATAACCCGTCGTGACTGTTACCAAAATTCTAGACTGAGTAGCCTTCCCACCGCCAATACTGAAGCACGAAGGCTTCCAGATAACCTCCGAAGTACGAAAGACTCCCAGAGTAACACTGGCATCGGGTCGCGCCCCATCACGTCTAATCATGGTCATAGTCCATAACTCTTGGCATAAACTCGACTTGTTTTCCGATGAAATCCCATCATCACGAAGTATCAACCTACGAAGGTCAATCAGGTTACTGTTCTACGGAAACAACCTAGAACGAAACTCAAAATTCCTAACAAGATTAATATTTCCATGCCCCCAGATGAATTACCTCATCAATGGCACTAACCCAGTCAAACGACTAATCAGGTTAGCCCTAGGAAAACACCTAGACTAAATCCATGTCAATTCATTACCGCTGGCTTACTCAAAATCCATGAGTCCTCCTAGTTGATTACCACTCAACTAATTCCAAGTCAGACTTTATAAAATCCCTCGCAATCAATCACGAATTGCTGAATAAATAATACATGTATCATTACTTCAAATTATGTACACTTTTCTTTATTATAATTCCATGTAATACAATCACGGTATTCTGAAAACAATAAGGTGTACAACCAATAACTTGAATAATACAATTGACTCCTGATGATATATTACAACTGAAATACTGTTTACAAATACAACGATACAGTATTTAAGACCATCGTACTAGTCTTCGTTTCTTGAGCATGAAGCTTCTCATAGACACGCGCATCGATACTAGCGTACTCCCGTCCAAGTCTCTCTACATGTCCTCGTGCGAAGAACTCCGGAGATATGGCACGTGCTAGCTAACTAGCTATGCTCTGCATCAACGCATGTCCGTCGACTTCTTTTTCTCGCGATCTACCATCAGCGTTCTTCTTGTAATACAATCATGTTTTTGAACATGAAGTTTCCCGTACGTTTACCAAAAGCGTCGATACAAGCATACCGGTAAAACCATGTTCTGCATGAATTTAGTGACCTTACGCTCGAAACCTGTCATGCCTTAGGCACTCAAGGCATTTCCTGGTGAAGGTCTATATGATAATCTCTCCAACTACGAGTGGAGAATCCTCAGAGTAGTGTCGTCATGGTATGGACGATACAGATGCAAGCATCGAACGTGTACCATCCAACCCTCTGCCACTGTCTCTGGCATCCGGTACTCGATCCAAAGCTAGGACCAACATGAGTAGAAGTCTTGAAAACTCGGACATGATCCATCGTTCCTGTCCGCACTAGCTAGAATCCCATAAGCCAAATCTTTAGCAATCCTGCCGATTATGATAGTCTTGGGGCAATCTAATCGCCATATCATCACTTCTTCCAAGGTCACATCAATCCTACAAAGATAACCCAAAGTTTCAGTACTATATCCCAAGTCTCTTATATGCATGCTCTGATACCAATAAATGTAGCGACCCATCCCGGATCCACTACCTAATCAGAGATAAGAGCATAATTAAGCATGCATTAAATAACATCGCTGCGGAAGACTTAAATACAAAAAGACCGGCGGAATACAACCGGCTAAACAGATTCGATCATACAACCCAATCGAATAACTTTAAATAAAACCTACAGCTAATCCTGCTGTCTTCAAGGTCATTGATTACTCCAAGCTCCTGGTGCTCAAACCCTGCACCTAAATCTGCCCCGTCGAATAGGGTGTCCAGATATACAGAAAAGACTGAACGTGAGCTCTAAGCTCAATACGCAAATATGGATAAACATACAAATATGATGCATGCAAATGACAAGGTATCCATATCAGGGGTAACTGTATACAAACTGCTCAGACTGGCGCCTGGATATGAGCTCGTCACATCGGGGTAGCTAACCACTGTGTGCGACCACTCACACCCAAATCCCGGACGCGGACCACGGAGTCCTCTGGATATCAGTATCGAAGGATACTCGATATCAAACGTCCAAACAGGGCTGAGTAACCCTAACTAGCTCATCTCGAAAGATGTACAGGCACAAGATGATATGCACATGCCGCATAATAATAATAACATGCAAACACATAAATGCAACATATAAGCATGCATATCCGCTGACAATCTCAGTCAGTACTTACGTACCTTACTACAGGCAGTCCTAGTAGTCCCACTCTAGGTTCCAAGCCTATCATCAAGTCTACAATGCAAATATCCATGCATCATTCAATAAGCTCTAAAAGCCTTAACTAAGCTATTTCATACTCCTAAATAATTTAAGGAGACTATAGCTATACCTGCGTCCGTCGTCAGCCCACTGATGGCGACTATCCCGCAACTAGGGGCACACCCCTGCTGCAGCTCCACAGCTCGAGCACTGCTCTACTATACAAGCACTACTCCGCTACTATGTCAGACACTGTCTGACTATACTAAAATATCTTCCCTACTCCAACTCTAAAATAAGAGTACCCAAAGCCCAAAATAGAGCCACCAGGCGAAGGAGAGGAATTTCGGAATTGGCAAGAAATGAGCTCCTCGGACCTTATATTTATAGGACACGATCGGAAGCTCCGTTCTCTGATCGAAAGCTCCGAACGCCCAGATCGGAAGCTCCGTTCCCCCGATCGGAAGCTCCGTTCGCTACGTGTCAATTCGGTCCACATGCAACCACACACCTGTCACCGACAGCCGATCGGAAGCTCCGATCCTGATCGGACGTTCCGATCTCCATGCTTCCGATGTGGTTCCGAACTCACCAAGATCGGAAGCTCCGATCCTGGATCGTCGGTTCCGATCCCACTCGAGTCTCGGGACCCTCTAAGCCATTTTCGAGTGTCCTGGATCCATTTCTGGACTCCGTTAATCCTTCTAGAATTTCCTTAATCATGTTTTACTTAATCCAAACATAGTTACATGATTAAATACTTAATAATCGTTAATTATGGATACGGGCAACTACAGTGCTTACACAAAGAGACCACGTGATAGCCTATGTATCAAGACAATTTAAGTCACACGAGACCCGATATCCCATACATGATCTTGAACTGGCAGCCATTGTTTTGCCTTGAGAATTTGGAGCCATTAATTGTACGGTGAGACCTTTGAAATATTTTATGATCATAAGAGTTTGAAATATCTATTTTCTCAGGCTGAACTGAACATGAGACAGAGGCGTTGATTAGACTTGTTGAAAGATTTTGACTGTGAGATTAAGTATTATCCAGGAATGTCTAACGCAACTGCTGATGCCCTGAATAGAAAGATATGCAATTTGTCTCTGTCTACGATGAGTGTGTCTGGATTGATTGAAAATTTTGTGCTTCCGGCTAGGATTTTGAGGCAGATATGCAGTCAATCAGAATTTTTGCAATCCAAGCAGAACTAGAATTATTGATGAGAATTAAAAATGCATAGAATTCTGATCAGAACATCCAGAGTTCAATTAGAAAGTTAGATCTGAACATCATTCAGAATACCAGGTCAGTGATGATGGAATCTTGTTTGTGAATAACCGTATTGTTGTGCTAGATATTTCAGAATTGAGACAACATATTCTACAAGAGGCACATTGCAGTAAATTTAGTGTACACCCAGGTGGCAGAAAAATGTATAATGACTTGAAAAGTCAATTCTGGTGGAAAAATATGAAAGCAGATGTGACAAAATTTGTATCCCGATGCTTAAACTGTCAGCAAGTGAAAGCAGAAAGAAAGCGACCAGGTGGTCTATTGCACAGTTTAACAATTCCAGAGTGGAAATGGGATCACATCACTATGGATTTTGTCACTAGACTACCAAAATCCTCGAGAGGATGCGATGCAATCTGGGTAGTTGTTGACAGACTGACTAAGTCGGCATGCTTTATTCCTTATCAGATGACATACCGACATGATCAGATGGCCAACATTTACGTCAGAGACGTAGTGAGATTACATGGTGTGCCAAAATCTATCGTTTCAGATCGAGACCCTAGATTCACTTCGCACTTTTGGCACAGTTTGCAAGAAGCTCTGGGTACTCGTTTACACTTAAGTACAGATCATTCCCAGACAGACGGACAGTCAGAGTGGACTATCCAGACTTTAGAAGATATGCTGAGAGCTATGGTACTAGATTTTGGTACAAGCTGGCAAGATTCATTGCCACTTGTTGAATTTTCCTATAACAACATCTATCATGCAAGTATTGAGATGGCTCCTTTTGAAGCGTTATATGGTAAGAAATGTAGATCTCCGTTGTTTTGGGATGATCTTTCAGAAGTACCAGTGACTGGGCCAGATATGATCAGGGATATGTCGGATAAGATAAAGTTGATTCAGTCAAGAATGAGAGCAGCACAAGACAGACAAGTCAAGTATGCTAATGTCAGACGCAGGCCCTTGAGTTTTTAACCAGGTGACCGTGTATTCTTGAAGATATCTCCTTTCCGAGGTACAGTTCGTTTTGGAAAGAGAGGTAAGTTATCACCAAGATATATTGGGCCATATGAGATTCTAGATATAATTGGTGACCTAGCATACAGATTAGCTCTCCCTCCAGCTCTAGCAGATATTCTTGACGTATTCCATGTGTCTATGTTGAAGAAGTATCAACCAGATCCCTCCCGTACTTCAACCAGATGAGACAGAACTGGATGAGACTTTGAGCTAGTTGAACGACTGATAAAGATTATGGACAGAAAAGATAAGAAGCTCAGAAATAAGTCGATTCCTTTGGTTAAAGTACAGTGGAGCAGACACGGCGTTGAAGAAGCAACTTGGGAATTAGATCATGATATGAGACAGAAGTACCTTGAACTTTTTGTATGAGATTTTGCTTCATTGTAATTCAGTCCATATAATTTATTGGGAGGTACTTGAAATTTCGAGGACGAAACCTTATATTAGAGGGGAAGAATTGTAATGCCCCGAAAAATACCCAATTAAATAATTTATGAAGAATTGGAATTTAATTCTATGTTTCATAAATTAGAGGACTGAAATTGAAGTTTACAATGAATAAGGACTGAATTGAAAATTTTGGGAAAGTTTAGGGGGCTAACTGCAAAATCTGAAAACTTTAATGATTGATCAATTATTGATCAGATTTGTCACCTTCCACTACATTAATTTTCAGAAGAAGAACCGTGAGGGAGAGAGAAAGCCATAGCCAAGGCTTCTCATGCTTTTCAAGCCCCGATCCGAGAAAATCTAACCGATAGAATTTTAATTCGAGCATGGTTTTGCGATCCTCGCAACAAGAGCTACGTTTCTACGTAAGTATGATTAAATTCTACCAAGTTCTAATTTTGAGATGTTTTTGGATTTGAATTTTTGTTGGATAAATATGTTCTTGAGATAATAAAGATGGTATATCTAAGACGGTTTGAGAAAATACCATCGTTTGATCGTGTTTTTTATTTTTGAAGTATTTTCGAAATTTCTGGAAATTTTGGAGATGGATTTCGAAATTAGAGATGATATTGAAGATGATATTGTGTTGGAATTGTGATAATATTAATGTTGAGAATTTTGGAAATACTCGATTTTAGACGTTATGCCGTCGAGTTGAATTTTGAAGAAATTGTTAAATGATTATTTAACAAGAATAGCAAGGAATGATATTGAGAAATAATATTGTCCATTTCAGATTTTGAATTGGAATTTGTTGAATTGGAATCGCAAGAAATCGAGTTATTTAGAGTTCGGTCAAGATTGAAATTGATTATTATTTGAAATGCGATTTTTGGATCGAACAAGAAATTGATATGAATTTCATATGAATGTAGCTTTCAAGACTTGAGCATTTCCGGACTTGGAATTGAGGTATGGATAGACAATGAAGAGCTTGGGATTGAATCCTCGAGAAGAATTGAGATTCTCGAGCCCAATAAATCACACACTTATTTGCTATATTACTTGAATTATATGAATTGATTGAATAGCATGCAATTATGAATATGATTTTATTCGATGATTATCGATATATGATTCATGCTAATTATTTAATATATGAGATGAGATGCTCAGATTGAGCAGAGATTTTGATATATTGAATTGCATCATCTCATTCATATTGAGCCAGACTTTGTTCAGATTTGATGGCAGACTTGCCTAGATTGCAGCGGACGTTTGGGTCTATATTTGAGTGGCATGGAATGTAGAGCAACTTCCATGACCAGAATACTCTATATAGGAGTGCCGAAGTCCGGGGTTTGAGAAGCTCAACGCCCACCCCGATTGGGAGAGTAGGTGGCGACGTTGTGTTTTCTTTTCCCTTGGGATCCCTAAGATCAAGATTCAGACTGAATCAGAGAATAGATAACCCCAGATTCTTGAGCATGCATTTCTTCCATGCATTATCCATTTGAGATTACTTATGGATTTATATTGAAATCATTGAAATGTTTAAATGTTCATTTGTTTCTGTCATTCATACTGAGTTTTTATACTCACCGGTTTTCCGACTGTTGCTTTGTCTTGTGTGTGTGCATTGTAACAGGAGGTTCGAGTTCAAGCTTTAGAGGACCTTAAAGATTTGAAATGAGAGTAGAAGTGGAGCTCGGGTCTAGCAGACAAATAAATTTTAAATAAATGTTGAAAACATGTTGAATATTTGAGCTTTCAATCTCGTTGCATGTTATGCGCGTTTGAATGATTTTCAGACATCTTTTTATTGTATGTTGTGATCTAGACTTTGGGAGATCACCATTTTGAGTTTTTGGAGCAAGAAAAGAAGAGAAAAGGAGAATATTTCGAAGCCCCAGCGCGGCCGCGCAGCCCGGGGGCGCGGCCGCGCCTCCCAAATAATAAAAAAAAAAATTTCTTTCCGCGACGCGTTTTTGCGTCGCCAATGCATGGCATGCGTCGCCAAATGTCATATTGATTATTCTTTTATATTTGCACCCGAGGTCTCCACACCGTGAAACTCTTCAAATATCTATAAATAGCTCAAGTCACCTCATTATTAAGGTACACACTTTCTTTAGCACTATAACGCTCTACTTTCGATTATTATTCCTTGAGTAATCACTGACTTGAGCATCGGAGTGCCTTAGCCGGGAACCCTCCCGGCTTCTATGACTTTTTTTCGTGACGTAGGAACAACCCACTGAAGATCTTCATCGGAAACATACAAGGATTTGTCGATACCCCCTACTTTGCGGAAGTAACATGTTGGATACAAGTGATTTTTGGTTACATTAGCTTGGCACCGCCTGTAGGAAACTGTTCACTACGTCATTGATAGCACATATTACTTCAAAATTGTCTCAAGAAAATAATAACAATGGAAACGCTCACTCGTGAAGACTTGACTATGCTAATTGAAAACACAACAGCACTCGTAGCAGAAGATGCAATTGCTCAGTACCTAGAAACTCGTAAGTGCAAAAACACCAAGAATAAGGCTCAGACTGAAGGTTCATCATCGCGTGACCCCCATAACAAATACCCAAATAAAGATTAGTCTAAAGTGAATGACAAAGATCCTGAGGGGACCAAGAAAAATACTACTCAGAAATACGGTAAAGCAAGTGTTCACATAGTTCAAGACACCTCTGACGAAAACAAAACCAATAATCCAACCCGAAAGGATGGGCCTCGCACACATGTAATTGGAGAGAATTCGTCCGCAATCCTGCCGTCACGTCGAACGCCCTTCACTGATAACATAATATCTGAAGCATTACCAAAGGGGGTCAAAATCCCCAGCTTACATGAGTTTGATGGAACAAGTGACCCCCAAGACCATATTGACAAGTTCTACGCAAAAGCGGACTTGTATGATATCATAGATGCTGCATACTGTAAAATATTTCGAACAACATTATCAGAAAGATCACTCACATGGTTCAATAAGTTACCCTCTGGATCTATTGCCAATTTGGAACAACATACTAACTGCTTCATCCAGCAATTCTCAATTAACAAGAAATACCCAAAAACAACAGCGTATTTATTCACAATCATTCAGAAATAAGGAGAAAGTTTGAGGGACTATGTTCGGAGATTTACTCATGTGGTTCACGAAGTCTTACACGTGAATCATGATTTGTTAGCTGTAATAATGCAGCAAAACTTGCGCCATCGGAAGTTCAAGCAATCAATAGCGGGAAGGCTGCCCACAAACTTAGAGGAATTACTGGAAAGAGCTGAAAATACATACGGGTTGAAAAATCTGTAGAGCCACACTAATTGAAATTTGAATAAAAGAAAGAGAGAAGAAGATACATCAGATATTAGAAAGCGAGACGAGAAGCGAACATCACAAAGCCCCCGCCTCCAGAATATACCCCTCAATCACGTCTGACCGATATACTGGTAGTGGCTGAAAAACAAGGATTGTTGCGTCCCCCTTGCCCAATGCAAAATAACCCAAAGCGCCAGTGTTCGGACAAGTATTGTCACTTTCATAAAGATAAATGTCATACTACAGAAGATTGCTTCAGTTTGCGAGCAGAAATTGAAAAACTCATAAAGCGCGGACATTTGGGGAATTTTGTAGGCAAGTCCCACGGCGAGAAGCGAGATGACAGACATCGAGATGAACAACCAAAACGTGAATATCAAAAGCGACATGATGAAACTGGAAAACAACATGAACGAGCTGATGAAAATTTGCCCTCGGAAGGGGTAATCATCGTAATCACTGGGGGGCCTGCTTGTGGCGACTCAAACAATGCAAGAAAAGCTCTTATGCGGGTAACAAACGGAACTAAAAATTTATCTAGCCCCACATCCTTGTCGATAATGAAATTGGAACCATCCAAGGTGGATTATCATTCAGTGACAAAGATCTGGAGAACCCTCCTGATACCCATAATGATGCTTTAATCATCTTAGCCACAATCTCCAATTTTTGGGTAAAGAAAATTCTAGTGGATTCAGGAAGTTCGGTCGACATAATATTTCATGATGCATTTGTCAAGTTGAGTATTAGTAATGCACAGTTAACTCCAGTCAACACTACACTAGTCGGATTTTTTGGAGAAATAGTTGAAGCTTTGGACGAAGTAACGTTTTCTCTTTCCTTGGGTTCTTAAGCCAAACGGTCTACCAAGATGGTAAAATTCCTTGTATTAAAATCTTCATTTTCATACAATGTGATATTGGGACGACCAAGTCTCAATATATTCCAAGCCATCGGATCAACCTATCATATGAAGCTGAAGTTTCCGACTCCATGAAGAGTAGGAGAAGTCATTGGTGACCATCTTCAGCCAGAGAGTGTCATGCGTTGACAATATGCGGTTCATCAGAAAATCGTAAAAGACAAGTTTCTAGTGAGGAAAGAGAACCGAAACCCGAAAAGATCTTGCGTGAAAATGGGATACATTTGGTGGATGAAGAGGCCGAGAGCAAAGAAAGAATAACAACAACCGAAACTCTAAAGCACATAGAAATCATCCCAAATGATCCCAAAAAGACACTAAAAATGGGGATCAAATTACCTCATGAATTGGAAGAGAAGCTGAAAAATTTTCTCGGTCGCAATTTGGACGTGTTTGCTTGGGGTGATGATCCTCTACCCAGAATACCTCGTGAATATGCCATCACTTCCGTGTTGATCCGAAAATGAGACCGGTGAAGCAAAAGAAAAGAGCATTTGACCCAGAGAAAAATCGACATATAGCTTCTAAAATGGAAAAACTCTTAGCGTCAAAATACATCAAGCCAGTTTTTGTGAAAAATGCTTGCAAGAGTACAAGTGTCAAGTTTTAATATAGGAAAAATCATGTATCGTTCCCACAGAGAGTAAAATGAAAATATTCAGTACTTGTAATTAAAATAGTATAAACTTTATTTAGAAAATCAAAATCTCAGAATTCTGCATAATAAAATAAAATAATTAAATGAGTTTTTAATAGCACGCGCACAACTTTCAGATAAATATCAATCAGAGAAAAATGGTTTAGATGTTTAGATTTCACATGGTTTCAAAAACAATCAATCATAATTAATTAATCTTCATGAATTTGAATCAATTAATAGCCAATAACACTTAAGTGTATTATTCCCTCTCCCGAGTGCCAAATAAAATATATCAACTACAATTCAATTCCAATATCCCTATTAAGAGTCTACTTGCAGTGATCTAATCAAAATAATGTTCTTTTTAAAAGCTCTGTTAAAATTATACACTCTCCCGAGCAATATAAATAATTAACAATGTATTTTTTAATGGTCCTATTCAAAATATCCTCTCCCGAGTGCCAGATTTCAAATAAATATAACAAATAAATTATTGATCAGATAATTGAAAAGACTATCTGTGACGCCTAAAACCCAATCTACTAAATTGCATGCATTAAAAAATAATAAATATTAGGATTATTATTTTTAAGTTTTATTGATTTAAATCCTTTATTTGAATTATGTGCTAATAGAATATTTTATTATTTACTCAAATAATTTTATTGTGTAATTTATTTGTTTAAAAGATTTTAAAAATTTAAGGTTTTGCTTATTTGAATGATTTTGATTTTAATTGTTTAGTTTATTCATTTAAATGATTTTAACTATTTAGCTTGTTTATTTCAATACTCTTGATTGTCCAACTTATTTATTTTTAAATAGCTTAAGTTTAGCGGTTAATTATTTTAAATATCTAGATTATTTATTTAAATCCTTTTTAATTGTCCAAATTATTTTAAAGGTTTTTATTTCCGCTTGTGTATTTATTTAAATTTATTTTAAACGTTAGTTTAGTATGTTTAAATTATTTTAATCGTTCTGCTTGTTATTTAAATATTTTACTCATTGTCGTGACATCAGAATATTTAAAGTGTTTAATTATTGGACTTTCAGATATGAGTATTTCCGAAATCTGTGCCTAACATTTTTAATCTCGCCATAAAATAAAAATATACTGCGTAGTATATAATGTTTACCTACAAATTTATGTGTTGACCCGGTTCATTTCTATTTTTTTTTCTAACAGTGTTTGAATGTCTAAAAAATAGAATTTGAAATTGGATTTGTATTTGGAATTGGATTTGGATTTTAAAATCCATGGAATTGAAATTCCATTTTGTGTTTGTCAAAAAGTTAAAATATATTTTGGAATTTGATAGTATAAATTTTGGATAAATGATATTTTATTAAAAATTATAAAAAACTTAAAATATATAAGTAAAGTATATGAATTTATTATTAAATTTTTTTTATTGCTCTATAAACTCAAATCCCGTGAAATCCCGTAAAATTCGACCAATTTTGTAAAGATTTCACTTAACTAATTGAAATCCAATGAAATCCCACCAAATACCAATCCCGTTTTGAAATTTCAAATTGTCAAACACTAAAACGATATTTTCAATTTCAAATCCCACAAAATCCCGTCCAATTCCCGTGATCCAAACACAATGTAACCCTTTTACACGGTCCAAGTTCCGGCCCATGCTCATTTTCCCTTCTCCAAGCTATAGCCTATGGATCACGTTTCTTTCTCCCCTCTCCATTTCTTTTCCTGTTCTCGATCGGCACTCTTACTTATCCTCCTTCAACCATCGGCCGCCGCAGCATGACATTTTTCAAGTGATGTTTCTCCTCCAGGCGAGCTGCTCGAGTTCCTCCATCCTTCCTTAACTCGGCCTACAAATATTGAGCTCCTCCCCATTTCTGATCTTCCATGGTTTAGGCAATATTTATGGGTTTATTTGGACACCAAGTATATTATTACGATTGTATGCTTGTTTCTTGCTTGCCTTTCATTATTTTTGGATTTAAGAATAGCAACTCGTTTTATTTCTGATTTCTTGTTGGGTCGTTCGAAGTCCAAGTTCTCCGTGTGTTTAGCTAAGCGTTGTTTCTAGGCTCCTTTTTGATGTGTCGCTCATACTCATGGTCGGTGTGTATATATTTCTTGTGATGAATGGGGATATTTTGTTGAGTCTCAAGCTTTTGTGCATTGCACCCCTCCCCTGTTCGTGAGCGTGAGTTTTCGTTGATTGAGTTTTGTTTGTAAATCGGATGATGATATAGGAGCTACCATGGGTGAGAAAGTAGCTCACATGGTAGCACCTAGGGTGTGAGAGTTGGCTAGCAAATGTTGAGGTGAGGGTTTGTTGATCGTATGTTGTAGGAGCTGGGTTTCTGGAAATTGGCTTGGGGCAGGACTCTCACGAGCTGGGTTTTGTCTCAAGGACGAGCTGTTTCGAACTGAGAATTGGCTCAAGGGCAGGGACTATTTTGAGTTGGGAATTTGATTTGGCTTGTGAAAGAGTCAGTCTTAGGGGCTGAGGCCGATTGTTCTAGGCTTGAGGAAGGGCTGGTTCTAAGGGTGCGAGTGAGTCTAAGAGGTGGTCTTGGCCTTGGTTTATAAGTTGGGATAAAGGGCGTCTAATGGATTAAATTTAGAAGGGAGAATAGATTAAGGTAAGTGGGAAGAATTTTTGTAAGGATTGGGACTGCCCAGAAACAAGTGTGTGAAAAAGGGTATAAATCAGAATTTGGCTAAGGGCTTGGGACATGAATTAGCCTAGGATGTTAGGAATATGTGGTTCAAGAGAAAACGAATTCGGTTAAGTTTAGGTGGAGTTTTTGGCTATTTTTTGTTGGATAGGTGCAGAATTTTGGAGTTTAATGAGGTTGCTGTCCGGAAATGGATTTTTCATAAAATGATTTAATAGGAATAGTGTGATGACCCGAGTTCTAATCTCTCATTAATCTCATTAATCATTATTAAACCATGTTAGACAATAATCAAAGTCTAAACAAAAGAATAAAAATTTTTTTTTTTTTAAAAATAAATTGCTCTGCGCACGCGCGGGCATCACCCCTTGCGCGCGCGCCGGCCAATGGGACCGAGGCCCCCTGGCTTGGCTCGCGCGCGCACGAGCAGGAGCTCGCCGTGCGCCAGCCAAACCAACAGAAAAAAAATATGGCTCAGCTGCTGTCAAAAACGAGATCATGCCTATGATTGATTCAAGATCATGTCCTACCAAAGTCTAGACATGGTTTAATCAATCATAACATCTAACATGCATTCTAACATGCTATAATTGTTAGGAATAAACCATTCCAAGGCTTTACAACATAATCATAATTCTCATAACATGCAATAACATTATCATATATCAAGTTCAAGACACCTTATGTTGATTCAAGGATTTACAACATATTTCCAATCCTATAAACATCAACAAAACCACAACTCAATCATCTACAAGTCTTGGTACAAGTATCTTCTAACATGATCATGTTTAAGACTCAATAAACTTCATGACAGCACACATAACTCCTAACTCGGATCCTCACGCTATATCGATTTCATCCCTTGTTCTTTAAGTCCGCCTTTGCCCGGTTCCACTTCCTCCTATTGCAATGACACATACAACAAAACAATAGCCGGATAACTCCGGTGAGAAATAGATTTCCCAGTAAAAGCAACTAAACATGCATAATCAATATCACAATCATGATATAGAAGTAAATACAATGCATGCTTTCAAAACAAGGTTCATTTCGTCATTCATCGACTGGGATCCCGAGAAGAAGATATCATAGCTAATCCACCGACACACCCTATCGAGGTGGGGCTACTATCTTGCTCCTCTAGACTTTGAAGCCATTATATATGTAATTCAGACACTAGGCTAAAACAACCACCCAGGCCATACATATACAATCCCTCAAATCGTCTATTCGAACGTGTCCGTTCATTTCAAATTCAAGGAATAAGTCATCAAGATGAATGCAACATATATCATAATCAAAGCATTCATTATATCAAAGACTTATCCAAGTAATCAAGGTAAAACACATAAGAGCACTTAAGCAAACAAGTATGTGAATTGTGGGAACTCGATACAAACCATCTCGAGTTGTAATCCCAATCAAATAGTAGTCCACTTTTACCTTTCAAATGTGATGTCTAGGATGTCTTTGAGCTTGTCCAATTCTGTCCAAGATCAATTACCAAACACCACTCAAATTCTGTTCAATATCAACTCAACCTTCCACAAGAACTTCAAAGGAAACTCAACCAACCTTGTGTGTTCTTCTATCGGTTTCGAATTCAACGTTCTCGAGTTCACTTGTCCTGTTTACACACTGAAATCATAGCATAACAAACAAGGAATCATCAGCTAATAGTTCAACAACTTCAGATTCCAAGAACAATAGCAAATCATTTCGATTCAAGAGTTCGACGGCATTTCGGTATTACTTCAGCGATCCCGAACAACTCTAAATCATTTCTAACATTCATATCAGATGTTCAACAACTCAACTCAACATATCAGCAAGTATTTATCAATCGAAACATATCTGGAAATCATAAGGACATGATATACACATCACTCTTTAACCAAACTTCAAGAACATCAAAGCTAGAAGATCAAAACCATCAAATTCATTCCAACTTCTGATCCCTGTCCATTTCGAATTCTCAAACCAACATGAAAGACAGAAAAACTTACATCAAATCGAAGGTCTTGTCGAGAGGATTCCAAAACATCTTTCGGAATCGAATTCGGATAACCGTAGCTCAAGATATAAGGATTTGAAGATGAAGATGAAGCTTGAAGATCTCTTGAAAGTTGCTCTCGGTTCTTTTCTTTCCTTGGGCTGAAGAATCTGATGGAATTGCAAGATAATTACACGTGACTAAGCCTAGGAATAACAAGTGTCCCACTAACAATCACAATTTTGCACTTTAGCCCCTCAACTATGCAATAATTGCAGTTCAGTCCTTAATTCCTCCATTCATTCAATTTCAATCCTAATAAATTTAAGAATATTAGAATTTAAATCAAAACTCCAAATATTCCCAAATGAATTATTCTCGGATTAAAAATAAATAATTTCGGGCGTTACAATTCCCCCCCACTAAGACTCGATTTCGTCCTCGAAATCTTAGTAATATCAACAAATCATATCACAGATATCAGATAACAGAAAACTAAAGGAGACTCACATCAAGAAAATAACTCTGGAAATCGTTGTCTCATATCTGATTCAGTCTCCCAAGTCGCTTCTGTAATACCATGACGACTCCACTGAACCTTCACAAGCGGAATAGTCTTCGTACGAAGTTGCTTCTCTTTACGATCAAGAATCTGAATCGGCTTTTCGAAATAACTCAAAGTCTCGTCGAGTTCAGCTTCATCAGATTGAAGTACATGAGATTAATCAGAAAGATACTTTCGAAGCATTGATACATGAAAGACATCATGTATTCCAGATAACGCCGGAGGAAGAGCTAATCGATAGGCAAGATTGCCTATTTTCTCCAGAATTTCATACGGACCAATGTAGCGTGGAGACAACTTCCCTCGCTTGCCAAATCTGACTGTACCTCTGAAAGGAGAAATCTTCAGGAATACTCGATCCCCCTGATCAAAAGACAAAGGTCGACGTCGAATGTTAGCATATTTCGCTTGTCTATCTTGAGCTGTCTTCATTCTTGTCTGAATAAGCTTCACTTGATCAGTCAGATCACATATCATATCAGGGCCAGTGTCAGGTACTTCTGAAATATCATCCCAGTACAAAGGAGATCGACATTTTCTTCCGTATAAAGCTTCAAATGGAGCCATTCCAATACTCGATTGGTAGCTGTTGTTGTACGAGAATTCACAAAGAGGTAATGAATCTTGCCAACTCGTGCCAAAATCAAGCACTACAACTCTCAACATGTCCTCCAATGTCTGAATGGTACGCTCAGACTGCCCGTCTGTTTGTGGATGATAAGCTGTGCTCAAACGAAGCTGAGTACCCAAAGCACTCTGTAAGCTATGCCAGAAGTGAGATGTAAATCGAGGATCACGATCTGATACAATAGACTTCGGCACACCATGTAATCTGACAACTTCACGGACATAAATCTCTGCCATCTGATCATGTCTGTACGTCATACGATAAGGTATAAAACACGCAGACTTCGTCAATCTATCGATAATCACCCAGATAGCATCATAACCTCTAGAAGATCGAGGTAATCTCGTCACGAAATCCATGGAAATATGATCCCATTTCCATTCAGGCACGGATAAACTCTGTAACAAGCCAGGCGGTTTCTTCCTTTCAGCCTTCACCTGTTGGCAGTTCAGACACCGAGATACAAAATCAGTGATATCAGACTTCATTGGTTTCCACCAGTATCGAGTCTTCAGATCATTATACATCTTCCTACCTCCAGGATGAATACTATAACGAATACAATGCGCCTCTGTCAGTATTTGTTGTCGCACATCAGAAATATCAGGCACTACAAGGCGATTGTGAACATAAAGAAGATCATCTCGAACCCGGTATTCAGATACATGCCCTGATCTGACTTTCTCAATCGAATTCTGTATATTCTGATCAAGTTTCTGAGCATCTCGAATTCTTACCAATAAAGCTGGTTCAGCTTTCATTTGATAGAGTCGAAGAGGTTGATAATTCGTATCAAATACTAACCCAGACAGACAACAGTCTTCAATCAAATTTGATACACCAATCGTCGATAAGGACAAAGAACATACCTTTCGACTAAGTGCATCTGCTGCCGCATTCGATTTCCCTGGATAGTACTTAATCTCACAATCAAAGTCTTTAAGCAAATCAAGCCACCTCCGCTGTCTCATATTCAATTCTGACTGTGCAAATAGATACTTCAGACTCTTGTGATCAGAATAAATCTCAAACTGCTCCCCGTACAGATAATGTCGCCAAATCTTCAAAGCAAATACAATGGCGGCCAATTCAAGATCATGAATCGGATATCTGGTTTCGTGAGACTTCAACTGTCTTGAGGCATAAGCAATCACATGTCCTCGCTGCATCAAGACACACCCTAATCCTCGATGAGATGCATCACAGTAAACAGTGAAACCACCAGTACCTGAAGGAATCGTCAAGACTGGTGCACTGGTCAGTCGTGTCTTCAACTCAAGAAAGCTAGATTCACAAGCTTCAGACCAGACAAAAGGAGCATTTTTCTGAGTTAACTGAGTAATTGGCTTCGCAATACTGGAAAAATCTTTGATAAATCGACGATATTACCCAGCCAATCCCATAAAACTCCGGATCTCAGGAACAGATGTCGGTCTTGACCAACTGATCACTGCTTCTACTTTACTTGGATCCACAGAAATACCATTTCCAGATATAATATGTCCAAGAAAGACAACCTGTTTCAGCCAAAACTCACATTTCGAAAGTTTAGCATACAATTTCTCGGCTCGTAAGGTTTTCAAAACTGTTCTCAGATGTTCAGCATGATCAATCAGATTCTTGGAATATATCACAATATCATCAATAAAGATAATTACAAAATCATCGAGATACTTCTGAAACACACGGTTCATCAAAGCCATGAATACAGCTGGAGCATTCGTCAAACCAAACGGCATAACTATAAACTCATAATGGCCATACCTGGTTCTGAACGCAGTCTTAGGAATATCAGAATCCCTAACTCTCAGCTGATGGTATCCAGATCTCAGATCAATCTTGGAATACACAGAAGAACCCTGCAACTGGTCAAATAAATCATCAATACGAGGCAAAGGGTATTTGTTCTTTACCGTAGCCTTGTTCAGTTGCCGGTAATCAATACACAATCTCATTGATCCGTCTTTCTTTCTGACAAACAGAACTGGAGCACCCCAAGGAGAAACACTGGGTCGAATGTATCCCTTGGCCAATAAATCTTCTAACTGTTCTTTCAACTCTTTTAATTCCACTGGTGCCATTCGATATGGTGCCTTCGAAATCGGTGCAGTTCCAGGCATCAGTTCAATGTTGAAGTCAATCTCACGATACGGAGGTAATCCTGGAATCTCATCCGAAAAGACGTCCGCAAATTCACTAACCACTGGCAAGTCAGCCAGGTTCGGGCTAGTTTTCAATGTATCCACCGCATAAACAAGAAATCCCTCTGCTCCTTTCTGCAAAAGTCGGGTCATAGATAATACAGAAATAAGAGGAATCTTAGCACGTGAACCCTTACCATAGAACTTCCATTCTCCAGCCATCTCAGATCTGAATCTCACTACCTTCTGAAAGCAATCGACGGTAGCTCTGTACTTATTCAGCATATCAATTCCAATAATACAATCAAAATCAGACATACCAAGTACAAAACAATCGATCTCAATCTCATTACCCTCATACTGTAGTACACAATTCTTTACTCTCTGAATCGAGATAAGACCCCTCCCCAAAGGAGAAGAAACAGATACTACAACTGGTAATGACTCAACAGGCAAAGAATGCAATGCAACAAATTTGGCAGATAGAAACGTATGGGATGCACCGGTATCAAACAACACATAAGCAGAATAACCAGAAATAGAACAGTTACCTGCAATCACATCATCAGGTGCTCCCTGTGCCTGCTCCTCAGTCAAAGCAAAGACATGAGCCTGCTGTCTCTGAGGCTGATTGCCTGCCTGACTTCCACCTGGTCGAGTCTGCTGCTGTGGATGTGCTGGCTGGAAAGAATGAACAGAAGAGGCCTGTCTTCCAGGTTGAGCCACTGATCGTGATGACTCTGCACCTCTTGCCTGTCCAGTATTTCTCTGAGGACACACCCTTGCAAAATGACCCGTCTGTTGGCATATATGGCACCTCCCAGATACACCTCGGCACTGATCGGTTGGATGATTTCCACCACAACTGTTGCAGAACACTCCTGACTTCTGCTTCGTACCACTGGAACTCGAAGAACTGCTCCCAGACTTCTTAAACAGTTTTCCTCTTGCTTGCAAGAACCCTTTCTTTCCACTGCTACTACCACCTTCAAATCGAAAAGACTGTTGCGGAGTTGGAGCTGCAGGTTGTGACTGTCTCAGAGGTTGTGCGGTATACGAAGCTCCTCGCTGCTGTATCAAACCAGCTTCCGCTCCCTTGGCACTGTTCAAGGCATCAGCAAAGGTATTCGGTCACCTTGTATTCACCAGTGTAAAAACATCCGGACTCAGGCCATTGATAAACTGATCAGCCATAGCCTCGTCACTGTCAGCAACATGTGGAGCAAAACGTAGCAATGTAGAGAATTTTGCAACGTAGTCTTCGATATTCAAATTCCCCTGTTTCAGATTTGCAAACTCAGCCCCTTTATCCTTACGGTAAGACACAGGAAAGAAGCGTTGGTAGAACTCAGTTTTGAAGACATTCCAAGTCAGTACAGTTCCTCTACGCTCCACAGCTCTTTTTGTAGTGAACCACCAGCTCTTCGCAACTTCATGCAACTGGTGCCCAATCAATCTAACTCTCCGTTCATCCCCGTAGTCAAGTGAATCAAATAGCATCTCCATATCATCAAGCCATCCCTCGCATTCAACAGCATTTTCTGTACCTTTCAAAGTAGGCGGCTTGTAGGATTGGAAACGTTTCAGAAGTGTTTCCATAGGAGTTGCTGTCATATCAGTCATATCTCTTGACGTACTTCCCTGTTCATTACTCGGCACTGCAGTAGCTCGAGGCACTATCGGTGTAACAACTGTCGGTGGAGTATGAACTGTCTGTTCTGGCAGAGGAATAGGAACCTGTGGTCGAAGAGAAGGTCTTCCTGGTCGTTGAGACATATCTGATTATCAAAATGGTTAGGATACCAAATCATCAAATTATCTCAGTCCTCCTCTGATCATCTTACCTCTGATCAAGACTCGGTTCTGATTCAGGTGTAAATAAAGAATCGAAGAACAAGTACTCAACAAGACATGCTTCCAATCAAATCCGATAATCAGGTAGCATATCATAATTAACAGATCACATGCCTCTAATCATTCCAGATATTCCAGTAAACATGTGTCGTTAATTATAGTACTCATACTTTCAAATAAAATAAATACAATACTGTAATAAATTACTTGAAAGTAAATCATGCTATCATTTAAACCATGTAATTCAATCACGTAATTAAATCATAGCATAGATCATAAATAAGTAAAGCAGATGACTCGATCTACCCCACTCATTGTCTATCTAAGTCCAGAATTGTCTTGCTCTGATACCACCTGTTGTGATGACCCGAGTTCTAATCTCTCATTAATCTCATTAATCATTATTAAACCATGTTAGACAATAATCAAAGTCTAAACAAAAGAATAAAAATTTTTTTTTTTTTTAAAATAAATTGCTCTGCGCACGCGCGGGCATCACCCCTCGCACGCGCGCCGGCCAATGGGACCGAGGCCCCCTGGCTTGCGCGAGCAGGAGCTCGCCCGTGCGCCAGCCAAACCAACAGAAAAAAATATGGCTCAGCTGCTGTCAAAAACGAGATCATGCCTATGATTGATTCAAGATCATGTCCTACCAAAGTCTAGACATGGTTTAATCAATCATAACATCTAACATGCATTCTAACATGCTATAATTGTTAGGAATAAATCATTCCAAGGCTTTACAACATAATCATAATTCTCATAACATGCAATAACATTATCATATATCAAGTTCAAGACACCTTATGTTGATTCAAGGATTTACAACATATTTCCAATCCTATAAACATCAACAAAACCACAACTCAATCATCTACAAGTCTTGGTACAAGTATCTTCTAACATGATCATGTTTAAGACTCAATAAACTTCATGACAGCACACATAACTCCTAACTCGGATCCTCACGCTATATCGATTTCATCCCTTGTTCTTTAAGTCCGCCTTTGCCCGGTTCCACTTCCTCCTATTGCAATGACACATACAACAAAACAATAGCCGGATAACTCCGGTGAGAAATAGATTTCCCAGTAAAAGCAACTAAACATGCATAATCAATATCACAATCATGATATAGAAGTAAATACAATGCATGCTTTCAAAACAAGGTTCATTTCGTCATTCATCGACTGGGATCCCGAGAAGAAGATATCATAGCTAATCCACCGACACACCCTATCGAGGTGGGGCTACTATCTTGCTCCTCTAGACTTTGAAGCCATTATATATGTAATTCAGACACTAGGCTAAAACAACCACCCAGGCCATACATATACAATCCCTCAAATCGTCTATTCGAACGTGTCCATTCATTTCAAATTCAAGGAATAAGTCATCAAGATGAATGCAACATATATCATAATCAAAGCATTCATTATATCAAAGACTTATCCAAGTAATCAAGGTAAAACACATAAGAGCACTTAAGCAAACAAGTATGTGAATTGTGGGAACTCGATACAAACCATCTCGAGTTGTAATCCCAATCAAATAGTAGTCCACTTTTACCTTTCAAATGTGATGTCTAGGATGTCTTTGAGCTTGTCCAATTCTGTCCAAGATCAATTACCAAACACCACTCAAATTCTGTTCAATATCAACTCAACCTTCCACAAGAACTTCAAAGGAAACTCAACCAACCTTGTGTGTTCTTCTATCGGTTTCGAATTCAACGTTCTCGAGTTCACTTGTCCTGTTTACACACTGAAATCATAGCATAACAAACAAGGAATCATCAGCTAATAGTTCAACAACTTCAGATTCCAAGAACAATAGCAAATCATTTCGATTCAAGAGTTCGACGGCATTTCGGTATTACTTCAGCGATCCCGAACAACTCTAAATCATTTCTAACATTCATATCAGATTTTCAACAACTCAACTCAACATATCAGCAAGTATATATCAATCGAAACATATCTGGAAATCATAAGGACATGATATACACATCACTCTTTAACCAAACTTCAAGAACATCAAAGCTAGAAGATCAAAACCATCAAATTCATTCCAACTTCTGATCCCTGTCCATTTCGAATTCTCAAACCAACATGAAAGACAGAAAAACTTACATCAAATCGAAGGTCTTGTCGAGAGGATTCCAAAACATCTTTCGGAATCAAATTCGGATAACCGTAGCTCAAGATATAAGGATTTGAAGATGAAGATGAAGCTTGAAGATCTCTTGAAAGTTGCTCTCGGTTCTTTTCTTTCCTTGGGCTGAAGAATCTGATGGAATTGCAAGATAATTACACGTGACTAAGCCTAGGAATAACAAGTGTCCCACTAACAATCACAATTTTGCACTTTAGCCCCTCAACTATGCAATAATTGCAATTCAGTCCTTAATTCCTCCATTCATTCAATTTCAATCCTAATCAATTTAAGAATATTAGAATTTAAATCAAAACTCCAAATATTCCCAAATGAATTATTCTCGGATTAAAATTAAATAATTCCGGGCGTTACAAATAGTACTTCGAGGATGATTTCTTAATTTAGTTCTAAGTGTGTGGGAGTTGTGGTTTCAAGCGGAACTATTTTTGAATAATAATTGAGTGAGTTATAAGTTTTACGTGTGAACCGCTCGAAATGTCCTAAACGCAGAATTATGGTTTAGATTCTCATCCTTGGTTTGCTTCCTAAATCACCACCCCGATCATCCATGTGTAACGCCCCGTTTTTATATTAAATGAGTTTATTTGAGTTAATCGGAGATTACAGAGTTCTCGAGCCGGTTTGATTTTGATCAGGGTCCTTTTTGCAAATTTTGGAAATTTCAGGGACTAAAATGCAAATATGGAATTTTATATATTATCTACACTTATTTTGACTCTCAAAGGAGCTCCTCCTCTTCCTCTCAACCGTGAACTCCATTGAAGCTTGGGGAAAACGTTTCCAAGCTCTTCCAATCTCGGTTTCCGGTCGATCCGTCCGTTAGAAATTAATTCTGAAGGCAGATTATCGATCACTGCAGTGAGAGCTCTGTTATATTGTAAGTTCTTCTACGATCGGATACATTCTAGTTTTTGGATGTTGTTAGAATCATTCTAGATTCGAGTATGTTGTTCTCTACAGAGTTCGGATCGTTTATTATCTGTCGGTTTTGAATTAGAGCGACGTTCGGAATTGTTATGATTTTTGGAAGTATTATTCAAAAATGTGGGTTTTGAGATTTGTTGGGTTTGTCTTGTTGTTGTTGTTTTGGGCATTGAATTGAGTTGTTATCAGTATTGAACTGCTGTCTGCGTTGCCGGTTTGTTCAGTTTATAGCCGTTATGCCGTCGGTTTGAGTTTTGGGTTTTCGAATCGTTTTTGTATTGATTGAAGTCTTGGTGTGTGAGTGATCGTGGTTGTTGATCATCTCTTGTATCTGAACAGATTCGTTTGGAGTTGTCAAGCCCTGAGTTAGCAGCTGATAGATCGTTTCAGAGTTGGACGAAGATCGGTAATGAGATTTACCTTGATCCGTAGTTGTTGTTTAGATTGTATAGTTGTTGATACAATCTTTTGTTGTAGCTTTCCTGGAGTTGGAACTACTGCATTGAAAGGTAAAAGCAGTCATCGTAGCGGGATAGCATACTCGGGACTGTTGGTTCTCGAGTTTCCCTTTTTAAATCACATATTGCATTGATACTTGTTCTAGCACGTGGAACTTGTAATTGTTGATTGATTGAGTTTTTGTTATGTGGCTTATGTTTATGTTTCTGTTATGCATTCATCTTGAGCCTACTTTGATTTCAGCGGGCAGAACCGCCCTTTTTGTTAGACGTTTGGGAACTATGATTGAGTGGCCTAGGTTGTAGTATTTCGCCTAGTGCTAGCATACTCATTATGGTTGCTCAAAGTCTAGAGGAGTGGGATACGTGGCACCACCTCGATTGGGAGAGTCGGTGAGTCGTTACGTGATCTCATCCTCGGGATCCCAAAAGCAGAGCTATACTCCCGTGTTTATCAGAATCGATATCCTGGTTTTAAAGACATGCATATCATTAACTTCGACTTGAATATGTGGTTTGATAGCATGTTGTATATTCATTACTTGATATGTTGCTTTTACTGGGATTATCATTCTCACCGGTTATCCGGCTGTTGCTTTGTTTTGTATGTGTACTTGGCAACAGGTGGGGCAGGAACAAGTCAGAAGAGGCGTGGTTAGCTTCGAGGGCAAGTAGTAGAAGTGAGACTCGGTTTAGAAGTCGAATTAGCATGTTTATCTAGTTTAAGATTGAAGCATGTTAGAACTCGAACTTGATATGTTTGTTATTCGAATTAGTTTGTATTCGGATTGTAATCTGAAATCGAAGTATGTTGTTGTTGTATCGATTTAGACTTCTGGTTGTTTTTAGGCCTTCTGAAAGCATGACTTGTTATGGCATGTTTCCCTACACCCTGTTATTGTAATTGTATTTGAAGGCATGTCGGACCAAGCGCGGAATCCCTTTTCTTTTTCTGCAGCCTGAGCTTTTCTGCCCAGGCCTTCTGCGCGCGGGCGAGGCGTTCCTCGCGCGTGCGCGAGGCCTCCGTTGGGCCTCGGGATCGTTTGCCCGCGCGCGCGCGAGCTTGGTTCCTCGCGCGGGCGCGGGTGTTTAAAAAAAAAAAAAAAAAAAACTTTGACTTGTTTTACTCTTGGATCCTTGTTCGCTTAATAATTGTTTAATCCGAGATTAGTGGTTTAGAATCGAGGTCTCACATTAAGTGGTATCAAAGCATTAAGATTCTTGGTCGAACTAGAGTGAGCGGGGTAGATCGAGTCTGTGTGTAATGACTCCTCGCATGTGTTTGAATTATTTAATTGTGTACTTAATTCCATGCAAGCATGCTTTATTGTTTGAGCATTATTTGAATTACATGGTTGTGTGATTTAAATTAATAAAGCATGATCTACTTGAGATATAACTGTTTCTGTTCTCGACTGGTATTCGGTATTCCAAGCGGTTGTAAGGGCACTGATGGTAGCGATTGAGATATCTCGTGTGCTAACCTTTGATTATCAGATGGGTCCTCGTCGAGTGATAAACAGAAACACACCACCAGTTATCCCTGCGACTGAACAAGCTAGCACTGAGGTTGATCAGTTGGATGCTTCAGCAACTCCTATGGAAACCTTGCTGAAGAGGTTTCAGTCGTTCAATCCGCCATTGTTGATGGGTTCAGAAAATCCAGTTGACTGTGAGAGTTGGTTGGATGATATGGATCAGTTGTTTGATTCCATTGACTACACAGATGACCGCCGAATCAGGTTAGTAATTCATCAGCTGCGTGGTGGTGCTAAGAGCTGGTGGATCATGACAAAGAAAGCATTCGAGAGTAGAGGTACAGAGGTTACTTGGACTCTTTTTAAATCTGAGTTTTATAAGCGGTTTTTCCCTATCTCGTATCGTAAGGATAAGGGAGCAGAGTTTGCAAATCTGAGGCAAGGGAATCTGAACATTGAAGAGTACGTGGCTAAGTTCGATAGTCTGTTGCGTTTTGCACCGCTAATTGCCGGAGATGAAGAAGCTAAGGCAGATCAGTTCATCAACGGGTTGAACCCCGATGTCTTCACGTTGGTTAACACCAACAGGCCTAGCAACTTTGCGGATGCCATGAATTACGCAAAGGGAGCAGAAGCAAGCTTGTGGAGGCAAAGAGGTAATCAGGGGGCACCTCAGCAGCAGAGGCAGTATCAGAACCAACCATCTCAGTACCAGAATCAGCCACCTCAACATCAGAACCAGCAGCAGAGGTATGAAGGTGGAAACAGTGGGGGAAACAGAAAGGATCAGTACAAGGCAAGAGGTAAACAGTTCAAGAGACAGGGGAACAGTTCGTCCAGTTCCAGTGGTTCGAAGCAATTCGGTTCAGGACCGAGTTCTGGGTCATCATCCTTGTACTGCAGCAAGTGTGGAGGAAGACACTCACCGGATCAGTGTGTGGGAGTCTTCGGCAATTGTAACACATGTCAGCAACCGGGACACTTCTCTAAAGTGTGCCCTCAACGTAATAGAGATAGAGCTCAGAGTGGGAGTTCGTCTAGACCTGCAGCTCAGCCGGAGAGGCAGTCGTCTGCAGTGCACTCTTTCCAACCCCAGCAACAGCAGAACAGACAGGGAGGTAGCTCTAGTGCAAATCAGCCTCCGAGACAGCAAGCACGAGTCTTTGCATTGACAGAGGATCAGGCTCAGGCAGCACCTGACGATGTCATAGCAGGTAACTGTTCGATTTTCGGTCATTCTGCTCATGTATTGATAGATACAGGTGCTTCCCATTCCTTTATCTCTGAGAAATATGTGTTATTGCATGCTTTGCCAACTGAATTGTTGCCTACGGTAGTAGCTGTTACTTCACCTTTGGGTGAAGGAATTGTTTCTGTCCGACTAGTCAGGAACTGTGAATTTTGTTTCGAGGGGAATTTGTTAGAATTTGACTGTATTGTGCTTGGGTTGTCAGATTTTGATTGTATTGTCGGGATAGATGCTTTAACCAAGTACAGGGCGACAGTTGATTGTTTTCTGAAGGTTGTCAGGTTCAGACCTGAAATGGCAGACGAGTGGAAATTCTTTGGTAAGGGTTCTCGATCTAGAATTCCTTTGATTTCAGTGTTATCTATGACTCGTTTGTTACAGAGAGGTGCAGAAGGATTTTTGGTTTATGCGGTTGATGTACTGAAATCTAGCCCAGCTTTGGTTGACTTACCAGTGGTTAGAGATTTTGCTGATATGTTTCCGAAAGATGTTCCTGGATTGCCACCCATTCGAGAGGTTGAATTCAGCATTGACTTAGTGCCAGGTACTCAACCTATTTCAAAAGCTCCTTATCGTATGGCACTTGTTGAATTGAGAGAGTTGAAGGAGCAGCTTGAGGATTTGATTGCCAAGGGATACATCAGACCTAGTGTATCGCCTTGGGGTGCTCCTGTTCTATTCGTTCGGAAGAAGGATGGTTCTATGCGGCTCTGTATCGACTACCGTCAATTGAATCAGGCTACAGTTAAGAACAGGTATCCTTTACCCCGAATAGATGACTTGTTCGATCAACTGCAGGGTTCTTCTGTCTACTCTAAGATTGATCTGAGGTCAGGCTACCATCAGCTGAGAGTGCGAGAGGAAGATGTTCCTAAGACCGCATTCAGAACGAGGTATGGTCACTTTGAGTTTATAGTCATGCCGTTCGGTTTGACTAACGCTCCAGCTGTTTTTATGGGTTTGATGAACCGTATCTTTCAGCGTTATTTAGATGAGTTCGTCATTATTTTCATCGATGACATTCTTATCTACTCGAAGAACCGTATTGACCATGCAGAGCACTTGAGAATCGTCTTGCAGATTTTACGAGTTGAGCAGTTGTTTGCCAAGCTATCGAAATGCGAATTCTGGTTAGATCGAGTTGTCTTTCTCGGTCATATTATTTCTGAAGATGGGATTTCTGTCGATCCCAGCAAAATCGAAGCGGTTATGAATTGGCCTAGACCGACATCAGTACCTGAGATCCGAAGCTTCATGGGTTTAGCTGGTTATTACCGTCGTTTCATCGAGGGTTTCTCGTCTATTGCCAAGCCTATTACCCAGCTGACTCAGAAGAATGCGCCTTTTGTATGGACTACAGATTGTGAGGCTAGCTTTGTTGATCTGAAGAGGAGACTGACCAGTGCTCCAATTCTTTCTATTCCGAAGGGTACTGGAGGTTTCACAGTGTATTGTGATGCTTCTAACCGAGGTTTGGGTTGTGTTCTTATGCAGCATAAGCATGTGATAGCGTATGCATCGAGGCAGCTGAAACCGCACGAGACTCGTTATCCGGTTCATGATCTTGAACTTGCAGCAATTGTATTTGCTTTGAAGATCTGGCGTCACTATCTTTATGGTGAGTCTTTCGAGATTTTTTCTGATCATAAGAGTCTTAAGTACTTGTTTTCACAGGCAGAGCTGAATATGAGACAGAGAAGATGGTTAGATCTGTTGAAGGATTTCGACTGTGAGATCAAGTATTATCCAGGGAAGTCGAATGCAGTTGCAGATGCCTTGAGCCGAAAGCTTTGTTCGTTATCTCTTTCAACTATCGGTGTTTCTCAGTTGGTCGATGATTGTTGCACTTCTGGTTTAGAGTTTGAAACAGATAGGGAGACTATCAGAGTGTTTGCTATTCAAGCCGAGCCGGAGTTGTTTGTTGCAATCAGAGAAGCACAGAAGTCTGAGCCGAGCATTCAGGTTTCAGTAGAGAAAGTCAGAACTGGGCATCAGTCAGAATTCCAGGTTAGAGATGACGTTTTGTTTGTGAATAACCGTATTGTTGTTCCTGATATTTCGGAGTTGAGACAGCGTATTCTCCGAGAGGCTCATTGCAGTCGGTTTAGCGTTCATCCTGGAGGTCGTAAAATGTACAACGATCTGAAGAGTCAGTTCTGGTGGAAGAGAATGAAGGACGATGTTGCGAGATTTGTATCTCGGTGTTTGAATTGTCAGCAAGTGAAAGCAGAGCGGAAGCGACCAGGTGGTCTTTTGCACAGCCTATCTGTTCCTGAATGGAAATGGGATCACATTTCTATGGATTTTGTCACGAAGCTACCACGATCCGTTCGAGGATGCGATGCTATTTGGGTAGTGATCGACCGATTGACGAAGTCTGCGTGTTTTATTCCGTACAGGATGACGTATCGTCATGATCAGATGGCTGAGTTATATGTTAGCAATGTTGTGAGATTGCATGGTGTGCCGAAGTCGATCGTTTCAGACAGAGATCCTAGATTCACTTCGCACTTCTGGCATAGTTTGCAAGAGGCGCTTGGTACTCGATTGCATCTGAGTACAGCTTATCATCCTCAGACAGATGGACAGTCAGAGCGGACTATCCAGACGTTGGAGGATATGCTGCGAGCGGTAGTGCTAGACTTTGGCACTAGTTGGCAGGATTCTTTGCCTCTTGTCGAGTTTTCTTACAACAACAGCTTCCAAGCGAGTATCGGTATGGCGCCTTTTGAGGCTTTGTATGGTAGAAAGTGCCGATCTCCGTTGTTTTGGGATGAATTGTCCGAGTCACCAGATTTGGGACCGGAGATGCTTAGAGATATGGCAGAGCAGGTTAAGATCATTCAGACCAGAATGAAGTCAGCTCAAGATAGACAGGCGAAGTATGCGAATGTCAGACGTCGACCTCTGAGTTTTGAGCAGGGAGACCGTGTATTCCTTAAGATTTCTCCGTTCAGAGGCACCGTCAGATTCGGTAAGAGAGGAAAGTTATCTCCGAGATTCATCGGTCCGTACGAGATTCTCGAGAAGATAGGCGATCTTGCCTACAGACTTGCACTTCCTCCGTCTTTATCTGGTATTCACGACGTTTTTCACGTCTCTATGCTGCGAAAGTACCAACCAGATATTTCTCATATCCTTCAGCCTGACGAAGCCGAGTTAGACGAGACCCTGAGCTATTTTGAGCGACCGATTCAGATCCTTGATCGGAAAGAAAAGCAACTCAGAACCAAGTTGATTCCATTGGTGAAAGTGCAGTGGAGCCGTCACGGCGTTGAGGAAGCGACTTGGGAGATAGAATCTGACATGAGACAACGTTTTCCAGAGTTGTTCGGATGACGTGAGTTCTTCTTACTGTCTTTAGTTCTTTATTCGATCTAATGAGTTGTGGTTCTCGTTGATTTTGAGGACAAAATCTCTTCTTAGTGGGGGAGAATTGTAACGCCCCGTTTTTATATTAAATGAGTTTATTTGAGTTAATCGGAGATTACAGAGTTCTCGAGCCGGTTTGATTTTGATCAGGGTCCTTTTTGCAAATTTTGGAAATTTCAGGGACTAAAATGCAAATATGGAATTTTATATATTATCTACACTTATTTTGACTCTCAAAGGAGCTCCTCCTCTTCCTCTCAACCGTGAACTCCATTGAAGCTTGGGGAAAACGTTTCCAAGCTCTTCCAATCTCGGTTTCCGGTCGATCCGTCCGTTAGAAATTAATTCTGAAGGCAGATTATCGATCACTGCAGTGAGAGCTCTGTTATATTGTAAGTTCTTCTACGATCGGATACATTCTAGTTTTTGGATGTTGTTAGAATCATTCTAGATTCGAGTATGTTGTTCTCTACAGAGTTCGGATCGTTTATTATCTGTCGGTTTTGAATTAGAGCGACGTTCGGAATTGTTATGATTTTTGGAAGTATTATTCGAAAATGTGGGTTTTGAGATTTGTTGGGTTTGTCTTGTTGTTGTTGTTTTGGGCATTGAATTGAGTTGTTATCAGTATTGAACTGCTGTCTGCGTTGCCGGTTTGTTCAGTTTATAGCCGTTATGCCGTCGGTTTGAGTTTTGGGTTTTCGAATCGTTTTTGTATTGATTGAAGTCTTGGTGTGTGAGTGATCGTGGTTGTTGATCATCTCTTGTATCTGAACAGATTCGTTTGGAGTTGTCAAGCCCTGAGTTAGCAGCTGATTGATCGTTTCAGAGTTGGACGAAGATCGGTAATGAGATTTACCTTGATCCGTAGTTGTTGTTTAGATTGTATAGTTGTTGATACAATCTTTTGTTGTAGCTTTCCTGGAGTTGGAACTACTGCATTGAAAGGTAAAAGCAGTCATCGTAGCGGGATAGCATACTCGGGACTGTTGGTTCTCGAGTTTCCCTTTTTAAATCACATATTGCATTGATACTTGTTCTAGCACGTGGAATTTGTAATTGTTGATTGATTGAGTTTTTGTTATGTGGCTTATGTTTATGTTTCTGTTATGCATTCATCTTGAGCCTACTTTGATTTCAGCGGGCAGAACCGCCCTTTTTGTTAGACGTTTGGGAACTATGATTGAGTGGCCTAGGTTGTAGTATTTTGCCTAGTGCTAGCATACTCATTATGGTTGCTCAAAGTCTAGAGGAGTGGGATACGTGGCACCACCTCGATTGGGAGAGTCGGTGAGTCGTTACGTGATCTCATCCTCGGGATCCCAAAAGCAGAGCTATACTCCCGTGTTTATCAAAATCGATATCCTGGTTTTAAAGACATGCATATCATTAACTTCGACTTGAATATGTGGTTTGATAGCATGTTGTATATTCATTACTTGATATGTTGCTTTTACTGGGATTATCATTCTCACCGGTTATCCGGCTGTTGCTTTGTTTTGTATGTGTACTTGGCAACAGGTGGGGCAGGAACAAGTCAGAAGAGGCGTGGTTAGCTTCGAGGGCAAGTAGTAGAAGTGAGACTCGGTTTAGAAGTCGAATTAGCATGTTTATCTAGTTTAAGATTGAAGCATGTTAGAACTCGAACTTGATATGTTTGTTATTCGAATTAGTTTGTATTCGGATTGTAATCTGAAATCGAAGTATGTTGTTGTTGTATCGATTTAGACTTCTGGTTGTTTTTAGGCCTTCTGAAAGCATGACTTGTTATGGCATGTTTCCCTACACCCTGTTATTGTAATTGTATTTGAAGGCATGTCGGACCAAGCGCGGAATCCCTTTTCTTTTTCTGCAGCCTGAGCTTTTCTGCCCAGGCCTTCTGCGCGCGGGTGAGGCGTTCCTCGCGCGCGCGCGAGGCCTCCGTTGGGCCTCGGGATCGTTTGCCCGCGCGCGCGCGAGCTTGGTTCCTCGCGCGGGCACGGGCGTTTAAAAAAAAAAAAAAAAAAAAAAACTTTGACTTGTTTTACTCTTGGATCCTTGTTCGCTTAATAATTGTTTAATCCAAGATTAGTGGTTTAGAATCGAGGTCTCACACCATGTGTAAGTCATATGTATGATTATCGATATATATGTTTGCTTTTACGTCATATTTACATATGCATGCTAAGTCCATGTTCAAGAAGGAAAGAAAATATTTTTTTAGGAACAAAGTGAGATGATTGTGACTATAGAAAGTATGGTTTTGGATGGGCTGGGAGACGTTCTGGCTTCTCTTACCAAATTTATGGGTTTGGATGGGCTGAGAGATATCCTAGCTTCCCTTACCAAGTATGGGTTTGGACGGTCCGGGAGAAATCCTAGCTTCCCTTACCAAGTATGGGCAAGACGGGTCGGGATAAATCCTGACTTTTTTTGCGACATAGTGCACTGCAGCCATGATCATGATAGAAATCACAGAGTCACAATTCAAGGATCTAAGTTCACAGTTACAATTCAAAATTTATATGACTATGTTTCAGTTCAGTTTATTTAGTTCAGTTTATCCAGTCTCAGTTATGCATGAGGATCAGATTAAGATTAAGAAAGTTCCAAGTTTAAAAGTAGGAGTTATGTCATATGTGTGAGTTCATTGCATGAATTATATCTAGGGGTGTAATCGAGTCGAGCCGAGTCGAGTAGCACACTACTCGAGCTCGAACTCGACTCATATTTAACTACTCGAGCTCGAGCTCGATCGAGTACTTAATTTCGTACTCGAGCTCGAGCTCGTCTATATCTCGAGTTACTCGAGCTCGAGATCAAGCTCAAAAATCATATATAATTATATATAAATATATATAAATAAAAAATTATATGAATAAATAAATAAATAAAATATTATATACATTATATTTATATATTTATATTTATATTATATTTTATTTATATGTATTATGGAGTAGCTCGCGAGCTACTCGACCACATATATTTCGAGCTCGAGCTCGATTGTATGTTCTCGAGCTCGAGCTCGAGCTCGGTCAAATCGAGCTCGAGTCGAGTTTTGACCGAGCTACTCACGAGTAGCTCGGCTCGTTTGCACCCCTAATTATATCTCATTCTCATTTATCATTCAACTTTTCATATCAAGTTTCAAGGTATATTAAGTACAAATATTTTAAGTATTAAGCATGTACCTTTAAACCCTCGTTATTTCACCCCATACTCTTGTTGGGCCTCTAGGCTCACTACATCTACTTGGTGCAGGTTCAGGTTATCATTGAGATTGCGGGGTAGAACTATCGAGTGGACTGTGATGCGGGCATGACACATCCCTCTGACCATGCCAGTCTTCCGCAAAAGTTCATTTTAACATTTTATAGTCTTTTATTCTGTTACTTGGATTAATGTAAACGTAAAGATTTATTGAACGTCTTTGAGTATGTAAGTATCAAAGTATATGATTTATGGTCGTTTGGAAGGTCGTATCTTTTTCTTCGGTTCTCGCTCAGTTCTCGGTCTGGTTTATTTCGTATTGTTGATTGCATTTTAAATTTGATGTCTGTGACAGATGGGTCGTTATATAAATAGATAGGTCATGCCAAAATTTTTATAAATTTTTTTGTTAATTTTGAAAACCCGTATTTTTAATTAGTTTAATTTAAAGTAGAACTAGGGTTGTTTCACTATCAATTCTGGAAAAACAATTAATCTAGAAGAAACTCAATGCAATAAATTAAGAATTCATGAAAGCGTCTACACCAGGTTCCATCTGACATCTAGACTCTAAAAAATTAGTTCATACTCGAATTTAAATAAACACAAAACATGTTTATAAATCCAGACATAAATTTTGAAATAAATAAATAAAAGATAAGAATCAAATTCGTCGTCGACGCCGTGTTCGGTCTATCGATCTCCGTTTTCGTTCTTCAATTAAAGCTCCCCAGAAAACTCTCAAAAATCTCACGTTCAAATCTCTGTTCTCTGATGTGTATTGTGTGTGGCGGTTTTTGAAAGAGTGGGTGCCCAGTGAGCCAACTTGTGGCTATGGGCTTTGATGACTCTTTGTACAAACGATCTTTTGTTTAATGTAATTTACACTTTTATTAATGGCAATGACTTTATCTTTCTTCATATTGTTATATTGTGATATACTATTGTTGTTTTGATAAAGACCTTGAATATACTATAGTGTATGTAAGATGTGGTAGAACATGGGGATGTCTATCATGAAATACATCTTATAGTCACTGTATATTCTAAACTGTTCCTAGTCAATTGAGCCGTCCGATAATAAGGATAAGGATCGCTCGAGTTTGAGACTAGCATTTGCGATGCGGAGTACCACGTTTCATTGGTAGGGAACATGGAGATGTTCGAAGCATGCAAATGGATATTCATAGGATGAATAATCGAACTACCCTATCCGGACTTTCCAAGTGGTTATCACTTATCGAGTGGATAAAGTCCGCGGTTTTGGTTGTACACCATTAGTCCTTACTACTTGAAACATCATGGAGACTCTATATGCTAGTACTGTGCTTTGACTCGTTTACCGACTCTATGGGGGTCATCAGGTGTCGGGATTGGGTACAGTTACAACACATATAGGAGTCGATGCATTGTTGTCAAGGATTCACCACATACTTGCGAGTGTGGATATCCTATGCGATCTGAGGAGATATTAGTGTGACGAATCTCTGGCCAGAGTACTTGATGTGATTTAAGAAATGGTTTCTTAGTAGCACATGCGATGTCACTAATTTGATCTTCAAGATGTATTGCATAGTTATCGAATCTTGAGCGACTCTCGATATACCAATGGTTGTTGATTCGATCGGGATATATGGATGAAGGGACCGTACTGTACGCGAACCAAAATCTACTGGTTCTTGTAGGCACTATCAGTGATACCTAGGGAATCATGGGGCGATGTTGCTAGGCGCTTTACCATGATTCGTTGGGCAAGTCGGAAATCGTTGTTCCGAGTCACAAGGAGTTGTGAGCCCACGGCTAGCTGTATCCCTGAACCATTGAGGGTCACACAGTGTAATGGAGTTTTTAATCCCCGTTGAGATAGTTAAATTTAAAGAGTTAAATTTAATGAATAAAGAAGTTGGACTTCTTAAATAAGAGTAAGGGAGTAGGATTTCCTAAAATGACATAGGGATGTACATTTTTGGAAACCACTGAATTCGGATTCAGGAAAATTTATCTTGACTTTAAAATGTGCAGAAATGGTTTCTGTGCACATTGGTAAAATCGGTTTATCAATCGGAGTCACGATGAATTTTATATTAATTTCTGAACATGCGGGCTTTGCTTGTCGGGCCTCAACTTATGACTAATGGGCCCTAAGGTGTTAGTGGCCTGCATTATAAATAAGTTATTACAGTACAGAAATTACAGACAACTGGTCATAATTTTGAGAGCAAAATTTCGAAACCCTAGCCTCCTCTCAAGAATATTTCGGCCGACCCCTCCCTCTCTCTGTCAGAGAAATTCCGGTCTGTGATTTTGAATTGCAGTCTGGAATAAGCGAATCAAATTCGTTATTCTCTTCGCAGAAAACTTCTGATAGATTTTCTAGTGCAATCTATCAGAGGGATTAAACCTCCATTCGTGGACCTGATTGAAGGAGTTCATCGGTTCCAGGGAGAGACAACAAGAGCAGAGAAATCTGTTGGAGTCCAATAATCTCGATTCGAGATTGAAGGTAAAATTTAATAATTGTTATTTAAATTTTACACACACTTATAATTTAATCGTTGAACGGTTGATACCCACAATATGGAATTGTTCCATAATAAAATTTTTTAAACTTCCGCTGCACCGGGTATCAATCGTGATTGATCTGAACGCCAGTTTTCAAACAGTGGTATCAGAGCCAGGTTGCTCAGATCAAACGATTAAATTAATCGATTGTACAAAAATTTTTGAGTCTCGGTTTTTGAAACAAAATAAATATTTTTAAATAAAAATAAAAAAAAAAATTTTCGGGGCAAAACCCGGGCAGCGATTGGATCGCTGCCCGGTGGGGCAGCAATTGTTGCTGCCCCGGGCGGCGCACAGCGCCGCCCAAAGGGGGCGCACGGCGGCGCACGGCGTCGCCCACGGCGGCGCACGGCGTCGCCCAGGGGCGGCGCTCAGCGCCGCCAGGGCAGCGCTCGGCGCTGCCCATCGCAGCGCTGGGCGCTGCGCAGGGCAGCGCTGGGCGCTGCCCAGGGCGGCGCACGGCGCCGCCAGGGCAGCAACTGTTGCTGCCCTAAAGGGGCAGCCGGGCTGCCCCGGCCCGCGCCCACGGGTGCGGGCTGGCCCGGGAGTGTCCCGGGCGGCCCGCGGGAAAAATTAAATTTTTATTTAAAATTAATTTTAATGTGTTAAAATTTTATTTTTGGTCCGGTCAAAAATTGTTTTTGATTGGTTCACGAGATTTCGGATCGAATTGTTCGAGTCCGTAAACTTTAAAATTGATTTTTGGATAAATTTGAATTTTTGGAAAATTTTAATATTTTATCCTTAAATTGAATTTTGAAATCAATTATTTTTGGTACAATTGATGATAAGATTTGATCTTATGAATATATTGAGTAAAATATGATTTTATCCATAAAATTGGATTTTGTAGATAAAATATGATTTTATTTGATAAAGAGATAAAATATGATTTTATATGTAAAATGAGATTTTATATATAAAATATGATTTTATCCTGTTTAAATTTGAATTGCCACTGCATGTTATCCAATAAATTAATTTTGAATTAAATGTTATTGGATAAGGATGATCGATTGCCATGACCAATTTTGTAGGTATATGTTAGGAATTTACATTTGTTTTTATTGTTGTTGGTTTTATTAATGGGCCTGGTTTATGGCCCAGTATGAATGTCATATGTAATAAAAGTGGGCTTGGTTTATGGCCCGTTCCCACCCCTAAAAATGTATCCCCTACTTGTCATTGTTATTTATTGTAAATACATTAGATTTAGTGGGAGATCAAGATTTGAAGATGGTGGGCCCAGCAGACAATAAAGACAGAAGAAATGTAAATTGGAAGCTAATGTAATAGGATTGCATTGCATACTGCATATTACCTAGGATTGGACTAAGACTCGTGATTGGCAACCACGAGTCAATTAGAAATGGAATCGATCATCCTATATATAATATATGATATTATGATTGTATGCATGTTTTAAACATAATTGTATGAATCCGGCAAGCATACAATAAATTGAAAAATGATGAGACAAATTTTCATAATTAAAAATCCCTCATTTTAAATATGATTTAAAATTGATATCAAGATAAATAAAGGAAATTTAAATTTGTTTAAATGTTCCTACCTTCCATCAACAGTCAATGTATGTGATGCTACCCGCGGATACGGTCCGGCTCATATTATTGGGGGGGCCCGTCCGTCGGAAAGCTGTACATTGGATCGACACATGTTGTAAGTTGGGTGGAACTCCCATGGGATCGGCTCATATTATTGGGGGATCCACATGGCGACCGTCCATCACAACTTAATATTGATGGGTCATCTTGACATGTCACTTTAAACGGCGTCATATTATTGGGCCCTTATTGGACATGAGGTAAATACATGGGGGTTGCTTTGGAAGCAATTGGGCTCTACCTTTTGAGAATTATGGTTGGCTGATATTATTCGGGACCATAAGTTTGTCAATTGGACTCCATGTTCTCACTAAGGAAAAAGTTTCCCGTTTTCACTAGAGGGTAGTGAAATCGTTAAAATAGTGGGAGTGAGATTCATAAAATTAAATTCGCCTATTTTATGTCTTATAAATTGATTAAACAATCATTGATATATGTCTGTTTTTCTTTTCAGTATTTCATACAATGAATTCGCGTAATCCATTATTCTCGATCCTCGAACAAAACAAGTTGACTGGCGCAAACTATACGGAATGGTTCCGAAAGTTGAAGATTGTCTTGACTTCGGAGAAGATGCTCTACGTGTTAGAGAAATCACCTCCGAAGGAAGCACCAGCTGACGTAAGTCCGGAGGAATTGGCCAAACTTGATGCATGGTGGGACCATGACATCAAGACCAAATGCTATATGCAAGCCTCGATGTCTGATGAACTCCAGAGGCGATTTGAGGACACCGTGAATGCTGCTGACATTCACGCTCAACTCAAGGAACTTTTTGGGGCTCAATCGAGGGCTGAAAGGTTCGCTACTGTTAAGGAGCTAATGACGTGTCGCATGCGTGAAGGGACTTCGGTCCGTGATCATGGGGTACGAGTGATTTGGCTCATACAGAAGTTAGCAACTCTTGATTTGGTGTTGGAGCATGAACTCAACGTGGATTTACTGCTTCTGTCTCTTCCTTCTTCGTTTGACGGATTTGTGGTAAATTTTAATATGAACAAGATAGAGGCCACCCTTGAAGAGATGGTCAATATGCTTGTGACATATGAATCCACACTAAAGAAGGATAAACCAGCTTTCTTGGTGGGCTCCTCATCTTCTGCTAAGAAGGGGCCAAGTACGAAGGGTAAGAAACGTTCTGCCCCACCCAAGAAAGTCGAACCCGAGAAGAAGCACAAGACAAAGGCTTCAAACAATGGAAAATCCAAGGATGTTTGCCATTACTGCAAGAAGCCCGGTCATTGGAAGCGCAACTGCAAGGAATATCTAGAGCAGTTGGGAACTGCAAAGGGTATGTTCTATATTGAAATAAACATTTCACTTAATACTACTTCTTGGGTATTGGATACCGGATGTGGATCTCACATTTGCAATGATTTGCAGGTGATGACAAGAAGTCGCAGGCTTAGAATGGGTGAGACCCAGCTGAGGCTCGGGAATGGTTCCAGAGTTGAAGCTACAGCCATTGGAGATGTTTGTTTAATTTTGCAGAACGGTTTTAAGTTATTTTTAAGAGATGTTTTATTTGTTCCGGATTTAATTAAAAACATTATTTCTGTTTCTATGCTAGATAGAGATGGTTATTCTTGCAATTTTGTGAATGGGATTTGCAATATTTACAAGAATGAATGTTTGATTGGAAATGGACAACTTGAAAACGATCTATACAACTTAAAACTAAAAGACGTTCCAATAAATTATGTTGATAAACCGGTGACAACAAACAAAAGGAAAATCGATAGTCAAAACCCGGCAAACCTTTGGCACGCTAGACTAGGTCATATTTCCTCAAGGAGGATGAACAAGCTAGTGGGAGAGGGCATGTTTGATATGTCTGATATTAACTCTCTACCTACTTGTGAATCCTGCCTAAAAGGGAAAATGACTAAATCTCCTTTTAAGGGGAAACCTGAGCGTAGTCAAAATCTGTTGGATTTGATCCATACAGATGTTTGTGGTCCATTTAGAGTTGGGACTCAACATGGCCACACCTACTTCATTACCTTTACTGATGATTATTCAAGGTATGGGTATTTATATTTAATGAAATATAAGTATGAAGCATTTGAAAAGTTCAAAGAATTCAAGGCTGAAGTAGAAAATAAGCTAGGTAAAAGTATTAAAGCACTTCGATCGGATCGAGGTGGAGAATACTTAAGTACCGATTTTTTGGACTATCTAAAAGAGAATGGGATTATCTCTCAGTGGACTCCTCCTATGACACCACAGCTTAATGGTGTATCGGAGCGTCGTAATCGAACTTTGTTGGACATGGTTCGATCCATGATGAGCTTCACTGAGCTTCCACCTTCGTTTTGGGGCTATGCGCTTGAAACGGCGGTATTGTTGTTGAACAACGTCCACACTAAAGCAGTGGACAAAACACCATACGAGTTATGGAATGGCAAAGCTCCTAAGTATTCGTACTTAAGGATTTGGGGATGTCCTGCTTACGTGAAGCAGACAGTGGGAGATAAGTTGGATAGTCGATCCAGCTTATGTTATTTTGTAGGGTATCCGAAGAATTCAATCGGATATTATTTCTATTATCCTGCTGAAACAAAGGTGTTTGTTTCTAGGAATGCCACCTTCTTGGAGAAGAAGTTCTTATTGGATAAGAAAGGCGAGATGATGGAACTCGAAGAAGTTTGAGAAGAACCCAAAATACAAAATAACGATCCTACGCCTCAGGAACCATTACTGGACACGCCTGAACCTAGAAGATCCGAGAGGACTTCTAGACCTCCTGTTCGATATGGTCTTCTTCTTGAAGGGGATCAAGATGAACCCGACATTGGATGTGATCCAAGAAACTTCAAGGAAGCAATTTCTGATGCGGATTCAAATTTATGGCTTGAAGCTATGCAGTCTGAATTGGATTCAATGCATACAAACCAAGTTTGGTCTTTAGTAGATCCTCCTGATGGAATTGTTCCAATAGGGTGTAAATGGATCTACAAGAGAAAGCTTGGGCCTGATGGTAAGGTATTGACCTACAAGGCGCGATTGGTGGCGAAAGGTTACACTCAAAGACAAGGAGTTGACTATGATGAAACCTTTTCACCAGTTGCAATGTTCAAGTCCATAAGAATCCTTATTGCCATAGCTGCATGGTATGACTATGAGATATGGCAAATGGATGTGAAGACTGCTTTTCTTAATGGAGACAATAAGGAAGAAATCTATATGAAGCAGCCAGAGGGGTTCACATCCATGGGAAGCGAGCATAAGGTATGCAAGCTTCAGAGATCAATTTATGGTCTAAAACAAGCATCAAGAAGTTGGAACCAGAAATTTGATGAAACAATAAAAGATTTTGGTTTCATCAAGAACCCGGAGGAACCGTGCGTGTACAAAAAAGTTGTTAAGGATGCTGTGACATTCTTAGTACTTTATGTTGATGACATCCTACTCATTGGGAATGATGTAGGGATGTTACAGTCAACAAAGATATGGTTATCAGGTAGATTCTCGATGAAGGATTTGGGTGAGGCATCCTACATTCTTGGGATACAGATCTATAGAGATAGATCTAAGAGAATGATAGGACTCACTCAATCAACCTACATCGACACCATATTGAAACGGTTTTCAATGGATGGGTCCAAGAGAGGACATCTACCCATGTGTCATGGAGTTTCTCTATCCAAGTCTATGTGTCCCAAGACTGATGAAGAGATAGAGAATATGACACATGTACCATATGCGTCAGCTATAGGTAGTATCATGTATGGGATGATATCTACCAGACCGGATGTAGCATTTGCTCTGAGTGTCACGAGCAGATATCAAGCTAATCCCGGTCAAATGCATTGGAAAGCCGTGAAGGACATTCTTAAGTACTTACGAAGGACTAAGAATATGTTCATGGTATATGGAGGACGAGATCTGAAATTGGAAGGCTATACCGACTCTAGCTTCCAAAGTGACGTGGATGACTCGAAGTCAACCTCTGGATTTGTGTTCATGCTCAATGGCGGTGCTGTCTCTTGGAAGAGTTCCAAGCAGGACACCACAGCGGATTCCACCACTGAGGCTGAATACATTGCAGCATCAGCTGCTGCTAAAGAGGTCGTTTGGATGAGGAAGTTCGTCCAAGAGTTGGGCGTCATTCCTGAATTTGTTGGTCCAGTCCCGGTGTACTGTGACAACACGGGTGCCGTTGCTCAAGCAAAGGAACCAAGGTCTCATCAAAGATCCAAACACGTACTGAGGAAATACCACATCATCCGGGAGATTGTGGAAAGAGGAGACATCACTGTCGAACGAGTGGCCTCTGCAGACAATATCGCTGATCCGCTTACTAAGCCCTTGCCAGGACCATTGTTTGACAAACATCGCGAAGCAATGGGTCTACGTAGTATGACTAGTTGGCTATAGGGCAAGTGGGAGATTGAAAGAGTGGGTGCCCAGTGAGCCAACTTGTGGCTATGGGCTTTGATGACTCTTTGTACAAACGATCTTTTGTTTAATGTAATTTACACTTTTATTAATGGCAATGACTTTATCTTTCTTCATATTGTTATATTGTGATATACTATTGTTGTTTTGATAAAGACCTTGAATATACTATAGTGTATGTAAGATGTGGTAGAACATGGGGATGTCTATCATGAAATACATCTTATAGTCACTGTATATTCTAAACTGTTCCTAGTCAATTGAGCCGTCCGATAATAAGGATAAGGATCGCTCGAGTTTGAGACTAGCATTTGCGTTGCGGAGTACCACGTTTCATTGGTAGGGAACATGGAGATGTTCGAAGCATGCAAATGGATATTCATAGGATGAATAATCGAACTACCCTATCCGGACTTTCCAAGTGGTTATCACTTATCGAGTGGATAAAGTCCGCGGTTTTGGTTGTACACCATTAGTCCTTACTACTTGAAACATCATGGAGACTCTATATGCTAGTACTGTGCTTTGACTCGTTTACCGACTCTATGGGGGTCATCAGGTGTCGGGATTGGGTACAGTTACAACACATATAGGAGTCGATGCATTGTTGTCAAGGATTCACCACATACTTGCGAGTGTGGATATCCTATGCGATCTGAGGAGATATTAGTGTGACGAATCTCTGGCCAGAGTACTTGATGTGATTTAAGAAATGGTTTCTTAGTAGCACATGCGATGTCACTAATTTGATCTTCAAGATGTATTGCATAGTTATCGAATCTTGAGCGACTCTCGATATACCAATGGTTGTTGATTCGATCGGGATATATGGATGAAGGGACCGTACTGTACGCGAACCAAAATCTACTGGTTCTTGTAGGCACTATCAGTGATACCTAGGGAATCATGGGGCGATGTTGCTAGGCGCTTTACCATGATTCGTTGGGCAAGTCGGAAATCGTTGTTCCGAGTCACAAGGAGTTGTGAGCCCACGGCTAGCTGTATCCCTGAACCATTGAGGGTCACACAGTGTAATGGAGTTTTTAATCCCCGTTGAGATAGTTAAATTTAAAGAGTTAAATTTAATGAATAAAGAAGTTGGACTTCTTAAATAAGAGTAAGGGAGTAGGATTTCCTAAAATGACATAGGGATGTACATTTTTGGTAACCACTGAATTCGGATTCAGGAAAATTTATCTTGACTTTAAAATGTGCAGAAATGGTTTCTGTGCACATTGGTAAAATCGTTTTATCAATCGGAGTCATGATGAATTTTATATTAATTTCTGAACATGCGGGCTTTGCTTGTCGGGCCTCAACTTATGACTAATGGGCCCTAAGGTGTTAGTGGCCTGCATTATAAATAAGTTATTACAGTACAGAAATTACAGACAACTGGTCATAATTTTGAGAGCAAAATTTCAAAACCCTAGCCTCCTCTCAAGAATATTTCGGCCGACCCCTCCCTCTCTCTGTCAGAGAAATTCCGGTCTGTGATTTTGAATTGCAGTCTGGAATAAGCGAATCAAATTCGTTATTCTCTTCGCAGAAAACTTCTGATAGATTTTCTAGTGCAATCTATCAGAGGGATTAAACCTCCATTCGTGGACCTGATTGAAGGAGTTCATCGGTTCCAGGGAGAGACAACAAGAGCAGAGAAATCTGTTGGAGTCCAATAATCTCGATTCGAGATTGAAGGTAAAATTTAATAATTGTTATTTAAATTTTACACACACTTATAATTTAATCGTTGAACGGTTGATACCCACAATATGGAATTGTTCCATAATAAAATTTTTTAAACTTCCGCTGCACCGGGTATCAATCGTGATTGATCTGAACGCCAGTTTTCAAACAGTTTTTTCATTGCACGATCAGAAATCCCTTTTATATCGTCACAATTAAATCCCATTAAAAGCCCAAGAAAATACAAAAGTTTTCTTCCCGATAATTTTAAAACGCTGAAATCTCGTCACGCGCAACGGCTCCAGAAATCACGCAGGCGCGCATAAGGCTCTGACTCTATTCTTCACTCTCACATGCACAACGCGATAGCGCTTCCTCTCTTCTCTTTAGCGCTAAGTTAAGCGCTAACGATTGACCCAATGTGAAATCCCATTTCGATTTCTCTTCTTTTCTTGTTATTCTATTTTATTTCTTTCTTCTTTTCCTTTTTCCTTTTTCCTTTTTCCTTTTTCCTTTTTATTTTCTTTTCTCTTCTAAATTCTATTTTTCTTCTTTTTTTCCAAAATACTTCAATAATTTCTTACAATCACAAAAACAACAAAATTCCGCATAAATCTGCTCAAAACCAACAATTAACAATTAAAATCATACATAAATTAAGTGTATAAAATACACTTATCAAATACCCCCAAACTTAGATTTTTGCTAGTCCCGAGCAAAACTAATAAAAACAATATTTTCCAAAACTCAAATCATCAAAAACCAACAAGAAGCCAAGAAATATTATGGAGCAATAACCTCAGAAATAATTTAAAAAATTCAAATCCAGTATCATCCAACCTACTAACACTTGAAAATTTCAATCATAACTAAATAACCGCATAAAATTACAATTACCGCAACTCACGTTTCAAAACACCCTTATCCAAATTCAATTCACCATTCATAAATCATGAGGACTTTTCAGGGTAGAAAGGATCAAAATATAGGATATAAAATCAAAAACACTCACAATCAGGTAAATTCAAAGAATAATAGTGCGTGTGTGTTTCGATCAAAATTCATAATCATTAAAAGTATCAATCAACAATCCATAAACTAAATTCTCGCAACTCTTCTACGATAGTATGTTGGGCAACTGAGACTCGGTCAATAGGACTTAATTAGCTTATAATGTAAGGTCTGGCTCATGGCTACAAATGAAGGATAAAAATTCAAAATAAGGAGTAATTTATGTTCAAACTCTAATTTCAACTCCTTTTCATTCACATTTTCATACTTTTTTTTTACTTCATTAATTTTTCATCTTTTGCAGACTTTCGTTCACAATATTTTTCTTTCTTTCACAACTTTTTCACCTCTTTTTTCTACCATTTTTTTCCTTTATTTCTTTTCACAACTACCTTATTCATTTCATTCATCCACCACACCATTCCATTTTTCACAAATAAAACTAGGAGCACATAACATTTTAACATTCAAATTACTCCCTTAAAGGTAGGAAATAATGTTTAGGCTATTCTGGTAATAAAAGTAGGACCTTGAAACAATGACGAATAGGGTTTTAATCACATGTTTACACGCATGTCATTCGATTTTTAATAAGTCTCAAACAAGGTACTATGGATACATGCATTAATGGGGTAGTTTGAAAGGCTCAAACGAATTCAGAAAAATCGCCTAAATCATTCATAATCACAGTTTTGCCCGTATTTTGCCTCGAAGAGTGTCTGAACTAGTTCTAGACAAGTCTCAATCCACAATAAAATCATACAAATATCAATCAGTGCATAACAGAATAATCATCAGCAGTAAACGATGATTTTCTCAACAAAATTCAGATTTTTGTACCTCATATTACTCATGTACGTGTAGGATCAAATAGGCAACTAGGGTAAATTTCAATGAAAATCAGGTCCAAAAATTTCAAAAAATGCCTCAATCATCTCTATGTCTGTTTGTCTCAAAAATCAGATTCAAGTATTAATCACAGAGTATATATGAAATTATTCATCTAATTGGTTCCATTAATTCAAAAATATTTGTCAGATGGGTAGACAGTCATGGATTTCAGTTATAGCACAATTTTTTTTTTCATCAGCCATGCATCCAATTCTTTCTCGACTTCTTTTACACTCAAAACTTCAACTAACACAACTAAACTCAAACAAAAATATTTATCTATGAATCACACAATAAAACTCAACTAATCAACTATCAACCGGACAACTAAATCAAACACTGATTTACCCCCCCCCCCAAATTTAATATAATCATTATCCCTAATGATTAAAAACAATAAAAAGAACAAGGGACGCGTACTTTTGACACAGAGCATCAGGACTCGATGTTATCATCCTTGAATCCATGGTAAGAAGAATTTTTTTCAACATCTATAGCTTGGTCAGAAACCAGCCATGGGAGGAGATTGAGAAAACACAACGTGAACACATTGTAATCATATGCGAGTAGGATTTGCGCCCTTAGGAGCTCGATGGTGCATGGAATAATAACCTTGTTTGCGCATGGATTTCTTGATTTGCTGTCATGCAAGGAGTGTGTGTTGTATGTTGCTCGATGCTGCATGGAATCATAGCTGTAGGGTTGCGCATGATGGCTGGGCGATGGAGCTGCGCTATTAGGAGGAGCGTTTGCGCATTTGCTCTTAGATTCTGCACTACTGGTAATTGTTTGCGCAAGGTTGATCAGCTAGCATGGTGCGCGTTTGCACTAAAAGAGGCACAGATGAGGCAGTTGGTTGCTGGTTTGCACATGATGCGGCGCTAATGAGGATCGTTGTTTGCGCAAGATCCTGCGCTGAAGAGCTGCGCATTTGCGCTTTAGTTTGCGCACTTGGGCTTGCATCAATGCATAGAGGAGAGGCAGACGCGTGATTGGTGATGAGCGGGCGCGCACAAGCTACTGCCAGAACTTCAAAAATACTGAAAAAATAAAAAAATTTAATATTAGGCCTCCAAAATTCCCAATAATGCATTCAAAAATCATAAATTAACTAATGAACAAAAATAAAAATTAAAACATAAATTGAATAAAAATAGAAAAGAAATAAAAATAAAATAACACAAAAATTTTGGGTTGCCTCCCAAAAAGCGCTTGGTTTAGAGTCGTCAGCCCGACTTTCACCGTTATTAAGTCTTTCTTTCTCTTTCACTCGCCAAATAAATTCCACAAACCGCCTTTTAAATTTATCTTTCTTTTTCGTGGCCTTATTTGTTGATGAACTTGACGCTTTATTCTTCATAACCAGCTCAATTAAGCATAATTCTTCGATGGTTGGATTAGGTGCTTTCATGAATAGATTGAAAATCACTCGTTCGTAGTCCACACCCATTGACAATTCACTCTTCTTCACATCAATTTTGGCATCCGCCGTAGCTAAAAATGGTCTCCCAAAAATCAGTAGAGCACCATGATCTTCTTCAATGTCCAATATCACAAAATCCGCTGGGAAGATGAATTTATCCACCTTAACTAGCACATCTTCAACAATACCCAATGGATATGTGATGCTCCATCCGCCAACTGCAATGAAATCATGGTCGATTTCATCTCTCCCAACTCCAAGGCCCTGTAAATAGATAATGACGTTAAATTAATACTGTCCCCTAAATCACATAGTGCAGTGGTAAAATGAGAACCATCAATAGAACAAGGAATAGTAAAACTCCCTGGATCCTTAAGCTTTTGTGGCATTTTTTTTTGAAGCACCGCACTGTACTCTTCAGTTAGATTCACCACCTCGTTCTCTAGTCACCTCCTTGATGAACTTTGCATAATTCGGCATTTGCTCCAAAGCATCAGCAAATGGGATATTGATATGAATTTTCTTGAAGATTTCCAAGAATTTGGAGAACTGCTCATCCAATGTCTTCTTCTTTAATCTCTGCGGATATGGAAGAGATGGCTTGTACATCGGTTTCTCTTCAAGTTCAGGCTTATTCTCTGTGTCCTCGAATTCCTTCTCTCTAACTACAGCTTTTTCAGTTCTTTCAGATGACTGGCTTTCTTCTCTATCTACTTGCTTTCCACTCCTCAACATGATAGTATTACACTGCTCCTTTGGATTTACCTCTGTGTTACTGGGGAACTGACCTCTGTTATTATCCTTCATTGCGTACGCCAATTGCCCAACACTAGAATCCATGGATTGAAGTACATCACCCATGTTGGCCATGTGTGTCTCCAAGCTATCTAGACGAGTCTCAGTCCTCGCCATCCTCTTACCAGATTCCTACACAAAATTACTAACCACATCTTCCAAAGAAGGCTTACCCTCATCTTTGTGGGGACCTCAGGTTGCTAATCTCAAATCTTAAGGGGAAATTAATGAATAAGCATCATTAATATAATAAGAAAAGAATAAGGATCAAACAATTTTTTTTATAAAGGTGGGGTGCGCTCGGGCGGTTAAAAACTGCCGCCCGGGCGCCCCTTTTTTTTTTTCCAAAACAGTAGGCTGAGCCCCGGGATGCGCCCGGGCTGTAGTTTTCTGCCGCTCGGGCGAATCCTGGGCAGAAAATCTGCTCTGATCTTTTGTCAACAACTTGATCCTTTCAATCCATCAAACTCAAGTCTAAAACATGATATATATAAGATCCAAATCTTGCATATAAACATAAACAAGATCTCAAGCATCTATACATGCATTTGTTACATCGAACAAGTCTCTAAATAATGATAAACGACATAAACTATCTCAAGTTCATACATGAATTTCAAAACCAACAAGTTCTAATGTCTGATGCTTCTAGATCTCAAGACTTAATCTACAACCCGAGTCCTCACGTGCTAGACTCTCTCCCAGCTGTCAATAACATCGTTGATCAGCTCCTGCCCTCTGTTGTCATGCACACATACAAAACAAGACAACAGCCGGACAAACTCCGGTAAGAAATCATTTTCAGTATAACCAACATATAGAAAGCGTTAAATACATCATATCGACTCTATTTAAACTCGACTCAACAAATAGAGTAAAATAACGCTTCAAATACGAATTGATTCACATAACTTCAAGGCCATCAAGATTCATAACTGATCTTGACATGGATATCCATCTAACGAGTTCGTAACCGACTCGCAAATAAGGTTAACAGCAACCTTGGTATAGAATCAATTCAATATGGCATCATATCAACTCAAATTAAAAGATCAACTACCTGAGATGGATCGACAACATCACAATTAAATCAAAAACATAAACATGTATGTGGTTTTTGCGGGCCAACTCAAAAATAATCGTTCTTGAGTTTCAAAGTCCCTACTTCGCGATGTCATCATTATACCTTTGTTTAATTTGATTCTGAACTCTTCAAATCTGAAAGATATAATCAAAATACATATATCAAACTTCATTTCAATCTATCATCTCAAAATCGAGTCAAAACCATCAATAATCTTCAATCAAAACCACTTCAAACCTCTTCTTCTTCTTTGGTTTAAAGTTGAGGTTCTTGAGTCAATAGTCTTCAAATAACTCTGAAACTAAAAATAAAAATGCTATAACATTCACATCATCAAGATAAGTATTTCAGCTTAGCTATCAAATATCAAAACAGTCCAAAAACTCGATTAAACGGCGTGGCGATTCAAAATCGGTAACCGACGTAACATCGACTTCGAAACTTGCAACTCAACTTCATATATCAGCATATACCTTATAAAACTCAGTAACATAACATCATATCAACAGCTATACTCATCGATATACTTGCTATAAGTCATAACCACAACATTCAATCATCCAATTTCGATCCGGTAGCGCATATACAATCGATAGAATGTTCAGAATATAACAAAAACATAAAATCCGATCTATGCTCAATAACTGATTCTGAAACCCATATAAAACATCATAAAACTTACACGAGATCGAAGACCTCGTCGTAAGGATTCCAGAACAATTTATGAGATTGAAATCGGACAACCGGAGCAAAAGATACGGCAATTCGAAAATCATGAAATCAAACCAAAACGAAGGAAATCGACTTCTCTGCTCAAATTCTAAATTCCTTAGACAATAACACGTATTCATGCTGAGTAATCAATTCAAAATTGATAACTTTCAACCAATATTGCAATTTTGCCCCTCAAGTCTTCAATAATTGTAATTTGGTCCTCGGCCCTTATTTTAATTCAATTTCAATCCTAAATAATTTAAGAATATTAGATTTTAAATCGAAACTCTAAATATTCCCAAATTAAATATACTCAGATTAAAATTAAATAAATTCGGATTAATATTAATTAATCCCGGGCCTTACATTTCTCCCCCACTAAGACATGAGTTCGTCCTCGAATTCATAAACAGTATAGATATGCAGACTGCATGCTCATAAGAATAAAGAATAACTGAAAACTGAATAAGAACTCACATCAATGAAATAGGTAAGAAAATCGTTGCTTCATATCATCTTCGACTTCCCACGTCGCTTCTTCAACTCCGTGCCGACTCCATTGAATTTTCACTAATGGAATGGTCTTCGTTTGGAGTTGTTTTGTCTTCCTATCAAGAATCTGAATAGGTCACTCGAAATAGCAAAGAGTGTCATCCAACTCAGCTTCATCAGATCGAATCACATGAGACTCATCAGATATATACTTCCGCAACATCGATACATGAAAGACATCATGTATTCCAGATAAAGACATAGGAAGAGCGAGTCGATAAGCTAGATTTCCTATCTTTTCGAGAATCTCATATGGCCCAATATACCTCGGAGATAATTTTCCTCGTTTGCCATATCGAACTGTGCCTCTGAATGGTGAAATCTTCAGAAACACTCTATCTCCCTGATCAAAAGATAATGGCCATCATCGTATATCCGCATATCTGGACTGTGCTGTGATGTTCTCATTCTCTGCTGTATCAGTTTCACCTTCTTAGTCATCTTTCTGATCATATCTGGCCCTAACTCAGGTACCTCAGAAACATCATCACAATACAAAGGCGATCGACATTTTTTCCCATATAACGCTTCAAATGGTGCCATCTCTATACTCGTCTGATAACTGTTGTTATAAGAAAATTCCACGAGTGGTATAGAATTTTGCCATGTAACGCCAAAATCAAGGACGACAGCTCTGAGCATATCCTCAAGCGTCTGAATAGTTCGTTCAGATTGACCATCAGTTTGAGCATGATAAGCGGTACTCAAATGTAAACGCATACCTAGAGCTTCATGTAGGCTATGCCAAAATTGCGAAGTAAACCTCGGATATCGGTCAGATACAATCGACTTTGGCACACCGTGCAGTCTTATCACTTCTCGAATATAGAGATCCGCCATTTGATCATGACGATAAGTCATTCGGTAAGGAATAAAGCATGCAAATTTTGTCAATCTTTCGATGATCACCCAAACAGCATCGCATCCTCGAGATGATCGTGACAAATTCGTTACAAAGTCCATGGAAATGTGGTCCCATTTCCATTAAGGAATCGATAAACTCTATAATAAGCCACCCGGTTTCTTTCTTTCAGCCTTCACCTGTTGGAAATTCAAACATTTAGATACAAATTCAGTCACATCAGACTTCATTTGTTTCCACCAGTACTGACTCTTCAAGTCGTTGTACATCTTTCTGCCTCCAGGGTGAACACTAAAGCGACTGCAATGAGCTTTTTTCAAAATATTCTGTCTCAAGTCTGCCATATTGGGAACAAATATTCGGTCATTCACATACAAGATATCATCGTCACTAACCTTGTACTCAGACTGATGTCCTGATCGGATCATTTCAACCGATTTCTGCACATTCTGATCGGCTTTTTGTGCTTCTTTGATACGAATCAATAATTCTGGCTCAGCACTGATTGCATATACTCTCATCGGCCTTCTATCTGTCTCAAATACATACCCAGAACTACAACAATCTTCAATCAAATTAGATACACCTACCATAGACAAGGAAACCACACACCTTTCTACTCAGGGCATCCGCTGCTGCATTAGATTTTCCCGGATAGTATTTGATTTCACAATCAAAATCCTTCAACAAATCAAGCCATCGTCGTTGTATCATATTCAATTCAGATTGTGAAAATAGATATTTCAGACTTTTGTGATCAGGAAAGATTTCAAACGTCTCGCCGTATAAGTAATGTCTCCAGATCTTTAATGCAAAGACGATTGCAGCCAATTCAAAATCATGAATCGGATACCTGACTTCATGTGGTTTCAGTTGTCGAGAAGCATAAGCGACAACATGTCCTTTCTGCATTAAAATACATCCCAAACCCTGGTGAGAAGCATCACAATAAACAACAAAATCATCCGTACCTGAAGGAATTTTCAAAACTGGCGCTGTAGTTAATCTCTTCTTGAGTTCGACAAAACTTCTTTCACACGCCTCAGACCAAATAAATGGTGCATTCTTTTGTGTAAGCTGTGTAATAGGCTTCGATATCGATGAAAAATCTCGAATAAATCGACGGTAATAACCAGCTAAGCCCATAAAACTTCAAATTTCTGGCACAGATGAAGGTCTTTGCCAACTGATCACAGCTTCAACCTTACTCGAATCCACTGAAAATCCATCTCCTGAAATTATATGACCAAGAAAAACATCTCGCTGCAACCAAAACTCAAATTTGGATAACTTGGCATACAATTTCTTTTCTCTTAATGTTCTCAGTATAATTCGGAGATGATCAGCATGTTCACACAGATTCTTAGAGTATATCAAAATATCATCGATAAAGATAATCACAAATTCATCTAAATATCTTTGAAATACTCTATTCATCAATCCCATAAAAACTGCTGGGGCATTCGTTAGACCAAAAGGCATGACTATGAATTCATAATGGCCATACCTGGTTCTAAATGCAGTCTTAGGAATGTCTTCATCTCTAACTCTCAATTGATGATATCCGAATCGTAGATCAATCTTTGGATATACCGACGAACCCTGCAATTTATAAAATAAATCATCGATACGAGGTAAAGGATAGCGATTCTTTACCGTTGCTTTGTTCAATTGCCGGTAGTCAATACATAATCTCATCGATCCGTCCTTCTTTCTAAAAAATAATACCGGAGCACCCCATGGGGATACACTCGGTCTAATATATCCTTTGGCCAACAAATCTTTGAGTTGGTCTTTCAGTTCTTTCAGTTCAATTGGTGCCATACGGTAAGGTGCTTTCGATATCGGCTGTGTACCTGACATCAATTCAATACCAAAATCTACCTCTATGTACGGTGGCAATCCTGGAATCTCATCAGGGAATACATCTGCAAACTCACTCACCACCGGTATATCAGTCAATTTTGGACTAGACTTTAGTATTTCAACTGCATAGATCAAAAATCCCTCTGCTCCCTTATGTAACAAATCAGTCATAGCAATAACAGAGATCAAGGGAATTTTAGATCTAGCACCCTTACCATAAAATTTCCATTCGTCAGCCATCACTGGTCTGAACCTCACTATCTTCTGAAAGCAGTCAACTGTTGCTCTGTACTTGGTTAGCATATCGATACCGATTATACAGTCAAAATCAGATAAACCAAGAATGATACAGTCAAGCTCAACTTCATTACCTTCGTACTGTAGTACTCAGTTTCTAACAGACTTCACTGATACTATACCTTTTCCCAACGGTGAAGATATAGACACTACAGTAGCCAATGACTCAACAGGCAATGAATACAACGTAACAAATTGTTTAGATATGAAGGTATGCAACGCACCAGTATCAAATAAGACATAGGCAGGATAACCATAAAGAGAACAGTTACCTGCAATCACATCATCTGGTGCCGCTTGGGCTTGCTCTTCAGTCTATGCAAACACTCTTTCTTGTTGCCTCGGAGGTTGATTCACTGACTGACCTCCTCCTCCTCCTGCTCTACTCTGTACTGCTGGTTGTGGTTGAAACGAATGAACATAAGATGCAGACTGACCCATCGGTCTCGATGATCCAGTACCCTGTGCACCTTCAGAACCTCGTTGTGGACACACCCGTGCAAAATGTCCCATCTTGTTGCAAATGTGGCAGCTTCCAAATACACCTCGACATTGTTCATTGGTGTGGCGACCACCATACTTGGTACAATACACATCTGACTTCTGTCCAGCTTTAGACTGTCGGGATCCACTAGAACTTGAAGAACTACCACCAGGACGTTTAAACTGTTTCCCTTTGCCCTTGAAGAAGTTCTTCTTTCCACTACTACTACCTCCAGCATCAAATAGAGGTGGTGGTGGAATCTGTGGCTGCTCTTGGGGTTGTCTCACTGGCTGTGGCACAAACTGTGCTCCTCGTTGTTTCAATATCCCTGCTTCTGCACCCTTTGCTCGATTCAGAGCATCAGCAAAGTTATTCGGTCTTCCCGAATTCACAAGTGTAAACACATCAGGATTCAAGCCATTGATGAATTGATCGGCTTGAGCTTCATCACTAACAGCAATATGTGGAGAAAACTTCAACAAGCTAGTGAACTTTGCAACATATTTCTCGATATTTAACTGTCCCTGTTGCAAACTTGCAAACTCTGCTCCTTTGTCCTTGCAATAAGACATAGGAAAGAAACGCTGATAGAAAGCAGTTCGAAATACAGACCAGGTAATAACAATACCTTGGTTTTCCAATGCTCTCTTCGTCGCTATCCACCAACTCTTGGCAAGGCCATGCAGTTGATGAATTACCAGTCTCACACGACGATCATCGGTATAATCAATAGACTCGAATAACTGCTCAATATCTTCCAGCTAGTTTTCGCACTCCACAGCATTCTCAGTTCCTTGCAACTTTGGTGGTTGTAATGATTGGAATCGTTTCAGAAGTTTCTCCATCGGATTAGCATCACTAAACTCATCAGTAGAAGTACTACCCTGTCCATGTTCAAACACAGTCACTGGGACCTGTGCATCATTCGTTTGTTCAGGCTGATTCATAGCCAATGTTTGTCTAACTCTCGGTTCTGGTCGGGAAGACATATCTGATAATCAAACAGATTAGTGTACAGTTCAATATCAATAGAACAAATCTGTTGCAGTCCACAATGCCTTCTCAAAAGATCGAGTTCTGATTCATACTCATTCAATACATGCTATTACTTCAATCAAATAACAAAATAACATGTAATTCAAAACATTGTATAGCATATTCTTCGCAAATTATCACAGCATCATGTGACAATTTAACATCTGTAATCAATAAATCATATACCATACAATTATGAAAGCAATAAATAAATCAGAATAGAAGACTCGATCTATCCCGCTCATCTAATCTCAGTCCAAGAAACTTAAGCACTGATACCACCTGTTGTGGGGACCTCGGGTTACTAATCTCAAATCTTAAGGGGCAATTAATGAATAAGCATTATTAATCTAATAAGAAAAGAATAAGGATCAAACAATTTTTTTTAAAGGGAGGGTGCGCCCGGGCGCCCCTGTTTTTTTCCAAAACAGTAGGCTGAGCCCCGGGGTGCACCCGGGCTGTAGTTTTCTGCCGCTCGGGCGAATCCTGGGCAAAAAATCTGCTCTGATCTTTTGTCAACAACTTGATCCTTTCAATCCATCAAACTCAAGTCTAAAACATGATATATATAAGATCCAAATCATGCATATAAACATAAACAAGATCTCAAACATCTATACATGCATTTGTTACATCAAACAAGTCTCTAAATAACGATAAACGACATAAACTATCTAAAGTTAACTCGTGCTCGAAAACGCAATGGAAATATAAAATTTTCATCAAAAGAGATCCGAGCACTTGTGTAGTATTCAAAACATAAACAACCATAGGGTGTTTAGAATTTTTACCTATCAATCTCAAAGATTGATTTATGGCTCCAACCAAGTTGATAAACAACTAGGCTCTTGAAAAAGGTAGACTCAATATACAAGCTTCCAAGAGCACTCCTTGCTCAAAATGAATTCAACACTTCGAGCCTCCGAATTAGGTCCACGACTAGACGATCAAGATCCGCTCTAAATATGCACTAGAATATTTAGAGAATTTAGCATTGAGATTTCTTTTCTTTCTCCCACAAAAATGAAAAGAAAAAATTGGAGAAAAATTCTCAAGGTGTTCGGCCACTTAGAGGAATTATATTGAATAGAATGTGTTTGTGTATGTATATCATATTAGTCAATAGTGCACAAGAAGCCATGCATGGGAAGTGCAAGACATGCATGGGAATTGTGCCACTCAAACACAACCCTTCAAATTCCATTAATATATATAATATATATATCATCACACACACACACACACACACACACATATATATATATATATATATATATACATGTACACGCATACATATATATATATATATATACATATATATATATATATACATATATATATATATATATTATAAATATTCACAAGCCTATTTTTGAACTTAATTTTAATTATTTATTAAACCTAAACCCATTTAAGTTTAATCAATAAATTAAATCTAACTTGAACACATTCAAGTCCACTAGTAAAATAATTATACAATACTATATTAAATTAAGCTCTACTAAACTCAATAGTGTTTAATTAATTCAACACTTGAATTAATTTAATTATTTGTACATTACAAAATCTACTAGTGTAAAATTAATTTAAAACTTGAATTAATTAATTAAGTTCAAAATAATAGTTTAGAAAATCAACATTTTCACAAACTAATTATTTTAAGTCAACTTTTAATCTTGGAACACATTCACAAATTAAAAGTTACTTATTTCATTCATTCTCCAATTTAGAAGTCAAACTTATAATTTATTTTACTTATAAACTCCTTTATAAGTTGTTCAACACATTGAACTTATTTTAATCTCAACGGGATATAGAAAGCTAGTACTTGTGTGACCCTCAAAGGTTCATTGATACAACTAGCAGTGGGTTCACATCTCCATGTGATTCGGGATCAACAAGTCCCTTATATGAGCATACCCTATATAGCTCCATTCTTATTGATCAACACATTGATAATAAGAACGTCAGAAAACTCAAGTCTGATAATACCCAACCAGTCATGTAAACGTCTAGCATCATCGCTTACATGACTCCCTAGGTATCAAATGATAGTGCCTGCAAGAACCAATCAATTATGGTTAGCGTACAGTACGGTCCCTTCAACTCATATATCCCGATCGATCGACAACCATTGGTTTATCGAGAGTTGTCATTGAATCGATAACTATGTGTCATGCCGTAGTTGAATCGAAGGTGTAATTCAAGAAACCCCTTTCTTAATTACAACCTACTCTGATCAGAGATTTCAAGCTACATATGCATGATATAACATAGGATATCCATACCCGTAGGTAAGCGGTGAATCCCCGACTACAATGCATTGACTCCTATATGTTTCGTCACAACACCCATCATTGCCACCTGATGACTCCAGATGAGTCGGTAAACAAGTCAAAGTGAAGTACTAGCATATAGAGTCTCCATGTTGTCCCGGGTCATAAGGACTAATGGTGTACAACCATAAACTAGGACTTATCCACTCGATAAGTGATAACCACTTGGAAAGTCCTTTAGGGAGGGTTGTTCAGTGCACTCTAAAAGGAGCACCTATTTGCATGCTTGGACATCTCCATGTCCCCTACCAATGAAACATGGTACTCACATCGCAAATACTAGTCTCAAGCTCGAGCGGCCTTTATCCTTCTTTATGGCGGCTGAATCGACTAGGAACAGTTTAGAATATACAGTATTCCAAATATGAGTTTCATGATAGTCATCACATGACCATCTCATATTCTTTCTACTATTTGTATATTCAAGGGATTTATCTATGCAGCTAGCATGGGTATACAGATAAAGATTTTCCAAAATAAATAATGTGAAATATTATTAAAATAAAGATTGTCATACAAGAGTTCTCACAAGGACCATCAGCCAACACATTGGCTCGACGGGCACCTACTCTAACAAAGTTCATACTTGCATTTCAAAACCAACAAGTTCTAATGTCTGATGCTTCTAGATCTCAAGACTTTATCTACAACCCGAGTCCTCACGTGCTAGACTCTCTCCCAGCTGTCAATAACGTCGTTGATCAGCTCCTGCCCTCTCTGTTGTCATGCACACATACAAAACAAGACAACAGCCGGATAAACTCCGGTGAGAAATCATTTTCAGTATAACCAACATATAGAAAGCGTTAAATATATCATATCGACTCTATTTAAACTCGACTCAACAAATAGAATAAAATAACGCTTCAAATATGAATTGATTCACATAACTTCAAGGCCATCAAGATTCATAACTGATCTTGACATGGATATCCATCTAACGAGTTCGTAACCGACTCGCAAATAAGGTTAACAGCAACCTTGGCATAGAATCAATTCAATATGGCATCATATCAACTCAAATTAAAAGATCAACTACCTGAGATGGATCGACAACATCACAATCAAATCAAAAAAATAAACATGTATGTGGTTTTTGCGGGCCAACTCAAAAATAATCGTTCTTGAGTTTCAAAGTCCCTACTTCACGATGTCATCATTATACCTTCGTTTAATTTGATTCTGAACTCTTAAAATCTGAAAGATATAATCAAAATACATATATCAAACTTCATTTCAATCTATCATCTCAAAATCGAGTCAAAACCATCAATAATCTTCAATCAAAACCACTTCAAACCTCTTCTTCTTCTTCTTTGGTTTAAGGTTGAGGTTCTTGAGTCAATAGTCTTCAAATAACTCTGAAACTAAAAATAAAAATGCTATAACATTCACATCATCAAGATAAGTGTTTCAGCTTAGCTATCAAATATCAAAACAGTCCAAAAACTCGATTAAACGGCGTGGCGATTCAAAATCGGTAACCGACGTAACATCGACTTCGAAACTTGCAACTCAACTTCATATATCAGCATATACCTTATAAAACTCAGTAAAATAACATCATATGAGTAGCTATACTCATCGATATACATGCTAGAAGTCATAACCACAACATTCAATCATCCAACTTCGATCCGGTAGCGCATATACATCGATAGAATGTTCAGAATATAACAAAAACATAAAATCTGATCTCTGCTCAATAACTGATTCTGAAACCCATATAAAACATAATAAAACTTACACGAGATCGAAGCCCTCATCTTAAGGATTCCAGAACAATTTACGGAATCGAAATCGGACAACCGGAGCAAAATATACGATAATTCGAAAATCATGAAATCAAACCAAAACGAAGGAAATCGACTTCTCTGCTCAAATTCTGAATTCCTTATACAATAACACGTATTCATGCTGCGTAATCAATTCAAAATCTGATAACTTTCAACCAATATTGCAATTTAGCCCCTCAAGTCTTCAATAATTGCAATTTGGTCCTCGGCCCTTATTTTAATTCAATTTCAATCCTAAATAATTTAAGAATATTAGAATTTAAATAGAAACTCTAAATATTCCAAAATTAAATATACTCAGATTAAAATTAAATAAATTCGGATTAATATTAATTAATCTCGGGCCTTACAATCCTTGTTTGTATTGAACCTCGGAGGAGGATTCAACACATTATTGTTGTTAGCATAAGAAAAATTTTCATGATTACACAAGCTAGGATGGTAAGTATTAGGGACAGGTGTCTGTGAAAAATCCTCGCAAGCGTACGAGTGTCAAGTTTTAATATAGTGAATAATTCAGATATCGATCCCACAGGGAGTAAAATGAAAATCTTCAGTGCTTGTAATTAAAATAGTCTGAACTTTATCTAGAAAATCAATAATCAAGAATTTTGCAATAAAAATAAATAATCAGTTGCTTTTAGATAGCACACACATAACTTTCAGATTAAAAATCAATCAGAGAATAATGGTCTAGAGGAATAGATTTCACCTGGTTTCAACAACAGTCAATCCTAATTAATTAATCTTCATGAATTTCAGTCAATTAATATCCAAGAACACTTAAGTTTATTATTTCCCTCTCCCGAGCAACAAATAATGTTTATCAACTACAATTAAATTCCAATATCCCTATTAAGAATCTACTCGCAGTGATCAATTCAAAACAATGTTCTTTTTAAAAGCTCTGTTAAAATTATACACTCTTCCGAGCGATATAAATAATTAACAGTGTATTTTCTATTTGTCCTATTCAAAATCTCCTCTTCCGAGTGCCAGATTTCAAATAAATATAACAAATCAATTATTGATCAGATAATTGAAAAGACAATCAATTCTAGAAAAAAACAATTATCTAGAAGAAATTCAATTCAATAAAATCAATAATTCATGAAAGTGTCTACACCAGGTTCCATCCGACCTCTAGACTCTAAAAATTTAGTTCATAATAAAATTCTGAATAAACCAAAACATGTTCAAAAATCTAAACATATTCAGAATAAAATAAATAAAAGATAAAAAACAAATCCGTCGTCGACGCCGTGTCCGGTCGATCAAACTCCGTCTTCGTTCTTCAAGTTAAAGCTCCAGAAAATCCTCTAGCAAATTCACGATCTCTGATCTGTAGTGTGTATGGCGGCTCTTCTCCTTTCTCCGATAAAAATCCCTTTTTATATCGTGCACTAAAGCCCACTCAAAAAGCCCAAAAAAAATAAAAACTTTCCTTCCCGATAAATTCGCAACGCGCGCCCGCTCATCAGTCCACACGCCCGCGCATAGGTCTCTGATCTCGATTCTCAAATCTCACAAGGAACGCAGCGCGATTGCTCTTCAACTATTTTCCTTTAGCGTTAAGTTTTAGCGCAGAGTTTTGGCCCAATAAGAAAAGGCCCAACACTGTTCTTCTCGTTTCTTTCTTTGTCTTGTCTGACTTCTTTTCTTTTCTTTTCTTTTTTCTTTCTTTAATTCTTTTATTTTCTCTTTTTTCCTCTCTTCTCCAAATAATTTTCATAATTCCCTACAAACACAAAAACAACAAAATAGCCACATAAATCTGCTCGAAACAAATATTTAACAATTAAAATCATATATAAATTAAGTGTATAAAATACACTTATCAAATACCCCCAAACTTAGACTTTTGCTAGTCCCGAGCAAAACAATTAAAAACCAAAATCTAAAAACTCGTTCTCTCAAAAACTCACAAGACTAGTCAAGAAATATTATGGAGCAATGACATCAGCAAAGATTTCAAAAAAATTTCAAATCCAATCTCATCACACCCAACTAACACTTGAAAGTTTTAATCATAACCAAATAAAACTTACAATCTCCACTCACGTTTCAAAACACTCTTATCCGAATTCAATTCAAACATTCATAGATCACGAGGGCTTTTCAGGATAGCAAGGATCAAAAATAGGATATTATTAAAAAACACTCACAGTTAGGTAAATGCAAAGAATAATAGTGTGTGCGTGTTTAGATCAAAATTCATAATCATTAAAAGCATCAATCAACAGTTCATAGGCTAAATTATCGCAACTCTTCTCCACTAGTATATTGGACAACTGAGACTCGGTCAATAGGACTTAATCAGCTTATAATGTAAGGCCTGGCTCATGGCTACAAATGAAGGAAAAGAATTAAACTAAGGAGTAATTCATATTTTTATGCTCAATTCTAATTTCAACTCCTTTTTCATTCACAATTCACACTTTTTTTCTTCACTTCATTTTTTTTCAACTTCATCTTTCACAACCACAAATTTTTTTTTTAACTTTCACACCCCTTTTCAACTTTCATTTTTATTTCTACTACCTCTTTTCATCTTTTCTTTTCAATTCACCACCACACAAATCCTTTTTTTTTTTCATAAATAAAACTAGGAGCATATAACAATTTAGCATTCAAATTACTCCCTTAAAGGTAGGAATTAGTGTTTAGGCTATTCAGGTAGTCAATGTAGGACCTTGAAATAATGATGAATGAGGGTTTATCACACGTTTACACGTATGCCATTCGATTTTCAAATAAAGCTCAAACAAGGTACTAGGGATAAATGCAATTCAGGTAGCTTGAAAGGCTCAAACGCATTCAGAAAAATCGCCTAAATCATTCCTAATCTCAGTTTTGCCCGTATTTCGCCTCGAAGAGTGTCTGAACTAGTTTTAGACAAGTTTCAATCCACAATTAATTCATACAAATTTCAAGCAGTGCAGAAAAGATAATCATCAGCAGTTAACGATGATTTTCAACAAATTTCAAATTTTTGTACCTCAATGTACTCATATAAGTGTAGGCTCAAATAGGCAACTAAGGATAAAATTATTTCAATGAAAATCAGGCCCAAAAATTTCAAACAATGCCTCAATCATATCTATGTTTGTATGTCTCAAAAATCAGATTCAAGCATTAATCACAGAATATATAGGAAATTGTTCATCTAATTGGTTCCATTTTTTCAAAAATATTTGTCAGATAGGTAGACAATCATGAATTTCAGTTATAGCACAAAAAATATTTTCATCAGCCATGCACCCATATATTTCTCAACTTCATTTAAAACTCAACTCAACTAACACAACTCAAACAAAAAAAATTTTCTATTAAAGCACACAAAAATTCAACTACTCAACTATCAACCAAACAACTAAATCAAACATTAATTGACCCCCCCAAACTTATTGTAATCATTGTCCCTAATGATTAAAAACAATAAAAGAACAAAGGACACTGGACGCATACCTTCGACACCGAGCGTCAGTACCCGACTTTATAATCATCATCACGAGGAGAAAAAAAAATTTCCAGCATGTAAAACACCATCATAAGCCGACCAACAACAAATAAAGTAGAATAAGCACGACATGATCATCCAATTTCCCTTTTGACACCGAGCATCAGTACCCGGCATCTTCATCATCATCTCCATCAAGGAATTAATTACACCAATCTCCATAGAAATAAGTTATCGGACGAGATGAAATTTGCCCATGCTCTTGTCTGCGGCTGGAGATCTTATGCGCATGGAAGTGTAGTTAGATTGCACGAAAACACATGTCCAGGCGCTGTTGAGGATGGTTAGCGCAAGAAAAGAAAATCTGGGATGCAGGTTAGTGCATGAAGAGAGCAACTAGTTCGGGCATGGTTTTGGGCAACTGATGATGGCAATTGCATAGCTTTCTTCATTTGCGCAAGGGTTTGATGGATTTGGTATGGTTGTTTGCGCAAGGGGAGGAGCTGGGATGCGCTAATGAACTGCTGGAAGTGCGTGTGCGCAAGGATTGGCGTGGGGATTACGCAAGGTAATGGGGCTGAGAAGCTGCGCTGTTGGGGCTGGAGTGGCGCGATAGCACTTCAAAATGGCGCAGACAAGGGGTTGGTTAGCGCAATTGCGCTTTGTGGAAGGTGGAGGTGAGGCGCGATTGCGCTGCAAGCTGCGCAGATGGAGGATGGAGACGCACGATTGCGCTAGTGTGAGCGCTAATGGAGAGCGCGGATGGCGAATGTTAGCGCTAGGAGGTGGTGCGGGATAGCTCTAAGGGAAGCACTAATTGTGTGCGCGATTGCACTAGTTCTTGCGCTATTGATGCATCAGTGTGGCGCAGAGGATGTTGGAGAACCTTGATCAGATCAATCAGAATTGATACCCGGTGCAGCGGAAGTTTAAAAATTTTATATGGAACGATTCCATAATGGGTATCAAAACTTTGCGATTAAATTGTGTGTGTAAAAATTAAATAACAATTAAATTTTTACCTCCAATCTCGAATCGAGATTATGGACACCAACAGATTACTCTGCTCTTGTTGTATATCCCAGGAACTGATGGACGAACTGTTCTTCAATCAGGTCCACGAACAGAGATTTAATCCCTCTGATAGATTGCACTAGAAAATCTATCAGAAGTTTCTACGAAGAGAATTAACGAATTTGATCCGTTAAACCAGACTGCAAATTCAAAATTCACAGGCTGGATTTTCCCGAGCAGAGAGGGAGGGGGGCGGCCACTTTAGAGAGAAAAACAACTAGGTTTTCGAAAATTGTGACCTCTGTTGTGTAATTTCTGTACTGCAATAACTTATTTATAATGTGGGCTGCTAACAGCTTAGGGCCCATTAGTCATAAGTTCAAGCCTGACAAGGAAAGCCCGCATGTTCAAAAATTAATATAAAATTCATCGTGACTCAGATTGATAAACCAATTTCACCAATGTGTACAGAAACCATTTCTGCATCTTTTAAAGTCAAGATAAATTTTTCTGAATCCGAATTCAGTGATTTCCAAAAATGTCCATCCCTATGTCATTTTAGGAAATCTTACTCCTCTACTCTTAAATAAGAAGTCCCACTTCTTTGTTCATTAAATTTAACTCTTTAAATTTAACTATCTCAACGGGGATTAAAAATCCATTACTCTGTGTGACCCTCAATGGTTCAGGGATACAGCTAGCCGTGGGCTCACAACACCTTGTGACTCGGAACAACAATTTCCGACTTGCCCATCGAATCATGGTAAGAGCGCCTAGCAACATCGCCCCATGATTCCCTAGGTATCACTGATAGTGCCTGCAAGAACCAATAGATTTTGGTAAGCGTACAGTACGGTCCCTTCATCCATATATTTCGATCGAATCAACAACCATTGGTAAATCGAGAGTCGTTCGAGATTCGATAACTATGCAATACATCTTGAAGATCAAATAGTGACATCGCATGTGCTACTAAGAAACCATTTCTTAAAACACATCATGTACTCTGGCCAGAGATTCGTCACACTAATATCTCCTCAGATTGCATAGGATATCCACACTCGCAAGTATGTGGTGAATCCTTGACAACAAAGCATCGACTCCTATATGTGTTGTAACTGTACCCAATCCCGACACCTGATGACCCCAATAGAGTCGGTAAACGAGTCAAAGCACAGTACTAGCATATAGAGTCTCAATGATGTTTCAAGTAGTAAGGACTAATGGTGTACAACCAAAACCGCGGACTTCATCCACTCGATAAGTGATAACCACTTGGAAAGTCCGGATAGGGTAGTTCGATCATTCATCATATGAATATCCATTTGCATGCTTCGAACATCTCTTTGTTCCCTACCAATGAAACGTGGTACTCTGCATCGCAAATGCTAGTCTCAAACTCGAGCGATCCTTATCCTTATTATCGGACGGCTCAATCGACTAGGAACTGTTTGGAATATACAGTGACTATAAGATGTGTTTCATGATAGTCATCCCCATGTACTACCACATCTTACATACACTATAGTATATTCAAGGTCTTTATCAAAACAACAATAGTATATCACAATATAACAATATGAAGAAAGATAAAGTCATTGCCATTAATAAAAGTGTAAATTATATTAAACAAAAGATTGTTTATACAAAGAGTCATCAAAGCCCTTAGCCACAAGTTGGCTCACCGGGCACCCACTCGTTCAATCTCCCACTTGCCCTAAAGCCAACTAGTCATACTACGTAGACCCATTGCTTCGTGATGTTTGTCAAATAATGGTCCTGGCAAGGGCTTAGTAAGTGGATCAGCGATATTGTCTGCGAGGCCACTCTCTCGACAGTAATGTCTCCTCTTTCCCCAATCTCCCGGATGATGTGGTATTTCCTCAGTACGTGTTTGGATATTTGATGAGACCTTGGTTCCTTTGCCTGAGCAACGACACCCGTGTTGTCACAGTACACCGGGACTGGACCAACAACTTCAGGAATAACGCCCAACTCTTGGACAAAATTCCTCATCCAAACGGCCTCTTTAGCAGCAGCTGATGCCGCAATGTATTCTTCCTCAGTGGTGGAATCCGATGTGGTGTCCTGCTTGGAACTCTTCCAAGAGACAGCACTGCCATTGAGCATGAACACAAATCCAGAGGTTGACTTCGAATCATCCACGTCACTTTGGAAGCTAGAGTCGGTATAGCCTTCCAATTTTAGTTCTCTTCCTCCATATACCATGAACATATTCTTAGTCCTTCGTAAGTACTTAAGAATGTCCTTCACGGCTTTCCAATGCATTTGACCGGGATTAGCTTGATATCTGCTCGTGACACTCAGAGCAAATGCTACATCCGGTCTGGTAGATATCATCCCATACATGATACTACCAATGGCTGACGCATATGGTACATGTGTCATTTTCTCTATCTCTTCATCAGTCTTGGGACACATAGACTTGGATAGAGAAACTCCATGACACATAGGTAGATGTCCTCTCTTGGACCCATCCATTGAAAACCGTTTCAATATGGTGTCGATGTAGGTTGCTTGAGTGAGTCCTATCATTCTCTTAGATCTATCTCTATAGATCTGTATCCCTAGAATATAGGATGCCTCACCCAAATCCTTCATCGAGAATCTACCTGATAACCATATCTTTGTTGACTGCAACATCCCTACGTCATTCCCAATGAGTAGGATGTCATCAACATAAAGTACTAAGAATGTCATAGCATCCTTAACTACTTTCTTGTACACGCATGGTTCCTCCGGGTTCTTGATGAAACCAAAATCCTTTATTGTTTCATCAAATTTCTGGTTCCAACTTCTTGATGCTTGTTTTAGACCATAGATTGATCTCTGAAGCTTGCATACCTTATGCTCGCTTCCCATTGATGTGTATCCCTCAGGCTGCGTCATATAGATCTCTTCCTTAATGTTTCCATTAAGAAATGCAGTCTTCACATCCATTTGCCATATCTCATAGTCATACCAAGCAGCTATGGCAATAAGGATTCTTATGGACTTGAACATTGAAACTGGTGAAAAGGTTTTATCATAGTCAACTCCTTGTCTTTGAGTATAACCTTTCGCCACCAATCGCGCCTTGTAGGTCAATACCTTACCATCAGGCCCAAGCTTTCTCTTGTAGATCCATTTACACCCTATTGGAACAATTCCATCGGGAGGATCTACTAAGGACCAAACTTGGTTTGTATGCATCGAATCTATTTCCGACTGCATAGCTTCAAGCCATAAATTTGAATCCGCATCAGAAATTGCTTCTTTGAAGTTTCTTGGATCACATCCAACATCGGGTTCATCTTGATCCCCTTCAAGAAGAAGACCATATCGAATAGGAGGTCTAGAAGTCCTCTCGGATCTTCTAGGTATAGGCGTGTCTATCAATGGTTCTTGAGGTGTAGGATCATTATTTTGTATTTCGGGTTCTTCTCGAATTTCTTCGAGTTCCATCATCTCGCCTTTCTTATCCAATAAGAACTCCTTCTCCAAGAAGGTGGCATTCCTTGAAACAAACACCTTTGTTTCAGCAGGATGATAGAAATAATATCCGATTGAATTCTTCGGATACCCTACAAAATAACATAAGGTGGATCGACTATCCAACTTATCTCCCACTGTCTGCTTCACGTAAGCAGGACATACCCAAATCCTCAAGTACGAATACTTAGGAGCTTTTCCATTCCATAACTTGTATGGTGTTTTATCCACTGCTTTAGTGTGGACGTTGTTCAACAACAATACCGCCGTTTCAAGCGCATAGCCCCAAAACGAAGGTGGAAGCTCAGTGAAGCTCATCATGGATCGAACCATGTCCAACAAAGTTCGATTACGACGCTCCGATACACCATTCAGCTGAGGTGAGTCCACTGAGAGAGAATCCCATTCTCTTTCAGATAGTCCAAAAACTCGGTACTCAAGTATTTTCCACCTCGATCCGATCGAAGTGCTTTAATACTTTTACCTAGCTTGTTTTCTACTTCAGCCTTGAATTCTTTGAACTTTTCAAATGCTTCAAACTTATATTTCATTAAATATAAATACCCATACCTAGAATAATCATCAGTAAAGGTAATGAAGTAGGTGTGGCCATATTGAGTACCAATTCTAAATGGACCACAAACATCTGTATGGATCAAATCCAACAGATTTTGACTACGCTCAGGTTTCCCCTTAAAAGGAGATTTAGTCATTTTTCCTTTCAGGCAGGATTCACAAGTAGGTAGAGAGTTAATATCAGACATATCAAACATGCCCTCTCCCACTAGCTTGTTCATCCTTCTTGAGGAAATATGACCTAGCCTAGCATGCCAAAGGTTTGCCGGATTTTGACTATCGATTTTCCTTTTGTTTGTTGTTACCAGTTTATCAACATAATTTATTGGAACGTCTTTTAATTTTAAGTTATATAGATCGTTTTCAAGTTGTCCATTTCCAATCAAACATTCATTCTTGTAAATATTGCAAATCCCATTCACAAAATTGCAAGAATAACCATCTCTATCAAGCATAGAAACAGAAATAATGTTTTTAATCAAATCTGGAACAAATAAAACATCTCTCAAAAGTAACTTAAAATCGTTCTGCAAAATTAAATAAACATCTCCCACAGCTTTAGCTTAAACTCTGGAACCATTTCCGAGCCTCAGCTGGGTCTCACCCATTCTAAGCTTGCGACTTCTTGTCATCACCTGCAGATCATTGCAAATATGAGATCCACATCCGGTATCCAATACCCAAGAAGTAGTGTTAAGTAAAACATTTATTTCAATATAGAACATACCCTTCGCAGTTCGCAACTGCTCTAGATATTCCTTGCAGTTACGTTTCCAATGACCGGGCTTCTTGCAGTAATGGCAAACATCCTTGGACTTTTCCATGTTTGAAGCCTTTGTCTTGTACTTCTTCTCGGGTTCGGTTTTCTTGGGTGGGGCAGAACGTTTCTTACCCTTTGTACTTGGCCCCTTCTTAGCAGAAGAAGAGGAGCCCACCAAGAAAGCCGGTTTATCCTTCTTTAAAGTGGATTCATATGTTACAAGCATATTGACCATCTCTTCAAGGGAGGCCTCTATCTTGTTCATATTGAAATTCACCACAAATCCGTCAAACGAAGAAGGAAGAGATAGAAGTAATAAGTCCACGTTGAGTTCATGCTCCAACACCAAATCAAGCGTTACCAACTTCTATATGAGCCAAATCACTCGTACCCCATGATCACGGACCGAAGTCCCTTCACGCATGCGACACGTCATTAGCTCTTTTACAGTAGAGAACCTTTCAGCTCTCGATTGAGCCCCAAAAAGTTCCTTGAGTTGTACGTGAATGTCAGCAGCATTCACGGTATCCTCAAATCGCCTCTGGAGTTCATCAGACATCGAGGCTTGCATATAGCATTTGGCCTTGATATCATGGTCCCACCATGTATCAAGTTTGGCCAACTCTTTCGAACTTATGTCAGCTGGTGCTTCCTTCGGAGGAGATTTTTCTAACACGTAGAGAATCTTCTCCGAGGTCAAGACAATCTTCAACTTACGGAACCATTCCGTATAGTTTGCGCCAGTCAGTTTATTTTGTTCGAGGATAGAGAATAGTGGATTACGCGAATTCATCTTTATGAAATACTGAAAAGAAACAGACAATAATCAGTGATTGTTTAATTAATTTACTAAGACATAAAATAGGCGAAATTTATTTTATGAATCTCACTCCCACTATTTTAACGATTTCACTACCCTCTAGTGAAAACGGGAAACTGTTTTTCTTAGTGAGAACATGGAGTCCAATTGACAAACTATGGTCCCGAATAATATCAGCCAACCATAATTTTCAAAAGGTAGAGCCCAATTGCTTCCAAAGCAACCTCCACGTTTTTACCTCATGTCCAATAAGGGCCCAATAATATGACGCCGTTTATTGTGACATGTCAAGATGACCCATCAATATTAAGTTGTGATGGACAGTCGCCATGTAGATCCCCCAATAATATGAGCCGATCCCATGGGAGTTCCACCCAACTTACAACATGTGTCGATCCAATGTACAGCTTTCCGACGAACGGGCCCTTCCAATAATATGAGCCGGACCGTATCCGCGGGTAGCATCTCATACATTGATCGTTGATGGAAGGTAGGAACATTTAAACAATTTTAAATTTCCTTTATTTATCTTGATATCAATTTTAAATCATATTTAAAATGAGGGATTTTTAATTATGAAAATTTGTCTCATCATTTTTCAATTTATTGTATGCTTGCCGGATTCATACAATTATGTTTAAAACATGCATACAATCATAATATCATATATTATATATAGGATGATCGATTCCATTTCTAATTGACTCGTGGTTGCCAATCACGAGTCTAAGTCCAATCCTAGGTAATATGCAGGTATGCAATGCAATCCTATTACATTGAGCTTCCAATTTACATTTCTTCAGTCTTTATTGTCTGTTGGGCCCACCTCCGTCTTCAAATCTTCATCTCCCACTAAGTCTAATGTATTTACAATAAATAACCATGACAAGTAGGGGATACATTTTAAGGGATGGGAACGGGCCATAAACCAGGCCCACTTTTATTACATATGACAATTCATATTGGGCCATAAACCAGGCCCATTAATAAATCCAACAACAATAAAAACAAATGTAAATTCCTAACATACACCTACAAAATTGGTCATGGCAATCGATCATCCTTATCCAATAACATTTAATTCAAAATTAATTTATTGGATAACATGCAATGGCAATTAAATTTAAAAGGATAAAATCATATTCCATATATAAAATCTTATTTTACATACAAAATCATATTTTATCTTTTTATCAAATAAAATCATATTTTACATATAAAATCCAATTTTATACATAAAATCATATTTTACTCAATATTTCCATAAGATCATATCTTATCATCAATTGTACCAAAAATAATTAATTTCATAAAATCTGATTTAACGGATAAAATCTATAAATTTTCCAAAAATTCAAATTTATCCAAAAATCAATTTTAAAATTTTCGGACTCGAACAATTCGATCCGATGCCTCGTGGACCAATCAAAAACAATTTTCGATCGGACCAAAAATAGAATTTTAACATATTAAAATTTTAATTTTAAAATTAAAAAATTAATTTTTCGCGGGCCGCCCGGGACGCTCCCGGGCAGCCCGCGCCCCAAAGGGGCTTGGGCCGGGCAGCCCGTCGCTGCCCCTAGGGCAGCGACGATCGCTGCCCTGTGCAGCGCCGTGCGCTGCCATATTTTAAAAAATTTATTTTGTTTCGAAAACCGAGGCTTAAAAATTTTTGTACAATCGATTAATTTAATCGCTTGATCTGAGCAACCTGGCTCTGATACCACTGTTGGAGAACCGTGATCAGATCAATCAGAATTGATACCCGGTGCAGCGGAAGCTTAAAAATTTTATATGGAACGATTCCATAATGGGTATCAAAACTTTGCGATTAAATTGTGTGTGTAAAAATTAAATAACAATTAAATTTTTACCTCCAATCTCGAATCGAGATTATGGACACCAACAGATTACTCTGCTCTTGTTGTATATCCCAGGAACTGATGGACGAACTATTCTTCAATCAGGTCCACGAACAGAGATTTAATCCCTCTGATAGATTGCACTAGAAAATCTATCAGAAGTTTCTACGAAGAGAATTAACGAATTTGATCCGTTAAACCAGACTGCAAATTCAAAATTCACAGGCTGGATTTTCCCGAGCAGAGAGGGAGGGGGCGGCCACTTTAGAGAGAAAAACAACTAGGTTTTCGAAAATTGTGACCTCTATTGTGTAATTTCTGTACTGCAATAACTTATTTATAATGTGGGCTGCTAACAGCTTAGGGCCCATTAGTCATAAGTTCAAGCCTGACAAGCAAAGCCCGCATGTTCAGAAATTAATATAAAATTCATCGTGACTCAGATTGATAAACCAATTTCACCAATGTGTACAGAAACCATTTCTGCATTTTTTAAAGTCAAGATAAATTTTTCTGAATCCGAATTCAGTGATTTCCAAAAATGCCCATCCCTATGTCATTTTAGGAAATCTTACTCTACTCTTAAATAAGAAGTCCCACTTCTTTGTTCATTAAATTTAACTCTTTAAATTTAACTATCTCAACGGGGATTAAAAATCCATTACTCTGTGTGACCCTCAATGGTTCAGGGATACAGCTAGCCGTAGGCTCACAACACCTTGTGACTCGGAACAACAATTTCCGACTTGCCCATCGAATCATGGTAAGAGCGCCTAGCAACATCGCCCCATGATTCCCTAGGTATCACTGATAGTGCCTGCAAGAACCAATAGATTTTGGTTAGCGTACAGTACAGTCCCTTCATCCATATATCCCGATCGAATCAACAACCATTGGTAAATCGAGAGTCGTTCGAGATTCGATAACTATGCAATACATCTTGAAGATCAAATAGTGACATCGCATGTGCTACTAAGAAACCATTTCTTAAAACACATCATGTACTCTGGCCAGAGATTCGTCACACTAATATCTCCTCAGATTGCATAGGATATCCACACTCGCAAGTATGTGATGAATCCTTGACAACAAAGCATCGACTCCTATATGTGTTGTAACTGTACCCAATCCCGACACCTGATGACCCCAATAAAGTCGGTAAACGAGTCAAAGCACAGTACTATCATATAGAGTCTCAATGATGTTTCAAGTAGTAAGGACTAATGGTGTACAACCAAAACCGCGGACTTCATCCACTCGATAAGTGATAACCACTTGGAAAGTCCGGATAGGGTAGTTCGATCATTCATCATATGAATATCCATTTGCATGCTTCGAACATCTCTATGTTCCCTACCAATGAAACGTGGTACTCTGCATCGCGAATGCTAGTCTCAAACTCGAGCTATCCTTATCCTTATTATCGGACGGCTCAATCGACTAGGAACTGTTTGGAATATACAGTGACTATAAGATGTGTTTCATGATAGTCATCCCCATGTACTACCACATCTTACATACACTATAGTATATTCAAGGTCTTTATCAAAATAACAATAGTATATCACAATATAACAATATGAAGAAAGATAAAGTCATTGCCATTAATAAAAGTGTAAATTATATTAAACAAAAGATTGTTTATACAAAGAGTCATCAAAGCCCTTAGCCACAAGTTGGCTCACCGGGCACCCACTCTTTCAGAAGAAGTGCGGGCGCTCGGCAGGAGTGGCGCGGGCGCGCTTTTAAATCGCAAATCAACACTAATTTTGTCCAGGAAAGGCGCGGGCGCTCAGATTAATGGGGCGGGCGCGCCAAATGTTCGACATTGAGATTCTGGAGCCTGAAAAAATTTGAAAATTAAGAAAAATTAGGCTTCAAAAATTAAAATAAAATATAAAAAACTTAAAAACATTTAAATTACAGAAATTAAATAAACTGAAAAATAAAAGCAAATAAAATAAAATAAAAAAATTTCTTGGGTTGCCTCCCAAGTAGCGCTTGGTTTAAAGTCCTCATCCCGACTTTCACCGGTCTTAGATCTTCCTTTTCTCTTTTACTCGCCAAATAAATTCCACGATCCGCCTTTTAAATTTTACTTTCTTGTTCTTCGTGGCATAAACTGCAATTAAAAATAAGAAAAAAATAATTAGTAACTTAAAATAAAATAAAAAACTCTAAATTAAAATCTAGACTAATTGGTAACAAGACTAAAAAATAATCAAATTTACTCCCCGACAACGGCGCCAAAAACTTGTCTGTGAAAAATCCTCGCAAGCGTACGAGTGTCAAGTTTTAATATAGTGAATAAATCATATATCGATCCCACAAGGAGTAAAATGAAAATCTTCAGTGCTTGTAATTAAAATAGTCTGAACTTTATCTAGAAAATCAATAATCAAGAATTTTGCAATAAAAATAAATAATCAGTTGCTTTTAGATAGCACGCACACAACTTTCAGATTAAAAATCAATCAGAGAATAATGGTCTAGAGGAATAGATTTCACCTGGTTTCAAGAACAGTCAATCCTAATTAATTAATCTTCATGAATTTCAGTCAATTAATAGCCAAGAACACTTAAGTTTATTATTTCCCTCTCCCGAGCAACAAATAATGTTTATCAACTACAATTAAATTCCAATATCCCTATTAAGAATCTACTCGCAGGATCAATTCAAAACAATGTTTTTTTTAAAAGCTCTGTTAAAATTATACACTCTTCCGAGCGATATAAATAATTAACAGTGTATTTTCTATTTGTCCTATTCAAAATCTCCTCTTCCGAGTGCCAGATTTCAAATAAATATAACAAATCAATTATTGATCAGATAATTGAAAAGACAATCAGTTCTAGAAAAAACAATTAATCTAGAAGAAATTCAATTCAATAAAATCAATAATTCATGAAAGTGTCTACACCAGGTTCCATCCGACCTCTAGACTCTAAAAATTTAGTTCATAATAAAATTCTGAATAAACCAAAACATGTTCAAAAATCTAAACATATTCAGAATAAAATAAATAAAAGATAAAAAACAAATCCGTCGTCGACGCCGTGTCCGGTCGATCAAACTCCGTCTTCGTTCTTCAAGTTAAAGCTCCAGAAAATCCTCTAGCAAATTCACGATCTCTGATCTGTAGTGTGTATGGCGGCTCTTCTCCTTTCTCTGATAAAAATCTCTTTTTATATCGTGCACCAAAGCCCACTCAAAAAGCCCAAAAAAATAAAAACTTTCCTTCCCGATAAATTCGCAACGCGCGCCTGCTCATTAGTCCACGCGCCCGCGCATAGGTCTCTGATCTCGATTCTCAAATCTCACAAGGAACGCAGCGCGATTGCTCTTCAACTATTTTCCTTTAGCGCTAAGTTTTAGCGCAGAGTTTTGGCCCAATAAGAAAAAACCCAACACTGTTCTTCTCGTTTCTTTCTTTGTCTTGTCTGACTTCTTTTCTTTTCTTTTCTTCTTTCTTTCTTTAATTCTTTTATTTTCTCTTTTTTCCTCTCTTCTCCAAATAATTTTCATAATTCCCTACAAACACAAAAACAACAAAATACCCACATAAATCTGCTCGAAACAAATATTTAACAATTAAAATCATATATAAATGAAGTGTATAAAATACACTTATCAACAGGGTTACCTCGATAGCCTCCATAACCTCTTTGATTGATGTACTGGGCTTGTTCATGATAGTGAGATTCTTCCATTGCACCCCGCACACCTGTTGGTTCTGTAACACTCACTCTTTCAATGCAGCTATCTGTGTAGTCAGTGCAGATAATTGGGCAGTGATAGATGTGTAAGGATCCACTGCATATACTTCAACTAGCTTCTTGACTCCCATACGCTCAGATGACCATTGGAAACTATTGATCATCATCTGCTCCAACATATCATACGCCTGTACATGGTCCTTTTCAAATATAGTTCCTCCAGCCGCAGAATCCACATTCATTCTCATAGGCGCATTCAGTCCGTTGTAAAACCACTCGATCTGTTCCCAATCTGCAAAATTGTGGTTATGACAACGTCTAAGTAATTCTTTGTACCTTTCCCACGCCTCTTATAGCTTTTCAGTGTCCATCTGCTTGAAGGTGCTGATTTCCATATTCAGTTGGGTGGATTTGGCAGGAGAAAAATATTTTGCAAGAAATTTTTCTGCCATCTCCTCCGTAGTGATGCTTCCTAGTGGTAGCCACTAGAGCCAACTTCTGGCCTGATCCCTAAGAGAAAAAGAAAAAAAGCGTAAACGAATAATATCCTCAGGAACACCATTAATTTTTACCCTATCGGTTATTTCCAAGAAAGTCCGTAGGTGTAGGCGAGGATCAGCAGTGGCGCTCCCTTTAAATTGGTTCTGTTGAACCATGTTGATCAAAGTCGGCTTCAATTCTAAATTGTTGGCGTTAATTGTCCCTCGAGCGATTTCAGAATAGTGATCCTGGATTGTTGGCCGAAAGTGATCTTTAATTGGCACCAGGGGAGCTTGATTTACATTCTCTTCAGCCATGTTATTGATTTATTCTCTACTCGCTCTTCTCAAAGCACGTGAAGTGCGCTCGATCTCCAAATCAAACAGTAAAGAATTCGCACTTTGAGATTGTCGCATAAACTGCAAATAAAAAAATAAGAAGAAATAAATTAGTAACTTGAAATAAAATAAATAAAAACTCTAAATTAAAATCTGGACTAATTGGTAACAAGATTAAAAAATAATCAAAATTTACTCTTCGATAACGACGCCAAAAACTTGTTGTGAAAAATGCTCGCAAGCGTACGAGTGTCAAGTTTTAATATAGTGAAAATCAAGTATCGTTCCCACATAGAGTAAAATGAAAATATTCAGTGCTTGTAATTAAAATAGTCTAAAGTTTATCTAGAAAATAAAAATCTCAGAATTCTGCAGAATAAAATAAAATAATTAAATGATTTTTTAATAGCACACGCACAACTTTCAGATAAATACCAATCAGATAAAAATGGTCTAGAGGTTTAGATTTCATCTGATTTCAACAACAATCAATCATAATTAATTAATCTTCATGAATTTCAATCAATTAATAGCCAAAAACACTTAAGTGTATTGTTCCCTCTCCCGAGTGCCGAAAAAAATATATCAACTACAATTCAATTTTAATATCCCTATTAAGAATGTACTTGCAGTGATTTAATCAAAATAATGTTCTTTTTAAAAGCTCTGTTAAAATTATACACTCTCCCGATCAATATAAATAATTAACAGTGTATTTTCTAATAGTCATATTCAAAATCTCATCTTCCGAGTGCCAAATTTAAAATAAATATAACAAATCAATTATTGATCAGATAATTGAAAGACTATCAATTCTAAAAAAACAATTAATCTAGAAGAAACTCAATTCAATAAAATCAAGAATTCATGAAATCGTCTACACTAGGTTCCATCCGACCTTTAGACTCTAAAAAATTAGTTCATACTCGAATTTAAATAAACACAAAACATGTTTATAAATCCAGACATAAATTCTGAAATAAATAAATAAAAGATAAGAATCAAATCCGTCTTCGACTCCGTGTCCGGTCTATCGATCTCCGTCTTCGTTCTTCAATTAAAGCTCCCTAGAAATCTCTCAAAAATCTCACGTTCAAATCTCTGTTCTCTGATGTGTATTGTGTGTGGAGGATTTTTCATTGCACGATCAGAAATCCCTTTTATATCGTCACAATTAAATCCCAAGAAATTATAAAAGTTTCATTCTCGATAATTTTAAAACGCTGAAATCTCGTCACGCGTGGATGCTCCAAAAATCACGCGGGCGCACATAAGGCTCTGATTTATTCTTCTCTCTCACATGAACAGTGCGATAACGCTTCCTCTCTTCTCTTTAGCGCTAAGTTAAGCGCTAACAATTGGCCCAGTGTGAAAGCCTATTTTGATTTCTCTTCTTTTCCTGTTCTTCTATTTCCTTTTTATTTTTTTCTCTTCTAAATTCTACTTTTCTTCTTCTTTTCCAAAAAACTTCAATAATTTCCTATAACCACAAAAACAACTAAACTTCGCATAAATATGCTCGAAACCAACAATTAAGAATTAAAATCATGCATAAATTAAGTGTATAAAATACACTTATCACCAGTTACATACCCAGATTGGCTTGCAAATGTTGTCTTAGTACGGAAACCTGGAGGAAAATGAAGTTTGTGTATAAATTTCACTGATCTCAATAAGGCATGCCCCAAAGATCCCTTTACACGCCCACGAATTGACTTATTAGTTGATTCGACATCAGGATGCGAGTTGTTCACGTTTTTTGATGCATATCAAGGATACAATCAGATCGGCCAAGCGCCAAAAGACCAGGAAAAAGCAAGTTTCATCACTGATAAGGGAATTTATTGTTATGATGTTATGTTGTCTGGGTTGAAAAATGTTGGAGCTACATATCAACGTCTGGTAAATATCATGTTCGAACAATTGATCGAGCATAACATGGATGCCTATATAGATGACATGCTCGTCAAAAGTACCCAAACATCTAATAACTTGGAAGATCTTGAGGAATGCTTTAGTATACTCAGAAAATACAGGATAAAACTTAATATTGATAAATGGACTTTTGGTGTACGAGGAGACAAATTTCTTGGTTATATGGTGTCAGAACAAGGAATAAAGGTCAACCCTAAAAAAATCTAAGCAATTCTATTAATGAATCCCCCGAAGAGTGTGAAAGGCATCCAAGAATGAACTGGACGTTTGGCCGCCCTCAATCGATTTATCTCTAGATATGCAGACAAGGGTTTACCATTCTTCAAAATGCTGAGGAGTGGGAAAGGTTTTTGATGGACAGAAGAGTGCCAGCAAGCATTTGACGATTTGAAAATACATCCGACCTCTCTGCCGCTGTTGGTAAAACCAAAAGAAGGTGACACCCTGCTGATTTATCTGGCAATATCTACGGAGGCGGTAAGTGCCGTATTGATCTCTGAAGTAGGACGTGAGCATAAACCAGTTTATTATATCAGTCGAACTTTACACGGAGCATAATTAAGATATACAAATATCTAGAAACTGGCACTGGGTTTGGTAATTGCAGCAAGAAAACTACGTCCTTACGTTCAGTCTCATCCAATAATTGTACTCACCAATCATCCTCTGAAACAAATTATCTTGAGTCCTGAAGAATCAGGAAGAATGGTTAAGTGGGCTGTTGAGTGGAGCCAATATGAAATTGAATATCGCCCGCGTCTAGCAATCAAAGCACATATTCTGGCTGATTTTCTAGTAGAGATGACAGTAACTCAAGAAGAAACCTCCACCTCGACATGGATGGTTTATATCAACGGGTCATCAACCTCTACAGGAAGCGGGGAAGGTATAGTTGTGGTGTAGTGATCCGCACCGTGATCACCTACTAATCAGAATCTTAAGCATGCATTTAACTTAATTAAATAAATCAAAAATTAAACAGCGAAAAACTTAAACAACAATAAAAAATTGTTTACAACCATATCGAATAAAACCAGTGTATTAACCCAAATACAACTGAAACAAAATCCTGAACAATAATCCTGCTGGTCCTCCATCGCCTAAGCTCTCCTGGAACCACCCGCATCGGCCAGCCGCAGACCTGCCCCATGGAATAGGGTGTCCAGATACAACAAAGTACCGGACGTGAGCATGATAAGCTCAGTACGAGAGTATGAGTACACGGTGTTATGTGTGCATGTATGCAAGTGAACTGGGTACCAAGACTCTCAGGTCAAGAAACAAGCTCAAAGACCGGGCCCAGGGTATATAGCACGCTGTGCCGTCGCATCAGGAGGTGGCTCATATACCCAGTGGATAATGGTGACCTGATACTAGTATATGTGTCCAAACATCACGGTGACCTGACACAAGACTTACGTATCCAACCATCCACAAACTCGTAGGGTGAGCGCCCTACTACAGGATACCTCTAAGGTAAAAGCTCAATATGCTAATGTATGCAACATACAGTCGTGACATGCTGTATATAAAGCCATATAAACATGCAATCACATAATCTATGCAAACACATAATACATGCATACTCAATCTGGATATCTCGAATAATACTTCCGTACCTCATAAACTAGGCAAGCTAGACCAGCACTATGTCCAAGCCTATAGTCCACACTACAATGCAAAGTACTCATGCATTATAATCTTATTCTAAAAGCCTTAACTACGCTATAACATACTCCCTATTTACTATAAGGATCCAAAGCTATACCTGCGTCCGTCGTCAGCCCACTGATGACGATTGCCCCAAAACTTGGGCACCGCTCCACAGCAACCCTGGAGCGCCTCGCTAACCTCCGAACCAAGCCTAGGAAGGCTGGAAACCACTTAAAACACCTAGACTACACCTAAAACGAGAGGAAAGAATCTGATTTGGTGTGAAAATGAGGCCCTCGGATGGCCTAGTTATAGGCCACGATCGGAAGCTTCGATCGTGGGATCGGAAGCTCCGATCTGTGCATGTTTGCCACGTTTTGGACGGCCGAGATCGGAAGCTCCGATCGCAGGATCGGAAGCTCAGATCTCCTGCATATGGCCATGTGTTTAAATCTCCTTGACACCTGTTTCTGGTTGAGATCGGAAGCTCCGATCTCAGGATCGGAAGCTCCTATCTCGGATCGGAAGCTCCGATCTGCCCGGAAGCTCCGAACTGTTTCTCATGATTCCGAACTGGTTTTGGGCCCCCAAGACTCCCGGGACCTACCCCACCATTTTCAGACGTTTCAGATATGATTTTCCACTTATTTTTACCAAATAAGGAGTCCTTAAACATGTTTTTACAATTTTAAAATTATATGTCATTTTCTAACATGTTTAAAATCACTTAATCTTGTAAAATGGAACCGGGCTACTACATTCTCCCCCTACTTAAGATATTTCATCCTCTAACAATATTAAGTACTGAATGAAGTAAAATATTGAATAAACATCTTTTATTCAAACTGATTCATTTTACAAGTTATAATCTGAAAATACAACAATTCAAAATAACTCTGGATTATCTGTACGCATACGACTCTCAAGTTCCCAAGTGGCCTCCTCAGTGCCTTGACGCTGCCACTGAACTAGAACAAGAGGAATGGTCTTGTTTCGTAACACCTTATCCTTATGACCTATGATACGTAAAGGTCTCTCCACGTATGTCAAATCCGAGTCCAACTGTACCTCAAACGGCTGTAAGATATGAGACTCATCTGCCACATACCGTCGTAACAGTGAAACATGGAACACGTCATGGATTTTTGACAAATACGGTGGTAACGCCAACCTGTAAGCCAGATCTCCAACACTTTCCAGAATTTCAAATGGACCAATGAACCTAGAAGATAGCTTACCTTTGTGACCGAATCTCAAAATCCTGTGAAATGCTGAGACTTTCAGGAATACTTTCTCACCCAACTCAAACTGTAAAGGTCTGCGCTTGACATTCGCATAGCTAGCTTGTCGATCCTGCGCAATCTTAATTCTCTTCTTGATCTGTCCAACAATATCAATAGCCTGCTGGACTAACTCTGGTCCCTCAACCTGTCGCTCCCACACTTCCTCCCAGAACAGTGGAGTACGACATCGTCCCCCGTACAACGCCTCAAACGGAGCCATCCCAATACTGCGATGGTAACTGTTGTTGTACACGAACTCAATCAATGGAAACTGATCTTGCCATGCTAGAAAAAAATCCATCGAACATGCTCGCAACATGTCTTCAAGAGTATGAATCATGCGCTCTGACTGTCCGTCAGTATCTGGGTGATATGCTGTACTCAAGCTAAGAGTAGTACCCATAGCGCGCTGAAAACTCCCCCAGAACCTGGAAGTAAACCTAGGATCTCGATCGCTGACTATGCTCACAGGCACTCCGTGAAATCGAACAATATCCTGGATGTACAATCGTGCCATCCTGTCAAAACTGTAGTCCTGATTATAATGAATGAAATGTGCTGACTTGGTGAGTCGGTCCACCACAACCCAAATAGCATCACAATTCCTCGAGCTCACCGGTAAATGGGTCACGAAGTCCATCGTGATCAACTCCCATTTCCACTCAGGAATAGGTAAACTGTGAAGAAACCCTCCAGGTCGTCGATGCTCTGCCTTGACCTGGTGACACACCAAAATATAGAAACATATAGATACACACTCCTTTTCATTCCTTTCCACCAGAACCTGGTACGCAAATCCTTGTACATCTTGTTGCTCCCCGGATAAATACTCAACTTAGAATGATGAGCCTGGGATAAAATCTCCTCCCTCAGAGTATCATCCTTCAGAACAACAATACGGCCAGATAAACAAAGAAAACCATCTGACTGATAATGGAATCCAGACGAACTATCATCCCTGGCAAAATGTGAAACGACCCTAGCTCTATAATAAATAAATATGCGGAAAATTTTTTTTTTTTTTTTTTTTTACTACTAAATAAAATATGTACATATATGCCCATACATATATGCACTGAATTAAAATACTTAAAATAAATTCATGACTAAATAAATAAACAATTTAAATACTTAAATAAAATGCATTCTTTGAATTAAATAAATATCTGAGTCAACCCCTATAATTCAAAATATACTGCATAAATAAAATAAATAAAAAGTGTGCATGCACTAAAATATTTAATAAAATATTCCAAACACCTCAACCCTTAAAAATAATAAAATGTATCATAAGACTCAAGCACGGTGACTCAGAAGCTGTCACGGTCACGGGGCTACTGCAGCGCTGCTCATACGTCCTCACCACCGGTAGGAGTAACCTGCTCCTCTACGTACTCACCTGCACCATATCAGTGTAGTGAGCCTAGAGGCCCAACATGCATACTAACAAGGGTTTAAAATAATTTAAATCAATTTAATACTAATACATACATATACATGAATGAGCATGCTTAAAATTTCATAACATAACTTACATAAATAAACATAAATAACATAATACATAACATACATAATATCATACATACTGAGTTGTTGAGCACTTATTTTCTTAACATCGAATGGTCCTATCCGTAAGTGTGACCCATACTTATAGTGCGACTGATCAGTCTAAGAAACCATCGTACGAGGCTGGTGGCGAACCACCCATACATAAATGGCAGAAACTGCCCATACATAAATGGCAGAAAACTGCCCATAAATGGCCACACTACTTCAATTTCCACCTAAAATATTTTATTTGCTCAACCATAGAATTTCAATCATAGCATAAAAATTGATTTCATGAATGCATGTACTTAAATAAATTGTGTGTCCTTCATATATATTTAATTTAATTTTCTTACTAACATATAAATATTAAAATAACTTAAATGCATAAAAATAATTAAATATATAATCAGGACACATGCAATTTTCTCATTGATGGTTCTGGACTGCTGGCCCTACACTCAAGCCCATTAACTTAAATCTGGCCCATTAACGTACTTAAGCCCAATATCTTAAACTTTAAGCCCAATTAAATTAATTAAGCCCATTAAAATTACACTAAGCCCAATAACACTTAAACTGGCCCATTGGGCCCAAAAATCCAAAGACTGGCCCATTAACTTTTATGGGCCCAAAAGCCCATAAAAATTATGGACTAACTTAATTAAAATTTTAAAAATCCAAATAAAATTATTTGGGAGTCCAAATAATTTTATTTTAATTTAATTGACTCAAAAACCCAATAATTCTTAAAATGTTTTAAAAATAAAAAGACTCGAGCCCGGCCCACCAAACCCGGACCCGGACCCACTTAACCCGACCCACTAACTTACTGACCCAACCCGAGCCCCTGACCCGACCCGGACCATGCCAAAAAACCCTAGCCCAATCACCCCCTTCCCAAGACTGTTCTGCCACTGTGAGCAGCAACCGAAATCCCCGGCGGCCGCCTTGCTCCGACCACCCACCGGCCGGAGGGCCCCCCCTAGGACTTAGCTCACATCCACGCCTTTCCAACAAGCCAAGAACCAGCCCAAACCGTCGACTATGGAGTGAGAACGAAGCTCTGCCACCCGGCCCTTCTGCACTGTCGCGCAGACCCGAGCAGCTGCGGGAGAAACGTTCGTTCTCGAAGCTCCGACCACTAAAGACCATGAAACCTCTTGCAAAAACTTAGAAAACTTAAAGGGGGTTCTAACCCAACCGACCTTACCCTAAACCGTGGTCTGAGGAAGGAGAACGAAGCTCCCTTCCTTGAAACCCTAAACCTGCGCGAACAGCAAAGATTTTGTGCAGCCATGCCCAACCTCTTCCTAGCCATCTCCAGCCCATGTCTGACCCTACCACTCGACCCTAGGGACCCCAAGGAACCCTTCTAACCATGGACCAGCAGACCACCTAGCCATGGACATGAAAAACGTGAGCATGCATATGAAATCGAAGAACAATGCGCCTAAAACCAACATCAATCGATTTTTCTAAAAAAGTTTTCAAAAGATTTCGATGCCTACCATAACCTACATAATATATACTGATATGACGTTAACATGAGAAGGAAAATCATGCCTTTCACCGTAGATATGGATTTAACACGTGTAGGAAGGACTTCGGGACGACGGGACGACTTTGGCTTGCTTGGAACCTTGAAACCGATCTTCTATGGAGTTTTAGGGCTGAAGATCGATGAAGAAGATGACTATTCTGTGAGGGTGGAGGCGGCTAAGGGGTGAAGTGATCGGCTAAATGGGGTTTGGGTAGATTAGGTTTAAATTTTGGTGTTAATTAAATATAGATAAATAATTAAAAATAAAAAGGTTTTAAATATTAAATATGTAACTTAAACTCCTAATTATAACTTTAAAAAAATCTGATAACAACATAAAAATCTCGAATTATTAATTTAGGGGAATTTTAAAAATACTAAAAAGTCAATATTTTGACTAATTTTGGATAAAAATGACCCCTAAAATTAAATAAAATTAAATACTTAAAATTTTGAGATAATAAAACTCAAAATAATATTTTAAGGCTCCAAAAAGACTCATAAAATAATTTGGCTAGAAAGTTGTCATCTCGTCCGTCCACGGTCCCGTCTACGTGATTAAATAATAAAAATACTAAAAATCATAAAAATCACTAATTATGGGTTAAATGCTTAAAAATAAATTAAATCATGCATAAATAATTCACATAATTATCTAACCCATAAATCATAAATTTAAATAATTAAATATCCTAATTATGCAGGCGGATTTATGTAATTAAAAATATCGGGTGTTACAAAATGAGCCAAACGCTGGGTCTTTGGATCAGCCATCTGAGCGTCTTGAATCCGAGAATACAAAGCAGGCTCAGATAGGATTGCAAACATCTGGATAATCTGCATATCTTTCTTATGCTTGAAGGTATACCCTAAAGAACAACAGTCTTCAATTGCACTCGCCACAGAACAAGTCTGTAGTGCAGAAACTTGCACCTTGCGACTTAAAGCATCAGCAGTGAGATTAGCAGCTCCTGGATGATACTTAATTTCACAGTCATAATCCTTAATCAAATCCATCCAACGTCTCTATCTCATGTTCAATTCTGCCTGAGTAAACAAATACTTGAGACTTTTGTGGTCTGTGAAGATCTCAAATCTTTCTCCATAAAGATAATGACGCCAGATCTTCAATGCAAATACAATAGCTGCTAACTCAAGATCATGCACTGGGTAGTTATTTTCGTGAAATTTCAACTGCCTAGAGGCGTATGCAATCACATGCCCATTCTGAGTCAGGACACATCCCAGTCCCTGAAGAGAAGCATCCGTGTATACTATACATACCCTCCAGATCCAGACGGAAAAGCCAACACAGGCGCAGAAGTCAACCGTCTACGAAGTTCACAGAAATTCTCCTCAAATTCTGAGGACCACTCAAAATTCATGCCCTTCTGAGTAAGTTGTGTCAGAGGTCGAGCCAGCTGCGAGAAATTTGCGATAAAACGACGATAATATCCTGCTAGACCCAGAAAACTACGGATATCAGCTACCGTCGTCGGACGCGACCAGTTCATTATAGCCTCAATCTTGCTCGGATCTACAGACACTCCATCCCTGGATATAATGTGGCCTAGAACACCACCCTATCCTGCCAGAATTCACACTTACTCAATTTTGCGTACAACTGTCTATCCCTCAGAGTCTGCAACACCAGCCTCAAATGACATGCGTGCTCATTCACATTATGTGAATACACCAAGATATCATCAATAAATACAACGACAAACTTGTCCAAAAATTCTCTGAATACACGATTCATCAAATCCATAATACAGCCGGTGCATTAGTAAACCCAAATGGCATTACAAGGAACTCATAATGCCCATACCTGGTCCTGAATGCTGTCTTGGCTATATCTTGATCTCGAACTCGCATCTGATGATATCCAGACCTCAAATCAATCTTTGAGTAGACCGAAGTACCCTGCAACTGATCAAACAGATCATCTATACGAGGCAAAGGATACTTATTCTTCACCGTTACCCTGTTCAACTGGCGATAGTCAATGCACAAACGCATAGACCCATCCTTTTTCTTCACGAATAGAACAGGTTCTCCCCAAGGAGAAACACTTGGACGAATATAACCCTTGTCCAACAGATCCTGAAGCTGCTGCTTCAACTCACGCATCTCTGACGGAGCCAGACGATACGGTGCTCGAGAAATAGGCAAAGTCCCTGGCATCAGATCTATACCAAACTTAACTTCGCGTACTGGAGGAAATCCTGGAATCTCTTCTGGAAATACATCTGGAAATTCGTTCAAAATTGGAATAGCTTCTATACCAACACTTCCAGCGAATGTATTAACTACGTAGATGAGGTAGCCTTCCGCGCCAGATTCCAAAGCTCGACAAGCTTTCAAAGCTGATACCAATGACATCTGAGGTCGCGCTCCCTCACCGTAAAAGAACCAGCTATCATCGCCAATTGGATGAAATTTTACCAATCTCTGGTAACAATCCACTGAAGCTCGGTATTTAGTTAACACATCAATTCCCAAAATGCAATCAAAATCCTCCATTGCTAATATCATGAGATTCACCATCAAGACATTCCTTTCGAACTTTAAAGGGCAACACATCACTAGACGCTTAGCTGACGCAAACTGACCCGTCGGGGTAGAAACAACAACTACTGTGTCTAGTGAAATATATGACAACTTATATCTCTTAACAAAACGTGCAGATATGAAAGAATGAGATGCACCAGTGTCAATGAGTGCAAAAGCAGGTATATCAAATAACAAGAACGTACCCGCTATAACTTTCTCATTCTCATCCACTTCCTGATCATGCCTCAAGGCGAACACTTAACTGGAAACACGAGGTTTCATATTAGAACCCCCTGTCAATTGTCCCTGTGCTCTCTGTTGTACGGAAGCCTGAGAACCAGAACCTGAGCCAGAACCAGCTCCCCCGACCTGTGGACAATCCTTCTTCAAGTGGCCAATTTCTCCGCATCGAAAGCACACCCCTGAAACCTTTCGGCACCTGTTGGCAGGATGATTCCCACCACAATGCTTGCAAGGACCTTGATTCTTTTTGCCAAAACGCATCACCTCCCCTGATCCTGAGGAAGAAAAAGTAGAACCAGACTTCTTGAACGACTGAGAACGGGGACCCAAGGAACTCGCGGGTCTAGATGAGTAGAAGGGTCTGTTACGGCGGATGCTGTCCTCTGCCTGGTGACATCGGCTCACTAATCCCTCGTAAGTCATGTCATCTCCCACAGCAACTCGGTCATGAATCTCCGGATTAAGGCCTTGGAGGAACAGATTATACTTCGCCTCCGTGCTATCAGAAATCTGGGGGCAATAGGGCAGTAACTCAAAGAACTTCAACTGGTATTCATCTATCGTCATCGATCCCTGTCGCAAACCCAGCAACTCACTTTTCTTCGTCTGTCGGAGAGCTGGAGGAAAATATAGCTTATGAAAAGCCGTGCGGAACTCATTCTAGGTAGCAACTCCTCGGGATGCAATAAAAGGCGCAGAAATAGAATCCCACCACTTCCGAGCTCGTCCTTCGACCAGGAAATCAAGAGTCTCCATCCGCTGCTCCTCAGTGCATCGAAACTCCCGGAAACAAACTTCCACACGTCGTAGCCAGTTCCCTGCATCCTCCGGTGACTCTCCTCCGACCAAAGGTTTCGGACCCATCTGCATAAACCTATGCATGCTCTGCGATCATCATGGAGATGGTGATGAGGGCCCCGACGATGCTCCCAATCGTCCCGATCACCCCAACGTCCACCTACGCTGCCGTGGCTACTCTCGTTATCATGACCCGCCATGTACACGATGATTAAAGGTTAAACCCAATTCCAACAATCTAAATCCCAAGATTACTATGCATGCTCTGATACCATAAATGTAGTGACCCGCACCGTGATCACCTACTAATCAGAAGCTTAAGCATGCATTTAACTTAATTAAATAAATCAGAAATTAAACAGCGGAAAACTTAAACAACAATAAAAAATTGTTTACAACCATATCGAATAAAACCAGTGTATTAACCCAAATACAACTGAAACAAAATCCTGAACAATAATCCTGCTGGTCCTTCATCGCCTAAGCTCTCCTGGAACCACCCGCATCGTCCAGCTGCAGACCTGCCCCATGGAATAGGGTTTCCAGATACAAAAAAGTACGGGACGTGAGCATGATAAGCTCAGTACGAGAGTATGAGTACACGGTGTTATGTGTGCATGTATGCAAGTGAACTGGGTACCAAGACTCGTAGGTCAAGAAACAAGCTCAAAGACCGGGCCCAGGGTATATAGCACGCTGCGCCGTCGCATCAGGAGGTGGCTCATATACCCAGTGGATAATGGTGACCTGATACTAGTACATGTGTCCAACCATCACGGTGACCTGACACAAGACTTACGTATTCAACCATCCACAAACTCGTAGGGTGAGCGCCCTACTACAGGATACCTTTAAGGTTAAAGCTCAATATGCTAATGTATGCAACATACAGTCGTGACATGCTGTATATAAATCCATATAAACATGCAATCACATAATCTATGCAAACACATAATACATGCATACTCAATCTGGATATCTCGAATAATACTTCCGTACCTCATAAACTAGGCAAGCTAGACCAGCACTATGTCCAAGCCTATAGTCCACACTACAATGCAAAGTACTCATGCATTACAATCTTATTCTAAAAGCCTTAACTACGCTATAGCATACTCCCTATTTACTATAAGGAGCCAAAGCTATACCTGCATTTGTCGTCAGCCCACTGATGACGATTGCCCCAGAACTTGGGCACCGCTCCACAGCAACCCTAGAGCGCCTCGCTAACCTAAGGGCCAAGCCTAGGAAGGCTGGAAACCTTAAAACATATAGACTACACCTAAAACGAGAGGAAAGAATATGATTTTGTGTGAAAATGAGGCCCTCGGATGGCCTATTTATAGGCCACGATCGGAAGCTCCGATCGTAGGATCGGAAGCTCCGATCTGTGCATGTTTGCAACGTTTTGGACGGCTGAGATCGGAAGCTCCGATCGCAGGATCGAAATCTCCGATCTCCTGCATCTGGCCACGTGTTTAAATCTCCTTGACACGTGTTTCTGGTTGAGATCGGAAGCTACGATCTCAGGATCGGAAGCTACGATCTGGATCGGAAGCTCCTATCTTGGATCGGAAGCTCCGATCTGCCCGGAAGCTCCGAACTGTTTCTCATGATTCCGAACTGGTTTTGGGCCCCCAAGACTCCCGGGACCTACCCCACAATTTTCGGACGTTTCAGATCTGATTTTTCACTTATTTTTACCAAATAAGGACTCCTTAAACATGTTTTGACAATTTTAAAATTATATGTCATTTTTTAACATGTTTAAAATCACTTAATCTTGTAAAATGGAACCGGGCTACTACATGTGGAGAGCCCACAAGGAGATAATGAGGCAGAGTATGAAGCTTTCATCATGGGAATTAAATTGGCCTTATCGGTCGGAGCAAAAAAACTGACGATACACAGTGACTCCCAACTTATCTTCAGTCAGACTAATGGAAATTACGAAGCGAAATAAGATAAAATACTTGAATATCTCACTTAATTGAATGAGCTTCTCTCGCATTTAGGCAGCTACGATGTAAAGCAGATACCTAGAGTGGAAAATGAGTCAGCAGACCGTCAAACCAAGTTAGCAAGCTCCTTGGCCAACATTGATAATAGAAAAATTACATTCCTAACATACGTCAAAGAAAAAACTGATGGAAGTGATGATACAATCTTCTGTGCTGACAGTAAAGAATCTAGTTGGAAAGATGAAATAATCGACTATTGGATGTGGGGTAACCTACCTGCTAACCAAGTCGAAGCTTGAAAACTTATAGTGCGAGCTGTTCGGTTCACGATCATTGACGGAGAACTGTATAAAAGAGGTTTCTCTTCACCTTACCTAAAGTGTCTAACGCCCACCAAAGGAAACTATGTGCTCCGTGAAATTCATGAAGGAATATGTGGAAATCACTTAGCCAGCAGAGCTCTTGCGGGGAAAGCGTTACACCAAGGATACTTCTGGCCAACGATGAAGCAAGACGCTATCGAGTTAGCAAAACATTGTCACGCATGTCAAGAGCATTCTAACTTTCATCACCAGCCGACTACAATCTTGAATCCCCTAGAAATTCCTTTACCTTTCGCTCAATGGAGAATGGATTTGGTAGGTAATTTTCCTCCTGCTACCGAACAAAGAAAATTTCTGATAGTTGCTGTGAATTATTCACCAAATAGGTCGAAGCTGAACCATTGACCAAAATATCTGAAAGAAAAGTAATCAATTTCTTATGTAAGAATATCGTATGTAGATTTGGCATTCCTCAAACCTTGGTTTCGGACAATTGAACTCAATTCTCTGGAGCAAAGATAAAAGATTGGTGCAAAGGATTTTCCATCAAGTAGTTCTTCACTTCTATTGGGAATCCTCAAGCAAATGGGCAAACCTAGGTCACCAATCGGACCATTATATAGCACCTCAAAACACGCCTAGGCAATGACAAAGGAAAATGGGTGGATGAGTTGCCAAGTGTTCTATGAGCATATCGAACCACTCCACGCTCTTCAACTGGATAATCTTCTTTTAACCTAGCCTACGGAGCGGAAGCTGTGCTCCTGCCGAAATTGGAGAACAATCATGACGAGTGAAATAGTACACTTCATCTGAGAATGACCAAGCCCTCCAAATTTCATTGGACTTGGTGGATGAACTGAGAGATGAAGCTTCGACACGAGCCGAGAGATATCGAGCTTGTATGAGTAAAGCACATAATGACAGAGTTGAACCAAGATCTTTTCAAGTAGGAGACCCGGTCTTGAGAAAATTTGACATCTTGAAGTTCGTGGGTAAATTGGACCCAAAATGGGAAGGCCCTTACAAAGTAATTGAGATCGTGAAGATGGGAACATATCGCCTCCAACATTCAGATGGAAGAATACTTCCTAGACCTTGGAACGTGGCCTACCTAAAGAAATTTTATCTATAAATTGCAACTCTCTCCAGCATTAGGCTATATTTACCTTATTTGTTATTAGCATATTTTCCTTATGTTTTCATATTATAATTTTGTGATACATTTTTCAACTAATTTGATTATTTTGTTATATAAGCAGATTACTTTATAGAAAGCATATCATATCTTCTCTCTTATACTAACGCTTACCTATGACATAAACGTCATAGACCCTAGCAATCATAAAAAATTCCCAACAATAAGAGGCTTGGCCAGCCCATGGGACATTTGAGCTTATGACGTTGTAAGAGGTCGGGACGAAATAATAATATTACAAATCCCGAGATACCTCACCACGTACCAAGTGGGTTTAGGACTTCCTCATGAGACAAAATCTTGGGAGATTGATCCCCTCCCAAGTACTCCAATATTAAAGCGATAGTATTTTATTCATCAAACAAGTATGCAATAGTGACTTCAAAATGCAAAGAGATATGATAATCGACAAAATTATATATATATATAGGAATAATTGTTTTTCCTTTATTCCTCCACCAACTTCTTACGCAGTCAAACAGAGCAACAAAGTTTAAGACTTCAAAGTCATTATTACAAAAAAAATTGCTCGAAAGTGGCAAGAAATTATAAAAATAAACTGTTCCACGACTCCAAAAAGTAGTCTTCATTCAGCTTTGACACGCACCCGTCGGCTTTATTGATTGTATAAGCTAGAAATTTGAGCGCAAAGCTTCGATCATCTCCTTGTCACCAAGACCTCCCAATAAATCTCCTAAGGGTAGGTCCGAGTCATCCTCGAATCTTGCAGATGCATTTCTAGGCTCCAGAATTCTAGGGTGAATCATCATAATAATTTCCTCCAAAACTAATTTAGTTTTCCGTAGTTCTTTGCGACAATCCACTACAACTTTATCATGAATAACGATCGCCCGCTGAATTACTTTGTCTCTAAAAGCTGTTGACTCTTGATAGCCTTCAATTTCTTTTTCTCCAGTATTTCGCAAAAGATTCTTTCCTACTGACGAGTTGAGAAAAGTTTCTCCAGTCTCCGATTCACGGGAATATTTCCCCTTAAATTGCTCCATCTCCTCGCACATTGCATCATACTTTTTGGATTTCTCTTCAAGCTCCTTCTGCGAATTAAGAAAATCATCTCGAACTTTACTGTTTTCCTTGCCAAGTCTTTTGCACTCACCCCTTAATGACGCCAGCTCGTCATAAAAAATTTTTCTCGGAATTTCAAAACCTCTCTTCTCGAAATTGAAAAGTGTGAGCAAGTGATAAAATCTGTAAACAACCATAGATAAATAAAATTATTTATTATGTAAAATCATAATAAATAACAACAAGAAAGTAATAATATCTGGAAGGTGGACGAAGCAAGAGACCAAGTTAACACTTTGGTAGGTTGAGGCAGTAGATGCAACCTATCATGATCTCCAATCAGGTCCGTTCCCGTTCTCCAACCAATATCCGAATCTTTCAAATCCCAAAAATATCTAGCATTATTATTTTGGTTCACTCCTTCCATGAACAAGTGGAGACCCTCGAGAGCTCCCATATTAACTAATCATTCACCGTCACGTTTTTTCTTTAGATCTCTTAGATGTTCACCCTTTTTACTACCACATCTTTCATTTTGCCACCATTTTTTCTGTCATCCACATCAGATATTTTTAATGGTGGGCCCAAACGGTGAGCATGATTTGAAGGCCCGGGAGACTTCCTCCTCCGGGAAGCTCTTGGGAACCAGTGATAGCTCTTCCTTTGTTGAGTCTTTTCTTAGAATTTTTTACGCATCCTTCTCATTTTTCTCTTGCACACCTGGACCTTCGCCAAGTTTATTTTTTTCCTACAAAAAAACAAGGAGAATAATAAATAAATAAATACAATAAATTCTTAAATTACACTGAGTAAGCTACATTAAATTAAAGAGAAAATACAATAGCATGCAAGAGAATGAAAAAACAAATACCGGCAGGAAGCAAACTTTTTGGATCAACAAAATTTTTGAAAAGACCCAAGGAGCGACATTCAAGTTGCAATTCACGATGAGTTTTGCTAAAAATAATTCTCCTATGGCCCGGACTCCATACTATGGGAACCCCCCAACCGTAATCCCAAACATAGAAAAATGTTTTTCTCCAACTGCTCTTCGGAGGTGCATAATGAGATAAAAACTTAAAATCCTCCCGATGTTGAAAAGAGATGTAAGATCCCGGACTGGAATGGCGCACGACGAAAAGTGCATAAAATAAATCTATGGTCGGAAATACTTTAATTTCCGTCACTCTACAGAGGAAACAACTAAAGAGGAGAATCGCACTTGGGTAATTGACTTAAACTCACGCCAAGACTATCTATAATTTGTATTAGAAGGTCGTGAGGAGGAAACGAGAAGCCAAAATTAAAATACTCTAAATATAAAATAAAATAACCCAGGGGCGGTTCATGGCATGTATCTTTATTTTTGGGAATCTTAAAAATTTGTCTAAATGGTAATATAAGGTTTGGGTACAGACTTAAAATCTCCAAGTCGTCCACAACACGCTCGCTCATTTCCTTTGAAGACGCATGGGAACCACTATTCCCACAAGAATTCGAGTCACTAACAATTTCTAAACGAGGTGATCTCTCCATGTCACATGATACCGCCGTTTTCAAATCATTCAAAGGACATAAACACTCGTCAATTTCACTGTCATCCCCAGATTCCGATGACGAAGGAGGATAAATTTTTCGGTTAGCAACCAACACCAAAAATATCTTAACTCGTGAAGGGCAACCTGCAATAATTTAATATAAAATAAAAAACAAACATATAAAAAATATTGCTCATAAATAGACTCAATAAATAATAGATCATAGCATCAAACACTTTATTGCAATAATTATTTATAGGTATATATTTATCTGCTTATTATATGTATATATATATATATATATATATGCATGAATATATCTGAGTCCATCATCTGCCGCCCCTATCATCGCCGTCGTCCGACCACCGACCGCCACCGTCTCCGACGAACCCTCATCGGTCGGCCTCCGCACAACCTCTGACAACCGACAGCCACCTTTTCTGGAAAGCCAGCATCGGCCAGCCACCGAGCAGCCACCGTTCTCTTCGGCCACCCTTCTCACGCAACCATCGTCTTTGAGCAGCCTCGGGTCGAGCCAGATCTGTCCGTATCTACCAATAGTAGATCGTCCATGCTGGAAGTCAAATTCCGAAGGCTGCTGCCACCCCACTCATTGCCACTACAGACGCCGATGCTTCCATCAAGCCAAAACAAGAACCCTAGGACGTTTCCATGGCTGAAAGTCTATGGGAGCCCGACACCGAATACGCCACCATTCCCGGCATCCATCGACGAAGCTGCAACGCCCTGTTCTCACCTTCGCACAACCAGTCCGTCACTTTCACTTTTCGACAATCACCACGACACCTTGAAGCTTCGGGGTCGCACATTGTTGCTGGTTCAGCGACGGAGTAGGCCGACAATAGCCCATGTAAAGAGATGGAAAAGCGATACGCATATACATATATCTATATATATGATACAACAATTAACGTAAACGTTGCACAAGGATAGAGGAAAGAGAATAAGGAAATTAATAATATATTGCACATGTGATGTCCACGAAAGTGGACCATGGTGAGGAATTGATTGGTAGGTACCTTCCATGATAAATAAGATTGTGTTTGCTCTCTCTATTCGATCGTCGGAATGAACAATAAAAAATTTAAAAACCAAATTGCGTCAGTAAGTTGTGATAAACACAATACAACATTGTTGAATTTAAATGATACTAGACGATGGAGTTCTATTAGGTTTTTACAATTAATATTCTGGCAGGATTTTGATTCCTATCCAATTACATTATATTTCTTATTCTGCCAGGATTTTAATTATATTGCATCACAGTCCTACTACGGTTTCTTCATTAGGTTGATCCTTGCGATTAAATTTTTGACAATACTTTGATAAAAATTCTACTCTCGGTCCTCTCAACACACGCGACACGCCTGAGAGTGGGGGGGCCCTATGATAGGTTACACCTAAAAATTCAACTGGGTCTGAGCCCAGTCATGAAGGTCCATTCCAAATATTTTTTAGGACCAAGCTTATTTAAATATTATATATATTTAATTCAAGAAGGACCTGAATTCTACAAAATATCATAAGAGGCTCAAGCCGGTAAAACTCTCCAAATATATATAAATAGCTCAAGTCACCTCATTATTAAGGTACACACTTTATTTAGCACTATAACGCTCTACTCTTGATTATTATTCCTTGAGTAATCATTGACTTTAGAGTCGGAGCGCCTTTGCCGGGAACTCTCCCGGCTCCTCTGAATTTGTTTCGTGACGTAGGAACAACCCACTGAAGATCTCCACCGAGAACATACAAGGATTTGTTGATACTTCGGACTTTGCGGAAACAACATGTTGGATACAAGTGATTTTTGGCTACATCAGTAAGCTACAAAAACATCAAATTCAAATACTCTAATTTTGCAGTATATAAAGCCCGAAGAAGGATGTGTATATATTGATTCTAAGAAATAGTTTTCTGAGTTTCAAATGCAACTAAAGACGGATCAAAAAAATACCATCGTTTGAACATGTTTTCGATTTTTGGAATATTTTCGTAATTTCTGGAATTTGGTTCTGGTATAATTTCAAAAATATGGTGATGATTTGATGATGATATTGAGTTTATTTTAATGACGTTGAAAATTTTGAAAATACCCGATTTTAACCGTTATGTCGTCGGTTTGAGTTTTGATGGGTTATGGAGTATTTGAATTGAACTAAACATTTAGATGTAATTTAAGGTTGATATTGAGCATGTATATTATCCATTTCAGAGTCGAAGTGAAGTTTATCAAATTCGAGTGGAAAAAATTCGAATTGTTTGAGAATTCGATCAAGGTTTCAATTGATGTTGCTTTGAAATGAGATATTTGATTGAATGGAAAATGACATGAGCTTTGTATGTTGTAGCTTTGCAAGACAAGCATTACGGAATTAATATCGAAGGTATGAGCATACAAAGATGAATTGGGTTGAGACTCAAGATGAGTTTGATTTCTCGAGCCCCTCAAAAAATCACATACTTTACATGTTCGGTGATTTTCGATACTTGCTACTTGGTCATCATATGAATCAAATGATGTTTAGCATGCCTATGAATGGAGATGATTTGAAATGATCACAAGTTGGATGCATGAGTTACAACATCGATATATGTATATTGCATCATCTCATTCATATTAAACCTGAGTTTATTCGAATTGAAATACCGTCAATGACGAGTTACAACATCGACGAAGAATGAAAGTAACATCAATGGAGATTTACAGCATTGATGATGAATTCCATAATCGACGGTGAGTTACAACATCGATGCCATGACAAGTTACAACATCGCTGCCAAGGTCTGATACGAACTTTGATGTCAGGGTCAGATGGGAACCTTGATGATTTGATACTCTTTGTTTGGAAGCCATCATATTTATCATGCATTTCACGAAAGCATTGCACGTATTTTGAAATGGCACCAATGAGTTTTATCGGTTTGAAATGCATGAAATTTTGTATATTGATTTATATTTGATTCCGTTATTCATATTAAGTTTTATACTTACTGGTTTTTTGGTTGTTGCTTTGTTTTGTGTGTGTGCATTGAAACAGGTAACCTAGGGCCGAGTTCGAGAGTCCGTTGAAGATTTTGTTTTGAGAGTAGAAGAGGAACTCTGGGTTTAACTTGTTGTTTGTGGCTTGCATTTGGAAAATGTCGGGTATTTCCATTGTCAAGAATCATTGAATTTTTGTCTTTGTTATGGTGTTTAAGGTAATTTGAATGTAAGATTTGGGCATGCATTGAGTTTAAATCATTACGGATTTCCTTTTGAAAGTTTGGTCAAAATCACTCCGAAGTGTGTCGATTGTTTCGTAAATTTTGCACCAACACATCTTGGGAGAATGAGCATAAATTTTCACTGAAAATTTCAATTAGGGTGAAATTGGTAGAATTGGAAAGCCAAGACAAAGAGCTACAACTTTTGTTTTTACCACTTTTTCAAATTCGACCTTTAAGAAACCAAACAAGTAGTATTTTTGAGCTGCAACTGCAGTGGTTCAGCACAAAAGACTTAGAGGGTAGCGCCCCAGCTCTAGGTAATCAGCGCTCCAGTGCTAGTAATTAGAAGGTATAGTGCCCCAGCGCCGCTTGGCAGCTCTCCAGCACCTAAGTGGTCCGCAAATACGATAGTTTGGCGCCCAAGCGCCAATCTAGAGCCCCAGCGCTATATTTTAGGCACTCCAGCGCCTTAGCTTTAACTTGAATTTTTCAAATATGTCCTTTGGTCCTAAGTTCATGTTTATGGTATTTTTGGACTTTAAAAATATATTAAAAGTTCCTATGTTAAAAAATGTCTCGAAATCATTTTTGGTTGTCGTTTTGTGAGTAGCACTCGGGGTCCCACATTAGGTGGTATCAGAGAGATGAGATACCTTGAGTCAACATTAAAAGTTGGTGAGTGGGGTAGAGTTGAGTTTGCATGATTGTTTTTGCATAATTTGTTTTGCATGAGATTGATGCATTACTTGACTATATGAATTTTCATGCGAATGTGCCCTACCATTTCAGATATATGCATGCAATTATGTGACATAACATGTAAAGCAGGTGTGTGATTGAAAACAAGTGAATCATCGTTGATTCTTTTTGAGAAATAGTATGCTCACGAGCTTTATGAGCAGATAATCTGATTGATTCTGAATGAGATATTAAGAGCTCATCGCGTTGAATGAGCTAAGAAAAAAACTATTGAAATGAGATGATTTTGAACATGATTATGAATTGAATGCTCGCAAATTTTATGAGCTTAGGATTATTGCAACTGAGATGATGATTTTGATACCTTGATTTTGTTGTTTGGTTTCAGTATACGAAGTATGCCTCCCTGTCGAGCGAGAAATTGTGTGCTCTTGAGCTTGAAGAAAGGAAAATGATTGAAAATGCATTGATATGGATCATGATTATATGATGAATGCCTTGTTTGCTTAACGAATAATCTTGATCGTTTGGATGTCTTCATGATATTTTGATGCAGGATTCTGTATGAGATAGATACAGAATGGCCCTATCAAGATTTGATGATTTTGGCTATTGATGTCATAAGATTGAAATGACAGAGATGAAATCTATTCTCAAAGAGACTGACATATAATCCCCTAAGACCTGATGTAGCTGGGAATGTGCTAGTTAAGATATGATGTTTTGATGTCTATCGATGATTAAATTGATTGTGTCAGACAGAGATAGACACTCAAGATTGTGGATTTCAGAATAATCCAAAAATTGATAAGACTGGATCAACAATTGTAATGATGTGGCAAGAACTCTTGAGGTTAGGATTATGTTGTTTCTGATTTGTTGAATTCAGGAATGAGTTGTAGGCTTTGTGATGGTGTTGTAAACACTTCGAGACTAAAGCTAAAATCGCAGATACCCCATCCTGAGTAGATAAATCGATTTAACAGTGATGTTAAGCTTGATATGTTGATATCAAGGGATCGAATAGAGATGATATGATGATCTAGACGTACCCAGTAAGGTCATTGAACTCATTACGCCTTTTGGGTTTATGGGTAAGTTTGTAGCATTATGAGTTGATGATGAACGAAAGAATTTTGTTAAACTGCTTAGACCTATCGTGATGAGATTTTACGATAGATGAGTTATTGAGATTTGATTTAAGCATGTGATGTATTTGAAGTTACATGTAAATTTGAGAATGCGAGCACGCATACGCTAAGGATTGGGATGAGTTTGATTAATAGAATGTCTTGATAATTCTATTAAATCCCAATCGATTGTGTAACGCCCCAAATTTATCTTAATTGAATTTATTTGAGATAATCGGAGATTATAGATTTGAGAGCCAATTTGTTTTAGATCAGGGTCTATTTTGCAATTTTCAAAAATTTCAGGGACTAAAATGAAAATATGATATTTTATATAATATCTTAGCTCCTTTGACTTGTTTTCATTTGTAAGAACCTTGATTCTAATCATCTAATCTCATAGGGCAATAAAAAAAATAATATAATTAATCCAGCACATTTGGCGACACAAGATCTTACATTTGGCAACGCAAAATTACATCGCGAAAAGAATCAATTTTTTTTAAAAGGGCATGTACGGACTCTGTGCACCCTCCGTGCCCGGGTCCGTGCATTAAACTGCACACAACTCAAATTTCGAAATAAAAAATGCATGGAATTCGTGCACCCTCCGTGCCCGGGTCCGTGCCCAAAAACTCAAAATCTGCAAGTTACTGGCCTTGAACGAAACCACACGAACCAAGGCATGCGGTCCTTGCATGAACACGTCCGGAATACTAAAAAATGTGAAGGTACACGGACCCTTACCCTTACCCGGACCTAGGCACGGGGTCCGTGCCCTCCTATTTTTCTGAAAAAAAAAAAAAAGAAAGAACATGCAACAGTTCCTGCAATCCAAATTCAACCTCAAATCTTCAAATCTCGATTTACAACATGAATAAATCCAATACATGATAGTTCTAAGGTTGTACAATCATCTAACTAGTAGAACATGCATCACTTCTGTTAGAACCTAATGGGGGGGATTTAGGTTCTATTGGCAACTTTAGAAATTTAAAGCGATTATGCTAGTACGCAAGCGGAAGACTTAAAGCAATCAAATATAAGTGGAGTAAATAAATGCGTAATGTAAATAAAGCAGTAAAATGGATAAAAGATGTTTATGAAAGTTCGACAATAAATCGTCTACGTCTCCCCTTCTTTGTTAAGATCGATTAATCAAGGATCCACTAGCACTTCAACTCTTGGCCTTGATGGCTCCAAGGATAGCCGTACAACTCAACACGATCACCGCGCCGATACAACTCAAACACTTGGCATTAAGGGCTCCAAGGATAGCCTCAACACAACACATTTGACTTCACACTCAAGTGCTTACAACGATAGCACCACACAATTGGCTTCACACTCAAGTGTTTACAACAATAGCATAACCAACTCACAAACTACTTTTACAAACACTCTCAAATACTTGAATATATCACACACACACTTTGATAGAGAGAAGATTGCTTGCAAAGTAGAAAAGAGATGAGTTGGGATGTCTCTAAATGACCTTGGATGACCTCTATTTATATTTGGAAAATATTTGAATCTGATTTGAGTGCATGAGGCGTGTGTTGAGAAGTCAAGGAGTGACAAAAAGTGTTCGGCGCCGCTTCCTACTTTTTCCTAAAACTGAGCGGATTTTGTGGAAAAATCATATATCGCAATCTAACCGTTGGATTGATCTGAAATTTAAACAAAAGCTTTAAACAATCTAAATATTCATTCTGAACGGTGGAGATTTGATTTTAACAAGTCAAAAATTTCCAGTAATTTTCAGAATTCTCTTCACCAAGTTTTTGAACTTGTTCTATGCAACAAATTTGAAAATTTTATATCTCCATATCCATCCGTTGGATTGATTTGAAATTTGGACATGGGTTGTAAAACATCCTAAATTTGAATCTGATTGGTGTAGATTTGATTTATATGTCTCAATCATTCCCAGTTATTTTTTTAATTTGATTCTTCATCCTTTGCTTCATGTTCTGCAGAAATAGGTACTGTGCAATCTTTGTGGAAAAATCATAGCTCCATATCTAGCCGTTGGATTGATATGAAATTTTGATATAAGTTTGAAAACATCCTGATATTGATTTGATCGGTGGAGATTTTATTTGGATGTCGCAAGAACGTCCAGTAATTTTCAGAAGTTGATTCTTTATCCTTCGCTTCAAGTTCTGCAAAAATAGGTACTGCACAAATTTGCTGGAAAATCATAACTACATATCTAGCCGTTGGATTGCTCTCAAATTTGGACAGAACATGTAAAAATTCCTCCTTAAGATTATGACCGGTGAAGATTGGATTTAAATGCCTAGAAAATGCCCAGTAATTTTCGAAAGTTGCTGCTCCATACTTTGGCTTCTTCTTGTCTTTTTCTTCATATCTCTTAACAATGTTTCATCCATTCAATGAGCAATACAAGACTTTATAAATACATGTTTAGCTTCAAAATAGCTTCCAAGAATTTAATCATCAATAAATTTAATCTGTAAAATCTCACTTTAAATGGTTAGTAACAATTAACTGAGTTTTGTAATCATCAAAACATAATAATATGAAACTTGTTAATGCATTAAAAACATTAATCTCATAACACGAGATTTGTATGCGTTTAAGGAGTAACAATCTTTCCCTTTTTGATGATCACAAAACTTGGTTAAATAAGAGAAATAAATGTACAATATTAAATAAATAATTTAAATTTGCACAATATAATTGCATGAATAAAACTCCCCATAAATTAAACAATTAGCTAAGAAGAGAATTAAAATTTGTTTATAAAATAACCAATTTTATTCTTCATGAATTTAACCAAACTAACTCTTCTCTTTAGTTAAAGTATTTTTAACCAAATTAATTCTTCCTTTTTTTGTGATAATAAAAAATACTGGAAAATTAAATGGGAAACATGAAAATTGAAATATGATTTCAAAAATGCAACACATAATTTCACATAAAATGTGAGCTTTATAACTTTGAATAAATACAATTAATTTGTATATCCAACATTAAATTGCTCGAATTTAATATTAAGATCCCCCTTAATATGACATTTAATTTATTTATGTCCACAAGTGATTACAACTCAATCATGTCAAGTTCACCACGCAAACGAATAAAAGTATTTTCATCTAGTGGTTTTGTAAAAATATCGACAATTTGATTTTTAGTGTCAACATATTGAAGTTCAACGTCATTTCGTTCGATGTGATCACGAATAAAATGATGACGAATGTCAATATGTTTGGTGCGCGGATGTTGAATCGGATTCTTTGTAAGACATATAGCGCTAGTGTTGTCACATAAAATAGTAATTTTTGAAAAAGATACACCATAGTCGAGCAATTGATGCTTCTGTTAGAGTAGGTGCCCGTCGAGCCAATGTGTTGGCCGATGGTACTTGTGAGAACTCTTGTATGACAATCTTTATTTTAATAATATTTCACATTATTTAATTTGACAAATCTTTATATGTATACCCATGCAAGCTGCATAGATAAAGCCCTTGAATATACAAATAGTAGAAAGAATGTGAGATGGTCATGTGATGACTATCATGAAACTCATATTTGGAATACTGTATATTCTAAATTGTTCCTAGTCGATTCAGCCGCCATAAAGAAGGATAAAGGCCGCTCGAGCTTGAGACTAGTATTTGCGATGTGAGTACCATGTTTCATTGGTAGGGGACATGGAGATGTCCAAGCATGCAAATAGGTGCTCCTTGTAGAGTGCACTGAACAACCCTCCCTAAAGAACTTTCCAAGTGGTTATCACTTATCGAGTGGAGAAGTCCTAGTTTATGTTTGTACACCACTAGTCCTTATGAGCCGGGACAACATGGAGACTCTATATGCTAGTGCTTCACTTTGACTTGTTTACCGACTCCTCTGGGGTCATCAGGTGGCAATGTTGGGTGTTGTGACGAAACATATAGGAGTCAATGCATTGTAGTCTGGGATTCACCGCTTACCTACGGGTATGAATATCTTATGTAATATCATGCATACATAGCTTGAAATCTCTGATCAGAGTAGGTTGTAATTAAGAAAGGGGTTTCTTGAATTACACTTTCGATGCAACTACGGCATGACACATAGCTATAGATTCAATGACAACTCTCGATAAACCAATGGTTGTCGAATCGGTCGGGATATATGAGTTGAAGGGACCGTACTGTATGCTAACCATAATTGATTGGTTCTTGCAGGCACTATCATTTGATACCTATGGAGTCATGTAAGCGATGCTGCTAGACGTTTACATGACTGGTTGGGTACTATAAGACTTGAGTTTTCTGACGTTCTTATTATCAATGTGTTGATCAATAAGAATGGAGCTATATAGGGTATGCTCATATAAGGGACTTGTTGATCCCGAATCACATGGAGATGTGAACCCACTTCTAGTTGTATCAGTGAACCATTGAGGGTCACACAAGTACTAGCTTTCTAGATCCCGTTGAGATTAAAATAAGTTCAATGTGTTGAACAACTTATAAAGGAGTTTATAAGTAAAATAAATTAGAAGTTTGACTTATAAATTGGAGATGAATGGAATAAGTAAATTTTAATTTTTGAATGTGTTTCAAGATTAAAAGTTGACTTAAAATAATTAATTTATGAAAATGGTGATTTTCTAAACTATTGTTTTGAACTTAGTTAATTAATTCAAATGTTAAATTAATTTAACACTAGTGGTCATTTTTTAATGTACAAATAATTAAACACTATTGAGTCTAGTAGAGCTCAAATAAAATAGTGTTATATAATTATTGTTACTAGTGTACTTGAATGAGTTCAAGTTGAATTTAATTAATTGATTAAACTTAAATTGGTTTAGGTTTAATAATTAATTAAAATAAGTTCAAAAAAAACATTTAAATATATATATATATATATATATATATGTGTGTGTGTGTGTGTGTGTGTGTAATGAAATTTGAAGGGTTGGAAGAGAGTTTACAATTTTCCATGCAAGTCTTGTGTTTTTTCCATGCATGTTTAATTGTATCCTTTAATCTTTGACCATCAATATATTATTATGTATAATATATACACACATTACACAATTCATTCCAAGAAGAGAGCAAAGTGGCCAAACACTTTGTGCCATTATTCTCCAAGTTTTCTCTAAGTTTTTTTTTTATTTTTAAGGGAGAAGAAAATGATATTTCAATGCTAAATTCTCTAAATATTCTAGTGCATATTTAGAGCGGATTTAGATCGTCTAGTCATGGACCTAATTCGGAGGCTTGAAGTGTTGAATCAATTTTGAGCAAGGAGTACTCTTGCAAGCTTGTAGATTGAGTCTACCTTTTTCAAGAGCCTAGTTTTTTATCAACTTGGTTGGAGCCATAAATAAATCTTTGAGATTGATAGGTAAAGAGCGAGTGATTACAAAATATTGTTAAGTGAAGAGCGAGTGATTACTCCCTTCGAAGGACTTCCAATGATAAGATCCATAGGATGATCTTTGTGAAGTGTCCAATCCTTCGGAAGTGGTGTTTCCTCAACAAAAACATTTATATCATATAAGCTTGATGAAGTCATCTCTTCTTCAAGTAATTCTACATCATTATTATTAGTGCAAGAGACTATAGACATAGATTCATCAAATATAACATGCATTGATTCTTCAACAAGTAAAGTGCGTTTATTAAATACTCTAAAAGCCTTACTCGTAGTAAAATATCCAAGAAAAATACCTTTGTCGGATTTGACATCAAATTTTCCAAGGTTGTCCTTGCCATTATTATGAATGTAGCATTTTGATCCAAAAGCCTGAAAGTGTGAAATGTTAGATTTTCTCCCTCTCCATAATTCATATGGAGTTTTCTTGAGAATTGACCTTATTGATACACGATTGATAATGTAGCAGGCAGTGTTCATTGCTTCAGCCCAAAAATATTTTGGTAGAGAATGCTCACATATCATGGTCCTGGCAATCTCCACAAGTGTCCTATTTTTCCTCTCAATGACCCCGTTTTGTTGAGGAGTCCCAGGACAAGAAAAATTGTGACCGATGCCTTTCTCTTCACAAAAGTTTGTAAAACTCTCATTTTGAAATTCAGTTTCGTGGTCACTACGGATCTGCTTTATTGAAATATTTTTCTCATTCTCAACACGTTTGACAAAAGTTTTAAAATAATCAAAGGCATCATTTTTGTGGGCTAAAAACAATGTCCACGTGAAACGATAGAAATCATCCACAATGATAAATGCATAAAGCTTCCCTCCTAGGCTAGCGTTCCTCGAGGGACCACATACATCTAGGTGAAGAAGTTCAAGGGGCATAGAAGTTGATACAAAATTTTTGCTTTTAAAATATTCTCTTGTATGTTTGCCAAGTTGACACGCATCACAAACTGAATCTAATTTTAAATTGAGTTTTGTCATACCAACAACTAAATCAAGTTTAAAAATTTTTTCTATGATACTAGGACCAACATGACCTAGTCTTCTATGACAAAGAATGTTGTCATCAATATTCAAGGATACAAGGCTTTTAATATTTGATAAAGATAAATTATTTAAAGAAACCTTGTATACATTTTCACTTCTATATCCTTTGAAATTTATGGATTTGTCAGATGTGAGTGATATAGTTCAGTGTTGGGGAGTGAATTTGACTTCATAACCTCTATCGCACAATTGTCTTATGCTTGTAGGTTATGCTTAAGTCCTTTCAGTAGGAGTACATCATCAATCAAGCAGGATTTAGAAATACCTATTGAGCCGATTCCTTCAATAACTCCTTTGCTGTTGTCTCCAAAGGTGGCAGTTCCTTTCTCCTTTGGTTTGACTGATTGGAGTAGCTCTTTGTTCCTATTCATATGTCAAGAACATTCACTGTCTAGATACCATGCTAGGAAGAATAGTTTTCTTATTTTCCTGGAAGAATTGATTTTGGTACCCTTTAGTTCTTTTGGATCCACAGTGTTAGAAAAGAGAGATACAAAATAGACTTCTAAGAGTTCAGTCTCTCATAGCAACATCATCGCCACTTTTCAAGAGTGCTCTCAGTAGTAGGTAGGGCTATGGCCTCTTTAAAAACATATTTTCTTGGACATAGTAGCGTTCATTTGGAAGACCAGTCGCAAGTCAAGACATTTTAAACCGGTCTATGATGAACTCCCTTAGATCATGATCTCATAATGTCGATTGATGAGTTGTTAAGTACTCTTAGGCCTCCATTTCATATAGCTCTTTTAATCATATTGAAATCTTAAAGATCTACATTTATGTCTAACATGACCAATTTTACAACAATAAGAGCATGTGGGAGGTAATCTCATTTTTGGCTTAGCAATTAGGCTAGTAAAGTCTATCGATTTCTTACCATACCCTATTCCACCCTTATCAAAACTACATTTCTGCATGCTTAGTAGATTATTCAATTTATTACTACTAATATTGAACTTATCAAATGATTTTTCTAAGTGAGCTATGTCATCCTTCAATCTTAGGTTTTCATGCTCCTTAGTTTCTAATTCAAGTTTGAGGTTTCTATTTTTCTTTCTAAGTGATTTAGCCATATCAAACATATGTTTATATGCATGTAGTAATTCATCACAGGAATGTACCTCGTCATCGTCGTCGGAGACGATGTCATCACTCTTAGCCATGAGGCATATGTTAGCTTCCTCCTCGTCATCGTCACTGTCGCTCCAAGTGTCTATGAGTACTTTCTTCTTGCCTTTGTCAGATTTCTTCTTGAGAGGGCACTCATTTGCATAATGTCCTTGTTGTTTACAGTTGTAGCATGTCACTTCTTTGTCCGTCTTCTTGTCCTTCTTGAAGTTTTTTCCTCGCATAAATCTTTTGAATTTTCTTGCGAAGAGTGCCATATCATCATCATCTTCTTCTTCTTTGGATTGGATAGATAAGGCAATCCCTTTTGCCTTGATATCTTCTTTCTTTATTTCCTTTCTTGTAGAAAATTCCAACTCATGAGTTTTTAGGGTTCCATGGAGTTGATCAAGATCATAGGATGCGGTTTCGCCTTTGTTGGATTCAATGATGGCAGTCCTTTTGGCATCCCACTCCTTGGGTAAGGCGCGTAGAGCTCTCCTCCACACTTTGGTTGGATATTGTTCACCAAGTTGGGCTAGCTCATTGATGATTTGAGAAAGCCTTCGAAACATGGTATCAACATCCTCATTAGCCTCCATCTCAAATGTCTCGTATTTGAGTTGAAGTAGATCGATCTTTGTCTCCTTGACTTAATTTGTCCCTTCGTGGCATATCTCCAATTTGTCCCAAATATCTTTTGCGGATGAGCACATTGAGATTCGGTTGTACTCGTTCATATCTAAGGAACAATGAAGAATATTCATAGCTTTAGCATTTTGAGATATCAATTTCATATCCTCCTTTGAAAATTCGTCCATTCCCTTAGGAATTTTGACTCCCTCAACCTCTTTCGTAGGTATGTAGGGACCTTTCACAGTTACTTTCCAAAGGTCATAATATATGGACTTGATATATAGGTACATTCCATTTTTCCAATATCCATAGTTTATGACGTTGAAAAGAGGAGGACGATTGGTAGATTGCCCTTAAGCATAATCGCTAGCTAGATTTGCCATAGAGCCTTTTTGAAAATATTTTGTAAAAAGGTGTATTTGATACCACTTGTTAGAACCTAATGGGCCGGGGGGGATTTAGGTTCTATTGGCAACTTTAGAAATTTAAAGCGATTATGCTAGTACGCAATCGGAAGACTTAAAGCAATCAAATATAAGTGCAGTAAATAAATGCGTAATGTAAATAAAACAGTAAAAGAGATAAGAGATGTTTATGGAAGTTCGACGATAAATCGTCTACGTCTCCCCTTCTTGGTTAAGATCGATTAACCAAGGATCCACTAGCACTTCAAATCTTGGCCTTGATGGCTCCAAGGATAGCCGTACAACTCAACACGATCACCGCGCCGATACAACTTGAACACTTGGCCTTAAGGGCTCCAAGGATAGCCTCAACACAACAAACTTGGATTCACACTCAAGTGCTTACAATGATAGCACAACACACTTGTCTTCACACTCAAGTTTTTGCAACAATAGCACAACCAACTCACAAACTATTTTTACAAACACTCTCAAATACTTGAATATATCACACACACACTTTGATAGAGAGAAGATTGCTTGCAAAGTAGAGAAGAGATGAGTTGGGATGTCTCCAAATGACCTTGGATGACCTCTATTTATAGTTGGCAAATATTTGAATCTGATTTGAGTGCATGAGGCGTGTGTTGAGAAGTCAATGAGTGAGAAAAAGTGTTCGGCGCCGCTGCCTTCTTTTTCCCAAAACTGAGCGGATTTTGTATAAAAATCATATCTCACAATCTAACCGTTGGATTGATCTGAAATTTAAACCGAAGCTTTAAAACATCTGGATCTTACTTTTAAATGGTGGAGATTTTATTTTAACGAGTCAAACATTTCCAGTAATTTTCGAAAGTCTCTTTATCATGTTTTCGAACTTGTTCTGTGCAACAAATTTGAAAAATTTATATATCCATATACATCCGTTGGATTGATCTGAAATTTGGACATAGGTTTTAAAACATCCTAAATTTTAATCCGATTGGTGGAGATTTGATTTAGATGTTTCAATCATTCCCAGTTATTTTTTGAATTTGATTCTTCATCCTTTGCTTCATGTTCTGCAAAAATATGTAATGTGCAACCTTTGTGGAAAAATCGTAACTCCATATCTAGCCGTTGTATTGATATGAAATTTTGATATAAGTTTGAAAACATCCCGATATTGATTTTGATCGGTGGAGATTTTATTTGGATGTCCCAAGAACGTCCAGTAATTTTCAGAAGTTGATTATTCATCATTCGCTTCAAGTTCTGCAAAAATAGGTACTGCACAACTTTTGTGGAAAAATCATAACTCCATATCTAGCCGTTGGATTGCTCTCAAATTTGGACAGTACATGTAAAAATTTCTCATCAAGATTATGACTGGTGAAGATTGGATTTAAATGCCTAAAAAATTCCTAGTAAATTTTGGAAGTTGTTGCTCCAGACTTTGGCTTCTTCTTGTCTTTTTCTTCATATCTCTTAACAATGTTTCATCCATTCAATGAGCAATACAAGACTTTATAAATACATGTATAGCTTCAAAATAGCTTCCAAGAATTTAATCATCAATAAATCTAATCTGTAAAATCTTACTTTAAATGATTAGTAACAATTAACCGAGTTTTGTAATCATCAAAACATAATAATATGAGACTTGTTAATGCATTAAAAACATTAATCTCATAACACGAGATTTGTATGCGTTTAAGGCGTAACAACTTCTAAGTTCTACAATCTAATACAACAAGTAAAACCAAGTTCGAATACGAAGTTTGACTTCTAAAACCAAGTCCTCACTTATATCATTCCAAACTCGAGCTAGTCATGATCTCTCTGACTCGAACCTGCCCAACCTGTTTCCAAGTACACATACAAAAAAAGATAACAATCGGATAACTCCGGTGAGAATACAATTCCCAGTAAAAGAGACAATCAAACAATATCAATCAAACACCTCATAATTGAAATGCATTAACTTCCAGAAATTCAAAATGAAAGTAAATGAATGCATGACTTCAAAAGGTTAGATTATCAATCCGGATAATCAAAAGGTGAATCATTTCCTCGATTCTCTGGTTTGGGATCCCGATGATGAAATATCACAACATTCTCATCGACTTTCCCTTCCGAGGTGGACGATATATATTCCAATCCTCCAGACTCCGAGACGTTCAATAGATAGTTGATCGACAACTGCAGTAAATTTCCTACCAGTGTCACTCGAATATAACCCCCAGATTGTCTAATTCAAATGAAACAAAATGTTCGGCTCAATATGAATGCATATGAAAACTATAACATTCCATCAATAAATCAAATAATCCACATAGACATGAAAATATGTGATTTTCCTAGGACACTCGAATCAATCCGGATTCGAGTTAATCGTCCTATTCCATTACAAAGTAGTCTTTTACTCTTTCGATTCGATTGATGCTCCAAATCTGTAAATCAACATCAAACATTCATAATCAACATCTATACAAATTCATATCGATCTTCAATTTTATAAATCAACACAATACCCTGTTTCAACTCAAACGATTTGATAATGCTCCAAATCTCAATCAATTATTCGTCGATTCGAATTCTGTCATTTCTGAACTCAAAATCTTCAGTCAAATTTGTATGGATATATAAAAACATTCAATATCAATGAATCCAATTTAAGTCCATTCAAAGACTTAATTCCAACTCCTAAAATCCAGAAATCTCAAACCAACGGCAAAACGGCTATATATTCAACTATCCGAAAATACAAACATCAATACCTCAATCCAATAAACTCCAAACAACAATAATTCATTCAATTCAATTCAGTTCCAATAAATCCCAAAACTCATATTTTCGAATTATACTTCCAAAAATCATAACAAATTCAAACGACGTTTTTTTTTTCGAGCCGACTTCGAATATACCATATCTCCTAGCTCAAGAACAACATATCCGAATTTCATTCGATTCTAACAACATCCAAAAATTTAAGTATAACTGATCGAAGAAATACTTACGATAAAACGAAACCTTCGTCGTCAGGATCGCAAAACTACCTTCAAATTAAAAATCTATCAGACGGATCGAGCGGAATCGGAAATCTAAAAGCTTGAAAGAATCGTTTCTCTCTTCCATGTAGGGGAAACACGTTGGGGAAGAAGAATGAATAAGTGAGGGGCTTAGTCATCCACTAAATAAATTGACCAAGTCAAAATCCAAAAATTGCACTTTGGTCCTTGGATTCTCAAACATTGCAATTTAGTCCCTGATCAAATATCAATTAAATCCTAAAATTTCCTAATATCTGATTAAAAATATTAATCTCATATAATCTCAATAAGATAATTTTGGGGAGTTACATCATTCTTCTTCATCTACTTCAACTCCTCCTCCCTCCATTGAAGACGCCTAAGCTTTTCTCCAAGCTTTCAGATTTGGGTTTTGGCTCGATCCGTCCGATAAAAATTTATTCTGAAGGTAGATTCGTGATCACAACGACAAGAGATTTGTTATATCATAAGTATTTCTCCGATCTATACTTCAATTTTTCGGATGTTGTTAGAATCGAATGAGTTTCGGATATAAAATGTTCTTGAACTAGTTCTTATCATTTATTCTTAGTCAGAATTGATATAGAGCGTCGTTCGGAATTGTTATGAATTTTCTTGTGCTTTTCAAAAATGGAGATTTGAGATTTGGTTGATTTGAGTTGTTTTGATGAAATTGGAGTTGTATGAATTGAATGAGATATTGTAATGTTGTCTGTGGTTTTCGGTTAGTCGATTTATAACCGTTATGCCGCCGGTTTGAGTTTTGAATTAACGTTTGGTTTGAATTGGTTTGAGCCGTTTAGAGTCGAGTTTGAATGTCGATATTTATATCGAGCCTTTGTTGCTTCATTTCAGATTGATTGAAGGCCGTTGAATTTCGAGTTTCAAGAGTTTGGTTCGATACCGAGTTGTCGAGGTTGGGTAATGAGTTTTACCTAGTTTGTTTTGATTCCTTTCTTTGTAGTTGATTGCTTTCGATCAAGCGTTGATATTAGTCTATCAATTGGTTTTCAAGATTTGGAGCTTCTGAAGCATCAATAAAGGATTAAGACAACTTTGAATGGAGTGGTAAGAGTTACTTGAATCTGAATCGATTCGAGTTTTCCAAATGAAATCACATACTTGCATGAATTCATGCTTATTTTAATTACCTGACTTGGTTGAATTACTGTAATGCTTTGGAATTCATATTAATTCATATTGATCCAATTTATTGAGTACCTTTCGATTTAGAAGTTTTGGAAATTATAGTTGAGTGGCATTGGTCGTCGAGTTTACTCCAATGGTCGTTTTAACTCTCTATAGATGCTCCAAAGTCTAGAAGAAGCAGGATATATTACATTCACCTTGATCGGGAGAGTCGGTGAGTTGTGGAAATATCTTGGCCTCGGGATCCCAACTGCTGAGTCACAATAACAAACTTCTTTTGATTATCCGAGTTAGATAATCTAGAACCCCGAATACATGAATTGCATTTATTGCATTTCAAATGAAGTTTTTGTTATTTCAAGTTGTTGATATACTATTTGATATTGCATGTTTGTTGCTTATAGTGGGAATGTTATTCTCACCGAATTTATCTGGCTGTTGTTTTGTTTTTTTATGTGTGCATGACAACAGATGGGGCAGGATCGAGTCAGAGGCCGCGTGAATAGAACGGGTTTGTGAATGACAAAAGTGGGACTCGGTTTAGAAGTCGAAACATGTCAATCTAGTTTATGTTTTGAGAGCATATTTAGAACTCGAACCTTTTTGTTTTGGTTGTATCAAATCGAGAATTTATTGATTATCCGATACTGTTTTGCTAGAATGATAATATAATCGAGTCATATATGTGAAATATATTGAGTTTTATTACTAAATTGACTCGATGAGATATTGTGAACTAAATCGTTGAATTGATACGATTGAGAAATATTCTAGGAGAACCTCGATTCATCTAGAACAAGAGGATGAAATTGATGTTTTTGGGAAATATGATTGAGCTTGATTGCATGGTACTTGGTTTATCTGATTATGATTGCAGTATTGAAATTGATGTGCTAACCAACTATAAGAAGATAGTGAGTTGTTTCCACAGAGTGGTCGAGTTTAGACCAGAGATGGCAAGAGACTAGAAATGATATAGTAAGAGGTTTTTGAAGATATCCTTTGATTCGGTACTTGCTATGAAACGTGTAATTACAAAAAAGGTGCCAAATATTTCTAGTCTATGCACTGTATGTGTTGTGGTCTAGCCAGAGTTGACAGATATTTCAGTGGTAAAGAGTTTACATATGTGTTCCAAGAGAGATTCAGGTTTTTCCCAGCCCTTAAACTAGACTTCAATGTTGAATTGGTGCCAAGTACTTTCTCTATTCTGAAAGATTCATATAGTATGGAACCACTTGAGCTGAAAGAAATCAAAGAACAGCTTGGAGATTGATAGCCAAAGTATACTATAGACCAGATGTTCTGCCTTGGGGCTCACTGGTGCTAATTGTGAAAAAGAAAGATGAGTCGATGAGATTGTATATTGATTATCTACAGTTAAACAAGGCCATGGTAAAGAATAAGTATCCTTTGTGTCAAATAGACGATTTGTTTAACCAATCGCATGGTTCTTCTGTCTATTCGAATAATTGATTTACGATTTGGATATCATCAATTGAGATTCAAAGATGTAGATGTGCCTAAGACTGCATTAGAACCAGGTATGCCATTTTGAGTTCCTGGTTATGCCATTCGGAGTTATGAATACTCTAGTGATGTTCATGAGTTGATGAACAGAATCTTTCAGAGATTCATTGATGATTTTATTAATGATATCCTGAATTATTCAAAGAATGAGATTAAGTATCCAGATAAATTGTATGCCAAGCTGTGCAGGTGCGAGTTTTGACTGGACTGAGTTGTGTTTCTTGGCCACATTTTCTCAGGAGTGGGGATTGAGGTTGATCCTATCAAGGTTGAGGCAGTGATTCACTGGCCTAGACCTAATTATGTTCCTGAGATACACATTTTTATGGGTTTAACAGAGTATTATCGCAGGTTTATCGAATGTTCTAGAATATTGCGAGACCGATTACCCAATTAACCATAAGAATGCTCCCTATGTTTGGACATATGGTTATGAGATGAACTTTATTTAATTAAAAAAGAGATTAACCAGTGCACCTCTGTTGACCATTCCATCAGGTACAGGTGGTTTCAATGTTTATTGTGATGCATCTCACAGAGGTTTGGGTTGTGTGCTTATGCAGAGAGTGCATGTGATACCCTATGCCTCGAGACAATTAAAGCCACATGAGATAGAAACGTTGGTTAGATTTGCTGGAAGGGTATTTGTTAGAACCTAATGGGGGGGATTTAGGTTTTATTGGCAGCTTTAGCAATTTAAAGCGATTATGCAAGTACGCAAGCGGAAGACTTAAAGAAATCAAATAATAAGTGCGGTAATAAATGCGTAATGTAAATAAAGCAGTAAAAGGGATAAGAGATGTTTATGGAAGTTCGACGATAAATCGTCTACGTTTCCCCTTCTTGGTTAAGATCGATTAACCAAGGATCCACTAGCACTTCGAACGTCTTGGCCTTGATGGCTCCAAGGATAGCCTTACAACTTGACACGATCACCGCGCCGATACAACTCAACACTTGGCCTTAAAGGCTCCAAGGATAGCCTCAACACAAAAACTTGGCTTCACACTCAAGTGTTTACAACAATAGCACAACCAACTCACAAATTATTTTTACAAACACTCTCAAATATATCACACAAACACTTTGATAGTGAGAAATTGCTTGCAAAAGAGAGAAGAGATGAGTTGGAATGTCTCCAAATGAACTTGGATGGCCTCTATTTATAGTTGGAAAAGATTTGAATCTGATTTCAGTGCTTGGAGCGTGTGTTAAGAAGTCAAGGAGTGACAAAAAGTGTTCGGCGCCGCTGCCTACTTTTTCCCATCACTGAGCGAATTTTGTGAAAAAATCATATCTTCCAATCTAACCGTTGGATTGATCTGAAAGTTGAACTGAAGATTTAAAACATCTGGATATTAATTCTGAACAGTGAAGATTTGATTTTAACAGTCAAACATTTCCAGTAATTTTCGGAAGTCACTTCATCAAGTTTTCGAACTTGTTCTGTGCAAAAAATTTGAAAAATTCATATCTCCATATACATCCGTTGGATTGATCTAAAATTTAGTCAGAGGTTGTAAAACATCCTAAATTTGAATCTGATTGGTGGAGATTTGATTTGGATGCCTCAAACAATCCCAGTTAATTTCTGAAGTTGAATCTTCATCATTTGCTTCATGTTCTGCAAAAATAAGTACTGTGCAACCTTTGTAGAAAAATCATAACTCCATATCTAGTCTTTGGATTGATATGAAATTTTGATATAAGTTTGAAAACATCCTGATATTGATTTTGATTGGTGGAGATTTGATTTGGATGTCTCAAGAACGTCCAGTAATTTTCAGAAGTTGATTCTTCATCCTTCACTTCAAGTTCTGCAGAAATAGGTACTGCACAACTTTTGTGGAAAAATCATAACTCTATATCTAGCCATTGGATTTCTCTCAAATTTGGACAGAACATGTAAAACTTCCTCATCACGATTATAACTGGTAGAGACCGGATTTCAATGCCTAGAAAATTCCCAGTAATTTTCGGAAGTTGCTGCTCAATACTTTGGTTTCTTCTTGTCTTTTTCTTCATATCTCTTAACAATGTTCCATCCATTCAATGAGCAATACAAGACTTTATAAATACATGTTTAGCTTCAAAATAGCTTCCAAGAATTTAATCATCAATAAATCTAATCTGTAAAATCTCACTTTATATGATTAGTAACAATTAACCGAGTTTTGTAATCATCAAAACATAATATTATGAGACTTGTTAATGCATTAAAAACATTAATCTCATAACACGAGATTTGTATGCGTTTAAGGCGTAACAATCTCCCCCTTTTTGATGATCATAAAACTTGATTAAATAGGAGAAATAAATGTACAATATTAAATAGACAATTTAAATTTGCACAATATAATTTCATGAATAAAAATCCCCCTAAATTAAACAATTAGTTAAGAAGGGTTTGTTTATCAAATAACCGATTTTATTCTTCATGCATTTAACCATACTAACTCTCCTCCTTAGTTAAAGTATTTAACCAAACTAATTCTCCCCCTTTTTGTGATAATCAAAAAGACTGGAAAAATAAATGCAAAACATGATAATTGAATATAATTTCTAAAATGCAACACATAAATTTCACATAAATAACAAAATATGAGCGTATAATATTGAATAAGTACAATTAATTTGTATTATCCAACATTAAATTGCTTGAATTTTAATATCATGCTCCCCCTAAATATGACATTATCCTTAGAATATGTCAACAAGTGATTACAACTTAATCATGCCAAGTTCACCACTCAAACGAATAAAAGTATTTTCATCTAGTGGTTTTGTAAAAATATCGGCAATTTGATTTTTAGTGTCAACATATTGAAGTTCAACTTCATTTCGTTCGATGTGGTCACGAATAAAATGATGACGAATGTCAATATGTTTGGTGCGTGAATGTTGAATCGGATTCTTTGTTAGACATATGGCGCTTGTGTTGTCACAAAAAATAAGGACTTTTGAAAAAGATACACCATAGTCGAGCAATTGATGCTTCATCCAAAGAATTTGCGCACAACAACTACCGAAAGCCATATATTCGGCTTCGGTCGTTGACAACGCAGCACAATTTTGCTTTTTGGAAAACCAAGAAACTAAACAGTTTCCTAAAAATAAACAAGTTTCACTAGTGCTTTTTCGGTCCACCTTATATCCACCAAAGTCGGCATCACAGTAAGAATTTTTCGAATACCACAAGCCGAGATTTGGAGTATTTGAAAGATATTTAAAAATGCGTTTTAAGGCGAACAAATGTGATTCCTTTGGACATGATTGAAATCATGCGCACAAGCAAACACTAAACATAATGTCCGGTCTACTAGCAGTAGCATATAATAAAGAGTCAATCATACTACGAAAGGAAGATTGATCTACAGATTTAACATTTTCATCCTTGTCGAGTCTGATTGCTGTGCTCATTGGTGTGGATGATGATTTTGTGTTCTCCATCCCAAAATTCTTTAGAATCTCCTTGATGTATTTGTTTTGGTTCACAAAGAACCCATCCTTGCACTGCTTGATTTGCAATCCGAGGAAATAATTAAGTTCCCCCATCATGCTCATCTCGAAGTGATCCTGCATCAACTTAGAGGATTCTTGACAAAGAGTTTCGTTAGTAGAACTAAAAATTATGTCATCAACATAAATTTGCACAATAAATAAATCATCTTTGACATGTTTGGTAAACAAAGTAATATCAATCTTTCCTTTTGAAAAATCATTTGAAATAAGGAAAGTTGATAGTTTTTCATACCAAGCTCGAGGAGCTTGTTTCAAACCATACAATGCTTTGTTTAGTCTATAAACATGATCAGGCAATAATGCATCAACAAAGCCATCAGGTTGTTCAATATAAACTTCCTCTTTTAGTTCACCATTCAGGAATGCACTCTTGACATCCATTTAAAAATAACTTAAAATTTCTAGAGCAAGCAAAAGCAATTAGCAAACGAATGGATTCTAGTCGGGCAATAGGAGCATATGTCTCATCATAATCAATGTCTTCTTCTTGACTATAACCTTTTGCTACAAGCCTAGCTTTATTTCTAGTTATTGTACCATGTTCGTCAAGTTTATTCCTAAAGACCCATTTAGTTCCAATGATAGATCTATCATGCGGCCTAGGAACAAGACACCAAACATCATTGCGTTTAACTCATCTTGCATAGCAATAATCCATGCATCATCTAATAAAGCATCATCAATGCATTTAGGTTCAACATGCGGCAAGGCAAGATGATTGCAAATGTTATTAAGAGAAGATCGAGTGGTTACTCCCTTCGAAGGACTTCCAATGATAAGATCCATATGATGATCTTTGTGAAGCGTCCAATCCTTCGGAAGTGGTGTTTCCTCATCTAAATCATTTAGACTTGAGGAAGCCATCTCTTCTTCGAGTAATTCTACATCATCAATGTTAGTGCGAACAATAGTAGACATAGATTCATCAAATATAACATGCATTGACTCTTCAACAAGTAAAGTGCGTTTATTAAAAACTCTAAAGGCCTTACTTGAGGTAGAATAACCAAGAAAGATATCATTGTCGGATTTGGCATCAAATTTTCCAAGGTTGTCCTTACCGTTATTATGAATGTAGCATTTTGATCCAAAAGCCCGAAAGTATGAAATGTTAGGCTTTCTCCCTCTCCATAATTCATATGGAGTTTTCTTGAGAATTGACCTTATTGATACACGATTGATAATGTAGCAGGCAGTGTTCATTGCTTCAGCCCAAAAATATTTTGGTAGAGAATGCTCACATATCATGGTCCTTGCAATCTCCACAAGTGTCCTATTTTTCCTCTCAATGACCCCGTTTTGTTGAGGAGTCCCAGGACAAGAAAAATTGTGACCGATGCCTTTCTCTTCACAAAAGTTTGTAAAACTCTCATTTTGAAATTCAGTTCCGTGGTCACTACGGATCTGCTTTATTGAAATATTTTTCTCATTCTCAACACATTTGACAAAAGTTTTAAAATAATCAAAGGCATCATTTTTGTGGGCTAAAAACAATGTCCACGTGTAACGTGAGAAATCATCCACAATGACAAATGCATATAGCTTCCCTCCTAGGCTAGCGTTCCTCGAGGGACCACATAGATCTAGGTGAAGAAGTTCAAGGGGCATAGAAGTTGATATAAAATTTTTGCTTTAAAAGATTCTCTTGTATGTTTGCCAAGTTGACACGCATCACAAATAGAATCTAATTTTAAATTGAGTTTTGGCATACCAACAACTAGATCAAGTTTAAAAAGTTTTTCTATGGTACTAGGACCAACATGACCTAATCGTCTATGCCAAAGAATGTTGTCATCAACATTCACGGATACAAGGCTTTTGATATTTGATAAAGATAAATTATTTAAAGAAACCTTGTATACATTTTCACTTCTATAACCTTTGAAATTTATGGATTTATCAGATGTGAGTGATATAGTGCAGTGTTGGGGAGTGAACTTGACTTCATAACCTCTATTGCACAATTGACTTATGCTTAGTAGATTATGCTTAAGCTCTTTCACTAGGAGTACATCATCAATCAAGCAGGATTCAGATATACCTATTGAGCCGATTCCTTCAATGACTCCTTTGCTGTTGTCTCCAAAGGTGACAGTTCCCTTCTCCTTTGGTTTGACTCACTGGAGTAGCTCCTTGTTCCCCGTCATATGTCTAGAGCATCCACTGTCTGGATACCATATGCTAGGGAGAACAGTTTTCCTATTTCCCTACAAGAATATATTTTGGTACCCTTTAGTTTTTTTGGGTCCACAGTGTTAGAAAAGAGAAATACAAAATAGATTTCTAAGAGTTCAGTCTCTCATAGCGACATCATCGCCACTTTTCAAGAGTGCTCACAGTAGTAGGTAGGGCTATGGCCACTTTAAAAACCTATTTTCTTGGACAGAGCAGCGTTTATCAGGAAGACCAGTTGCAAGTCAAGGCAATTTAAACTGGTCGTTAGAAACGATGTCATCATCCTTTGCCATGAGGCATATGTTGGCTTCTTCCTCATCGCTATCTTCATGGGCTTCCATCTCAAATGTCTCATGTTTGAGCTCTAGGAGGTCAATTTTTGTTTCCTTGACCTGGTTGGTTCTCTCGTGGCATATCTCTAATTTATCCCATATTTCTTTAGCGGAAGAGCACATAGAGATCCGGTTGTATTCGTTCATATCTAAGGAACAATGAAGAATATTCATGGCTTTAGCATTTTGAGATATAAGTTTCATATCCTCCTTAGAAAAGCCGTCCATTTCCTTAGGAATTTTGACACATTCAACCTCTTTAGTAGGTATGTATGGACCTTTCACAGTAACCTTCCAAAGATCATAGTCTACGGATTGGATATATAGGGACATTCGATTTTTCCAATATCCGTAGTTTATTCCATTGAAAATAGGAGGATGATTTGTTGATTGCTCTTGAGAATAGTCGCTCGCTAGATTTGCCATAAGAACCTTTTTGAAAATATTTTGAAAAAGGTGGCTCTGATACCACTTGCTAGAACCTAATGGGGGGGATTTAGGTTCTATTGGCAACTTTAGCAATTTAAAGCGATTATGCAAGTACGCAAGCGGAAGACTTAAAGCAATCAAATAATAAGTGCTGTAAATAAATGCGTAATGTAAATAAAGCAGTAAAAGGGATAAGAGATGTTTATGAAAGTTCGATGATAAATCGTCTACGTCTCCCCTTTTTGGTTAAGATCGATTAACCAAGGATCCACTAGCACTTCGAACGTCTTGGCCTTGATGGCTCCAAGGATAGCCTTACAACTTGACACGATCACCGCGCCGATACAACTCAACACTTGGCCTTAAGGGCTCCAAGGATAGCCTCAACACAAACACTTGGCTTCATACTCAAGTGTGCTTACAACGATAGCACAACACAGTTGGCTTCACACTCAAGTGTTTACAACAATAGCACAACCAACTCACAAATTATTTTTACAACACTCTCAAATATATCACACAAACACTTTGATAGTGAGAAATTTCTTTCAAAGGAGAGAAGAGATGAGTTGGGATGTCTCCAAATGAACTTGGATGGCCTCTATTTATAGTTGGAAAATATTTGAATCTGATTTGAGTGCTTGGAGCGTGTGTTAAGAAGTCAAGTAGTGACAAAAAGTGTTCGACACCGCTGCCTACTTTTCCCATCACTAAGAGGATTTTGTGGAAAAATCATATCTTCCAATCTAACCGTTGGATTGATCTGAAATTTGAACTGAAGCTTTAAAACATCTGGATCTTCATTCTGAGCGGTGAAGATTTGATTTTAACAGTCAAACATTTCCAGTAATTTTCGGAAGTCACTTCATCAAGTTTTCGAACTTGTTTTGTGCAACAAATTTGAAAAAATCATATCTCCATATACATCCGTTGGATTGATCTAAAATTTGGACAGAAATTGTAAAACATCCTAAATTTGAAACTGATTGGTGAATATTTGATTTCTATGACTCAAAAAATCTCAGTTTGATATGAAATTTTGATATAAGTTTGAAAACATCCTGATATTGATTTTGATCGATGGAGATTTGATTTGGATGTCTCAAGCACGTCCTGTAATTTTCAGAAGTTGATTCTTCATCCTTCACTTCAAGTTCTGCAGAAATAGGTACTGCACAACTTTTGTGGAAAAATCATAACTCCATATCTAGCCGTTGGATTGCTCTCAAATTTGGACAGCACATGTAAAACTTCCTCATCACGATTATGACAGGTGGAGATCGGATTTCAATTCCTAGAAAATTTCCAGTAATTTTCGGAAGTTGCTGCTCCATACTTTGGTTTCTTCTTGTCTTTTTCTTCATATCTCTTAACAATGTTCCATCCATTCAATGAGCAATACAAGACTTTATAAATACATGTTTAGCTTCATAATAGCTTCCAAGAATTTAATCATCAATAAATCTAATCTGTAAAATCTCACTTTATATGGTTAGTAACAATTAACCGAGTTTTTTAATCATCAAAACATAATATTATGAGACTTGTTAATGCATTAAAAACATTAATATCATAACACGAGATTTGTATGCATTTAAGGCGTAACAGTATTATTCGAGGAAGTCTAACTCAACTACCGATGCTTAAATAGAAAGGTATGCAATTTGACCTTATTTACTATGAATGTGTCTATGTTGATCGAGATTTGTCTTACCTTTAGCTTGGATTTTTTAGATAGATATATAGCCGATCATAGTCTTTCCAATCCAAGTTGGGACAGAGTTGCATGTGAAAGTTAAAGAAGCACAGAAATCCCATCAGAACATTCAAAACTCAGTAAAGAAATTCAGATCTGGACATTAGTCAGAATATCAGGTTAGTGTGGATGGAATTTTATTTGTGAACAAATGTATTGTTGTTCCTAGTGTTTTATAATTGAAATAGTAAATAATTCTGAAAGAGACAAATTACAACAAGTTTAACATCCATCCACGTGAGAGTATGAAGGCAGACGTGATGGAATTTGTTTCCCGATACCTAAACTGTCAGCAAATGAAATCAGAAAGAAAGTAAAAAATGGTATATTGCACAGTTAGTGGTTCCAGATTGGAAATAGGATCACATCCTTATGGATTTTGTCATGAAACTACCAAGATCCTTGAGAGGATGCGATACCATTGGGATATTTGTTGACAGATTGAATAAGTCTGCTTGTTTTATCCCTTATCAGATGACATGCTGAAATGATCAGATGGCCAATTTTTATGTCAGAGATGTTGTGAGATTGCATGATGTGCCGAAGTCTATTGTCTCAGATTGAGATCCTCGATTTACTTTGCACTTTCCATCGTCCCTCTAGACTAAAGAATTTAGTTCATACTCAAAATATTGCAAAAATAATTCATGTTCAGAAATCTAGACATCAATTCAGAAATTTAAGAATAAAAGGGAACGAGAAACAAATCCAAATTAGCTTTCGCTTCCTTCATCTTCGAAGTTTTCTCTTCCTTGTACCATACTTCTTCTTCCTCATGTTGTGCAACGCCTTTCTCTCAATCCTCTCTTGTGCGTGTGTTATCTCTGAAGGGTGCGGCGGCTTCCCCAATTTCACATTCAAAATCTCTTTTTATATGTGTATAAAAGCCCACAATAAAACCCAGAATCTAGAGTTTTCAGATTTTTAAACTCTGATGTTTTTCCTAATCTGCACAGATGCGCTGTCCTTTTCTCGCAGAAGTGCCGATTTTTTTCTTAATTTCTGGTTTTTTAGGTAGATACACCACAAATCACCGCATATGCGCCATTTTATTTTCTCACTTTCTGGACTTTCACGCATATACACCACATGTTCCCCCATATGCGCTATGCTTTTCTTCAATTCTCTGACTTTTGCCGCATATGCACCACATTTTGCCGCATATGCGCTATGCAATGTTTCAGCTGCGCGATATTTTTCAAAAAATCATATCTCACAATTTAACCATTGGATTGAGTTAAAATTTTATGAACGGTGGAGATCAGATTTGGATGTCTCTAAAAAGCTCAATAATTTTCTGAAGTTTGATGTCCGTAATTTGGATTTCCGCTTCTTCTCACTAGTGGTTACTTTTCTTTCAATCCTTGCATCTCACAAAAACAACAACAAATATGCATAAAACCCACTCAATACATCAAAAAAGTCAAGTCAAATCATATATAAATTAAGATCATAAAATGTACTTATCAAGTATATATATCTCATTTTCTTCTTTGTATCTTGATTATTGAAGTAGTCCACACCTATAAAATGTTATTTAAATAAGGTGTTCATTCTTCCTCCAATCTCGCTTAGAGATTCTCTAGCTAGGACGATTTCTTAGTCTCAATCATTGTCATATCCCAATCTATATTAACCGATCACATTAGACTCATTTCTAGAAGTTTAAGGAATATTTATTGATTGAGATCTAAAGTTTCGGCTTCAATTCTCATAACTAACGTCCAGTCGTCTATGATTTCTTCTCAATTTTTGAAGTCCAAAACATCGAGGTTCAACATAAGGACGTATTGGATTGATAAGTGCATTTTGTATGCATTAGTTTGTGATATATTTATGTGTATTTTGTGTGCATTCATATTATTTTTATGTGTTTTATGTTTTTTAGTGCATGCTTGTGTATTTCACTCCTCGGGTTAATTTTGTAGGAAAATGAATTGTTGAAGAGTGAATTACGGAGCAGATTTGTTCAAAAATAAAATTTAATATGAGAGAAACTAAAATACGATCTTCACCGTTCATAATGATGTTCAAGATGTTTTGAAGCTGCTGTCCAAATTTTAGCTCGATCCGACGGTTAGAACTTGAGATATGAATTTTTCGAAATCATCGCTCGCAGCAAAAATTTTGTATTGCGCGCGAACGAGAATCAAGCTTGCCCGCGCGCGAATCAGAGTTCCAGAACTCTGTTTTCTTGTTCTGCGCGCGCGCGCGAGACTTATTTTGCATGCGCGCGCATGTTTTGGCATCAGTTTTGTCCGAAAATTTCTTGTTTTGGAAGGAAATTAATTGGTATGGGTTTCGGACCATATAAATAGAAGATATATAATATTTTTGGGGGTTCGGAAGTTCCAGAACGGAGACAACACAGAGGGAGGCGGCTACAGTCTTGGGAGGGAAGATTTTTCTTTTATTTTCTTCTTCTTATTTTTATTTTTGAATTATTGTTTTTAATTATTGAGTAGTTTATTTTCAACCAAGACGACGTGATTGAGCCGAACAAATTTATGTAGAAAACTTGGATGTTTGTTTGGGATTTTTCAGAGTTGATTTTATTTTATTGACTGTCAGATTTATATTTGTCTTGTGAATAGTCTGATCAAATTTTTGTTTGCATGTTAATTGATTCCAAGTCGATTGAGGAGGTATTTATTTTGATCACTTTGATAATCATCATATTGTAAAACCGACTAGAAATAGAATTCGGTTTCAGTGTGCGGTTTGGGTGTAAACTGAATTTTCATAAATATTTAATGCATTCGAATTTGATTAGAATTACGAAAGATTAGTTCATCAATATTTGAATAGGTTTGATTGTTCTAGAAATAGTTCTTTGAACAAATTAGGAGAATTTCCGTGAATTAAGATTAAATCTGAGTCCTGAATCGACTGCATGTTACATGATTTGTTTGGTACCTACGTCTTGGTTGTCTTTGTTTTAATTATTTTATCTTTAGTTATTTTTATTCTTATTTCTTAAATAGTTTTTTTTATATTTTTATTTTATTTAATTCAAAATCATTTCTATTATTTAATTGACAACAGTTCCCGTGTGATCAATACTTGGACTCTCAGTCCACTTTACTATTACTTGACCTGGTACGCTTGCCAGTAGATTCATATCACACCGATTTAGCTGGTCATATTTTTGGAGCCGTTGCCGGGGACGGTTTAGTTAATATTAAGATAGATTATTTGTTTGAGACTAGACAATTTTTTTTGTATTGTTATTTATTTATTAATTTTTATTAATTTGATTTTTTCTTTTGCTTGTGAGGTACTTTGAGGTGGATTATCGACAAGTGTTTAAAAGATTTGGCCAACAATACTCAGAGTCATTCTATGCTGTTTGGGGGAGATTCAATGAATTGGCGAACAATTTTTGATGTCATCAGTTTTCAAGCTACACCCTAACTCAGATTTTTTATGGTGGTCTGGATGAGATAACAAGACGTTGGGTAGATGATGGAGCTTTTGCAACTGGCAGTCACTTGTTCAAAAAAGATGAAAACAGTGTGATGCACTTGTTAAATGCTATGACAAATTTTGACTACCATTGGCATTGTGATCCTTCACTGCAGGGTTGGAGTCACCATTATCCTCCGAATATCAACTCTAAAAATTTTGTGAACCAACCACCTGAGCATCAAAAAGAGTGTATAGGGAGTTCTGAGGATCATGTGGCTCAGTTGGAGAACATTGTGCGACAATAGACAGAGATAAATCAGTTCTTCGGAAGCCGCATCAAACCTTTGAGTATTTGGATGAACAGATTGCGCTTCTTAGAAAACCTATTTCTGAAATCTGCCAAGAGAATGAAGAAATTGGGCCAGATCAAGAACAACTATCAATTGAGGAATCATCTTGTGATGATGAGCCAACAGTGAAATTGGAGGATGAGACACATACAAGGCTACAGATTTTACCTCTTCAATTGTCGTTTCATGTACACCGTTAGAAGATTCCTTCTTGCCATTGACGCCACCTCCAACATATTCCATTCTCTATGAGCTTCAGCCTATATTCGGAGTCTCGTTACAAAAGAAAAAGTTCATGTCGAGTGTTGTTGGACCGACGAGCTTCCCATGCATATATCACGCCAAGCTTGAGGTTGTACACAATCAAGACCCATACGTAGAGTCGTATGATTCTTACTATGGGTGGTAGCCGCTCTTTGATGGTTGCTACTGCATAGTCGGGCATTGGACTATAAATTTAGCGTTGACTGGGAGGCAATCCAGTGTTCTTTCCCTTGTTTTTTATTTTATTTTTGGTTTTTGTTTTTTTATTTAATTTTTACTTCTTTCCCATTCCATTTTGCCGAGCCTGCCGATATACATAGTCTGTTGTTGTTGTCCCAGCTGATACTGTCAAGAAGGAAGAAGATGAATCGAAAATCAGGGGAGTGTTATTATCTTTTTAATTTTGTTTTTGTTAGTCTTTCATTTGTGTGTTTGTTATGCATTTTGTTCATCTTTTATGAAGCATTGAGGGTAATTATTTGGATAAGTATGGGGGTGTTATTTAGTTTTGTTTCGTTCATCATTGTGTTTTCATTCATATGGTTTAATTCTTTGCATATAGTTCGTAATCATGTCTATCAATGTGTTATTGTTTGTGTTGTGGATACAAGTAGAATGATGACTGTTAGCCGATGATGATAGAGTTGAAAAAAAATTTGGAAAACGTTGCTTTTGATTGAACATGAGAAGCTGTTGGTTGAATCGTAAATCATCTTAAGCACGCATGTTAGACTGGTGTAGTGTAGCGAAGTAATTGATGAAGTTCGTGTTTGCTTGACCGTTGTACGGCAATAAGTGTTTGTTGTGCATAATAGTGCTTTGGATTTTTGATAGTTTTTAGACATTGCATGTATGATCTTGGGCAAACCTATAAAATTTTTTGACAAAATTTTGTTGAAAATTAAGTTAACTCCATCCGGGTTACGAGCAGATATTGAAATCCTAATCTCTTGTTCTTGACTAAGTATGCGGATTCCATGGGGTTAATAATTTTGAAATTTTAAAATAACAATTTCATCCAGGCTTGGACAATGATTGAAATTCTAATCATTGTTTCATATCTAAGTTTGCGGGTTAAATGAGATTGATGCTTCATCCGGGCTATATACGAGGGGATTGAAATTAGAATCCTATCTTAGTTATAGCTAAGTTTTTGGGTAATTATTGGGTCTTATAAAACTAGCGGGCGCAAAATCCGAAGGTACGTAATTACTCTCAAGAAAGTGCATGTTTTTGTTTGGGATTGTTGAGATGACGGAGTGCTGGATTGTGACACTTACACTGATTTGTCATAGGTCGTTAAGCATTCTTAGGACAGATTTTTTTGAAGTTGCATGAAACTGGAATGACATGGCACACACTCATGTTTACGTTAAACTGACAGTGTATTGTAAACAATCAGAAGTTTTTAGTTTTTAGTTCTTGAAGTTGAAACTTATAGGAGGCTATGTTGTTCATGATTCATTATTTCTTATGACGTTGTTTGCATTTTATTTTTGCATATCTTGCTCGAGGGCGAGCAAGGTTTGAGTATGAGGGTGTTGATAAGTGCATTTTGTATGCATTAGTTCGTGATAAATTTATGTATATTTTGTGTGAATTCATACTATTTTTATGTGTTTTAGTGCATGCTTGTGTATTTCACTCATCGGGTTAATTGTGTAGGAAAATGAATTGTTGAAGAGTGAATTATGGAGCAGCTTTATTCAAAAAATAAAATTTAATTTTAAAGAGATCCAAATCCAATCTCCACTGTTCAAAATTATTTTCAAGATGTTTTAAAGCTGTTTTCAAAATTTCAGCTCGATCCGACGACTAGAACTTGAGATATAAATTTTTCAAAATCGTCACTTGCAGCAGAAATTTTGTATTGCGCGCGAGCGAATCAGAGTTCCAGAACTCTGTTTTCTTGTTCTGCGCGCGCACGTGTTTTGACGTCAAATTTGTTCCAAAAAGTCCTTATTTTGGAAGAAAATTAATTGGTATGGATTCCGGACCATATAAATAGAAGATATATCATATTTTTGGGGCTTCGGAAGTTCCAGAACGGAGACGAGGGAGGCGGCTACAGGCTTGGGAGAAAAGATTTCTCTTTTCTTTTCTTCTTCTTATTTTTATTTTTGAATTATTGTTTTTAATTATTGAGTAGTTTATTTTCAACCAAGACGGCGTGATTGGGCCGAACAAATTTATGTAGAAAACTTGAATGTTTGTTTGAGATTTTTCAGAGTTGATTTTATTTTATTAATTGTCAGATTTATATTTGTCTTGTGAATAGTCTGATCAACTTTTTGTTTGCATGTTAATTGATTCCAAATCGACTGAGGAGGTATTGATTTTGATCACTTTCATAATCATCATATTGTAAAACCGACTAGAAATAAAATTCGGTTTCAGTGTGCGGTTTGGGTGTAAACTGAATTTTCATAAATATTTAATGCATTCAAATTTGATTAGAATTACGAAAGATTAGTTCATAAATATTTGAATAGGTTTGATTGTTCTAGAAATAGTCCTTTGAACAAATTAGGAGAATTTTCGTAAATTAATATTAAATCTGAGTCCTGAATCGACTGCATGTTACATGATTTGTTTGGTACCTACGTCTTGGTTGTCTTTGTTTTAATTATTTTATCTTTAGTTATTTTTATTCTTATTTCTTAAATAGTTTTTTTATATTTTTATTTTATTTAATTCAAAATCCTTTATATTATTTTTTTTAGATTAAGTAAAATAATTAAATCTTGAGAATTGACAACAGTTCCTATGAGATCGATATTTGGACTTTCAGTCCACTTTACTATTACTTGACCTGATACGTTTACCAGTAAATTCATATCACACCGATTTAGCCGGTCATGGATCTTAAACGGTTTTTCCATAAGGAGTATGGTGGAGTGGAATTTTATTCATTCTTAACCTAATTCCTGCTGGATGTGAATTTTCTCCAACGTGGAGTTCACTATGTGGTTCTTCTGTTTTAACTTCATATCCTGGTGGTCTTGGAGGATTCTCTATATGTTTTTCACCATCAGCATAATTCATTTTTAGATCAATTACTCAAGATTCGCAAATGAATATGCAAGATCTTGTAGATCTTCAAGACCCAATCTTTCTAAAGTAATCATCAGATAGTGTTTTTCTCTGATACTGTTTTTATAAGATTAATCATCATCTCTTCATTTGTTAAAGGTTTCTGTACCATTTTAGTTTTACCTTTGTGATGTCACAAATGTAAAATGTTTAGTACCAAAAGAGGGCGGTAACCGACCTCCTATACTACCTTTTCTAGAACCAGTTGTTTGTTCTATTTTTTGGATCTTTGTTTGAAGATCTTTTAGAGTTACAAGAATGTATTCTTTTTCTTAATAATTTCTTGAATCTGTCGAGGTACGTCATTCAGTTGATTACTGTAATATTGTACCGCCTTTTGAATTTCTCTAATATCTCCAAAGAATTTAGAGGAATCTAGTGTAATCTCTAGGATCTAGAATTAGAAATCATATTTTTTAATTTCTTCAGTACTGGGATCTTTAATGAAAAATCTATATTTCAATAGATTTTCTTGTTTATAGGATGGATTTCTGAAATCATTCTTATTCAAACTTTCGTCTGAATCAATGATTTTGGAGAAAATTTCCTGCTCACCAAGATAAGCATAATTTAATGAATAATATTATGTATGATTATTTTACCAATGGATCTGATACCATTTTCATGGCATTAAAACCTTAGTATTTGATACCCTAAAAAAACCTTGGTATTTGAAAATAACAAGGTAAAGGGTATTAAGGGGATTATGAAAAGTTTTAGCTTAAAATATCAAATTGGGTGCATGTTTGAGAGAGCTTATAAGCTCTTAAAATAGCTTATAAGTTGTTTTAGAGCTTATAAGCTCTTTAAATTTGTTTGACATTTTTTTTGTCAAACAACTTATAAACTATCACCCTTACTTTTTTTAAAAAAAATCTTATTTTGATTTTTTACTTCTTCATATTATCCCTATATCTTTTATTAAATTCTCACCGCGGCCTTTGCCCATTTTTTGTATATAATTTAAGAAAATGTTCTAATTTGAAATTAAAAATATATTATTTTTTAATATATGTTTAACATTTATGATAAATCTAAAACTATTTTTTTTACAGTTGAAAGCTTGTAATTTATTATTAAGATGAGAGTAGGTCCTCAATTACAAGTTTAATCAACCACAAAGGAAAAGAACCATGCTCCCATACAAAATGATAGGAGGATGAAAAAGCAAAAGCAGCAATCGAGTGAGCCACCCAATTAGCCGACCTCCGAACGTGAGATAGGTAAATTGAATCATAAGTCTCCAGAAGTCTGCAAATATCCAATGCAATTGTACCCACGTAGCTAAAATCCTCCTCTGGCCTTGTGACTGCTTGCACAGCAAGAAGAGAATCCGTTGCAATTTGATTAATCTGGATATTGAACTGTCTTGCGGTCTTGATACCCAACTGGATAGCTTGAAGCTCCGCCAGTAGAACAGATTGGGGTTTATCAATGAACTTGCCAAAAGCCAAAACCGGTTGACCCTCATGGTTACGAATCACACCACCAACAGCACAACTAGACGAGCTCTCATGATAAGCTGCATCAACATCCAAACGAAGATGATCTACTAATGGAGCAGACCATGTCACCGGAGAGATAATTAATAAAGGAACTGGGCCTTTAGCTACAGACGCGCGGGCTGCTTGGAAATCACACAACAAGCTATCACACCAATCAGCATCCAAAACACGAGTCATTCCAATCGGGTTGTGCAATACCAAAGCCTTTCATTCCATATGGCCCAAGTTCTCATAGCAAAACTCTCAAAATCTGGTTTACTCAGCTTCACTTTCATCCCTAAGAAGACATCAAATATATCTAGATGTCGTACCTGCTTGAGAGACGACCAGATCCAGCTTCTTTTGCAGCATGATTTCAAAGCCGGACATGAAAATAGAGCATGGCTCGATGTGTCCCAACCAGACTGACACATGGGGCATCAACAAAAAACCGGCACATGGTGAGCAAGTAAGTTTTGTTCCGTAGGAATAATATTGTTCAGTGCTCTCCACCAAAAAATCCAAACTTTTGGAGGGACCGATAAGGACCAAAGAAACTTCCACCAGCTCTTCATGTTAGAAGTCGAGCTCGAAACGGGCTGTTAGAAGCACCCTATGGCAGCCTTATAACCATCCCGAACAGTATATTTTCCCTTAGGATTAAATTTCCAGAATCTAGCATCCCCTCTATGTGTTGGTGAAATGGGAAGAGATGAAAATTTTTGAACAATGTGATGTGTGAATAGCTGCTCAATCAGAGGTGTGGGGACCTCGGGTTGCTAATCTTGTCTTAGAGCCAATAACGATTAATTAAACAATTAATCAAATAATTATCGAATAATAAATCAAGAGCAGAATTTTTTTTAAAAAAAAATTTCCCGAGCCTCGCTCGATCGGGCAAAGTCAGCCGATCGAGCGAGCAAAATTATCAAATTCTCGGGTCTGCATCATTTTTGGTCTCGCTCGATCGGTCAAATCTTACCGATCGAGCGAGCAAGAAGTTTTCATGTTTCTGTTTCAGAATATTGGGCCTCGCTCGATCGGTAACTTCCAACCGATCGAGCGAGCTACAACTTGCTCGAATTCTGCTGCTGCTCTTTTGCTGTCAAACTTGGAACAATTTACATAAATCATTCTCCATATCAATTCTAAGCATGTTATAACATCTGAAAACATGCATACATTCATATACCAAGCTCCTATCATTAATCATGCATGTATTACATCAAACCAAATAACATAAAAGACATTAAATTACAAGCTACACTAAAGTCATAAGTGAGCTTCAAGTCTCAAGTCTTCTACTAAGTTTGATATACTCTAATACATGTTCATTCAGCTGTAACCCGAGTCCTCACGTGCTACATCTCTCTCCCGAGCTATCAATGTTGTCTCAACCAAGCTCTTGCCCCTCCTGTTGTGATGCACACATACAAAACAACACAACAGCCGGATAAACTCCGGTGAGAAATCATTCTCAGTATAATCGACATATAAATGCGTTAAATAAATTCATATCAACTCTAAACATATCAACTCAAGAATAGAGTAAACATAACGCATATATTGACTCAAACTTCAAATCAAAACTTCAATTTATATAGCGCGCTTATCTCGATAATTGATTCTTATAACTTCATTGCCATCAAGATTCGTAAACGATCTTGACATGGATATCCATCTATCGTAGCCATTCCGGGCTAGAAAATAAGGTTAACCGCAACCTTGGCATAGAATCAATTCAATATACAATCATATCAAAAACAATAACGATCCACTACCTGTGATGGATCAACAAGAACAATAACAAGTTCTCAATCGAAAATAAAACATAACAAGTATGTGATTTGGCGGACTACTCAAGATTCATCAATCTCGAGTATCATAGTCCTGAATCTCGACGTCGTCTTATACCTTTCATCCTCGAGTCTGTAACGTTCCACATCTGGATAGGAAGTATAAAACTCCTACAAAAATCTGATCATTCAAACTTCAACCAATCTTCAACCGAATTCACTTCAATCTCGATCATTTCTTCTTCGGTTTCAAGTTGAGGTTCTTGAGACAATAGTCTCCTATTAAACTCTGAAACATATCATCAAAACATGTATATCAAACCTCATTCTATTCAATCATTTCAGAATTGAATCAAAACCATCAATATAGATTCAATCAACATCATTTCAAACTTCATTTTCTTCTTATTCGGTATAATTCGGAGTCGTGAATCGTTAGCCTTCAAAACTCAACTGAAATCGAGAAATAACAATGCCATAACATTCATAACATCTACACAACTATTTCAACTCAATTGTAGGCTATCAAAACGATGTCAAAACATCAACCGGTGGCGTAGCGATTCAAAATCGGGAAACCGTCAAAATATCGAATTCGAAGCTAATGTCTATCACTTCATATCAGCATGTATCTATCGAAACCAGCAATATATCATCATCTAAGCAGCTATAAATTTCGAAATATATGCTGTCATATCATAGTCATAACAACCGATAATCGTTCTTCAATCCAACGTCGATATCGAACGGCATACGAATTCAAGAACACAATCATATATGCATAATCTGATCTCTGCCATATTTCGAATTTCAAAAGTCATATAAAACATCATAAAACTTATACCAAGTCGAAGTTCTCGTCGCAAGGATTCCAAAACATCTTTCGGAATTGAAATCGGACGAGCGGATCAAAAGTTATCGACGTTTGAAAATCGAAACCGCAAAGGATATGAAGGGAGTCGACTTCTCTGCTCTCTATCCTTCATTTTCCTGAATTGATGTCCAAGATACACGTATCATTTCTCATTAAATCCGATAGATCTTGCGGAATTGCAATTTAGTCCCTCAAGTCCTTCTTAATTGCAATTCAGTCCTCGGCCTTCGTTTTAATTCAATTTCAATCCAAAATAATTTAAGAATATTAGAATTTAAATCTAAACTCTAAATATTCCCAAATTAAATATATTCGGATCAAAATGAAATTAAAATCGGATTAATTAAATAATCCTGGCTAATTGCAATTTAGCCCTTCAAACTTCGATATTTTCAAATCAATCTCGGGTCGGGTAGAATCTTCGAAATACATCATATTAATTTCCGAAAGTTGGAATTTAATCTTCAATTCCATAAATATTCAAATCTAATATTTATTCTTTTAATTTAAGAATTCCCGAAATTGAAATCTCAAAATCCGTAAATTCTCAAATTAAATATTTTCGGCTCGGAAATTAATTTTTTAATTTCTTCAGCTTCTCAAATCAATAAGAACCCAAAATATGGAATTTAATTCTCAAATACCATAATTAATAATTTAATATTTTCTGGGCCTTACAAGAGGCATATTCCATCGACCATTCTCTATAAGAGACTGCACTTTAGTATAAGACTCATTGTCTGGATTCAGGAGATTACAACTCTTAGGACCTGGAAGCCAAACATCCTTAAACGTATTAATTCGAGACCCATCACCCACCTTCCAACACAACCCTTCGGCCAGCAAGGACCGGCTCCACACAAGCGCACGCCAAATAGGGGAAGGATTACTGCCTAACGCCGCATCCTGTAAGAGTGGGTGCCCAGTGAGCCAACTGTGTGGCTATGGGCTTTGATGACTCTTTGTATAAACAATCTTTTGTTTAATATTATTTACACTTTTATGGCAATGACTTTATATTACTTCATATTGTTATATTGTGATATACTATTGTTGTTTTGATAAAGACCTTGAATATACTATAGTGTATGTAAGATGTGGTAGAACATGGAGATGTCTATCATGAAATACATCTTATAGTCACTGTATGTTCTAAAACCGTTCCTAGTCGATTGAGCCGTCCGATAATAAGGATAAGGATCGCTCGAGTTTGAGACTAGCATTTGCGATGCGGAGTACCACGTTTCATTGGTAGGGAACATGGAGATGTTCGAAGCATGCAAATGGATATTCATAGGATGAATAATCGAACTACCCTATCCGGACTTTCCAAGTGGTTATCACTTATCGAGTGGATTAAGTCCGCGGTTTTGGTTGTACACCATTAGTCCTTACGAATTGAAACATCATGGAGACTCTATATGCTAGTGCTGTGCTTTGACTCGTTTACCGACTCTATGGGGGTCATCAGGTGTCGAGATTGGGTACAGTTACGACACATATAGGAGTCAATGCATTGTTGTCAAGGATTCACCACATACTTGCGAGTGTGGATATCCTATGCGATCTGAGGAGATATTAGTGTGATAAATCTCTGGCCAGAGTAATTGATGTGATTTAAGAAATGGTTTCTTAGTAGCACATGCGATGTCACTAATTTGATCTTCAAGATGTATTGCATAGTTATCGAATCTTGAGCGACTCTCGATATACCAATGGTTGTTGATTCGATCGGGATATATGGATGAAGGGACCGTACTGTACGCTAACCAAAATCTACTGGTTCTTGTAGGCACTATCAGTGATACCTAGGGAATCATGGGGCGATGTTGCTAGGCGCTTTACCATGATTCGTTGGGCAAGTCGGAAAGTGTTGTTCCGAGTCACAAGGAGTTGTGAGCCCACGGCTAGCTGTATCCCTGAACCATTGAGGGTCACACAGTGTAATGGAGTTTTAATCCCCGTTGAGATAGTTAAATTTAAAGAGTTAAATTTAATGAACTAAGGAGTTGGACTTCTTAAATAAGAGTAAGGGAGTAGGATTTCCTAAAATGACATAGGGATGGACATTTTTGGAAACCACTGAATTCGGATTCAGGAAAATTTATTTTGACTTTAAAATGTGCAGAAATGGTTTCTGTGCACATTGGTGAAATCAGTTCATCAATCGGAGTCACGATGAATTTTATATTAATTTCTGAACGAGCGGGCTTTGCTTGTCGGGCCCCAGCTTATGACTAATGGGCCCTAAGGTGTTAGTGGCCTGCATTATAAATAAGTTATTTCAGTACAGAAATTACACACAACAGGTCATAATTTTTTAGAGCAAAAATCGAAAACCCTAGTTCCTCTCAAAGATTGTTTCGGCCGAACCCTCCCCATACTCTGCCCGAGATTTTCCGGTCTGTGATTTTGAATCGCAGTAAGGAATAACGAATCAGATTCGTTTATTCTCTTCGCAGAAAACTTCTGATAGATTTTCTAGTGCAATCTATCAGAGGAATTAAACCTCTGTTCGTGGACCTGATTGAAGGAGTTCATCGGTTCCAGGGAGAGACAACAAGAGCAGATCAAATCTGTTGGTGTCCATTAATCTCGTTGCGAGATTGGAGGTAAAATTTAATAACTGTTATTTAAATTTTACACACACAATAATTTAATCGTTGAACGGTTGATACCCACACTATGGAATTGTTCCATAACAAAATTTTTAAACTTCCGCTGCACCGGGTATCAATCGTGATTGATCTGACCGCCAGTTTTCCAACAGTGGTATCAGAGCCAGGTTGCTCAGATCAAACGATTAAATTAATCAATTGTACAAAATTTTTGAGTCTCGGTTTTTGAAACAAAATAAATATTTTTAAATAAAAAAAAAAAAATTTTCGGGGCAAAACCCGGGCAGCGATTGGATCGCTGCCCGGTGGGGCAGCAATTGTTGCTGCCCAAAGGGGGCGCACGGCGCCGCCCAAAGGGGGCGCACGGCGCCGCCCAAGGCGGCGACCGTCGCCGCCCAGGGCGGCGCACGGCGCCGCCCAGGGCAGTGCTGTGCGCTGCCCAGCGCAGCGCTGGGCGCTGCGCAGGGCAGCGCTCGGCGCTGAGCGCAGCGCTGAGCGCAGCGCAGGGCGCTGCGCAGGGCGGCAGCGCACGGCGCCGCCCAGGGGCGGCGCCAGGCGCTGCCCTAAGGGGGCAGCCGGGCTGCCCCCGGCCCGCGCCCCGGGTGCGGGCCGGCCTGGGAGTGTCCCGGGCGGCCCGCGGGAAAAATTATATTTTTATTTAAAAATTAATTTTAATATTTAAAATTTTATTTTTGGTCCGGTCAAAAATTGTTTTTGATTGGTTCACGAGATTTCGGATCGAATTGTTCGAGTCCGTAAATTTTAAAATTGATTTTGGATAAATTTGAATTTTTGGAAAATTTTAATATTTTATCCGTAAATTGAATTTTGAAATCAATTATTTTGGTACAATTGATGATAAGATATGATCTTATGATATATTAAGTAAAATATGATTTTATTTGTAAAATTGGATTTTATAGATAAAATATGATTTTATTTGATATAGAGATAAAATATGATTTTATATGTGAAATGAGATTTTATATATAAAATATGATTTTATCTTGTTTAAATTTGAATTGCCACAGCATGTTATCCAATAAATTAATTTTGAATTAAATGTTATTGGATAAGGATGATCGATTGCCATGACCAATTTTGTAGGTGTATGTTAGGAATTTACATTTTGTCTTTATTATTGTTGGTTTTATTAATGGGCCTGGTTTATGGCCCGATATGAATGTCATATGTAATAAAAGTGGGCTTGGTTTATAGCCCGTTCCCACCCCCTAAAAATGTATCCCCTACTTGTCATTGTTATTTATTGTAAATACATTAGATTTAGTGGGAGATCAAGATTTGAAGATGGTGGGCCCAGCAGACAATGAAGACTGAAGAAATGTAAATTGGAAGCATATGTAATAGGATTGCATTTGCATACTGCATATTACCTAGGATTGGACTAAGACCCGTGATTGGCAACCACGGGTCAATTAGAAATGGAATCGATCATCCTATATAATATGTGATATTATGATTGTATGCATGTTTAGACATAAATTGCGTGAATCTGGCAATGCATGCAATAAATTAAATATGATGAGACAAATATTTTTATAAATAAAATTCCTCATTTTAAATATGATTTAAAATTTATATCAAGATAAATAAAGGAAATTTAAATATTGTTTAAATGTTCCTACCTTCCATCAACGGTCAATGTATGTGATGCTACCCGCGGATACGGTCCGGCTCATATTATTGGGGGGGCCCGTCCGTCGGAAAGCTGTACATTGGATCGACAAATGTTGTAAGTTGGGTGGAACTCCCATGGGATCGGCTCATATTATTGGGGGATCCACATGGCGACCGTCCATCACAACTTAATATTGATGGGTCATCTTGACATGTCACTTTAAACGGCGTCATATTATTGGGCCCTTATTGGACATGAGGTAAACACATGGGGGTTGCTTTGGAAGCAATTGGGCTCTACCTTTTGAGAATTATGGTTGGCTGATATTATTCGGGACCATAAGTTTGTCAATTGGACTCCATGTTCTCACTAAAGAAAAAGTTTCCCGTTTTCACTAGAGGGTGGTGAAATCGTTAAAATAGTGGGAGTGAGATTCATAAAATTAAATTCGCCTATTTTATGTCTTAGTAAATTGTTAAACAATCATTGATATATGTCTGTTTTTCTTTTCAGTATTTCATACAATGAATTCGCGAAATCCATTATTCTCGATCCTCGAACAAAACAAGTTGACTGGCGCCAACTATACGGAATGGTTCCGGAAGTTGAAGATTGTCTTAACTTCGGAGAAAATGCTCTACGTGTTAGAGAAAGCACCTCCGAAGGAAGCACCAGCTGACATAAGTCCGGAGGAATTGGCCAAACTTGATGCATGGTGTGACCATGACATCAAGACCAAATGCTATATGCAAGCCTCGATGTCTGATGAACTCCAGAGGCAATTTGAGGACACGGTGAATGCTGCTGACATTCACACGCAACTCAAGGAACTTTTTGGGGCTCAGTCGAGGGCTGAAAGGTTCGCTACTGTTAAGGAGTTGATGACGTGCCGCATGCGTGAAGGGACTTCGGTCCGTGATCATGGGGTACGAGTGATTTGGCTCATACAGAAGTTGGCGACCCTAGATTTGGTGTTGGAGCATGAACTCAATGTGGATTTATTGCTTCTGTCTCTTCCTTCTTCATTTGATGGATTTGTGACAAATTTTAATATGAACAAGATAGAGGCCACCCTTGAAGAGATGGTCAATATGCTCGTTACATATGAATCCACACTTAAGAAGGATAAGCCAGCTTTCTTGGTGGGCTCCTCATCTTCTGCGAAGAAGGGGCCAAGTATGAAGGGCAAGAAACGTTCTACCCCACCCAAGAAAGTTGAGCCCGAGAAGAAGCAAAAGACAAAGGCTTCAAACATTGGAAAATCCAAGGATGTTTGCCATTACTGCAAGAAGCCGGGTCATTGGAAGCGCAACTGCAAGGAATATCTTGAGCAGTTGGGAACTGCAAAGGGTATGTTCTATATTGAAATAAACATGTCACTTAATACAACTTCTTGGGTATTGGATACCGGATGTGGATCTCACATTTGCAATGATTTGCAGGTGATGACAAGAAGTCGCAGGCTTAGAATGGGTGAGACCCAGCTGAGGCTCGGGAATGGTTCCAGAGTTGAAGCTACGGCCATTGGAGATGTTTGTTTGACTTTGCAGAACGGTTTTAAATTATTGTTAAGAGATGTTTTATTTGTGCCAGATTTAATTAAAAACATTATTTCTATTTCTATGCTTGATAGAGATGGTTATTCTTGCAATTTTGTGAATGGGATTTGCAATATTTACAAGAATGAATGTTTAATTGGAAATGGACAACTTGAAAACGATCTATACAACTTAAAACTAAAAGACGTTCCAGTGAATTATGTTGATAAACCGGCGACAACAAACAAAAGGAAAATCGATAGTCAAAACCCGGCAAACCTTTGGCATGCTAGGCTAGGTCATATTTCCTCAAGGAGGATGAACAAGCTAGTGGGAGAGGGCATGTTTGATATGTCTGATATTAATTCTCTACCTACTTGTGAATCCTGCCTAAAAGGAAAAATGACTAAATCTCCTTTTAAGGGAAACCTGAGCGTAGTCAGAATCTGTTGGATTTGATCCATACAGATGTTTGTGGTCCATTTAGAGTAGGGACTCAACATGGCCACACCTACTTCATTACCTTTACTGATGATTATTCAAGGTATGGGTATTTATATTTAATGAAATATAAGTCTGAAGCATTTGAAAAGTTCAAAGAATTCAGGGCTGAAGTAGAAAACAAGCTAGGTAAAAGTATTAAAGCACTTCGATCGGATCGAGGTGGAGAATACTTGAGTACCGAGTTTTTGGACTATCTGAAAGAGAATGGGATTCTCTCTCAGTGGACTCCTCCTATGACACCACAGCTTAATGGTGTATCGGAGCGTCGTAATCGAACTTTGTTGGACATGGTTCGATCTATGATGAGCTTCACTGAGCTTCCAACTTCGTTTTGGGGCTATGCGCTTGAAACGGCGGTATTGTTGTTGAACAACGTCCACACTAAAGCAGTGGACAAAACACCATACGAGTTATGGAATGGCAAAGCTCCTAAGTATTCGTACTTGAGGATTTGGGGATGTCCTGCTTACGTGAAGCGGACAGTGGGAGATAAGTTGGATAGTCGATCCAGCTTATGTTATTTTGTAGGGTATCCGAAGAATTCAATCGGATATTATTTCTATTATCCTGCTGAAACAAAGGTGTTTGTTTCTAGGAATGCCACCTTCTTGGAGAAGGAGTTCTTATTGGATAAGAAAGGCGAGATGATGGAACTCGAAGAAGTTCGAGAAGAACCCGAAATACAAAATAACGATCCTACACCTCAGGAACCATTGCTGGACACGCCTGCACCTAGAAGATCCGAAAGGACTTCTAGACCTCCAGTTCGATATGGTCTTCTTCTTGAAGAGGATCAAGATGAACCCGACATTGGATGTGATCCAAGAAACTTCAAGGAAGCAATTTCTGATGCGGATTCGAATTTATGGCTTGAAGCTATGCAGTCAGAATTGGATTCGATGCATACAAACCAAGTTTGGTCTTTAGTAGATCCTCCCGATGGAATTGTTCCAATAGGGTGTAAATGGATCTACAAGAGAAAGCTTGGGCCTGATGGTAAGGTATTGACCTACAAGGCGCGATTGGTGGCGAAAGGTTATACTCAAAGGCAAGGAGTTGACTATGATGAAACCTTTTCACCAGTTGCAATGTTCAAGTCCATAAGAATCCTGATTGCCATAGCTGCATGGTATGACTATGAGATATGGCAAATGGATGTGAAGACTGCTTTTCTTAATGGAGACATTAAGGAAGAAATCTATATGAAGCAGCCTGAGGGGTTCACATCCATGGGAAGCGAGCATAAGGTATGCAAGCTTCAGAGATCAATTTATGGTCTAAAACAAGCATCAAGAAGTTGGAACCAGAAATTTGATGAAACAATAAAAGATTTTGGTTTCATCAAGAACCCGGAGGAACCGTGCGTGTACAAGAAAGTAGTTAAGGATGCTGTGACATTCTTAGTACTTTATGTTGATGACATCCTACTCATTGGGAATGATGTAGGGATGTTGCAGTCAACAAAGATATGGTTATCAGGTAGATTTTCGATGAAGGATTTGGGAGAGGCATCCTACATTCTTGGGATACAGATCTATAGAGATAGGTCTAAGAGAATGATAGGACTCACTCAATCAACCTACATCGATACCATATTGAAACGGTTTTCAATGGATGGGTCCAAAAGAGAACATCTACCCATGTGTCATGGAGTTTCTCTATCCAAGTCTATGTGTCCCAAGACTGATGAAGAGATAGAGAATATGACACATGTACCATATGCGTCAGCTATAGGTAGTATCATGTATGGGATGATATCTACCAGACCGGATGTAGCATTTGCTCTGAGTGTCACGAGCAGATATCAGTCTAATCCTGGTCAAATGCATTGGAAAGCCGTGAAGGACATTCTTAAGTACTTGCGAAGGACTAAGAATATGTTCATGGTTTATGGAGGACGAGAACTCAAATTGGAAGGCTATACCGACTCTAGCTTCCAAAGTGATGTGGATGACTCGAAGTCAACCTCTGGATTTGTGTTCATGCTCAATGGCGGTGCTGTCTCTTGGAAGAGTTCCAAGCAGGACACCACAGCGGATTCCACCACTGAGGCTGAATACATTGCAGCATCAGCTGCTGCTAAAGAGGCCGTTTGGATGAGGAAGTTCGTCCAAGAGTTGGGCGTCATTCCTGAATTTGTTGGTCCAGTCCCGGTGTACTGTGACAACACGGGTGCCGTTGCTCAAGCAAAGGAACCAAGGTCTCATCAAAGATCCAAACACGTACTGAGGAAATACCACATAATCCGGGAGATTGTGGAAAGAGGAGACATCATTGTCGAACGAGTGGCCTCTGCAGACAATATCGCTGATCCGCTTACTAAGCCCTTGCCAGGACCATTGTTTGACAAACATCGCGAAGCAATGGGTCTACGTAGTATGACTAGTTGGCTATAGGGCAAGTGGGAGATTGTAAGAGTGGGTGCCCAGTGAGCCAACTGTGTGGCTATGGGCTTTGATGACTCTTTGTATAAACAATCTTTTGTTTAATATTATTTACACTTTTATGGCAATGACTTTATATTACTTCATATTGTTATATTGTGATATACTATTGTTGTTTTGATAAAGACCTTGAATATACTATAGTGTATGTAAGATGTGGTAGAACATGGAGATGTCTATCATGAAATACATCTTATAGTCACTGTATGTTCTAAAACCGTTCCTAGTCGATTGAGCCGTCCGATAATAAGGATAAGGATCGCTCGAGTTTGAGACTAGCATTTGCGATGCGGAGTACCACGTTTCATTGGTAGGGAACATGGAGATGTTCGAAGCATGCAAATGGATATTCATAGGATGAATAATCGAACTACCCTATCCGGACTTTCCAAGTGGTTATCACTTATCGAGTGGATTAAGTCCGCGGTTTTGGTTGTACACCATTAGTCCTTACGACTTGAAACATCATGGAGACTCTATATGCTAGTGCTGTGCTTTGACTCGTTTACCGACTCTATGGGGGTCATCAGGTGTCGAGATTGGGTACAGTTACGACACATATAGGAGTCAATGCATTGTTGTCAAGGATTCACCACATACTTGCGAGTGTGGATATCCTATGCGATCTGAGGAGATATTAGTGTGATAAATCTCTGGCCAGAGTAATTGATGTGATTTAAGAAATGGTTTCTTAGTAGCACATGCGATGTCACTAATTTGATCTTCAAGATGTATTGCATAGTTATCGAATCTTGAGCGACTCTCGATATACCAATGGTTGTTGATTCGATCGGGATATATGGATGAAGGGACCGTACTGTACGCTAACCAAAATCTACTGGTTCTTGTAGGCACTATCAGTGATACCTAGGGAATCATGGGGCGATGTTGCTAGGCGCTTTACCATGATTCGTTGGGCAAGTCGGAAAGTGTTGTTCCGAGTCACAAGGAGTTGTGAGCCCACGGCTAGCTGTATCCCTGAACCATTGAGGGTCATACAGTGTAATGGAGTTTTAATCCCCGTTGAGATAGTTAAATTTAAAGAGTTAAATTTAATGAACTAAGGAGTTGGACTTCTTAAATAAGAGTAAGGGAGTAGGATTTCCTAAAATGACATAGGGATGGACATTTTTGGAAACCACTGAATTCGGATTCAGGAAAATTTATTTTGACTTTAAAATGTGCAGAAATGGTTTCTGTGCACATTGGTGAAATCAGTTCATCAATCGGAGTCACGATGAATTTTATATTAATTTCTGAACGAGCGGGCTTTGCTTGTCGGGCCCCAGCTTATGACTAATGGGCCCTAAGGTGTTAGTGGCCTGCATTATAAATAAGTTATTTCAGTACAGAAATTACACACAACAGGTCATAATTTTTGAGAGCAAAAATCGAAAACCCTAGTTCCTCTCAAAGATTGTTTCGGCCGAACCCTCCCCATACTCTGCCCGAGATTTTCCGGTCTGTGATTTTGAATCGCAGTAAGGAATAACGAATCAGATTCGTTTATTCTCTTCGCAGAAAACTTCTGATAGATTTTCTAGTGCAATCTATCAGAGGAATTAAACCTCTGTTCGTGGACCTGATTGAAGGAGTTCATCGGTTCCAGGGAGAGACAACAAGAGCAGATCAAATCTGTTGGTGTCCATTAATCTCGTTGCGAGATTGGAGGTAAAATTTAATAACTGTTATTTAAATTTTACACACACAATAATTTAATCGTTGAACGGTTGATACCCACACTATGGAATTGTTCCATAACAAAATTTTTAAACTTCCGCTGCACCGGGTATCAATCGTGATTGATCTGACCGCCAGTTTTCCAACACATCCATAATATCCTGATGGCGGAAATATCGGCCCTTCAGGACACGGGCCACCAAGGAATCTGGCTCTGAGAAATAGCCAAATCTGCTTAGCCAATAAAGCCTTGTTAAAAGTCTCCAACTGTCTAAAACCCAGGCCGCCCATGCACTTCGGTTTACACATAGATTTCTAGGTTTTACAATGCATCCGCTTCTTGGCATCATCTACACCCCACCAAAAGTTGGAGCATTCACGCTCTATCTCGTCACGCACCGATTTAGGGATGCGGAAGCATGACATAGCATAGGTCGGGATAGATTGGAGCACTTATTTGATCAAAGTTTCCTTTCCCCCCACCGAAAAAGTTTTATTTCCCCATCCATTAATTCTTTTGGCAACTTGCTCCACCAAGTATCTGAATTGCAATTTCCTACTACGCGATGAAGCAGCAGGGAGGCCCAAATACATCTCATGTGCCTGTACCACTGGAATGGCCAGCACAATTTTAATATTCTCTGCCAACTACGCATTAGTATTTGGACTAAACGAGAGGGATGATTTTTCAAAATTAATTATATGACACGAGGCCCTTTCATAAGACAAGAGACAGTTATGAACCGCCAAACAGTCCTCCATCGTAGCTTTAAAGAACAAAAGGTTGTCATCTACAAAGAACAGATGCGTAATAGATGGACACGATGAGGCTATCTGAACTCCTTTTACAAGATTGCGGCGTTCCAGAGAGAGTAGAGCAGATGATAGTCCATGAGCACATAAAACAAATAAGTAGGGAGAAAGAGGGTCCCCCTGTCTCAGACCTCTGTTCGGAACCACATTCCCAACCAGATCACCATTCAGAGAAAATGAGTACTTGACTGTCCGAACACGCCTCATGATCGTTTCTACCCAACATAGTGAAAAGCCCAATCGGAGCATAATTTCTTCAAGAAAAGACCATTCAACCCTGTCATATGCTTTACTCATATCTAGTTTTAAAGCAGCATAACCCATTTTTCCCAATTTTCTGTTTCTAATCCAGTGCAAAGTTTCAAAACTCAAAATAATATTATCAGAGATCAGTCTACCTGGGATAAAAGCACTTTGAAATTCATTCACAGTGTGCTTCAGAATGGGTCTCAACCTGTTCGTCAGAGCTCGAGCTACAATTTTGTAACAAACATTACACAAACTGATAGTTCGATAGTCCTTCATAGTCATTGGTTTGACTATCTTTGGTATCAGAGTAACAGTTGTAGCATTCCATTCCTCAAGAGAAGCCCCTTCGTTCAGAATTTTAAGACACTCAATCGTGAGCTCCTCACCAATCACATCCCAGAACTTCTGAAAAAAGAACACTGACATGTCATCCGGCCCCGGAGCTTTGTCTGGATGCATATCAAACAGAGATTTTCGAACTTCATCTCCAGTGAATTCTGCGCATAATACAGAGTTTAGTCGCTCATCAATCACAGGCGACACTTGGTCCAAAATCTGAGCTTTCTATTCTACCGAAGGGTTATTAGAGGTGAACAGATCAGAGAAATAATTTTGAACAATTTATGCCATGCTCTCTTTGTTAGTACACCAGTCCCCATGTGAAAAAACAAGCCCTGGAATATGATTTCTTTTCCGACGAGCTGACGCACAAGCATGAAAATATTTAGAATTTCGATCCCCATGTGCTAACCAGTTCACCCTACTGTGTTGCTTCCAATATAATTCTTCCTTGGTAGCGAGAAAATCTACCTCTTTTTCCAACTGACCAATTCGAACAGCATATTGAGACCATTGGGATTGTGTTTTCATTGAATTAAGCTGCTTTCACTTATTTCGAATCTGTCTAGGCAAGTTCCCGAATCTATCACCGGCCCAATACTGGATCGTCTCCATAAATCTAAGAAGACGGTTGGGAAGTGAGAAAGTAGTGTCAAGATTATTCCATCCACACGATATTATGTCTTTAAATCTGGTTCTATGACTCAGTGTGGTTCAAAACGCCTGCAGGAACGATGCCGACTTCGGATCTGATATGATTCTCCAAGCTCCAAGAAAATTGGTCGGTGATCCGAATGATAGAATTCCAGAGAAAACACTCTGGCCGCAAGGTATAGAAGCCTCCATTCAAAGGTAGCCACATATCTGTCTAATGTTTCAAAAATAATATTGGGAGATGCATGACGATTAACCCAGGTGAAAAATTCACCCTCAGGATGAAGGTCCTGCAAAGAAGAAGCATCAAGAACCTCCCTGAAAGCTCTAGTCTGTGCAAAAGGCCGTGGGTTTCCGCCAATCTTTTCAGTGTCAAAACATATTTCATTAAAATTACCTCCCACAATCCATGGTAAGCTACTAAATTCATGCATGCAACTCAACCGATGTAGGAGAGACCAAGAAAGATGTCTATGACCCGCCTCTGGATTACCATAAAATCCCGTAAATCTCCATCGCTTCTCCCTATGCAACACTGTACTATCAATATGCCCAGCAGAAAAAGAATGAATGGTGACAGTCATTGGCTCCTTCCACAACAATATTAATCCCCCGCTCCTGCCTACACAATTGACAACAAATAAACCAGAAAAACCCAAAACTTCTTTCCAACGCTTGCAATTGAAATCCCTTAGTTTTGTTTCACAAAGAAAAATAAGGGACGGGCTCTTGTCGACGATAAGCCGTTGAAGTTCCCGGAAAGCCCGTTGGTTCCCAAGCCCCCAAGCATCCATACAACACAACTCATTGATATCGGCGGGATTGCTTAGCAACCACCGCCGTTGGTGAACTATCATTTGGGCTTGTAGCCTCATCAAACTCCCTTTTCCTTCCTTTATCTTTCCCATCTTTACCACTATCCATATTTCGGATATACTCCCCATGGTCACGAGCTCGACGTTTCCAACTTTTCAATGTCTTAGCCGAAGGTTGACCCATAGGCTCTACAAACCCAGAAGCTTCCATATCTGATAAGTTCTGTCTGATATCATCAATATGATTATGTTGCTCCACATGTGGACCCATTTCCAACGAAGCAGGTTGGAGCTCTAAATTGGTGACAAGCTTCTGATTACGGTTCCCATTATTAGAAGATGTATCCGGTAGTGTTTTTGCACCATCAGCCCCTTCAGGTGTCTCCCTACCATGTAGAGCAATCAGATTCGGATTACACTGGACCGTAATCGTCAAAGAATTACCTCCCTCATTCCGAGTCTCAGTATCACAATTTGAAGTCTCCGAACTGCGCTCCTGATTACGCCCAGGAGATGATCTCTTTGTTTTATCTCCACCTCGAAGGTTAGTCGCCCGAAGCCAATCTCCAAATTCCATCTTCCCATTCACTGCTAGAACCGACTCACAGTCCCTAAAAGAATGGCCTAAACAACCACAATTATAACAGAAAGTCGGGAGACGCTCGTAAGCCAAGATCACAAAAATATTCTCAGATGACTTATTGACAGACACACTAATAGCCTTCTTAAGAGGTTTAGTAACATCAATCCGTATTCTTATACGAGAAAACCGACCCAAGGCAAAACCATTCTCAATAGTGTCAATCTCCTCCACCTCCCCCTCCCCAATGAGACTACCCACTTTTAACAGCACATCTCGTTGCATGAAAATCAGGGGCAGATTATAACACTGTACCCAAAAAGAAGTAGAATCAAACTCTAAATCTCGAGGGTTTTGAAGACCTCGTGTGTGGGGACCCGGGTTGCTAATCTTCTCTTAGGGTAATAAATTGTAATTAACAATTAAACAAGTACTTAAAAGAATTAAAGAAACAAGAGCTAAAAAAAAAAAAAAATTTAAAAGGATCAGGTGTCTCGCTCGATCGGTGCAAATTGGCCGATCGAGCGAGCACATGACACAAAGTGCTCTGTTTCCGATTAACTGGTCTCGCTCGATCGGTGCATTTATACCGATCGAGCGAGCACAATGCTCGAACCCTCTGCTTGCATACATTTTGGCCTTGCTCGATCGGTACATTTCTACCGATCGAGCGAGCACATTGCTCGATTCTTTTGCCTAGCCAAATAATGGCCTCGCTCGATCGGTGCATTTCTACCGATCGAGCGAGCACAGAATACAGCAACTTCTGCTGTCAAAATCTGCTGTCAAGACATGAACAATAACTAACATAATCTATAATACATGCTATAAAATCAGATACAAACCATCTTAAACCCTATTACAAACTTCTAAACATGATGTACATCCACTAACATATGTTCAAGCCATAATAGACAAAGTTTTGTAGCATCTCTAGCATTATTTCTACAACACAACATATAAAACTTGCTGCTAAACCCGTGTCCTCACTTGCTAAGCTTCTACCTTGAGCTATCCTTGTCTTTTCTGACTAGCTCCTGCCCCACTTATTTCCATGCACACATACAAAACAAAGCAATAGCCGGATAACTCCGGTGAGAATAAAATCCCAGTATAAACAACTTAAAGCACGAGATAATAAACGTGAATGCAATTCATGTGGCAAGAGAAGGCTATCAAGCTGATATCAAACGAATATAAGTTCTTTGGGATCCCAAGGAATAAAATAGCTCTCAAACTACCGACACGCCCATTCGAGGCAGCATCAAGTATTTCACTCCTCTGACATTGGTGCAACTATAGTGAGTCTTCTGGCTCTGAACATAAATCCATATTCTGTGCTATGAGTCAAGCTGACTCTAGAAATAAATCTACATGTCATGCCACTCACTACAGCTCTCGAAACGTCATATGCACTCTAGGCGATGGCTGCTCGTTGTGCTAATTTAGGCTGGAGTTCAAGATGAATGCAACATAAGTTGTATGCATTAAAAAGCTATCAAAAACATCTTGAACATGTAATAAGCAATTAATCAAACAAAGAAAATAAGTCAATTAAATCACATAAAACACATAGCCAAACAATAGCAATTTAAGTATGTGATTTCACTCGATATTAGCAGCTATCTCGAGGGCTCTATCCAATCTGGATAGCTGCTATTTATACCTTTCGATAATACGTTTGAAAGTACTTCAAGTCTTACTTCACTTCTGTTTTGGTTTGAACCGAAAATCTCGAGTCGTCACTTCTTGATTGAAAAGCTGAGAAATAACATATCAAAGTGCTACCAAGATCAGACACCATTCAAACATGCGTCGTTGAAACAATCATATCAAAGGCTTGACATTTCTCGAATCGACGGCGTAACGGCTACAAACCAGCAATCCAAACAATATCCAAAACTAGAAATCAATCAAGACAACTCATTCTATCAACTCAATCCATCCAAAACATCATAATCAGATAAGATAGATTTCGAATTATGCTTGCTAAATTCATATAAAATCCGAACGATAGTCTTTTTCTGAACCGTCTGCGAATACACGATCGGTATAGCTGATATATGCATATATGATAAAATCATAGATTTCCATCTTCCACATAAAAATAAAATCTGAGATATGTGAATAAAACTTGTACCAAATCGAAGGTCTCGGAGCTGTGATCGCAGATATATATTTCTCTTGAATTTCTGACAACCGGAACACAAGTTATCGAAGCTTTTGCGGACGAAAATGGAGGTTGGAAGGGTTTGATTGATTTCCTCTGTTTCTTTTCCTTTCTTTCTGATTGACAACGTGAATTGTGCTGAATAATAAGATATATATAAGCTAATTTGCTGTTTAGTCCCTGAATTTTCAGCTATTTTCAATTCAGTCCCCGGAAAAGCGATTTAATTCAATTTCAATCCTTTTCAATTTAAGAATATTAGAATTTAATTCTAAACTCTAAATATTCCCAAATTAAATATTCTCGGATTAAAATGAAATAATCCCGGGCCTTACATTTCTCCCCCACTAAAGCATGAGTTCGTCCTCGAATCATAAGCACGCTGTATAGACAATCTGTATACACATAAGAAAAAGAAATAGCATAAAGCAGAATAAGAACTCACATCAATGAAACAACTCTGGAAATCTCTGTCTCATATCTGACTCAGTCTCCCAAGTCGCTTCTTCTGTGCCATGTCGACTCCACTGAACTTTGACTAGCTGAATTGTCTTATTTCTGAGCTGTTTATCTTTGCGATCAAGAATCTGAATAGGCTGCTCAAAATAACTGAGTGTCTCGTCAAGTTCAGCTTCATCAGGCTGGAGAATATGGGAAGGATCAGGCTGATACTTCCGCAGCATCGAGACATGGAATACATCATGAATACCAGACAAAGATGGAGGAAGAGCGAGTCGATAAGCAAGATCGCCTATCTTCTCGATAATCTCATAAGGACCAATAAAACGTGGAGATAATTTCCCTCTCTTGCCAAATCTGACTGTACCTCTAAACGGAGAAATCTTCAAGAAAACTCTGTCTCCCTGATCAAAAGATAGAGGTCGTCGTCTGATATTTGCATACTTTGCTTGTCTATCCTGAGCTGTTTTCATTCTTGTCTGAATAAGCTTTACTTTCTCTGTCATTTCTCTGATCATATCCGGCCCAACATCAGGAACATCTGAGATATCATCCCAGAAAAATGGTGACCTGCATTTCTTTCCGTACAATGCTTCAAAAGGAGTCATCTCAATACTTGTCTGATAGCTGTTATTATACGAGAATTCTGCAAGTGGTAATGAATCTTGCCAAGTAGTACCAAAATCTAGTACTACAGCTCTCAACATATCCTCAAGTGTCTGGATAGTCCGTTCTGACTGTCCGTCTGTTTGAGGATGATAAGCTATACTCAGATGCAATTGAGTACCAAGAGCTTGTTGCAAACTATGCCAAAAGTGTGATGTAAATCTAGGGTCTCGATCTGAAACGATAGATTTAGGCACACCATGCAATCTTACCACTTATTTGACGTAGATTTCCGCCATTTGATCATGTCTGTACGTCATTCTGTACGAAATAAAACATGATGATTTCGTCAAACGATCGATAATCACCTAAATAGCATCACACCCTCTGGATGATCGTGGTAGCTGGGTAACGTAATCCATGGAAATGTGATCCCATTTCCATTCTGGAACTGATAAACTCTGTAATAGACCACCTGGTCTCTTTCTTTCAGCTTTTACCTGCTGGCAATTCAAACATTTGGCTACAAATTCAGTCACATCTGACTTCATCGGTTTCCACCAATACTGCATTTTCAAATCATTATACATTTTTTTGCCTCCAGGATGAATACTGAATCGACTACTGTGAGCCTCTTTCAAAATCTGTTGTTTCAAAGCTGAAACATCTGGAACAACAAGTCTGTTATTCACATATAATACATCATCAGTACTGACCTTATATTCAGATTGATGTCCAGATCTGACCATAGCAATAGAATTCTGAATATTCTGATCTTCTTTCTGTGCTTCTTTGATTCTCATTAATAATTTTGGCTCAGCTTTTATAGCACAAACACGGATCAGTTGCATATCTGTTTCAAATACTAATCCAGAAATACAACAATCTTCCACTAATTGAGATACACCTATCGTAGACAAGGATAAAGAACATATCTTTCTACTCAAGGCATCTGCAGCTGCATTGGATTTTCCTGGATAATATTTGATCTCGCAATCGAAATCTTTCAGTAAATCAAGCCATCTACGCTATTTCATATTCAATTCTGATTGCAAAAACAGATATTTTAAACTTTTGTGATCAGAAAAGATTTCAAACTTCTCACCATACAGATAATGTCGCCATATTTTCAATGCAAAGACAATAGCAGCAAGCTCCAAATCATGGATAGGATATCGAGTTTCGTGTGGCTTTAATTGTCTTGAAGCATAAGCAATAACATGCCCTCGCTGCATAAGCACACAACCCAAACCCTTGTGAGAAGCATCACAATATACAACAAAATCACCTGTACCTGATGGAATTGTCAAGACAGGTGCACTTGTAAGACTTTTCTTCAATTCCAAGAAACTTGTTTCACATGCTTCAGTCCAAACATACGGCTTGTTTTTCTGAGTTAATTGCGTAATAGGCTTTGTAATGCTGGAAAAATCTCTAATAAAGCGTCTATAATAACCTGCTAAGCCCATAAAACTTCGTATTTCTGGTACTGATGTAGGTCTAGGCCAATTCAGAACAGCCTCTACCTTGCTTGGATCCTCTGAAATCCCATCACCTGCAATAATATGCTCAAGAAACACAACTTTCTGCAACCAAAATTCACATTTCGATAATTTGGCATATAATTTCTCATTCCTCAAAGTCTGTAAAATAATTCTGAGATGTTCAGCGTGATCATGTACATTCTTGAAATATATCAAGATATCATCGATAAAAATAATGACAAAGTCATCTAAGTATTTCTGAAATACTCGATTCATCAATCCCATAAATACTGCAGGATCATTGGTTAAACCAAAAGGCATGACGATAAATTCATAATGTCCATACCTTGTTCTGAAAGCAGTTTTAGGGATATCTTCATCTCGTACTCTCAGTTGATGATATCCAGATCGCAAATCAATCTTAGAATAGATACTTGAACCCTGTAGCTGATCAAACAAATCATCTATTCTAGGCAATGGATACTTATTCTTGATGGTTACCTTGTTCAATTGCCGATAATCGATACATAAGCGCATGGAACCATCTTTCTTTCGTACAAATAATATCGGAGCGCCCCAAGGTGAAACACTCGGTCTAATGTACCCTTTGGCTAATAAATCTTTCAGTTGATCCTTCAACTCCTTCAATTCAATAGGTGTCATTCTGTAAGGAGCTTTGGATATTGGTTGCGTACCTGACATTAGATCAATACTGAAATCTATCTCCCGGACTGGAGGTAAACCAGGAATTTCATTAGGAAAGACATCAGCAAATTCATGCACAACTGGAATATCGGTTACTGCTGGACTGGATTTCAATACATCGACAGCATAAATCAAAAATCCTTCTGCCCTTATCTGCAATAAACGGGTCATAGATAGCACAAATATCAAAGGAATCTTGGCTCGTGAACCCTTACCGTAAAATTTCCATTCGGATGCCATTTCTGGTCTAAATCTGACTATTTTCTGGAAACAATCCACAGTTGCCTTGTACTTGGTTAACATGTCTATACCGAAAATGCAATCAAAATCTGATAACCCAAGTACTATACAATCAATATCAATCACATTCCCGTCATATTGCAATGAACAATCTCGAATCATTCGAATAGATAAAATACCTTCCCCCAAAGGTGAGGAAATAGAAACAACAGTAGGCAATGGCTCAGATGATAAAGAATGCATCATAACAAATTTTTCAGAGATGGATGTATGTGATGCACCTGTATCTATCAAAACATAGGCAGGATAACCAGAAATAAGACAGTTACCTGCTATGACATCATCAGGTGCCGCCTGAGCCTGTTCCTCAGTAAGTGCAAAAACTCGAGCCTGTTGTCTAGGAGGTTGATTTACAGTTTGGCTTCCTCCTGCTCTGGTCTGTTGCTGAGGTTGCTGAGGCTGGAATGAATGCACTGATTGCTTTTCTGTTTGAGGTACTGGTCGAGAAGAACTTGCACCAATAGCTCTTTGGGGACATACCTTGGCATAATGACCCGGTTGACGACAAATATTGCAATTTCCTGACACTCCTCGACACTGATCAGTAGCATGACGTCCACCACACTTACCACAAAAGACTCCTGACTCACCAGTTCTCTGACCTGCTCCAAACTGTCTCTGTCCACTAGAACTGGAAGAACTACTGTCTGGCCTTTTGAATTGCTTCCCTTTCGGTTTGAATCTAGAATCCTTTCTGCCACTGCTTCCTCCCTCAAATCTAGGGAATGGTTGCTGAAACTGTGGCGGATTCTGTGGAACTGATGCTGATATAGGCTGGGAAGATGGCTGGGGAATAAATGGTACTCCTCGTTGTCGCAAGATACCTGCTTCAGCTCCCTTAGCTTTGTTCAATGCCTCAGTAAAAGTATTAGTTCTTCCACTGTTCACCAAGGTAAACACATCTGGATTAAGGCCATTGATAAACTGATCCGCCATTGCTTCATCAGTTGCAGCTATATGTGGAGCAAACTTCAACAGACTTGAAAATTTGGCCACATATTCTTCAATATTCAAATTGCCTTGCTTGAGATTGGCAAATTCAGCACCCTTATCTTTCCTGTAGGATACTGGAAAGAAACGTTGATAGAACTCAGTTTTAAAGACAGCCCAAGTGATAATTGTACCTCTTTGTTCCAATGCACGTTTTGTAGTAATCCACCAACTTTTAGCAACGTCATGGAGTTGATGTATTACCAATCGAACACGACGATCATCAGTATAATCAAGCGATTCAAACAACTGTTCTATGTCTTCGAGCCAACTTTCACAATCAACTGAGTTTTTTGTTCCTTTCAGCTTTGGCGGTTTAAAAGACTGAAATCGCTTCAACAAAGTCTCCATTGGAGTAGCAGTAGGATCCAACGGATCAACAGATGTACTACCCTGTGCATTCTGGGGTTCAACCACTGGCGGTGGTACTGGTATTGGTTCAGCTGGGGGAACAACCAATGTATGTCTAGTAGCTGGTACTTTACGGGGAGGCATATCTGATTGTCAAACAAATTAGTGCATAAACAATATCATATACTGCAATTTATTCCATCCTTCTCTTATAAGCATTCTCATGCGTTCTCATAAGAATTCAGGGTCTGACTGAGGATATTCTGGAATACACTTGCAGGTAAAGCATGCAGTAGCAATAAAATCACATAATCATGCAATCACATAATTATTGCAATATACAACATGCTAGAATATAATGCACACAATCAAATACAACATGTAATCTCATGTAATAGTAAACAATCAGACAGACTCAATCTACCCCGCTCATTAACTTCTATCTCATTCCAGAAACTTATGCTCTGATACCACCTGTTGTGGGGACCCGGGTTGCTAATCTTCTCTTAGGGTAATAAATTGTAATTAACAATTAAACAAGTACTTAAAAGAATTAAAGAAACAAGAGCTAAAAAAAAAAATTTAAAAGGATCAGGTGTCTCGCTCGATCGGTGCAAATTGGCCGATCGAGCGAGCACATGACACAAAGTGCTCTGTTTCCGATTAACTGGTCTCGCTCGGTCGGTGCATTTATACCGAGCGAGCGAGCACAATGCTCGAACCCTCTGCTTGCATACATTCTGGCCTCGCTCGATCGGTACATTTCTACCGATCGAGCGAGCACATTTCTCAATTCTTCTGCCTAGCCAAATAATGGCCTCGCTCGATCGGTGCATTTCTACCGATCGAGCGAGCACAGAATACAGCAACTTCTGCTGTCAAAATCTGCTGTCAAGACATGAACAATAACTAACATAATCTATAATACATGCTATAAAATCAGATACAAACCATCTTAAACCCTATTACAAACTTCTAAACATGATGTACATCCAGTAACATATGTTCAAGCCATAATAGACAAAGTTCTTGTAGCATCTCTAGCATTATTTCTACAACACAACATATAAAACTTGCTGCTAAACCCGTGTCCTCACTTGCTAAGCTTCTACCTTGAGCTATCCTTATCTTTTCTGACTAGCTCCTGCCCCACCTATTGTCATGCACACATACAAAACAAAGCAATAGCCGGATAACTCCGGTGAGAATAAAATCCCAGTATAAATAACTTAAAGCACGAGATAATAAACGTGAATGCAATGCATGTGGCAAGGGAAGGCTATCAAGCTGATATCAAACGAATATAAGTTCTTTGGGATCCCAAGAAATAAAATAGCTCTCAAACTACCGACACGCCCATTCGAGGCAGCATCAAGTATTTCACTCCTCTGACATTGGTGCAACTATAGTGAGTCTTCTGGCTCTGAACATAAATCCATATTCTGTGCTATGAGTCAAGCTGACTCTAGAAATAAATCTACATGTCATGCCACTCACTACAGCTCTCCAAACGTCATATGCACTCTAGGCGATGGCTGCCCGTTGTGCTAATTTAGGCTGGAGTTCAAGATGAATGCAACATAAGCTGTATGCATTAAAAAGCTATCAAAAACATCTTGAACATGTAATAAGCAATTAATCAAACAAAGAAACTAAGTCAATTCAATCACATAAAACACATAGCCAAACAATAGCAATTTAAGTATGTGATTTCACTCGAGATTAGCAGCTATCTCGAGGGCTCTATCCAATCTGGATAGCTGCTATTTATACCTTTCGATAATACGTTTGAAAGTACTTCAAGTCTTACTTCACTTCTGTTTCGGTTTGAACCGGCAATCTCGAGTCGTCACTTCTTGATTGAAAAGCTGAGAAATAACATATCAAAGTGCTACCAAGATCAGACACCATTCAAACATGCGTCGTTGAAACAATCATATCAAAGGCTTGACATTTCTCGAATCGACGGCGTAACGGCTACAAACCAGCAATCCAAACAATATCCAAAACTAGAAATCAATCAAGACAACTCATTCTATCAACTCAATCCATCCAAAACATCATAATCAGATAAGATAGATTTCGAATTATGCTTGCTAAATTCATATAAAATTCGAACGACAGTCTTTTTCTGAACCGTCTGCGAATACACGATCGGTATAGCTGATATATGCATATATGATAAAATCATAGATTTCCATCTTCCACATAAAAATAAAATCTGAGATATGTGAATAAAACTTGTACCAAATCGAAGGTCCCGGAGCTGTGATCGCAGATATATATTTCTCTTGAATTTCTGACAACCGAAACGCAAGTTATCAAAGCTTTTGCGGACGAAAATGGAGGTTGGAAGGGTTTGATCGATTTCCTCTGTTTCTTTTCCTTTCTTTCTGATTGCTAACGTGAATTGTGCTGAATAATAAGATATATATAAGCTATTTTTTTGTTTAGTCCCTTAATTTTCAGCTATTTGCAATTCAGTTCCCGGAAAAGCGATTTAATTCAATTTCAATCCTTTTCAATTTAAGAATATTAGAATTTAATTCTAAACTCTAAATATTCTCAAATTAAATATTCTCGAATTAAAATGAAATAATCCCGGGCCTTACATCGTGGTTCAGCAAATACAACCAAATCTCTGAAGAAATTCCATGGACCCCATATAGAGCCCGTCGGCGATCAGAAACGGCCGAAAAATCTCGGGTGAAGGTGTTGTCCCCTAGAGCGCCTATCTCAATCGAACGGGCCACTTGAAGGATTCTCGGCATCTGTTGTTTGAAGGACTCCACATTGATCGCCTTAGTAGAGAACACTTTGGCCACCAGGCAGTGTTCTAAACGTTGAGCCCCAATCTGTAGATCACCATCGTCGAGGGCAAGGTTTTTGTGAAAATTGCAAATTTAGTCCCGTATGTTTGTCATTTTGCGATTTTGGTCCTCTATGTTTTCACATTTCAGTTTTAGTCCTGCATGTTCTGATTTTTGGCAATTTCGGTCTTTTTTTATTCGAAAATGCTTATGTGGCACTGTACACATCAGCTCCACATCAGCATTGAATTGGTGCCACGTCAGCGCCACATCGAAAAAAGGACTACAATTGCCAAAAAAATAAAGATAGCGGACTAAAACTGAAATGTGAAAACATAGAGGACCAAAATCGCAAAATGACAAATATACAGGACTAAATTTGCAATTTTTCCGTATATGCACGTTAGACAATTTCATTTCTTTTTTACATATATATTACTATTTAAATTAATTTCATAGTATTTTATTTTTTTTTGGGTAATTTCGACAAGAGAAAAATCTATAATAACATACACATCAACATTTTTTTAAGTTATTTAAAATAAGTTCATCCAAACACTTTAACATTTATTTTTAAAATAAGACGCGACAACTTATAAGCTCCTGAAACAGCTTATAAACTCCTAATGCTTATAAGCTGGTTTAAAAAGCTTAACCAAATACTCTCAAAATCTTGAAACATAAAAGAATAAATTGGGTAGGTGAAAGCTTTTGGGACTAAACTGAGAAAGTGTCAAAACATTGACGGAATCGGGTTTTTCTCCTTAATTCTTCAAAACAGAATACTTATCTGTCTAGAAATATGAAAACGAAAGATGTTTGAAACATAGTATGGTGGGTACAGACAAACAATATAGTTGTTCAACTCAATTTTATGCCGAAATAAATTAAAATAAAAAGGAAATTAATATTATTATGATATTTATGGTAACATTAATACTATAACATTCAAGATAGATTCTCAAATCAAAATGATCCGGAGAACTAGAAAACTTTCAAATCACATTAATGTTCTTATTAAAAATAAGCTACAGTGTGATCTCAGGTAATGAATATTTAGTCCATCTTAAGATGGCGACAGGTCTTCCCAAAATTCATATAAACAATAATCTTCCCAATATTATCATTTTCCTTTAAAAGGTTCAAAGCCTTTTGAGCTTCCGTCACTGCAAAACGATTGGCCACTGCTGGGATAACCTTTTTTGTAAGAATGGCAGGCCACAAATGAGTTCTCACTTGGGCAATCACAGAAGCTTTATAACCCAAATCTCTAGATCGTAGATCAAAAACTGCAAAGAATAATAATGATAAACTGTATAACAATCGACTAGCCAACACCAAGCATTATTACAAAGAAGCCAATAATTTTTACCTTTAATTTCAGCCTGATTTTTTTGTAGCATAGCAAGATCTATTCTACTAGATACCATTCCTTGGAAATCCACAATGAAAACCTTACCCCCAGGACAACAGCACTCAATGTTTCTTTGAAGATCGGAAGCTCCACAATCAAGAACAAAATCAACACCTGAAAAGATGATTAGCGATTATGCATTAAAATCAATTTCTCCACAATTTCAATTTACTCCAGACAGCATATTGGCTGCTCAAAATTTTAACATATAAGTAAACAAAAACAATGAAGTGTAAATTATCATGCTACTTTTAAGAAAACCTTAGCATCATCATCATTTTCATAGAAGCATTTGTTAGTTAAACTCCATGTGAATCACCAATAATAGCACCTACTTGAGTTATGAAATAGGCCAGTAGGCATCACAGATTCTGATACAATTAACAATCAAGCCTTACTCCAATAAGTGGGATCAAGCTTGTCATGGTCCAAAAATTCACGCAGAAATAGGTCTCTAGTAGTTTGAATTAGCACGATTCTACATATTTATTTAGTATATCCTTCAATTTGATTTTTTGTTATTTGAGTTTAAATCATACCAGAAGACTAGTTTGGTTTTCATAATTTTCATTCAAAAAGCATGAAAATGATTTGTTAAACAATTAAGCAGCAGCTACAGCCTACCACATCATGGTGCTTAACAAATTCTGTTAGAGGAGAAAAAATAAAAAATTCATGCCAACCATTAAATCTTTCAATGAAAAAATTGGTGCAAAGTTACCCAAGTATTGAAATCTGCGGACAACCTCCTGCGCAAAGTTTGTTGATGTGTGATCAAAACAAATGTCAGCGCCATAATCACGACACAGTGAAAACTCGTAGCTACTTCCTTCAAAAAGGATATAGTCCAGACAACTAAGACATCATAAATTGTCACGAAAATGAGCATGGGCTTAAAACTATAATGAAGTAAACAATGTAACCTGTGGAGGCGATAACTGTTAAGCCCAAGAGCTTTGCATATTGTATTGCGAGTGCACCGATCCCGCTAGTGCCTTCACGAATCTAAACATTACACAAGTCTAAATCTGTTTGTGGCATTGATAATTTGCAACACAAGAGAAGAATATATCAAAGAAAGACTATAATGGTACAAATAAATACAAATTGCAAAACATCTAGTACTTATCACTAACAATTACGTCAATGACAAAAAATCAAATAAATTATTAACATAAAGTAAGTCATCGTACATTGAAATTTAGGTATAAACAAGAGCAAACAAAAATATGGAATCAAAACCACTTTTTTACTTTTTAAATCAACTCCTTTTGGAGTGTGGAATGGTAACTTAAACTCTTGGTTCTCACCAGTATCTTTTTATTTTCAAGTGTGTCTCTAACTGTGTTGGGATAACACATTTTGAATAAAGCCAACCATATGCAGCATGATGCATAAGGTAAGCCTGCGGCATCCTCCAAATCAACATCATCAGATAATGGAAGAAGATAGTTTTCCAGTACAGCAACTTTTTCAGCATACCCTCCTCCCTCGAGAATGGCACAAACCTGAAATTCACAATTTTATGTTTATGCATGGCAAAGAAACAATTTATCATCATTCTATAATACATCTGATGTGGAAGAGATGGCGAATTACCCTGTCTCCAACTTTCCAACAATTGACATTTCTTCCAACTGCTTCAATTATTCCAGAGCATTCAAGGCCTGGGCAGATACCATCCTCACTTGTAACCAAATCAATTACATCACCTCTATTGACACCACAGGCGCACACCTGGATGATTACTTCATTGTCCTTAATTTCAGGCATTTTAACTTCTCGCTGCTCTAAAATACTTGAAACCGGGTCCTTTTTTATTACCATCGCCTTCATTGTCGAAATAAGAGGTCGAGTTCCAGCAAAAGCAAAACATAAACAGAGTATATTGCTGAAACCAAAAGAATATGGTAGTGAGATATAGGATACAAAAAAGTAAGCTTTTTTTATTCTAAACATGGATTTTCGACTAGATTCATATAAGTGATTTTGGGAACCAGGGGTGTGGATTTTGACCAGATTATAGAAGTGATTTTGGAAACCGGGGGTGTTGGGAAGATTTTCCGGCATAGAAACCAATAATTTAAATCCGATTGTGGCTTAGGGCTCGGGGATATTTTCCACAGGATTTTACAGATTAGGGTCTGTTTTTAGCCCTTGAAATGTCCTAGAGAAGGCCACACGCAAGCTGTTCATATATGCAAACCTTATTCGACGGCAGCACTCTGCCACTGTTCAAAAGAAGTAGGTGAAAAAATGTCCAAAATAAATTTGAAAACGAACTAGGCAAAATCTGCCCTACCATGCATAATTAACGAAAAATAAGCAATGAATTGATTTTATGAACGCCCTTGGATGAAATCGAGGTGCAACAGATCAAAGAAAGAATTAAAAAAAAAACAACGAAACTTTATGATCTGCTTTCCTGCGCAGAACTAGCCACTTTAAACTTCGTTTTCCGGCGATCTTGACGGTGGTGACAGGTCGGTAGTCGGTACAAGAAGGTTGGAGATGATGGTTCAGATCAGCCCTAAGGATAGCTCACCGCGGATGGGCGGCAGCGGCACCGTTCTGAATTCCTTCGCATACGATTAGACAGTCCATTTGGGTTGGGCTTGATCGCCACACCTGCGCGGGTCGAGTACCGGCCCGTTCATATAGGTTCCGATCAGAAACCGATAACGCTTGGAATCAATTCGAACCGGAACCTTATTCTTTTTAAAAAAGAAAAAAGGTTGATCTCGAAGGGACCCATTTCACATGAGTTAGAGGTCTCATGCGGGGTTAAATCGAGGGGTGTGCATGAGTAGGCAGGGACTCGAGGGAGTAAACAACATGGTCCAACCCCCAGAGCATACCGAACCGGAACCTTATTCGTTAACTAACAAACTGGTTTCAGTTAATTTGCGTACTCCAGCAATAACTTTTAAAATGAAAAAGACAAACAATATCACAAGAGAAAATAGCCGCTCGAGGGCGGAACTAGAAATTTTTTAAAAAAAAATTAATATTTCGAAAGTTGAGTACATGTTTTAAATTTCCAAACACAAATTTATTTACTTTCAAAGTAACTTAAGCATTAAATATCATAATTAAACATCTAAAATTCATCACGATTAACTAAAATATATTTTGAATACTTCGGATCTTTGTCGGAGCTTGAACTTCGACGTCCTGTTCTTTTTTTCGGCTGCAAACCAATCTTCCCATACTAGTAAAATCCAATCTTATATTTTAAATTAGAATTTTTAACTTGTACTTTATTTAGTGCAATTTAATTTATGATATTAGTTGCTATTTTGAGAATAGCACTTTTAATTAGTGTGTAGCATTTTTCCACCTATACTTACATACTTAGAATTAAAATTAAACCCTAGTCTCCAATCCACACACAACTCACGCCTACACACACACACACCCCTCACGACATTTGTGAAGCCTCAGGTTGCTAATATCATCTTAAGGCAATGAATAATTAAACATCATTAATTAAACAAGAAAGGAAGAAGATCAAACAAATTTTTTTTTTTCAAATAGGGGTGCGCTCGGTCGGTCAAAAATACCTGAACGAGTGCCCCATCTTCACCCAACCTTCGGGTTGAAAAATAAGGGGATGTTCTTGGTCTGCTCTTTTCTGCAGACCGGGCGCTGCTCTGAGCAGAAACTGCTCTGTTCTTCATCAGCTAATTTTGATCCTTCCAACCATTTCTAATCCATCAAATTCAAGTCTAAAACATGTAAAATCATATAGAACAAAGTCTAAGCATGCTAACAAGAATTTGATACATCAAACTAGTTGTTTCAATGTAACGCCCCAAATTTATCATAATTGAACTTAGTTTAGTTAATCAGAGATTTTAGAGTTCAAGAGCCGACTTAATTTTTTATCAGGGTCCTTTTTGCAAATTTTGGATTTTTCAGGGACTAAAATCAAAAATGGAGATTGTTAGATATTTAATGGGCTTTTGACTTTTCTTCCTCATTCCTTCTCCTTCTTCTTCCTCTCTCCCTCGCCTCTCTCCTCCATAGACGACGCCTCAAACCCATTCCAAGCTTTGTGATTTTGATTTTCGGTCGATCCGTCCGTTGGAATTTAATTCTGAAGGCAGATTAGCGATCACGGCAACGAGAGCTCCATTTTACCGTAAGTATTTCTTCGATCAGATACGTTTTGTTTTTCGGATGTTGTTAGAATCGTTCGATATTCGAGTATGTTGTTCTTGGCAGAGTTCTCAGTCGGTTTTGAAATAGAGCGTCGTTCGAATTTGTTATGATTTTTGGAGTGTAGTTCGAAAATGGGGTTTAAGTAATTGTTGGATTTTTAGTTGTTTTGGATAAATTTTGGATGTTAAGAGTTTCCTTGGATTGACTTATTGTTGTCTGCGGTTTTGGTTAGTCGATTTATAGCTGTTTTGCCATCGGTTTGGGATTTTCAGTTTTCTAGGAGTTAGAATTGACTTTGAATGGTTTGTATTGAACAGATTGACATTTGGATTATCGTTTATCTCATTTCAGATTCAGTTGCAGATTTTGGAGTCCAGAATTTAAAGAATTCGAATCGTTGTTAAATTGATCAAGGTTTGATATCAAGGTTGCTTTATTCCTTGGAACTTTTTATGATTATAGATAGGATTAATTCCTGATTAGATGAGGTCGAATGCAGTATCGGATGCTCTGAACCGAAATATTGTTTTTATTTATTATACTATCGAATTTCTCCTTGAGTGATGAATACGGTACTTTTGGGTTATAATTTGAAGCAGATAGGAGTTCTATCAGCAATCTTCTTTTGAGCCGAATCGGAATTGATTGAGAAGCTTAGGATCATTCAGATATTTGATTTGACTTATCAGTATTCTTTGAAGAAAGTCATAACTGAAAGTTGTCTGTATTTGATAGCAGTAAGAGAACGACTGACTGTCTGTCGTACAATTTATTTTGGTTCAGAATGGGATAGATATCATGTTTGATCGGTGTTGAGACTGGTGTTTTCTGAAGATTTCGACTTTCAGAGGAGATTTAGAGATTAGAAGAGAAGAGAGATAGAAATCATCTCGGAGATTGATCGAATTGCGCTAGAGTCTGAAGATGACAGGCGATCTTGCCTACAGATTTGTCTATTCCGTCTCTTCCTGGTTTTCACGAGGTGTTTTCCGTATTTTAATACAAATTATAACCAGATTATCGTTGTTGAATTACCAGATCAGAATTTCTTTTTCTCTTTAGCTGATAAGACCGAATTTGTTTAAGTCACGTATTGCGTGAGACAACTGATTCAGGGTATGATCGAATAGAGTAGCAGCTCCATAGCCAAACCGTTTCAGTTGTTTGTACAGTTGAGCAGATACAGGTTTGAAGAAGTAGTTAGAAGGACAGAGTTTGGTTGGATTAACAGATTCAGAGTTAGTCCTAAGAGAAGAATCTGGATTGTAGTTTTGACTATATCTCTTTCTTATGAGATTGTACCGTTTTGATTTCGAGGACGAAATCTATTCTTAGAGGGGGAGAATTGTAACGCCCCAAATTTATCTTAATTGAGTTTAATTTAGTTAATCAGATATATTAGAGTTCAAGAGCCGACTTAATTTTTGATCAGGGTCCTTTTTGCAAATTTTAGATTTTTCAGGGACTAAAATGCAAAAATGGACAGTTAGATGTTTAATGGGCTTTTGACTTTTCTTCCCCATTACTTCTCCTTCTTCTTCCTCTCTCCCTCGCCTCTCTCCTCCATAAAATACGCCCCAAAACCATTTCAAGCTTTGTGATTTTGATTTCCGATCGATCCGTCCGTTGGAATTTAATTCTGAAGACAGATTAGCAATCACGGCAACGAGAGCTCCGTTTTACCGTAAGTATTTCTCCGATCAGATACGTTTTTTTTTTCGGATGTTGTTAGAATCATTCGATATTCGAGTATGTTGTTCTTGGCAAAGTTCTGATCGTTTATTCTTAATCGGTTATGAAATAGAGCGTCGTTCGGATTTGTTATGATTTTTGGAGTGTAATTCGAAAATGGGGTTTAAGTAATTGTTGGATTTTGAGTTGTTTTGGATAAAGTTTGGATGTTAAGAATTAATTTCCTTGGATTGACTTATTGTTGTCTGCGGTTTTGGTTAGTCGATTTATAGATGTTTTGCCGTCGGTTTGGGATTTTCAGTTTTCTAGGAGTTGGAATTGAGTTTGAATGGTTTGTATTGGACTGACTGACATTTGGATTATCGTTTATCTCATTTCAGATTCATTTGCAAATTTTGGAGTCCAGAATTTACAGAATTCGAATCGTTGTTAAATTGATCAAGGTTTGATATCGAGGTTGCTTTATTCCTTGGAACTTTTTATGATTATAGATAGGATTAATTTCTGATTAGATGAGGTCGAATGCAGTAGTGGATGCTCTGAACCAAAATATTTGTTTTTATTTATTATATTATCGAATTTCTCCTTGAGTGATGAATACGGTACTTTTGGGTTATAATTTGAAGCAGATAGGAGTTCTATCAGCAATCTTCTTTTGAGCCGAATCGGAAATGATTGAGAAGCTTAGGATCGTTCAGATATTTGATTTGACTTATCAGTATTCTTTGAAGAAAGTCATAACTGGAAGTTGTCTGTAGTTGATAGCAGTAAGAGAACGACTGACGGTCTTCGTACAGTTTATTCTGGTTCAAAATGGGATAGATATCTTGTTTGATCGATGTTGAGACCGGTGTTTTCTAAATATTTTGACTTTCAGAGGAGATTCAGAGATGAGAAGAGAGATAGAAATCGTCTCGGAAATTGATCGAATTGCGCTAGAGTCTGAAGATGACGGGCGATCTTGCCTACAGAGTTGTCTATTCCGTCTCTTCCTAGTTTTCACGAGGTGTTTTCCGTCTTTTAATATGGATTATCACCAGATTCTCGTTGTTGAATTACCAGATCAGAATTTCTTTTTCTCTTCAGCTGATAAGACCGGATTGCTTAAGTCACGTATTGCGTGAGACAACTGATTCAGAGTATTATCGAATAGAGTAGCAACTCCATATCCAAACCGTTTCAGTTGTTTGTACAGTTGAGCAGATACGGGTTTGAAGAAGTAGTTAGAAGGACAGAGTTTGGTTGGATCAACAGATTCAGAGTTAGTCCTGAGAGAAGAATCTGATTGTAGTTTTGACTATATCTCATTCTTATTAGATTGAACCGTTTTGATTTCGAGGACGAAATCTATTCTTAGAGGGGGAGAATTTTAACGTCCAAATTTATCTTAATTGAGCTTAATTTAGTTAATCAGAGATTTTAGAGTTCAAAAGCCGACTTCATTTTTGATCAGGGTCCTTTTTGCAAATTTCGGATTTTTCAGGGACTAAAATGCAAAAATGGAGATTGTTAGATATTTAATGGGCTTTTGACTTTTCTTCCCCATTCCTTCTCCTTCTTTTTCCTCTCTCCATCGCCTTTCTCCTCCATAGACGACGCCCCAAACCCATTCCAAGCTTTGTGATTTTGATTTCCGGTCGATCCGTCCGTTGGAATTTAATTCTGAAGGGAGATTAGCGATCACGGCAACGAGAGCTCCATTTTACCGTAAGTATTTCTCCGATCAGATACGTTTCGTTTTTCGGATGTTGTTAGAATCGTTCGATATTTGAGTATGTTGTTCTTGGCAGAGTTCTGATCGTTTATTCTCAATTGGTTTTGAAATAGAGCGTAGTTCGGATTTGTTATGATTTTGGAGTGTAATTCGAAAATGGGGTTTAAGTAATTGTTGGATTTTGAGTTGTTTTGGAAACAGTATGGATGTTAAGAGTTTCCTTGGATTGACTTATTGCTGTCTGCGGTTTTGGTTAGTCGATTTATAGTTGTTTTGCCGTCGGTTTGGGAATTTTAGTTTTCTAGGAGTTGGAATTGAGTTTGAATGGTTTGTATTGGACAGATTGACATTTGGATTATCGTTTATCTCCTTTCAGATTCAGTTGCAGATTTTGGAGTCCAAAATTTACAGAATTCGAATCGTTGTTAAATTGATCAAGGTTTGATATCGAGGTTGCTTTATTCCTTGGAAATTTTTATGATTATAGATAGGATTAATTCCTAATTAGATGAGGTCGAATGCAGTAGCGGATGCTCTGAACCGAAATATTTGTTTTTATTTATTATACTATCGAATTTCTCCTTGAGTGATGAATACTGTACTTTTGGGTTATAATTTGAAGCAGATAGGAGTTCTATCAGCAATCTTCTTTTGAGCCGAATCGGAATTGATTGAGAAGCTTAGGATTGTTCAGATATTTTATTTGACTTATCAGTATTATTTGAAGAAAGTCATAACTAAAAGTTGTCTGTAGTTGATAGCAGTAAGAGAACGATAGACGGTCTGTCGTACAGTTTATTCTGGTTCAGAATGGGATAGATATCATGTTCGATCGGTGTTGAGACTGGTGTTTTCTGAAGATTTTGACTTTCAGAGGAGATTCAGAGATGAGAAAATAGATAGAAATCGTCTCGGAGATTGATCGAATTGCGCTAGAGTCTGAAGATGACGGGCGATCTTGCCTACAGAGTTGTCTATTCCGTCTCTTCCTAGTTTTCACGAGGTGTTTTTCGTCTTTTAATACGGATTATCACCAGATTCTCGTTGTTGAATTACCAGATCAGAATTTCTTTTTCTCTTCAGCTGATAAGACCGAATTTGTTTAAGTCACGTATTGCGTGAGACAACTGATTCAGAGTATGATCGAATAGAGTACCAGCTCCATAGCCAAATCGTTTCAGTTGTTTGTACAGTTGAGCAGTTACGGGTTTGAAGAAGTAGTTAGAAGGACAAAGTTTGGTTGGATCAATAGATACAGAGTTAGTCCTAAGAGAAGAATCTGGATTGTAGTTTTGACTATATCTCGTTCTTATGAGATTGAACTGTTTTGATTTCGAGGACGAAATATATTCTTAGAGGGGGAGAATTTTAACGCCCCAAATTTATCTTAATTGAGCTTAATTTAGTTAATCAGAGATTTCAGAGTTCAAGAGCCGACTTAATTTTTTATCAGGGTCTTTTTTGCAAATTTTGGATTTTTCAGGGACTAAAATGCAAAAATGGAGATTGTTAGATATTTAATGGGCTTTTGAATTTTCTTCCCCATTCCTTCTCCTTCTTCTTCCTCTCTCCCTCGCCTCTCTCCTCCATAGACGACGCCCCAAACCCATTCCAAACTTTGTGATTTTGATTTCCGATCGATCCGTCCGTTGGAATTTAATTCTGAAGGCAGATTAGCGATCACGGCAACGAGAGCTCCATTTTACCGTAAGTATTTCTCCGATCAGATACGTTTCGTTTTTTGGATGTTGTTAGAATCGTTCGATATTTGAGTATGTTGTTCTTGGCAGAGTTTTGATCGTTTATTCTCAGTCGGTTTTGAAATAGAGCGTCGTTCGGATTTGTTATGATTTTTTGAGTGTAATTCAAAAATGGGGTTTAAGTAATTGTTGGATTTTGAGTTGTTTTGGATAAAGTTTGGATGTTAAGAGTTTCCTTGGATTGACTTATTGCTGTCTGCGGTTTTGGTTAGTCGATTTATAGCTGTTTTTCCGTCGGTTTGGGATTTTCAGTTTTTTAGGAGTTGGAATCGAGTTTGAATGGATTGTATTGGACAGATTGACATTTGGATTATCGTATCTCCTTTCAGATTCAGTTGCAGATTTTGGAGTCTAGAATTTACAGAATTCGAATCGTTGTTAAATTGATCAAGGTTTGATATCGAGGTTGCTTTATTCCTTGGAACTTTTTTATGATTATAGATAGGATTAATTCCTGATTAGAATCGAGGTCTCACAATCAAGTTGATCAAAAGTTGCAAAACTATACACAACAATCACTAAGTTCTTCAAAACCAACATTCAAGTGTTTTCTAATATACATAACACCTTTCAATACATTGATTCGACTTCTACAACCCGAGTCCACGTCTAATTATTCTCTTGTGAGCTACCCACGTCGACTTTGGCCAGCTCCTTCCCCATCTATTGTCATGCACACATACAAAACAGGACAATAACCGGATAAACTCCGGTGAGAAATCATTCTCAGTATATTCGACATATAAAACGTTAAATAAATCATATCAATTCTAATCATAATTTACTCAACAGTAGAGTAAATAACGCATATATCGATTACGAATTGATTCATAAAAATGTCGTTGCCATCAAGATTCGTAAACGATCTGGACATGGATATACATCTATCGTAGTCATTCTGGACTAGAAAATAAGATCGCCTCAGATCTTGGCACAGAATCAATTCAAGAGCATATCATATCAACTCAAATTCAAAGATCCACTAACTGAGATGGATCGACAACATCATAATCAAATCAAAACAATAAACAAGTATGTGATTTCAATGGGACTACTCAAAAAACGTCATTCTTGAGTTTCAAATCCCTGATTCATAATATCGTCATTATACCTTCATTTCTCTCGGTTTTGAATAATTCAAATCTGAAATATAACAATCAAAACATTCATATCAAACATCATTCAAGTCTATCATATCAAATCGAATCAAAACCATCACTGGATCATCAATCATTCTCATTTCAAACCTCAACTTTTTCTTCTTCAGTTCAACTCAAAGTCTGGAGTCGTTAGCCTTCAAAACTCAACTGAAACTGAAGAATAAAAATGTTATAACATAAATAACATCTAAACAAAGATCTCAGCTCAATCATAGGCTATCAAAACGGCTTCAAAACACGAATCGACAGCGTAGCGATTGAAAATCAGTAACCGACAAAACATCGAAACCATTTCTAACTGCATATACAACTCATCAGCAGTATAACATCAATAAACCAACATTTCAGAGGCTATATATATCGATCTACATGCTGTAAATCATAACCAATTCATTCAAAAATCCATCTTCGATCCGGTTTCGAATATACAAGCAATAGAAATCCAAGAACACGATAAAAAAACATAAAATCTGATCTCTGCTCATAAAATAATTTTGAAACCTACGAGAAACATCATAATACTTACACAAGATCGAATCTCTCGGCGAAAAGAGTCCAGAACACTTTTTGGAATCGAAATCGGACGATCGGATAAAAATATATGAGGATTTAAAGATCAATATCAATTGAAAAAGATGGGCTCTCGGTTTTTCTCTGTTCTTTCCTTCTTCTATTTCTGACTTTGCACGTATGTTGGCTTATTCATCAAAGCCAAAATTGGATATATTCAAGGAAAATTGCAATTTAGTCCCTAAAATTTCAAAATTTGCAATTTAGTCCTCGACCCTCTATTTAATTCAATTTCAATCCTAAATAATTTAAGAATATTAAAATTTAATTTGAAATTCTAAATATTTCCAAATTAAATATACTCAGATTAAAATTAATAAGTTCGCATTAAATTAAATAATCCTGGATTAAAGTAAATAATCTCGGGCCTTACATTTCTTCCCCAATAAGACATGAGTTCGTCCTCGAATTCATCAATACTATAGATATGCAGTTTGTATACACATAAGAATAAAGATTAACAGAAAACTGAATAAGAACTCACATCAGTGGAATAGATAAGGAAATCTTTGTCTCATGTTTTCTTCAACTTCCCACGTCGCTTCTTCAACTCCGTGCCGACTCCATTGAATCTTCACCAATGGAATGGTCTTTGTTCGGAGTTTCTTTGTCTTTCGATCAATTATCTGAATCGGCTGTTCAAAGTATCTAAGAGTTTCATCCAACTCAGCTTCATCAGGTCGCAAGATATGAGATTCATCAGGTTGATATTTTCAAAGCATCGAGACATGAAAGACATCATGTATTCCAGATAAAGACATAGGAAGAGCGAGTCGATAAGCAAGATTACCTATCTTCTCAAGTATCTCATACGGCACAATAAATTGTGGAGATAATTTTCCTCGCTTGTCAAATCTAAATGTGCCCCTGAACGGTGAAATTTTCAAGAACACTCTATCTCCCTGTTCAAAAGATAACGACCGTCGTCGAATATTCGCATATTTGGTCTGTCTATGCTGCATTGTTCTCGTTCTCTGTTGAATCAACTTCACCTTCTCAGTCATCTGTCTGATCATATCTGGTCCCAACTCAGGTACCTCTGATACATCATCCCAATACAATGTCGATCGATATTTTTTTCCATACAGTGCTTCAAATGGTGCAATCTCTATACTCGTGTGATAACTATTGTTATAAGAGAATTCCACAAGTGGTGTAGAATCTTGTCATGTAGTACCAAAATCAAGTACTACCGCTATAAGCATATCCTCAAGAGTCTGAATAGTTCGTTCAGATTATCCGTCAGTTTGAGGATGATAAGCGGTACTCAAATGTAAGCGCGTACATAGAGCTTCCTATAGGATATGCCAAAAGTGTGAAGTGAATCTCGGATCTCGATCAGATACAATCAACTTTGGTACACTGTGCAGTCTTACCACTTCTCGAATATAGAGATTTTCCATTTCATCATGACGACAAGTTATTCGATAGGGAATAAAACACGCAGATTTTTGTCAATCTGCAATGATCACCCAAACAGCATTGCATCCTCGGGATGATCGTGGCAATTTCGTTACAAAGTCCATGGAAATGTGATCTCATTTCCATTTAGAAATAGATAAACTCTGTAATAAGCCACCTGGTTTCTTTCTTTCAGCCTTCACCTGTTGGCAATTGAAACATTTTGAAACAAATTCAGTCACATCAGACTTCATTTGCTTCCACCAGTACTGAGTTTTCAAATCATTGTACATTTTTCTGCCTCCAGGGTAAATACTGAAGCGACTACAATGAGCTTCTGTCAAAATAGTCTGTCTCAAATCTGAAATATCGGGAACAACAATTCGATTATTCACATACAATACATCATCATCACTAACCTTATACTCAGACTGATGTCCTGATCTGATCATTTGATCGATTTCTATACATTCAAATCAGATTTTTGTGCTTCTTTAATTAGAATCAACAATTCTGGCTCAGCACTAACAACAAAAATTCTCATCGGTCTTCTATCTGTCTCAAATTTTAATCCATAAATACAACAATCTTCAATCAAATTAGATACACCTATAGTAGACAAGGACAAAGCACATACCTTTCTACTTAGGGCATCTGCTGCTACATTTGATTTCCCTGGATAATATTTGATTTCACAATCGAAATCTTTTAATAAATCGAGTCATCTTCTTTGTCTCATATTCAGCTCAGATTGGAAAAACAGATACTTCAAACTTTTATGATCAGAAAAGATTTCAAACTTTTCATCATATAGATAATGTCGCCAGATTTTCAATGCAAAGACGATAGCTTCCAATTCAAGATAATGAATTGGATATCTGACTTCATGTAATTTCAGTTGTCGAGAAGCATATGCGATAACATGTCCCTTCTGCATTAAAACACATCCCAAAACCTGGTGAGAAGCATCACTATATACCACAAAATCACCAGTACCTGAAGGGATTGTCAATACTGGCTCTGTAGTCAATCGTTTCTTCAACTCTAGAAAACTTGTTTCACACGCTTCAGACCACACAACTGGTGCATTCTTCTGTGTAAGCTATGTAATATGCTTTGCAATAGATGATAAGTCTCGGATAAATCGACGATAATATCCTGCCAAGCCCATAAAACTTCTTATTTCAGGCACAGATGTCGGTCTTTGCCAACTAATCACAGCTTCAACTTTACTCGGATCAACTGAAATACCATCTCCTGATATAATATGACCCAAAATACCACCTGGTTCAACCAAAACTCACATTTGGATAGCTTAGCATACAATTTCTCTTCTCGTAACATTTTCAAAACTGTTCTCAAGTGGTCAGCATGATCACATAAATTCTTCGAGTAAATCAAAACATCATCGATAAATATGATCACGAAATCATCTAGATATTTTTGAAATACTCTATTCATCAATCCCATAAATATTGTTGGTGCATTCTTTAGACCAAGGCATTACTATAAATTCATAATGGTCATACCTGGTTCTAAATGCAGTCTTAGGGATATCCTCCTCTCTTACCCTCAATTGGTGATAGCCGGATCGTAAATCAATCTTTGAATATACTGACGAACTCTGCAATTTATCAAACAAATCATCTATACGAGATAAAGGATAGCGATTCTTTACAGTTTCCTTGTTCAATTTCCGGTATTCAATACATAATTGCATCGATCAGTCTTTCTTTCTGAAAAACAAAACCGGAGCGCCCCAAGGAGAAACACTCGCTCTAATGTAACCTTTAGCTAATAGATCTTCAAGCTGCTCTTTCAATTCTTTCAATTCAATAGGTGTCATATGGTAAGGTACTTTCGATATCGGTTGCGTACCTGACATCAATTCAATACTGAAGTCTACCTCTCGAAAAGGAGGCAATCCCGGAATTTTGTCAGGGAATACATCAACGAATTCACTAACCACTAGCAAGTCAGCTAATTTCAGGCTAGTTTTCAGTACATCAATTGCATAGATAAGAAATCATTCTGCTCCTTTCTGCAACAAATCAGTCATAGCAAGAACATATATCAAAGGAATTCGGGCTCGTGAACCCTTACCAAAAAATTTCCATTTGTCAGCCATCTCCGTTCTAAACCTTACAATTTTCTAAAAGCAATCAATTGTGGCTCTGTACTTGATTAGCATATCAATACCGATGATACAATCAAATTCAGATAAACCAAGAACAATACAGTCTAGCTCAACCTCATGACCCTCAAACTGCAGTGTACAATTTCTTACAGAATTCACTGATATAACGCCTCTTCCCAAAGGGGATAAAATCGACACTACAGTAGTTAAGGTTTCAACAGGTAATGAATGCAATGCAACAAATTGCTCAGATATGAATGTGTGGGATGCACCAGTATCAACTAATACATAAGCAGGATAACTATAAATAAAGCAGTTACCTGCAATCACATCATCTGGTGCGGCTTGTGCTTGCTCCTCAGTCAATGCAAACACTCTAGCCTGTTGTCTCTGTTGATGGCTTCCAGCTTGACTTCCTCCAGTACGGCTTTGTGTTGATGGCTGAGGTTGGAATGAATGCACTGAGTATGCTTGTCTCTCTGGCTGTGTCACTGCTCGAGATGATCCAGCACCCTGTGCACTTCCGGAACCTCGCTGTGGGCATACTCTCGCAAAATGACCTGGTTGTTGGCAAATATGACAGGTGCCAAACACTCATCTACATTGCTCATTGGTGTGACGTCCCTCACACTTAGAACAGTAAACATCAAAAGTACTGGATTTCAATCAACTCCTGAACTGTTTGGATCCACTTGAACTCGAAGAGCTACCACCTGGACGTTTAAACTATTTACTTTTACCTTTAAAGAAATTTTTCTTACCACTACTACTTCCTCCAGCATCAAAGCAAGGTGGTGGTGGAATCTGTGGCTGCTCTTGTGTTTGTTTCATCTGCTGTGGCACAAACTGTGTTCCTTGCTGCCTCAATATCCCTGCTTCAGCTCCCTTTGCACGATTCAGAGCATCGGCAAAGTTATTTGGTCTTTCTAAATTTACAAGATTAAACACATTTAGATTCAAACCATTTATAAATTGATCGGCTTAAGCTACATAAATCCCAGCGATATGTGGATCAAACTTCAGTAGACTGGTAAACTTTGCAATGTATTCTTCAATATTCATCTGGCCTTGTTTCAAACTTGCAAACTCTGCTCTCTTATCCTTTCGATAAAAAACAGGTAAAAAGCGTTGATAGAAAGCAGTTTTAAAGACATCCTAAGTAATAACAGTACCTCGATGTTCAAATGCTCTCTTCGTCGCTATCCACCAACTTCTTGCAAGGCCATGTAATTGATGAATTATTAGTCTCACCCGATGATCATCTGTATAGTCGAGGGACTCGAATAACTGCTCAATATCCTCTAACCAATTTTCACAATCCACAGCATTCTCAGTTCCATGTAACTTCGAGGGTTTGAATGACTGGAATCGTTTAAAAAGTTTTTCCATCAGATTAGCATCACCAAACACATCAGTAGAAGTACTAATATGTCCGGGTTTAGGTGCTGTCACTGGTATCTGTGCAGCATTAGTCTGATCAGGCTGATTTACTGCCAATGTATGTCTAACTCTCGGTGTTGGTCGGGGAGGCATATCTGATAATCAAACAGATTAGTGTACAATTCATTATCATATCATAACACATTTCTGTTTTAGGCCCTCCTCTGATTAGCATTTTCATGCATCTTCAAGAGATCTAGTTCTGACTCATACTTATTCAATATATGTTGTTACCAACTTCAGAAAATCAGTTAACATGTAATTTGAAATACTGTACTACATACTCTTCTCCTTTAATCACAGAATCATGTGATCATCAACATCATAAGGTAATCAGTCATATATCATATAAGAATGAAATCACTAAATAAATCAAATAAACAGAATCGATCTACCCCGCTCATCTATTCTCAGTCCGAGAAACTTAAAGCTCTGATACCACCTGTTGTGAAGTCTCGGGTTGATAATCTCATCTTAGGGCAATTAATAATTAAACATCATTAATTAAACAAGAAAGAAAGAAGATCAAACAAATTTTTTTTTCAAATAGGGGTGCGCTCGGTCGGTCAAAAAAGCTGATCGAGCGCCCCATCTTCACCCAACCTTTGGGTTGGAAAATAAGGGGTTGCGCTCGGTCTGCTCTTTTCTGCAGACCGGGCGCTGCTCTGAGCAGAAAATGCTCTGTTCTTCATCAGCTAATTTTGATCCTTCCAACCATTTCTAATCCATCAAATTCAAGTCTAAAACATGTAAAATCATATAGAACAAATTTTAAGCATGATAACAAGAATTTGATACATCAAACTAGTTGCTTCAAGTTGATCAAAAGTTGCAAAACTATACACAACAATAACTAAGTTCTTCAAAACCAACATTCAAGTGTTTTCTAATATACATAACACCTTTCAATACATTTATTTGACTTCTACAACCCGAGTCCACGTCTCGTTCTTCTCTTGTGAGCTACCCACGTTGACTTTGGCCAGCTCCTGCCCCATATATTGTCATGCACACATACAAAACAAGACAATAGCAGGATAAACTCCAGTGAGAAATCATTCCCAGTATAATCGACATATAAAGCGCTAAATAAATCATATCAATTCTAATCATAATCGACTCAACAGTAGAGTAAATAACGCATATATCGATTACGAATTGACTCATAAAAACGTCGTTGCCATCAGTATTCGTAAACGATATTGACATGGATATCCATATATCGTAGTCATTTTGGACTAGAAAATAAGATCGCCTCAGATATTGGCATAGAATCAATTCAAGAACATATCATATCAACTCAAATTCAAAGATCCACCACCTGAGATGGATCGACAACATCATAATCAAATCAAAACAATAAACAAGTATGTGATTTCAACGAGACTACTCAAAAAACGTCATTCTTGAGTTTCAAATCCCTTATTCATAATGTCGTCATTATACCTTCGTATCTCTCGGTTTTGAATACTTCAAATCTGAAATATAACAATCAAAACATTCATATCAAATGTCATTCAAGTCTATAATATCAAAATCGAATCAAAACCATCAATAGATCATCAGTCATTCGCATTTCAAACCTCAACTTCTTCTTCTTCGGTTCAACTCAAAGTCTAGAGTCGTTAGCCTTCAAAAGTCAACTGAAACTGAATAATAAAAATGCTATAACATCAATAACATCTAAACAAAAATCTCAGCTCAGTCATAGGCTATCAAAACGTCTTCAAACCATGAATCGACGGCATAGCGATTGAAAATCGGTAACCGACAAAACATCGAAACCATTTCTAACTGCATATACAACTCATAAGCAGTATAACATCAATAAACCAACATTTTAGAGGCTATATATATCGATCTACATGCTGTAAATCATAACCAAATCATTAACAATCCATCTTCGATCCGGTTTCCAATATACAAGCAATAACATTCCAAGAACATGATAAAAAAACATAAAATCTGATTTTTGCACATTAACTGATTTTGAAACCTACGAGAAACATCATAATACTTACACAAGATCAAAGATCTCGGCGCACGGAGCCCAGAACACTTTTTGGAATCGAAATCGGATGATTGAATAAAAAATATGGGGATTTAAAGATCAATATCAATTGAAGAAGATGGGCTCTCGGTTTTGCTCTGTTCTTTCCTTCTTATATTTATGTCTTTGCACGTATGCTAGCTTAGTCATCAAAGCCAAAAGTGGATATATTCAAGGAAAATTGCAATTTAGTCCCTATCACTTCAAAATTTGCAATTTAGTCATCGGCCCTCTATTTAATTCAATTCCAATCCTAAATAATTTAAGAATATTAAAATTTAATTCGAAATTTTAAATATTCCCAAATTAAATATACTCAGATTAAAATTAAATAAGTTCGGGTTAAATTAAATAATCCTGAATTAAAGTAAATAATCCCGAGCCTTACAACATTTCCCTGTTTCTCTCCAAGAAACCATCGACATCCATCTATTCACATCCATAACCGACGTAGCTCCTCCATCTTCCTTCTTCTCCGGCGAAGCACCTCCTAGGAGAGTTGGTCGAAGCTACCTCCTTCTCTTTGAGCTCGGTTTCCAGCTCGAGCAGCTCCAGTTTCCTCCCTTTGATCGGCTGCAGCAACTCCCATTTATTTCGTTGTTTTATTTTCTTTTCTAGGAAAGAATGTGGTCTATTGTGTCTTGTATTTCAAGCTTATTTTCAAAAAATATATGCCATGTTCTTTTTCGAAACGTCACTTGAAACATCAACTTGGTTTATGCATGACTTTATGATGCTTAATATTGAAGAGTGAAAATGGTTTAAGGTTCGAAATGGTATTGGCATTGACGCCTTGTTCCATTCGAATTTTCAGAAGTTTATGGCAGTGTTTGAGTTCGAAAATTTTATGTTGCTGTTTGTGGTGCTTGGATGGGGATTTAAAAGCCGCCATGGATGAAATGTAGTTCACATGGTAGCGATTAGAATTCCATGAAGTTAGCTTGTGGGAAGGATTTGAGGTGCATTCGAGTAGGGAGGTTGGTTTGGAATCGGTTTTGGGAGTGATTAGGGGCTATTATTTTGAAGGGAGCTGAGCTGGTTAGGGGATGATTTTATGTGGCATGAGTGAGTCCAAGTATGGGTCATGATCCCAAGTTTATTATCTTGGAAATTTGGAGTCAAATAGCTAAGTTTTGATTGAGTATAAAATAGGATTGGAGCAGAATTTTAGTGAAGTTGTGGGCTGCCCGGAAAATTGTGGCTAAGGTTGGGTTAAATCAGAGTTTGGTGATGGGCTCGGGGCTGGATTTAGTCTTAGATGTCGGGATTATTTCGGTGAGAGCGGGAGTTAATTCGCTTAAGTTTTGGTCGAGTTTAGGCCATTGATTGGATAGGTGCAGAATTTTGGAATTTTAATGAGGTTGTTGTCCGGAAATGAATTTTTATAGAATGATGGATAGGAATATTACCTTGAAGATGACTTTCTTATTTATTTCTAAGTGTGAGAGAGTAGTGTTTCAAGCGAAATTCTCTTTGAATAATAACCGAGTAAGTTATTGGTTTTTCGGGCGAACCACTATTTTTGTCCTAAGCGCAAATTATGGTTTAGGTTTCCATCCTTGGTTCGCTTCCTAAATCACCACCTCGGTCATCTATATTTGAGTCTCCTGTATGATTATTGAGTAAATATTTATGAGTACATTACACATACATATGCATGCTAAGTCCCTGAATTAAGAATGTTAGAAAATTTACTATTACGAACAAAGTGAGATGAATGTGATTATAGAAAATTTACGTGTATGTGTGGTTCTGGGAGACGTTTTGGCCTACCTTACCAAATTTATGTGTGTGGGGTTGAGAGAAATCTGACCTCCTTTACCAAGTATGTACAAGATGGGTTGGGATATATCTGACCTCCTTGCGGCATAGTGCACTGCAGCCACGATCATGATCGAAAGTACAGAGTCACAATTCAAGGATCTAAGTTCAATATTTTTATGCCTATATTTCAGTACAGTTTCTGATGTTATATTGATTATGTTTGACTTAGCCATGCATATGTCATACCTATGTCCTCATTTTTTTAAAGAAGTCTTATATTTAAACTTATGGGCACAAAGTATTTTCTTACAAGCTATTTTTAATTTGCGTGTGCTTGTATTTATGTATTACTCGTTATTCATCCCAAATTCTTGTTGAGTATTTAGGCTCACTACATCTACTTGGTGCAGGTGAGTACGAGTTCGCAGAGACAAAAGGGCAGGATACCCAGAGTGAGGTCGCCGGTGGTGCAGGCCCTTGACCTTCGCTGCTTTTAGTTCCGCAAACTCTAATGATTTGTAATAATGAATCTGAGTATTTTAAATATTTTCTGTAGCTTTCAGGATGGGTTTTCCCTGCTTTGAATATTTGTCATGTAAAACTTAATAACTTGTTTTTCCGCTACTATGTGGGGTTAATTCCTTTCTAAACTCTATGTTATTGAGTTCGGATTTTTTTAAGGTGTTTATTTTATCCGTTGAACTACTGAGTGTGACAGGTTTGGTTTTAATATTTAAATGGATCATGGCAAAAGTTTTTTGAAAAATCCATATTTTTCTTTATTAATTAATTTAGATTAGAGGTGCGAGTCGTTTCATTTACTCTACGTAGACTTTTAGGAGTTGTTTTGCTTGTTTATTTTCTCACATGTTTTGAAAAAATTGATTTTTACAATGATTCATTAGCTTTAGGGTTTTATAAAACTCCTTATTAATTTTATAGTGTAAGTTTTACTCGTGGACAAAGATGGTGACTACATCATAAAACCAGAGACGAGATGGACAACCGAGGAGACACAAATTTCTAGCTTTAAAGCTAAGGATATCAATGCAATATTCTCAAGCATGGATATGAGAATGTTCGGGCTTATTGCTGACTGTGTTACTGCCAGGACGCATGGAATACTCTTCAAGAGCATTGTGAATGGACTGAAAGTGTCAAGAGAACAAGGATGAGGCTGCAAAATTCAAAATTTGAGAATCTCAGGATGAATGATGACAAACCGATTTCTGAATATGATCAGCGACTTTGAGAGTTAGCCACTGAAGCATTCACCCTTGGAGAACCGATTTCAAATGAAAGGATGGTGAATAAGGTTCTTCGTTCAATACTAAAGAGATTTAATGAAAAGATTTTGGCTCTTGAAGAAGTAAAAGACACCTCAAAGATGAAGTTGACCGAACTAATAAGAATTTTTCAAGTGTTTTAGTTCTACAGCACAGAATAAGGACAAAGAAAAATCAATAACCTTTCAAGTCTCAAATGACACATATGAGGACTTTGTTCAATTTTGTCAAAAGGTTTTTCAGTCTGATCTAGAACATGATTCGATGTCACTCATCACAAAAAAATTTAGTGATTATCTGAAGAAGATGAGGGAGACAAAGAAGACTGATAAAAAACTTAAGGCTCCATTGTTTTCTGTCAACAAACCCTTGAGAATCGGCGGGCCTGACCTGTGACACCCGGGGTTAAGAAAAGGGCTGGGAGTGATCGCCAATTCCAAGAGGTGCACGGACAATTAGCGACTCCTGGAAGGCTCTTAGGTAAAGAAAAACATGAATGAACCGATCCCTGCCAAAATGAGAGGGATTTTGAGACTGTGTAGGTATGAGACTACATAGTTGATGAGGGTTTATAAGATTTGATAGGTACTACTCATATCACAAAGGTGAATCTTCTTTTCGAGAGCCAAACAAATAAAAAAATCCAAAGTTAAGCGTGTCATACTTGGGGCAATTATAGGATAGGTGACACCCTGAAAAGTTTCTCAGGATGTATGTGACTGACGACATAAGCACGCAAAAAATACTAATCTTGATACATCAAGGATAATCGTCGAATCTGAGGTGTTACGGTTGGTATCAGGGCCAATATCTCTTAGTACGATATGGTTTAGGGATGAACCATGCAGAAGCTGGTGGGCATGTGATGCCCGGTGTTGTGAAAAATCCTCGCAAGCGTACGAGTGTCAAGTTTTAATATAGTGAATAATTCAGATATCGATCCCACGGGGAGTAAAATGAAAATATTAGTACTTGTAATTAGAATAGTCCAAACTTTATCTAGAAAATCAATATTTGAGAATTTTACAATAATAAAATAATCAGCTGATTTAAAAGCACGCACACAACTTCAGATATAATCAATCAGAGAAAAATGTTCTAGAGGTATAGATTTCACCTGGTTTCAACAACAATCAATCCTAATTAATTAATCTTCATGAATTTCAGTCAATTAATAGCCAAGAACACTTAAGTTTATTATTTTTCTCTCCCGAGCAACAAATAATTTTTATCAACTACAATTAAATTCCAATATCCCTATTAAGAATTTATCGCAGTGATCTATCACAAAACAATGTTCTCTTTAAAGCTCTGTTAAAATTATATACTCTCCCGAGCTGTATAAATAATTAACAGTGTATTTTCTAATGTACTATTCAAAATCCCCTCTCCCGAGCAATGATTTCAAATAAATATAACAAATCAATTATTGATCAGATAATTGAAAAGACAATCAATTCTAGAAAAAATAATTAATCTAAAAGAAACTCAATTCAATAAAATCAAACATTCATGAAAGTGTCTACACCAGGTTCCATCCAACCTCTAGACTATAAAAATTAGTTCATACTCAAATTCTGAAAACAATAAATCATAAATCCAAACATATTCAGAATAAAATAAATAAAAGAAAGAAGAAACAAATCCGTCGTCGATGCCGTGTCCGGTCGATCAAACTCCGTCTTTGTTCTTCACAATAAACTCCAGAAAAAATCCAGAAGTTCACGATCAATCTCTGATTTGCGATATGTGTGTGGCGGCTTCCCCCTTTCCAAATCTGATAAAGAATTTCTTTTATATCGCTCAACAAAAGCCCACAAAATCAAGCCCAATAATTAATTGCCCGACTTAATAAATTTCCAAATCACAGCGACGGGGCGGGTGCTCCAAGTACGGCGCGGGCGCGCCTTCAGTTCGAAATTCCAATTCTCAGATTTCTCAACACATTGCGCGATTGCTCTTCTGCTGCGCTAACAAGAGGCGCTAATCTTTTTTTACTCAAGGCCCAATAAAGTAAAGCCCATTAAGAAATCTCATTTCTTGTCTGTACTTTTCTTCTCTTCTTTATTCTTTCTCTTTTCTTTCATTATTTTCTCCAAATAAATCTTATTTCTCTTCACTTTTCCAAATAAAATCAATAATTCTTCTTTTCTCCACAAAATTTCATAATACACTGTAAACACAAAAACACTAAAATACCCACATAAATCTGCTCGAAACAAATATTTAACAATTAAAATCATAACTAAATTAAGTGTATAAAATACACTTATCAAATACCCCCAAACTTAGACTTTTGCTAGTCCCGAGCAAAACTATTCAAATCAAATATCTTCAAAAACTCATTCTTTCAACCAACAAGAATAATCAAAAAATATTATGGAGCAATGGCCTCAACAATGATTTCAAAAAAATTCAAATCCAATCATATTACACCTACTAACACTTGAAAGTTTCAATCATAACAAAATAACCTCATAAATTCACAATCTCCGCAACTCACGTTTCAAAACACTCTTATCCAAATTCAATTCAAACATTCATAGATCATGAGGACTTTTCAGGGTAGCCTAGATCAAAAATAGGATATTTATCAAAAAAACACTCACAATTAGGTAAATTCAAAGAATAAGCGTGTGCGTGTTTCGATCAAAATTCATAATCATCAAAAGCATCAATCAACAGTCCATAGGCTAAATTCTCGCAACTCTTCTCCACTAGTATATTGGGCAACTGAGACTCGGTCAATAGGACTTAATTAGCTTATAATGTACACCTGGCTCATGGCTACAAATAAAGGATTAGAATTCAAATAAGAAGTAATTTATATTCATGCTCAATTTAACTTCAACTCCTTTTCTTTCACATTTTACAACTTCTTCACTTCAATGATTTTTTCAATTTTTCAATCAACTTTTTTTCACAACCACAATTTTTTTGCTTTTCTACTACCTCTTTTCATTTTCATTTTTTTTTCTTCTCAATTCACCATCACACCATTCCATTTTTCACAAATAACACTAGGAGCATATAACAATTTAGCATTCAAATTACTCCCTTAAAGGTAGGAATTAGTGTTTAGGCTATTCAGGTAGTCAATGTAGGACCTTGAAATAATGACGAATGGGGTTTTAATCATACGTTTACACGCATGCCATTCGATTTTCAAATATAGCTCAAACAAGGTATTGGGGATAACATATTAATAGGTAGCTTGAAAGGCTCAAACGCATTTAGAAAAATTGCCTAAATCATCCCTAATCTCAATTTTTGCCCGTATTTCGCCTCGAAGAGTGTCCGAACTAGTTCTAGACAAGTATCAATCCACAATTAAATCATACAAATCTCAATCAGTGCAGAAAAAATAATCATCAGCAGTTAACGATGATTTTCCAACAAATTTCAGATTTTTTTCGTACCTCAATGTACTAATATATGTGTAGGCTCAAATAGGCAACTAAGGATAAATTTTTTCAATAAAATCAGGCCCAAAAATTTCAAACAATGCCTCAATCATATCTATGTCTGTATGTTTCAAAACTCAAATTCAAGTATTAATCACAGAGTATATAGGAAATTGTTCATCTAATTGATTCCATTTTTTTCAAAAATATTTGTCAGAGAGGTAGACAATCATGGATTTCAGTTATAGCCCAAAAAATATTTTTATCATTGGCCATGCATCAATTTCTTTCTCGACTTCTTTTAAACTCAACTCACTCAAAAACTAATAAACTTAACAAAAATTTTGTCTATAAAGCACACAAAATTCAACTACAAGATCAACTAAATCATTGCACAAAATGATTCATCCCCCCAAACTTAATATAATCATTGTCCCTAATGATTAAAAATCAATAAAAAGAACAAGAGACTCATACCTTCGACACCGAGCATCAGTACTCGGCGTCACCAAAATTTCCCCTAAAAATATTTCGCAAATGCAAGACCATTATAGATGAGGAGAAGCATCACTTAGCATCCAATTTAACCTGAAAAGAGGACATGCACGCGATAAGATAATACACAAAATTGAATCCCAAAACAATCAAAACAAAATAACTCGCTTAGTATGGAGTAATAAGAAGAGTGCGAGGCATCATGCGCTTCATATGTTCGATCTTGCATGGTTTGGGACAGCTCGTTGAGAAGCTTGTTTGTTCTCGGAGTGTTGCTGCTGTTGTAACCTTCAAGTACACAGGAGTACGAGTTGTAGGGGCTTGTTTGCGCAAGGATAGAATAGCTTGTTCGCGCATGGAATGCTGTTGGGAGTTGCTGAAGTGCGCATGGTGAAGGTGTGAGGTGCGCGATTGCACTAGGATAAGAGCAGATGGAGGGCTGGTTAGCGCAAGATTGATGCGCATTTGCTCTAAGTATGGCGCAGATGAGAATCGTTGTTTGCGCATGAAGAAGCTGCCCGATTGCATATAAGGAGCAGCTGGGAAAATTTGTTTGGGCTTGTATAAAAGCATGTAAAACTGTTGGTGATCTCATTTGCGCATGAATGAAGAACTAGTGATTGCCCATGGAGGAGGGTGGGGTTGTGCGTTTGCGCATAGTGAAGGCGCGGACAAGGTTGCTGTTTGCGCATGATGAAACAGCTGAGGAACAAGCAATTGCACAAGAGTCTGCGCACTTGGAAAGCTTGTATGCGCAAAGGTTTACGCAAGTAAGGCGCAGATGGAGCTTGTTCGCATGAGGTAGTAACAGAAGGGGATGCGTATTTGCGCATAAACAAGCGCAGATGGGAAGAAGGAAAGCGCGATTGCGCTAGTAGCTGCGCTGATGGAGAGCCTGGTTTGCGCAAGGAGATTATCATGTGCGCTGCGCGATTGCGCTAAGCCTAGCGCGGTTGGGAATCCTTTGTTTGCGCTTAAATAGGCGTGGATAACATGCGCGATTGCGCTAGTTCTTGCGCAAATGGTTAAGCTTCAGGCGTTGAGGAGGCGCGGGCGCTCGAGAGAAGTGACGCGGGCGAGCCTTTTGTTCGCATAAAAAGGCCCATGTTGATCCAGGAGCTGCGCGGGCACTCATATTAATGGGGCGGGCGCGCCTCTTGCTCGTATTTGAGTTTCTGGAGCCTGAAAAAATTTGAAAATTAACCAAAATTAGGCTTCAAAAATTGAAAATAAAATAAAAAAACTTAAAAACATTGAAATAACAAAAATTAAATAAACTGAAAAAATAAAAACAACTAAAATAAAATAAAAGAAAAAGCTCGGGTTGCCTCCCAAGTAGCGCTTGGTTTATAGTCGTCTGCCCGACTTTCACCGGTGTTAGATCTTCCCTTTCTCTTTTACTCGCCAAATAAATTCCACGAACCGCCTTTTAAATTTTGCTTTCTTGTTCTTCGTGGTTTTCTTCGTTGATAAGTTTGGCGCTTTACTCTTTGATTCAACTTCAAAATCAGCTCTTGGACAGCTCTCCAACTTCACAACCGGTTCAATTGAGCATAATTCTTCGATAGGTGGATTAGATGTCTTAATGAATAAGTTAAAAATCACTCTCTCGCCTTCCACACCCATCGACAACGCACCCTTCTTCACCTCTATCTTGGCATCGGCAGTGGCCAAGAAAGGTCTCCCCAATATCAGGGGCATATTTGCATCCTCCTCCATATCTAACACAACAAAATCCGCAGGAAAAATAAATTTATCTACTTTTACCAGAACATCTTCAATGATTCCATGCGGATATGTGATAGATCTATCAGCCAACTGCAACGCGATCATTGTGGGCTTCACTTCACCAAGTCCTAAGCTCCTAAACACAGACAAAGGAATTAGATTAATGCTAGCTCCTAAATCGCAAAGTGCATTATTAAAATAAGAAGAACCAATAGTGCAAGGAATAGTAAAACTCCCTGGATCTTTAAGCTTCTGTGGCATCTTCTTTTGAAGCACCGCACTGCACTCTTCCGTTAGATTGACAACCTCGTTCTCTAGTAGTCTCCTTTTATTGGACATCATCTCCTTGATGAATTTTGCGTAGTTCGGCATTTGCTCCAAAGCATCAGCAAAGGGGATGTTGATGTGAATTTTCTTGAAAATCTCCAAGAATTTGGAGAACTGCTCATCCAACGCCTTCTTTTTGAACCTCTGCGGGTAGGGAAGTGAAGGCTTGTATATCGGTTTTGGCTCCAGCTCAGGCTTCTTATTCTCTACTTCCTTCTCTTCACCTACAGCTTTTTCAGGCGTCTTGCTCTCAGGTTGGCACTCTTCTCTGTCTACTTGCTTCTCACTCCTCAATGTGATAGCATTACACTGTTCCTTGGGATTCACCTCAGTATTGCTAGGAAATTGGCCTCTGTTATTATCCTTCAGTGCATTCGCCAACTGTCCAACACTAGTCTCCATGGATTGCAATACAGCACCCATGTTGGCCATGTGCGTCTCCAAACTGTCGAGGCGAGACTCAGTTCTCGCCATTCTCTTACCTGATTCCTGCACAAAGGTACTAACAACATCCTCCAAAGATGGCTTACCCTCACCCTTAATTGTGTTGTATCCCGGAGGAGGATTCAACACATTGTTATTGTTAGCATAAGAAAAATTTTCATGATTACGCATACTAGGGTGATAAGTATTAGGGACAGGGTTACCTTTGTAAGCTCCATAACCTTGGTAGCCATTAGGATTTATATAATTAACTTCTTCTGGTGTATGAGATCCTTCAACTCTAATTGAATCTGCAACATTAGTCTTATTCAAAGAAGCTACCTGTGTAGTCAGTGCAGATAATTGAGCAGTGATGGATGTGAGAGGATCCATTGCATACACTCCAGCTGGCTTCTTGACTCCCATACGCTCAGACGGCCATTGAAAACTATTGACCATCATCTCCTCCAACATATTATACGCCTGCACATGGTCCTTAGCAAAAATGGTGCCTCCAGCAGCAGAATCGACATTCATCCTCGTAGGTGCATTCAGTCCATTGTAAAACCACTCGATTTGTTCCCAATCTGCAAAATTGTGGTTAGGACAACGTATAATTAATTCTTTGTACCTTTCACACGCCTCATAGAGCTGTTCAGTGTCCATCTGCCTGAAAGTGCTGATCTCTATCTTCAGTTGGGTAGATTTAGCAGGTGGAAAATATTTCTCCAGAAAGTTTTCTGTCATCCCTTCCCAAGTAGTGATGCTTCCAAGCGGCAGTGACTGCAACCAACTTTTGATCCCTGAGAGAAAACGGAAACAAGCGTAAGCGAATAATATCCTCAGACACACCATTAATTTTTACTGTATCAGTATTTTCTAAGAAGGTCCTGAGATGCAGGTGAGGATCAGTTGTGGCACTCCCATTAAATTGGTTCGATTGAACCATGTTGATCAAGGCCGACTTTAGCTCAAAATTGTTGGCATTGATAGTTCCTCGAGCTATTCCAGAGTAGTGTGCCTGGATTATCGGCCTGAAGTGATCTCTGATTGGCACCAAGGGAGCTTGTTGTGCTTCTTCTTCAGCCATGTTCCTTAATTCTTCTCTTCTAATTCTTTTCAAAGCACGTGCAGTGCGCTCGATCTTTGGATCAAAAAGTAACGAATTCGCACTTTGAGATCGTCGCATAAACTACAATTAAAAATAAGAAGAATTTAATTAGTAACTTAAAATAAAAATAAAAATAAACTCTAAATTAAAATCTAGACTAATTGGTAACAAGACCAAAAAATTAATCAAATATACTCCCCGGCAACGGCGCCAAAAACTTGTGAAAAATCCTCGCAAGTGTACGAGTGTCAAGTTTTAATATAGTGAATAATTCAGATATCGATCCCACGGGGAGTAAAATGAAAATATTAGTACTTGTAATTAGAATAGTCCAAACTTTATCTAGAAAATCAATATTTGAGAATTTTGCAATAATAAAATAATCAGATGATTTAAAAGCACGCACACAACTTCAGATATAATCAATCAGAGAAAAATGTTCTAGAGGTATAGATTTCACCTGGTTTCAACAACAATCAATCCTAATTAATTAATCTTCATGAATTCCAGTCAATTAATAGCCAAGAACACTTAAGTTTATTATTTTCCTCTCCCGAGCAACAAATAATTTTTATCAACTACAATTAAATTCTAATATCCCTATTAAGAATTTATCGCAGTGATCTATCACAAAACAATGTTCTCTTTAAAGCTCTGTTAAAATTATATACTCTCCCGAGCTGTATAAATAATTAACAGTGTATTTTCTAATGTACTATCAAAATCCCCTCTCCCGAGCAATGATTTCAAATAAATATAACAAATCAATTATTGATCAGATAATTGAAAAGACAATCAATTCTAGAAAAAATAATTAATCTAAAAGAAACTCAATTCAATAAAATCAAACATTCATGAAAGTGTCTACACCAGGTTCCATCCAACCTCTAGACTATAAAAATTAGTTCATACTCAAATTCTGAAAACAATAAATCATAAATCCAAACATATTCAGAATAAAATAAATAAAAGAAAGAAGTAACAAATCCGTCGTCGATGCCGTGTCCGGTCGATCAAACTCCGTCTTTGTTCTTCACAATAAACTCCAGAAAAAATCCAGAAGTTCACGATCAATCTCTGATATGCGATATGTGTGTGGCGGCTTCCCCCTTTCCAAATCTGATAAAGAATTTCTTTTATATCGCTCAGCAAAAGCCCACAAAATCAAGCCCAATAATTAATTGCCCGACTTAATAAATTTCCAAATCACAGCGACGGGGCGGGTGCTCCAAGTACGGCGCGGGCGCGCCTTCAGTTCGAAATTCCAATTCTCAGATTTCTCAACACATTGCGCGATTGCTCTTCTGTTGCGCTAACAAGAGGCGCTAATCTTTCTTTACTCAAGGCCCAATAAAGTAAAGCCCATTAAGAAATCTCATTTCTTGTCTGTACGTTTCTTCTCTTCTTTATTCTTTCTCTTTTCTTTCATTCTTTTCTCCAAATAAATCTTATTTCTCTTCACTTTTCCAAATAAAATCAATAATTCTTCTTTTCTTCACAAAATTCCATAATACACTGTAAACACAAAAACACTAAAATACCCACATAAATCTGCTCGAAACAAATATTTAACAATTAAAATCATAACTAAATTAAGTGTATAAAATACACTTATCACCCGGGGCTAATAAGAGGACAAGGAGTGATCGTCGGTTTCAAGAGGTTGAACTAACAATAACCGGCTCCTGGCAGGCTTCTAGGCGAAGAGAGACATGAATGAACCAATCTCGTGCCGAAATGAGAGGGATTCTGAGACTGTGTAGGTATGAGACTACATAGTTGAGGAGGAGTTATAAGATTTGATAAGTACTACTCATATCACAAAGGTGCATCTTCTTTTCGGGAGATCATCACATAAGAACTCCAAAGTTAAGTGTGCTTGACTTGGAAAAATTATAGGATGGGTGACCTCCTGAGAAATTTCTTAGGGTACGTGTGAGTAAGGACATAGGCACACTGATAAGACTAGTCTTGATACACTGTGGATAGTCGTCGAATCTGGGGTGTTACATAATCAATCACCAAGGAAGTTTTCTGATCCTCAGAAGCCTCGACTTATGCTAGAAGGGAAGAAGAAGCCTATTTCAAAGAATATTGACACTGTACAGTGTCATGCATGTCAAGTTTTTGGGCATTATGCAAATGAGTGTACAAATACACTTCAAAATGGAATGAACACATCTTTGAGTGATGAAGAGTCTGAAGAAGATGATGAACATGATGATGAAGAAAGTCACACAGCCCTATCAGCTTTACTGGTAAGCAAGAAGTTGTTTCAAGTCAATCCATTAGGTGTTGCCACACCTGATCGCAACATCTCCCAAAGGTCAGTATGTTTGACTTCTTCTAATGCTAATTATAAGTGTAATTCTGATGCATGTGATGAAACAATATCTATGGAAGATGTTCTCATGATGTATGAAGAACTATATGCTGACTGGATTGAAAGGAATAAGACGAATACTATTCTTTTGAAAGAAAATACTGATTTGAAGGCTGATGTATCAAGACTTGAAGTTGTGCTGAGTAAGAAGGACTTGGAACTGTGTTAGGTAAAGGAAGAACTCAAAAAAGCTAAGGCCACACTGGCCAAGTTCAATTCAAGCACAAACAAACATGATTCTTTGCTTATGATGAGAAGAGATGTTAAGGCGGGGTTAGGCTTTGAAAACATTAAGTTTAAAGTTGGTGAATCTTCAAAAGCTCTTGTGTTTGTTAAAGAAAGTAGTTGTACAGAAAGCTCACCCAAGAAGTTCGCATCAACTAACCTACCTAAATCAAAGCCACAACCTACTGTTCCTTAAATCATGGAAGAAAACGTAAGTTTGTTTGTCACTAATGTCATAGATCGAGTCATATCAAACCTTTGTGTTTTAAGTTGCAGGAAGATTACAAATAGAGGTCTGCATCTAAAGTGTTGTCTAAGATGTTGTCCAACATCTCACACAACATCTCTAGGAACATATCTACTGTAAGAAAAGTTTGAGTACCAAAAGCTGATGTTCACTGTTATATGATTTATACTGTTTTAAAATCTAATGTTTCAGGTGCTTGGTACTTTGATAGCGGAAGCTTACGTCATATGACAAGTTCCAAAAGATTTCTCACTTATTACGTTGAACAAAGAGTGAGAAAGTGACTTATGGAGGAGGTTCAAAGGGAAATATTGTTGGAAAAGGCACACTGAATGTTGCTGGTTTATCTAAGCTTCACAACGTGCTTCATGTTGAAGGATTTGCTGCAAATCTAATAAGAATTAGCCAAATTTGTGATGATAACCTGCATGTGCAATTTGATAAAAATTATGCAAAGTTTTTGATATTTCTAATATGTGTGTAATGACGGGTATAAGGTCATTTGATAATTGTTATCAACTTGGAGAAGAGATGGCTTCTAGGCACACAAAAAGTGACTAAATTTGTAATAGCCCGGTTCCATTTTACTAGATTAAGTTGCTAATAATGTTTAGCTTTAATAAAATATGATTAAAGAATTTTAATATGATATAATGGACCAAAGAATTGGATCCAGAATGCCCGAAAAATTCTTAATGGGATTATTGGGTTCGGGCAGTTCGAAGGGTCCGAACTGGGTTTGGAGGGTCCAAACACAAGGGACTTCGGAGGCTCCGAAATGGTTCGGGAGTTTGTGAGATCGAACGATCCGACCAAGGGATCGGACGGTCCAAACTCACCCAGGGACAGGTGTCCAAATCTCAGGTATGAGATGACGTCATTGCTGACACCACATGGCAGGATCGAACGATCCGATGTGGAGGATCGGACCGTTCGATGTGTCACCAGGACAAGTGTCAAGGAGGAATTTACAAGTGTCTCAGACGAGGGGGATCGAACGATCCGAATAGGGGATCAGACCGTTCGAAGATGCATGCATGCGATGTGGACATCGTGCAAGTATCGGACCGTCTGAAGAGGGGTTCGAACTATCCGAACTCCGCCTATATCCGAATTCTTCATTTTCAATTGAAAATTTTCTTCTCCTCTCCCGTAATGGCTCTATTTTAAGGGCTTCGAAATTTTTTTTTTTAAGAGTTGGAGTAGAGAATAATAAATTTTTATATATAACGGACAGTGTCCGTAGTAGTGACCAGACGACAAAGCCCTGGTAAGGTTTCCGTAGTGGTGGGCAGGCGGCGGAGCATTGGCGAGGAGTCCAGGGGTCGTAGCTAGGCTATGCCCAGGCTCTGGGGCATGCGACATCAGCGGGCTGATGACGGACGAAGGTATGACTTTGATTTCCTATAGTAAATAGGGAGTAGACTATAGTTTAATTAAGGTTTTAGAGCCTAATAGGAGTAGGGGTGGCAAAAATTCCCGAAATCCCGACCCTTCCCGAATCTCATCCCATTCCCGTCCCGAAAAAATCCCAACCCGAATTTTTTTCGACCCGAACTTTCGGGATTTTTTCCATCTCGATTAATATCGGGAGCGGGAGCGGGATCGGGAATAAAATCTTATCCCGACGGGATTCCCGACCCGAAATAATATAATAATATATTTTATTAATAATTTTATTAATATAATAAGCTAAATATTATTAGGTTTCAACTCATATAACACTTAATTGTGGACTTAATTCACATAATTTTTATTGTTGGAACAATCACATTGTAAAATCACAAAATGACATTTTATTTTTGTGTATTTTTTTAAAATTAAATTAATAATTTAATTAATTCATAGTTATAATTATCTAATTAGAACAAATATATAGAACAAGACTCAAGAGATTAATTTGACAATATATTTAACAAAATTTATTTAGTAATTGTATCCGAAAATTTTATTAATAATTATCTGATACATTTTTTCTCTTAACAAACCTTTGAAACATTATCCGGAATATTTTAATATTATATGTTTTAAGTTGAATATTTATTTTTATTTATAAATATAAGTATCTAAATAATATATTTAATAAAATTATAACAAATTTTTTAATTTTTTGAACGAAATCTTGAACATGAAAAAAATTCGGGATTTTCTCCCCTACCCGACGGGATCTCGAATATTCGGGATACCAAATAGCGAGTCCCAAAATGTTTCGGGTATGGGATCAGGAGAAAAAAAAATTTCCAATTCTTTTCGGGACGAGAGTTTAGTAGAGGTTTTACGGGACGGGTCCCGACCCTATTCCACCCTTAAAGTAGGAGATGTTGGCATGCTAGGTAATTCATGATTATTTTATGTGTTGTAGTGCTGCATGATAGACAGTAGACTTGGATTTAGAGGGGGTGCTTTTAAGATCTGCCGTAGTAAAGTACAAAAATATTATTTCAGATTGAGTATGTATGTATTATGTTTTATTTTTGACTTTAGAGAATTTTAAATAATTTACCCATGCGATTTTATATAAAAAATAGCCCCGTTCCAAAAAAGGCAAACACTTGTATGCAACCGTTGCACGGGTCATATTCGTGTGACGGGTCTCTTATATGGGTTATCCATTAAAAAGTATTACATTTTATGTCAAAAGTATTACTTATTATTATAAATATGGATAAGGTTGACCCGTCTCACGAATGAGACCGTTGCACAGAAGTGTTACTCTCCAAAAAAATACTGGTCGGTCTAAATTTATTTTTTAATTGTAATTTTCTTTAAGTAAATTACAAATATCGATGCGATGCGATGCCGAAGTTTTTAAAATATTTGATCACCCCGAGGCCCACCGAAGCGTAGCTGTAAGAAAAGGGTTGCCGTAAGAAAGGAAAAAAAAAATAAAAATCTCTCTCAATCTTCCTCGTTCTCTTCTCTTGCCATAGCTTTCGAACACTCAAGTAATCGAAGAAAACCAAATGCAACTGGCGAGAAATCGATGCTCAACCAACGAAGGTATTGTTCTTTCTTCCTTTTTTAACAAACTTAGTATTGATCTGTTCAATGGTGTATGTCATACCCTGATACATATTGTGACAGAATTTTGCAGCGGACATGATCGGTCATACTTGTCATGTGATAACAATGTAATACTACTTTGAGAATTATTTTCTCTCTCATCTGCAACTAGAGCTTAAATGAGTTTTTAAAATTTTAATTTGTCTTATGATTAATGAATTTATTCAATAAACAATCACGAAAACCTTGACCCAAATGTACGTTCTAGAAAGGAATTTTTTCATAGTTTATATTAATGAGAATGGTTCATTGGTTATGATTTTGTTTGGGAAAAAACAGGGAATGATTTTGGAATTATTATAGGTTATAGTTGAAATATTAGTGGCATCAGCAAGATTTTCATGGAATTTTTTAGCCAAATCTTTTTAGATTCGAAGAAAAAACAAGTTGGTAGGTTTTAAACCTTTTACTTTCTCCCCAACGAACCTCTATACCAGCTCCTTAATTTCTTGAAAAGATAGGCAATTGAAGAACGATTGGTTAGTTCGATTTCATAGATCGTAAGTGCTTTTCCATTCTCTTCGATTTTGTGATTTTCGTGTTTATACGTGTGTGTGGAGATGGTTTGCTTTAAGCATTCGAGTTGATTGTGCCTCTGGCTTATTAAATAATTAAAGGAATTATCTTGAAACTTGAGCTACGTTCGGAGATCGTGTGAGTGTTACACTGGAAACTATAATGTATTCGAGTTCTTATATTAGATTAATTTTCAGAATTTCTTGTTAAAGAAATGAGTTTTTTTTTTTCTTGCCTATGAATCAAGTGCTTTACATGCAGAGGTTAGCGGTTTACTGAATTCGGTGCTATCACCTTCATGCAATTCTAGCTAATTTTTTAAAAATAAAAATCGGTTATTTCGGTTATAACTGATTTTTTATCGGTTTGGTTTGGTCGATTTTGTTATAAAAACTTCAGTGGGTTCGTTGTTAGAAAACTTGATCGGTCGGTTTGGTTTTCTTATATTTCGGTTCGGTCGGTCGGTTTTAACCGATTGCACACCCCTAGATTCAGTATGACTTATCTTTGTCTAACTGAAACTCCTATTATGCTTGCTTACAACAATTTTAACCAGTTTAGTCACTATCAATTTTTAGTAATCTTGCCACAAAATCTTAAGCACAAAGTGATCCTTAATGACCAGATTACAATATTGAAAAGTGTGTTGAAAAACTTCATTTAGTTTGTCTCTTGAAAATTTGAATATTTGAACTTGTGCGAGGATGCCAGAGAGCTAACCAAACTTTCAATCAGTTTGTCTCTTGAAAATTTGAATATTTGAACTTGTGCGAGGATGCCAGAGAGCTAACCAAACTGATTATATCTTATATTTATAGATCCATGATTTAACGGTCAATAAAATAAGATTATATCCGTTTCAAATATAGTAGTCATTAATCTTGTCTTCTTCCACGTCATTGTCCTTTCTGATAATCGTACACTGAAGGTAGTGCTCGCGGATTTTCAGTGACTGTTGGTACGGAAAACTATATCCAAAATTCCAGCTGTAGCTCAGAGTAAACTGATTTGATTTAGAGCATGTTGGTTTGTGATAAAGATTGATCTTATTCTTTTTCGGTTCCATAGTCTTGGTCATTCAGTTTAGTAGTCTCGGTCATTCAGTTCGGTAGACTTTAATATTCAGTTTGGCTTATTCAACTTTTGTCTCAGCATATTCTTAGTTTGTTAAATCACCAAACTTAATTGATCCAACACCCGCAGCTGTATGTTTTATTCCACTTAACTCGAGAGTTAAGTGTGAGTTGGGAACGTTCTTGTGTTGTGATATTAATCTAATATCTGCTAAGTTTAACTCTGCAGATGAAGGTTGTGGATTTTAAAAGAGCAGGTGGTCCGGATGTTCTTCGAATAAAAGAGCTTCAGCTTCCAAACTACCCTCTTTGTAGTTATCAAATAATGATACAAGTGGCAGCGGTTGGGCTAAACGTTTTTGACACTTGGATCCGACAGGGTATTCCTCTTTATCGGGGTGGTTCCAGTTCGTATCTTGGTTATGAATGTTCTGGGAAAGTTGTTGCTGTTGGCTCAGACGTAGTCGAATTTAAAGAGGGCGATGAGGTGAAAACTAATTTATTAATGATCGAGTAGTTTATGGGTTTTTTGGTTCTTATATTCAAGTGATTAGGTTTATCATAACAACGCATTTTGTTTTCCGTTTATACAAGGTTTGTACGTTTCTAGAATCTGGGGGTGCATATGCAGAGTTCGTAATGGTTTCCATATCTGTTGTTCTGCGGATTCCTTCCAAAGTTTCCCTTGTTGAAGCAGCAGCGTTGCCCAAGGCGTCACAGTTAACATATTTTGCTCTTTCAATGTTGACGAATGTCAAACTTGGGGACACAGTCATGGTATTGCCACATTTTTAAAACAAATTTTGATAATTTATGCAATATCAAAACTTTAAAAGTGCTAATTTTGAGAGCGATTGCAGATACATGAGACTGCCGATGGAATTGACATTATTGCTATTCAATATGTTAAGCATATAGGTTGTGAAGTATTTGCGGTGGCAGGTAATACTGGTTAATATTTTCTGTTTGATTTAATTTACCCTCTGCTAATATAATTGCAATTAAACAATTCATGGGCATATGCATTTGATTCTTTCAATGTGCTTAAAGGAGAAATTTGGTTATTCGAGTCATCTATGATTAGGGAAATAATATGATGATATGGTGTATCATTTCAACTTATGTATGGATCCACCGAACTACTGTGCTAATGCTAGTAATATCACAAGATTGTTTTTTTCTTCAAGGCCATACCGGTTAAGTATGATAACCGGCAGTGATTACAAGTTACAACTCTTATCTGAAAATGATGGAATCTGGAATAGATGAAGTTACTGTTTTACTTTTACATTCAGAACATTACATTATCTTCTCAGAAAGTTAAGGAGATTAATGACATCTATCTCTATAACTACTCGAGTTGACCTACTACATGCATTCATGTAATGTATAGAATGAGACTGATTTCTAATTTGCTATGTGTCATATTGTCTTTCTAAGACACAGTTGATCTGTCCCAATTTTTTTGGCTTGGCCTTGGAAATCCTTGTAGACCTCAAATCTCAACCATAGAGACTTCTTCGTTAAATTCCTTTTGATGAAAAATGAATTTCTGATTGTGCAAATTGTTTGTGCTAGTGTTGATTACATAATGGATCTTCTCATACTAAACATGATGGCCGAAATGCTCGAAATGCTTTTCCATATTTTGCTCTTTTCAGCATCTTGTTTCACTGGAACTCAGAATAGGTCATTGCATATTTTTCTCTTTTTAATAATCCGAAGCATGTTCTCAGCGACATGTTTGTTGGGAAGAAATGCTTTTACTAGTTTGCTGACCGACTGATTCCAAGTGAGAGGATCATATCCCATGTTTTATCACGATCCATCGCACAACAAAAACGTGTTCCAATGCTCATGAACTTTACAATCATTGTAGGAGCAAAAGAAGTTGAAACTTTAACTTGTAACCTATGTGCGGTGTCAAAACATTGTATGAACTGAACCATCTTTGTGATCCAACTTATAATTCCGGATGCCAAATCAGTTTTCCTAGTTTTCTTGGTAATTCCAGTGCAGGTCATTTTTAAAGTTCATACAAAATGAGTACAATTTTTTCCGCGAAGTGTAGAATTTAAGTTTCTGTGGCATATCATTCTCTACTAGTTTGCCAAACCTTGCCTCATTTTTTACTACACATTCAATATTACGATATCTTGGACAAAAAGAACAAGCTGCCACTATCCCAAATGTTATATACATATAAATATACACAGTTATGCGTTTGTTTTTATCAATAATAATATGGTCGACGTGCAGTTTGCTGTTTAATTGTATGGCTGAAATTTTGTTAATTTTGTACTGATTTTTAGCTACAGATTAAATCTTTGTGATATGTCATCCAAATCTTTCTTTGCGTAGTATTATTAGAGTTTGAGTTTGATAAGTATTGTGACTCTTCTTCAATAACTATATGTAAAGTAAATGCAAATTATGCATCCTCATTACAATTAATTGCTAACATGTCACCTAAATATTTTTTAAATCCATAAATATTTTGATTATGCACATTACCAACACCGTTATTATATTTAAAATTTAAAATTAAAACGAGCACTAAAGTATTACTTTAACTACCTAATTACCCTGCCAAGTACAAAAACTAAACTCTTTGCTGCCAATTTAACACAAATATTGGGCATTGTATCTTCTGCTCAAGTCATGGCAATATTAGCTTTCTAGTTTATCATACAAATTACACAATTACACAAAAGTGCTGACAATGAATATAAAAACAAACTGAAAACTAAATACTTTGATATTTTGTGTTTCTCTCTCTTATACTGTTATAAAGTATTCATAGAACTACGTATATACAGATCAGTAATCACAGCATGTGCGAGAGTGAGAAAGAAATTTGAAAATATCAGGTTTTGAAAATAAGAAATTTTGATATTGAATGTGTGAATCAATAATCACTTTGTACATTATTTTAATATCTAGTTATAATCAATTACTAACTGACTGCTTACCTGGATTGATGGTTTCGATTTGAAGGTGGGAATTGATGTTAGTATTCGTTGGAGGCATGAATCCTAAATGACTATTTTACTGATTTCCATTTTGCTAATTAATGAGTGAAGAAATGGAGTCAACAACCTAGAAAAAAGTAGGCTGCTAGGATTTCGAAGCCCATAAGTATAAGAATATAACTAGATTCTTGAAATTGCAATGACCATAATTAATCTTTGATTTCTTCAAATTCAGTGTCAGATTTCATTTATCCCATGTCAATCCTTTGGATCTGGTGAAAATAGCCCAAGATTTGCACCAGTTGAACTGTCATGTTTTCTTAACATGGCGATAATGATAAACAAAATATTTTTGCCCATGCTATGTCAGATTGGTGGTTTTGAATATTAAATTAGTAACAGGATTGACCGGACAGTGTTTTGGATGATGTTATTATGATAATCTGTGTTTGAGATATTGGAGAACTTTCGATGGTTTAGTTTTCACTGGCAAATATACAGATTTTCTGCCCAATGGAATGTTTCAGTTGTGAATTGGATGTGGCCCCACAAGATTTGGGTGAGAACATTTTGAGGCATCATATGTAATGGGCCATGGGACATAAGAGAGTGATCTGAGTTTGGTAATCAATGTGGCCAAAAACATTGTTCTTGCGCAATGAGATTTAAAAGAATACATTTTTTTGAAAGTGTTGGTGACTTCCTCAGCACCACGTACATACCCCATAGTATTTTGTGAAATAGTCGAACAAAATATGTAATTAGACGGACCTTTTGTAGGAACGGAAGAAAAGCTGCGATATTGCAAAATGCTAGGAGCAGACGTCTGCATCAACTACAAAAAAGAAGACTTCTGCAAGCGTGTGAAAGCTGAAACAGGAGAAAAAGGTACGTGCAGAATGATTGTGCGTTTTACTTTTCACATCTGTGTATAATTGGACTTCTGCAAGCGGCTGAAGGCTGTTGGATCATTGACAGTTAAAGTCCTTTGTGATTAGCAAGCACACTAAGTCAAATTGTAATAAACCAGTTTTAGAATCCGGGTCGTTCCAACAGAGATCGATATTTAATTACTAGAATACTTATTATTAAACTTAATCTAGACAAATCAGTTAACATGGGTGAATGGAAGTATCAAACGGATTTCGAATTTAACTAAAATACTAACAAAATTTAACAAAGAAGCTTGGATGGTGGCAATTGATTGAGGAATAAATCTAATTCAAACAAAATGACCAAGCACACAACGGTACAAAACTCTACGTTTAAACTGAATATCTTATTAAATGTCTTGCGTCGTCAAATAATAGATCTATTTTTTTAACAGTCTAAATATTTATATTTGAATTTAATTAACTATTTAGATTTATGGAATCTCAATTTTCACCTAAAACTGCACACCGAAATCGAATATTATTTTTAGTCAGTTTAATCATATGTTGATTGATATTGTGAATTTAAACTTCAATCTCTAGCCTCTCGGTTTGAGATCAAACAACTAATATGTAAACAATTGACCAAATATTCACATGCAAGGATAAACATATATCAAATAAGTAGATGCAAGAAATAAATAAATTCATTGAGCCAAAACCAAAAATCAAACATAGTCCTGTCTTGGTCCTATCACCTTAGTCGATAAAAGACTACTCCATAAATTCAAAACAAAGATATAAATCAATGTTTAAATCCATTAAAATAGTAATTGAGAAGAAGAAGATTGAAAGATCTAAGCATGAATTGAGTGAATCTCGTTAAAGTATTCTTTCTCTTGCAGTGAATTTCGTTGAAGTGTTCTTCCTCTTGCCCTACCCGCCAACGTTGTACTCCCGTTCTCTTCTCGTTCTTGGGCTTTTATATTTATATTCCCCTAAAAAAACTCTTAAAATATATCTCAACATAGAGTCCTAATATGTTTGAAATGAGGAATAAAATCAAGTTTCGATAGGTAAGGGTTCAAAATTTTGATATTTTCTACTTTTGCGCATGTGCTGAGTGACCCATGCTCGGGGGCACGAGCACGTGGGTCCGAGCCTGGGTGACGCAGAAGTTTTCTCTTGCATTTTCTTATGACCCACGTCCGGAGGCACCTGAGCGTGGGTCCTAGCGTGGGTGCTCCAATATTTTTTTCATGCAATTTCTTCAATCTAACGTCCATGTAAGTTTACGTATCTCCTTGAACTTTTTGCTCAACTTTGACAATTCTTCCTCCGATTATTTTGGCACTTTTCACGGGCTTTGCTCATGTGGCATCTAATTGTTGACTTTTCGTCGTTTTCACTATCCTTTTGAGCTTTAATCATCAGTACAAGACAAGCAAGAATTTTCATTAATAACTACAAAACTACGATGCATAAATGCCAAATAAGCACAAAAATAACACAATTTGAAGTGCAAAACAGCAATACTTTTTGTGCTTATCAGTCACCAATGCCTTCGTTATCTCGTGAGGCCATTAATTTGATTTAAGTTGAGTTGCTCAATCATCCTTTTTCAGGGGTGGACTATTCCGTGTGCACCATCGTTGAGATATTATATATATGTACAATGTAATGTATGTATCAATAAGTGGGAAATTTTTTACATCTGTAGGGATTGTATTTTACCTACTTCAGTGCTTGATTTTCGTTAGCTGAGGAAACCATTAATTTGAGTTACTCAATCATCTTTTTTCAGGGATGGACATTATACTAGATGTTAGTGGAATAGAAAATTTGCAAAAGAACATGGGTTGTCTAGCTAGAGGTGGGTCTCTCGTCATTTCAGGATTCAAGATTGGGAGTCAGGTGGATCTTGACATTTTCTCGCTCATGAAGAAGGATATTAGTATCATAGGTAGATTATTCCTTATCTTAGTTTATGATTTCTTTTAGATCTATTTCTTTTCTTGTTGATTTTAATAGTATTTTTCATGTTCCATTTGATTAATGATGTTTAATGGTAATAGGGGTGGATTTGTGGACTCTAGATTGTGTAGGAATGAGGCGTCTTTGGTCTAATGTTGCAGCAAAAATTTGGCCACTGATTGAAGCTGGGCATATAAAGCCAATAATTGGTAAAATTTTCACCTTCAACGAAGCCGCGGAGGGACATAGAGCCTTGGAGGAGGGTAGTATTCCTGGAAAATTATTGTTAGTTCCAGAATAAACTACATTACGTGATTTGTCAATAATCTAGACTAATAAGCCAATTAAGTGTTCTCGTTGTTTCAAATATGCATCAAGTACTAATAGTTATCAAGATTATATGTCAAGTGTTTCAAAATCTCTATGATTGTTATGTTTTAGAAGCTAGTGTGTTTTTTGTGTGTGTTAATTTACTATTATTGTAGTAACTTGAGTTTCATTTTACATGTTAAAAGATGACACTAAGGCTACGTTTGGTTGGTATGATAGGATTATTGAATGATTAGTACATAAATGATAAAAAGAATGATTGAGATTGAAAAGTAATAATAGTGATAAATTAGTATTGTGTTTGTTATGATTTTTGACAATGAGATAAATTTAAAACCTTTTATTTTTGGACAAAACTACCCCTGGAAGTATCTTAATATTATTTATTTTTTGAGCTTTTTTTAATGGAATTTTACTACCCAAATTCATCAAGTTCAACTGCTCCCTCTTCAACGAGATAAATCTGAGAAATCCCAAAAATTTTCATGCCCTCAAGTTGTTTGAGTTTCGTAAATTCTTGTTCAATTTTGTTTTCGTTTTGATTTTGTGAAGATCGAAATCATTTTCTCAACCAAAATCAGAAACCAAACACCATCACAAAAATAAAATTTGTAAACAAGAATTCGATGTTGATTTAATGAGAAATGAAACGTTCATTTGTCTGCCAAGTTTATGATGTTTTTGTAAGTTTTTTTTTAATAGATGCTTTTGCAATTTGAAAACCCTAACGTGCACGGATGCTTTCTTCATCATTTAGATGGGGGAGAGAGAGGTTGGGCATGGCATTTTTTTTGGATGTTGAAAAAGGGTAGAATTGAAAATAATTTGTGACTAAGAAAGTGATTGTTAATACATGGGGTGGAGGTGGGTTTACTTTCCATACATTAATATGGCTTTATCCTTTCGAGAATGGATTGAGTAAGATAATTAAAAATCCAACCAAACATTAGTTAAACCAGTCAAACCAACCTCAATCCAAACTAATCATTTGTACCAAACGAGCCCTAAATTTTAGAAGTGTCAAAACATGATTAAAGAGTCGTTATTTGGGAAAAATGAGTGGAAAATCATCCTCGAAACGTACGAAAGTGGTAGGGGGTCCTAGGGGCCAGAACAGTTCGGAAGGAGAGGACCAGTTCGGAAGGAGCAGAAGTCATTTGGACCTTCTGAACCAGTTCAGATCTTCCGAACTGTTCAGGCAACGTGTGTCATGGTAGGTTGGACTTTCGAACTCTAGGTGTCAAAATGCTTTTTACAAGTGGAATTCATGACCATGCTCAGATCGAAACTTTCGAACTCAGATCGGAACTTTCGATCTCTGGCCTATACATAGGCGTCCGAACCTCATTTTTAGATGCTAAGTTGAGAAATATTTCGAATATTAGTCCATATTTTGAGTGTTTCAACTTTCAAGCCATATTCTTTGAGTGTTGGACACTAGCGAGATGCTTTGGGGCTTGTAGATGAAGGTCCGATCTATGTTATATAATTAAAATAGAGCATGAACTTTAGACCGAAGGGATATATTTAAAAAAAAAATGCTTACCCTACATATTTCTTAAGCATAATCTTTTAAGGAAAAATGTATTTTTCCCATGGGTGGTTTTTATTTTTTTTTTTCATATAAGTTAAATTTTGGATTCTATCTTATAAGTTGTAAGATAGTTGATTGATTGATTGATTTATTTATTTATTTCCTTTTTGTTACTTGAAATCACTAAATACTCAAAATATTTCTTATTTCATCCCGATATTATCTGTGACTAATGTGAAAAAAAATAAAACTTATATCACACATTAAATAATTTACCTAAACAAAAAAAGAAATTTGCAATTTGGGTATGTTAATTTTGTTATTTTGTGAATTTGCTCATTCATATTTTCAAATTACAGTTTTAATTGTTTTGATTTTGGCTATTTTATTCAATTTTCGTTGAAAAGTTGAGTTGGCACTGTAACGTCAGTTCCCCATCAGCGCTAAATTCGAAAAAATGATTAAAATTACCAAAAAAAATATTGCGAACTAAAACTGAAATCTTACGATATAAAAGACCGAATTCACGAAGTTACAAACTTAACGTATCAAAAATGCAATTTTTCTCTCTAATTTTGATATTTTGAGGGTTATTTTGCTTTATTTTACACATTTTTTTCCTAGATGAATTTAATGCGTGTAAACGAAATTTTATTCCCAACAAATGTGTTATGCAGCGAACCACTGGTTTCAACCATATTTTATAAAAACTAGAAGTTATTGAATAAAAAACAAATTTTAACACGTCACATAACTAAAAGCTAAAATAAACTAACTTACAAGACTAAAATTGTAAATTTTTTGTTTTTGAGTTTATTTCCCTTATGTTTACTTTTGAAAACTTAACAATTAACCTAGGCTGATTAATCCGATAAAAAATTAATGATTTAAATATTATAGCACTAATTTATAATCAATAAATAGTTGCAAAATGTTTTATGATAACTATAAAATTACATATTGACATGAAAAAAGCAAAAACTACTTAAGATCAGTGTTCTAAAAAACTTGATTAAACCTCGTTTAATCTCGTTTAAGCTTGAAACTTCTTCAAAACGTCTCGTTTCGGCTAAAAACGGTAAAAAAAACTCGTTTCGGCTAAAAACGATAAAAAACGGTCAAACACATGTTGATCATGTTAAATGTCATTAAATACGCTTAAGTGCAATTTTTTAAAATACCAAAATTGATTAATAAAACGAAAAAAGAACATGAAGTAATAATAGCAATGTAAAAAAATGTACAATTTTGGATAGTTAAGTGTAGCAATGATGAGTATATGCAGTACATATTGAAGAATATTAATACTAATATTTTAAAGTATTCTAGTTAAATTGAGTTTATATTTAATGACAATTGATATAAAATGAATGATATAATAAATTGAATTAGACTTTGGCAAAAAATCAATGCATTCTATTTAAATTTATTATATTTAGGCATTATTTACTCCATTAATTTGTGTTATATATTAAAAATTTTATTTTAAGCTCGTATTAATAGCACATACGCTTGGTTGCTTTCACGCTTCGATGCGCTTTCGCACTTTTTAAAACATATTATTAATTGATAATGAGCTTATTTTTATTATATTATTTTTTACATATATAAGAAACTATTAATTAAAATAATTTTAATATTTTTATGTTTTTAAGAACTTGAAATTTATTCGTTTAATATTAAATTTATGGTAATTTTATCATTTTATTTATTATTTGAATTAATATAATTAAAATTTTAATAAAAGTTGAAAACGTTTTTTTGCGTTTAAACTCGTAGTAATCTCGTTTAAACTTGAAAAACTTGAAACTTGAAACTTGACCTTCACGTTTCGACGCGTTTCGCGTTTTTTAGAACCTTGCTTAAGATATAATACTTCAAGTGAGTTGATTTTGAAAAAATTTTGAAAGCTGTAAAAAGTATTATGTTTGCATAAATAATATATAAAATTTTCTTCTTAAATATATATTCTACAATATACACATAAGAAAAAAATATGATGTTTAAAGTTAAGACAAGAAAAAAATTTACGCTTGAACCACTCAAAAATACTTCATTTATGATAAAGAAGGGAATAAACTTTAAAATCCAACAAATTTTATTTTTATTTTTTAAATGAAACAAAAATTATTTATAAATTCTTCCAGTGAATCACTTGAAAACCCACATTATTATGTGTTGTGTTGCACTATTGTCTGTCATATGATGCATGATTATATTGCTCAAGATTTGTATGCGACATTGGCATATCATATTGACCATGTTATCCTTTTGAGATAGCCTATTGTTTGAGGGTCGTTCAGACTTAGTATTTTCCTTGTACGATCGGTTAACATGAGACACTCGCTGGACCGAAAGGGCAGTGTGTGTGGGTTACACAAGACGGTGATAATCCAATTTTGGGTTCAGTATGTGAGGTGCCTAATGGATTCGGAGCTACCAGAGCATTCATATTTTATGTTGCATTCATATTTTATGGTGCATGCATCATATAGACATGTGTACTCATATTTTTGTACTGAGCGTCAGTTTTCACGTCTGTATTATTAATTATTATCATAAACGTCCCATTCGACGGGACAGTTGTAGGTTATTCAAGAATTGGACCTGTGAGTAGTTGGTGCCAGAGCTTGGATGCTGGGGTTGCCAGTGGATTTTAGTTTAATTCGATTGAGTTCATGTATATTAATTTACTTGGGTTTACAGTCCCTGTTGTATTTTGATGGATTAGTATTTATTTAAGTTTTCGCAATTCAATGTTATTATGTTTTCTATTAAGTTAATTGCATATTTAAGTTTTTGATTGGTGCATAATTTGGGTTGAGTCACTATAATTATTCATTTTAGTTTCCATTTAGAAAAAGATTAAATATATTTCAAGAGAATCAATATGCAAGCGACCGTAACATCGTAATTTTTTTTAACATTTATATTATATTTTCGTAAAGTTTTTATCCAGAAATCAACAATTTAATGACCGTGATGTACAATCTATCGTGAATTGTTGTAGAATACTTGGGCACAATTTTGGAGAATAACAAATTAAAAGTTAAATTTTATAAGTGAGGAAATATTAAAATTGTGTTTGAATTGAAGAATTTAAAATTTCTTCTATGAACAAAATAAGTGAATTTAAAATTTAGGGGAAAATCCCGGTTCAGTCCTAAATGTTTGGACACATTTTCGGTTCAGTCCTAAATGTTTCAATATTCCCGGTTTGGTCCCAAATGCTTTCCAAAAATTCCCGGTTCAGTCCTAAATGCTTTTATGTTTCGGTTTGGTCCCAAATATTTTTAAAAAATTTCCAGTTCAGTCCTAAATGTTTTACGTTCTAGATTTCGTCCTAAATATTTTCCAAAAGTTCTCGATTTGGTCCTTCCATCTACAAACAAAGCGTAATAAAAAAAACTTACAAACAAAAGACAAAGTTAAATAAAATAGAAGCTAATAATAATAATAATAATAATAATAATAATAATAATAATAATAATAATAATAATAATAATAATAATAATAATAATAATAATAATAATAATAATAATAATAATAAATGAACAAAAATTTCTTTCAAATGAAAATATAATTTATATTATACAAAATAAAATTATAGAATAAAAAAATAATTGAACCGTGCAATCTTATAGTTAAAAACATTATCAGTCACAAAAAAAATAAACAAATGTTTTAGCAAATAACTAGTATTACTTATTTCACAAAATATTTGAAAATTTCAACAAATATTTCAAGAGAAGAATATTTATTCTTAACAATTGAGAAAATATAATGAATTATTTGACCACCGTTGAAGTAGTGATATGAAATTAAGTTTTATTTAATAGTAAATTTTTCCCAAATACTAATTTTTTAAATTATAAAAAGAGTTTTAAAAAGATATATATCTTTTTCCAACCTCCAATTTTTTTTTTAAATGTGCAACCATCATGAAGAGAATATAACAAAATTAATAAAAATGTGAAATAACATCATTAAATTTTAATTCCTCAAGTTTTGTTTATTTTATTTAAGTTTTTATTTTTTAGAATCATGAATTTAATATATTTATTTTGAACATTGTGTAAAATTGATTTAAATTTGGATAAAAACTCTAATAAATTTTTTATTTTATTTACAGCTTGTTTAATGTTAAATATATAATAAATAATATAAAACTCAATCATAAATTATATAACACTATGCGGTGTTAGTTTTAACACACAAGTAGATGGAATGATCAAACCGAAAACTTTTGAGAAATATTTGGCATGAAATCGGCAATGTAAAAATATTTAGGACTGAACCGAGAATTGTTACGAAACATTTAGGACCAAACCGGGAACGTATAAACATTTAGGACTGAATCGGGAACTTTTGAGAAACATTTAGGACCAAACCGGGAACGTCCAAACATTTAGGACTAAATCGGGAATGTGTCCAAACATTTAGGACTGAACCGGGATGTTGCCCTAAAATTTATTATATTTCAAGTTAAACAATTTCAATAATAATTAATAAATATAATTTTAAATAAAATTATTTTAAAATAATGATACATAAAAATAGACAAATATTATATTTGACTCGATTTTTGAAAAAATATTATCTTTTTATGTTAAGTAATGTTTTCTTGTTAAAAAAAAAGTAATGTTTTCTTAATTGGACCGATAATCTAACCGATATACCCTTAAAAAAATGGTTCAATCGGTCAGACTGATTTAACATGATGACCGGATTGGAATATTGTTATATTGTTTAAAATAATATAATAATTAATATATTTTAAATTTTAACAAAATTATATATATATACATATATATATATATATATATATATATATATATATGTGTGTGAGTTTTGATCACATGAGCAACAAGAGCTAACGTGACATTCACTTATTGAATGTACAAGGTGTCACGTCAGCTGTTGTTCACATAATTACCCATGATGATTGCTCATATGATCAAAACTTACTGGGGATATGGATGCGTTTTACAGGCAAGACAACCCCAAGATTTTGTATAAAACTGTTGCTAATTTAGCCACGGATTCCTGTATTACAGGCTTACAGCCCCCAAGATTTTGTATAAAATCGTCGCTAATTTAGCCACGGATTTTCAAAACCCGTGGCTAACTCTAGCGATAGTGGATTTAGCCACGGCTTTGGCCGGCATTAAAATTGAAAAATCCTTGTAATTAATCTTGGTGAAATCAAGAAAACCTGATGATGAGCATGATTGGTACATAAAAATGAAATTAAATGGGAATAAAATCAACTTAGAATGTAATAAGGATGAGAATGAAATGGTAGTTATATTTCATTATAATGATTGGTACCGAAAAGAATGATAAAAGAATGAAATTAAATTATTTTTAATAATCAAATATTTTATAACTAAAAATAAAAAAATAATAGCTACTCAAATGTGTTATTATTATTATATAAAATAATAATTATTGATGATCTATTAATTACTATAAAATTATTGTTATTTAGTTTAGCTAATCTACACTTATATATTAATAATAAGAATTTAACAATAATAATAATTATTATATATATATATATATGTATGCAAGCATGCATACGTATAAAATATATTAGAACGAATTAGAATAAAGATTATATAATTATAAAATAATGTTTTTCTTTTAATGATTTAGCCCAAAACCCAAGGTATGCTGCCAGATTAATGATACTAATCCAACTTAAGCGGTGTTACAGTGGTGGAAAATGGAAACATTTAACTAATGATTATTAGTTCGATTTTACTTATCAATAAAAATCTTTTGGCCGTAATCATATATCAGCACATTATCATATTTTGAATTATTATGTTTAAATTTGAAAAACTCCTTGTTGAAATGCTGATTAATTTCTTGGACTTCGATGTCCATACCAAAAATAAAAAATAACATTTTTTGTGTTACATTTTGCACGTTTTTTTATTTTGTTTTTTTTAATTAAATAACTTTTTAAACGAAACCGTTGGACAAATTTATAGTCTAAGTTGACTTATTTGCATTTTTCCAAGTTTAGTTTTTCCACCGTATAACGGATTTGCGATAATAAAAAAAAACAATGGTATATTTGATCTTTCGTCAACATTTCAATAAAAAAAATTAATATTAATTAAAAAAAGTAAAGACCTAGAATTGATCGATAACATCATCAAAAATGAAAAATAGACAAGTTACCATGTGATTAAATGTATAAATCGTGAAAAGTGGAGAAAAATTAGAAATATGAGTGTCTGAAAATAAAAGCGAAAAACTAAAAATTTAATATATATTTGATAAATAAGTAATACTCCTAGTATATGAAAATCAATTTTGAAAAATCACAATTACCATGTGATTAGGTTTTGAAATTTAATTAAATTAAGTACAAACTAAACCATAAACGAGTTGAAAACACACAATTATTTTTTTTTCAAGTGAAAATCTAATAATAGGAATTTTTTTGTGATTGCAAATTAAACATTATTTTCGAAGGACTATTATCTGACTTCTTGTTGCTGCCCAAAATATTTAATTAGGGGTGGGTCGGTACGGTATACCGTACCGAAAATCGGATATCGTACCAAAAAAATTGGTATGAAATTTTTTCGTATCGATCGATACCGTACCGTATACCGAATATATTGAATTTTCGGTATACCAAACTTTCGGTATGACGAAAATCTATACCGTGTATCGATACCGAATTCAAAAAAAAATCGGTATACCAAAAAATTGTCGGTATACCGAAAAAAATTCGGTATACCGAAAATTTTCATATATATATATTTTTAAAAAAAATTAATTTTTGGTATTTCGGTATACCGGTATACCGAAATTATTTTTTTACCATACCGATACCGTTACCGAAAATTTCGGTACGGTATATTTTCGGTATACCGATTTTTTTCGATAATTTCGGTAATTTTTTCGATACGGTGTTTCGATATTTCGGTATTTCGGTATTTTTTTCCCACCCCTATATTTAATCATCAAACACTTCCCACTCCGCCACTTCAACGATTTGTTTTGGAAAAACAAGAATTTACGAAAACGTGTTATGTTATATATCATATCTAAAACATTGAAAGTAATTCTACGTACTTTTCACAAAAAAAAGATATTAAAAAGATAAATTTTATAGTATATAATTTATATATATATATATATATATATTAAGAAAAAAGTTTGTATTTGCCCATTAAATTTAATTGGTTCGCTATAAAAATCAAAATAAGTACTGACCCACTACCCACTGACAACACACTTCCGGCAGTCACATATATATATAATCCGTTTGCTTTGTACGTATAGCTGTATGTAAGTATGCATGCATGTATATATGATTGTATGTCTATTATGTGTGAGTGCATATATGTAGATAGATTATATTAAAGTTTTTTTGTATTTAAATAATTAACATACAAAATATAATCCGAAAATAATTTATAATAATGATTTTGTAGGACATTTTTATAATAAGGTGAAATTATGAAACAACTTTACCAAGAAATTAATATTTAAATTGCTTCATTTGATTTGTAAGAACATATATATATACACTATACCAGCCCGGTACCTTGTTAGGCCCACCTTGCTACCCTGATAATCCGGGCACTCGTTTTAGTGAAACATCATCAATGCATATTAGATTCTTCTTAAAAAAATTAATCACTTATTTCTCATAAATTTTTGGGACAGGCTCTGCCTCGACCTATTTCGTGAAATAGTAGACGACAACAATAAGGAACTTCATATGTCCAATCGCAGGGAAAGAGTCCTACCAGGTTCATTCTCCACTGGGAAAATATATTGGGCTTTCCATTGATTGAAGTCATGTCGCCGGTTCGTGATGAAGATTAGTGTGCTACTGCCATGGTTTACACCGTTTTATTAATTCAAGTGCATCTTGCTTCATGTTTGCCCAAAAGTAGCCGTGACGGAGTGTTTTTCATGCAAGTGCTTTTCCGCCTAAGTGATTTTCGCAAATTTCTTAGTGAATTTCCCAGAGTAAATAGTTGGCTCAAGGAACAAGACATTTTAAAAAGGTTGAGCCCCACCCCCAAGGGCCCCACACAAAGCCGCCCCAAACCCCGGCGTGAAGGGAGGTAAATCAGGGTTATGTCTGGCCAGATAAGTACCCAGGGAGAGGAACAAGACATTTTAAGTATGGCTGGGACGTGGGAGTATCATCTTTTATATAACTCACTATCTATATTTTGTCACAAGTTTCCTTGCTTTGGCCGGCTTCGGGAGACGCTCTCAATCTAATAAATATATGATAATCTCGTCCTTTGAACTTGGCTCATCATGATTGGCATAGAGGATGTCAAGACCTCCTGCTTCTACTTCCTCTTTATTACATGTGATGAGTGTATTTTTTTTCTGCTATCAATACATGTTGAAGAGCTTTCTAGTTTAGCCAGTTGATCTGCTACCTCATTCTCAATTCACAGTATTTTTTTCACTTCAAAACTCTCAATCGAATGGGGATCTACCTAACCCTGGCTAGGTACTCCATGTTGTCTTCTTTGGCTTCATAAGTTCCTTGAACTTGATTGACTATGAGCTGTGAATCGCTATAATCGATAAGTTTTCCATCCCAAACCAACAAGACTAATTTGATTCCTATAATGAGTGCTTCGTATTTTATTTGATTATGGAAACCAAAATTTGAATCCATACCGGAACTTGTCTCCCTGGGAATTCTTTACTAATACTCCCGCCCCACTCTGTTCGAATGGTGGGTCGCGAATGATATTCAATCTTGTATTCACTTAATTCTAGGGCCCACTGGCCACTTGGTCATCCTGTCTGATGCCTTTGGGCTAGACAATACTTTCTCCAAGGGGTGATTTGTTAGTGCTATCATTTTGTGGGATAAGAAGTAAGAACACAATGTAATTCATGCTTGCAACTATTACTGCTAAGGCTAATTTCCCGATGTTAATATACCGAAGTTCAGCGCTTTGCAAGACTTTGCTTATGTTGCACACTGGTATATGCTCTCGTTCTCTTTCCACGGTAAGAACTGCACTAATTGACTCGATCGAGTACTGAGCATCGAGTTTTGGGTACATTTTGCACTTGATCCTCTCTCTCGTAAATTTTGGATTTGTTTCAATTTTTTATGTGAAAAAAATGTGTATATATTCATGATATAAATATGTGCTTATTTCTTGCTAGAATTTTATACTTTTCAATCGATCGTCTGATATTAATGTTCATTGCTCATTTGATGATGCTTCTAGTTTTTTTTCGAATGAAATTTGAATGAGCTAAGAAATATATAATTTCTTTGTACGATACCCAGTTGCAGATTTACGGAGGCCACCTGACATAGATCGAGTACTAATCACCGATTTTCCGGGTATATTCCGCTCTTGACAGGCACGGATCTACTCATGGGCTATCCCGGGCCATCTTGTTTTTTTTTACTTGGGTAAAATTTTAATTTAACCCACTAAGAGCTAGAAAAATCAATCGGTTGTCTTGAATGCATCGTAATTTTAATTGCTTTTTTTAATTTAACCCACTATTTCAGCATTAATCTATTTGTCTTGAATGCGTCGTAATTCCAATTGCTTTTTAAAATTAAGTAATTATGTCGACTAGTTTGAAAAACTTTATTATTCTAATGAGTTTAAGAAACTTTTTTAATAGATAGATTCTAAAAAATAATGTAATATTTCTTTTTTTAAAAGCATCTTATATAAAAATTATTTTATCACATAATATAGGATTGACGTAAACGTATGTTGTTGTCATATAATTTTATGATCTGTGAGACGCTCAAATAAATATATATTAATGAGATAAATTAACTATATTCATCTATATATGTATTAAAAAGTAATAGTACTTTTGTATAAATATGATCGGCTCAGAGATACGTCTCACAAAATTGATTATTGAACCGATACAACATTTTTTGTGTAGTTTTATTTATTTTTATTAAAATAATATCCAAATCAATGACTCGTTGACAAATGTATTTTAAGTCTCCCTCATCTCTAAATCCTGGATCCGTCCCTTGCTCTTGATCCTCTCGAATATATAAATGCCGCCCATAAATTCATTCATCTAAAGTTTGCATTTGCACACTTAATTAAAATTGGTTCCTTATAAAAACCAAGTGAGTACTAACAACCCATGCCACTACGCACTGACACACATTCCACAACGGCAGTCACCATGTATACGACACTTCCCCTTCCTCTTATTTTTGAGCTCTCTCCATAAATCTCCGCAGTGCAGAGCGCTAGTTCTTGGAAACGATACCCAGTTGCAGATTAATTCACGGAGGCCACCTGACGTAGATCGAGTACTAATCACCGATACCCAGTTGCAGATTCACGGAGGCCACCTGACGTAGATCGAGATCACCGATTTTCTGGTATATCCATTCTTGATCCTCTCTCTCGAATATATAACTGCCGCCCGTAAATTCATTCATCTAAAGTTTGCAGAGCGCTACGAGCTGGTAGTTAGTTCTTGGAAACGATACGCGGTTGCAGCTTCACAACCGTCCCCGACATCGATCGAGTACTGATCATCGATTTTCAGGTATGGTTTGCACTTGAAACCCTCTCTCGTAAATTTTGGATTTGTTTCGAATTTTTTCTGTGCAAAAATACGTATTCGTGATATCGTTATGTGTTTAGTTCTTGCTGAATTTTATTTTTAAATTTCATTCATTTGAGATTAATGGTCATTGTTGAGTTGATGACGCTTATAGTTTTTTCCAGTGAAATTTTAATGAGCTAGCTAAGAAATATATATATATATATATATATATATATATATATATATGATTATATATTATTGAATTGAATCTGATCATAAATTCCTATGCATATTGACATATATATTCTTCCACGATTCCTGTATGTTCGTCTAAGTTCTTGAATCGTTCGTCTAAGTTCTTGTGATTGTTGAAGGATGAAAGATGATCGTGGATATATACATTATAACTGCTTTGTATGTATATATGTTTAAGTATATATGTACGTCTATATATATGTGACTGTATGAATGTGTATTATATATATATATATATAAATGCTAAATATATAATTTTATCCCCTTTCACTATTTTTCTATTCAATAACACTAATTTTATTCATACGCGCGTGTAGATAGATGTACGTACGTTAATGATTTTCTGTGTTTAATTGATTAACATATAATGACTATTTCGTACTACATTCTTATAATAAGTTGGAAATTTTACATGTCATTATATGATTTTGTTTATCATTTCATATGTATTTGCATTATTCTAATATAAAATTTATAAATAATATATTAATACAATTTAATCAAAGAATAGATAATTATCACTGATAAATAGTATATTAAAAAAATCTTACAACTGCATATAGTAATAATATACAGTATTTTGAAAAATTCACAAAAAATATTTAAGATAGACATAAATTCAAAATTCAAAAATAATAAATGCTTATAGTAATAGTAAAAAATATATATGTATATCATTTTTACAGATTCTTATAAAATATTTAAAGTAAATAGACATAAATTCAAAAATATAAGATTTGTTTCAATTATTTATTATGATAATTTATTTAAAAAATCTATCATAAAGAAAATCAAATATATTATATATATTATTAAAAAGTTTTTAAAAATAAATAAATTATTATAGTAAAAATTAATAGTGTTCTAAAGAATTTCAAAATATTAATTAAAATAATTAGACAGAAATTCAAATATCCAAAATTTATGTCAATTATTTATTATGATTATTTCAAAGATCCATATTTTTAGTTATCTATAATTATAATATTTTTTCATGATTATGATATTAGTTTGGTTAATAAAAAAATGGTTACATCATTTCAAAAAAAAAAAAAGAACATTGATTATGTAAATTTATTATTGTGTAGCTTATAAACAAATAATTATTAATAGTTCTTTCCGAAAGATGCATTATAATATAAATAAATATTCATTTGGGTGATCACTTTGATAAAAAAAATTATATATATAAATATATATCAATTGATACACAAATAAAATATTAATAAAAACGTAACAAATTAGAATAATTTGATATATATAAATTATTATGTAAACTAAAATAATTTTTTACGACGTAAAATTGTAGTTATTCATCCATAAATATTTTGGCAAAGAGGTTAATTTATTTTGATTTTTAATATATTTTTTTAATTTTTGAATAAAAAAATATTTTTTTTTATATAATGAAAGAAAATTTATATTTAAATCGTTATAAATTATCTTTTATTATACTTCACCGACAAAATGCTAATTACATATGTTAAATTTTGGATGATAATTAAAATACAAATTAAAATTATTAATTAATATGAAATAATATTTAGTGAAACTATTTTATATATATATAATGAATCAGAAATTTTTTTAATATGTTAAGATGGTGGTATAAACAATTAATTAATATAAAATATTATATTTTAAAATATAAAATACTAATTTAAATTAATAAATAATAGTAATAAAAGTTAGTGAGTTTAGTATTTTGTTATTAATTAATTCATTATTTTATCATGAAAATCATTTATTTATTTTACAATAATAATAATGATGATGATGACGAGTTTATTGATATGTATTAACATGTCATTAGTTTGTTATCAAAAGTTCTTGAAGCGGATTTTTATATTATCATATATATCATATTATTAATATAGTAGATTAATAAATAATTATTTTTTCAAAATATTTTTAATAATAAACTGAAATACAACACATGTTTTCAAAAATATATAAAATCTACTATGAAATTTTAATTTTTGAATTTTTATTACAAATAAATGAAGTGATAAATTAATAATAAATATCTTAAATATTATTTAAATGTTTAGAACTTAGACTAATTCTTATACAAAACGATGAAGGGATGATCATATTTTAAGTTTTTTGTTATTACTTTTTTATAAAGTTTTATTTTAATGGTTATATTTCTATGTTAAACTAATTATATTATAATTCAAATAAATGTTAAATTAATAAACTATTATGACAAAAAAATAGCAACTTAATGTTTTTAGTTATTATGTTATTTGTTATTTATGAACTCTATTTTCATATATGTTATATAAATAATAATAATTATTATAATTATATCATATGTTTGATTTTTAAATTTTTTTTTGGAAATTTAATGATTTGAGTCAATGTTTTAGAGGATCTTTTTTTCACCACTTTATAGTTCCATCTATATATCATTTGTACACAATTTACTAAATATTTTTCTAAGATATCTTATTTTTACTTATGCTATACTCATGTTACTAAGTTATTTAGACTTTTGAGTTCGTATTTATTTCTTGAATTAGATTGTAAATTAGATGGATAAAGAAATGCATGTGCTAAAGCAGCAAAACATGAAAATCACATAGCACATACTCATGCAACACATATAATATATCACGTTGGTCATCTCAATGAGTACTTACGTACCTTCCTTAAGACAGTCCTGACAGTCATGCTCCAGATTCTCAAGATAAAAGTTAATTAAAATCATGTTGAATTGTGTGTGTGTGTGGAGATTATTAGATTTTCAGTAATTATATTGTTAATTACTATATTGAATTTAATATTAATATAAATTAATTAAACAGGTAACTTTATTAACTAGCCCTCCTAGGAGATACATTTTATAAATTGAGTTACTTAAATATTTATTCATTTTTTTCCCTTTATTTAATTAATTAGGATAGGATTATTAATCAATATAGTTACATCAATAATCATAATAATAAAATATGTTATACTCATCAGTCACATACTCACATATGCTCATTCTTCTTCATGTTATTTAAAGGTACCACGCTGACATTTGCTTTGCTCACGCATCGGCAAACTTGCACAGAAGGTTGTCAGGAGAATTCATTATAGGGTGAATTAGTGTTCAGTCCCCAAAACCAAAGTCAAATTAAGAATCAGTCCCTTGTCAGAAAAAAAGTTGTTTGCACTCCCTGGGCCCACTTTATTTTTTTGGGATAAAATTAAGTACAAAACATTGAAAATATGGTATAAATACATGATATTTGAGCACTATTTGTTCAAGATCGAGTACAAAAAATAAGATTTTGAGTATAAAATCTAAACATTTTTATTAATGTGAACTTGCAACATATGTTTGAGTACTCAAAAATCATATATTTGTACCAGATCTAACACATTGAGTACTCAAATATCACATATGAGTACTATATTTTAAATGTTTTGTACCGATTTCCATCCAAATAAGATAAATGTGTTATTAATGTCAATATTTTTTAGTACTCGAAAATCATATATTTATACCAGATCTAACACATTTGATACTCAAAATCTCATATATTAGTACCGTATTTCTAATATTTTGTACCAATGGTCATCTAAAAAAACAAATGTGTCATTATAACAATATTTGATTACATATTTGAGTACTTAAAAATCATAAATTAGTACCAATATTTGAAACAGTCGATACTCAATTACCTTGTACTTGTACCGTATTTTTCATGTTATGTACCGAATTTCATCCAAAATAAGACATGTGGGCCCAGGGAGTTTAAACAAAGTTTTTTCTAATAGGGACTGATCACCAAATTTAATTTAGGTTTGAGGACTGAATGCTAAATTACCGTTGATTGTTGATTTTATACAGGTAACTTTGCATAAATCTGTATTCAATGATTTGATGGTTTGCATAATATCTTTTTTCTCCCTTTAAGCACTACCAGTGTCTCACTCGTGAATTGTGTATAAAACGGTTAACAACGAGAATTTGAGTCTGTAATTAAAATTAAATAAAAAAACTAAACTAACTCTAATTTAAACAAAAAATTGTGCAAAATTATAATTATAAATTTTGAATTTTTTTTTTTAAATACGACATTAGCTGTTGAGTTTTTTTAGTTGGCATCATCATCAAATAATAAAATTTTAAATGATTTAGTATTTGTAACTCTAGACATGGTGACCTACACCTACCATGATTGAAAATTGATTTTAATTTCATGGTGATCGATGAATCTTAATAGAAAATGCTTAAATCTATGTGATATGTTAAATCAACAATATCAATCGGTTGAACTGATTGAAATTTCAAAATTATGTATTTTTTTTAAGTATGGTTATAGGTATGTTATATGAACAAATAATTTGTATATACTTTAAAAATAAATATTAATGCATGTATAATTTAATATTTTTAATTGTCGTTGATTATATTACTTAAATGAGATAATCTTGTTTTGTAGAGCATGCTTTTGACATACCTTCATAGACTCTTTCGTCGAGAATTTTGGGAGTTGAATTTTAAAATATCCGTTTAGTGAATAACAATATAAAACAATTATATATATATATATATATAACTTCTAAGAAGCATTTCTCAAATTTTTTTCCACAAAATTTCAAAATTTTCATAAACACTCACTTAATCCAATTTTTTTTTAAAAAAATTATTTTATCTTTTCAACCACACTTTGGTTTGTTGAATATAGAATACCAAAAGTTTTGATGAAGTTTTTTTGGTATTTTTATATTTATTTTCTGATTCTGAAAATCGCGTATATTTAACCATGTCTAATGAGATCTGATAATTTTATAATTTGATATACAAATTTTCTAAATTTTAATCATATTTATCTTTAAAATATAACTAATTCATTTTATATTTTTGGTTAGAGTGGATAATTTTATTTTCATTATGTTTTAAAATATTATACAAATTTTCTAAATTTTAATCATATTTATCTCGAAGTTTCTATTTTTGGAAAACTCGCTGGATTTTATATATTTATAGATTATGTGGTAGGCTGTATCTGCTGCTTAATTGTAATGACCTAACCTTGGAGCTTAACTTAATTAAGAGAGTGTTTGGGTGAGAGCTTATAAGCTCTTGAAAACAGCTTATAAATCTGTTTGGCAATTTTTTGTCAAACAACTTATAAGTTGTCAAAATAAATTGTTTGACAGCTTATAAGCTGTTTTTAAAAAATTAAAGTGACCCCTAATTTTTTAGAAAATATCTTATTTTGATATTTTACTTTTTTATATTATCCTTATATATTTTATTAAATTCCCACCCTGCCCTTTGCCCATTTTTTGTACATAATTTATCAAAAAAATTTAAAATTAAAATTAAAAATAATTTAATGTTTTTAATATATGTTTAACATTTATAATAAATTTTAAAATATTTTTGTATATATATTACTATTTTACATTACTTTCGTAATATTATATTTTTTTTGTAATTTTGACAATAAAAATATCTTATAATACCAAACACATCAACATATTTAAATTGTTTAAAATAAGTTCACTCAAACACTTTAACAACTTATTTTTAAAATAATATCTGACAACTTATAAGCTCCTAAAACAGCTTATAAGCTCTTACAACTTATAAGCTGTTTTTAATAAGCTTAGCCAAGCACCCTCTAAGTATATAATTAAGTTAATAAAAAAATAACCAACGAAAATTTTAACCGTTTATACAATTCAATATATAGAAATTATAAGAGTGCTATACAACCATATCGAATGAGTATCAAATCCCTAAAACTAAGGGAAACTCACAAGTCCAATTGCTCAAGATCTCAATCATTGGCGCAAACCACAAACATCGTCTAATCTGAAATTTGTTTCGCCGAATAGGGTGTCCAATTATAAAATAAATGACATGAGAAAATATGCCCAATACAATAAGCACAAATATACAGACTTAAATTATGCATGCAAGTGTCAAGATACTGGATATATCAGAATATTTGCTCAGTCTAGCCGCTTATGTATATGCAGTATCATCTGAGGTCAACTTCATTGGGTATATCCACATAGTCATCCTAACATCATGACGTCAATCTCCGTCATAACGGTGTCTCTTGGCGATAGGTTAACTAATAAACATAGTGCTGAGCGACTCTCTAAATAATTGTTTGTCTCGAACGGATACAAGCTCAACTTATATATGCGAACATGCGGCATAATGATTAAAGCCAAATCATGTTTTATGTGAAAATAAATGCAACATATAAGCGTGATGGCTATCTTTGTAAGAATTTAAGACCTCTATATGCAATTTTCTGTCAGCACAAATCTAGGGTCCAAGCCTACAAGTCAAGATCATGTTTTATCACTTATCAAACTCTAAAATCTTTTACTAAGCTAATAGATACTCTTAATCTATTTCTAAGAGTTTCGGACTAAACTTGCGTTCGTCGTCAGCCCTTTGCAGTCGAAGTCCTCCAGGCCATTGCTCTATTAAAACCTTCAGAACGCCTTTCTATCGCCCGAACCTTGGATAGATGCCTAAAAACGCCCCAAATAATAATAATATAGGAGATCAACTTGTGCATTGGAGAGTTTGAAGTGAGCCTCGCATGACTTATTTATAGGTGAAAATCGGAAGCTCCAAACTCCTCTTTGGAAGCTCCGATCAAGCATACAGTCTACGTTGTAGAAATGCAACGATCGTAGATCCCGAAAATCGAAAGCTCCAAACTCCCATTCGAAAGCTCCGATTTCCTGTGTGTCCGAAATTATTGACACGTCGATATTGTACATGGTTTAACTAAGATAGGAAGCTTCGTTTGTACTTCGCAAGTTCCGATCTCCCTAGAGTTTCCGAACTCTCTTTGCTTCTTCTGATCTCTTCGGACCTTCCGATATCTAATTTGGACCTTCCGAACTCTCCGTGCCCAATTAGTCCATTAACTATTTTGTGGATGCTCTGGATTTAATTTCTAGGTCTGTTTCAAATAATTAAAATTCCTTAGCCACGTCTTGCTATTTATACATGATTAGACCCATTAATCTTGTAAAACTAGGTATGACTTATTACATTCTCTGCCACTTATGATATTTCGGCCGCGAAAGAACATCTTAACTAAGAATAATTAATAATACTGATTAAACATCCTTTATTACCACTGAATGTTTTTACAAAATTCTATTACAACAAAATGAGGAAATTCAACCTCAAAATAACTCGGGTTGCTCTTAGCGCATACGACTCTTTAACTTCAAAGTTGCTTCTTAGGTAAGTTGTTGTTTCCATTGAACAATGATTAACGACATACTCTTTTTTTGAATTAATTTTTCCTTCCTGCCAATAATCTTGAGTGGTCTCTCCCCGTAAAACAAATCTAGCTCTAAATGAATCTCAGTCAGATGTAAAACATGTGACTCATCAGCAACATACTACCTCAGCAATGATACGTGGAATACGTCATGGATTCTGGAGAAACAAAGAGATAACGCTAAACGATAAGCAACCTCCCCAACTTTCTCTAGAAAATCAAAGGGACCGATAAACCTTAGTGACAACTTATCCTTCAGACCAAAGCTCATTACCTTTTTTAAAAGGTGAAACTTTCAGAAACACATGATCTTCAGTCTGAAATTTCAAAGGTCTGCACGAAACATGGTTACACTTAAAAAAATAATGGAGTATCAGGTACAGGTACGTGTACGACATGGGTAAAGGTAAGACACGCGGATACGTGTGTTGGATACAACAAAATCCGTGTTGCTGACCATTCTCAGGTTTGAATAAATGGGTACGACTTGAGTATGCCTTGGACGTGACTCGGGTACGTTTGGACTAAATTGCAAATTTTTTTTAAAGTTTTGGGTTCAATTGAAAAATAAGAAATTTATGATGACTACTTAATAAATATGAATTGGGCTTTAAAAAAAATCCATAAATAATTTATTTCTTCTTCGTTATGTCTACTTTCCCGTATTTTTTGCTTCTCATCGGTTTGTCATCACCAACATCACTCTTGAGGTTTTCTTCCCGCCGCTCGCCACTGTCTGAAGTCGAACACAACCCTCCAGTTTTTCTATCTTTAAGATTTTAAAATTTTAATACTTGATATATATATATATATAACTTTTTTAATCAAAGTCGTATCCTATCTTATATTTTCAAAATTTTTCGTATCGCTGTATTCGTATCATATTCGATCGAATACCCATACTTGTATCCATGCAACATAGGCACTGCGTATTGGAATAATTGTTTTTCCTATTTTAAGCAGCTCTGACTCTCTGCCTAATCAGATCATCTTTCTCAGCAATCTGTTGGACTAACTTTGGTCCCTCCACCTGACTTTCACCCAATTCATCCCAAAATAATGGTGTACGACAACGTCATCCATACAAACCTTGAAGAATGACATACCAATGTTGCGGTGGTAACTGTTATTATACACAAACTCCGTCATTGGAAAATGATCTTGTAGGCTGAAACAAAATCCACGACTGAAGCTCTAGGAATGTCCTCAAGCATACTAATAGTCTATTCTGACTTATCACCAGTCTTGGGATGGTGTGTCGTACTCAGGCTCAATGAAGTACCAAGGCACGCTGGAAGCTACCCCAAAATCTAGAGTCATAGATCGTACGGTCTGAACTCCACTTTGGACGCCGACCTTCGCTTGCAAATAATGTCACTGCATGCAGAGTTCGGGCGCTCCAAACTCCGCTTCAGTTGTTCCGAACTCACACTTACTTTCGATCTGCATTACATCTTCCAAACCCATCAAACCTTCCGATCTTGGATTCGAAATTTCTGAACTATCGAAGCCCAATTTGGTCAATTAATCATTTTTGGACGTTCTAGACCCAATTTCTGGTCCTTTTAATTAGGAGTGTTCATCGGTCGGTTCAGTCTAGTTTTTTTTTTTTTTTACTTTTGGTTTTTTCGATTTTCGGATTTAGAAATATATAATCAGATATCCGAACCGTTTTTCTTCGATTCGATTCAGTTTTTTATTAAATCAGTTTTTTTTTTCAATCGGTTTTTCGATTTTGATATAATTATTTTAATTATAATTATAAAGTTTTGTTTACTTGTCTTGATAAAGATATAATGAATTTATCAATCCAATATAATCATCTGTTTAAATGAAAAGTCAATTATCCTCAAATCTCAAAGCCCGTCATTTCATCCTTCATATTTCTAGGTATAACTCATCCTTATCATTATTTTTGGAAAAAATTCATAGATAACCTAATCTATCCTCTCCTGCAATTTAAAATTTTCAAAAATAATCTAATCCAAATTTTATGAATACAAAAAGTAAACATAAGATTATTTAAAATAGGTGGAGGTTAAAATTATAATTCGTTTACCAATCATTATTTCGATGTTAAAAATTAATAACTCGAAGTAAATATGTTACCGTTTATCCGTTATTATTCTATATCCATTAAACTCATTTTAATAATTGTAATATGATTTATCAATATATAATCAAATTCTACCAAGTAAAAACAGTCTAAATATATTTTAAACTATAATATGTTATCTTTTTAATGTTTTTTTTGTAAAATATTTAAATTCAAAATTCAAATGACTTAAATAAACAAAATTCAACTAAAAGTTATTTAAAATGATTATTTATTCACCAGGTATCATCTCATAAAATATATAATGTGAATATTTATTTGTATCAATGTTTTTTTAGAGCAGCCAACACTTTTTTTTTTAACAGCAGCCAGCACTTATAGTTTGATTAGTTATCCAATTTTGTTTACTTAATGTGAATATTTATTTGTATCAATGTTTTTTTAGAGGAATAACGTCGGTATATCAATGTTAATTGCATTGTACTTTCATTGGATTGAGAAATTACTTGCTTTAATATTTTTATTCTATTTTTGATGTGTGTTTTTGTGATTTAAAAAATTAATATACAGGCTAGAATAAAATCAAAAACTGAATTTGAATTTAATATTGATGACGATCCTAAATATTATTTGATTTCGCAGACTCGAGTTTAACAATATGGACGATCCAGATGCTGTTAATATGGACGATCGAGATGCGAACATTCGATCAATGAAAACCACAGAAGAAGGTATCAGTCTCTCAGTGTGCATTAGTATTTAATTAAATATATAGAGTCCTGGAGTGCTAATTAATTATCTGTGTGAATTCATAGGTTTGAGACGACGTCAAGCTACCAGTTGGCTTGTTGAAATATTCGGGCCCATTGGAATACCAGACCATTCATCGGAGCAAGAGTTCATCGCTTTCTTCAAGAATGACTTCGTTATTTGCAAATTACTTCACGAACTTCGACCGGATTCTTTTGCACAACCAGCTCCTTTTACACAGGTAACGTTCATAATCATATCCCACAATGTTTTCTCTAAAACATGAAAACCAATCATGTGCTAAGAATCACCAACAAAACTTATAACCTCAATACTTAGCTAAAATGTTTTTGATTAGAGAGTCTACTATTCTTTCGATGTATCTTAGAGACTTGGATGGCGAGCCATCTTCAGGGACCTTACATTTTTCTACATAACTGATATTACCCAAAAACTGTAAAACACCATAATGCTGGATACTAAAACAATATTCAAGACTCCACGTACTTTAATGTTGGACCGTCCCAGTTCTTGGCATTTCCTTCATTGACCGAATATATTTTTCCTTTCTTTGGAATCTGTTCCAGAACGATCAAATACATATAATTTCTGCTAATAATTATTTGGTTTCCAAAGTGTGAAGCTGAGTTGAGTTGTTTTGGGGCAAAAAGGTTATGCATCTGAAATCTCGACATTGTAATCCCACCATTTTGAGAACAATACAATAGTGATTGAGAAAATACTCTTGGAATAACAGAAAGTTCTCGAACTCATAATTTCATCCATTAAAACTTATGTGTTTGAAAATACTAACACTTTCTGAAGGTAATTGCGATTGAAATTTTAACATCTTGCTTTAGTCATCATTAAACTTCTCCAGTGTTGTGGAGCAAATATCTTTGGTTTAATTTCTTACTCCCAGCAAGTAATTCAATAAGGATTTTAACTGATACATATAAATTATATATTTTGTAGATTAAAGGGGAGGCCTCTTCCAGTACGAATTTGCCAGGTGTTGCTCATTTTAAAAATGTCGACAATTTCATTAGCCTGATGAACGAGCTTAAATTCCCTGCACCAGAAGCATCCATTTTCAGTCAGGTTACTAACTAATAAATATATAATTTATTGTTATATGTCCTCCTAACAAATTTAGAACTCATTTATTATTATGTGGTCAGGACGATTTTAAAGAGGGTGCGTCAAAGAATCTGGTTGATTGCATTTTAGGAGCAAAGAACTATTTGCAGAAAAAACAAGTCACAACAGAGATTACATCTGAGCCGAATCAGGAGCCTCAAAATGAACCGGAAACTCAAACTGAATCAGAATCAGAATATCAAACTGGATTAGAATCTCAAACTGCACGTGCACCTACATGGGAGTGGAGGTATATAGTAGACTCTCATCCCTTATTTTTTGTTATCCGCCTTAGTTCTATCAAAACATCAGAAACATATAAAAGTAACTTTTTTTTTGTTGTTAACAGATTTATGTTTGCCAAACGGATGCTTTACGTGGTTTCTTGGTTATGCAGCATAGCTGCAGGCTTTTTATGTTTACCTGTTGATTTTTCGGTTGAAGACAACATTATTCATCTAGCACTTTTGTCAGCATTGTCTGAACTAGGAACTTTCGCTATTGTTGTCTGTCTACCAGGAGTAATGAGGGGACAAAGTCATTTCATAAAAAGTTACATCCCCAAAAAGCGGCCTCAAATGAGAAATATATTGATTTGGGCTACTCGAATTGCTATTTTATTGATGTCGAGTTTGACGATGTGGCTATCTACAGTGATCAAACCGGTCGAAAAGTATGGAAAGATTGTGGTTGCTATCGCAGGCTTGTTGCTCACATCGGCGGTCTTGTGTGAGGCTTCTAATTTGAACGACAGTGGCAGCGGAGGAGTCATCGAGCTTATGATATGTTTCATTTTGGTGCAAGTTACTTATACTTTTCATCTCAAGCTCGGAATATCGTTAGGGATCTCGTTTCTTTGTTACATTCAAAAAGAACTAGTGATGTTTGCCATGAGGGGGATGGAGCAAAAAGTCAAACACGTAAAGGAAGAAGAGACTCGGAAAAAGGAAGAAAAGAATCGAGCCGAGGAAGAAAAGAATCGAGCAAAGGAAGAAAAGAGTCGTCGGAGAACACGAGAAAATAACGTGAAGAGGTTGAAGGAACTCAGGTTCAACATTGATCACAAGGCTAGAACGCGACACAGAATTAACGTGGAAAAGGAACTGCCTGAACTAAACGAAATGACTATTGTTTTAAACGGTATGTGAAAACAAGAAAACCGAGGAAACATTAAGTGAGCTGATGTTAAGAAGAAACATTATTTTAATAGACATCAGGCATGTAGTCTACTTATGTACGTATGTTCAGAGTATTTCTTTTTTTTTTTTTTTGAAAATCAATTCAGAGTATTTCTTGGAAAACAGCATGCGGTTCTTTTTAATATTTCATTGATTATGTTTTTTTTTATAAAATATTTAATTAATTCTGAGATGAATTTCATTGATTATGTTTTTTTTAAAAAATATTAATTAATTCTGAGATGACCCAATTAAATTTTAAACGCAAATCCCATGCTTGAATTACGTTCGGATCAATTATTTAAAAATGATTGTTAATATTTTGTGATAATTTGTCAACATGGTTTTGCTGGCCTCTGCACGTTGCAACTTCTTAGAAATTGAGAAGTGATCGGATTACAAAAATTTGGGAAGATTTTTCCGTTGATATTTCTAATTAACGTCTTTTGATTATATGAGTTTCCAAATATTTTATATTTTATTATTCTCCATAATTTTTATCAATAGATTGATAAATTACATTAATTTTAAGAAAAACAATATTAAAAAAAATCTCTATTAATAATCTATTATTCTCATCTAGAAATACATATATATCGGGTACGGGGTATCTATTCAACCTTCTCGAGGGACTGCGTTGAACATCAGACCATCTTCAACTTATTATGTTTTATTTGAGCAATACTAACTTTAAAATAATATAATTTATGCATCAAATAGAAAACACATGCATCTCCAGTTCTCAAATCTAAACTCTATTTTAAAAAGTAAGTTTTCGTAATATTCTTTGTTATTTTATTTATTTCAACTAATTATTTATTTCAAAAAATGTCCATCAATTTATTAATTAAAATATGAATGCTTTAATAGTATCGTTCATTAATTTCTATAATAAAATTTGTAAGAAATAATTAATCGGTTTCACACAAAATATGATTTAGATGTTGTCATCAGATGTTGGCAACATCTGAGATAGCATGTTGCAGAAATATTAAAAACGTGAATAAAATAAGTTATAAATAAATAAATAAATAACTTGAATAATTAAGCACATGTACTATGGCCTCAGCCAAAAACTTTCGCTAGAAAAATAATAAAGATTTTTACAAAAATCCGAGAAACTAGTGAATCATTGTAAAAATAAATTTCTCAAAACATGTTAAAAATAAAACAAATAAAAACAACTCCTAAATATCTAGTAAAGATAGAACGAGAAAAACTCAATAAACGGATTTGATCATTGATGTTAAAATAAGAGAGCAACACTTTAAACCACCAATCTTCAATGTTCTCAAAGGCTTCATGACAATCAAGTAAATAAGCACGGCAACATTCTTCAAAGTTGCAAAAGGAACTTTAGAAAAACTTTTAGAAAATTCTTCAGAATATACAAACAAGTCTCTCAATGAAGAAGGTCACGAAAATCTCCAAAAGCTCTCTATCTCCACTCTCTATCTCGGCTATATATTGTGTGCGCCTTCACTTATATAGTTATATATAAGCCTTCAAAATCTAGTTTCCTGCATGTACGCGTGAAGTCCTTATATTCAAATAGCTTGATCTTCTTTCCTTACTTCAGTTATGAGATAAGAAAATATTATGATAGATGCACAATTATCTCATATCTACTTAAATAAGAAAATAAATCAAATCACAACTTCAATTCGCAAAAGACTTAAATAATTTTTTTTAAAATTTAAAAAATCATAGGAAATAAATATTCCTTTCAATCTGGACAAAAAATCATTAAAACAAATATAGGCCAACAAATTAAATATCTCCCTGAATATAAGAAACGATTTTCCCCCTTAGTCTAAGCTGTTTGACAACATCTATCCACAACACATGAGACCAACAGAAACAGAGAAGAGAACAAATATTTAAGAACACATCAAAGAGAATCAAACAATCATTGATTGAATATAACTAGAAAAACAAAAGAAACTAAGAAAACTAATCGGAGCATAAAAAAAATAATAACTCAAAACAGATAGAGTTCAAGAAAAATCAAAACATCTAAACCACCACACAAAAGAAAATAAAATTGATTGCTCTCGGAGGAGCCATCATCAGCATCTTCTCTCTTTTTTTGTCTAAAAAAGGTCCCAACCCAAGAAGACTTTGGTAATGAACTTTCAAAGCTTTATAATAAGAAATGTCTATATTGGCTTGGTGAATCTTCTGCTCAGCATGAAGCAGCTGGGCTTGAACAAAATTGGAGTTCGGTAGTTTTGTTGAAGAAGGCGACACAAAAATGGTTCCTATTTGGGCAGTGTTGACAACATCTGCCACAACATCTTTTACAACACCTGTTTCTTTCCAAGGTAGGTCAATTTTTCTGTTTCCCCGTAGTAGAGCAGGTTCGATCTTCAAAACTTCCCTTGCCTCAGACAAACTCTCATCGGCATTTTTCACAATGCCTTAACTCTCCATCATGACATAAATCAGAGAGGGGTATGGCAACTTATAGGTTGCTTGGATACAGTCAGAAAAGGCCAAGACGGTGTGAAACACCAGTCGCCCATAATTGAACGCAGATCCAGTCCCTACAACATAGAGGACTGATGCTTGATGTTTGGTGACATTGGTGGAGTTGCTTGAAGGAGTGCAAGTCTTCACTGCAATTTTGTGCAGAACAGAGTATATTGAGGTGACTTTGGCCGCAGACAACTTAAATGGGTGAGCTAGAAATCGTGTCACAAGGCCACCAGTGATGACAAATGTCATCACATCCAAAGAAGGCAGCGCGACATCATCCACATTTGGGAAGTGAAAGAAGTCATTGATCATTGCAGGACTAAATGCAAAAAATTGACCCCGAACATAGACTTTACCATACTTTGTATACCGAGGGTCCTTCACAGCATCAATCAGATTGCAATAAAACTCTAAAACTATCTTTCTAAAGTAAGAAGTTGTAGAGTCTTGGAGTGCTTATTAATTATCTGTGTGAATTCGTAGATTTGAGACGAGTTAATGCTACCAGTTGGCTTGTTGAAATATTCGGGCCCATTGGAATACCAGACGAGCCATCGGAGCAAGAGTTCATCACTTTCTTGAGGAATGAAGTCGTTATTTGCAAATTACTTCACGAACTTCGACCGGATTCTTTTCCACAACCAGGTTCTTTTCCACAGGTAACGTTCATAATCACATCCCACAATGTTTTTTTCTAAAACATGAAAACCAATCATGTGCTAAGAATCACCAACAAAACTTATAACCTCAATACGTAGCTAAAATGTTTTTGATTAGATAGTCTACTTTTCTTTCGATGTATCTTAGAGACTTGGATGGCGAACCATCTTCAGGGAACTTACGTTTTTCTACATACCTGATATTATCAAAAAACTGTAAAACACCATAATGCTGGATACTAAAACAATATTCAAGACTCCACGTACTTTAATGTTGGACCGTCCCGGTTCTTGGCATTTCCTTCATTGACCGAATATATTTCTCCTTTCTTTGGAATCTGTTCCAGCACGATCAAATACATATAATTTCTGCTAATTGGTTTCCAAAGTGTGAAGCTGACTTGAGTTGTTTTGAGGCAAAAGGTTATGCATCTGAAATCTTGACATTGTAATCCACCATTTTGAGAACAATACAATAGTGATTGAGAAAATACTCTTGGAATAACAGAAAGTTCTTGAACTCATCATTTCATCCATTAAAACTTATGTGTTTGAAAATACTAACACTTTCTGAAGGTAATTGCGATTGAAGTTTTAACATCTTGCTTTAGTCATCGTTAAACTTCTCCAGTGTTGTGGAGCAAATATCTTTGGTTTAATTTCTTACTCCCAGCAAGTAATTCAATAAGGATTTTAACTATATATTTTGTAGATTGAAGGGGAGGCCTCTTCCGGTACGAATTTCTCACATGTTGCTCGTTTTAAAAATGTCCACAATTTCATTAGCCTGATGAACGAGCTTAATATCCATGCACCAGAAGCATCTATTTTCAGCCAGGTTACTAACTAATAAATATATAATTTATTGTTATATGTTCTCCTAACAAATTTAGAACTCGTTTATTATTATTTGGTCAGGACGATTTTAAAGAGGGTGCGTCAAAGAATCTGGTTGACTGCATTTTAGGAGTAAAGAACTATTTGCAGGAAAAACAATTCACAATAGTGATTCCACCTAAGCCAAATCAGGAACCTCAAACTGCACCTGCGGGACTCAGTCGGTATTTGCCCGCTTGTGTCAAGTCATGGAGTTTGGGGTATATAGTAGACTCTCATCCCTTTTTTTTTTTGTTATCCGCCTCAGTTCTATCAAAACAGAACTTGGCAAACATATAAAACTGATCTTTTGTTTTTGTTAACAGATTTCTGTTTTCCCAACGGACGCTTGGCGTGGTTTCCGCGATATGCAGCTTGGCTGCAGCTGTTTTATGTGTACCTGTTGAATTTTCAGTTGAAGAAAGCGTTATTCATCAAGTACTTTTGTTAACGTGGGCTGAAATTGGAACTTTCCTTATCGTTCTCTTTCTACCAGCAGCAATGTGGGGAAAAAGCCATTTCATAAATGAATACCTCCCCAAAAAGCCGCAGCTTCAAATGAGAAATATATTGATTTGGGCTACTCGAATTGCTATTTTATTGATGTCGAGTTTGACGATGTGGTTATCTACAGTGATCAAACCGGTCGAAAAGTATGGAAAGATTGTGGTTGTTTCCACATGCTTGTTGCTCACATCAACTGTTTTGTGTGAGGCTGCTCTTTTGGACGACAGTGGCAGCGGAGGAGTCACCGAGTTAATAATATGTTTTCTTTTGCTGCAAGTTAGTCAGACTTTTCATCTCAAACCGGTAATATCGTTAGGTGTCTCGTTGCTTTGTTACATTGGAAAAGAATTTGTGATGTTTGTCATGAGGGGGATGCAGCAAAAAATCAATCAGGCAAAGGAAGAAAAGAATGCTCGGACACGTGAAGGTAAGTAAGGTGACAAAGTTGAAACAACTCCGGAACATCATTGATGACAAGGCTAGGCGGAGATACAGAATTGACGTGGAAAAGGAACTCCCAGAACTAAAGGAAATGTCAACTATTTTAAACAGTATGTAAAAACAAGAAAACACGAAGAAACATTATGTGAACTGGTGTTACCAAGAAACATTTAGTAGACTTCAAGCCTTATCTACGTATCTTTGGAATATTTCTTGGAAAACAGCATGCATTTCTTTTTAATATTTCATTGATTAAGTTTTTTTAAAAATATTTAAACAAAATATTTAATTAATCCTAGTCACCCAATAAAATTTTAAACGCAATTCTCATGCTTGAATTATGTGAGCTGATGCTACAAAGAAAATAAATGTGTGTTGTCCAATCATAAGGTGGTGCTGCGTTCGGATCAATTATTTGAAATTATTGTTAATATTTGTGATAATAATAATAATAATAATAATAATAATAATAATAATAATAATAATAATAATAATAATAATAAAACAATCTTCGTGGATGTGCCAACATGGTTTTTCTGGCCTCTGCACGTTGCAACTTGTTAGGAATTGAGAAGTGATCGGATTATTTTGGGAAAAAAGTACCTACTTTAATTTTATATATCGTTGATATTACTAATTAACGTCTTTTGATTATATGAGTTTCCAAATATTTTATATTTTATTATTCTCCATAATTTTTATCAATAGACTGATAAATTACATTAATTTTAAGAAAAACAATATTAAAAAAATTCTATTAATAATATATTATTCTCATCTAGAAATACATATATATAGGGTATCTATTCAACCTTCTTCAACTTATTACGTTTTATTTGAGCAATACTAATTTTAAAATAATATAATTTATGCATCAAATAGAAAACACATGCATCACCGGTTCTCAAATCTAAACTCTATTTTAAAAAGTAAGTTTTCGTAATATTCTTTGTTATTGTATTTATTTTAACTAATTATTTATTTCAAAAAAATTTCCAACAATTTATTAATTAAAATATCAATGCTTTAATAGTATCCTTGATTAATTTCTATAATGAAATTTGTAAGAAATAATTAATCGGTTTCACACAAAATAAGATTCAAATGTTGTCTGACATAGCATTGTTAGGAATCAATAAGAAGAAACATATATTCTGAGAACATTGACAGACAAACACGAACGCGACCGCAGAAAAAGATGAAACCCAACACATGCAGATCAACCACCAACGCACACAAAAAAAAAATAATAAAACAAGTATTTACGTGATTCGACAAGAAATTTTTCTGCGTCCATGGAAGAGCAACACAACCACTTTATTAATCACCAACGAAAAACAATTCAAGCTCAAACACGGGCTTATTACAGATACAGCCAAGAAAAACTCTAACGCTAGATACAAACACAATTTAAGCTTTGAATATTTGAATTATTTCCGTCAAAATTAGCGCACTAGTTTTCTCCTCCGAAATCTCTCTTTTTGTAGTGACCCTTACCCGGATCACCTACTAAACAGAACTTAGACATGCAATTAACTTAATAAACAGATATCAGAATAAATTGCGGAAACATTACTAAAATTACAATCCCAAGGCAAGGAATCTGTAAATATCCAAAAATATACAACCAAATCGAATAGCTGTATAAACCCAAAACAACAGAATAAAAACCTAAACGAAGCTCCAGCTGAACAGCCACTGACTAGCCCCTCTTGGATCCACCTGCCTCGTCCAATCGCAAACCTGCCCTATGGAATAGGGTGTCCAGAAACACAGAGTACGAGACGTGAGCATAAAACGCTCAGCACGAGAGTATGAGTATACATGCATGCAAAGTGAACTCCCTATAACTCGAGGTCAAAGATCAGATAACAGAGAGAGACCGGGCCCTGGTATGTAGCACGCTGTGCCATCGCTTCAGGAGGTGGCTCCCATACCAAAAATACCAGTGGATACGCCGGACCCAAATCGATGGAAGTCCATCCACTAACAGGATAGGGTACAACCCTACTAATAGACATCTCGAAGGAGATAGCTCAATATGCAAATAAATGCAGCATAAATCAATGACATATAAATCATGCAGTCACATAATACATGCATACTCAGTCAGGATATCTCGAACAGTACTTTCGTACCTTAAATCAGTGCAAGCTCTACCAACTCTAGGTCCACACGCCTATAGTCTGCTCTACACTGCCAAATGATACTACTATCATTAAAATGCTCTAAAAGCCTTAACTAAACTATTGCATACTCCTAAATAAATTTAGGAAGCAAACGCTATACCTGCGTCCGTCGTCAGCCCTTTGATGTCGATGCCACCAGAACTTGGGCACAACTCTGCTACGACTTCCGAACGCCTCGACGACTCCCGGGTCAAGCCTAGGAAAGCTAGAACAACTCGAATATGACAACGATCGGAGCCTCCGATCCTCGATCGGAACTTCCAAACCTCGATCGGAACGTCCGATCCTGCCATCGGAGCTTCCGAAGATCCTGATCTGCCACGTGTCAAAATATCACTTGTTGACTTCGGATAGGGGTGATCGGAGCTTCCAATACTAATCGGAGCTTCCGGTCCAACCACACGTCATACCCAACGTAATACCACCAGTGATTCCAATCGCTCATCGGAGCTTCCGATCTTGCTCGGAGCTTTCGATCTTGCCTTCGGAGCTTCCGATCCGACCAATACCCAATTGATTTAATTAGCATAATCCATTAATTACTCAATTAGGATACGGGCTACTACATTCTCCCCCACTTAAGATATTTCGTTCTCGAAATCCGATCTTAAGTACTTAATGTAAAACAAGAAGCAGAAACGTCCTTTTATTCAAATCAAATGTTTACAGATTTACAACAGAATACAACTCAAAGTAAATCAAAACAACTCAGGATGTTCTGAACGCATCCTGCTCTCAAGCTCCCAAGTGGCTTCCTCGGTGCCTCGGCGCTGCCACTGAACTAAAACCAAAGGAATGACTTTATTACGCAAGACCTTATCCTTATGATCCATGATACGAATAGGTCTCTCCACGTAAGTCAAGTCGGTATCCACCTGAACCTCTGACGGTTGCAAAATGTGAGACTGATCTGCCACATACCGTCGCAAAAGGGATACGTGGAACACGTCGTGGATACTAGACAGATACGGTGGCAAGGCTAGACGATAAGCCAAATCGCCAATGCTCTCCAAAATCTCAAACAGACCGATAAATCTGGGAGACAACTTGCCCTTAAGGACAAATCTGATAATTTTGCGAAAAGGTGACACTCTCAGAAACACTTTCTCCCCGACATCAAACTGCAAAGACCTACGCTTGGTGTTAGCATAGCTGGCCTGACGATCCTGTGCATTCTTAATCTATTTCTTGATCTGATCAACAATGTCTACCGCCTGCTGGATAAACTCCGGTCCCTCAGCCTGTCTCTCCTCCCACTTCTTCCCAGAAGAGTGGAGTACAACAACGTCGCCCGTACAACGCCTCAAAAGGTGCCATCCCAATGCTAGTATGATAGCTGTTGTTGTACGCGAAATTGATCAATGACAAATGATCCTGCCAGGCTGAGCCAAAATCCATGACGCAAAGCATATCCTCCAAAGTACGGATAGTGCGCTCTGACTGACCATCAGTTTCCGGATGATAGGCAGTACTCAAATTGAGAGTAGTACCCATCGCACGCTGAACACTCCCCCAGAATCTAGAAGTAAACCTGGGTTCCCGATCACTGACAATGCTTACAGGCACTCCATGAAGTCGAACGATCTCCTGAATGTACAACCGAGCCATACGATCCACATTGTACTCCCGGCTATAGGCAATGAAATGCGCTGACTTGGTGAGTCGGTCCACCACAACCCAAATAGCATCACAGTTCCTCGGGGATACCGGCAAATGGGTCACAAAGTCCATTGTGATAAACTCCCATTTCCATTCAGGAATAGGCAGACTATGAAGCAATCCTCCAGGTCGTCGATGCTCTGCCTTGACCTGTTGACATACCAAACATCTCGAAACAAACTGATAAACACTGCGTTTCATTCCCTTCCACCAGAAATGAGTACGTAGATCCTTGTACATCTTGTTGCTCCAAGGATGAATACTCAACTTAGTGCGATGCGCCTGAGACAAAATCTCCTCTCGCAACTCTACATCCTGCGGAATCACAAGCCTACCAGACAAACACAGAAAGCCATCTGACTGATAATGAAATCCAGACGAGCTACCCTCGTTAGCTAGACGAGCTAAACGCTGGGTCTTCTAATCAGACATCTGAGCATCTCGAATCCGCGAATACAAAGCTGGCTCAGATAATATCGCAAACATCTGGATACTCTGTATACATTTCTTATGCTTGAAAGTATATCCTGAAGTACAACAGTCACTGATCGCACTAGACATCGAACAAGTCTGAAGTGCGAATAGTCGCACCTTGCGACTCAAAGCATCAGCGGTGAGATTAGCAGCTCCCGGATGGTACTTAATCTCGCAATCATAGTCCTTAAGCAAGTCCATCCAACGTCTCTGCCTCATGTTCAACTCCGCCTGAGTGAACAAATACTTGAGACTCTTATGGTCGGTGAAGATCTCAAATTTCTTGCCATACAGATAATGACGCCAGATCTTCAAAGCAAACACAATGGCGGCTAACTCCAAATCATGGACTGGGTAGTTGTCCTCGTGAAGCTTCAGCTGTCTAGAAGCGTATGCAATCACATGCCCATTCTGAGTCAAGACACAACCTAACCCCTGAAGAGAAGCATCACTGTACACCACATACCCTCCAGATCCTGACGGTAATGCTAACACCGGCGCAGAAGTCAACCGCCGTCGAAGCTCACAGAAGTTCTCCTCACACTCGGAGGACCACTCGAAATCCACACCCTTGCGGGTAAGCTGCGTCAAAGTTCGAGCTAGCTGAGAGAAGTTCAGAATGAAGCAACGATAATACCCTGCTAGACCCAGAAAACTACGAATCTCAGCAACTGTCGTCGGACGCGACCAATTAAGCACAACCTCGATCTTGCTCGGATCGACAGAAATTCCATCCCTAGATATGATATGGCCAAGAAAGACCACTCGATCCATCCAGAATTTGCTCTTACTCAACTTGGCATACAACTGCTCATCCCGAAGAGTCTGCAGTACTACCCGTAAGTGAGAAACATGTTCGTTCGCATTACGCGAATAGACCAGAATGTCGTCAATGAAGACCACGACAAACTTATCCAGATACTCCCTGAAGACACGGTTCATCAGATCCATAAATATAGCTAGCGCATTTGTCAATCCAAATGGCATCACTAGAACTCGTAATGCCCATAGCGAGTGCGAAATGCTGTCTTGGCTACGTCCTGATCTCGGACTCTCATCTGATGATAACCCGATCTCAAATCAATCTTGGAGTAGACTGAAGTACCCTGCAACTGATCAAACATATCATCGATACGAGGCAAAGGATACTTGTTCTTCACAGTAACTCGGTTCAACTGGCGATAGTCAATGCACAGCCGCATCGACCCATCCTTCTTCTTTACGAAGAGTACAGGAGCTCCCCAAGGAGATACACTAGGACGGATGTACCCCTTGTCCAAAAGATCCTGCAACTGATTCTTCAACTCACGCATCTCTGACGGAGCCAGAAGATACGGTGCTCGAGAAATAGCTATGCCAAACTCGACTTCCCTAACAGGAGGAAAACCCAGAATTTCATCAGGAAAAACATCTGGGAATTCATCCACAATAGGAATACTCTCTATCCCAATGCTCTCAGCGGACAAATCAACTGCATAGATGAGGTAACCTTCCCCGCCAGACTCCAGAGCTCGACAAGCTCTCAAAGCAGATACCAAAGGCATCGGGGGTTGCGCTCCCTCACCATAGAAAAACCAGCTATCACTCCCCTCCGGATGAAAGCGTACTAATATCTGATAGCAGTCCACTAAAGCTCGGTAGGTAGTCAACAGCTCTATTCCCAGAATGCAATCGAAATCATCAATCGCAAGAACCATGAGATTCGCAATCAAAATGTTACCCTCGAACTCTAAAGGGCAACCCATCACTAGACGCTTGGCCAAAGCAGACTGACCCGTCGGAGTAGAAATAGAAACTACTACGTCTAGTGCAATGCAAGGTAACTTATGCCTCTTAACAAAATGTGCAGAAATGAAGGAATGAGATGCACCAGTATCAATGAGTACAAGAGCAGGTAAATCATATAACAGAAATGTACCTGCGATAACCTTCTCATTCTCCTCCACTGCCTGGTCATGCCTAATAGCAAACACCTGACCAGAAGCCCGCGGCCTCAAGTGAGAACTCCCTGCAGTCTGTCCCTACGTCCTCTGCTGCACAGAAGCCTGAGAACCTGATCCAGAACCAAAGCCAGAACCGCCTCCCCCAGATAGTGGACAATCTCTCCGGAGATGACCCACCTCTCCACAACGGAAACAAGCTCCAGAAGCTCTATGGCACTTGTCCGACGGATGGTTCTTCCCACAATGATCGCACTTTTCCTTCTTTCCAAAACGGACAATACCAGCAGAACCAGAGAAAGAAGAAGTAGATCCAAACTTCTTAAAAGTCTGAGCACGGGGACCCAAAGAACTCGCCGGCCTAGACTGAGAGAAAGATCGGTTATGCCGAATGCTGTCCTCTGCCTGGTGACAACGGCTCACCAAACCCTCGTAGGTCATGTCATCTCCAACCGCCACACGGTCATGAATCTCAGGGTTAAGGCCCTGAAGAAACAGATTGTACTTCATCTCCGAGCTGTCAGCAATCTCGGGCCAATAGGATAGCAGATCAAAGAACTTATGCTGATACTCATCAATAGACATGGCTCCCTGTCGCAGACTCAGTAGCTCGCCCGCCTTCGACTGACGAAGTGCAGGAGGAAAATATAGCTTCTGAAAAGCCACTACAAAAAAAACTTCTAAAGACAACATTTATTTTAAGTTGTCATAGCCTAGTTAAACCTGTTGTAGAATCCACTGTTGTAAAAAAAACGCTTAACGACAACAGTTTTTAAATGTTGTCTTTTTAGATACGACAACATATGTACAACGTTTTTTAAATGTTGTCTATTAGCGCGATATACAACAGACGCACAACATTTTTAAACTGTTGTTTTTAATAGTGATAGACAACAGATTCGCAACATTTTAAAGCTGTTGTTGTTTAGCGTGATAGACAACATTGTGACAACAAATTAAAACTGTTGTCTTTGACTAAGATTATAGAACTATTTGACAACAAAAAAAACCTGTTGTCTTTTTAAATAAAATTACAATGCGTTTGGCCTTTCTTATATTATTTTTAAAACGTGGTGTTATATTACACCATGCTAATTTAATTAATTAAAAATAAAAATAAAAATAAAAATAATTGAGCTAATTACAACACTTAGAACTGTAGATAAATAAAACCACCATCAATTAAAAATTCATTAATTGAACGTAAAATTGATTAATTAATAACACATAAAATTGAACTCCAATATATATTAATCATAGTTAGACTAGTCACAATATTAATGTACCAACAAAAAAACATAAAGGCTAATCCACAAACTCCAGTCACGTCTTTACAAAACTCAAAAAGTACCCCTATAAATGTGACCTAGTGCGCACATGAATTCCATTGCAAACTACCTGCGAAAACAAACAAAACAAACATCAGCCATAATTGTTGAAGTGATATTAAGTTTGCGCTGAATGACGCAAACAAAAACGAAGCTTCAGTTGCTGATTTGGCTTGCGAAAAAAAGAATATAAGAGAAGCGCTAAATGTCGAACTGCAAAATGTGAACTGAAAAATCACTTTCAACTAAAATTCATATTCCTTATTTCAGCACATGACCTCATTTGAAGATGTAGGCTCAGGAGAGACAGCTGCATTTATTGACCTATGTGACTATTTCATATCATCCAGGTTTCGTATATATATTTTAAAGACCAAACAAACCAACAAGACATGATAGTTCTGTGTATTACATAGAAACTAATTCAACTTCAGAAAACTAAACACACCTCAAAATTGGACACCAAAGAGAAATATCACAAGCAATCTTCATGGCATGCACTTCTACTATAAATTATCCCACCTGCAATTGAGAATAAAACAAACAAGACTCAATACCAGGAAAAGATCCCACAAATCAAGGATAATTGGAATTGAAACTATTAGGATGCTAATGACAGAGGACTTCTATAATTTATAAATGCATCCAAAATACAAGCCACCAATTTTAAATTTATAAATGATTCCAAACATGAAATACAAAAAATACAAGTCTATGCATAACACAAAATTTCACAAACCAAAGGGCCTCAAAACAGCAAAATTACCTCAACAGTAAACCCAAAGCATATATCAAATCATCTCAATTGCATAAATTAATAATTTATAATCACAGGGAAAAAAAGGTTCTAAAGTACATACCTAGTCGTAAATATGATCTTGAATGCATTCGGCCAGCTCAGACCGTACCTCATCAATTTCTTCCCGAGAGTACTCCTTTTTTGTGAACTGGGAACACACACATAAATTATATTGGAGAAAAACAATCATTAATGAATTTGTAAAATAATAAATATATAACTTAAAATTATTTCAGAAAATAAATATAATATTACCATTTCTCGTAGTGAATCTCCCTCGATAGTTGCATCTTTTTCAATAATTTGTCTCATAAATCTCAATACGTAATAACCACATTGTTTTGCGTCTGGTTGACGAGGAGCCTATGTTAAAAATGTCAAATTATTAATGAAAAATATACAAAATTAAAATATTAAATCTAAATATAAGTGCGCATACCTGTATTACTACCCATTGCACATGTTTTCTTCCTTTCCTCCCTTTGTTTGACTTAAACAATCTTAACGCCCTATGTATATAGATTGAAAGAATTGATATATAGGTTTTTTGTTGAATATATTCAATACTTAATAAAAACTGAATGTAAGCTCACATTTCAACAACATATTTCCAATCCTCATCACGAATGCGATGACTTAAAGAATCAAAAAGATAAACCACCTCCTTGTAAGGTTCAATAACAGTGAGAATCCAATGGCCACTACGCAAAAACACATAATTAGTGCATAAAATTGACTTAATTGTTCAAAAAGAAATTTAAAGTGAGACTGTCATTTTTACTCACCTGCTACAACTTGGGACCAAAATAAATTGATTTACCAATGCACTACTCAGCCTATCCGCTAGAGAACTCGCCCTCCGGTTCAACTGTTCAGTTTTACCTGTTTTGTCGTATGTGGTTCTTTGCCAATTTGGGATGCTGTGTGGATTTACAAATCTGAATTTATCAATCTTGTTTTCTTTCCCCATCTTTTGATAAAGATATCTACCAAATTAAATACATATTATATATTAATAATAAACTAATAAAATAACAAACAATGTTTAAGTGAATCGAAGACTTACCATACGTAGACAACCACACAATTTCCAGTAATTTCCTCCAAGTGATACAAAGGATTAATGTCCTCTAGGTGCAAGTTAAGTTCATATTCATCCTCAAATACTCCATGATCTAAAAGAAAAGACAATTTCCGTCCATTGTCAAGAGCACGCTTACAGTAACAGTACAACAGGCGCACTGATCTTGGCACATTTGATGCCAAATCCTTTCTGTTTTCTTCATGACAAATTTTCTTCTTCATACGATTCTAATAATTATAATTGTAAACATGTCAGCAATAATTCATAAATATTTCATCAGTTCGTAAAGAAAAATTTACCTCTTGCACTACTATCAAGTCTTTTGGCCAAGCCACGTGTGTTCCTACGGCATCTCCAACAATTTCACATTCATTGGGAATCGGAACTGGCAAACGTGCCGATTTCTCTAGTGCTATGTCAATGGATACACGCATGCAATTTTGAGGTAATGGAATACCATGAAGCAATTTAGATGCTCCATTGAGCTCGACAACTGTTCCATAAGCAACATCCATGCCAGATTCCAATGTTAAAACAACTGATTTTCCCTACAAGTTAGAAAGTCGTGTTAATTAATTGTGCTAACTCTTTTTCAATATCTATTTCAATAAAGAAAAGTAATAAATATAATTGAAAAATAACTTTATACCTGTAATGCAGTAGATTTCTCCACAATTTGTATGTCAAGATCATCCAAATCTTCATCAATATTAAAACTCTTTTCAACTTTCAATTGGTTTTCATTTAATTGTGGTAACTTTACTGAGCAACTGCCTTTTTCATCGATCTCATTTTCCCATCCACTTTTTTTGTAGACAACTGCTTCTAGTTTCTTTATCCGTTCATCTTGTTCTGAGATTATTTTCCTAGCCTCAATTGACTCCTTCTTTTGTCGTTCATCTTGTTCTGCGATTAATTTCTTGGCCTCAATCAACTCCTTCTTTTGGTCAATCATTAGATTTTTTTCAACACCATCATTCCTCCATATTCTACCAACATTAAAATATAATGTTGGAGTGATATGACTTCCAATAGCTCTCACACGACCACCTTGCTCTCTTGAATCAAGTGCTTTCGTAAGTATGTCTTCTTTCGGCCCTGTAATTTGCAATGTTCCCTCACGCTTTTTTTGTATGTACTCATCCTGTCATTCACATGAAATAAAAAATAATTACCTTACAGTGTTTTACTTATTACTTAGATAATATAATTGATTGTTATGCATTCTTTTCTTACAATCTTGTCCACTGCCATGTTCAACTCATCGCCATCGAATCCCCCTTCTTTATTAATCCGACCTTTCTTCCATATAATCGCCCTATTTATCTCATCATCGTCACATAATTCATTTGTCTACAAACAAATAAAATGATATATTTCAAATATTCATTTGCCAACAAATAAGAAAAATCCAATGTACATGAAATTATTGGATAATATCTCAAATACCTCATGGTACAGTATTGTTATATCACAAATACAAATTGAAATGATAGGCAAGACAAATAAAGTTCAAAGTCATTAATTTTGAAAAATACTTACTATTTCTTCAGCATAGCGTGCATATCCTTTACGAGAAAGGCGATGGGGGTATATGTTATGCTTTCTTGCATCCTTTTGTTTGTCACTCAACAACTAGTCAAGTGAAACATTCAACAAATCAAATTATTATAATTTCTCAAATACTCCATGGTCACATTATTTTTAAAGAAAAAAAAACTTACCATGAAGTCGTTGGACATGCGACTAAAGACAAAAGATCTCCAATCATCTTGAGCAAGACCGTAGCCAGCATGTGGTTCATTCAAATCCTCGAGATTATCAAGCTTGGTTAAAATGTGCTTCTGAGTGAGATTGGCTTTAAACTGGCGCCACTTATTATTTGCCGAATTCAAACATCCCTTCTTCCAGCTTGGTGGAACATCAAATGCCAACTTTCAAACACGAAAATTTAAAATACATTAAAAGGAAAAGCTGAAGATAAAATATATCGATATTAAAATTGTACCAAAATCAATTAATTTACTTACATTAACAGATTCCCATATCAATTCTTTAACTGCGCTTGGGACTTTCTTCCACGTCTTGTAACTTATCTTAACCATTTCTCGAGCAAGTACACCAATATAACTTTGCATTTCAACCGCAGCTTCTCCTATTGGTTGTCCAAGTTGATTGAATTTTATCTCCTTTCGAATTCCCAAAACTCTTTGCCTAGCAAGATTATCTAGATGTGTACGACCTCTAGGTGTTTTGGTTGTTTCAATGTCTGTAGATTCCAACATCGTCTTACCATCCGAAGTCTTGTCAATGGAAGTAGATGTAATTTTTTCTTTACCCTTCCCAACAATCATTGACGGCTGTCCAAATCTCTTGCTTGATTCCATGTGGTCCAAAAATAATCTGTTGATTAAAAAATGGAGATAACATTAATTTAGCAACAAATACATAACAAATATGCTGGAAAAAAGTTGAGAAAATCATATTCTAAATAAAAATAGCAAATAGAAATAAAAATACAATAAGAAATTCAGCTTCATAAGTAAAAGAAACAAATACAAAGAAAAGACGAATAAGAAATCCATTATCTTCTACAAACTCATTTTCAAATTTGAGATAATATATCAACACGTAATTATATTAAAAATATCTTGGGTTAAACATTGTTGATCCAAGTCCCATCACAATCTTCACGAATGCATGGTGGTTCATTATCATCAGCTACGTCAACGTCCATTGATGGCAGCCCTCTACTAACAGATTGATAGTGGATTACACTGTCTTCCAATTCATCACCATTTCCATATTCAAATGACTCTCTACTAGGAGTTGCAAGTACAACACTCCATGCATGATCTTCAGGATCTTCAATATAAAATACTTGCTTTGCTTGACTGCCCAAGATAAAAGAATCAGATTTGAATCCGATTCTATTGAGATTTACCAACGTGACACCAAAATCATCGACTTTAATACCATTATTATTCTCAACCCAATTACACTTAAACACTGGAACTTGAAATTTATGGTAATCAAGTTCCCAAATCTCTTCAATAACTCCGTAAAAAACCATGTCTGAAACAATTGGATTTTTATCCTTTGCACTAGCAACTTGCATCGTCTTCGCAACTAAGCTTACGCCAGAGTTCTGAGTAACTCGTATATGATCACGCTCTTTTGTAGCATAAGTAACCCCGTCAATCAAATAACTGGAATACTTTAACACTTTCTTGTTAGGTCCGCGTGCTATCCACTTCAATCTTTCTGATATTTGATGTGTGGAATGGTCCACACGTGCAACCTATATTTTAAAATTTTGTAAAATTTATGTTTTGCGTAATATACCAGCAGTTGCATGTATGCTAATACATAATACTCGTGGAACTTACTCTATCACGTAACCAGTTAACAAACGTTCGATTGTGCTCATCTTGTAACCACTTCTTAGACTTAGCTTTATAAGGAAATCTTGCATTCAACTCCATCATGTGTTCCCTAATGAAACATTTGTGATTAAATAAATAAATACAATGTAAGCAAAACTCATTAATGAATTGATAAGCTTGAGTTCTTACTCGATATAAGGATCAATCTCAATATCATTTGCCAATACATGGAGATGTGCTTGATGCAACTCATCAAGACTAGTGGAGTGCACTGCTGATCCCGATAAAGGCCTGGTAAGTTCTACTTCTCGATGCCTTGATGGTATCCCAATTGTGTGAACATTAGAAAGATAGTCAGAGCAAAATTCGACAGCCTCCTCAGCGATATAACATTCAGCTATACATCCTTCAGGTCGATTACGATTGCGCACATAACCTTTCAAAATCTTCATGAATCTTTCAGATGGGTACATATGCCTATACCAAACTGGTCCACACAATTTTACCTCCCGCACAAGATGAACAGTTAAATGAATCATTATATCAAAAAATGATGGGGGGAAATACTTTTCAAGTAAACACAATATAATCACAATCTCTCTTTGCATGCCATCCAACTTTGAGACGTCTATCACTTTACTATATAACTCATTGAAGAAGAAGCACAACCTAGTGATAGCAGCTCTGACATGTTTTGGCAATACACCACGTATGGCTACTGGAAGCAATTGTTGCATTAAAGTGTGATAGTCGTGTGACTTAAGGCCAACAAGTTTCAAATCCTTCATCGACACAAGATTTTTAAAATTTGATGAGTAACCATCGGGGACTTTTATTCCTGACAAAGAATTGCAAATACTTTTTTTCTCATCCTTACTTAAAGTGTAACAGGCGGCTGGCAAAAAAGTTTTCTTCTCTCCCATCCTTGGTGCCAAGTCGGTCCTTATGTTCATTTCCACAAGGTCTAATCTAGCTGCTACACCATCTTTTGTTTTTCCTGGAATGTCAAGTAATGTACTGATGAGACTTTCACAGACATTTTTTTCAATGTGCATCACGTCAAGAACATGTCGAACATGTAAGTGTTTCCAATATTCAAGTTCAAAGAATATGGATTTCTTTTTCCAACAAGGTTTTCCATCATCTTTCTTTGTATGAATCTTTCCACTCATTTTTCCAGGCTGAAAGTTAATTCTCTCAACTCTTTCTAGCACTTCATGCCCAGTCAATGGTTCTGGTGCGGGGTCAAACTCTTGACTCCCATTAAATGCCTTCTTTTGCCTTCGATAAGGATGACATGAAGGTAAAAACCTTCTGTGGCCTGTATATGACATTTTTCTACTGTGCTTCAACCTTGTCGAATATGTTTTCTCCGCACAAATAGGACATGCATGATATCCTTTCACAACACATCCTGACAAATTCCCATATGCTGGGAAATCATTGATTGTCCATAATAGAACAGCTCTAAGAGAGAAAGTTTCTTCTCGATATGCGTCATAAGTTTCGACACCAAAATCCCATAGGCATTTTAAGTCTTCGATCAAAGGTGCTAAGTAAACATCGATATCATTTCCCGGTTGCCTAGGACCAGAAATCAACAAAGTTAGCATCATAAATTTTCTCTTCATACATAACCACGGAGGAAGGTTGTACGTGATCATCAAAACTGGCCAACAACTATATGTAGAACTCATCAAACTATGGGGATTGATCCCGTCTGCTGATATAGCCAATCTAAGATTTCTGTCCTCAGACTTAAAATCAGGCCAGAGGTGATCAACTAATTTCCAAGATGGTGCATCAGCTGGATGACGTAAATATCCATCACGAATTCTTTTATAAGCATGCCAAGTTAACTCTTTGGATATCGCCTTATTCTGAAACATTCTTCTAAATCTTGGAATAGGTGGGAAATACCACAATACCTTTGCAGGAACTCCTTCCTTCACCATAGATTTGTTGCCCAACTTCCACCTTGATATCCCACAAGTAGGGCAATTTGCAAAATCTTCGTACTCCTTCCGATATAAGATACAATCATTAGGGCAAGCATGAATTTTCACATAATCCATACCTAATGCACGTAAACTTTTCTTAGCATCGTACAAAGATAAAGGCAATTCATTGTCAACCGGAAGCATTTCTCCAAACAAACTCAATAGATCAGTGAAACTTTTATCACTCCAACTATATTTTGCCTTCAAGTTAAATAATTTCACAACTGCAGATAACTTTGTGAATTTAGTACATCCAGGATATAAAGGTTTCTCGACATCTTCAAGTAGCTTATTGAATTGGTTTGGATTCTCAGCACAACTATCGTATACAGCCTGTACCATATCTATAGGTTCATCGTCACAAGATTTTTGTTCATCTTGCCTGACTCGATCATTATCATTTATTGAGTACCCTGTAGTAGATCTTTCCCCATGCCATATCCATGTATGATATGTCAAGTCTATACCATTGAAATACAAGTGTGCCCTTATAGTTTCAACATTTTTCTTCTTCAGATTACCACATCTTGCACATGGGCAAGGTATTGCATCAGGATTGTTGGAGTTTTTCAGTGCAAACTTCAAGAAAGACTCTACCCCAACATCATATTCTTTTGATAATCTATTCTTTGACATCCACTCTTTATCCATTCTTGGTACAACTACTCAGCCAACAATGAACAAAATCCCCTTCAAGACAGTTTTAAAAATATAAAAAAACTTCTTAATACAACCTCAAGTTCGAAATAATAATAAAACAAACATAACCAAAACAGGCTGGAAAAAACAGACATAATCAAGTTCTAAATGTTTTGACCAAAACAGGCTGGAAAAAAAATTTTTGGACACTAACAACTGCCAAAATTTGCATCCCTCTGCCAAGAAAGTAGACAAATAATGATAAATAACATTAATTAACATGCAGATCAAAAAATAAATATCTCAAGCAACTTGATACATTAAATCACAATTAAAATCACAACTTGGTACATTCAACAAACTAATGTAAATGATAAAGTGCATCTAGAAGGAGAAAATACTCAATAAATATCCTATTGCACAACTGTATCTTTATATACAAAGAATTATCATATACACGGGTCTATGAATTATTTGAAACTTTTCTATTATGAACATTTCAAATGCTTGGTTGCCTCCTGATCTAATTATAAAAAATGATTATTATTATTACATTACGATTATTACATTCTTGACGGTGAAATTCTTACTCTTTTTTTATTCTTCCCCTAGCATACATAGCCCGGATGACATTCAAATTTGGTAATATAATATATACATTAAAAATTGGTTATAACTAAAACACGTGAAATACCATTATTTAATTTTAAGTTTTGCCAAAAACAAAACCAAAAAGAAAAAGGTAGAAGAAAAAACAAAGTACCTTAAATAAATTAGTTGTCAGGCCGATTTGGGAGCTGCAAAATAAATGATACAATAGTTACTATCAAGCATTCCTCATAACTGTAAGCAAGAAGATCAAATAAAATGACAACATGCACATATACGTCAAGAAGGTTGCTGTGTATGAAAAGCCTAAACTATATATCGGACATTTGTCAAATTAGATCAAATAAAATCATTTGTCACTGTTCATTTATTGATCAATTAAGGATAACCGTCGAAAGTGGTATTAATATCTAATTCTCACCCAAAAAAATAAAATAAAAATGGTTTTTTTATTCTTCGAAAATCAATTCAATTAGAAAGAAGTACGTAAAAAAAAGTCAAAATCATGTTGTATCTATCCACTATGTGGATGCAACGTATCACATTATTACATCATTGACCGAACCCTCACCAAACAGATGTAGGTTTTGCATACACAAGATTGGATGAACATAATAAAAAAAACAGATTTAATTCTTATATTAGAATTTGGATTTGACCTTATTCAGATAAAAGCAAATTAGAGCAATCCGACTGATTTTTAATAATTTTTTTAGTTTTTTTCTATATATTTATTTATTTACATTGAAAATTCAATAATGGGATTCAATAAAAATAAATAAAAATAAATGATAATGATAAAGAAATAAAACCTCAGAAAGTGTTGACGGCAACAAATCCATACAGCACTTGCTTTCCAAACCCCTATGTGCCCTTTCTTGACTTTCGAACACTCTTTTATTTAATTCCTGCAACCACCTCTTGGAATTACAATAATCTACTTTAATCTAATAATATAAATAAAATATTATATATATATACACACACACGTGTAATGCTATGTCCACCATCCATTTCTTCTCCTCTACAATTCTTCACAAGCACATAGAGAGTAATAAACAATAATAAATTTTTTGAAAAAATTGAGTGTGTGTGTGTGCGCAGAGTGTGAGTTGTGGGGCACCATCCCACCCTCGTGCATTAAGATGGGAAGATTCATGTTACTGTGAGGAAATCAACGAGTTCGAGATCAGATATCTTTTCAAGGAGATCCCACGGTGGCTCACATTCCGGTCTTTCTTTAACTCCAAGACCCTCTAACTTAACCAATGCAGAGATTTACTCTCTGCAATCTTCAAGAAATCCCACTCCTAGGGGTTCAATTTTTAATCACATTGATTTTTACTCGATGGTGAATGGTAAGAATACTAGTCCGAGGCAATTAAATTTTTGGAACTTGGGTCGTTTTGACGAGGAGAGTGGACATGTGAATCAAGGGCTCCATCTGTGGACTCTGATGAAGATTCTAATATAAGCCCTATACATTTTTTTTAGCAGAACACATCCGAATCCATGCCTAAACTATATATCGGTGAAGATTGTACCTTCAAGTTGCAGATCTAGCAAAGGGAGTAAGTGTAGTGAAGAAACCAAAATAGGGAAGAGGATCTCGAAGGAGGGCGCCGCCGTGGTCACCGACGCCACCGCCGAAACTGCCGGAGAGAAGATCGAAGAAAAGGCGGAAGAAACGTGGGGAAAAATTTGGGGCTTAGGTCTACGTTGGGTTTTTTTATTTTTGATGTACTTAACTTTTTTTTTGGAGTTTACCCGTTGTGTTGGCAAGGTTCTATCAATTTGTGTGTGAGCTAAAATATAATTATTTATTTATATAAAATTATTTTAATAAAAAAATTATTTTAATTAAAAGACATCATTTTTTTACAACAATTTTTAAAACATGTTGTCTTTAATTACAAAAAACACTTTCATTTACAACATTATATAAAAACTGTTGTAGTTTATATAAAACATGTTGTCGTAGCTAAAAAAAAAAGGTCAAGGACAACAATTTTAAAAATAATGTTGTCTTTGATACTAAAAAACTCTCAACAACAACATTTTTTCATAAAAATGTTGTCGAAAAGTAGAAGACAACAGTTTACCTTTAAAAATGTTGTCTATTAAGTGTTGTAGATTGAAGATTTTCTTGTAGTGAGCTGTGCGGAACTCGGCCCAGGTTGCCACTCCTCTCGCCGCAACAAAAGGTGCAGAAGTAAACCTCCACCACCTGCGCACACGTCCATCCAGAAGATAACCAAGGGTCTCCATCTTCTGCTCCTCGGTGCATTGGAAAGTTTGAAAAGTCGTCTCCATGCGGTCTAACCAGTTCTCCGCATCCTCCGGAGACTCACCTCCAACCAAGGGCTTAGGTGCCATCTGTAAGAATCGGCGCACGCTAAAATGTTCCTCATCACGACGACAATGATGACGGTCCCGACGACGCTCACGATCGTCATCTCCCCAGCGTCCACCTCCACTACCATGGCTACTCTGGTCATCGTAGTTTGCCATCTACAAAAGTATCTCACTGTTACCTTATGCAGAATCTAAATCCCAAGAATACTATGCATGCTCTGATACCATAAATGTAGTGACCCTTACCCGGATCACCTACTAAACAGAACTTAGGCATGCAATTAACTTAATAAATAGATATCAGAATAAACTGTGGAAACATTACTAAAATTACAATCCCAAGGCAAGGAATCTGTAAATATCCAAAAATATACAACCAAATCGAATAGCTGTATAAACCCAAAACAACAGAATAAAAACCTAAACGAAGCTCCAGCTGAACAACCACTGACTAGCCCCTCTTGGATCCACATGCCTCATCCAATCGCAAACATGCCCCATGGAATAGGGTGTCCAGAAACACAGAGTATGAGACGTGAGCATAAAATGCTCAGCACGAGAGTATGAGTATACATGCATGTAAAGTGAACTCCCTATAACTCGAGGTCAAAGATCAGATAACAGAGACAGACCGGGCTCTGGTATATAGCACGCTGTGCCGTCTCTTCAGGAGGTGGCTCCCATACCGAAAATACCAGTGGATACGCCGGACCCAAATCGATGGAAGTCCATCCACTAACAAGATAGGGTACAACCCTACTAATAGACATCTCGAAGGAGATAGCTCAATATGCAAATGAATGCAACATAAATCAATGACATATAAATCATGCAGTCACATAATACATGCATACTCAGTCAGGATATCTCGAACAGTAATTTCGTACCTCAAATCAGTGCAAGCTCTACCAACTCTAGGTCCACACGCCTATAGTCTGCTCTACACTGCCAAATGATACTACTATCATTAAAATGCTCTAAAAGCCTTAACTAAGCTATTGCATACTCCTAAATAAATTTAGAAAGAAAACGCTATACCTGCGTCCGTCGTCAGCCCTTTGATATGCCACCAGAACTTGGGCACAACTCTGCTACGACTTTCGAACGCCTCGACGACTCCCGGGTCAAGCCTAGAAAGGCTAGAACAACTCGAATATGACTAGAATAGAGAGGGAAATCCGGAATTGGCAATTGAAAGTGAAGCCTCGGCATTCTATTTATAGACAACGATCGGAGACTCCGATCCTCGATCGAAACTTCCAAACCTCGATCGGAACGTCCGATCCTGCCATCGGATCTTCCGAAGATCCTGATCTGCCACGTGTCAAAATATCACTTGTTGACTTCGGATAGGGGTGATCGGAGCTTCCGATCCTGATCGGAGCTTCCGGTCCAACCACACGTCATGCCTGACGTAATACCACCGGTGCTTCCGATCGCTCATCGGAGCTTCCGATCTTGTTCGAAGCTTCCGATCTTGCCTTCGGAGCTTCCGATCCGACCAATACCCAATTTATTTAATTAGCATAATCCATTAATTACTCAATTAGGATACAAGCTACTACACTTTTCTTCTCTCTCGAATATTTTATGAAGATTGAAGAATTTTTATTTTCTATTATATTCATTGCGTTCAGCTTCCATCTGCTTATATAGAAAACTACACCGACTTACATCTTGGGCTTTAGGTCAACAACAACTTATGGCTCAATGGTAAAGTCAACATGGTCCAAGCCAATAAATCTTCTCACATCAGTCTGATTTGCTCTCATACTTCGATCTGCTTTGATCTGCCTCCAAGCTTACAGCTTCTCGGACACTTTATCTGACTTCTATTCAAGACCCAGTACTAGAGAAATCGATCTGCATGAACTCATCCAAAAACTCATTTGACCATCAAATTTGATCTGATCCCAGTATTCGATCTG